>NW_019641653.1:0-1467395 GCF_000599845.2 Trichogramma pretiosum | reverse complement strand
GTACTATAACATACCAAAAGCGCGTCAAGATCGGTGACATACGAGCGCAGGTTTATTTAAAAAATTCTGAGCCTTACCCATATATGATATTACAGTATCAAATAAATTAAATTCACGTTTGAAAAAAAAAAAAAAAAATAATAAATACATATATGAGGAGGGATATAACATTTATAACATAATTCAAATTACCCTATAAATATCATTGGGGTATAAGCATGATGTAATACTGCACAAAAATTCTGAAAACATTTCTGAAGACGTACTTGGGGACGTTAAGGGATGATAAAAATATTTAACATATTATAAATCTTTTTTGTTCTTTGCATTATATCATTTAAGTGCTTCCAACTCGATCTAGAGCATTATTTATTTATTAAATATTTTTTTTATTTTTTTTTATTTTTTTTTATTTTTTTTATTTTTTATTTATATTTTTATTTATTTATTTATTTATTTAATCCTCCAGATACATATTGATACAAAAATTCTGATGAATATAACGCGAGAATCACGTAAATAGTTTAAGGGTTGATAGAGGGGTGAAAAATGATCGTATCGATTCCAAAATTTATACAGCACATCTTCGGGTCGCTAGAAAGGCACCATAAAAATTTGGACCCAATCGGTTGAACGGTTATTGAGGTATCGTGTTTACAAGGCCGTCCTGAGTTAACAATAGTAGGACTTCGCTTCGCTCAGCTAAATAATAAAATAACGACTGCAAATTTGCCAAACAATCGTTGCGATGGGAGTTTACGCGGGCAATCGAGATGTTTTACGCCCATAAAATATATTCATGACCGTATCGATGCATTATACTACACAGCGCCGGGGCTTGGAGTGAAAAATTTACATCTATTTGTTCGCGACACCAGCACTTGGAACAAAGGGGAAAAAAAGCGAGAGCATAGTTTATATATGGGGCCAAGCGATGATTTCATCGTCATCTGGAAAAAATTTTGCTTTGGCTCCCCTCTACCCCAAGCCTCGCCATACCCTCGAAGCAATGGCGAAGAAGAACGTCGACGCGCGCGTGAAAAATCGTTTGGCCACGAGCGCGCGAGCGGCTTCGCTCCATTCTCGACTACTACTCCCCGTAGACATTATTAATCGCGAAGTTTTTGCGCCGCGATATGGCTGCAGAAGCAGCAGCAGCGCACCGGGGGAACAATTTATTGCTAAGTATTCACAGAGATCGCGTCCAGAGCTCGTGAGTCGTTATTTTTTTTCATCTCTTCCTTCCTCGCGAGGAGCAACGCAGCCTTCGTGATCAATTGCTTAATAATCGATCCTTCAAAGTGTGTACACAAAAGCTCGCCCCCAGAGTGAGTATGAACTCGTAAAAAGTACGTCGTTTCTTTTATTTACGACCGGTTCGCGCGGATGAATTTTAATCTTCTTTTCCATCTCTTCCGGAGGGTAAGCAACGGTGCATATAAAATACTATAGAGCAACCTCGGCCGAGAGTGAGCTGCGAGAGGGGGTAAATAGGGTTACCAACCAATTAGATGGACGGGCTTTCAGTGGATGAAAAATTATTCTATAATATTCAATGATTATAACTTTATTGCTTTTTTATTAAAACGATTTTTTGAAACGGGTGTCAAAATTTATTTACATATTAATAAACCAGATTGAGTTTCCAATAAATTTCAGGCAAACTTTGCAACCCTATCAAATTCCCAGGAAACCCAAGAGTTCCGTGCGAGACGTTACTTTGGCGGTTGCCTTTACAAGCTTATACCTTACAACTTCCATTCATGTCATTAGGGTGATTAGAGCTTCAAAAAAATGTTTCAATCTTCATATTTTTTGGGAGTTCTTCTCGCATTTTATTCTTTCTGCATCTTTTGGACATCTCCTTTTAGCCCCCTCTTCTTCTTTTAGTTTTGTCATGACTTAATGTCAGTCGGTTATTGAACACAATATGCTATTGCATCTGCAAGGGTGAATTGGTATTACTTACGCATGTATTTTTACATTATGAAAAAAATTGTAAAGTTCATTCTAACATTTTTCGCCTCGTAATGGCGTAGTTGACGTGCTCTATGACCCGCCACTGCATTTAACTTGGAGAATAAGATTGGAGCCGACGTGACACTCTCTACTGGTATAACTATATAGTTTAAAATACACCGCCTTTTTGAGTCTATCTCTCGAGTATAAGATACGTTTTAGCCTCGTAAATTTTAGCGTTCAAAAAGATACGTTTACTGCTCTGTGTGGCGTGATCATAAAATAACTGCAATAATCATAAAAATAATCAATCGTCCATGTACTGGAAGGCCGCCCATCTATCGGCTTCGCGGTTACCCTACGTTAGCCCTGCGTGCAGAGAGCAAAGGCGGTTTGACTGACTTTCTGCAATTAAAACTAGTTTAGCAGCGGCGCTGCTTTATAGCACCCCCTCGCTTGGGCGTCACTTTGTTCGGACGATAAAGTTCTGTAAATATATGTGCAGCGGTGTACGCTCTGCTCTCGCAACGGTACGGCCCACCTCCCCCTCCGATACTTTATGAACTTGTTGATTATTAATGTTCTGATTTTGTCGTTAAATTTCAGAGGCGCGCGAGCTCACCTCTTTCTCTCCGGTCCCGGTTAAACAACCCCCTCGCATCTACACTCGTGAGCGCCTCTTTCTCTCTCTTCCTCTCTTTCCTCTCTGTGTGTTCTCAATTTAAACTTTCCATTGATCTTTCGAGGCGCGCACAAAGAGTCTCTCTCTCTCTCGAGCAGGTAGTATGGGTACGAGTAGGTGCACGCAGTCGCGAGAGAGAGAGAGGAGACAAAGCGAATAAACAAGATTTCGCGCTCGCGCAAAAATTGAAATATTCAGTGAATTTCTTCTTCTTCTTTTTTTTTCACTTCAAAGAAACATGATCGCGTGTTCCACACGAGCAAACGTCGTTATATCGTTGCTGGCAAGTCGAGCGCGCGCGCAACGCGACGCGTAATAACAATCAGAAACTCGGCATCCATCAAAGTTTCGCCTCGACTCCTCTCTCTCTCTCTCTCTCCCTTTCTCTACCACCCCACACCCCAGCCCCCCGAACGATTTGTTCCTGCGGATGCGCAGGGTAAACAGCCAAGCAGCAGACAGGCAGCTCAGACAGCTTCCAGGTTATAATTACTTCATTTGCAAGTGCGCGAGCGAATGACGAATTCCGCTGCAGTGAAACTTCGCCGTCATCGATTTACCATATAGCTTTCGCCCCCCCCCCCCCCTACTACTCTGTCGAGCGCCCCCCCAGCACCCCTCTTCCTACCCCTCTCCCATCGTGCCTGTGCTCTGTGTGTCTGCCTGTGCTCTGCCTGCGAAACCTGCACAGAGAAAAACTTTTTAGCATGCAGAGGCCCTGGAGGAGGGGGAGGAGGGAAAACGTCGCGTCGAGCGAGCGCGTTTCTAAATCCAATTGCAAGTTACAGACAAGTTTTTCGCCTATATATGCATTGCGCACACGGCAATGGCAGCCGCGAAAATAAGCGAGGAAAGAGCGAGAAGGAGGAGGGCTGCTGCACCGGCGGTCGATCCACTTTGTTGCGACACATCCCAAAGTTTGTATCGCAAATTGAATTTCACGTCTTTTTCTCGCGCGCGCGTGCAGGCGCTCGTGCTGCCACGCGATCGCGAGCCGAGAGCGAACGAGTCGAACTATTTCTCGGAACAAGGCCGAAAGATTCTATTATTGTTATCTGACCGATCGTATATGCCACGAGCTTTTGGTATACATTCGAAACTGTGTGCGAGTGACACGAGTGTCATAGTCTTTGGGATCGCGCGCGTTTTTGCGCGTGAATTACGCGTGCGCAAAAAAAAGCTCGAGTTTCAACGAGTTTGTGATATCGACAGGAGGGCCAGAAAAACCTTCGACTACTCAGCGTGACTCCTTTTCTTCATTTATATGCATTAAAAAACATAAAATGCGTACGATACTGCTCTCGATTTTTCATTTTTTTCTCTTATTTTTTTTTTCGTTACCCTCTGTGCTCTCGCAGTGTATGTACTTTGCGTTCGCATTGCGCGCCCGAGACTGAATAACGGAGAAGCGTTTAAAAAACTTTAGCCTTCCTTAACTCGTGCCACTTTCTTTTTCTTCTTTTTGTTATCTTCCATCGTGCGGATAGTCTACGGCCACTGGAGAGCACTTCCTCAGTTTCCGAACGCACGCCCCGAGACTCCACATATATACGTACATACACACACGCGCGTGCACACACACACATACACGCGCTCGTGCTTGTGGCTATGCGAAAAGCGAAGAAAAAAAAACAGCTACGCTATTCAGATTTGCTTACATATACGCGAGAATATACACACGTATTTCTGAGATAAGATGGCGGTGGTACTATAGTGGCTTTTTGCAGTTTTTTCTACTCAGAGCTTCTTAGCTTTGCGCGCATATACACACTCAATGTTATTTTGATACAGGGTATTATATTCGCGCTCTCTCGAATCGCTGCGCATTTTTTTCTTTGTGGTCCGCTGCTGTATCAGAGAGTGAAGAAAAAAAAGTCATACCATTTCCGTCTCAAGGAAAGGCCCAATCAGCGTAAGAGAAAATTCGTGTTCCTCTGGAATAAATAATAAGCCAAAAGTTCGGTTGTACATAGCGCTCGGGAGAAAAAGTTTAAGCTCCGCCAGGCGAGAGATAAGAAATTGATATTCATACCGGTTAGGAGCTACGCGCGCTCGCGAAGCCACGTTGGGATCTTCTCTCTATCTTTCTCGACACTTTTCAACCTACTTTTTTGACGGCGGGCAAATAAAAAAATACACCCACACATAGCCCCACACGCGTAGTCGAAGATTTCCAATACACTCGTGCGAGATTCCTCTCTTTCTCTCTCTGTTTCTCTCGCGAGGGGTTGGGCGCGCGTGCATACGTGGAAAGTCATCCGAAAACTAATCGAACTTATAACTTTGGCTCTCGGTTGTATCATATTCAAAAGAGGATTCCGAGCTCTGATGTGTTTAGTTCGAGTCCAGAGAGCTCAAATGGGATTAGCAGTGTGTGAGCGTGAGTCTATGTGTGTGGGCAAGTGCGCTATACCCGAGGCTCGTGTACAAAAGTACATATCATGTAGATGTATACAGAGGTTCGGCGCAAGGTATAAGAGCTGGGCTGGGCTGGGCTCTACACTTCGCTCACCGGTGGATTGAATTAGAAAACTTTGCGCCAGCGCGTGAAAAATGTTAAGCCTGACCCCTTTTCGGGATAATGTTTATGTAACGCGCGCCGCAGGGATTCGGAATTTTTTTTATAGACTACTCGCTTATATGCTATTTTCTCTCGGCTTTTTATTTTCTATATACACTCCAAGCTTATGGAGCGTAAATTTGGTTGGATCTGGTCGAAAAATCATTTAAATATAACGGCAACGAAGGCCGACTAGTAATTGTCAGAAATTAAATCGATCACATCCGAATAAGACTTTTAAATCCATATTTTACTCGCTCGATCAAATAATCGCTCGAAGGCTTATAACTCGATCGTTTGCAGCTGCAGCAGCGTATTTCTGCGAATCGTGCACTTATTCAAAAGTTGACTTGAAAAAATATTTTCATACTCGCGATGTGCAGCACATCTCCTACATATATACCGTATACGTATTCGGCAGAACATCCGCAGAATGGAAATAGTCACGGCTCGAAGCCGGATATATATGTAATTGAATTATAAATACGCTGACCAGCGTTGAATAGTAAAATAGTTTTGCTCGAGCAAACAGCGAGCGGCCGCGGCTACTGACATACATTATATATATTGCTCGGGCAACGTCGAAGCTGCGGAGCCGAGAGTTGTTCGGACACGGAATCCTCCGGGTTGTAATTAAATTTATTCCTTGTTTACACACCGCCACGCGCCGCGGTTAAACTGCAGCAGCAGAGAGAGAGATAGAGAGAGGGATAAGAGGAAGAGAGAGGGATAGAAAGAAATCGATCGAGCGCCGAAACGATGAAAAATTCAACGCCTTTTTTCCTCTGTCTTTCGGAGGAAGGTTAGTCTCAGGAATAGTTTATAGTTGCAGCACATATATAGGCTCGCATCCGTGAAACCAAAGTACGTACGTCACATAGCCCACGTTTATGTATATAGCGCTCGTATCTATTTAGCGAGTGTAAACGAGATTATCAAGCTGGCGCACGTATAGTATACGCGCAGGGGGTACATAGCTCGAAATAAGCATAGCTGCAGCAGCAGCATCGGGGAGGGGGTATACGCTAATCTATTTGCCAGTCACTCACGACCTGTCCTCTCCGATGATCCTCGCTCGCTCCACTGCTAACTATATGTATATGATGTCCTATATACATTGTAATGGTGCACACGCGATATATGTATGTACGGTATAAAGCCCTTACGCACGGAAGCTTGACGTAATCTCGTTGCGGTGAGCGATAGACAGACATAGAGAGAGAGATAGAGAGAATCAGCTTCTTCGGCTTACGATTATATAGTCACGCGCACAGACTGGACAATAATCTCGAATAATAGAAATTTATTCGGATACCCCGGCCATTGTCTTTATTGTATGGGCTCGGCGGCGAGCGTATACGCATGCCATATATATGCGCGCTCCCACGCATTTGCCAATAAAAATGCGGATACGGGCGCGATGTCGTAGTAGTAGTAGCAGCAGCTTCGTCGTGCAATTTTACGATGTAGCTGCGCTGCCGCGTGCGCACGTGGATTTGCAAAAAAGCTCCTGGAGGGTTATAAAAAAAATGCCGCGCGCTATTCTTTCGCTCTCTTGCGTGCGTTGCGGTTATTACATGCAATTTGAAGCTCTTGAATCTCAAAGAGGGAAAAATGTAAGAAAAAAAATTAACAATTCAACGTCTCTGCGTAGTGGCATTTTTTTTGCAAAGAAAGGCAAAATAATAATAATAATAATAATAGTAATAGTAATAAAAACGAAGAAAAAAAAATTCTTGATCCTTGCGGTACATACAGTCGCGTTTTTTACCGCACGCATATACTCGAGCAGCATATGTATCAACACGTATACAAGTTGAAGCCGGCGAATAAAAGGAAAAGAGAAGAGAAAAAGTACATTTACGTAGATTCAATCATATCGAGCGTTCGCCGATAAAATAACATCCGGAAAAGCGTGAGAGCTACGAGATGTCGAGAGAGAGTGGGAGAAAAGGGAAGACGAGAAAAACAGGCTCGAAAAAGATTAATGCGATAACACGAATGTTTTTTGGTATATCCGCTCTCTCTCTCTTTCTCTCTCTCTCTCTCTCGATCTCGAGTCTCGCCGAGTGAAGTAGAGAGAAAGTCGCGTGCAGCTAGGCGTTATCAAAACGAAAAAGAAAGTTGTAGCGGCAGAGAACGTGAGCGGAGAACAAGGCAGACACTATGCTACACTGCACTAAAAGAAATCGCAAAGGGATATCGTTCCCGACAAGGCGCGAGCCGCACAAGAAAAATGAGCCTCACTCTCTCTCTCTCTCTCTCTCTCTCTTTCTTCGTGCGCCTGAGGACTCGCGGAGAGTATTATATACCAAGAGAAAGAATAATGTCTCTCGTGCGCACCACGTTTCTCTCTCTCTCTCTCTATCTTTCTCGTTGCGCTGCGACTGTTTCTGCACATGCAACGACCGCAATACATATCGAGCTATAAAAATGAAGAGAGCCGCTAGGAATATTTTGTTTCGGTACAAAGCAAAAAAAAAAATTGCTCACGGATGGTGAGCTATAGCGTGAGACGATATGCGCGCTCGTGGTGGTTGTAGCTGCTGCAGTGTGTACACACACACAGACACCGGCGCACTGCTTACATCGATTTATCACCGAGTTTTGAGCTTGCACAGCCGTTTTACTACGCTAGATTCTCTCTCTCTCTCTTCTTTCCTCTTTTTTTTTCTTTAATTTATGATCTTCCGACGCGATGTAAGTTTAATACATATACACCGGTGCGCGTACACTTACACACACACACGTACACGCACACGTATATAATAATTCCTCGATATGGAGACTACGTGTGTTGCACCAGGTTATATATCACATCCTCGGCGAGCGTAAGAAATGTGCTATTTTTTTCTCTCCCTCTCTCGCGTGCGTATACTTACTGCACTCGTGCTTGCAGCTATACAGGACTCGAGCGGGTGGGAGGAGAGGAGGGAAATAGTAAACGACGTTTGTTTGGGCATGGGAAGAGTAACGTACTATATGAAGTACCTTTAAGTGGATATTTATGTATGAAGGAGAACGAGCCAATAAGAGGAGGAGAAAGAGAGAGAGGACATAAAGATCGATGATGAATCAAGAAAGTTTGGCTCGTCGGACAAGATCGCAAACGAACTTGGACGATTATATAAAGTCCGAGTGTACTCATCTTTCGCGACTCCCGAGATAAGGAGATTTCCGTCTCCCAGCAGTCTAACTGTTTCTCTCTCTCTCTTACTAGCTCTTTCTCAGCTCACTCTCTTATACTCTCACTCTTGGGACCCAAGTAGAGCTGCTGATTGTGCAACGTCGAACTCTAAACTTTTTATTAGTATTTAAATGTGTAAAACTGGATCTCGAGCGTACTGTACGCTCTCTCGAGCCCCGGGTTTTATCATCTTTCGTCCTGATCCTCGTCGTGTAATTGCGATTGTTCTCCTTTGCCAATCAAACTTGAGCGAAAACAAAATCTCGAAGCGAAATGGGGATGAAACCGTTATTTTGGTTAAACTTGGACCTAACATATATAGTCAACGCAGCAGCAGAAGCAGCTGAGTCGAGGAACCGAAGATGCTTCCAGCTCCAAAGCAAACACCAAATTGATATATAAACGTCTGTAGCGCACATGTAAGCACACACACACAAAGTAACTGCACAGCTACTAGGCCAAGTCTGCGCTTTGTGGTCTGTATCTGTGGGTATGTAAGATACACACGGACTTGTATAAACACACACACACACATAGAGGCAGGATATAATGGGCCTACACTGCAGAAACGCACACAATGGACGGTGCTATATACTACTTGGAAAGCTGACGTCGGAATATTATTAACACGAAAACCTTAAGCTATTAGCCGACCGCGCAGATTCCCAACGCAGTGGGTGCTGATAGTGGTACTTTTTTGCTCTTAAAATTTTCCATAAATGCATAACGGAATGGCTTCGCGCGCACACACAGATACACTTATATATTTCGAAGTAATAAGTACAATATCTAGATTTAAGAGAAAGTTGGCAGTATTTCGCCAAGAGCCCTTGGACTGGGAAAGGGTTAATTAACGCCTCGCGAGCTTTCTCTCTTTCTGTATATAAGTTTGTTAAGTTTTTTGCGCAAACGAGAAAACTTTGCTATCCGAGAGAGCGGCGTCGAGCTTGCGGAGCTTTTCTCTCGCCTCTTAGCGTCGTGCGCCGAAGACTCGGCCTTGGCTCATGTATATCTCGAATTAAGCTCGAGATATCAGCTCGCGTAATGGGCCGCGTATTACTTTCGTAATAAAATTCATCGATGTGCAATTATAATTATACTCTCGCGTGTTACCGTAGTTATAATACATATACGCGCGCACGTCCCAGAGCGACTAATTGAAGGGGTCCCTATCTGTTCACGTAGTTGCGCTTGCCCTCTACACATATACATATTGTACGAACGTAGATGCATCATCGATTAGATAGGCCAGTAGTTTACATTCGAATGCGTTACGACAATACGTATACGTACCTATATATACGTACACGTGTGTGTATGCATGTGGCGCTGGTCAACGTCGTTCTCGTTCCTCGTATACTATGCATATACGTCGAGCGCCGCATAGAGCATACATTGGATCTCGCTCCGGTGTGTAGGCACAGTGCAGCCACCACCGAGATTACCCGAGCGCCCGAAATTACGTATTCACGGTCTCGTCTTCGGGCAATCAGATGGATTGAAAAAAATTCCCAGCTCTCCCCTTGTGCTCCAGCAGCTAGCGGCTCTCGCACGGGACACGTACTACACGACTCTGCACTGCTGCGCGACGAGGCAATTGCTTATCGTCTATATAAACTAAACTCGTGCTCACCCCCTTCTGCGAAATTGCAGCGAAAACGTTTTGGCACTTTGAGCGAGCGAAAAAAAATTACGCACTACGCGAGATGCAGACGAGAATATTGTGTACGCGTATACGCGCCAGCGGAGGAGGAGCAAAACCTTTGGAAAATTCACAGACGCATATGCTCGCACGCGCGAGCCTTTTTTTTTATTATTATCCGCCACAAAGTGCAAAGTTATAAAATAATATTTCCGCGTGCTCTCTCTCTCTCTGTCTCTCTCTCTTACTCTCTGAGAGATCCCAGAAAAGTTTAGTCCGTTTTAGCTCATGGACTGCATTCGTGCCCAGCGTAACTTTCCCAGGGAATCGCTTCGCGATAATACATTATTATGCGAGGCCGAGCGTATTATACATCTGTATGCGTTTCGCGATTTTCACGGCACTTTATCGTTTGCAAATATATTATTATACGTCTGTACGTAATAAAAGTACCTTACACAGGCGGCCGTGGGGAGCGAAACTCGTCGAGATCGTAATAATTCGCCGTACAAGTGCGCGTATCACAAATACGCTCGTCGCGGGTACACGAATGTAGTCGATGAAATAAGACGAAAGATACACGATTCTTGAAGAGAAAGAGGGAGACGGAGAGAGCAATTTTGGTTCGAGTTAGAGTTTAATAGTCCTCTTCCGAGCGATAAACGCGCGACACACAGCAGTACCCGACGACAGCCCAGATATACACGCTGTAATACCTGTATAGGTACACTTCTTTGAAAAGTAACGGTGGCGAGAGGGAGGAAAAGCCATAGTAGTTGTGTAGTAGCAGCAGCAGCAGCAGCAGCAGCACTTGAGAAAACGATTGACGATGTCGTTGTGCGCGAGAGCAGCTATACACCTTTATGACATCCAATCATTTTCTTCTTCAAAGGAATTCAGGAGGATATTTCTACCTCTTCGCTTCTCTCTCTCTCTCCTTCTCTCTTGGCGCGCGCTCTCTGGCACTGCAGTGCCATCCCTGTGCGCCCTCCGATAGATTTATTGAAATTCATGCGGATTTTGAAGAAAAAAATCCATCGGAATTTAAATACCCGAGGTTGAAATGATTTTTATCTTTTTTTTCTGTTTTCTTCGGCCATGCCGTCAACTCCTTTTTTTCGAATATTTGGTCGTGGAATAATTCCATTAAGAATTCTTTCTCTATGTACATGATGATTTCCGAGATGATTGAGGTATACATTACGTACGCCTATACGAATCAATCGCTTGAAAGTTTTTCCTAAAAATGGAAAAAATTGTTGCTCTTTTTTTCAGCGAAGAAAATTCCGTCTCGCGCAAACGAGGTACGACGGCGGAAAAAAACGAAGTCGAAAATACTCTTTTGCAGATACTCAACTATAGGAGCTATACACACGCGCAACCTTTGGCAGCACATGTCGCCAACACTGCCGCTATCAAGGGGCAAGAGAGGGGCGTGTGCAGAGAGGGTCAAGAGAGTTAACTTCCGCTAAATCGAAAGCTCCGTGTGCGTTTATGTGCGGCCCGATACACAATACAAACTCGGGGAGGGAAAAGCCCGGAGGAAAGCTCGATCAGGAGCACGAGAGAGAGAGAGAAAGAGAAAGAGAGAAAAGTAATCCGCTTAATTCTCGATAAGCTTCGCAGCCTAATCTTGATTGCTGCCTTGCGCATGAAATGTAGCGCGTAGTAGCAGCAGTGGCAGCTACTTTTTTTTTTATTAAAAAAGAAAAATAAACAAACAAAAAGAGAAAAGTACCAAGAAAAAGAACGACAGAGCAAACGCGTGCGCGCGCGCGAGCTCGTCGTTCTGTGTTGATCCTTTGAGAATGTAGAAAAAAGAGCTGTTAAACTTTTTCTCTTTTGTGTATATATCCCTTTGTGTATAATGGTAATTCTCGATCGCCCCCGATGTCCTCTACTGCTACTACTGCTCCTGCTGCCACTGTGTGTAGATGCTGTCCTCCTCCTGGCCCGACGGAATTCGCTTTTAGCTGCACATGTAATAGCTCCTCTTTTTTGCCCTAGCGTTCGTTCATTCACTTTGATATTCTGTTTCGTACGGTGTTTTGTTGTGTGTAACTCGAGAAAACCCCTTGCTCCATTTATGCTTTCTGTTTCTCCCCCCCTCGTCGTCGGAGAAAACGCGCATTCGTTTTTTTTCCTCCCTCGCAATTATCCTCTTTTTTCCTCGTTGAACTTTGCGCCGAAAACGATTAAAAATATCTTACGATCGTCTCGGAGCTTGCACGCAGACGTTTTTTACTCCATTTAAAGCTGCGTATACACGAAGTTTAGCGGAGCAAAAAATTCAAGTCGTTAACTGCACATACATGGAAGCCGTTGGATTTTCCTTCTCCTCCCCACGTGTGCGAACGCGTGTGTGTGTGTATACAAGGAACGAAAAAATAAAAAAAAAAAAACTGAAAAAAGGGCAAAGTGAGCCAGCTGCTGCTGCTGGGCTGCCAGAAGAAACGAGCGAAAAATAATTGTCAAGTCACGCGCGTTCGATCCCCGCGCGTGAACTTTATTTTCCCTTAGCGCGGCGCGTTTCCCGAACCACCGAAAAGCGCCGAAGTTTATATATCGGGGGGAGCGCGCACGCGCTGGCATAAAGTCGTTAAACGCAAGCGTCAATTTTCTATCATCGAATCAAGCGCGGAAAATATCGAAAAAAGGAAAAGTACACACGAGCTTTTTTGCGTCGTTCCTAAAGCTGTATGCAGCAGCGGCGGCAGCCACAGCCGCAACGATAACGTTTCACGCGTTCATAAGCATTACGGCAAGCCCGGGAGATAACACGCGCTATAAGACACAGGCTCGCGAGTGTAGTTTGGGCACACGGGGGTATCGACGACTATGTGTACCACATATAGATATATAGGCCGTTTTGCTCAACTGCTGCTGGTGCGGTACGTTCGATCGATATCGAAACGATTATCGTTCAGATGTACTTCACGGCGTGTTATACGTATCGCGTGTACACGACTGCGGTCCTGTACCGATTCTGCTGCTGCTGTTGCTGCTGCTGCTATACGTGTATAATACATTTAGCCCGTGCGCGCACAATTTTTTAGCCTCGGCGAAACAAGTTTTCGGGTGGGGAACGAGGCAAAAGCTCGGGTGCGGTATTAATCCGCGCTCGCACGAAAATAGAAAAGCCCTGGCCTCCTCCTCCCCCGCAGGTCTCGACTAGGTTAATGCATCGCTCGTACCAGTGCACCCGATTTCGAGGTAAACGCGTATAGCAGAGAGGGAGAGAGAGAGAGAAAAACCGCAATAACCGCGATGCGTGCGGTCGATCGAAAAACCATCGACATTGCATCGACGTGCAATATATAGTAGTTCGGGCATAGCAGAGCAGAGAGAGCCGCGTGTATATTTATAAAATACGATGCAGCAGCAGCAGCAACAGCAACAGCGACTCTCCGCATACAGCCTCGTATGATCCGGCGTATAAGCGATCCAATTTGTCCGTCGATGGCTTGGCAAGTGTGTGCGTGTATGTATAAGCTCGCGCGCGCGTGCACGTGTATATGCAGCGATTAAAACGTAGTTAATTAATAGTAAACACATCGGGTCGAGCTGGCGTGTGTGCACTGTGCAGTCGGGCCGTGTGCTGCTGCTGCCGCTACGAGTGTGGGGTAGGAGAGGTTACGCCGCGCTAGCTTGCCACTGCCTCGAATGCTTATACCGCTGCCACTGTCGGTGTCATCGGCTTAAAGCTCATATGCCTATATAGATAGCGACGTCGTGCATAGCAGTTGTATGAGTGTGTGTGTGTGTATGTGTGTGCTATATAGATGTGTATAATATGTGCCCTACGCGACTGGAATTTAACCGAGCCGCTGCCGCCGTTGCAGTGCTGTGCGGTGCGCTTATTGCGTCTGTTGTCCTTTGTGTACACATAGCTTCTGTGTGTGTGTCTGTATATGCCTATACACTCGTACACGAAACGGAGCATCATCGTCTGCGCGCGTAGGGCGCGCTGATGCTCAAGACGTGGTACGAGTTTTGATTAGCAGCCCCGCAAGCTCGCGCCTTGCATACCTATATATTATAGAGAGCAGAGAGGCAGAGGCATGGAGAGGAGCATGAGGAGGCGCATCGTGCCGTAATACGTGAGCGCAGCTGACGCGAAAGGCAGCCTATGCGGTGCACGCGCACTGCTGCTGCCTCGTTGCCTCTCTCTCTCTCTCTTTTGCAGCAGCCACAAGAGAGATCGTTTCGCCGGGCAAAAATATTTCATGGCTAAACTTCGTTACGGCCATTGAAAATTTACTCAATTTTAACGCACGAGCGCGCGAGAGAGAATACATATAGTGCGCGGATAAATGTAATAAATTAAAATGCCGAGAAAAATCGGTCAAAACTGCACAGCCGCCCCAGTCGACTCGCAGCTCGCGCGCGTTGTGTGTAGGCTACGTTTACGTGAAATGTGCTTGCCTCGCACGCGTCACGCTTCCCCGTGTGCGTTAAAGGTAAAACAAAGCGAATATGAAGCACGGTCGTGCACGCAACACACGCCGGGGCTTTTTTTCGCCCATAAAACCGTGCATCGCAAAAATATGAAAAGCTTAGTGCCCTACGCGCTTATTTCCCCCTCAAGTAAACGATTTCAACTGCTGTCTGGGTCGAATCGTTTTTGAATGCTACACGTGCGTCTAGGATGTGGCACGCAGTATAAAAACAAAATTGGATGATAATTCAATCTTTTATTCAGTTTACTTATTCCTAGAACTCTGTCTTTCCTCTTGTGATTTATGAGAAATCGGAAACGCGCCATCTAGCAGTAACTTACGTACTATTTGATGTTTCATTCGACAAGGGCATAACCGTTGTCTCAGGGAAGACCCACGACAATAAGTTTCAAACATATTTTTAAGGCTCCAATTTATATCAATAAAAAATTAAAAATTTATGTTATCTCATCATTCGAAAAGAGTGCTGCAATCAAGTGATTCGGCTAGAACCAATCGACCACTTGAAATTACGCGATAATACGAATTATTCAAGCTCGAATTATGTGATTTGCTGCGTACACGGTCTTTGGCCTATATAGCGCGCGTCGCGCACTATCTACTATACGCGCCTGTACACGCAAAACATCAGCACGGAGAAAAATGAAAAATTACAACAACGACGAAGGACGACTGGGAAAAGGTTGGCTCGTGTACGCGCAAGGAGCTCGACTCGCGAGAAAAGCTCGAGCTCGGTATACACACGCCGGGAGATTTATCATTCATATCGTACGTAGCTCGTCTCGCACGAACGAGCTTAACGCGAGAAGTACATTTTCTTCGGCTATACCCTATATAGATATAGAATATAATAACGTATCTCTTTTGGCCCGCGGCGTTATGAATGTATACACGTTATATATATATATACTCGGTCGTGCGCATGAATAAATGTATATGTATAAATTACTCGCGAGTTCGACTTTGATTTAGTCAAGCGTGTGGCAGCGGCAGCTCTCTGCACTGCTCTCTCACTCTACTCTGCGCGTAGCAGTAGCACAGAGAGAGAAATTAGCTTAAAAATCACGCGAGCGAGATCTCCCAAAAGACTCGGCTAGTGGCAGTTAGCTTGCGACATTCGGGGGGTATATAACTGCAAAACGCGCGAACTGCGATTCCGAATGTACACGCTAAACTACCCCCTTTCCTACGACCTTATACTTGTGCTCGTGCACACGCATGTCCTTGGTATGTATACCGTACACGATATTGCCTCTTCTCGCTCTCTCTCTCTCTCTATCTTTCTCTATCTCTCTCTCTGCCGAGCTAACTGCAGTTGGGCAACTGGGTACTGATATTGCTGCTTCTACTGCTGCTGCGCAGTGCACACGCAGCTTAATCCAATTATGATGTAAAACGCTGGACGTCTCTTGCGTAAACGCCCGCTTCTCGCGCACCAAGAGAGAGAGAGACAGACCAGAAGAGCTTTCTAGCGCTAAATGAGACGCGCAATGTAATGCACGCGTATACGTAGCCTGTCCGACTATATACGTGTTTGTGTGTGTGTGTGTGTGTACGTGTGTGCGGACACTTTCATTACATTGCGCAGCGTGTATACGCGGTAAAGCACTTGTGCTCTATAGCCTGAGGAAGATGGCGATTGACTGCCAGTGAGTATAGTACACACACATACATACACACACAGAGCTCTATACATATAGGTATGCAAAGCTGCGTCGATCGATTGACTTTTCGAGACGCTGCGACGTACGCAATATATATGGGCTTTGATCTTGACGAATAATCGGCAGTTCGAATGACTCGTAGATATATACGATATATATTCTAACGTTTATCCGAGTGATATTCCCCGAGTATATTGCACATAACGGCGCAAGTATGCGCAGCAGCAGTGGTAGCAGCGATCGTTCGAGACTTTTAGCCGCTCTAAACGCGCCCATATTATATTCTCGCAAACGCACACCAGATCTCTGCGCGTAGGTGTATGTGTATGTGTGTGTGTATGTGTGTACATTTCGCGCGCATCCTAGACTACCGTAAATTACATCCTGGAGCGAGAGAAAGAGAGAAGCAGGAAAAGCAGCAACGCGCGCACTGGGATAAAAGCTGAGCGAGATGAAATCCGAGTAAACGTTGCTACTGGTACTACTCCTTCTTTCTCTCTAGCTACCCGGCCATGCTAGGCTTTTTTTTTATATACGTATATATACAGCACGCGCGTACATCTACATCAGCTTTTCGGGAGAAAAAGAGGAATTTGTAACCGGAAATGGAAGAGTATATGTGAAAAATACGCACGTACATGCAGGGACTTTAAAAGCTTCGAGGCTGCTGCAGAGAATATTTGCGCGATTATACTATGTATTATAAACAGACGCAAGGAGCCATGAGCATGTGTTTTTTCAGCTCCTCGTCGTTTCGTTATAAACGATTTGTTTTTTCTTCTCCCTGCTCCATCAAACGACCTACAATATTCCTCTATGTGTGCACATGCACGAGCGTTAAAAAGCAAAATCTTTGTGAAAGTCCTCATTGTAGTAGTATATAGCTCGCAAAAGAGAGAGAGAGAGAGCTATACGTTGAACAGTAGCAAAAGAGCCTTTCTTCAGTCGCTCTGACTGCCAGCCGCGCCGACAAGCTAGACGTTCCAAAACTGGACTTCAAAAGGATGCTATAGCTGCCGAGGAAAAAGCTTCCCCTTTCGTACTTTACGAGAGTCCAAGAGCACCGCCGACGCTGCTACTGCTTCTGCTGCTGCTACTGCTGCTGCTGCTCTCGTCTACTTTTCTTTTCTTTTTCTTTTTATCTACTTCTACGACAGAGAGAGAAGGACACGGGAATGTAAAGAGGTCGAGAGCAAGGCCTCCTCCGTGCACGAGTTTGTAACTTTTTTTTCGAGCGCCAAAAAGGACGTGAGATAGGACGGCTGCTGCTGCCGGCCTCGCGCAGCAGCATACCGCATTCGCTAAAAGAGTACACCAGGTAATACAACCCATTCAGCCGAGAAAAAGTTTTATACGGAGGACGCGATAACGCGCGCGCTGCTTGCGCTATATGAATTTCGTCTAATCAAGTAGTAATTACTTTTCTTCCGCTGCGCGTTCGTAAATTCGTGCTCGAAATTATCGAGGCCGCGCTGATCGCGCGACGAGTTATCGCGCGCAGAGGTCCCCGAACGCGCGCGGCATTTGCCTTTCATCCAGATGCATAATTAGAACGATCGCGTTCATGGCTAATTATCGCATCTCGTTTCTCGTTTGAAACGCGCGTATATGTATAATATATAATACAGGCACGGACGCCGAAATATGGCGTGTGAAATGTCCTTTTCACACGAACGAGCTTGCGAGAGCCGCAGTCGAAATTTTGATTCGAGCTTGCAAATAGCGCGCCTGGCTATATGCGCCTGGTGATGAGCACAGTCGCACACACACACACGTATACACACACTTTTGCTGTACAGGACCGAGTGGGGTACAGTAATTTTTTTTACTCCGAAAATTAAATTACAAAAGAATATAATTTATGCAACTTTTTGTTGTACTCGCTTTCTGTCTCTCTCACTCGAGCTGTATCCTTCAAAAACCAACGTTAAACTAGTTATGGCCTCGTAGCGACGTAGTACCTCAGCTCTCGTCGTGGCCATACTTGCTCCGCTGCGTTCGCCCCAGTGTACGTGTATGTGTAAATACGTGTGCATGTGGGTGCTCGAAAAATATTCCTCTAGAATTTTAGCTTTTCTGCTTCTGCTGCTGCTACTGCGCACACGAACACACGTAGACGTAGCGTGACTGTGGATTTGCATAGACTGTACATTTCTCTTGCGTGCGTGCCCACACACATCACTTTTTTGTGCGTTAGCTTGGGGAGATTTTTTTGCCCATCCTGCCGTTGTAATGCGTGTGAACTTTATATATACGTATATATCAGTAACACACATGCGGCAGCAGGGCAAAAAAACGTCCTAACGACAAAGGAACTCCACTCGCGCATCGCTAGCGTTGGAGTTTGTTTTACGAGCTGTAATTTCATCGAACGGCTTTTAAAAACTCTTCACCGCGGAAACAATGCATTCAACGCGCAACAAAAAAAATAATAATGTACTCGAGATCTCGCCCGCTCGAAGCAAAAGACGTACACATTTCATTCCAAAAACGCTACCTGTCCGGAGAATACAAAACGTTTCGCTGCTTCCTCGGTATGCAGAAGGAACGATTTTTTTGTTGCCCTCTTTTTGTAAATGTAGAAAAGAACGAACGGGTCGGAGAAATGCACAATGGACGAATTTTAAAAATATTTCATTAGATATTATATTCTTGCATAAAATGTCATATTGTAAAAATTCGAGACACGCACTTATCCCGGTCTTGTTTACTTTTGACGTTACAGCTCGTTTTATAACATGTATGCAAGCTTTTTCGAGAATTCAAGTCTCCACGAGTCTTTGTTTACTTTTTTGCTATTTCTATAAAATAACATTTAAATATATACATACGTAGCAGACTTGACAATTAATTTTCGCTCGAAACGGTTCGACCAAAAAACCCTTCAATCCCACTAGTCTTTGTAAGCTTTAAAAAAAGCCTTTCTTTATATCTGTATTTTAAATATAATCGAAAGTGCAACAGCCTCGGCATTTTTTTTAACAAAGACCGAAATACGATCGGTACGCGCTGGCATGCACACCCACACACACACACACACACACACACACGCGCGCCCGTAGTTCTCTCTTACTCCTTTTCGTTGTTTTTCAAGCACTCAGCTACGCAGCGTGAGATCCAGCCTGTTATGATCGAGGAAAAAAAAGCTACGACAAAATTACTCACTGTAGCAGTCTCTCTCGCGTGTAAGCCTTTTGACTTGCACAATGGTAGTTTCATTTTTCTACGATAAAATCGGACCAGGGTTGTGTGTACGCGTGTTGCACCAAGCACGCGTGTACGTATACCTGCGTAGTTCTTCGGAGAAGATAAAAGGCAAGCTCAAAGCTCGTTACCCGCCATAAATCTTCTAGCTCGTTCGCTCGGCTTCGTGATGAAAAACAAGAAAAAGTCTTGTCACGAGTGTGCATGTCTCCGTGTGTATACGTGTGTATATTTGCTAATTGGCTCGGGTATGCAATGCTCACGCGTCCAGGATAATATCAAGGACTCGAAGCGAGTGTACACTGAAAATGAGGACTCCCTTTGTACACGATGTATATGCAGGTACCAAGGTAGAAAAGGTAAACTGTGCTATATAGCGAAATTAATTTTTCTCATACCAGCAAGGAGTGCGCTTGATTTCTAATCAAACCCCCGTTCGCAGCCCGAGTAATGCGTCATTTTCAAAGTTCAATTAGAGCCAGGATTACGGTGTTTTTTTCTTCCCATTTTTTTCCTTATTTTTTGTTATCGAACATCACGCTGTGAAAGAGTGCGCGAGAGAGCTGCGAGTCGGAGCTCAAGAAAAAGAAATCGAGGAAAGGAGAAAACGAGTGGGATTTCAATCTCATTAAAGCAGAATACGCGCACTGCAGTCGGGGGCAATTCCAAGCCTAGAGAAGCTGCAGCAGCAGCACGCGCACAATCCCATGTAAGCATAACGAGATAAAGAACCCGGGATTATTTATATCGTAGCCGGTGCCGGAATAAGATTGTCCCTTTCCGCCGGATATATATACGCGTGTACGGGTGTACACGTAATTCCGAGAGACTCGAAAAAAGGCTCGGGTCATTTTTGCTATTAAGATTTTAGCGTTAGCCCAGAAGCAGCAGCAGCAGCAGTAGCAGCTCTGAGTGGCATAGTAGATAGAACGGGAAACGCTTTACATTCCATCTCCTCTGGGGAGGGCTAAGATCTTTTCTCTTAGATACATGCGCGAGTCAAGGGAGGAAAGGGGGAGCGATGTACACACAACGATTTATATACGGTATACAGTGGAGGAGCCACTAGGGTTTTAAGCTCGCAAGCCAGATTTGCAAGGAAAGATATTACCGGAAGCTGCATTATCTTCCGCACGGGGGCTCGAAAATTCATACATTCTCAACTGGCTCTTGTGCTTCTGCTGCTGCCTCTTCTTCTTCTTCTCGTAGTCGTCGTCGTCGTCCTTCTCCTCCTTCCACTTCGAAGCTGATGTGCCTTTTTTTTTAAGCTGGTATATATAAAAAAGAATATAAGAAGCACTTTAAACCGCTGCAGCGCAGCTTTTTTCCGCTTTCCTTTAATGCGTTCGCATATACAGCGACTTTTAATAAGTCAACGAGAGACAAATGTACACGCGAGAAAGATTATATATACTCGGGTAGGCGATGCGCGCCCCCGAGCTTCAATTATGCAAACATAAATACGCGATGAACCATTACCGCCTCGTGCGCACCTCGTAACTCATAAAATAAACAATACGTTTTTTTTTCTGTTGCAGGTTAGTGTCACACTTTTGTCAACCACGACGTTGTTGTTTTTATAAATCATCCCCGCAGTAAGTAGCGATATCGTATACCCATCAATTATTAAATCAGAAAAGCCGCAACATCGGCAGCGCAGCGATTTCAATGAGAGAGTTTGGGACGGCGGCAGCGGCGGCGGCCACTAGCTGCAATCAACGGAGAAATGAAAATAATCGCCTCGATGGCCCGAGCTCGAAGCAGCAGCAGCAGCGTCTTGAAATTTATACGAAGCCATGAATTGCGATCCGAAAACGAGCTTCCCGCCCACCACCACCGTCGCTGCGTAGTAGTGGAGCACAATTAATTCCCAATGCGGCGGCACGCGGTGGCATCGGTGCTGCAGTGCAGCCTCTTGTTCTCCGGCGCGGGTGCTCGCTCGCTCGCTCATCTCGTTGAATTAATCAGCGCGCGGAGCCAATCCGCTATTTTGCGGTTTTCGGGACTGCCTATATGTACATATTATAGTAGTAATAATGTAGACGCGCGCCGAGATCATCGGACAAAAAGTCAACAGTCGGCTTGATACGATGTATAAACCAGTTGGTTATTTAGAAATTCGCAAAGACCATGCAACGCACTTGTAAGTCCAGTGTATGTATACGCTGGAAACTGAGCTACTTTTACAAGACTTCTAAATTACGCCGTTTGAAGATTTATCTAATGCTAAGGTGGGCAATTTTCCGTCGTTGCACACACTGACCCCTCTGCTTCTCTCTCTTTCGCGTGGCTATTATCGCTCAATTTACGAGCGTCCACTACAGTCGCTCTTTCTGTTTAGAGAGAGAGAGAGAGAGGTCAAAAAGCGACAACGAGAGGGAGAGAGAGCGAATTTAATCGCGAGCGCTGCTGCAAACTCGAAAGAAGCTTAAAATGCTTTATACTTGCGGTTAATTTACGAGTCTTTTGTTCTCGCGCATCCAGAGCGCTATTATGCCGCCATACGCAGCCCTGTACATTATATAAGCGTTGAAATTTTCTTCAAAACGAACCGTATACTCCACGCAGAGAGAGAGAGAGAGAGAGAGAGAGTAGAGATACTACACTACTTGTAGTGGACGGATGCGAGCGAGCTCAAAAGGTTTATATCCTTAAACGTCGGTCGAATTTCATGCTAGTATATAAATAGGCAGATGAGAGCGAGGAGAGGAGAGCTAACCTTTGTATGTAAACTATACTACAAAGTACGAAAGCCCCTCGTCAAAAATATATATACAGCGCTCGAAAATCATGTTGCGTTTATCCTAGTGCTTTTATATCGATCATCAACAATCATGATACTGCTCGTGCGCTCATCTTTTCCCTCGTAATCCCGCGAAGATATATTCGGCGTATAATATAACCGAATAAAGGGAGTTTGACATCCGGCCATATATAGTTGACCGTCCGCGCGCGACGCGCTATCTCGTAATAATAGCATGTATATTTTCAGCGGGAAATTCATCAAAAGAAAATTAATTAAATTCTTCCGAGCTGCTGAGCCGAACGAACGGCAAATACTGCCCCTGTTCCGAGCGCGTTTTCGACAACAACAGCGACGATTCCCTTGTTACTTCTCTCCTACCCGCGCGCGCGCGTCCGGTTATTTTATAATTGCGATACTTTTCTTGTTCGACGAGGCAAAATTAAATTTTGGCTAAATTTTCCATAACGCTGGAAGCAGCTCGTATTTACGAATTAAGTACGAAACAAATGAATTTATGAGATGTTGATATAAATATACATCGGCTGGGGTGGGCGAGTGGAGAAATCGCGCGATGAAAAATTGTTCTGTTGCTGCTTGCCGTACGCGCTGTTTTTCGAACCGTGCAAAAGCTCGCCGGAAAAAGCCTGAAGACGCGCTCGCCTGCTCCCGCGTCGGGGGAGGGAATTATTTAAATTAAAAACGTTAAATGAACTTAACATATTGCGGACATAAAGGGCCTTCGCGCTACAGTACGAGCGCTATATATACGTTCGGAAAAGAAGATGCAAAAAAATGAAACAGAAAAGAGGACCGCCTCCTCGTTAAACGAGGCGCTACCTCATCTCGGCAAGCGCACCTGTATCGCGGGGCGCAGGTCAGCAGCGCATAGCTGCAGCATGTAAAGCAGAATACATATAATACGTGTGTGTGCAGGGACAGAGGCAGGAACCGCGTGCCTGGCTCTTCTTATTAGAGACGGCACTTGTGTGTGCGTTGCTTGCTCCGGCTTGGACTTGCGCTGTATGTGCTGTGCTACGTACACACATGCAGTGCTGCTGCAGCTGCTGCTGGCGTCGGTTTAATCACCAGAGACGTCGTGCAATATAAATTAATTGAAGTCGCTCGGCCACTGTAGTACACGGGCGAGGCTCGCGTGGGAGCACAGACTGTAAGTGTATATAATACATACGGCTTTTATTCGTTTTCGCGAATATTATGTAACACATATAATTTAATCATGCAGACGAAAAAAAAAAATCCAAATGTTTCCTTTGACCGAGTGCGCGCGAGTCGTCCGCATATGTGCTGCTGCATAGGGCGAGACGCACAGTACTCGGATACACATAGATAAAAGCTCCTCTTTCTGTGGAATAATATTTTTCCAACTTTCGAGGCGTGCGTGGCAGGCACGTATACATGTATAACAGAGAGAGAGGGACGCGTTTTCGCGCGCGCATAGTTCGATCCTTGTACTACTGGATATATAGGGCGCGCTCACATTTTTCATCGCTCTATTAGATAGAAATAATAGCCGGTAAAACGCTAGACCCGTTGCCTACTGTTTTTACTTGGGCTCGTCTTATTCTTCCACCTTTTTTTAACCCCGAGATATATACCGCGCGCGCGCGAGATGTACGTATATATACACGAGACTCAATTTAGAAAAGTACGCCTTTCTGCGCTCACGTTGAGCGCTACTTTTTCTTCAGAGAAAACTATACGCATACACACACACGTAGCATATACACACACACACAGACTCAACACACATACACGCGCGCACATTCTATAGAGAGAGAAAAGCTGCGAGAGAGACGGAGCGAGGAGGAGGAAAAAAAAGAAGCACGCGGATGACGCGAACGTTTCACATTATTTACGACCAACAGTTTGCTTCTACTCTCTTTAACGAACTGTAACAATACCCTTTTGGCTTCTTGTTGTTATTTAACTTTCTGCGTGTCGTCGTCTCCCATTCTCCTCCCTCTTTTTTTTCTCCTTCTTCCAATTTGCCCGGCATGGAATTTGCGTTATTAGCATAATACGCGACTGAGGGAGGAGGAGGAGGAGGGCTCGAGAAGCGCCTCCTTCCAAGCGCGCGCACAAGGCTTCCCCGCCCGGCCGTGTAACGAAAAGTTTAACGAACATAGTCGCAGGCGCGCTCGCGCTAAGGCTCTAATTTAGTCTACTCATAAGAGCCATATTACTGGGTGGTACGCGTGAGAAAAATACAGTGATTTTCTACTCTTCCATTATCGGAGCAGCTACCTCGTTTAGGGGCTCGTACACACAGACGTACGTATACACGTACATACACACTGCGTATGGACTGCGGCGCGCATTAGTGCAAGCTCGTTTCCGAGATTTTATGTATATGGCCGATTCTCTGTCAAATTAATTTTTTGCATAGAAGCTACTGCGCAGAATGCTAAGATCCCTATACAATGTTTTTTCAAACTTTGTGACCAATTATCGATCTAAACTAGACTAAGTTTTTAGTTTTTATACCCTACGAAAATGCTTTTGCCACTTGCGAATTTCTAACACTCCATCTATTGCTGATATCGTGAAGCTTAATCTTAATATAACACCTCTGATTGCGATAAATCTTGTTACAATTCAAAACAACTACTACGACATGAATTCTTTTAGTTTTCTAAAAAATTACAACTCGTTTGTATTTACATGAATTCAGCGTCGGGTTATACAACACGCCAATCGTCAAAGCGTGGGGAGGCAAATTTTACAGAGAATATTTAAATCTTTACTTTAGAGAACATATAAATCTTTAACTTAATGTAAACAAAATGATCATAAATGATTTTGACATATTCCCTAGATATACTAATCATGTTTATGATGAAAACAAATTAGTTCAAATGCTGACTTTCCTGATGAAACGATACATAGCACCAAAGCTAAATAGAAAGTTCTATCAATTAATTTAGATACAAAAATGGATACAAGTGAGAAGAAATCTGAACCACTTGTTTCAAAAAATAATTCAAGTGAACGCGACATTGTTGTTTCCGACGACAAAAAATACATTTGTGATATTTGTCAGGAGGCATTTACACAAGAATCAAGCTTGATAATACACCGAGACACAATTCACAATGAACAAAAAAATTACTCATGTGACAAGTGCGAAAAGAAATTTGAGTTCCGAAGTCATTTGAGTAGACACCAAATATCGGCACACAAAGACTGCAAATATTTCACATGTGACAAGTGCAAGAGAAAATTTGAAAATAAATCAAATTTGATAAATCATAAAAAAATATTCCACGAAGTCTTTAAAGATTACTTATGCGAAAAGTGCGCCAAGAGATTTGGAAATAAACGGAGTTTGCTGGTACACCTAGAGACAGTTCACGATAGTGTACTGAAAGATTTCGCCTTTAAAGTCCTCAAAGATTACTCATGTGACAATTGTGGTAAGATCTTTGGAACTAAACTGAGTTGCCTCGTGCACATGAGAACAGTCCACGAAGGTCGGAAAGATTTTGTATGTGACAAGTGCGAGAAGAAATTTGGAGAAAAATCAAATTTGATTAAGCACCAAAAGACAGTCCACGAAGGTCGCAAAGATTTTGCATGCCACAAGTGCGAGAAGAAATTTGGGCAAAAAGTACATTTGCTCTTTCATGAAAAGACAGTTCACGAAGGTCAAAGAGATTACGGATGCAATAACTGCACTACGAAATTTACACTGAAATCGAGTTTACTTTTGCACCAGAAGACAGTTCACGAAGGTCGCAAAGATTACGCATGTGACCAGTGCAAAAATAAATTTGGACGAAAAGTAGACTTGTTGAAGCATCAAAGAATTGTCCACGAAGGTTTCAGGGGTTATGCATGCACCAGTTGCGAAAAGAAATTTGGGCATAAATCGCATTTGCTATCCCATCAGAAGACAATACATGAAGGTCGTAAAGATTTTGCATGTACTGAGTGCGTGAAAAAATTTAGAAGTAATTCAGATTTGCTCAGACACCAAAAGTCAGTACACGAAGTTTGCACAGTTTTCACATGCGAAAAGTGCGAGAAGAAATATGGAGATAAAAATAATTTGCTCTTGCATATTAAAACAATCCATGAAAGTCGCAAAGATCATACATGCGATAAGTGCGAGAAGAAATTCGGGCTTAAATGTAATTTGCTTACCCATCAGAGGACAGTTCATGAAGGTCGTAAAGATTTTGAATGCAACAAGTGCGAGAAAAAATTTAAAAGTAAGTTCGGTTTACTCAGACATCAAAGGGCACTCCACGATGGTTGCAAAGATTTTGATTGCGACAAGTGCGGGAAGAAATTTAGAGATAAATCGTATTTGCTTTTACACCAAAAAATAGTACACGATGGTTGCAAAGATTACGCATGTGACAAGTGTGAGAAGAAATTTGGAAGTAAATCAGACTTGTTGAAGCACCAAAAGATAGTCCACGATGGTCGGAAAGATCATTCATGCTGCAAGTGCGACAAGAAATTCGGACAAAAATCAAAATTAATCAGGCACCAAAAGACAGTTCACAAAAATTGCAAAAATGTCGAAAAAATTCGGATTTATTGAAGCACGCAAAAGCAGTTCATAAAGAGCGTCAGGATTTCGTATGTGACAAGTGCAAGAACAAATTTAGAAGTAAATCAGATGAACTCAGACATCAAAGGACACAGGTTCACGAAGGTCATGTAAAGACATCACTTGCTCGACAAGTGCGAAAATAAATATAGATTGACAATATTGTATTTATATATGGATACTTATATGTAGATGTGTTTCCAAAATTTCAATAAAAATCGTACTGAAATGATTGTATATTGTCTGAACTTTGGGCGTTCAACTGTCATCAGTTGGTTCTTGTAACTTTTCCACGCAATAATCAGCCGAAAGTATTTTTTAACATCCTGTTCGAAACTGTTAATCGTAGGAGCATTTAGTTGGAATACTGGTTTTTATGTATCTCATTTTTAATCACGTGCTGCCCTGAATTGATAAAAAAAACTGTTTATCGTGATGAGCTGTAATAAAATGTTGTATGCATTTTACATAGAATCAGCCATATAGAAAGAGAGATAGAAAGAGAGAGAGAGACTTGCAAGCTTGCAGAGCGTTATACCGCGCCAAGCCATTAATTAAGCTGGTGTCCTCCGGAGCTCGTGCTGCTTGGATCTTCATTATTTTTACTCTTGATTATAGATACTTACTCGCACGTATATCCGGCACAACCTTTGTACGTAATATACATATAGATGAAAACTCGCGCAGGTGAACTCAAAGAACCTAAACGCCTCGAGTTCGGGCTCTCTTTCGTGCCACACACATTCACGAAGGACTCTGTGTATAACCGCAAAATGTTGTAGACGCTCACATCGCAGGTAGCTCTCGTAACTTTCCTTTGGTATTCGCCTCTTCTTGCGTGCAAGAGACACGCTCTCGCGAGCCACTCTTGGCCGATTTTGCACGTATTTTCCACTGTGCTCGGGATTTTCTATCGATGAAAAATTATCCTCATACGCCGGCTTCAATACGTCTGCCTGTACCGTGTTCACGTGTATGTGCATCGAATGCGGCAACAGCGGCAGCAGCAGCAGCAGATGTTGCAGCAGTTGCCGATAGATGCCAAGTCCCCATTGAGATTCTTCAGTCTAGCGTACGCGACGAGTAGTGGTAGCTCATATATATATCTAGATGCAATATGCGTACGCGTGTATACCGGTGGCGCGCAGTGCTATACGGAGCCTCGCTGGTCATGCGTGAAAAACGAAAATGCCTCGAACTAGCAATTTTCATAAAAGACTCGCAGTATAGCGGCGGCGGCAGACTCGAAGATATATATCTACGCGAGGCTGTATTATGCGATATATATAGAATATATACAGCGAATCTATCGGGTAACGATGCGCGAAACACGAAAAACAGTTAGAGAGATTCTTACTCGGTACGCTCGAGCCCGAAGCCCGCGTAGATATTTTTTCTTTCTTTCTTTCTTTCTCTCTCTTTTTTTTCATCAAAAGTGTCGTGTTTCGACTGCGTGGCAGCAAAAAAGAGAGAAAAAAAAGGGATAAAAACGTAATCTTACAAACGACCTCGAAAAAAATCACGCAGCTCGCTCGCTCGCTGGCTCGCGATAATAATTCAAACGGGGGCAGCGACGGTGCAGTTGGAAAAGAACTAACACCCATACGCTGGGAGCTCTCCGAAACAAAACAATCCATAAGCTTAGCTTCGCACACTGATATACTCTGCACAGACACACACATACGTGTACTGCAGCAGAGCGAAAGGGCGATCTTTATACTTGCCATATTAACACACCCTCCTTAAATCATGGACCGAGAGCGTAGTCCCTCCCTGTATGTACGTTGCAGTAACTGCACTGTGTGCGCGCGCGCGTACATCGCAGGGTTACGTTAAAGCCGTCTCGCTTGCCCAGGATATATATACACACACACATACACGCACACACGTACCGAGCTTTATGTATATATGTAAGCGATTCTCTGCTCCCAGCCGATAAATACTTGCCGCCACTAACACCACTAGCTTGTGTAACGCCTTTCCCAGGCCCGTGCACTTGTACCTCTCTCTCTCTATGCTACTGCTGCAGTAGCTGTGCACGTATATCGTGCGCTCGTGAGTGTATGTGTGTGCGCGCGACGACCGGCTACACGAGGATTAAAGCTATAGACTATATTCCACGTTTCCTTTTTATTGGGGGGACGGCATGCAACGAAACAAAAAACAAACAAAAAAACAACAAGGAACGGCAAATAAAAAGGTAGCTAGCTACCAAACTAGACGTAGCCGGCCGTGTTAATTCGAGCACCTGAGAGCTAAAAAAGAGAGAGAGAGAGAGAAGCCAGTTTATATGTACACAATACGAAAAATAAACTGTAACACTCCAGAGAACGAAAGCTCCCCCTCGGTGAATTGCGCTCGAGCGCGCGCGTATACTTTCTGCTGTATACACCTATACAACAGTGGCAGTGGCAGTATGCGCTGGGACACATATTTTTGAGAATATTTAAAATTCGAAAGCGCCAAAAGTGTGTAATACACGAAATCCGCCGCAATTCGTTTCTTTTATTGTACACTTTTTACTCCGAAAATTTTCTATCTGCCAATTTAATACGCTGTAATGCAGCAGGTATGAAATTGTAAGAATCTCAACGCAGCAGTAGCGGGGACGCCGAGCACTGCAGAAATTGCACAATCCACACAGCGATGAAATTCGGTCTCTCAGGGTTGCGCGCGTGCAGAGCGCTGTGTGCAATAAAAGTCCTCTCTATCCCTCGAACAGTCGCGCAGCTATTTCCCGGCGGCAGCGCAGTAGTACTAGTGGGCGGTAATAAACAGACGCAACTCGAGGCGTAGATATTGCACCACCTCGACTACCAGTACACAGAGCGTACAGATGTTCGAGAGTATAAGATTAGGATTTCCAGGCGCGCGCGCAAGCGAGCACGTGTGTGACGCGTCAGTATGTGTATATGTATGTGTGTATACAGCGCCGGCGGTGTCCTGCGGATATGTCTGACCTGCATAAAGAGCCACGGAGGGTGATTGTCACGTTGGTATTACGCACGTATATATACGGAGCACATAGATACACACACTTACACAAGTGCACACACGTCTATATAGACAAGGACGTGGAGGACGATGTCGAAGGATCGTGAAGCTCACTCTCTCTCTACCTCTACGGGTAAATAGGATGGCAATGTACACTCTCGGCGTATTACAAGCCCTCGTTGGCACCACCGAGTGCACACTGCACGGAATATAATACAAGTTTGTCTCGTCCGCAGAGAAGCAGTAACAGTAGGACGGTATAATAGTGACACAGACGCACTCGCAGCAGTCTTGTCCGATTTTCATGTATATATATGCATTATGTGCGGCAAGTAGGGCAGCAGCTCTGAGGGAGAAAATCTTTGCCAACTGTTTACCCGTTATAATTGATTATTTAAATTTTTTTCCGTGATTAGGGTAATACTTTCGAGTTTTCCTTTGCTTCTTCTTTCCTACTACTCGAAGTTGGTATAACGACTATAATAACATTAAAAAGTTTTTAGCCGCTACGGCTGCTGTGGCTGCTGCTACCGCTGCCGCTGAGACGGGGCAAATATCCCCCCACAGCTTGGTTGAAATGATTTGTACGCGCGGTGTACAGTAGTCGCTCGGACCGGCCACTATATACCGCGGCTCTTTATAGATATATAACAAGCGTACACCGCGAGCACAGCGTAGAGGATAAGAAAGTTTGAAATATCCTTGGGAGAGAAGAGAGATCTTTTCCCCGCGAAACAAGAGTATCATTCCCATTACGACGATTCATTTTTCACTGCGAGCGCGCGGCGCGGGATGTACCGCAGCCGCGACTTTACTGCGAGCTGACTGCGCTGCCGCGCGTGTTATGCTTTTTAATTTTCCGCAAAGACAAACGATACGAGTAAGGAATGTGTATTTAATTCCCCCTTCACCGAACTCTTGGTTGGCGCGCGCGCGCATGAAAAAGGCTAATTTAATTTTCGCTTTTGTTCAACTTAATGGGCAAGAAAATACTACCGCGTAGCACCGGCTGCCGTAGCGTAGCGCGTTTAATCATTCTTACTTGGTCAACAATTTGGTTTGGAATTAGAGTGAGAAAGACAAGCAATGGTCCGACTTAACTTGCTGCCGAGCAGTACCTTAAAAGTATAACTGAAGTTAGTCGAAAGAAAACACTGCCTGCGGGAAAGTTAGGGAAAGGTATGGAGAAGCATTTCATAAAAAAACGTGCAGCAAATTGAACTATTTCATTTATCTGGCCTACATCGCTCGCGCTCTGCACACGCAATAATACCAACGTATATATTACGAATTTCGTGCATCTCGAAAACGCCGCGCCCTAATAAAATCATTCTCGGCTGCGCTGCGCCGGTATTAAAGTGAAAATTCTGCACGCGCGGGAATATTATATGTACACACACGTGTGTAACGGGTTATATACAGGGTTAAATTTCGGGGGATTAGGTACACAAATAAGCTGCTGCTGCTGCTGCTGCCGGGGACTCGTCAGGCTCGAGCTACAAAGATACTCCTACACAAGTGCGCTCGGTATTTATAGTGTCCCGCGCGCCCCACGGGTCTGTGTGTGTAGTCTTTGAGGAGGTACACGAGCACACACATGTGCTCATCGTTGACGACGACGACGACGACGACGACGAGCGAGTGAGTGAGAGAAAGACGCCCTTATCTTATGTGAAGCTTGTCGAGGGGATATACGCTACGCTTGGTTACATTGTTAGCTGCTACCGTAACGTAATGAAAGCCAGAGAGCTAGCTCGCTACTATACGTGTCAAGCTAGTTTGCCCTTGCTGCGCTGCGCTACTATACCCTATACGTGCTCAGTGCTGTGCTCCGTATGTATATTTTCGTCAAGTTGGGTAAACCTTACTCCAGCGGATTTAACCGTTTTGTTGGTACACATGTATGTATGTGTGTGTGCGCGCGGCGTCGAAGCCCTGTGAGATTTTATCCATTAAATATTCATCCGAAACGCTCGCGCTCGTGTGTGTTTGTATATACGTCGGTAGCCATTTGATGCTTACGCGAGTCGAGAAAACTTTCGGCTTCGCCGAACGAAATTTTCAATTTTGAGCCCCCCGACCAAGAGTAGTGCAACAGCAGCAGCAACGCCTCGGCGAGTGCACTCGGTGTCACGCGTGTACAAGGCCAAAAGTATTCCAGTGATATAAACATACGATTCGGCGCGACGCGAAACTTGCTTGTATGCGTGTTTGTTTCTGTCTCTCAGCGGCAGCCGTTGCCACCACCACCGCCAAGCCAAGCCAAGCCAAGCCAGCCACCCACGCGTCATGCGGATAAATCTTTTGTAAGGGGAGAGAGAGGAGAGAGAAAGCGAAAACTTTTTTTCTCTCTCTCTTCGGCAAATAGCCGTAAATCAAAGAGCAAAGAATGCATTTGTTAAAGTATGACGACGACTAGGACGACGACGACTATAGGACGACGCCCACCTTATATTATTCCGACGTTGCTCGCGCGACGTTGTTCAAGATGCATCGGAGCGTTATTTCAATCCCGCAGCTGTTTTTCTCGGGCTAGCTCTCGCGCCCGCTCACGTTTTATTATTATATTGTGGCAGATGCCAATACTTTTCCGTTCGTCTCTTTCTCTCTCTCGCAATCTCTCTCTCTCTCTCGTCCCGTTTTCTTTTCTCTTTCGTTCCCTTTTCTTTTTCCATCGACAAATTTCAAATGCCTCAGAGGAAAGAAAGCAGTTTGTATCCAATATTAGCCGCACAGTCGTCGTCGAGTTGTCGTCGTCCTCGTCGTCGACAACTGGCCCAACAAATCAAGTCATTTAAGTCAATTGGCGCCCTCGCGCCGCAGTAAATAATACAAAGCCAACGTATATCTATAAAAACGCACGCGAGCTAGCTCATCGATATTCTATTTCTCTCTTGTATATCGTCTGTATGATCCAGCGCGCTCCTTGCCAGCCGCGCGCAGCACCTGCGCCGCCTCAATCAAAAACATGCTGTTACATTTTTTTTGCGCCACAGACTCAGATGGAAAGATACACACGTGCAGCAGCATTTCGCCCTACTTTTCTTTCTATCTATCTATCCATCTCTCCTTCTCCCTGTCTCTCTCTCTCTATACATACGGTGTATGAAAAAAACAGATTCCGCAAAAGAATCCAATATCCGATAACGAATCGAGAGTTGCGTCCTACATAGAGTGTGACTCGGCGGAGTCGAGATCGGGAAACGTGGCTCATCATTATCGTTCGTTTTCTTTTTCTCGTAATATTCTCTCTCCCATTTATTTTTTTAGAAATTCGTAAAAAGAAAGAGAAAAAATATTTTTACTCTTATGACAGGTTCGCAATCAACGAGCGCGTCCCGCGCCCCAATGTGCCCACATATATATAGAGTATTATATGTGCAGCTAATAATCAACGTTAGCCAAATCCTCTCGTTTATAATCTTTATGCTCTATACCTCTCTTGCGCGCAAACAGCCGAGCTTTATACGATTCAAAACATCATCGCCTTTCCATCTTACTTTGCCGCCGGGAACGTGTCTCTGTGTGTGTGAGGCGGGTAGTATACACGAGTAATCCGCGCAGGATATATCAGTACTCACTTCAGGAATGACATTACGTGCGTGTACATAAACTATACGCATGACATTGAATTTTATATATATACGTTAGCTGCTGCACAATAAACTGCCTCGCGCCGCCACCACCGCCGCTGCGATATATACTGCAGTATACGCGACGTATAACAAACACATAGACATACGCATACGCGTCATAAATCTCAAGTTAAGAGGCACTGGCAGAAATTCTCGGGTACAAGCAAAAACTTTACGAGGTGTCGAGCAGCTCTCTCGCGAAGCTTCATTGCCATAAAATCCTCCTTATCCCCGCCGCCTGGACCCGAGCGCGCGCGCGAATGCTTCATACTTCGCTACGTGCAGGCTATATATTCCCTATACACACCCACACCTACAAACACACACAGGCACGCGCGAACACGTATCATGTACACAATAGATGGTCAAGAGACGCGTATTTACAAGCAGCTTTTGCAGCTCGTAACGTGTGAGCGCTTGTGCTGGCGCGTCCCCGGGTGACAGCTATTTTTTCCTATTTTTTTTTACAGTAATTTTAGATGGACAAAATACCGCTTGAGAATGGGAAAAAGCAAATAGAGACAATTTAATTATTTCCCTTTATTTTTGAATGAAGGAATTTCATTTTAGAAAGTTATTTTTACAAACAAATGAATTTGTGAAAAATCGTTAGAATAAAATTCGCCGTATGCGCGTGTTCCTCAATCATTTCTGCTCTATGACGTTTACAACCCCAGTTCGTTCCTGAACTTTTATTCGAATTTCACGACATTTCGTTATTACGTAATACCGTTCGTACCAATTTGTTGGAAAAAAATCGGTCTACTTGCGCAATTTTTCAGATTTTAATTATTTCCAAGAACGGAAAAAACGAAAGCAATGCTGCCCTTGAGTTAAAAACTGTGAACGACCAATCACAACGCTCCAAAACTGCGCCTATACGCCATTTCTCTCATTACTTTTTTTTTAAGAGAGAGACGTGAAAGACTCTCGCAAGCCCTCCGAATAAATTACTATAACTTTTAGAGCAATTTGACTTCATCTAATGTGATTGCCTTCAATATCTCGAGTGTGTGTATGCTTTACAGCTTGTTCCACGTTTTTCATGCATAAAATGATAAAAAGTACACATTTAAAAATGGACTTATGGAGTGAAAATAGATAAGCTTTTGGGTGAAAGAAATTCCTTACTTTATAATAATAATTTACAATCTTTTTTTTTTTTGAAAGGCTCTCAAATCTTTAATCGAAATAAATGAAAAAACATTTCCATTTTCCAAATTTAAATACACAAGCGTATAAAAATTAATCGGTTCAATGCAGCTCGAAATTAAGAGTTTTATTTCGTTCCCCATTTTTACGACTACCTAATGGAAACATATAACATACTATTTGCTTTACGTGCATGATTTGAAAAAAAAAGAGTCAAAATTGTGTCCGTGTCAATATTCGGGACGATCTGGGCATTCCATCGCGTATAAACATCGATCGGATTATTTGTAATACATTGCGCCTGGAGAACTTTCCTAAAATAATATCCAGAGCCCGCCCCGACAGGGGGCTTGAGTTTTAAAATTATACATACATATAACACATGAGAGAGCGCCCAGCGACGCGTGAATTTTCAGCGCGCATTCCGAACGTTACAATATTATAAGCCGCCGCGTGTGCAGTGCGCTGCAATGCGGCGGCAGTAGGCAGCAGCGGCCGCTTACACTCATACACTCGCGCGTCTGCAATTGTAAAATAATTTCATGTGTCACTTTAGAAGAGCCAACTTCACACAGCCTGCGCGCAATATGTATTTCAAGCAATATCGTTCAAATTCGATCCTACCGCACGAGAGTCTTTTCAATAAATTCAATTCGAATATTATGCCTGACGATGATGATGATAATGATGATGATGATGATGATTATTTACATTATCGTTTTGTTATCGCAGGCAACCCTCTACGCGTATAGAGATGTTTACACGTGACGCGCGTAAACATACTCGCGCATCCTCATTTTTGATAGGGGAAAAAGGAAGGTAATACGGGATAGGAAGGAAATGAATGTGCGTCGATTTGCTTGAATATTTCACGGCTGAATGCTCAAAATTGCAAACGACGCGATGGTAGGAGCGAGACGAACTATGAAGTGGAGCGTCGATATTCGCTTTAGAAAGATAAACAATGCCACAGAAACATGTAGATTAAACATTTGAAAATCGACGTATATCCCCCTGATACGTGAACATGTCTAAATTTTAGAAAAAAAACGTCGAAAAAATGGCGCAAAGAGAGAGAGAGAGAGAGAGAAAGTTTGGCTGGGCTGAAAAAAAATGTTATCTCGCGTACGTAACGAGAGATGAAGTGCTCGGTTCTGACTGGCCATGTGTGCATATACGGCGAATAAAAAGGAAAACGCGTATACACATGCCGAATGCGTATATAACAAACGGCTCGTCAAGGCAACAACGTCGCTGAGGTATTGCCAATACAACCGTGTGTGCTACGTCGAGGCTACTATCTGCTGCCACTACTTCTACGGGTGCAACGGCCTGGGTTACAGCCAATGTCGTAATAACGCGATACGCACACATGCACATTCGTACGTACGTATGTACAAAAAAAAAGGGTATTCGAAAAATAAAAGCGCAGAGGCCAGAGATGGGAAGCTGCGTTTGATTGGAATGGTGAACTGCCGCGAGAAAAATATGCGCGACGCAAGGAGGAAAAAGACAATTGGAAAATCGCCTGTGTGTACCTGCATGTGTGGGTGTGTGGGAATGCGCGTATGCGTGAACTCATATATATACGAGGGTACATGAAAAAAAGAACCCCGAATGAGTTTGAAAAAATTAGTAGTATAAGTCAATATTTGATCAGACCAATAAGTCAAATCTTCTTTCTTCCTCTCTTTTGCTCTCTATGGATCATTCTTCATTTAAATTCAAGGGGAAACCACACTTAACTTTTCCCGCGCTCTCTTCCTAGTCATCGTTGCGACGATGAGCTATCTTTTTTTTTCGAAAACCCGAAGAAAAAAGGTGCACCTTGCGGATGCGTTGCAAAAAAAAAGAAGAAGCCATAGGATGGACGGCGAGGAATATTTCTCAGGCGCCGTCGAGATTTCGAACGTCTTTAATGCGAAATACGAATGAAATATTTAAATGAATAGGAAGAAGCCTCTGATGTGGCCTATATATACACGGCTCGCATATATATCTTTTTAGCTCTTTCTCTCTTCCAGCTCTTGAAATTCTGTTCTTCTTGTGCTCTCCTTTTTTTGCCCTGGCCAACATGCACACACGTATTTATAGGCGAGTAAGAGCTACTTTAAGGAGAAAAGTCTCGTCTTCCACTCAACACTTTCCTTTTTCTCTCTCTCTCTCTCTCTCTTTCTCTCTTGAGCTGCGAACCCTGGCCGCGCGCGCGCGAATTCTCTCTCTCTCTCTTTCTCTTTCCACGTGCACATTTTACTCGCTATTTTATTCTCCAACGTATATAACCTTATACTTATTTTTCTCTTTTCCAGCTCCGACGCTTTTCTTTCGTTCGTTCCTTTCTTTACTTCGGCTGAGCTTTTAAACGACGAAGCAAGTTTAATGCTTGAATAAAGCTCTCGCCATTGTGCGCAAGCTACACGTTATAATTTGCATGCGTATGTGTGTGTGTGGACTTGTGGATGTTTATGTGCGAGGTGCACGCGTGCGCAACGCCACTGCGTGAATTAACTGCGAAACGTTCTCTTTCTTTACTTTATTCTACCCTTATTTCTGTTTCTCCTTTTTCTTTTTCATTTAATGATTATGCTCGTTCTTTTACGTCTCACTCTTCATAATTTCACCGCACACCATTAATGCAAAAAACGACTGCCGCTCGGGCACGGGTGTCTATAGTCGCGTATATATATATGTGCGATTTGTGCACGCGTAAAACGATGGGGATTAGCCTTTGAAAGTGATGTAGCTCCTGTGAGCTTCGCACCAGCGGCGGCAGCAGCCCGTTGATCTTGACAAATTGGGAATTGAAGTTGAAGCAACTGTAAGCTACAACTGCTGCCGCCGCGCAGGAGTAAACTTTGCGCGCGCAAGACTGGTATATGAAACTTGTCTTTTGAAAAATTTTCTTGTACGAGATATAGAGCGCGTATAGGTAAGCTCGAGCTCACGCGCGACTGTCTTCTTACCGAGGCAAGGCTTCGGCGCAAGCTCGTGATTTAAACGGAAAATCTAGAATATTTTAGAGCTTTAGACTTTCTATGTAATATAAAGTGTATGTTGCAGGTTGCGTTGAAGGTTCGCGAGATACGCATTCACCCAAACACACGCGCCCATCATCCATAGACGTATTTTCCGAAAAAAGGGCATCGCGGGTATCGTTCGCAAATCGAATTTCGCAAGCGTAAATCTCATTGCTGGCAATTAGAGGACTTAACGAGCTTCGACTTTGTGGCACACTGCAGTGTACTTTAAAGTCCATTTACAGCCCGACGTGTATATCCTATCTATCTCTTTAGTTCTTTGACACGCTGTATACAGCTTGTATTTAATATGCCTCTCATCGTAGTCCTCTTCGTCGTCCTCGTCCTCTTGGCGTTGCCACGATGGTTGATCTTCAAAGAGGCCAAATAAAAGGGCCTGAAAACTCTCACGCGCTATTATACGCGCCGTAGATATATTTAGAGGGAGAGAGGGAAGGAGAGGGCGAGAGAAAGCTCTCGCGTCTGGGAGGGCAAGTTTTGTATTCACATATACATACACACACCTATATACCCACAGAGACCGGAACGGAAGTTGTAACGAGCTTCTATACTTCGACGGATCGTATTACCTTTAACGCATCTAATATCGAAGCCTTAAATTAAATGTATACGTGTGTGGGTGTATGTGTATGTATGCGCGTGGATGGTGCTCTACACCATAGACTTCGCTGCAACACGAGAGCTTCTCTCTCTCGCCCTCACGAGTTGCGCGTGTCGAAGCGAATTACTTATAGCAGCAACAGCGGCAGCAGCAGCAGCAGCAGCAGCAGCTTGAAACGAATGTATATAGAGGATGGCTGCGTTCAGTGCTCGGGAGTCGAGGGCTGGCTGTGTCGGGCGCGGCACGCGTAAAGGAGAGAGACGAAATATTAATTTACACTTGGAATTCATAACGTCGCTGTATATAATACTATACGGTGGCACGGGGGAGTCCTTTTTATTAGTTTATCCTATAGAGAACATCGAGTTGGCTTCGCTCTCCCTCTCCAGACATATCTATGTAAGTATAAAATACATAATGACGGATCCATTCAGCAGCTGCTGCTGTGTGTGAAGAGAGTGAGAGAGAGACTGGGGATGACTGCTCTATGCGCGCTGTCTTTATATATATTGAAAATAGCTCACGGTGAAGAGGTGCTATATATATATTTATCGGCTTCAGCTCCTCCCAATCATTTCAGCGAAATTCGCCAGGTTCCATATATATATACGACGAACTACTGGTGTATATGTATGTAGATCGACGTCGGCGCGTAAGCTCTAATTCTATAGGTAAATACGTAAATACACGTATCTGGCGCTGCACTAGCAAAATATACTTTATATCTGGCGCGCTGCAGCCTGCACAAATTTTCCGCAATGAAAACGCAGAGTTATTATTACCGTATACACATGCACGCACACACGCTCTGCGCTGCGCACGGGGTGTCAGCTATCTAAATCGGATGCAGCCGATCGTGCCGCTGCTGCCACTGTTGCTGCAGCTTCGAGATTTGCACGGAAAATCAATGGCTCGTGTGCTTTGCGGGCCTCTTTCTATGTGGATGGTGGCGATCGCGCTTCACGTGCACACGCGTGCATGTGTTTGTGTATATAATGCACAAGCGCGCGTTCGTAATTAACGAGAGCGAATTCAAAGCGATCGAACGCGAGTGGCAGGCTGCACGCAGCTAGCCATAGTAGTATAGTAGTAGTATAAGCCAAACGAGGCGAGTAGAGTATAGCAGCGAGCAGACTGCCCAAAGCCGTATCGCGTGTACACTCGTCGCCTTTTTCACGCTCATATTGCCCAAGTGTATAGAGATACGCTTGGAGTTTGTGTATGCGTTCGTGCGCTGGCCGGGGGAGGCCGTAGGCACGAATGCGTTGTGCCTGACTATACATATATATATAATGATTGTTTCACCTTTCACGCTTCCGAAAATGCCTCGGCACCTTTTGAGCTGTACGCGCATAAATATATAACGGCACGCTGAAATCCGTATGGATGCTGCTCGCATATACGCGTACACCGCGCCATACGTCGCTCTCTCCACCTGGACAATTAATAAATGCAAATTCACATGTCTCGTTGGTACGTGCATATGCTCATACATATAACACTACCACTACTAGGTACTGCTGCTGCTGCTGAGTACGGGGATAAGTAATCCGCTGCTCGCTAACGTTCTTACATTATATGTTATATGTTTGCCATGCTTTCGCGTTTGGTCTAGCCTAGCCGCTACGACTGCGCGTACCTACTACTGCACGCGTACACCGTGTCGGACGATTATGAAGCTTATAGCACTTTTCCTCGAGGGATATGCTCGCTAGCTGCAAGCTCGTACTCGCGCGCGCCTCTGCGTGTGTGTGTGCTAACTCTAAAAGTGGCCGCGCGCCGCGTGGCAATGTAACGGCGCAGAGAGGCGTACGTATATATACGTATGTATGAACGTTGCTCTTTGCGTTACAAACTGCTCCCAACGCATACATCATAAGAGCTTCGCAGCTGCCTCGCTCTCTCTCTCTTACTCGGCTCTCGAGTCCTGCTAATTGGATCGCTTTATGCACGCTCGCGAGCATAAGCAGCCGCAGCAGCAGCAGCAGAGGTAGCGCAGCGACGAGGACGTGTCCCGGATTTCTGTATAGTGCAGAATTATATACGTATATGACATCGCCTAGCTCGAGGACTCGAATCGACACTCGACCGTGCGCGCGCGGGTATATGGCGTTTAGCTCCGCTCGGAGCGCGCATATATAATTATGTGCGCGCCGTTATACGCGACGAGCTTGAATTCGAATGGTATTGATCGTTTGTCGAGGTATAATATAGCCACATAGTTGGGCCAAGAAATCACGGCATTACCGATGTATCACTAATTTACGCGAAGCCGCGCCTCGACCGCATGCACACACACACACCGACGATACTAATTGGATTTGACGTTAACCGAGAGAAAAATTCACCCAGAGAGCTTTCGTATAGCTGCACTTTGCGTTGTAAATACACATTCAGTTTTGGTTGACGTGTATAAGCGTGTAAAGCGCACCCGTTTCAAAGGTTTGTTATTTTGTACTCGATTGCCGCGAGCGCGCGCGGCGCTTAGTTCTGTCAATACGCTTGTATAGTGCGGGTAATAAAATGTGTATGGCGATGCGCGTGCATAGGATCGCTCTCTTTGACAAGCCTAATGCTCATTAATTATTTTTTCCGACAAAACAGCTTTGCGCCCCCTAGTTTATGATTAATAATTATTGTCCCTAAAGCTTTTACTAAATTGGAGCTCGAAACTTCTCCGCAAATGAGTACCCATACACACTGCCAAAGTTATAATCTATTAACAGCCGAGGCAATCTCTGCTATACATAATATTCTCTCGGAGCTTTTGTGCCGCTCAATACAGGGCGCAGCGTACGGATGAACAATTCAATATATATATATAATACTGAAATATCGAATTAATAGAGAGGAAGAAAAATATAAACTCGAATGGAACAAAGAAAAAAGGGGCTAAGAAAAAGTAGCAAGTAAAACAGCGTTGGGCTACGATCAGCGGGCTTGATTATGTACTCGCAAAGTTTATTATGCGCCTCGTATACATATAACATGGAAAAGCTGCCAAGTTGTGTGCGCTGCGCTCGTCTCGATCGAGACGACGACGACGACAACGACGACTATCGACGATGGCGGCAGCGACGACGCGACGAGGACGACGACCGATGAGATGCTGAAAGAAGATAAAGTTGTCTATTCTGTAATTGCTTATCGATCCTTCACAGCTGATTGTGCTCGAGCGATTCCATCACTTGCGTAATGCACTGGGGCGCGACCGCAATATATACATCTATATATATATGTACATTCTTATCACGGAGCGGAGGGAGGAAATTACCTACTGGATTAGTGCACGAGCGCGCCTGTGTATCGAAATCAAGCAGATTTCTTGCGTCGTTTTTCATTCCTCCTCGATCGCTGCTGCTAGTAGTAGTAGTAGTAGTAGTAGTAGGACGACGCATATAGTCGTGTGCTGTACCGCTGAATTTATGACGACAGTAGCTTTGAACGTCGGCAAGTTTCAATTTACCTCCGTTTACATGGCACTGGCAACGATATATACTCTCGATACATATATCAATATAGCTTCTTTTTTTTTCATGTCTTTGCAACTGGCTTCTCTCTCTTTCTCTCTCCCTCGGCTATAGCTAGCTCACTCGCTGGCTGCCTCGTTCCCTTGACCAATGCTTCTCTGCGCGCGATACGTATATAGGTATGTATTATTTATGTATCGATTTTCCAACCATCGCACAGAGCTTACATATATAATATATATACCTCGACGATCGGGGAAATGTTCGAGTTTGTGCATTCGTTGTTTTATCGCTCTCGGAATATCAAATAAAAAATATAATGCACCAGCGACGATGAATACAAATATACATCTATCCATCTCGAAATATGTATATAGGACAAAAAACGCGACTCGATCGCGCGCAATACAGTTTGAATTTCATCGTATGTAAAAGTGCATAATTGAACTGCGATGTAGAACACACCGGCTAATAAAAATGTTCCCCCGTTCGACTTTGGCTGCAGTGGCGTGTTGCATTATATACGGTATATCAAGAAAATTTGTGGGACGCGTGTATCCGAGGGTAATGTATTCGCAAAACACGTTTAACCATTAGCCTGATCATCGGTCGTAACGTGTACACGTGTACGTACCTATCTCGCGCTGGCACACATGCCTATGTACACACACGAGTCCATCGAGGAGCAATCGATATTATAATTTATGTAAACGCAATTGTTGTATAGTAGCGCGGCGCAGCGCAGAGTCGCACTGGATCAGAATAAAACTTCATGGACGCGGGGTCCCTGAGTTTATAACAAAATAATTTTACGTAAAAGCGGACTCGATTCGATGGGTTTTAGTGCAGCCACGTATTTAATATATAAACACGCGAGCCGTATGTGTCAATGTCGATATTCGCAAGCGCCTCGTTTTACGTTACATTTATTCAGGAATGTGTATGTAATAGCCCGCGTATAATGCAAACAGACATGGAGAATTTGCTCCCGATGACTGATTCGTCCCCCATTCATCAACGTACACACGTATCCACACTGTGCAGTAGCCCTCGCTGCGCTGCACACGGTCCTCTGTGTGTACACTAGAACAGATTGTTTCCGAATTATTATACACAGTCGGCTGGTAATTGTCCACATCGACAACAACGAGCCCCGATACACGCGCGATCATCGTAGCAAATGCAACTCGCAGCAGCGGCGGCACATAAACACGCTGACACGGAAAATCTTGCCTAAATCCTCGTGCATCTGCATAGGAGTAATAGGGATCGTATCGTCGCGCCCGATCGATATTCAAAATATTCACGATTATTTAACACGAATGAATGCGCGCGCCCGACGCGAAAAATACCGCAGAAATTTGCTAGCAGCGTCTCTCTCGCTCTCGCCGAATAAACATACACTTTACCCTCCAATGGTCTGGGCGCTGCTGCGCGTTACACGCGTCGTACTCCTCGTACTCGTACTCGGTGCTGCAGCACCTATGTCAATAAACTCCCGAGTATTATGCCCGCATCAATGAGCCTGTGCTGCTGCTGCTGTTCCTGCTGCGGTAGTGCGCGCTTCATCGATCGTAGCTCTCTCGTATTATATACATAGCTCGTCTGGCGCTGACGCCGCCTTTAAAATTTGCCCATTGCGCGAAACTTTGACTCCGATGATCTGTGTGTGTGTGTGCGCGCGCGAGCTCGAAGCCAATATATTTATTATCAACGACGAGCTGCAGATAAAATCGCGTCTGCTACCGCTGCTGCCGCTGTAAAATATATGTATATAATCAAATTTTATGTGGCAGCGACGACTAACGATTTGGTCGACGCGGCGGCGGCGGCGGCGTGGGTGTAGCTTATATACGTGATATTATACACACGAGTTCACACACAGGCACCGATTTATACTTATATGCGAGAGATGCCTGTGCGTCGAGCGAAAGTTTTGGAATCGATTGCTTTTGCGCTGCGCGCCAGGCCCCCGCGCTGGCGTGAAACTTTGAGAGAGAGAGACCGAGCATCCTTACAATATGACACTAGCCAGGCTCTCGATGCTCTGCTCTTTCGCTGGATACACACCCATATACATACAAGCAGACACACACACATACGTACACGTGCAAAGGCTAAAACTTTCTTTACATACACTCGTAGTCGTCGTCGTCGTCGTCGTCGTCGTGCAGCTCAGAAAGTGCTTTGCAGATTTGCGCGGCGCGCGGATATACATACACACACTGCGAGGCACACACACACACACACACACACACACACACACACACACATACACGAAGCTATTTTGCCTCGAACAAAGTTGACAATGAACGCGCGAAACCGCAAAGTCTCTGCCTTGCTTCTTCGCTCTCGAGTCCTGCCGTCGAGCGTGTGGTTGTGTATATGTGCTAAGAATAATAATGATAATAATAATGGAAATCGTTCTAAGGCCATCGAAGCAGATGAGTACATAAAAGCGCGCCACCCCCTCCTTTTCCCCCCGAAAACAGCATCGCGTGATTTTTTTCTCTCTTTGCTTCTCTCGTATATATACTTCGCGTGTCTTGCCATTTTTCCGGAGTATAGACGTTTCTTCCTTTTTTTTTGCGTGTTTACGATAGTCACTCTTGGCGTTTTGTACAAAAAAAAAAAAAAAAAATGGTTGAATGCAAAGGAAATTGCGCGACTTTCTTTTCCTCGTAGTTTATTATTTTTGTTTGTTTTAATAAAAATATATACGATGTATATATAACCGGCGCGGTTTCTTTTTCCTCTATGCGACTCGACGTTTGAAACGTGTCATCGCGTGCGCGCCTGACTAAATCTCGACTGTCACTACTTATAACGTCTTCTGTACGTACGCAACGTATACGACTGTCGCGAGCTGCGCGTTTCGCTAGAAAAGTCAACGTCACCGATATATTCATTTTGTACACGTGAAATATACACAACAGCTGAGCGTCGAGCGAAAGAGAGACAACAAAGTCGACGGTTTATTAGAAATATTAATCAAAGAAGATGTCCGCGTGACATTCGCAACTGTTAACTCTTATCTCTCGCGTCACGACGGCTCGGNGAGTTTGAAAAATGCACCCCTTCGCAGAATTTCATCCACTGCGGTTCAAGCAGACGAAAACAAACACGCAGTCGCAGTCACGCGCCTTTCTAACTTCATTACAAACGCAGCACTCGCTCGCACGCGCGTGACCGCAAATTTATATTCGCGAATTGTCAGAGTCTCTCTCTCTCCGCGCCGGGTAAAGTTTTGCCGTCGCGGCTCCAGCAAGCGCCACTCGCTGCTTGTCGGTCACTGCTGCTAAAACTTCGACGAATAGTCCGACGCTCGACGCGAACTGACGTGTGCATATACGCGCTGACGTTTTCTCTATGCTATATATAGTTGATATAAGTCAAGTCTCAAACATAAATACGAATAAAGCCAGCATCATAAAGCTTCTAGGGTCCTTTTTTCTTAGCTGGCGTGCGCAGAAAAGGTAAAAACGTCAGCAAAAGAAGAAAACTTTCGCTATTTGAAGTTAGTTTTAATACTTGTTTGGGAGAGAGAGAGAGAGAGAGAGAAAGAAAGAAAGAATGAATGTTCACTCATGCTCGTTGTTAGCCATGTCGACAGAAGAGTGAGAAAGACAGAGAGAGAGAGAACCGGCAAGAAAGGAGTTCCTTAACAGAATAGCATTGGTAACACTACTACTTTGCTATCCCACCGTGTGCTTTTTCATACTCTCTGACACTTTCTCTTTTCCCTTCTTTTTCTCTCTCCCTCTCTATCTTACCCACTCTCTTTCTCCTCTCTCCTTTGCTCCTTTCTCTCGAGTACTATTACTTACAAAATGATAAACGTATTGTCAACGTCTCCTTCTCTCTTGGTTCGCTGTCCGTAATAGAATTTACTACTGTAACTACATCCACCTCAATGTCAAGCCGAAGAGAACACCCTTTTTTTTATCATGTTCCGCCGTCTTACACGAATGCAATGAAAGTAGAGGTAGCACATATTTACTCTTTCACATACCTATATAATATTAATCTTACACGATCGATAGATTGCACCGAGCGAGGAGGACAAATATAAAGCCAAGTTGAGAAACTCGCTTTTGACATCCTCGAATATGCTCGCAAGGGAGATTGATTCAAGTCAGCCGAAAGAAAAGAGAGAAAGACGAGAAAGAGAGAGAGAGAAAGAGCGTGACAACAATGCGAAAACACATCTGTGGCTTGGCGGTGACTTTTCGTTTTTCTCCATTCTTCTTGCTGCCGCGCACAAAGCCACAGGCGCTATACACAAACTTGGCTCCGAAAAGTCGGTCAGTCGTTACATGCCCTGATAAATTACTCGTGCTCGTTTTATTATTATGTACGTAATGTCGCACTGTTAAAACTGAAATTAAAACTTTACAATCATAAATGTAATTAATTTACGGTAATTGGAATTTTTTAACACTTAGCAAATCACCAATAATTCATTGGTAATACTACTAACAATAAGTCGCCAATTATTGATTACTTTACAAATCATGTTTGATAATTTCTCGAAATATTTCACAATCATTGCGATACTTTCCCGCTCGAAGCAATCAATTTTCTATGACAAATTCACAAGCATCTTATTTTATTTTAAATTATTTGTAAATCAAATTACATCATTTGTAAAGAACGTAAAGAAAGGAGAAAATATAAACATTGAACGAGTATTACAACTGATTCAAGCAGTCGACATTGGTTGGAATAAACTGTGCGCTTGTTCAGCACACCAGCCCATAGGCTTAAACCATAAAATCAATTGCATCACACTCGGTCTCGTTCATTTGCGCACATGTGCATGTTCAAACGCACAAAAATCATTACAGGCATAATATGTACTGCGCGCGACCAATAAGTTCTGACCTTTGGTTTTCATTGAATTTTAATTCGAAGTTTAGCCACGTTGCGGCACGTGTTATCTATCAATTATTTTCCCATACGCGCAGGGGGTATCGGAATTTTCCGGTAATTTAAATCCACGGAGGGCAAAATACATGTACACGCAACGCGCGTAATTGAAACCACCCCTTGTTATCCGAGAGTTGCGAATTTAGAAATAATAAATGCGCTCGATCAATTACAACGAGATAGTTCGAGCGTGCATATATAATACATTTATTTACTTAACAAACATAAATGAATGCATGAATTTCAAGGAAATTATAAAATTAATAATACTTGAGTGACGATTTATCGACAGCCCGATAAAGTCTGCGTAATCTAGACATAAGTATACGCGATAGGTTTAGTTTTATCTCCTTTTAACGAGCGCAGACATTTCTAATGGTTTATCTCGTCATCGCGCGCGACAATACGTTCGCAGCCGCCGTTACACACGCGGATATCTGACGCATTATTCTTCTGCAAATATCTCACTCGGGCTACGGCGAGATTCCTCCGAACATAACGTAAAAACGCTATAGGCACATTGCGGTAGCACAGCGTCACGGCGGCGCACACATATAATATATATATAAAAAAAAAAAAAAAGGAAAAAAAGAGAGTGAAACACCATGAAAAAGAGAGACGAGCTGGAGTGAGAAAGAGAAATAACAAAGGCTATCTATACATGTATAGAATAGGCTTGCGTGCACGTACATACACCCCCGCACACAAAGAAGCTATATCTCGACAGCGCGAAATTGCGCTTTGAGCCGCCGCTGCCGGCACCACCGCGTTGCAGCCGAGCGTCACTCGAGCGCGTCGTATAAATCAAAGGAAATAATAGAAAGAGAGATATAGGTGCGGCTGTGCATCTGTGTTTGTGTGTGTGTGTGTGTATGCTTCTGTATGCGTTCACGGGGCAAAGTAGCTATATAGGGGATCGATCGGCAACTCTCTCTCTTTTGCTCTCTCTCTCGCACACGCAGATAGCTTGACAAATGAATTGTCTGAAATTCGAACGTATATGCCTCGTGTGATGTATGCGCGTTCGAGAATTTAAATGTACTTAACGAGATGGCTACCTTTTTTTCTTGCTCCGCAGCAACAATGCCTAGTCTTGCAAAACTGTGCGTATACATACAAGCAGTCAGCCTGTATACAAACTCATCCTACGGTCAATTATATTCGAATCGATCGGTAGTAGTAGTCTCTCCGTCGGAACGACTTCCATCGGACGCTCGTTTCCGCTGAATAAAATAAAAAAAAAATAAACACGAGCGAGAGACAGAGGGAAATTAGCAGCGCGCGGCAACGAGAGACGGAGTAATTTTCAATCTCGCAGCATGCAATATTCATGCCGCACCGCTCCTTGATTAACGTGTCAGGCAAGCCTCGATACGCGAACTTATCAAAAGATCGGAAATTTTTATGTGCGGTACGCGAGAAGAAAAGTCGATGCGCGTGCGTCTGTATCGATGTATATACCCGTAACGCACACGTTTACGATAAGGGTCCGTGTCCTCGAGTCGCGTCGAATTTAATAATCTCGCAGACGCGCTTACCGATTACAATTTTGCATGTAATACGCTTCCAAAGCCAGGGTAGAATTTTTTTTATATAATACTGCACGGCAAGCACACGCGTGCTTGTGTGTGTGTGTGCGTGCAGCGATCAATCATGTGGCTGCAATCGTCGCCAACGCGAAGGTACTATACCATACACGTGCTCCAGCCTCGCACATCGTTCGCTCGAGTGATGTGATTTTGTCGAAGTCTTTTCGATGGCGCAGCAGCTAGCGCAGATGCCATACGTGTGTACCTGTATATATATAATATAAAACGCATTGTTGCTTGTACGCGGCAGAGCTGTACTGCTTGACGCGTACATATTTAATGGTCCGCTTGGGCGGCTACAGGTACTCGAGAGCTGCTCCAATACACGAGCGTTAAAATTGATTTTTCGCGATTTGCCGCGAGAAGATTTTCTCTCGGCTCTTGCGTGTATATAACGTGGCCGTTCGACGAGCGAGAGCGAGAGGAAAAGAGAAAAAGAGTGAATTAATAGCCGAGAAAAAGTATGCACAAGTACGAGTAAAAGTATATTCCATGCTACGAGGTGTCGAAAGCAGAGTTTGCGATTGAAAAAAAATTCATCAAACTTGCTTACGCACGGCTCGCAAGTTTTAATAACGCCCGGCTACCTACTTTTCTTTCCTGAAAAATGTATTAATGCAAAATTATATAATGTATCGTATAATACGTGTGTCCTACGACCGGTCCCCGCGTAATATTGGGTAGTGCGGGAGCGTGCGGTATAAACTATATATACATGAAAACGATACACCGTAATTACAATTTTTGCCCCGGTACATCGAGAAGAAAACCTGCTGCGCAGCGAATATAGCGACAGTGGCACCTTGATCAAAGCATCGGCTAAATGCAAATTATGTGATTTAATTAAGTAAACTGCTGCTGCCGCCGTGCGCACCGGCACACGGGTGCCTGTGTCTAGGGGCGCGCGCACAAAAGCACATAATAATAACGCGAGCTACTGCACTGTACATTGCTCCTGCGAATGTATATGCTGCGTTATACGTATAATGTATAGTTGCTGCAGACTCGCGAAAGCAAATGGGAGGTTTCATTGAATTTTAACATATTATTCTCGCTCGGCCTCTAACGCGAACGGTAGTACACGGTATCCGCGAGAAGTTCTGAGCGCTAGATCGCGTTGTACAATTGAATCTCTTTTTTCCCTTTCTTCGTTCCATCTGGGCTCGGTCGAATTCAATACTATCGTGCGCAGAGCATTTAATGAAAATTTAGCGCCTTGTGTTTTTTTTTTTTTAGTCTGCATATCTCATTCATGATTTTTTTGTGCTAAACCTCCCAATGTAACGGCTAAATCAGCGCACAGTAGACATCTAGCTATCTTTACATAAGGGCGCATGAAAAGAGAAAAGCAAAACAAGCGCATTGAATTTATAAATTCACAATTGCAAGGTACTTTTGGTTTTGGCGCTTTTGAAAATGATTCTCATTTTTATGAAATTAAATTTTGGATTTTCTGGTTTTTCATAAGGTCATATTTTTTTAGCAATTTTTTAAAAATAAATTTATAAATTAGCTTGCATATAAATTTTATTACAAATAATTGTACAAGATTTTCTTGCATATATGAATACAAAAACATAAAATGTACAAAAAATATTTACATAGGTACAAGTATTACATTGCGAACAAAAATTAAGAGCGTTTTTTATTTTTTTTCGTAATAGTCGGAGGAAGTTTATCTTCTGGAAAACCGTTTGCTATGAGAGCTGCCCTCAATCTCGCACCTACAAAAAAACAAAATATTGATTTCTAATAATTACTTACTTTTTTGATAAATTTTTAATTGCTTTAATGGAAGGAAACACTTACACTTTCTTTTTACGTTTTTTGCTTTCTTTTCCAATTTTAATGCTTTTTCCAACGGAAATTTCTGGAGTATGGTGGCAACAGAAAAAACAGACTGCACCAAAATTCTCGTTTTTCTGGCATCTTCCTTCGCTTCTTCACTTAAATTCTCATTTTCAACGTCACCGAGCTTTTTGAGCCTTTCCATTTCTGCAGGATCATTTTCATCAGGATCATGCAATTCAAAAAATTTTAAAACGTCTTTCGTTCCTTCGGAGACATCGTCATCGTCACTTGCATTACTGTCCTCACTTTCATCATCTGTTTCATCTTCGTTGCCTTCATCCTCTTCAGCTTTTCTGACGACATAATCAAAGAAACTTTCTCTTTCTTCATCGTTTGCCCAAGGTGTACCATCTGGTCTACAAAAACGCAGACTTTTCATATTAAAACCATTTGAATTTTCCTCTGCACTATCGGATTCTTCATCATCACCGTCTTGAGCAACCAGATAGCCTTTACTCGAGATCATATTTGAGTCTAAATCATCATCGTAGCTCTCACTATCATGTGATACTCTTTTTTTGTTCCTTGCTTCAATCATGGATTCATCATCATTATCGTTATCATCATCTTCGTCTTCATCTTCATCTTCATCTTCATCTTCATCTTCATCTACGTCTTCATCTTCATCTTTGTCTTCGTCTTCGTCTTCGTCTTCATCTTCATCTTCTTGAGCCAATTCTTCAAATAACACTGATTCTACAGCTCGTCTTTCGTGCTCATTTTTATTGTGCTTTGTTATTTTGTTCTTTTTCTGAATGAAGTATGTTTATATGAGTTAAATTATATAAAAAATAATTATGATTCATATTTAGTGAATAAGTATTGGATAATTGTCCTAATGATATCAATTATGGTGTTTAAATATCGTCATTTAATTACTAATACTCTTTAATCACACTATCATAATAAAAATAATTAAGACAATAAGAAAATTTATTCAAATAATATTAAAATTTAAAATTTGTAAAAATAAAATACATACGTTATTATGTCTTGATGTTGAAGCTTCTTCATTATATGAGTCAAGTTGGCAATGAGACCGTTTTTGACTGTTCTTTTTTTTAGGAATCACAACTTTTTCAACTTTTTCAACTTCTTCGTCAGAATTACTTTCACTTGAAGATTGCTCATTTAAATATTGTCCATTCCAGTTAAACTCTGGTGCAAGTTCTCTTTCTACTTCTTCCTATAATGATTAAAAAAAATTGCAAAATTTAAAAAAAGTTCAGCCATTAAAATATTAACATGCATCCAAAATTATAAATAGTAACACAATTTTGAAAGTTGACCCACATACATTGTTTTGCGTAATTACTAATAGCCCAGAGATTTAAGTAAAAGTAATACCGACTTGGGGACAGTCGTTGCGATAGATATTTTACAATTGTTACTAAAGTAAAAGATGCTTAGGAATGATATGTACATAAAAGATACAGAAAATTTATTGTATATTTTTATTTATGATCGAAAAACGGTCGAAAATATCATTTTTTAGGGAGCTTATTAATTTTCTAAAGGGAGGACTAATTAATGCTCATATATTAATTGACGTACACATAGAGCTTGTCAAACCCTTCCAAGTGAGCCCTACCTGAATTTATTTGGTACATTTCGACACCTCTTACGAAAAGTAGGAAGTTTATATTCAAGTTAACACATAAACTTCCTACTTATCGTAAGAGGCAACGATTTGTTCTTTAGAAACGCATTAAAAGCTGTTGAATTATCGCTTTTTTTCAATTGTTTATATCTTCTGAATAAATTAGCGAACTCTTTTAAACAGGTGTGGACAGTACACTCTCGGTGTACCTAATAAATGGTAAAAAATTCAAAATTATTCATGCAATACTTTATTGTTTACTTGAATTTGTTGCTCCCATCATGTTTATGAGGTCATTCTACACGTATGAACAAATTAATACAAATTCTATAAGTGTCTAATTAAAACGCAAGACTAATACTTTCCAACCTATTGACTGTAATAGTAAAAATTAATCGAGATCTATTGTAAAATTGAGCTAAAAAAGACAGTATTTCAATCCTTATAAACAAATTGAATATCTTTGCTCCATTAATCGATGCAGCTTTTATTTTTCTTTCATCATAAAGGTGTCAGTTTTACGCATATTTACAAAAAAAATTCAAGTCTCTATAAGCATTAAAAGCAAAGGTAGAGTTTTTTTTCTTTGATTGACAACGTCTTTGTTTATAACTATTGAGACATCTAACAAAAAATGTTTCTTTAACAAGAAATGTTAAATTTAATTAATATACTATCGGTTAATTTTTACTATTCCAGTCAATAGTTTGGAAAGTATTAATCTTGCTTTTTAATTAGTCACTTATAGAATTTGTATTAATTTGTTCATACGTGTAGAATGACCTCATAAACATAATGGGAGCAACAAATTCAAGTAAACGATAAAGTATTGCATGAATAATTTTGAATTTTTTACCATTTATTAGGTACACCGAGAGTGTACTGTCCACACCTGTTTAAAAGAGTTCGCTAATTTATTCAGAAGATATAAACAATTGAAAAAAGCGATAATTCAACAGCTTTTAATGCGTTTCTAAAGAACAAATCGTTGCCTCTTACGATAAGTAGGAAGTTTATGTGTTAACTTAAATATAAACTTCCTACTTTTCGTAAGAGGTGTCGAAATGTACCAAATAAATTCAGGTAGGGCTCATTTGGAAGGGTTTGATAAGCTCTACGTGTAGGTCAATTGATATATGAGCATTAATTAGTTCTTCCTTTAGAAAATCAATAAGCTCCCTAAAAAATGATATTTCCCCTACGGAAATTCATCGCTACTTTAATTCTTAAAAACTTGCAAAAAGTCTTCAAAAGTCTAAATAAGTCTTAAAAATTCTTATAAATGTTCAGATTTCGTACCGTGATTTTTAAGAGTTAATAAAAATTTATAAGAGTTTTAAATGATATAAATAAATTTTTTAAATTTATGTGAAACCTGATATTTGGTTTCCGAAATATTCAGACGGGTAAGGAAATTGCTTATTTAATTTAAAAAAAATGTTTACAAGTTATAATAATTGTTATATAGAGTTATTAAGAGTTTTTAAGAGTTATTAAGTGTTATGAAAGTTTTCAATATTTTTAAAGACATTTTTGATCGGTATCCACAGTTGACAAAAGTCATGGTGAAAAAACTGTACAAGCAACTATATGAACAATGTAGAAAAAATAAAAAAAATAAAAAAAGTAACTTAACAATTTTGCTAAAAAATTGAGTATCCACAAGGTTTTATGAATTTTTAAAAACTGTTATTAACTCTTTATAATCATTAATCAGGTGTACGAAATCCGAACATTTGTAAGACTTTTTAAGACTTTTTTAGACCATATAAAATTTTTTCAGGAGAAACATTTCCGTCGGGGTTTCGACCGTTTTCCGATCATAAATAAAAATATACAACAAATTTTCTGTATCTTTTATGTACATATCATTTCTAAGCATTTTTTACTTACGAAACAATTGAAAAATATCTATCGCAACGACTGTCCTGAACTATATCTAATTTCCCTTGGCTATAAAATATCATGAAATAGTAACAATTTTTTAAGTTGAAACAATCATTTAATGCTGAAGAAATCTGCCAAATTTGACAATTTCCTTACGACTTCAAATAAATGTCTTTCCTGGTTAGTTATAGAACTAAAAATATATGGTTATTTTTCAAAGTATTTTGCTAGCATGACACAATTATTTCGACTTACATTTGATTCGTATTCAGAATCAACTTCGTATTCGTCTGAATCTTCTCTTTCATCACTCTGCGAACAAAGAAATTATGTATACTTAAGAGAAAAATTACCAATAAAAATTTAAAAGTATTATTTTAAATTGTTGCTAATAATTGTTCACTATAGGCTGTTTTCACAGTCGTCAGTGACAGTCACAAATCGACCAGCTGATTTGACTGGAGGCCAAACAAAGCGACCGCCCGTATACTTTACATGTTAAAGTTGGTTGGTCATAGTACTTGTAGTTAGTTTAACGAGCAGTAAAAGAATAAACAAAAAATAACTGGAGAAACCGGAAATCCTTGTGTATCGAAATATCGAAGCGGTTTTTAGTTAAAGTCTTTAGTTTGTAAATAAAAAATATTGAAATTTCGGCTTTTTTGCCTGTGATGTTGTCAATAAACTCTAATAAAATAGTTATTAACAGTGGTTTTTTGGGTTGCAATATAAACTCTCAAGCGGGGAAGTTTTTATTCTTTTAAATTACCAACGAAAAACTAAGAAACAATCGTAATTTCAAAAAAGTATAAAAATGATCTCGCAATCGTCTTCCCGCAATCTGCTGTTGGTAGAAAGATAGTATTCTTAATTACGATTGTTTTTTAGTTTTTCGTTGATAATTTGAAAGAATAAAAAATTTTTGAGAGTTTGTATTGCAACCTAAAAAAACCACTTTTAATAACTATTTTATTAGAGTTTATTGACAACTTCACAGGCGAAAAAGCCGAAATTTCAATATTTTTTTATTTACAAACTAAAGACTTTAATTAAAAACCGCTTCGATATTTCGATACACAAGGATTTCCGGTTTCTCCAGTTATTTTTTGTTTATTCTTTTACTGCAAGTACTTTGACCAACCAACTTTAACATGTAAAGTATACGGACGGTCGCTTTATTTGGCCTCCAGTCAAATCAGCTGGTCGATTTGTGACCATGACTGGCGACTGTGAAAACAGCCTATACCAATGACATTGACACAATGTCAATAAATGAAAATTTCATAAAAAAAAAAAACTAAATTAGACAATTGATTCTATCCAGTAAATACAGTGAAGAAGAATTGCTCTGTTCTTCATTTATTCATAAGGCATCAGAGAACTGAATGGTTCATTTTTGTGAGAACTCTGTAATATATTGGCTTTTCAATTTTTCAGTTTCAATAGAGGATTTTATTTTTCTCTTCATTTGATATGCCAAATAAATGCAGTCTTTTAACCTTATAATTGTATACGAGTAAATCTCATGTAGTTTGAATATTTTGCCATTATAAAAATAATTTATTTTCAAAGTACACTCGTGAAATTTTTTTGGGAAATTTACAAGTGATTTAGAAACCTGAAAAAATAGTGCCCATCAAATTTTGACGAGGGCCAGCGAGGATTTGAAAACGTACATGTTACAGCTGAAGCCGATGAACCATATTTTTAAGACAATTTTTGCTCCTAAATTTGGTTAAAATATTAATTTTTTAAAATTTAAAAAAAAACCACATAGCGTCATCTTTTCCAAAATGTCGTAAACTAAAATACGCAATATAAATCGTGCCATTTGTAGTAAAACTGTTGATGTGCAATGCAAAATTCGATTAAAATGCATTGAAAAGCAACAATGGGCGCGGACAAATTCCAGGTTTATGTCATACATAACTTTTTTTACAAGGCACACTCACCAAAAATAGACATACCACTCGATTCGTCTACTCAAAAACTATTTTTCCCCATAATTTGGTAATGATTCATGGTGGGGTTTATTGGGATATTGGGATTTTATAAAAAGATCTAAGGATTGTTTGGTGATGATTTGCGATAAAATCCCACTAGACAGGATCCCGCTAGAAGTTGTTCTCAAGGAGTGCAAAAGTTGAAAACTCAACATAAACAATGCCAGGAATGGTAGTTTTTAAGTTTTCACACGAATACTGTGAAGTTGACACAAACATTAAAATATCACGAGATTTACTCGTATTCACCGGTAAATATATCAATTATGAAAGCCACAAGTCCATAGGTTATACATACTTTAATATGTAAAGTAAAAACCTATGAAAAAACTGCAAGTTTATTATTATTTTTATGTCAAAATTCTTAGTAATCACCATGCATTCGATGTCGACGTCTGAAGCTGAACTCACGTCGGATTTAAAATTCATTTTAAGTCAAATCAGTATTAAATGTTAACACACAGACTTTTCAACAAAATCTAAAGATGTATATTTTTATACTATAACGGTTAAATAGTTAAACAGTAAAAAGTTCAACAAGCTGAGTCAAGTCCACATGTCATGCAGATACAGGTTAGAAAGATGCCATGCGACTGAACATGTAGCGTGCATCGACTTGACTGTCATACCAATATATGGCTTGAATTTATGGCTTCACTTTCAATCCCCTCATATTCACAAAAATTTGACGGTCCATGATCGCGTCATGAGTCATGACTGTCATCAAAATAAATACGTCGCGAGTCGAGTCAGAATTAAACGTATGCGTTGTGCCTTTTTTGAATTTTATAATTTGAATTTTACAATTTCAAATGTATTATTGTTAAAAAAAATGTATATTTAAATGATTTCCTTTAATTTAATTTTGGAAAAATTTACAGAAAAATTCGAATGACAAAATTTCTCCTACACAAATAATTTGGAATGTTAGTTTTCAATCAAATTCATGTCTTAAGAAATATGTTTAATTATAGTCAATTGTGCTAAGAGTTAGATTTTGGAAAGCCGCATCAATATATTTTGGAAATCATTAAAAAGAAAATAATAAATTTAAAAATAATGTTTATAAACAAATTATTTTTGTATACGCACAAAGCACGCTAAAGAGTGCTAGTGAAAATCCAAACGAATGCTTGAAGATTTTAATTGAAAGTAATGTTTACAGCAAAACACATCAGGTCGATAATATAACTCAGCGAAAATTTCTGCGAAGAAAGTAGTTAGTTTTTCTTCTTGTTTTATAAAATTCAAAGCAAACAAGAGCTAGTATTTTCCATCGCTCTATATAAAAGCGAGCGAATCTGATAATGCAAAATAAATCGATGCATTGTCGGAAATGTCGTAAACTTTACCTCCAGGCCGGCGGGGCACAACGAAGCCCATACGCAAGCCCTTGGCACGCAAAGCAAGAGACTGCGGGTCTCGCGAGAAATTCGAGAGACGGCAATTAATGCCTTTATAAGCGTTGCGTACAGTCGTGATCTTCCATGGTATACGATCATATATATCTAAGTGCGTGTAGCGCAGCTTCACCTTAGACAACGATGCAGTTCGGTTATACATATTACATATAGGCTGCAACGGTGAGCGTGGCAATTTTGCAATCTCGCACCAACGCTAGGTAATGTACACACAAGCAAAGGAGCCTATATACGTACAAACACACATTTATCAAGTTTATTTGCCCTAACGCGATTTCCGTTGTAAGCCGCGCAACTAATTTATGCACTCGGCGAGGAATATAGTTCCCGCGATTTGCGAATGTATAAAGTCTTACGATTCGCGTTCATTTTCATACGTCATTCCATTCAGCTCGGACACGACATGCAGGAGTCTAATAATGTCAGTGTCTTACAAATTAATCGGTTCATATCGATTTGTTTTAGTTACTGAATGAAGTTCATAAGTGACAAATAATGAGACGAAAAATATCTCGCAAGCAGATCTTCCCACCTGTGGATTACACATACTTGGCAAAAAAAATGTAAGGGCTCTTGGTGCCTAAAAGTGAAACTTCCTACAATTAGTTTTACTTAATGGGCTTGCGGGGCGCATTTAAAGATAATTTCTTTTCTACTAAGAATCTTTGTGACTTTTTTCCAAAAAAAACCACTTTGAGGAAAAAATGCTAATAGCAAAAATCCCTTTGAATCGATGAAAGAATGGGTATGAATTTAGGCTGTATGTTATAATGAGAAACATTGAATCTGTGATTTACCGCAAATTCATCTTCTTCATAAAAGTATTTTTCGGATTCCGTTCATTTATAGTATTCATCATCAAATACACCCAAAGTCTTGCATTGATTTGTCGCAATCCCGTACGGTAAGAGGTGGCGATTCAGAACAGTTTTGATTTTCGTGCTGCTGTAATAACGAGCCTTGTAATATTGCATTTACATAATTTTTGCAAACATTTGAACAGAACATTTACTTCATTATTTTCTACAATCCCCAAACCTTGCGTAGGCTCATCAGAAATTAGTAATTCAGGATGCTTTCGATTTTCATACTGCATCAATAATGAACATTGTAATATTGCATATTATGTAACTTTTAAAACGTGTAAATGGATTACCTGAAAATCAAAAGTCCGCAAAAATTCTACTGCCAAATCTCTACTATCAAAAGGTTTACGGTAATGAGAAGTTGGAGATGGTTTTCAATTACGAACTACTAATATTTATTTATAGTTAAAATTCGTTATACTTCTTTCATTGTATCGCAGACTAGAGTGTAAAATTGTAAACACAGAAATTTAAGCGTAAATAGTAATTATAAACGAATTCGAGCTTATGTATAATATAAATCGAAAGTTTTCATAAAAATTATAATGAATTAAAATTTTTTCTTGAAACATTTAATAATTTTGGACTTTTTGAGTTTCGATAGTGTTTGTTTTGGACAGTAAGACCGTGTACCCTTTTTGCACGTTTTCCCTAAAGTTGTTTCTTTTCGAGATTAAAAATAGCAGAGATTTTTAGCAGCAAAAAATTATTTTTAAAATGCTTCTATAGCCCATCAAACTAACTGAACCTACGGCGCTTAATTATTAACTATGGAATAACCATAGTTAACCATTTCTGAATATTTTGCAAATTCCCCACCCAAACCACGCTGTAAGTAATAATCGCAACTCCAGCCGCAAAGTATAACGGAGTCGCGCCGATTTGAAAGTTGGTGCCGGGCGCGGTCGAGCGATGCATCTGCGCAAACTCAGCGAGGCCCACTCAGTCTCGCGCCGCCGCCGACAACTCGTGAAGTTGTCAGTCGTCGTCGTAGTCGATATAGCTCGACTCTCGGCGAGTTTTCCGTGCGGCGAAAATCGCACCTGCAGTCGACTTCAGTCCATCCTCGCGTTGGCTGATCGCGAAGCTTTACATGTCCATGTAAAGTTTGTGTTTATCTGTGTGCGTGTACACAACTCGGTGTGTCTGCTACTGCTGCTACTGCCAGCCAGTGCCACAGCATTCTGGTGCACAGTGGCCACAATCTGTCGTGCAGTTGTGTATACTGTGCCAACGATCGTCAGTATTTGACAATTGTTTGCGCCTATTTGTTTGGGGCGCCGATGGATACTTCACCGCTGTGAGATCGCATCGTTCATCGTTTTATTGTTAATTTTTGTACTAGGTGCGTTGACTTTTTTTCTCGTGAATTTTTTAAGACATATTGTCCGTACAACCTGTCGCGACATACATATTCTCTCTTTCTGTCTGTTTCTCTCTCTTTCCTTCTCTCTTATCGCACTTTTACATTTGCTCACACCTGAGATAACACACATTGCCTTCCCACGACCATAATTGCTCCGACATACGTGTTCTAACCTGTCTTGATGAGTAAAATTTTTCGTATAATTACAGGTGAAAATCTAGCAGCAATCATGTCAACCTCGGCGATTTTCTTTTTGGATGTCAAAGGCAAAGTCCTCATATCGAGGAACTATCGAGGTGATATCGAAGCCGGTGTCATTGAAAAGTTCATGCCATTAGTTATGGAAAGAGAAGAGGAGGGCAATCTCACTCCTATAATTCAAACTCCAGAGTGTACTTATGCTTACATTAAATATAATAATCTTTATATTGTTTCTACGACTAAGAAAAATGCAAATATCTCGCTGGTATTTGTATTCCTACACAAAGTTGTCCAAGTCATGCAGGAGTACTTCAAGGAATTGGAAGAAGAAAGTATTAGAGATAACTTTGTAGTGATTTACGAGCTGTTGGACGAATTGCTTGATTTTGGATATCCTCAGACTACAGATAGCAAAATTTTGCAAGAATATATTACTCAAGAAGGACATAAATTAGAAATTCAGCCTAGAATTCCTATGGCTGTTACTAATGCTGTTTCTTGGCGATCAGAAGGTATTAAATATAGAAAGAACGAAGTATTTTTAGATGTTATTGAATCTGTCAACTTGTTGGCCAATGCCAATGGAAATGTTTTAAGTTCTGAAATTGTTGGTGCAATTAAAATGAGAGTGTACTTATCAGGAATGCCAGAGCTTCGTTTAGGTTTGAACGACAAAGTGCTTTTTGAATCGACTGGACGTGGAAAATCAAAGTCTGTTGAACTTGAAGATGTTAAATTTCACCAATGCGTGAGACTTTCAAGATTTGAGAATGATAGAACCATATCGTTCATTCCTCCGGATGGTGAATTTGAACTTATGTCTTATCGCTTGAATACTCATGTCAAGCCTTTGATTTGGATTGAGTCAGTAATAGAACGTCATGCCCATAGCAGAGTAGAATACATGATTAAAGCTAGATCTCAATTCAAACGCCGTTCTACTGCCAACAATGTTGAGATAGTCATACCCGTGCCAAATGATGCAGACTCTCCAAAATTCAAGACTACAATTGGAAGTGTTAAATATTCCCCAGAACAAAGTGCTATTACTTGGTCTATAAAATCTTTCCCTGGAGGTAAAGAGTACCTTATGAGAGCGCATTTTGGTTTGCCTTCAGTTGTTGGCGAAGATGTGGAGGGCAAACCCCCAATCCAGGTGAAATTCGAAATCCCTTACTTCACGACTTCAGGTATCCAAGTGAGATACTTGAAAATCATTGAAAAGAGTGGATATCAAGCTTTGCCATGGGTTAGATACATAACGCAGAATGGTGACTACCAACTGAGGACAAACTGAAAAAATGAAAGAAAAAACAATATTGTAAATCACTCGTTTTTAATTTTAAAAAATTGTACATATGCTTCATATTTATATATAATGGTTTAAAGTAACTGCACTTATGTGGCCTATATTTTATCAATTTAAAACTATCATGTGCAAATAAAACAAAATAAAATTAGTAAATAATTGAATTAGTTTCACAATAAAAAGGGCATTTTATTTCAGTAGACAGTATGAATGCTTGAGCGTTCACATTGAACCATTTTAATTGAATTCCATTTCATGAAATACTTTCAATTTAAAATATAAGCCATATAGATTTATATTTACATTCAATGCGATCATAATCATGAAAAATAACCGATCAAAAGAGTCATGGAGTTTGTTAAAATAAATATGTGTCAGAAAATTTTTTTTTGATTTTTACTTTTTTACAAAACTTAGGGGATCGTCAGATAAATTTATATTTTTTTGATCGATTTTCGATAAATTTTCACAGCAAAATTCTGGTAAACACTGATAAAAAAATCAAAGACTGCATAACGACGAATGCACCAACTAATTTAATTTTTTATTTTGTAAATAAAACAAATAAAAAGTTGGGCTCTCAGAAATATCATTTGAAACAATTGTGTCTAAAACGGTCAAAGCAAATGTACGGAATTATTGTTATTATTCTTAAATTATGAAAATAAATTTATATATAATTAACTGTGTAAATTAACAACAAACAAAATAATAAATGAACCAAGTTTAAAGCAATGAAAAACTACTTCATCCTTGTCTGGACAATATTTACCTTTCCTCGACAATTTTCACTGTTAAAAATTTGTATCGATAAATCTGGAACAACCTGCGTCTGCTGCAATCAAGATAAAAAAGGAAAGATAGCCAATTGAATTATGAATATCTAATGCGAATCCACATAAAGTGAGAATAAAGAACCTATATTATTTCAAGAGAAATTGCACTCCTTTGATTCTTATTAGAAAGAGCAAATTTACAATGCAACCGATCTCAGAATTTTTTCATCTACCTTTATGATGGAAAGAACAAGTTTGCACAAATCGAGTTTTAGTTTTATAAAATAATTTAATTTTCTCATCTTTTAATTTTTTTGCTTTTTCAACGAAAAATTTTTTAATTTTATAAAGAAAAGTAAATGTTCGAAAGACTTGAAAGTAAGTATTATCTGATTCCTTAGAGAAAAGTAGGTATATATCATTATTTCCTCGTGATAATTACCGATTAATGGAAAACTGTTCAGTCTACGGTTTTTCTGTACGCACAAAATATCGATCTGCGCTAAATACTTGCGAAGCTACTATTTTTCGAAGCTTGATTTGTCCTGTGAATACAACATTACTGGAGTTGTCACACTCCTCGTCAAGGGTCGATAGTTTGTTTATTGCGCGAGATTAAACTCTACTGAGCAAATCGCGTGCATAATTACAAACATCTTGGTACTTATACGCTACTTACATAGGAAAATAGATACGTGTTTGTATGAAGAAAAAGTAAGTTGCATGTAATGTGACATTAACTTCAGCATTGCACGAATCACGTTACATATTCATGTATCACTGCAGACTCTATACTATTCCAAGAAGATATACATGTACATGTGAACGCGACAGAGAACTCAATGAAAATGCAATTTTAAAGCAGCTGAATGTGCACAGAGAAAATAGAGATGAAAGTACAATGATATTTCTGTATAGTTCTAACTGTTTCGTTATATTCTTATATCATCGATACACATAAATGAAAATCGTAAAAGCTTTTTAACTTTTAGGGCCTAAATGAAAATGGAATAAGCTGATTATAAATCTAAATTTGAGACAACTTGCTTTCAATTTATTATTTTTATAATAGCTTGCTTCGAAATGACCTTTTTGCAAGAGAAAATGTTATCGAATAAAATTATTTGAAATACATCTTGTTATTTGATGAACATTACACAAGTTTACGTGATTTCCAACATTGTTTATCAAATATCTTTCATTAAAAACGAGGAAACTTCCTGAAATTTCGCCTGATCAATACCTCGCCAATTGAGTTTCAGAAAATATTTTAATAATTACAAGCATTCTAGAAAGTTACTATTTTTATGTTGATCCTTCATGCAATAGTTGGACATCCCCCATGCAGGGCTGAACATATATAATTGAAATTTAATAAATCAATACTGCTGAAGGCAGGGATGTAGGATTTTTCAGTAAAATGATCAAACACGAGTGTAAAAAGAGTAGCTTCATACAATTTCTCGTATTGGTCATATGCGGAAGACTTTTGGCTGGATCTTTTTATTGCTTGTGGAGATGACTATTGGCTACACAATTTCTGTTTTCTATTAAAAATGCACTGAGAATAGTAATTCACAACGTCAGAGTAAAAAGGTGTAACGACAGTTGAACGTCCAAAGTTCTGATAATATACAATAATTTCAGCGGGATTTTTACCGAAATTTTGAAAAAACATCTATATAAGTATTCATATATAAATACAATTGTCAATCTGTATTTATTTTCGCATTTGTAGCTCAAGTGATGTCTTTATATGACCTTTGTGGATCTGTGTCCTTCGATGTCTGAGCATATCTGATTGACTTCTAAATTTTTTTTTCGCACTGGTTACATGCAAAATCTTTTTGACCTTTATGAATTGTTTTTTGGTGGTAGAGCAAATTAGATTTTTGTCCAAATTTTTTCTCGCACTTGTCGCATACATAATCTTTACGACCTTGATGTACTGTCCTTTGGTGCCTTGTTAATATTGATTTCGCTCCAAATTTCTTCTGGCAAATATCGCATGTATAATTTTGGTGCCCTTCGTGAACTGTCTTCTGGTGCACAAGCAAACTCGATTTTCGTGTAAATTTCATCTCGCACTGGTTACATGCGAAATCTTTACGACCTTCATGTACTGTCCTAAGGTGAGATAGCAAATGCGATACATGTCCAAATTTTTTCTCGCAATAGTCGCATGTGTAATCTTTGAGACCTTTGTGAACTGTCTTTTGATGCTTCAACAAGTCTGATTTCTGTCCAAATTTCTTTTCGCAATTATCGCATGCGTAATCTTTTTGACCTTCGTGAACTGTCTTCTGGTGGAAGAGCCAATTCGATTTTCGTGCAAATTTTTTTTCGCAATGGTCGCATGCGTAATCTTTGCAACCTTCATGAATTGTTTTTTGGTGGTAGAGCAAATTAGATTTTTGTCCAAATTTTTTTTCGCAATTGTCGCATACATAATCTTTGCGATCATCATGTACTGTCCTTTGGTGGTTCAACAAATCAGATTTATATCCAAATTTCTTCTCACACTTAGCGCATGCAAAGTCATTGCGATCTTCATAAACTGTCTTTTGGTGGGTGAGCAAATGCGGTTTGTGTCCAAATTTCTTTTCGCATTTGTCACATGAGTAATCATTGAAGACTTCTAAGGCCAAGTTTTTTCGAGCTTTGTGTACTGTCTTCAGGTGAAAGAGCAAATGCGATTTTTCCATAAATTTCTCATCACATTTGTCGCATGCGAAATCTTTGCAACGCTCATGGACTGTTTTTATGTGCAGGAGCAAACCGCGTCTATTTCCAAATCTCTTGGCACACTTTTCGCATAAGAAATCTTTGAAAACATCGTGGAATATTTTATTGTGCTTAAGTAACGTTGATTTATTTTCAAACTTTTTCTCGCATTTGTTGCACGTGAAATCCTCGCAATCTTTGTGCATTAATTTTTGGTGCGTAATCAAATTCGATTTTTTCACAAATTTCTTTTCGCACTGGTCGCACGCAAAATCTTTGCTGCCCTTGTGTTCTGCTATTTGATGTCTACTCAAATGACTTTGGAACTCAAATTTCTTTTCGCACTTGTCACATGAGTAATTTTTTTGTTCATTGTGAATTGTGTCTCGGTGTATTATCAAGCTTGATTCTTGTGTAAATGCCTCCCGACAAATATCACAAATGTATTTTTTGTCGTCGGAAACAACAATGTCGCGTTCACTTGAATTATTTTTTGAAACAACTGGTTCAGATTTCTTCTCACTTGTATCCATTTTTGTATCTAAATTAATCGATAGAACTTTCTATTTAGTTTTGTTGCTATGTCTTGTTTCATCAGGAAAGATAACATTTGAACTAATTTGTTTTCATTACAAACATGATTTGTATGTAGAGGGAATGTGTCAAAATCGTTTATAATCATATTGTTCACAATTAAGTGACCGATTTATTTATTTATACTTGAAATATTTGAAACTTAGTACTTCAACAAAACTCCCTGTAATATAGATTCAATATATGCTTATAAAATATACATTTATATATTATAATAAAAAATTTTGATATTCACTCCGAAATTGGCCGCCGCTGTCGGTTGCCGCGCCATGCCAAGGTGTGATTAGTCTGCTCTCCATGTTTATACTTAATTCAATACTTTTTTATCTTTACATATTCTAATCATGGATTTTTTCCTCTTCTTTGTATTACAGACAGGTGGAGGACCAGAATAAATCAGCGCTCGCGACGACAGCTGCAATTCCACACACATGTAAAGCGTAGAAATCGTCGCGCAAGGAAACGATCGTCGGGAGCCACTGGTGTGGCCTGGCGCACGATGCGATGGTGACGCGAGACGAAGAACCATCGTAAGACCCAACCCCGAGTCGATCGACCGCGGCATCGCAGCGCTGCATAGATCCGTGGCAACGAGCAGCAGCGGCGCAGCTGCTCAGCTGGCATGCAGCGGGCCTCGTTGCGTCCTCGTTCGGCCGACCGCGGATGTTGTCGTTGTTGTCGCTGCAGCGATGCCGCCGCCGACTCTCGCCCGGCCGTCGCGTCGTCGTCGTTGGCTCACGAGATCCTCGCCGCCGCCGCCGCCGCCCCCGACGGTGACGAGTCCTGCTGCTCCGTGTCCGAGGACTACCTGCCTCGTTTTTTGCCTCGCGATGATTCTGATGCTGCACGCCGAGTCGGTGAGCGCGGCCGCAGCCGTGCCAGCCATGAGATACGCCTCAAGAATCGTCGACACCAAGTCCGGACAGATTCGTGGCATTTTGCAGGTACGCAGCTTGCACACGCTTTCCTCAAATCAATGCATAAATCATCGTCTCAACGTTATACAATTATAACGCCCGGGTTTCAGGATCTGAACAGCCAACACTTGGATCCGGTGGAGGTGTTCCGCGGCATACCGTACGCGGCCGCTCCTCAGGGAGATCTGAGGTTCCGTCCGCCTCAGCCGCCCCAGGGCTGGAAGGGCACCAAGCGCGCCGACACCTTCGGCCCGGCCTGTCCGCAGAAGCTGCCCGACATCTCCAATCGCACGGCGGCCCTGCAGGACATGCCGCTGGCCCGCTACAATCAGCTGCTCAGGCTCTTCAAGTACGTCTCGAATCACAGCGAGGACTGCCTCTATCTCAATCTGTACATACCAGGAAGCGGTGAGTTTTCGCGTGTTGTCGTTTCCAAGCTTCGAACTGTCTCGCGTGTGTGCGATTGAAAATAAGACGAGAAGCGCAGGATATATAACGAGATAGTAATAATTTACCATATGACTCTCCGCATGCACAGGTGCACGAGGACTCGAGGCGCCCTACGCCGTAATGGTTTTCATTCACGGTGAAAGCTTCGAGTGGGGCAGCGGCCACATTTACGACGGCTCGGTACTAGCCAGCGCCGGACACGTCATTGTCATTACCCTGAATTACCGTCTTGGGATCTTGGGTAAAGTATCATAGTACAGAAGGCTATTTTTACCCCCCCTGCAGCTTTCGCAGCTCTCCTCTCATGCGCGCGCCAACTTTATGGCCTCTTTATAAAGAGCGTAATTTCCACGAGTTTCGCGTTATTATTAATAAATAAGCTCGCGCACGGTGAAACTTTTTGATATTTCAGTTGATATATAGCGTTGTTGGAGAGCTTGTAGAGACGATTAAAATGAATCTTCTTTAATGAAGCAAACTCGCGCTCGCTCGCAAGTTTTGCCATGTAGTAGCGTATTATCATCTCGCATCCGCAGTTGCCCTTTGATCGCTCTCGATATAACGAGCTGCAAGAAGTATGAATTCTTCCTGCTCGTGCAGTTCGATATTTAAAACGGAGAGCTTCTCTGCTTTTCTCGCTGTTTTCCGATTATACTCCAGGGGGGAGAAGTCTCAGGAATTCCCGGAAGAAATTTCAACAAAAAGTTTTTCCCCTTTCTCGATGCACAAAAACCATTAAAACTTGCTTGCTCTTTCTACGCGATTTTTTCTGTACCCCCCGCTTCCCTTTTCTTCTCATTTCCCACACTGATCGATCCCATTGAGCACAATGAAAATTCAACGGCACTAAATTGACGTAAAAATTTTTACATTTTCTTTTTCGATGCACAACGCATCGTTCAGGTTTTCTGCGCACCAAGCCTCTGACGGAATCGGCCGAATCGGCGCACAGTGGAAATCTGGCCCTGCACGACATCGCCATGGCGCTCACGTGGATACGCGAGAACATCGGCTCGTTCGGCGGCGACCCGACTAGAGTCACCCTGATGGGCCACGACACCGGGGCAGCTCTGGTCAACTATTTGCTGCTGGCTCCATTCGGAAAAGGTATTTACTCATGTAGTATAGCCGTGCATAATTGGGCACTGGTCAACTCAAAAAGAGGCCTGCAGTTCCTCGAAAAGACGAAGGGCAGCAATTTGCAAGTTTTACCGTGACTTCATTACTACGTATCAAGCTATATTGATTTTTACTTACCCAATAGTTGAACGGAGTACGTATACGCTCCTCAATTTATCTTACGTACGTAAATTTTAGAAAAAAACGTAAGTTTCTTTCATAGTTTATGAAATATTTCGCTGTATGAAAATAGCTAAGACTTTTTATGTACCTTAGTCGAGAACTTGACAACAGATTATTTTATCTTTTTACTGAAAATAATGTACAGGCACGAAGTTACCAAAGAGTTTATTTTAAAATTGTTGCGTCGTTAATTTTTTTCCTTACATTAAATTCAATAGCGATTCATTTCAATATATTCTTACCGATAATCAGGATGAAATGCTATGATCGTGAAAGCATACTCTGCCGTGTAATGTCTTCTTTTTTCCGATGCAGCACGCAAAGCCAAGATATTCGCTACTAAAATGTGTTCGCTTTATATATGAAACACAGAGTATATATTAACTTTTATACCTTTGATCTTTGCAAGTAATACGTTGGCGTGCGGCGGCAGCAGCAGCAGTCGGGGCAAAAAGCTTGCATTTACCAGCTTCGTATCGATGATATAATATTAAATTTTAACGCCGCTCTTGCCAATACGTATCTGCGGGAAAAAAACACGCGGAATATTTATTGATCGCGATTGCCTTCTTTGATCTTTTTCGGGATATATTCCACGCAAAAAATTGAAGTAAAAAATAGTGATAAATATTGAGTCGCTGGCATGTTGCGCGAGATACGAGATGCGACGCGCGTGGCACGATAGACGCAGGAAATGAACTCGAGCTTCGCGATAGTGACTACTCCCCTTGGCAACGCGAAATCCAGTTTGAAGCAAATGCAGCTGGGCTCCTAAAAATTACATCTTATATCGAGCTAAAGTAATTTTTTTCTTTTTTTTTTTCTTCTGCCGAAGTCAGTTTTTACGTTAAAGCCCTCAAAAATTGACGGAAAAACCATTACATGTAATCAAAAGAATTTAATGAAGATTCATGCGGCAAACTTTTTTAGTGCCAAGGAAGATTAAATTACCCGAATCACACGCGACGCCGAGAAACTAAAAGCTTGTGAAAATAGAAAAGTTGAAGAAAAAAAATTAACTCTATTCCAAGTAAATGCGCTAACGCACCTGTTATTAAAACGACCGCAAGAAAATAGAATCGGTCCTACGTGTAATCTCATGCCGTACGGGTACTCTCCGTCCAAAAAAAAAAGAAGCCCCGTGTCTGAGTTAGCTCCTTCAATTTTACTCGCGCACACACACGCGCGCGTATGTACTACGACCACATTTTTGACTGCGAGTCCTTTTGATAATTACGGAGAAGTAGCACTGAGACTTTTCTCTTCTCTCTCTGCAATTAGGGGTGCACGGCCCGCACACACGAATGGCGTAGCAGCAGCAACGGTGGAAACAGATTTTTTTATTCTATTTTTCGCCTTGAAAAAATAAAAAAAAATGAACTTAAAAAAAAGGGTCGTCGCGCACCACGACAAGGCCTCTTTCTCATTACGTTTATATACCCCCAGCGTTTCTTTTTCTCGTTCGTGCTCTAGATGTGCGACGCTTTACTATGCGTGGTATGATTTTCTCGCTCTCTCTCTCTCTTTCTGTCTTTCTCTCTCGGTAGAGTCGTACTTGTTTTCGCGCAGTTTCGGCCAACTAAAGCGACGTACGTGTAAATTGTGGGTAAAAGCTCTCGCTTTTGCGATTGTTCACCTCGCGCGCGGGTCGTTGAACTTGAGTTACAGGCGCACTCAAACGTGTGCGTGTGTGTGTTTTTTTTTTAAACTTTTAACATTGTTTCAAGTAAAATGTTTCTTTCTTTCGAATACACACAGTCCGTGACAACTGGTGGCACTAGAGCACTTATATACGCGCTCTTCACAGCAACTTGGGCTGTATTATTGGTTTTTTGGGTCGCTGAAGCAAGTATAATTTATATTGTTTAAAAGGTTTTCATTGATAACGTGTTGCTAATGGGAAAAACTGTTAATACATTCATGAATTGTTTTTCTCACCCTTTACTATCTCATTAAATACAGTTGAATGATTTTTTAAAATTTATTTTTAAACTTCTCAGCTTTACCATTTATTTTTTCTTTACATGATTGCGTAAATTTGAGTAAGGCAAGGACTCGCGCGATCTTCATGATTCCCGTAAGGGTATGCGAGGGTTGACGAAACGTAGGAATTTCTCGTCTTCGTGTCTTAACAACCTCAAACTCATGAGAAATAAGTTGAAATATCGAGAATAAGTTCGAGAGCCCAAAAGTGATTTGAGAAAAAGATGGAATATGCAGATATTCATTTTCATCATCGTAAGTTTAACAATAAGAAAATCACTATGCATTTTTTAAAGTTTATATAAATTATACCAAATTTATTTTAAAATATTACAATATCTTGAAGTACGCAAATAATTAATAGCAAATATAAAAAACAAAATAAAACATCGCAAAAAATGTCCGATGTCTCATGCGAAGAGTCGTGGCCTGCGGCCGCGTAGCAAATATTACGTAAATCTCGATTATTCAGCTGGTCGATGATCATTTCACAGCAAAGGATTGACAATCGGCAATACGTCGTATGCATGAAAAATTCTATGGCCCAACTGCGGAAAAATCCTCTCGACAACTTTTCGCACAGGTGTGCAACGCAAGCCTTTTCGTACCATCTAGGCAAGCGCTGCAACCGCGTGAAGTCGCAGGATGTGAGTCGTCTCGTCGTCTCTTGGGGTTGTAACAGGATCACGTCGTAGAGCGACAGCCCTGGACTTATCAGTATTCCTCTTGCTTCGCACGCGAAGCGTTCGTCGATACGCAAATATTCTTCGAGATTATTCGCACGTTCGAACAATTTGTACTCGGAGAATAATTCCATGATCGTCAGAACGCCTCTACGGTCCATCTCGTATCCTCTGGTCTCGAGACGATCGACGACGGACAGAATTCTAGATACTAGGACCAATTCAAAATAGGTCGAACGACGACGCTCTTCATAGGCTGCAGCGGCGAAGTCGATGTGAGTCGGAAAAACAAATTCAGACAGATCAGCGCCACGATCCAAGATTGAATCGATCCTGCTCGGCTTGATATTCGTCACTGCCCATCGAAGCGCAGTCTGTGCCAACCCTTTCCAGACATTTACGTTCGCGCGGCTTCTCAGCAGCAATTCGACCACCTGCCTGTGCTTATTAGCCAGAGCAACAGTCTGCGGTGAATCGAGTGTCTCTTTCGTGAGGCAATTGGGATCCTGGCCGTGCTCGAGGAATTTCTCGACGATGTCGACGAAGCCGCAGCTGCAGGCCACGTGAAAATGCGTTACGCCGGACTCGTCGGTGTAATTCACTTGAAATTTATCGTATATGTTAAAGAGCACCCTAATCATGGGGTAAAAGCCAGGGCTGGGCTTGATTTTAAACGCGAGATGCACTGCAGTGGTGCGACGCAGCATTGGCTTGCCTTCTTTGTCAACTTCCTCGGGCTCGTCCTTGTAGCCGCTGCGAGCCACGAAAAAAATGATGAAATCTATTTCAAGATACCGTTCACGATCGAAGTCATTTATTAAATCTGAGAGTAGTTGATCCATGTCTTCTTTGCCAAAAACATCTCGGAAATTTGGGAGTGGGCCCTCCCAACGCATGAGCAAGGAATAAAGTTTATCAATATCATATGATTATTCATCAAAGTTTTCTTTACACGTAAGCTCTTTAAACTCTCCAATAGTTACTATACTTTTTTTATTTCTTTTTGTTACACGAAAATAATTTGTGGAAGTCGACGCAATCTACCTCTGTTCACGCTGTAGAGTTAAAACGTGTACTGACTACATATCGAATAGGCAAACACATGGACGAACTCAAGAGATATGTGAGCAAATGGAGCCGCTTCATTAGAAATCGAAAATTCAGTGTGGTTGGGGCCGTTCGAGTATTATAACATACGCAGGAGAAATAAAAATAGAACTCAGCTATGTAATACACGTCGGCCCTACTCTGCTGGACTTATGCTTTCTAAATAAGATCTACACGTTGTTGGACGCAGAGAAAGTAGCTCAAACGCACGCGTAGATGCAAGAGAGAGAAAGAGAGACATAGAGATACATGACGCTACAATATAGGCTGCTTCTTCATAACTTAGATTGGGTACGATTACGATCAATGCGATCGTCATTACAGATCGAATACTCCAATTCTAAATCAAACCGTGTTTGTATTAGAAAAGCATATTTTCATTTACTCAATTAACAATAAACAAATATATAAGGAAACGTGACGTAAAAAACATTGATTATAAATGAGTTTTCCACTCGTTAGAAACGTAATAGGGCGTTTTCAGATTGTCACGAAATGGTCACTTTACCGAACATCTGATTTGCCTGGAGGCATCATAACAAACCGCGCGCACCTATACTTATCTAACTTTACATGTTAAATTAGCTTGTTAAAAGAACTTGTTATTAGTTTATAATCAAGTGAAAGAATAAACATAAAATATTTGGAGAAAGTGGAAGTCCTCGTGTATCGAAATATCGAAGCGGTTTTTAGTTAAAGTCTTTAGTTTGTAAATAAAAAAATATTGAAATTTCAGTTTTTTTGTCAGTGATATTGTAAATAATCTCTAATAAATGGTTATTAAATGTGCTTTTTTGGGTTTCAATACAAAGTCTCAAGCAGGGAAGTTATTATTCTTTCAAATGACCAACGAAAAACTAAGAAAGAAGCGTAATTCCGAAAAATTATGAAAATCATCTCGCAATCATCTTCCAACGAAAGTCTGTTGTTGGTAGAAAGATAATATTCTTAATTACAATTGTTTCTTCGTTTTTTTTTATTTTGTTAATATGAGGCTCCGCAACAGATTTGTCGACCAACATTTCATTTTTTATGTCGAAGGCAAGATAACTCGACGTACCTAATCTTGTTTGCTTGAGTCCTTTCTTTTTTGTCGCGACAAACGAAAAAATACTGCGTCTCTGTGTCGTCTTTCTAATAAAATTCGGATCGGATTCACTCGCAATATACACCTATATAAGCTGGCGAGCTGGAAAATTTACAAAAGAGATGCAAATGCCAGTGCACGAGAAATGATTCGCGCACAAAGAATCGTACATAGACATCTGAATTGGATGCGATATATCTATTTTCTCGCTTGCAAAGTGTGATCGATTTTTTTCTTTATTTTTTACAGAGATCGAAACTGAATGATTATATATAGTGAGGTGTTGCTCTAGAATTGAGTCCGAATATTGATTTTAATCTCAATTGTGTCGTTGGTAACACATGCGGGGCATTCGGCTTTATTCGACGCTCATATACAAAGTGAATTTCATTTGCAAGATGAGTACGTTATAAATTACTGCGAATTTCACCACGCAGCTAATGTATATAAATGCGCATACATTAGGTGAAAAAGATGAAATCTCTCACGTTAATACGCATGCGGTTCCGCGGAAAGAGTATAGTTTATGGTATATGTTCAAATTGAAACTCTCTCGCTTTTTAATATCAATTTTCGGCTTTTGAGTTGCGGCTCGCACGTGGACAGTTGATTTTTTTCACGTCAGCTTCAAAACAATCAATGAATCTTGCGCTCGTGTTTTCTCCTGAATTATATTTGACGAAATTCGAGCGCACCGCAACCGGGGATTCGATTTCACCCCGTCAGCGCGCGGATAAGAGAACATATAAAAATTAAAAATTCGTCACATCCGTGTGTGCATCGGCGTTATCGCGCGCGCGTATTATATAGCAAATATAAAATACGCCCCGACAAATGTATCGCACCATACGCGGCTACAAATGGACGAATTGTAAATTTGCCAAAGTCGAGAGAGGGAGAGAGAGATATCTATTCGTTGACCACCGCACGTACGTATTGCATTGTATTATTATACGAGCGTCGAAATCGAAGAAAAATATTCGTTATCTTTGCGAACCTGTCGAATACTTAACGTAGTATAATTAGAATCTCTCCTGTATACGTTCATGCAGTCCTCTCTCTCTCTCTCCGAACTTGTGGATAATTGGCCCGAGATACCGAGCGTATCATTAGCACTGTATATGCATGCGCGTATGTACGTACAGAAGCTGACGGCCGAGAGTGAGAAAAGCCATATCGATATTGGCAACGCTCCAGGCCAATATCCTTATCTCGTCATCGTTTTAATACTTGCTGCTGTCGCGCGCGAAGAGCAATGCGTTAAAGACTCTCGTCGTATTATCCACAGGCGCAGTAGCGACGAAAAGAAAACATTTTATTGCACTTTTTTTTAGTTTATGCCGTATGTCGTGTACGATGCATATACATAAATGTAACGCGAGACCGAGCCGGGGCCCTTTGTAAGACGCTGACGTCGCTCGAGCGAATACCTGGATACACATATAACTTGTATACATGTAAATACAACGGCGCACGCACGCACCGGCTTTATAGGAACCGAATTTACAGGATGTACGCGTGTGTTATATATATACTATATAACACAGCACGCGGAGCCTGGCTCTGATAGGATTTAAATTAAATTTTTCACTTCTGCCACTCAGGCACGCGCAGTTCGTCCGAGAGCAGCAGCTCTAGTATTACGCGCTACATACGTATATCGTGCTTTTTGCTCGTGGTTATATTGGACTTTTTCTACATGTACATATATATTTTATTTTTTTTTTCCCTCTTTTCACCCGCGCGCGCGGAGAAATGAAATTCTACGTTTGCCACGCCCGGCCAACACACAATGCTATACGTACACGTCTATATATATAACGAAATTTTATTCCTCGGATTGGAAGCCTCTCTATTGTACTATCTCTCTCTCTCTCTGTGCTGGGCACTGGGGGCGGCGGCGGGAATAAGTTGTAATTTATCAGCAACATATATATCGCTTGTAAGCTGCACATGTGCCGTATAGTAGTAGTATATACAGTTCACTGCATCAGTCTTCCTTTTTTTGTTCGCAGGTCTATTTCACAACGTCGTGTTGCTGAGCGGCTCGGCGTTGAGTCCCTGGGCGGCGGTGCACGATCCGAACGATCTGCGGGAACAGGTCGCCAAGCAGCTCGACTGTCGCTCCACCGACGAGGACATAGCCGAGTGCCTGCGACAGGTCAGCCTCGAAGCCCTCCTCGGGGTCGAGCTCACCGAAATTAAGTACGTAACATATATGAATTATATACTTACGTACAGTGTTCGTCGCCTGCTTGGCTTTACACAATATATACTTGCAGCGCGTCGGCTCGTTTTTTATTTTCTTTTTTCACTTCGGCCCTTTCACCGTCGTCGTCGTCGTCGTCGTCGCGACTTCGCCACCGGGGGTTTATGTATTATATATATCTTTCATATATGTGGGTGAGCTAGCTCCGGTGCACACGAGCGCGCGCGCGCGGAGGTATTATGTATGTAAAAGCTCTTGATATGCTGCAGTTCTCTCTTTCTACCTCTATTGCGCGACGCTTGCGGGAATACACTTTACATAATCTCGCCCGAAAGACCAAGGCGCGCTTCGCCCGACATGTTATATCGTAACGATACAAGTTATTTCAGCCCGGGCTATATAAGGTAGAGCATTTTGAAAACGCGCGTGTAGTTGCAGCATCGCTATGCGCCACCCTCCCACACATATGATGTAGTCATATGCGAGCCTCCGTATATATATATATATGTCTACGTCGCTCGTGTCGCTTAGCATCAAATAATAAAATGCCTCGCGGTTTTTTCTTTTTCGTTCTCCCAGTGGAAGTTTCGTGATGGTCTCGAAAACGAGTTTTTGAACCGGGTGTCGTAAGACTATCTTGTTTACATTCTTGTAAACTGCATTGAATTTTTGACAGAATGTTGCTCACACTTTTTTTCATTTTTCAAAAAGATAATGTTACAAATAAGGGAACTAAAATTTTGATAAGGCAACGCATTGGAAATGGTTCAGCATTGAATGTGCGATGAAGAACCTCACTTATTAAAATTCTGGAGATATATGTCAGTTTTCTAGTTGGGTTAGGTCAAGTTTCTTTTTTGATTCAAGATGAGATAAAAGAATTAATGAATTATTTTTCTGGAAAGATAAAAATCTCAGAGAGGACGAATAATATTTATATGCAAGGGGAAGTCGAGACCGCTAGAAAATGATAATTATCTCTCGAGAAGCCGAGGGGAGTCGAGCGAGATAAGGTCTCGCGCGAGCTCATTTTCTGATCATAATGGCTTTGCTTAGACAGATTGGGAAAAGATAATGCAATTTCTCTTTTTCTCGCGCGCAGCCCTTTTTTCTTTTTCATTAAATTATGAAAAGTTTTCCTGCGATCTATTTTTCGTGCGCACAATGGGGGCGAAGCTTGCCGCGAGATCGGAGCATCGGTGCGCTGTATGGAAGTAAATTTATTGTTCTTCTCCATCTTTTTTTTTTTTAATATTATCGCATTCTTCGGTGGAATACAAAAAAAAACGCGAGAGAGTGAGAGAGAGAGAGATAAGTTAGAATTTTATTTATTTCTGCAATGAAAAACAAGGCCGAAGCCATGAATCGTCGATCTCTCTCTGTGCGCGCCCGTACAAAAGATTCTTTATGTATAATACGCGCGCCGCGCAGTGCACCAACCAAAGCTCGCTCGACTGTGAAAAAAAGTGATAACGCAACGGGGGTCTCTATATACCATATATATTTTTGTTTATTCTCGCCGCGGCACAGATTCATGCCGGCGATCGGACCGAGCCTGCCGATCGACGGCAGCCACCCGGACCCGAGCCTCGACATGGAGCGGCTGAGCGACGCCTTCATCAAGGTGCCCATCGTCCTCGGCGTCTGCACGGCCGAGTCCTACCTGGACTTCAACGCCAACGACATACAATACGGCTTCGAGGAGGACCAGCGCAATCGCGTGCTGCGCACCTTCGTGCGCAACGCCTACTTCTATCATCTCAACGAGATATTCAGCGCGGTGCGCAACGAGTACACGGACTGGGACAAGCCGGTGCTGCACCCGATCAACATACGCGAGTCCACCATGGAGGCGCTGAGCGACGGCCACACCGTGGCCCCGCTGATGAAGATCGCCTTCTATCACGCGCGGCGCGGCGCCCAGACCTACTTCTTTCACTTCAACTACCAGAGCAAGGATAGCGAGTATCCGCAGGTATTGTGGAAATCGTTATTATTTCTGGCTAATTTCTATTTTGTTTCCCTCCTTTCAACCTCATCTTCTATAGCTCCACCGGGACACGGTTATAATTTTTCATCGTTGATTTTTGCACGCATTATAATTCGAACAAAGCTCACGCGCTGTTTTCAGGAAAAATATTTTCTCTTCGAAACAGATACCCTGCTCCTCTACCAAATATCAAATAACGAGTTATGAATCCTGGCCTCCTTCGTGATACACGCGCGCACCCCGTACAAAGAGCCGTAAAAACGTGAAAAAAATACTTTCTTATATCCCGAGCTCGCGAGTATCGCATTACTTGCCCCCCGCGTGCTTTGCTTTTTGCGTCTCACTCTCTCTCTCTCTCTCTCTCTCTTTATCTCTTTTTAGTGGCACAAGCAAAGCATCAGGCGCAGTCAAATCTCACATCCTCGCTTGCGCGCCTGCATAAATTGAATATAATCCTAACTTCAAAGAGAGAGAGAGAGAGGACGAGTACGTGCGAGACTCCCTGAAAGCGTAATTTACCCCCCGTATATGCATAGTCGAACGTTTTCTCGTCCGAAAATTTGCAGAAGATTTTTTGGGAGAGGCTTCGTGCCAGCGAGTATAAAGGATCGACTTTTTTCTAGTTCCATGCATAATATGTACTCACTTTACGTTCTTGTTGTTATAGTCTAATTCTTTTTTACGCTGTATTCTATATCTGCTGCATGAATACGTATGATCAATATTTACAAATACGTCAAAAAATTTTTACATTTTAAAATGAAAATATTTCCCTTATTGGATTTGATAGAGAATCTACCATGTACACGCGGTGTTCGTTCGATCATTCGGGTCAGACAGTGCCGGAAGAAATGAGTGCCCTTCTTACTCATCTTTTTCTCTTGAGAGCAGCTTCAGCTGACTCTTTGTACTCGTGAAAAGACTTTTTTCATACATATCGTGTACAACAACTCTTAAGATGTACCCTAAACTTTTATTCCTCTATACGCGTAAAAGCAGGGAAAAATTTTGAGAACGCGAAAAAATCAATACTCGACTGTACGCAATCGCGTCTTGAATCACGGGTGATCCGAGAATATTTTGGATCTTCCACGGCGTTCCATTCATATCGAAAAATTAGCGCAATTGAAAGTAAAGCCGGAAAATTACTTTGGACGCGATGCAAATCAGCAACAGAGGATACGGCCGGGAGGGGGTGAGAAAGGGTCAGAGCATATTAACAGAAACAGAGGCTGCTGCAAAAGAAAATCTCGATGAATGGGGCGATAGCTGCGATGCTTGCGCAAGCTCGGCCGTGAGCGCGCGCGGGAGCAATTAAAATTTTCCCTTTTCGACGTAGGAAATCTCGACGTCGAGACTTTGGACGAACTTTTGCTTCTCGCCTATACACTGTTGTTGTTTTTATCTGGTCTCTCTCTCTCTCTCTCTCTCTCTCTCTCTCTCTCTCTCTCTCTCTCTCTCTTTCTCTTGTTCGTGTGCCCTGCAGCCTCGTAGACAAATTAAATTCATCAGCATAATGGACGAGTAATAGAGAGAAAGAGAGCTAGGAATGAGAGTGGACTCGAGAGAGAGAGCCTGATGAATTACGCTCGCATCAGTGGCGGCGGCAGTCCTCTGCCCCCTGCGTTGCCGACTACTGCTCGCTGCAGTTTCAATATGAGCCCCCGGCTCGCATCAAAGTTTCGTTTTCTCTCGCTGCTGCTGCGCGTTTACGAAATTACTCGTCGTCAAAATCTAAAGCTTCTTTCACTCGACACTCGCTCTCGGTGCTACGGCGACTACGACGACGACGAGGCCCCCCCACGCCGTGTTCCGGCTTTTGAATCTATTGAGGTCCGAACTTTTTTTATTTCGCCTCGGCCCCGGAGTCGACTCCCTTCCTTTCTCTCTCCCACTCTCGCTCGAATTAGTGGAAAAATTGCCAAGTTTAATTAAAATTAAAAGCCAAAGTCGAGCGAGGTGCTTTTTTTCCCTGCCTCGATGTGTGTATGTGTACTCGTGGGTCGCATTAGAATTACACTCATACGGTGTACTACACGTCGCTATTATAGCCGCACACGAGCTCCACACCCGAAACGCGAATTTCCTATTCTCTCTTTGTACTCTTAGATGCTCTTCTCCCCGCGCACGTATATGTGTATCTGCGCACATATACGTGAACGCACGTCGCGCACTCGTATGTGTGAAATTTCTTCGAAAGAAAAGTCGTTAGTTCGTAATTACTGCTGCTGCGCGAAACGTACGTGCGGTACAGTACGTACCTTATAACACTCAAAGTGTGTGCGCGCGCGTATTTCGTGCCCTCCTCTCGGCTCTAAGCTTTGACTAAGCGATGGAAAAGTGTCTGGTATAATTAGAGCTATGCTTTACAACCTCTTCTCCTCTTTCTCGCTTACTACTATACGCCAGGCGCAACCGCGCCCGGCGTATTATTCAATTTCAGCCCCCAAAGGCAAATTATCCTCGCACGTATACCTTTTCGCGCTCGATTTATATAGGTACATCGAATATTGTGTAAAATATAATGTTCTCTTTTGTGCCCAATTGCAGCGATTGGGCAGTGTACGGGGCGAGTCGCTGCCCTACATACTCGGCCTGCCGCTGACTCTGGGCGGTCGCTTCTTCCCGCAGAACTTCTCGCGCGCCGACCAGGTGGTGGCCGAGGCGGTGCTCACCTTCTTCACGAACTTCGCCAAGACGGGCAATCCCAACGAGCCGCACGCCATCGAGTCGGTCGACTACGGCACCGTCAAGGAGAAGACGCGCTATCGAGGCCTCACTTGGGACAAGTACGAGACCAACACGCAGCAGTACCTCATGATCGGTACGAATACGCTTTTCTTTATTTACCGTCGCATAGATCGTCGCATTGTGATTAATGCATCGTTGCGAATTCGTATACAGCTCTGAAACCAAAGATGAAAAATCACTACCGCGGTCACAAGATGGCCGTGTGGCTGAATCTCATACCGCAGCTGCATCAACCGGGCGACGACGTGTCGATGCGCCACCACCACTTCCGCGAGAAGGGCGATCTGCTGTACTCGGGGCCGGTGCGCGACGAATGGTACACTCCGCTGGCGCTGCCCGGCGCGGCCTACGCCTCGTCGACTCGTTACGGCCAGTCGCAGAGCTCGCAGACCTCGAGCACCTCGTGCGCCACCACGGGCGAGAACGGCGAGCTGCTGCTGGCCGCCGCCCCGTCGGAGGATAGCAGCAGCAGCAGCCCGCGACTCCTCGAGGAGGGCAAGGACGGCGCCGAGCTGCTGCAGCGGCTCGCCTCCAAGCACTACTACAGCACGACCACTGCCCTGGCCATCACCGTCGGCGTGGGCTGCATCCTCCTCGTGCTCAACATGCTCATATTCGCCGGCATCTATTACCAGCGCGACCGGGACAAGAAGCGAGCTCTGGCCGCGTGCAAGGCCGCCGCCACCGCCAACCCGACCAATTCCAACGGCCAGGACATGCAGAGCCTCGCCATGCCCATGATGAACGATCATCGATCGCCCAAGGATCCGCGTCATCGGCTGTCCGTGACGACGGACCTGCCGCCGTGTTACACGACGCTGCCCAAGAGTCCGTCGTCGATTCAGGTAGGCTCTTCGAATTTTTTTTTCTTCATTTACTCTATACGTGTACTATGTGTACTGCATGCTTCGACGAACGTTCGTCAATAATTAAATAACTCCGATGCAGCAAAGCATAAAATAGAATTTATTGCTCGTCGGCGTATCGCTTTATACCGCTTGCGCGAGAATCGAATAGCCGACGACTCCCCTTTTATGTTGGACTGTTGAAGCATTTAAAAGACCGTAACGCGATCGTAAAAATAAAAACGGAGAGCGAAATCACGGGCCTGCAGTTTAGTGCGGGCAGTTTCATACTATATATGCTACTACTACCTATGGTGCAGAACAGCTCGCCGACTGTAAAATTTGATTTCCCCTTAAAAGTAGCACCGGCCTTATAAAATAATCCACTCGCGGTCGGATTAAATCGCGAAACACGTTGTTGTATTATTTAAAAAGCTCCGCAACACAATGTGTCTTGTTTACTTTGCAGGATCACATGCAGGATCCGCACCCGATGCAGGCCAGTCGCCTGGCGACGTTGCCGCGCGGCCCCAAGGAGCAGCATCCGCCGAGGCCGCCGCAAAGGACCTCCAGCTCGCTGAGTTGCTCGCTGCAACAACAGGCTGGAGGTGGTGGTGGTGGTGCAGGTGGTGGTTCGTCCGCAGCCACCTCTGTGGCCTCGGGCACACTGAGCAGTGGCGTTAAGAAACGCGTGCAAATCCAAGAGATCACGGTATAGCATTAGTGGTCGCCCCCCGAGGGCAGCATCGCGCGGGCGAATAAACGCGTTACCTTTGCCAATGACGAAGGCGACGACTACGACGACGACGACGATGACAACGGCCACGACGACGAAGACGAGGACGAGGACGAAGACGAGGCCGACGTCGAAATCGTCGTGCAGGAGTCGCAGTTCTGAACGGTGGTGCACGGAGACGCGTTTAAGAATATTTTTTTTCTCGCTTCCGTTGCGGCGCACGCGATGACGACGACGACGACGATGCAACGAAGCGAAGAAAAAAAGACCAATCGAATTTTCGCTCGAGCGCGCGATGTGAATTTTTACTTATGATAGAGTAATTGTAATACACGATGCGTTTTTATTATGCGATACTGAGTATCGATTGCGTAATTTTTTAATTTGCATTACTGGTTGATATGAATGTATATTGTAATAACTGTGTTGCGATTGTTTCAACACTTTTTTCCGAGATTATTATATAATATGTAAGACAATCGAAAGCAACCGTAGCAAATTTTTGAGAGGATTCTTTTTTTTCAAATGTGTGTGTGTACTATATAATTGTAATGTATTAAAAACTGTAAACATATTCTCGCAAGACTGATTACGTGGATTGTATAAAGGAAAAATTTAGAAAATTTTCACAATGTTCTCTCTCGTTTTTCAACTATAAATGGGGCAATAATTTTCAACCAGAGATTGCAAATAATTCTATGTAGAGAGGTTCGGAAACTCGAATGGAGATGTGAAACTCCCTCTGTAAATCATTTTTTATTCTGTAAGAAACATAAATCCATACCTGTATTAGACGATCGTATGAATATAATGTAAAAAAAGAATTATCAAAGATATTAGAGTCGATAAGGAAAAGTGACAGAACGAATGGATGACGTGACAAAATAGTCACTTCGCTTGAAACACACGTATTTTCATTTTCAATTTGAGTCTATGTTTTAAAGAAGAATTTAAAATTAGATATTTAACGAAATTAGCGTATTTACATTGATTTGAGAGTAGAGAAGACAGACAAAATGACACCTAAACAATTAGGTCGCAGTAATGCATTTTTATGATTATTTTAAGATCTACCAAAACGGGAATTTTCAATGAAAAGTTTGACGAAAGTAACGATGGAATTGATTGAGGAAAAGTGTTAATCGAAGATTACTGAGCTGGGCGGTCGCTCAACATTTTTCTTTAAATGATGAATTTCGTTCTTATCTTTATATCAAAGTTTTCATGAAAATTCTTTGTAAAATTGTTATGCTTTTAAAATGTTTAATTTTATAAACTTTTATCGGTGATAGGCTTTTCAAGCTTTTTAATTTCAAAATCCGTTAAATTAAGACAAAATTATTACGTGCAAGTTTGAGAAAGTGATTGAAAGCTTCTAAAAACCAAATAAAATCGTTAAAGACATCTGCTAGCAAAAGTGCAGTTGACAATGACTAACTTGACGACTTAATTTTTGTAGAAATGTGTCCATTGATTATGATTGATTAACTGCTAATTGTTAAACTTGATCGTGTAAAAAATTGTAGAGAGTTGATATTTATATGATTAATTCTATTATGAGAAGACTTGTCAGATAATTTTAGGACTCTGATATATATTATAAATACTAAAAAACGACAACAGTTATTAGTTCATGTATCAAAAATTTGTACATTTTTAGTGCACAGTGTTTATGCAAGAAAGAAATAAAGTGCGTATAGAATACATAGTGCTGAAAGGTATAGTTCATATTATCTTTTAAATTTTTACAAAACTGTAAGAATGAAAAATGAGTTTGATATGTATTATAATCTGTCTTTTATCAAATCTACACTGAAAAACATTTTTTCACTCAAAGAAAGTTGTGTTTCTTGAATTTTAGAAAAAATTAGATTATCATATTTATAGGTAATTATTTCGAAATTATATTGTTAACTAAAAAATATCAGAACTGTTGCCAAAGTACACATCCATTTAAAAAATTTTTTAAAAGACCAACTCAAAAGAGACTTGCACTTTTCATAACTAAAAAATACATAATTAAGTATACTGTAGATTTTTAGAACATAATAACATAAGTTAATGTCAAAAGCTGTCAAATAAATTACCAAGAAAATTAAAAATTAACTATTGTTGTTGTGGTGCTTTATTGATTGAAAAATCGAAGATAAAGATAGAAAAATTTCATCTAAAACATTGTTAGTTAATTACTCTCATCAAATTGTAAAATTCAATATGAATTAATAAAATTGGTTTATAAATAATTGAAAAAAGTGTATTAAATTGATAAACACATTATTATTTGCATACTAAAATAAGCACAGTATAAACTATTATCTTTAAATTTTATAAAAATATATATAGTATACTTTCATCGTGGATATATAATTGAATAACTTCATTTCTTAATCATTTTAAAAATCAACTTTAGAGTTCATTGATATTCATCACATTATTACATTTTTTTTACTATAGTCAAAAGAATAAATCTAATAACAATCTATAAATACTTATAAATTAAAGTAATTTGCCACTGAGACTGGAATTAAAGATTTTAACTTATTATCTATGTTGATCTTTAATTTCCAATAAAAAGTAGGAGGGTATTTGTAGAACCAAATACCATTTCTTTGTTTTTCTGCCCATTTTTGTGCTAATTTAAGAGTTTTCAAGTAGTTTAGTATATCATGATCTTTTGGTGTGACACCTTTTAAATCTTCAACAGTTCCAAATCCTACCCTTAACAATTCTTTACCAACAGAAATTGGTTCCTAAGGAAACAAAATTATAATCAAATTAATTTCAAATTTTTGTAAACTTTGATTCAAAATGGAAAATTCTGGTATATTTTACCTTATTATTTTGTGGAACAATTACTATGCAAGTTAAAAACTGATTGTCTTTTTTAACTGGTATAAATTTAATTTTCTTATCTTTAACAACAGCTTGTAACCAACTCAGACCTGCAAAAACAAAACATTAATGTATAACAATAATATTTTTATTTGAAATAAAAAATTATTTGAATTAAATATATTTACCATTTCCTTGAACATTAACTCCAGCTATTTTAACTGGCAAATATTTGGGTGATCCTAATCTTGGTAAAGGAACTAAAGGTTTATGATCAACCAACAAATAAGGCTCCATGGAAGGCTCAATGTTTTTGACAGTTCCTTCGAGTTGTACTTTCTTAGTAAAAAAATGTTTAGGCACATCGGATGGTTTCTTAAATTTAGCAAACTGAAAAAAGACAATATTTTGGTTAAGCTCATAGTATTGTATTTAATATAGAATTATGTAAGATCAAATTACTTACAGGTCTTATTTTATACATCGCTGTGAGCAAAGCAATACCTGCGATTCCATAGGTAAGTATCTAAATAATAAGGAAATTTTTAAAATTTTAATCAATCAAAAGTAAGCTTGAAACAGTGATAATAAACAAAAACACTATTTAAATACCTCCTCTCCTCTGGTATCCCGTTCCATAAAATCGGAAAAGCTTTCGAGAATATTGACACCTTCGTCTTCCTCCATGATCACAATTTATTTACACAATAAACGAGGATAAAATTTAGAAAAATATGCACGTAAACAATGGTGTCTTGTTCACACCAATTTTCATAATTTTCAAGTCCGAAATCAAATTTTGCACGTCACATGTCGTGTGCTAGTGTTTGATGGACGTTTTCTGCTTCGCCTCTGAAATATTCGCACCAACATAACCTCGATTATACATAGCTTTTCGCATATTGCGACACATTCGGCTGAGTCGCAAAGATGCGAATATTTGCAAGGTCAAGGCAGCGATTCGCACTGCATCGCACGTTGATGCCAGTTACCGAATGAAAGATGATTTCATTCATTATTCAGCCCTCTAAAAACTTTTGCTTTTCTTATTTATTTTCATATTTTTCTGACAATTATGATTGAGAATTAGGTTTATTTTATAAAATTTTTTTTGTTTTAAATGAATCCATTAATCGTAAAAAATGTTTATGCTTCCGATAAAAAATAATCACCGAATAATTTTTTCTCTTTATTTTTACTCCTTTACGCTACAGCAAGGAAATTTATAGATGTGTACCTAATAAACCGCAATTGAAACAAAAATTGTGTAATTACTTCGTATTTTGGCGCCGAGCTTCAAATGTCTGACGATTATCGCGATTCGCAGCTCTTCTTACTTCTTAGGCTTCTATAACTTCTGTGTTCGCGAACTCTCCCACCATTGACACTACCGTCGGTCTTCGTCTATCAGTGTCGGCGGCAAACCGTGCTGAGCTGAGCAGCTTACAGAGAACGCCAACCTCGAACACGAGTTCTTTGCATAACAAACAATCGAGAATTTTCGTATCTCACAGCGATCGGTCAAATGAAAATTTGAAGATTAAAGTTGATAGCTTTTTCTTTTAACTAGTTTGTGTTGATAGAATATATTTTACAAACATGGCACATCACTACGTTGTAACGGCTCACAAACCCACCGCTGTGACCGCCTGTGTAACCGGTAAGCTATAACCTTATCAATTTGTTGTCATTGATTACACAGGCAAAAAATTATGTTGTTTCATGATTTTTTATTTTTCGTGTACTTAAGGTAATTTCACGTCACCTACCGATCTCAATCTTATATTGGCCAAAAATATGCGTCTCGAGATTTATCTCGTAACACCGGAGGGTCTGAGAGCTATCAAAGAAGTCGGCATTTATGGAAAAATTGCAGTTATTAAATTTTTCAGACCACAAGTGCGTATTATTCATTTTTTCTGCTAAATTTAAATCTTAGCTCAGTGATAATAATGCCATTTTTTATTATAGCATGAGAAAAAAGACTTGCTTTTCTTGTTGACAACAAGGTACAATGCCATGATATTGGAATGTACTGGCGAGGGAGAAAACATTGAAATTATAACTAAAGCACATGGAAATGTTGCTGACAGAATTGGTAAAGCATCAGAAACAGGCATTAAAGCAGTTATTGATCCAAAAGCAAGAGTTATTGGTTTGAGGCTGTATGATGGTCTTTTTAAAATTATACCACTTGACAAAGATAATCCAGAACTCAAGGCCTCTTCCATTCGAATGGATGAACAAAATGTAATGTGTATTTTTTATACTATGTATTATTTTCTAAACATATTAGTTATAAATTGTTATATTTATTTGTCTTATACAGGTACAAGATGTCAACTTCCTTCATGGTTGCGCAAATCCAACTTTAATATTAATTCATCAAGACATAAATGGAAGACATGTAAAAACACATGAAATATCAGTGAGAGACAAAGAGTTTGTAAAAATTCCATGGAGACAAGATAATGTTGAACGTGAGGCCATGATGGTTATTCCAGTACCTTCACCAATTGGAGGAGCAATTATTATTGGACAAGAAAGTATTTTGTATCATGATGGTAACATTTTTGTTTCTGTCATTCCACCAATTATTAAGCAAAGTACCATCACATGCTATGCCAAAGTAGACAATCAAGGGCAACGTTACTTATTGGGTGATATGGCTGGACGTTTATTTATGTTATTCTTAGAGCATGATAAAAGATCAGATGGCACCCCTTATGTAAAAGATCTGAAAGTTGAATTCCTTGGTGAAGTTAGTATTCCAGAATGTATTACTTACTTGGACAATGGTGTTATTTTTATTGGTAGTAGATTGGGTGATTCACAACTAGTGAAACTGATCACTAAAGCAGATGATACCGGTTCTTACTGTGTTGTTATGGAGTCATTTACAAATTTAGCTCCGATTGTGGATATGGCGGTTGTAGATCTTGAAAGACAAGGGCAAGGACAAATTGTTACTTGCTCAGGTGCTTTCAAAGAAGGATCTTTAAGAGTCATAAGAAATGGAATTGGAATTCATGAACATGCTTTAATTGAATTGCCAGGCATAAAAGGAATGTGGGCTCTAAAAGTTGCTAATGATACCTATGACAATACCATAGTACTATCATTTGTTGGACAGACAAGAATATTAATGCTGAATGGAGAAGAACTAGAAGAAACTGAAATATCAGGCTTTGTTGCTGATGAGCAAACTTTCTACACAGGTAATGTCACCAATACCTTGATACTACAAGTAACACCAACATCAGCTAGACTTATTTCCACTGAATTAAAAAGTGTTGTATCTGAGTGGTCACCAGAAAACAAAAGAAGCATAAGTGTTGTAGCCTGTAATGGTGCACAATTGCTGTGTGCTACTGGAAAAGATTTATATTTTATGGAAATATCTGATAATCAAATAGTTTCTAAGGCTTCAACTGAACTCCAACATGAAGTCGCATGTCTTGATATTACCCCATTAGATGGTACAAACGATGCCAAACTTGTAGCAGTTGGTTTATGGACGGACATATCCGTTCGTGTATTAACTTTGCCAAATTTGGAAGAAATAAATAAAGAATTACTTGGGGGAGAAATTATTCCCAGATCAATACTGATGACGAATTTCGAGGGAAGTACATATCTTTTGTGCGCTTTGGGTGATGGTAGCATGTACTATTTCGTATTGAATCAGAAAAACGGATTACTCATGGACAAGAAAAAAGTTACTCTTGGCACTCAACCCACAGTTTTAAAAACATTTAGATCGCTTTCAACAACTAATGTATTTGCCTGCTCTGATAGGCCAACAGTCATATATAGTTCAAACCATAAACTTGTGTTCAGCAATGTAAATATGAAGGAAGTTAACCATATGTGCTCACTTAACGCAGAATCATATCCTGACAGTTTGGCTCTTGCCACAAATCTTGCAGGTAAATGATAAAATATTGAAAATAATTTTAAATTTCTATAATTTGTAATGTAAAATAACAATATCTTTTTATTAGTTTCCATTGGCACAATCGACGAAATACAAAAATTGCATATTAGAAATGTGCCACTGGGAGAATCACCTCGAAGAATCGCTTATCAAGAGAGCACTCAAACTTTTGGTGTTATCACTATGCGCATTGATGTTATGGAACAAAATGGTATAAATACAGTTCGTCAATCAGCTTCAACGACGGTACAATCAATTTCCAACAGTACTCAGAATAACTCTCACAATAAGCCAGCCAATACTGCCGCCGATTGCGGGCAGGAAGTCGAAGTTCATAATTTGTTGATCATCGATCAACATACTTTTGAAGTTCTTCATGCCCATACTTTAATGCCAACGGAATATGCCATGTCTTTGATTTCAACGAAGTTGGGAGATGATGCAACTCCATACTTCGTTGTTGGTACAGCATTGATAAATCCTGATGAGTCCGAGCCAAAAATGGGTCGAATTTTAATATTCCAATGGCAAGATGGAAAACTCAATCAAGTAAAGGACTAATATTTTGAAGTAAAAATTTACATTTGAATGATTTTTAACTTAGATATTCTCTCTTTTAGGTGGCTGAGAAAGAAATAAAAGGTTCATGTTATTCGCTTGTGGAATTCAATGGAAAGCTTTTAGCAAGTATCAACAGTACAGTTAGATTGTTTGAATGGACTGCTGAGAAAGAACTTAGATTGGAATGCAGCCACTTCAACAACATTATAGCTTTATATTTGAAAACAAAAGGTGATTTTGTTCTCATCGGAGATCTTATGCGCTCTGTAACATTGTTACAATACAAAACAATGGAGGGAAGTTTCGAAGAAATGGCAAGGGACTACAATCCTAATTGGATGACGGCTATCGAAATTTTGGACGACGATACTTTCTTGGGTGCCGAAAACTGTTTCAATCTATTTGTGTGTCAAAAAGACAGGTATATAATAACTTAATTTGTAAAAATTGATAATTTAATACCTCTGCTACATAATACATATTCGTTTATTTGTTTAATAGTGCGGCTACATCAGAAGAAGAACGACAACAAATGCAAGAAATTGGTCAATTCCATTTAGGTGACATGGTAAATGTATTCAGACATGGATCGTTGGTTATGCAGCATTTAGGAGAATCCAGTACTCCAACCTCGGGTTGCGTTCTCTTCGGAACTGTTAGTGGAGCCATTGGTTTAGTTACGCAAATACCGACTTCATTTTATGATTTCCTTAAAAGTCTTGAAGACAGATTGACAAACGTCATCAAAAGTGTAGGAAAAATCGAACATCACTTTTGGAGAAGTTTCAATACAGACCTAAAAATTGAAGCGTGCGAAGGATTTGTCGACGGCGATTTAATTGAAAGCTTTTTGGATTTGAATCATGAAAAAATGACAGAAGTTATCCAAGGTCTAACCGTAAGTATTTTAATTGAATGAACAAATAAATTAAGCGCGCTTTAAAAAATTATTTACTATTTTTGTATTTTGTAGATCGACGAGGGTGGTGGTATGAAAAAAGACGCAACTGTAGACGACATTGTTAAAATCGTCGAAGATTTAACGAGGATACACTAAATAAACATGAATGAAGAATTATGATGTCGTGCCTAACTGAGAATTTTTCAATTGCTGTAAGAGTAATTGTGTGCAACTATATAAAAACTATATAGACAGCTCATGTGATGGTTGTAAATATGTGCTAGCCGATGGTACAGACATGCTGTACTTATGAATTTAAAAATTGTTAAAAATCAGAATTCAAAAAGGGTAAGCAAACCTTTCGTCAAAAATTACCACAATTGGTGTGTTTAAAGTAATTTAATTTATACATAATACTAAATCTCTCCTTTTATGGAGAAATGACATTTGTTTCCATAAATGAACAAACATTTTAATATTTTGCTGATGTATTTAATACAATGATTGTATAATGATATGATATCATCATAAACCAATATAGATTTTCAATATATAATACTGATATTTTAATTGTGTTTGCTAGCATTTTCTAAAGTTACTGGATCAAATATCCACTCCTTCAACTTATCCACACCATCCCCAGTTAAAGCACTGACTTCTAAAACTTGAATCTCTTGTTTAACTTCCTTTTTAAGTCGAGTAAATTGAAGCATAAGCAAAGCTTCGTTTCTCATTTGACGGTAAGACCAATCCATTTTGGACAGTACAAGAGCAAATCTTACTTTTTGCAAGCTCGGATCGGTTAATAAGGTATAGAGTAGTACACCAGCAGCGGATATTTGGCACAAGTTGCTTGCGTCAATAACGAACATTATCTTTTGGACCTATTTTGATGAAAATGAGTGTTAATTTTCAATTTTTAATATAAAAAGAGTTGTAAAAGTTAAATTTACATTAAGTAGATATTCCTTCCACCTAGGTGCCATAGTGCCTCCACATTCTCGGATTAAAATATCAAACTTGCAGTTAGGACTCAAAACGCGGTAAGTTTCAACATTCAAAGTCTTTTCGGTCACAGTAGCCTCATCTATTTCCTCGTCCGCGAGTCTTTTCATTAGAAGAGTTTTTCCTGAGTCTAGAGGACCAAGACATATCGTCATGTCGATTGATAGTAGCAAACTGCAACTGCAGAGTGGATGATACTGTTTGATCAATTGGTGTTTACCATGCCAACGTTAGAATATACATGTTTACTTGCGAAACCTTGCAGGACAAGGATATTTGAGAGGAAAAATTAAGACTTTTAAATCTTCGATTCACTCCAAAAATTATTTATTTTTTACTTAATGTTATTTTTATCTCTAAGTTTACAAACATTTACATTATAAAATTACTCTATTAAATGTATATTAATTACATTTAATCCCTATCTCTATCGCGATCTCGACGATCACGTCTGTCCTTCTCTCTTCTCCTTTCCCTGTCTTTTTCTCGTTCTCTGTCCCTGTTTCTATCTCTGTCCCTGTCCCTGTCTCTGTCTCTGTTTTCTCTATCTCTATCCCTTTCTCTGTCACGGTCTCGCTCGCGGTCTCGTCGATCACGTCTATCTTTTTCTCTCTTTCTGTCCCTTCGGTCACGTGATCTCGATCTACTTCTTGACTTAGATCTTCTATCTTTACGATCAGATACCCTTCTGTCTCTGCCACGTTCTCTGTCCCGATCTCTGTCCGATGAAAGAATATCTAATCTCCTTTTATTATTGTTGATTGCTGCTTCCTCTTCTTCAGAACTGTCAAGATTTTCATCAACATCGTCATCCAGTACAGATATTTTTGGCTCTGAAAAAATATCAATTATTATCACATTGATTATTATAATACAATAAAGAGTTAACATAAAAAATCATAAAATTTGTAACTATTTTCAAAATATTTACCGAGTTCATTATTCTCTTCCAAAACGTGTCTTTTTTGAATTCTTGGCAAAATGACGTCACACAATCTCTCCTCTCTCAATAAGTTATCGATGAACTCATCCATTGTCAGAAGTTTGTATTCTCCTTGTCGATTCTGCATTCTTAATTTTCTATAGTCAGCTAAAAGAGGCTCTAAGTACCTATAAACGTCGATGGCTGTGCCAGTCAGACGCATGTAGTATGCTCCAAGGGCTCTGACGTATTTAAACTCTTCATTTTTAATGAACTCTACTATAATGTCTTTTTCGGGCTGGATTTGAAGCATTTTTAGCACAAGACACAGAAATGGTGTTGGTTTTACATTACCACCAAAAACCCCACCTATGTACCTATTGAATAAAAAAGGAGGAAAATAGTTAATTAAAATTGAGTTTAAATTTAAGGAGATATAGAAGCCAGCTAAAATAACAAAATTTCAATCCAGTTTTCTAAAACTTCTATTGAATATTTTGCCAAAAGGATCTATGGCGACATTAAGAACATCAAAATGAAGTTCGTCATAGAGCCTTTTGGCAAAATATTCAGTAGAAGTTTCAGAAAACTGAATTGAAATTTGGAAATTTTGGCTGGCTTCTACGTCTCCTTATGTGAATAATTGTAAAATTGTAACAACTTATTGACAATCTTTACCTCAACTCCATAGCTTTGTCAACCAGAAGTTCCGCCGTGAGTGCAAAGCACTCCTCCTTCCAGTATTTGCAATCATAGATACGGGACCTAATAATTTTTTCCACGAGGTACTGTGGATTCGTGCCACGAATGGACTTGGCATCTTTGACAGTTCGATTTGCCATAATTGAAATAACTTATTCACGATTTTTCACGTCAAAAACACATAACTGAAAGGAATGACACCGGCTCACTGTTTACTAAGACGCACAGGTTAGGTTTTCAATAGCGGACGCGTGTATTTTCGCCTCTGTTGTTGGCTTGGCGCTCACTGGGACATACATAGACAGACTGAAGACGGATTAGTGAGAGAAAGTTGTAGTCTGTCTCTTTCTTGCGCGTGTGCGGTTTGTGTGACGCGTCAGTCATGTTTACAAACAGAGGGAAATATAAACAAAGTTTACTTTCTAATTGTGAACTTAAAGAAGCTCAGTTATATTTTCCTACGCAAAGTAATATTCAACTTTTTTATGTTTAGAGAACATTTGGTTGTACAGATCATTGGTAGTTTGTACACATCCGAGGATATATCAATGCAAAAATCGCACCTTTGGTCTTGCAGCGCTCTGAATAACGATCGAATTTATTTCAAACCTCTCGGCACGTGTGCGGCTCGTGTCGCAGCCTTGAACCGTATTAAGGGTAGATCGACACGTGCAGTGTTTTGAATCGGCAAAGGTACACTTTTCCATGGCGACGGCGCAGCAGCGGCAGCAGCAGCTGGCGGTGGTCACTAGACGGGCCGTCGTCAGCGTCGGTCGCCGGGCTCGTTCGGAGCACAACAATGCCGCGGATCAGTCGCTGTCATGCCTGAGGAAGTGCATGATGGACTCGATCGACAGGTCGAGCATCGCGAGCCGCTCGAGCATGAGTCGGCCCCAGACTCGCTGGCGTCGCGGCGGCGCCGAGCATCAGCAGTCCGAGCTGGATCAGCCGCCACCGCGTCCGGGCACGGCCAAGACGACGGTGTCCAGTAGTGGGGCCGATCGTCCGAGCTCGAGGCGAGGCATCAAGTCGCTCGCGCACGACGTCTCGAGCATGAGCAGCAGCGGCGCCAGCAGCAGCAACGGCACCACCGGCGGCATGCAGCGGCCACCGACCAGCAGCGGCAGGATGACTGCTGGCGGCCTGTCGAGGCCGCCCTCCGCCGCGCGCACCTCGACGGCCATGATGAACAATCTGCCGATCAGCGCCGCGAGCCTGTCGCGCCACCAGCTGCACTCGATGCTCGATCGGCCCGTCACGCAGCAGGGCCTGGCCGGCGTTCGCCGCTCGGCCTCGTCCCGGGGCGTTCCTCGATTGGCTCGGTGAGTCTCTCTTATATGTCCTGCATTAAATGTACTCGATGCAGTTCTCGAAATCAACACATGTAAATTGTTGCAATAGACAAATGCAAGACAAAAAGTACTACGAGCAGCTGCTGCAGAGCAAGATCCGCGAGCTCGAGCAGCAGATGGCCTCGATTCGACGGGACATGGAGGCGGCGAGTGGCGGCGGTGCGTCGACTAGTCAGGGCCAGAGTACGCGAGGTCTGCTGGCCACGCGACTTCAAGAGCTGCAAGCCCAGCTGGACGAGTACAACGCGGTGCTGGACAAAATGAACAGCGGCTGGTATCGCGAAAATGCCCAGGCCGACCTCTACTCCGAGAATCCGGCCGGCAACAACGGCAGCTATGACTCGGCTCGCCACGAGGGTGGTGGCGCGTCCTCGCAGGAGCTCGACATCATCCAACTGTTCCAGAAGCGCCAGAGGCTCGACAGCGCTTACAACAAGATCCAGTGGAATCTCAACGCCAATCGCAAGCTCGCCAAGAAGATCGTCGAGTCCATGGACGCGGACACGCGCAAACGATCCAAACTGCCCAGTCACATCCCGCTGTCTCCTGTAAGACGTTTTGGATTTTCCGCATGTTATCGTTGTTGCACGTGCCTTCGCTCTGACTTTTCCCCTCGTTGCAGATGAAACTGGAGGCCTGCCGACTCTATCAGAAGATCTTCGAGGACGACGGCAAGGACAAACTGGACCTGGCGGCGACTCGCAAGCAGATCGCCGAGCTGGAAAAGAGGACGGCCGAGGCGCAGGAGGAACTGGAGCAGCTGGAGCAGTGCATCGAGGAGGCCCAGGCCGAGGGCAATTTCAAGTTTCACGACAACGAGGGCCGCTCGGCCAGTGGCGGCGATCGCGTCTACAGCTCGAAGCTGCAGAAGAGCCGCGCCGAGGAGCTGCAGAGACTCGGCCAGCTGGAGGACGAGATCGTGGAGCGGCTCGAGCGCGCGACGAGCAGCGTCAACGCCAACTTCGACAGCAACTTGCTGAGCAACGACGAGCTCGAGCTGCTGCAGACGCTCATGGACATGAACTCGGAGAACAGCCAGGACAAGACGATCGACGAGTTGAGGCAGGACAACGCGAAACTCGCGGCGCTTTCGGCTAGACTGGCCGAGCTCGAGGCCAAGATCACACAAGAGATGGCCGCTGTCGAGCGCAAGAGGCCGAGTCTGCTCACCGGCCCGAACAATCGAACCTTCGACTCGAGCGGCGACTCCGAGATCTACGGCGAGATGACGGAGGAGGACGCCCTGGACGAGCAGCAACTCATGGGCCTCTCAGGCGATCACAGGAGCGGCGCCGATCTCGACGAGGCTCGACTCGACTACGATCTGCTCAAGGAGAAGATCGAGATGAACGACGTCTACCGTCCGATCAGCATCTTGGAGGACAAGCTGCGCATCGCCGGCGCAGCTTACAACAACGGCAACGACAAGAGCAGCAGCTTGGACGAGACGGGGACGGCGACGAGCGACGAGCAGCTTCTGGAAAAGCTCTTCAAGCTGGCCTCGCAGTACAACGAGGTGCTCATCAAAGAGCTCAAGACCATTTTCTAAAGCTCGCCGCTATCTAGCTATGTTATAATTATAAAAAAATATCCGCGCATTGTGTCTGCGACTCGTTAAAATTCGTAACTTGTGTGTGTATATGTTAATCGAATACATGAATACGACGTAATAAAGCGATCGTCATATACCATGAGTTGGATTTATGTAATCGAGTCTCGAGACTTTTTGAAATTTCTTTCTTTCTTGTCTCGCTAGCCCGCGGAAATGGAATTTCGTGAATTTAGGCACGCGCGCGTGTTGCGGCGTGGCTGCGCGACCTCAAGAACAAGACAGCACATTACTCGAGTGTTCTCTCGCACTTGGGCTGATTATACAAAGGGGCTAAACGAGCAACAGATGTTTTCGACGATTGCATAAATACTCCTATTAAAACTTGCTTAGTAAGCGCTATCAGTGACTCGCGCACACATGTATATAATCAGACTTCAGACTTGCGATAGGCGCGCGCGGATGGCCCGGGGTCTCCGGAGCTCCGAAAGGTCGTTAATCGACTTTTGGCTCTTTGAAGTATCTCGATCTTTGTTCGGTTAAGCGTATCGTATCTGACGCCTCGAACGCTGATATTTACGATAAAAGCTTCGATGATCGTTCCCCCCGCCCGACAAAGAACATCGAGTCGAACCTTTGTACCGAAAAAATCGTATAACGAGTCTACGCGCCGTGTCGCACGTCGCTATCCGCGCGTCGAGCCAAATTTCTCGATTTCGTGTACAGATTCGATTACGTATTACAGTTATTACAGTTCAAAGCTCTCTCGGGGATATCAATCGGAGTTGATGTACGTTCGATGATGATACAATACCGCGAGTGTGTTTATGCTTATATTTAAACTTGTACCCCGTAGCAGCTGATGTTATAGGCCGCTTTGTTCGACGCAATAACTCCGGACCAGCGTTCGACCATCGTTCGAATAAACAAAGAAAATGTGTAACGACAAATTCTCGTTATACACACGAAGCTCGTGCGTATTTTGCCATTCATGGCAAATTTCTCAGAGTCGATGGTCGGTGGTGTAGGAATCGCTGTAAGCTCGCACAAGAACGATGTATACATTCAGCGCGCAAATTCCGCATCATCGAATCTGCACCGCAATAACGCGCGCCCCGTGTAACGTATAGATACGTCGGTACACTCGAGAGCTATATACTCGCGGTCTCTCACCCACGCACATATTACAAGACTCCGCATATATATACATATAGGAGGATAGCAGCGAACAATCCACGAGCTCTCTCGCTGCCGAGGTTTGCCACTTTCACGTGTAGCTCGCTGCTATATACGTGCGAACACATATATACACAGGTACACTATCTGTGTGCGTGTTGTGTATACGCGCTATAGTTAAAAGTATAGCTGCGAGCAAAATCGGCGGATGCATACGTGGCACTGAGCCATGCATAGTACCCCGTGTGTACCTATACACATACGGACAAATCGGAGTCGGACCAATGCGGAGTCGCGCGCGTGACGTGCGAAAGGCGTGGTTATTTCACTCGCTCCGCACACAGACACACACATTCACGCAGTACACACAGATACGTATACGCGCAAAAAAGTCCCATCCACGGGGATTTACACAATATATATATAGTATATAAAACGTATTATTACCACGTATAGTAATATAATATAGGTAGACGAGAGAGAGGAGGCGATCGGCCGCGAAGCGAAGCAAGCGCCGCACCATAGGTCGACTCCACGTAAGCGGAGAGCTCTTTAATACGCGCGCCAGGTATACGTATTGTAAAATTTGAGAGAGAGAGAGAGTTAGAGGTATGCGCTTACTACCTATGTATACAGGTATATTCCCTCGTACACATAACGATTCTCTCTCTATTCGTGTTTACGCGTCGTTCTTATACACAGCCCCATATAGCATCGGCGAGTAAATGTGTGTATGTATGCGAGACTCGGGCCGATTCCGCAGTCTCAACTCTATACTTCGAAAATCCCAAAACCGCAACAGATCATCATCATCATCATCATCGCCGTCGGAGTCGTCGTCGTATACTATGCAGTCTGCGACTGCACTCCAATGAGAGAGAGAAAGAGAGAGAGAGAGAGAGAAAGCGCGCAGCAGCAGCAGCAGGCAATGCACATACCGCGGTGCACACACATTGACGAGACTGCAGCCAGAGCGCAAAACCTCGCTGCAGTGGAAGTTCAGCCGTGATCTTGCGATATACACGCGCTCCGTATCATCGTATCCTATATAGTAGTGGCATACACGGCATACACACGCACACACAGGCCAGAGTAATATACAGTGCAGTGCAGTCTCGCCAATATATAATCTGCGCTCCGCTGCCCTCTTCGTGTGTTGTGTTCCTCCTTTGCGCGCGGCGTATGGCACGCATACGTCACATATTATACAGCAATATATACCTATGTATATACGTACGTATGTAAGAGCGGCCGCCATATCGCAAAAAGAGAAAGAGCGACGACATTACATGTAGCAGTAGTACGAACTCTCTGCTGCCCGCAACGAGCGAGAGACCCGCAGTAGTCCCGCATTCGATACGACAAAATTCGCCTTTAATAAAACCTCCGCTGCGCGCTCGATATATAAAAGGTACATTTATATAGGCCTCGTACTCACGCACAGTTGGTAGATTTGGCTAGTACGCATACACGCATACGGTACGCACATATACACACAGCAGCAGCAACAGCAGTGCAAAAGAGTCAAGCTTTAGCCACCGCCGGGCGGCCGCGGGCAGCGATTTACACACTCAAAAGCGTCGCTCATATGTGAATATATATCTCGCGCTCCATAAGTGCGAAAGAGAGCCGGCAGCAGACTCACATATACACATTTAGAATATAGAGAGAGAGAGAGAGACGTATATAGGTATATAGTCGAAAGAGTCGCGGCAGCGCGGCGCAATTTATACAGCAGGCATACATGAGCCGAGCGCCACTACTCTCCTTCTCGTCGCACCACCCCGCAGAAGCAGCAGCAGCAGCAACAGCACTGCTACTATCTAATACCAGTCAGTCCACGCCGGCCACGCAGCATCCAACATGTGGTGATTCCCTAGCTCATCGTCATCATCGTCGTCCTCGCTCTCGCCGTCGCCCGTCTAGCATCTGTCCGCAACCCTGAGTCAGACCGAGAGACCGTATCGCCATATCGTAGCGGCAGCAGCGGTAGCAGCAGCAGCAGCAGCAGTTGTGTGAGAACACGCGCGCCTATCTACCAGTAGTACTCGCGTTTACTTGCGAACAGCACGCGCGCCCGCGCCCGCAGCACACAGCCCCGGAGTCAGAGCTACCAGACGTAGTGGCTCAACGCCCAAGCTCGACGCGCACCAGCACCGTCGATCAGCCGTGCAGTAGCAGCAACAACAAGCCAACAGCAGCCGCCTCATCATGGACGTGCAAACGGGTCTTATTTATGTGGCAGTTGTCGTTATCTCGGCCCTAGTCATAGGATTTGTGTCCATTTTCGCGATGAAGGAAAAGTCCTATGAAGATGCTATAAGGGAACAGCGAAATCTACCTGATGACCTACTATTTGGTAAGTTTTGCCTTTCTTCAAAGCTCATTGTACATGTTTCGATGAATGCTTCGTGCTTTACTATCTTGCTATTCCTTGTTTTTAGGGAGAAAAGAAAAGGTAAAGGAAAAGAAGCATAAGAATAAAGCCAACAAGAAGCCAAAGGAGAAGAAAGAAGAGAAAGAAGAAGTGAAAGAAATTAAAGAGGAGAAATCTGAGCATGTGCAATTTGAAGAAAATCCACAAATACTACCTGCTGAACCAACTGTACAGGTATGTTAAATCAATTTGCATTTTTAACTCTTTTTTTGCCAATAACATATGATGGCTTATTAAGCGGAAAAATTTACTGTATAACTAACAATGGTACAAGTATTAGGCTATTATTATAGTAAACACTTGGATTAATTTGGATATCACTGTGTTTACTTGTGCGAACGAATAGCAAATAATGAAGGGTAATTGAGACTGAATTGTAGTCTAACCTTCCTTAACCTTAAGTCTTCTTGAATTCTTGGCAATTTAATGCATGAAACTTGGTCTGTTGGCTCACATATCAGATGTTGCACATGTAGGTCATCCAGAAGGACTTTAATATAAAAATGTGTTTAAACGTGTTATTACATTCCAGTCAGTGCTCTCATGCTTGGCAAGACTTTTCATTTTTAGAATGCTTATAATAGAAACATTGTTACAAATGACAATCATGGTAACAAAATCCAGTTCACTACTTCCTACAACACAATTACATACTGTTTATGAATATATAGCTATATAAATATTTGTATTCTCTGGCTAAATTGTAGCCATGGCAACAATAATTATCTTACTTTGACAATTCTGTATTCAGTTACAATAACCATGATTAATTGACAAATTTTTTGTGAAGATTTATTTTTTAACTTTTTGCTATGTAATTTTTATATTGATAATACTTGATACCAAGTAATTGCATTCAAAATTGATTATGTCTTGGTAAGTCTTTTGAACATCTGTTTGAGTTGAATTTTATTCATATCAAATCAATTCAATGATAGATAAAAGTGACTAAAATATTTAAATGTGGTGATATAATTGTTTTTTGATTATTGCTAAATATTAATGTAGATAATGTGGATATTTGTAGGCATATAAACTGATAAAATTCTGCTACAAAAATTTACTTTTTCATTTTATAAAAAGTGAATCAATTCAATGACTAAGAACATTTAGTCACTTAATAAAAAGCTTGATCATTCAAATTGAATCATTTCAGGTATTATTGCTTGGGAAGAAATGTGAATAAATCGGTTTTAAAGGTGAAAAATGAATCTTTTGATACACCAAATTACAATTTAATAGTCATGTATTTTATTTGCTATAAAAAGTATGTTATTGCACTTGATTAAAAAGAAGTAATTCCAACACATTACATTTGAGTCTTTCTGAATGACTTGAAAATTACACTATATTGCTTTAAAATTGGTAATTCTATAGTACTAACAACTGGGTTATTATGTCTATTTTAATTGTAAAAAAACAGGATAACAGCAAGGGTAATAAAAAGAAGAGCAGAGCCGAAAAAATCAAACCGATCCTTGTGAATAAGGACGAATCGATTTTAACAAGCGATATTAACGCCGCACAAATAACACCTGTGCAAGAAGTCAATCATTTCGATGTCACTCAACCGAAAGATGATCTCGAACTCATTAGGAGTCACAGCGTGAGTGATACTTCAAAAGCTTTGCGCATGGTCTTATCTAGAAAAATTGCTTATTAGACGCTAGTTAGCCGTAGTTGTATTTAATGTACTTTTTCGCGGGGTCAATCAATTTTTGAAGATTACGCTTCACTGCTTTACGAGTCCGTTCGATCTTGCAGCGGGAAAATTTGCACCAAGCGAGCCAGCCCGCCGAAGCGTCAGCAACGACAGCACCAGCAACAGCACCGGCAGCGGTAAACAAATCATCGCCAAAAGATACCCCGACCAGAGGTTCCATCAAGAAGAATGCTAAGGACAAGGACGCGAAGAAAAAAGACGAGCCCAAGGAAGAGAAAAAGGAGTCTTCGCCAGCGGCAAGAGCAGCAGCAGGCCAACATCAGCAGCAAGCCGGCAAAGATAAGGAAGTGAAGGAAACGAAGGAGAAAGAGAAGCCGAAGGAAGTAACAGCGAACAAGGAAGGAAAGGAGGTAAAGGAGAATGTCGTGGCTAAGGAGACGGCCGCGCTGGTTCACTCGACCAACAGGGAGAACCACCAACAGCAACAGCACTCCAAGAAGAACAAGAAGCAAAAAGATATTCTCGCTCAGATCGGTAAGTGTGCGTAGTATACGGGGCCCCGTATGGATATATATGTGGACGCGTATTCATGCCGAGAGACATCACTAAAGAAATTAACGACTTGTCGTTTCCCTCGAAAGAAATCATGCCCTCTTCATATACGGAGCGCCATCAAGTTACTGTCTAATCAACAAGTTGTTTTTTCGGGCGTTGCTACAAATGATAAGCTCGCTTCTTTCGCTTGACTTCCTCAAAATAAGTCTCGGTATTTTTTTTATCGTCGATTTATCTCAGCTACGCTCGCTTTCGTTCTCTTTCTCTCTATCTCTCCTTTTTTTTCTCTCTCCTTTCACACTGTTTCTCATTCATTCGTGTCGACGTACAGCGAACCAATTGCCAAGCGACACGTGTTCGTTCATCATTGGAAAAAATCGGCCGTAGTAACTTCCGATTCAGACGCTAGAAGTCGCGGACACGCTGTATCGATCCGAAAACTACTGCGACCTTCGCGTTAGCCGCGAAGAGTCTTTCTTCCTCTCTTTTCTCTCTCTCTCTCTCTCAAAAGTCATCCGCGCGCACAGGAATTAGCCGGATCAAAATCTCACGGCACGCGAGGAGAGCACAGCCGTGTGCGGCGCGTTGGAATGCGGCTTTGCGGCGCCCCCCTCCCTCGCCTCCTTCTCCTGTCTTGCCGTATAGCAGCTCTCTCGAGAGCGAAGCGAGACGCGCGCGAGCGGTGGGGTCGTTGGCCGCGAGGCCGCTCTCCACAAGCACGAGCTGTAAAACCACCGGCGGGCCCGTCAGCTGGTGCGATCGCCTGTTGCCTCGGCACAATTTTCATTCCCGCGGACGGCGACGAAAAATTCACAATTGTGATGTATGCAATTTTTCCAGGCGGGGATAAAGACGGCGTCAATTTCTCTCTACTGCAACCTCTCGTCCAAAAAGCTGAGCTGAGCCGCAGCGAGATTCAATTTCTAATTGAGTCACTGCTCAACAAGCAGCAGGAAAATCCTGCCGGCGAGCAAGCTGAATGGAGCGAGGGCCGAGCCGATCCCGTGATGAAACTCAAGCGCCAGTTGGCCGACAAGGAAAAGGCCCTGCGCGACGAGCAAGAAGCCACTGCTGGAGTACAGAGCAGACTTGTCGAGTTGCGCCAGGAGCTTAACTCCGAGCGATCTCGTTATACTGCAGCCGTACGGCAGCTGGAAGAAGCCTTGACGGCCAAGACGACCGAGGCTGCGACGCTACACACTCGTATGCAGCATATTCTCGAAAGTCACGCTGCCGAGAAACAAGGCTATGCTCGTCAAATTGAGCAGCTCCAAACCAAAATCAACGAGGACGCTGCCATCATTGTAAAAATGCAGGAAGACCAGGGCCATTCCCACGGCCAGATGCAACAAGAAATTTTAAACCTTCGCAAACAGAACGAGTTCCAGCTCAACCAGATGCGTGAACAGCTTAGCAGAAAATCCGAGGAGATAACTCAAATTCAAGCCGCAAATATGACCTTGCAACAAGAATTTCAGGCTACTTGCGATTCGAGCGCTCACGAAATTGAAGTTTTACGATCACAATTGGTCATCGCTGATAATGATCGCATCCATCTGCAAGGTCAAATTCAACAGATGAAAGAGTCTGCAGATCAGGTGCCTGATCTCGTGCACCAGCTGGAGGAGGCGCTTCGTCAGAAAACCGAAATAGATCAGCGCATGAAACAAATGCTCCGTCACGAGCAGGAGCTTCAAAAACAGATATCCAGGATACAACCTGAACTTTCTACTTTAAATCTTCAACTTGAGCAGGCTCGTAATGAGCTTGCAACTGAACGCCAAAAAAGCGAGGAAACTGTCAAAGAGTTAACCGAAGCTAAAACTAAGCAACTGCAAAAGGTAGAGTCAGAGCTTCAAGACGCTAAAGCTCGCATTAATGAGCTACAGCAGCAAAATGAAACTTTGGCCAAGGAACTCGAGGCTGTCACTGAGCTTCAGCAAGAAATTAAAAATCTGCGTAAAGAGAATGAGAAAAGTGCCGGACTTATTTCACAAATGGAAGCTGCTAACGCTCAACGTCCGCCTGTAGAAGGCCGTGAAAACGGTATTGAAGAGGTTGGAGGAAAACAAAATATCATTGAACATGATTACGACAAATTGTAAGTGCCATAATTACGCACCTTTCTAATTTTATTGTTCTTTACTTGATATATAGTCTGTTGTAATAAATTAACTTTTATGTCTGTTAGACTGGTACAGAAGGATGATCAGATTTCAAAATTGAAAGCGACGGTATCAGAAAAAGAAGAAGAATTTAATAAGATCAACGAACAAGTCAAATCTTTAAGAGCAGAAGTTGAGAAGCATCATAATCTGGCTGAGGAACTCGAGAAGAAACTAAATGAACAAAAAGATAAAAATAATGTATGTATCAAATTTGAATAACAAGTTTAATTTAGTTTTAGGCCGTTAATTACTAGTATGCTTCCATCACTTTATTCAATTTCTTCATCAAAATTTAATCTCAGGAGCAATTGTATCTATAACACTTTTGCATTTAAATCATTTGAATTGTTCCTAAACACTTTGATCAAACCATCAAATTTTTTTCTCAAAATGTTTGTCCTAATCCTCAGGATTTACGAAGATTGAATCACAAAGTGATGGTAGCTTATAAGTCAACTGAGAAACGTTTGATTGTTTCTTTGGAAAACAACGTAAGTTAGCGAATACAATATTTCATTCAAAAAAATGGTTTTATGAACGTTAAAATAATCTTTAAATCATAATTTATTTCAATATTAAAGTCTATTAATTTAGTCGCAGGTTCTTGTACAAAAAAGTATAGTCGACGAAGGAAAAGAAACAAAAGCTTTAGTTAGTAGAATATTCCCTGATATTGAAGTATCTGGAAAATCCCATGAAGATTTGCTGACGGCATTTGAAGAGCGACTTCACCAAACTGTGGAAGAAAGCAAAAATTCTTCCAAGGTGTACGAGGAGCTCGATTCAGCAAACAAAAACCTACAGGCCTTGGTCAACCATTACAAACAAATTATTTATGATACAGTAAGATAAAAGTATCTAATTGTTTATTGAAAATTTGATTGGCGTCTACTAAAATTGAATTTTTGATATAGGAAAGTATGTTGAACAAACTTCAAAATCACATAGAATCGGAAGAAAAGAGGTGGCAGGCACAGCTCAGAGTTAAAGATGTAGAAATCGATAATCTAAGGACAGAAATCACTGAAATTAAAAATAAGGCATCTGCTGGTGTTGAACTTACACAAAAAGTTGCCGAACTTGAAGCAAGGCAAAGTGAGTCAAAGGGTGTCAGCAGTAGTACACCTGATCTTGGAGTAGTTGAAAAGTTACAACAGGTTATTATTAAAATTTGATTTATGTGCTTATTTATGATTTCCCCGCATTTATATGAATATGAGTATCTTTGTAGGAAAAAGACGTGCTTTGTCATCAATTACAAGAGGAAAGTAAAAAATTGGAAGGTCTGAATTCTGAAGTGAATCAGCTCCGTGCACAATTAGAAAAAACCCACGTTGCTTTGGCAAACGAAGAACAAAATAATTTTAAACTTGCACGAGAAATTAAAGAGATGTCCGAACTAAAAGTAGGTTTTATTTGATTAAAATTAATTCTAGAATAACTTTCTCTAATAATGAATTTTTTTTAAGAATACCACCAGTGCTGATAGTAGTAGTTCAGAACAGTTAGCACAAAACGGTCCTCCTAATGATGATTCTCCACAGAGCGAGGTCAGTATGATAGCAGTTATTTGAATCTTTTTTTAAATATATCAAAGAAATGTTATATTTTAACTATTATTTTAGTTCTAAAGCATGAGTTTATTTTTATTTTATATTATTTTATTTTATTTTTTCAAATTTTGAAATACCAGTGATAGTTCGAATTTATTTCGGAATTGAACATGTCGCACTGCCATTTTTTTTATTGACATTTAAATCGGTTATATTTCATTTCATATACAAGAATAAGAACTTTAACTTTTTGGGTATTAACTTTTTTTACTGCTTTCGAAACTAACGTTAATGTTTTACATGAATAGTTCATATTAACATGAATTTATCATGACTTATAAGCACTTGCATATATTCATATTTTAAAATTGGAAATAAAAAAAAAATCATGCAAAACTTTTTTGTTTTGCTACGAAATTGTAATAATTAACATCAATATATACAGACAACATTAGAAAAGCAAAGTCCACTAGCTGTCTTAAAACAAACCCTACTGAAGAATCCCGAGCTTGAATGTTTCCTAATTGACACTAATGGTAAAGTACAATCGGAAGACAATGACAACGATTCCCTAACTAATTCCTGTGACATGACTAATAAAGTTGCAAAAAATAACTTCCACGGACAGCAGAAAAAAAAGAGCAAGAAAAAACGGAAGGTAAAATTTCGATTTTAACGAGAAATCGTGAAAAATCAATTGGCTTTCAAAGTAGTTGTTTTCTGTTGTTGATTCTCAATCACGTTGATAAAATTATATCAAATGATTTATTAGTAAAAAAAATTAGCATTTCGATTGCAAATGATATACTTTCATACATGATGAAAGTAGCATACTTTTCTAAAGTACTCGTTTCAAAATACTTTTGTTTTTTTTCTACTAATTATTTATCTGAAATTTGGTATTTGAAATTTTGTTACTGTTTAGTTATTTTTTTGTATTTTTTTTTATTAGTAAATCAACACTTACAAACGCTATCACTTTAACTCACATCTAATAACACCTCAAAACTTTTTCCCAGTGTTTGTCTTATATAGGGCAGTGTGCATAAATACATTGTTTGAGATAAAAATATTACAATCCGTAAATTGAAAATTCAAATTTAACGAGAAATTTTTTATAAAGCAGTGACACGTCAAAAAATCTAGTACAAACTCTGTTTTATCTAACAATTTTTAACAAATTATGTGATTATTGTGTTTTGATTGTTTCGACAGTCTTCTAAGAATTCCATGGCCAACAGGCGCCGTCTGGCAGGTATGCAATTACAAAATGTGATTCTTACAAAGCATTAGCTACTGCCTGCAATACCAAAAGGGTTAAAAAAGGCTACTATGATAATCACATTTTTTTCATCAGCACCTTTTGGTTGCAGTGATTCATAACCAAATTACCATTAACAGTCATGAATGTATTGCTTAGAGTAAATTGAGTAAAAATAGTAGTTTTTATCAGAAAACTTACATTTTTAAGATAACTTAATAACATTGATATTTAGATATTAGTACTTTAATATTAACTGAATTTTAATTTATTTATAGTCTGGTTATTTTTAAGGATCAACTCTGATTCAAATGATTGTTCACGGTAGAATGCATAATAACTTATCATAACTAATCATTAGCAATGTCAAATCAAAGTTTGTAACTTAAAATTACCAATTCCAAACGATTTCAATGAAATGAATTTACAACATTTTTTTTCGAAAAAGCACGAACAATTTTTTAATTTTTAATAGCACAAACACTGGAGCAAAAGCACTTTTTTCACTAAAAATTGTTATATTCTTTAATCCAATGAAATAATTTTACTAATTCTATTAACCTTATTCTACTATTAAGGAAAATTTCCAATGATGTTGAAGTAAAAATCTGTAATAAATGAGTTCGATGATAATTTTAAATATTGGAGATTTTCCGTGGCAAATGAAAATGAGTAAATTGTTTTCCAAAAAAAAAACATCTGAACTAACTTTTAACAAACAACCTTCAATAATGGTAGGTTTTAACTTTTTATTTTACTGATTATGCTTTGTTTCTCAAAAGTTGATTGTTTTCACTTTAATTATATTTCAATATTTGTAAGAGTGAGTAGTTCAATTATTTTGAATCATGTGTATTGTTCTAAAATTATCGAAATTCATGCATCTTTCTTTGAAATCAATTCCAAGGTTGATTTTTAATTTCAACTTTGTACTTGGTCTGAGGTACACAAAAAATTAATACAAGTGTTTCCACTTTCATTCTTTTAACCTTAGTACAGACGTGAGTTACTAATGGTAAATTGAATGAAAACATCTAAAGCATCAAGAAAAATACTTTTTTAACAATTCATTTAAATCAATTTTCAGGGTGGCTCAGGAAAAAAGTAACTCCAAAAAACGAAGTACGCTGATGTCAGAGAGAAGTGGAGGTGTGACAAGAGGCATAGAAGATTAAAGTGTCAAAAGCATGCATGGTCATGTTACGAAATACAAACAGACTTTGCATATAAGACTAATATAATTGAATAATACAGTTATTATAAAGTATAATATTTTATTATGTGGATAAAATACAAATGATTAAACATGTAGTTAGTAAAAAAGATTGGATACAAAATATTAAAAATGGTGTGTGTAATGGTCCCAATGATATAAATGCATAAATGCGAGCTGTAAACTAAAATGTTGCATGTTAGTAAGGGCGTTTTTTTTAAAGAGATTATTTTTTGTTATATAGAAAATCAAACGGTCTAAAGATTATAGTTCGTACATAAAATATACGTTTTTGATAATTTACAATTAATTTCAACGAAATGCACTCGTGGTCATGTCCTTCCGCTGTATATGGAGTTAGATAGTAAGTGAACGAGCGAAAAAGTGATTTTTAAAATGAACTATCAATGTTCGTGGTATAGGTGATTTTAATGAAATGTTGAATACAAGTTTAACTAAAACTTTGTATCATATATATGTGAATCTACCATTGAGATTTGTCTCCAACCGTAAAAACGATTTATATACAAAATGTAGAACAAATATTTATGAATTATGTGCAATAATTAATACAGAGAAGGTTTTTTCTTCTTCTTCAAATATACTTATACGACAAATTTTAGTAGACTTTTTTAAACGAGAGAATATTTATTACTCAATAGAATCAAATCATTGGCAATGTATCACAAATTTAAAATTGATTAGTTTTGGTTATTTTTTAACTTTTGAAATTATCAATTTTTGGACCTGTTAAATTATTTATAGTATTTTATAAGTTTCTTTTTTTTTTTTAGATTTGTATTGTGTTAGTGCATACATGTAAGAGGTATCAAGAGGCGTTGAATCTATATTTATATCATTATAAATATTTCAATCAAAATTAATCAAAGAAATTACACTTGAGTGCATTCAAATAGTCCAAGATAATTTTTAATTTACATAATTGTGAAATCCTTTTCTACTTGACGAGTTATTTATTAGATGTTTTGTGAAATTTATAGATATATAAATTATTGATTGTTTAGCCTTTTGATTTATTCTTCGATCGGCCTCTTACCCATAAAAGTAACTACAACTATTAAGAAAATTATTCGAAGTATGAGTAAATTTTTTTATAAGATTGTAAACTGAAAAAGGGTAAATGGATAAAGATTTATCTAATAACATGAATTATAAAATAAACATTTTATTACTTAATTTACATTATTTATTTTACATGAACCTATACGTACTCTGCTTTAAATATTCAGAAGATAATGTTATTGCAAGTAAAAGTAATAAATAGTTACATTTTCGAACTTCATTCCGTATCATACAAAAAGCAGTAAAAATAAAGCTATGGATGTTCACGTACGAAAAGTGATTTGCAAATTTTTCAGTTTAAAAATGCAGAACGTAAAATCACTGTTCACGTGAAGTTTAACAACGTTTTTTATAATATTGCTGAAGGCAAGCAATTTTACTATACACGTCGGAATGAAAAAATAATTTTTATAATACAATTTACAAACAAAAATATTTGAAATTTCTCCTAAAATTAGGAGAGTAAATTTTGCAAGTATCCAAGAATGTAACTTCCAATTTCTTCGTCATCATTAGTCCACGAAACGTAAATTTTTTTATTGATTTCTTCTCCTGGATCTGCTTGGACTTTCACTAAAACTGTTTCAACGCCGATTGTTGATCCATCAAGTAGCTTTATTTCCCAATCTTTTAATTTATCCTGAAGAGGTTGCAACAATTTTTGAGCTGTAGATTCAACTGTTCCAGCATCTCTTATGTAAATGGTTGATGTAAATCTCACTGTATGTTTGTTTATTGATGCAGCTTCTTCAGCCTAGTGTCATAAGAAAGATAACTTGTAAAATGCCTTAAAATAGAAGTAAATAAAAATGTTGTATTTTAATTAAAAACTTACTTCATTAGAATCTGTAAGACAGACTCCATCTTCTCGACTTATAAGAACAGTGTTAATGAGTCGTCTCCTTTTTGGGTCTGGTGGCAACAAGGAATACTCCTTGTTTTCAGATTTTAACAAAGCTAATGATGCATCAACTGGTACTTTTGATGAGGTATTAATAAAACTTGTTTCTCCATTCGCAGGATTGTAACAATTGATGCCAAATTCTTTTTTAATTTTATCCTTCAAATATTCCATTTTTGCATATTCTCCATGAACAAGCATTACATTTTTAGGATCACAGTATTGGATTAATTGCATTATACCTTTAGCATCAGCATGAGCAGAAAATGACATATATTCAACAGACATTTTTACTTCAACAACTTGTCTGTTTTCAAACTCAATTCGTTTAGCACCATTTAATATTTTATGACCTATAGTTCCTTGAACGCAAAAACCAGGCATAATAACCATATTTCCTTCTTGAGGAGCCCATTTCTTGAAAATTTGTAGGGATAAACCAGCATGTAACATACCAGGTGTAGCAAAAACTACCATTGCTCCAGCATTATCAATGTATGATTTATCAAATGGTTTAATATGTTTGAAATCAAACATATTTCTTTGAACAAAAGTTTTTTTAATTTTTTGATTTGTCCATGTTATGAACATTTTATAATAATTGTTAGCTTTTTCTGTAAGACCAAGAGCAAAGTATACTGGTACTTTCAAGTTCATTCGTTCCCAATAAGTTTCAAGTAAAATACATAATTCTTGAGCACGTCCAAGAGCAAACACAGGGATTAGTACTTTGCCTCCTTTATCTACGCAATCATGGACTTTTTTCAGAAAATCCCTTTCACGACAGCGTTTTGAATCTCTTATAGTAGTGGCGTAAGTAGATTCAGAAATTAACAAATCAGGTCTACATTTATCTATCCAAGCTGCACCTAAGTGTCTATCTGGAGTCATATTATAATCACCAGTGTACACTATTGATTGAGATCCAACACGTACATGAAACATGGAAGCTCCAAGAACATGTCCTGCATAATATGCTTTTATTTCTAAATCAGCATCAACCATTACAGATTGATGTAACGTTACAGGAATGACTTTTTTCATACAATCTTTGATCATTTGAGAGGTGAAAAAATTACTTTCTCCTTTTCGTTCAACAGCAACTTTTCTCATGTCTTCTAAGAGAATTGGTGCTATTGCCTTTGTTGGATGAGTCATATAAATGGGTCCAGAATATCCTACCTAAAATAGATTTTAATTTACAATTAAAAAATTCACAACAATACAAGTACACAAAAAATTACCATTTCTGTAAAAAATGGAAGGGCCCCACAATGATCCAAATGAAAATGTGAAATTATAACACAGTCTAAAAAATTGGTAGCTGATCCCTCAGATGTGATGTAAGAAAAATCAGGAAATCTTCTTTCATCATTGAAACCCATATGCATGCCACAATCTAACATGATGTTTTTTCCTCCCATTGACACAAGAATACAACTTCGACCAACATCTTGTCCAGCGCCCAAGGGTGTTACTTTAATTTCCGGCATATCGACGTATTTTTTATCCAACTTTTTTATTCTATTCGTTTAAAGTATCAACAACAATTGCTACCGTTATTTATTGAGAAAAATGTTTAAACTTCCGAAGTATTTATTTTTCAATCAATACTTCTGCTTTCAAAATATTTATCTCGTTACTAACGTAACTTTCACGATTTACCGGTATTTACCTCAACTATTCAGCACAGCACAATAAAACCAAAGTTTGACTGTTATAGTCAAATCATTTCAATGTTTCAACACAATTGTGAAGTTTTTCTATCGTAAAATTGTGTTACTGAACTTGCACACTAACAGAAACTCTATGATAGGTAATCGAAAAACTCATACTTAACATAACCTGTTTGCTTCGCAGAAAATATGATAGCGAATCGCGTTCATTCAAATTGCGTGCAGCGATTGGCACGTAGAAATATTTTCGCGCAAAACATAATCAACTTATAATTTCTTATAACTGGTAAAGGATAAGAGTAAATAAGTAACTCTACAATAGACAATTGTAATTTTTTTCATTTTTATTTATAATATATTATAATTGTAGCAATGATATTTCTATATTATTTACACATGTCACTGATATATTGTAATAATTTATTTCATGTCGAATCTGTCATTGGTAAGAGGCTCTCTCACTTAATTAAATTATTAATTCATTCGTATCTCCTTGTACATGGTTTTATTAAGATTATTTAAATTTTCTGTATTACCAATTTTGTTTTCGACAGTATTAATTCATTTTTAGATGCGCACGTATATTTTCTCGTCGCGACCGGGTGAATCAATAGTATCTATTTGCAATGAAATATTTTGCGCGTGTATAATTTTATCATGAACACTATTTAACGAGAGGTGTAACTTTTCTTTTATGCAATTTTCATACTATACTCGTGTATGTGTATTATGAGATTCTACACTCGATCAAAAAGGGTATTTTTTAAATAGTCAATATATCAAGCAAACCCTTTTTAAATAACAAACTCATATTCGATGTATCGAAACGAAATTAACAATTTATTATTACTTTTCAGTAGGTATATACACCGCACACTTTTTATGTTTATTATTATTTAGTAAAAATACACACAAAGTATTTATAAGGAACCGAACAATTAAATTACATTATTTAAATCGGCAATGATCGTCGATGTCGGCACTCTGAGTATTATATATTGAACAGACTGTTTTATAAAATACGAAAAAACAATTACAACCAAACACTTATACAAGTAAAAATCTTTCATCATATTCTCTCTTTCGCTTCTCATTAAATTATGATAATATACACGTGTCGTTACCATTAATCAAACAACACTTTCAACAACCTCCGTGCAAATGGCCTATTTATTTATCGTCCATTAAAACAATTCTTAACTTGCACGTATTCAAACTCATTGTGTTTTTAACGAAAAAGTATCAAGTCGTCAGATAATTGATGCTTTTTGCTGGATGCAGTTTTTTGCTCCTTTATCTGTGTTTCAAACGGAAACGATACAAGATTTTTATTCGGTGGTACAAGTTTTTTACGCTTTTAATACCTTTGACATTAGTTTACAGAATAAAATTTATATTTAGCTATGAAGCGTGCGACATTTACTCCTCGATCTCGCTTTACAAGCTTCCTTCATTTTTAAAGTACAATACTAAAGATTAATGTTCTACGTAGATTACAATTTTTCCGACTGACCTAATTAAAATTGATTCCCGATCATGTTTGATATATTATTTTATACTTCAACCTTCGATTTGTGAAGAGTGTGAAAGTACATGATACCCATTACATTCGATAGATAGTACGATAGAAGATGCAGTTATTTCTAGTTTTCATATACAAAAACGCTAATTTTTTCGTATATTTCAAGGATATGCAGGTGAACGCAATGAGACGTGCCAACGAAATTATAAAGCGGGCTCAAAGACTAAAAAGTTTTTAATCAAGTTCTGCTACATTCTTCAAATCAGACAAAATGATAATGATCGTTTCAACTTTTCTGCAGGGATAAAATAAACATTTTTTGTGGTCACCTCTCATCGCGGCAACTTATTACATTAAAAATAAGGTACTTGCACGCATTTTTCGCAAACTTATATGTGCTCTACGAAAATTATTAATATTTAACTTGTTCGAATTCGTATGCATAATTATTTAATTTTTTTTCTGACATCGATAATTAGTTGTGAAAACTATATCGGCAGTTGAATTGCATATAATTTAGCAGTCAGTATTACAATTTGTTTTTATTTTTGTTTTATACTTTCTCCGTAAGTCGATAAACTTCATATAAATGCAGCTTAAAAATATTTCTCAAAAAACTCATTTCGACAATATTTTTTTGTGAAATTAATTGTCTCAGAATTAATTTTAGAGATTGAATACGCGTACGGTAATGTACATTTTTTTTGTAAAATATTGTTGTAAAAAACTCACAACTCGAAACCGAAGAGTAAGTTTGATTACAAAATTTCTGTCAAGTAATGAATAGCAAATGAAACATTACAATTGTTATGGTTAAAGAAATATTGTAAGGCGATGCTTATCGTTCAGAGGCTTTATTCAGAGTAACAAAATACATCGAGCGTAATACAAACGAACGAAACAAACAAAATACGCGCGACAACATTTTCGTAGCCCGGCAACCGACTCCAAAAGCAACGACACAATTAAAGTGCCCTATCTTACCGATCAATGCGCTGTGCCTATGAGACGTCAGAGCATAACGTCGACACTTGAGCCTACATCTCACAGTGTCACGTAGACCTTATACGCTATGCGTAAACACCTGTGGTGAGGTCTGAAGTGCCCAATGATTATGATCATCGACACTGCTTGAATACGGGTCTCGCACACGCGCATGACGGTCGTGAGAGAATCTATAACATTCTCCCCCACCAATTGACTTCAAAGTCAAATTACTTAAATACAATACGTTACGCATATTTTACTAACTTATTCGTTGGGCGAGTTAGCTCGCCAAGCTGCGTACGCACCACTGCTACACGAACCTGGCCATCTGACCCGGGCATAAGTTTGATTATGACACCTTTCCTCCACTCATTTCTTTTCACATTTTCATCATATATTAACACACAATCATCAACTTTTAAAGGCGCGGTAACTTTATGCCACTTTTTGCGAGGGTGTAATGATGGTAGATATTCGTGTAGCCAACGCTTCCAAAACAAATCAGCGTAGAATTGCGACAGCTTCCATTGGTTTCTTAGATTAAGAGAAACCTTATCGAACCTTGGCAACGATAATTGACCGGAGGACGAGCCGAGCAGAAAGTGATTTGGAGTCAGAGCTTCGTAGCTTTTCGTATCGCTAGAAATATGAGTTAACGGGCGCGAATTTACACAGTGTTCGACTTCGGCCAGCAGTGTACGCAAAACTTCATCACTCGGGTGTTTCTCTTTTAAAACATACGACAGTGCCGTTTTCACCGATCTCACCAATCGCTCCCAAGCTCCACCCATGTGAGGGGCTGCTGGAGGGTTAAATTTCCAAAGAATTTTACATCTCGACGCATGATCCTTAATAACAGAAAAATCTAACGAAAGTAGCGCTACAGACAGCTCTTTGCTCATTGCTTTGAAATTTGTCCCGTTATCACAATATACAATTGACGGAGTGCCACGACGCGCAGCAAATCGTCTAAGAGCCATAATGGCAGAATCGGCGTTCAATGTATGAGCAAGTTCGAGATGAATAGCTCTCGTGGTCATGCAAGTGAACAAAGCTCCCCATCTTTTCTCAATCCTGCGTCCTACTTTAACGCCATACGGGCCGAAATAATCAAGACCACAATGAGTGAACGGTTTCAATCGAAATGCCAATCGAGCTCTGGGTAATACCGCCATGCGACTTTGCACAGGCTTTGCTCGTAGAATTTTGCAAATGCTACAATGAGACACCACTCTTTTTAATGCTCTACGTAAACCCACAATCCAATAAGATTGTCGTAACTCGTTTATGACTGTATCATGATTAGAGTGATAAAATTTCCTATGATATTTCTCGATCAGTAGCGTCGTAAAATAATCAGACGAATCAAGTAAAATCGGATTGTTTGAAAATCCCGCATGCTTGAAAAAGGAAATTCGACTTTCCACTCGTAAAATACCATCTGCATCTAAGAACGGACTAAGAGAAAATACACGACTATGATTATCAACGGATTTGAATTTTTTGAATGATACAATTTCTTGACTAAACGATGTTTTTTGACTTATTTTTATGCATTCTACCTCAGCTTTCGCGATTAACTGTACGGGAACAATTTCACGTTTCCTCCACCTCGCCACGGCTTCTAAAACGCGACCGACACTATACACAAGTTTTTCCCAAGAAGAAAATCGTGCGAAGTCAATCAAAAAATCATTCTTGTTAAATGTCAAAACTACTTTCAACTCTCGTGAGACATCGTTCCCTAAAATCACCTCCGAATTCGAGCTCGACTCTACCCACAAATTTTCATGAACGGATAAAAAACCGGGTCCTAGGAACCACCGACTTGAATTGTTTATAGCATCGGGTACGTAACGAGTCGCATCGTCTGCTGGATTATTTTTGGACGAAACCCAACGCCATTCCTCGACCTTCGTTTTATTGCAAATCTCGTGTAACCGATTTGACACGAACGATTTAAATGCATTCGGTTCCTTCGCGATCCATTGAAGAACAACACGAGAATCTGACCAAAAAAATCGTTGTGTAACTTCGAAATCGTGTTCTTTACGAATAAATTCAGCTAATCTTACCGCGATCAAGGCAGCTTGTAATTCGAGACGCGGAATGGTAGTTTTTGACTTTAAACTTACAACCTTACTTTTTGCCATGATAAACGCCACGTGAAAAGACCCGTCGGGCAAGCGAAAGCGCCAATATGCTACCGCACCGTAAGCTCGACTACTCGCGTCACAGAAAACGTGCAATTCGGCTTTTCGTGATTGAAAATGTTGTGACTGATAACAGCGATTTATCCTGACTAGAGCTACATCCGAGAGTTTATTTAGCCAATTTTTCCAAAGCCAAAAATCACCTTTTTGCATAGGTTCATCCCAGTTCGTCCCATTTTTGCAAATACCTTGAAAAATAAAACGCGCTTGAATCGTATATGGAATAAGATAGCCTAGTGGATCAAAAATCGACATCATAAGCCCTAAACATTGCCGCTTTGAAGCTACCGAACTCCCCGATAAAACGTCCTTAGAAACCTTGGAAAGGTCTACATTAAAAACGAGACAATCCGATTCGTTCAGCCACCTCAAACCTAAAACCTTCTCTACGTTTTGTTGCGATGCATTGACTACATACGGTGAGACTTCGCTGTGGCTTTTGCCAGTTAACTCTGCGTGAATAACCGAACAATTACTCGACCAATTGTGCATTTCAAATCCAGCTTGCCGATTAATTAAAATTACTTGATTCGCGACTGCTAAAGCTTCCTCCGAGGACTCGCAACTATCCAAAAAATCGTCCATATATGAATTGTTAATGAGTTTCTTTACGGCTGATGGAAAACGATCCGCGAATTGCCGCGCGTTCTTATCTCTAATAAAAATCGCAGTGCTCGGCGACGATTTTGCTCCAAACAACAATACGCGCATACGGAACTCCGATGGTTCACACGTTCTATTCCTCCCGCGCCACAGAAAGCGTTGCGCGTCGCGATCTTCAGGGATAATACCAATACGCATAAACATATCTTTAGTATCGCCGACAACTGCGTAAGAATATTGTCGAAACCGCATTAAAACACCCGTCAAAGATTTTAAATAATCTGGACCCGGTAGTAATAACTCGTTCAAACTCGTCGACCTAGAGCGCGCCGCTGCGTCGAAAACAACACGCACCTTATTCGGCTTATTCACATTTTGAACGCCAAAATGTGGCAAATACCATACCCGCGTTTCCTGTGAATTTGCCGGCACTTTTTCCGCGTAACCAAGTTCAAATAACCGATCTATTTCTTTATAATACAACTCGGCGTATTTCGCGTCCCTATCAAGTCGTTTCTCCAGCAACTGCAATCGATGTAACGCATTCGCTTTACCGTTTAACTTGTTCGGTGTGTCTTCCTTCCATAATAAACCCACCTCCCATTTATTATCAACGAAACGACTAGTACTCTCCAAAATGTCCACGGCGCGTAAATCAGCAGAGTTTGAACCACTGACGTTATTAATACCTATTCCATCTAAACTAAAATACTCGTTTATACGATTATCCCACTCTTCCTCCTTTTTAACATCGCGGATAGAAAGCACAACCTGCTGTTTCTGCGCTCGTTTATGCGAAGATATTATCGGACTTTCATAAATCCCATGAATTGACCAACCTAAGGTGCATCGCGAGACAGCGAGATTATTTCCGCCGAACGTATAGCTTTGTATCACTCTAATCAAGTTACAATTATCTTGACCAATCAAAATAAGTGGAGTCATATCGTAAGATTCAACGTGAATGTTTAATTCTTTAAAACACAAATTTAAAATTTCGTGAGGAATTGTTTGCTTTGGTAAAAGATCTGAGAGCTTATCGACCACGAGAACATCTCTCAGTTCAAAATTTTGATTATTACACGTCAAAAACAATGAAACTCGATGAGTTAAAGAGAGCAAAGCACTGTCTCCAGCTATACCCTTTATAGACATAGGAAAGCGCTTCTTAGACAACTGTAATTGTTTAACTAATTGTGAATCGATTAACGATACCGTTGAACCATCGTCCAAAAGAGCGCACGTTTTTACGTTTTTACATTGAACCGGTACAGTGCGTAAATAGACATTCGATTCTAGTCATAACGGCTGCATTGTAGATAAAGTTGTTGGCACGTCAGATTGCGAAGACTTTGAAATTAAATTTTGATTCGAGTTTTGATCTGAACGTTGATGTGAATTTTGATTCGAATTTTGATTTTTATAATCCACATGCAAAAGAACATGATGATTTTGACTTTTACATTGACTACAGACTTCTCTACAATGCTCTCGTATATGACCCTTCTCTAAACAGCAAAAACACAGTCCACTATTCCTCACAATTTTCCATCTTTGACTCACTCGTTCTCTCGCAAATTTTCGGCACTCAGATAAACTATGATTGTTACGTTGACAAAAATCACATGCATCCGTTACTCTCGGTTTCTTTGCTAGAGGTTCATCTACGTTTTGCGCTACATAAACTGGCTTACTGTAATGAGCTTTTTCAGCGCGAGCTCTTTTATTGCTCGAATTAGTTGCCTGCAAAGACAAAATACCGACTTTATTTATCTTGCTCGCTTTTTCAAAAAGAAATTCAGTAATTTTTTCTAAAACCGGTTTTTCGGGATCTAAATTCTCCGCGAAGTCAACAAAATCGTCAATCTTATTAGATGGAAGTTTGTCTAAAATGCCGGCAACTAATTCCTGGCTATGTAAATAGCCCAATGAACCTTGAACTGACTTCATAGCTTTCACAGCCTCATTTAAACTTGTCGCGAATTCAATCATTCTATTTGGCTCATCAATCAGACTTGGTAGCTTACGAATGCACTCGAGCAACGCATTTAAAATTAACTTTGGACTACCGAAACGAAGTTCCAAAACCTTCATTACAGCTTCAGCATCGTCGCAAGCAACAAATGAAGTTTTAACCGCCTCAAGAGCTTCATCCCGTAAAGCATCGTACAAACGAGTCATATTCTCCCTTTGAGAAAAATTGCCAATTGACGTAGAATTCTCGAATGCATTCTTAAAGCGACGCCAATGCAGCGGATCGCCCGAAAAACGGGGAAGATTCTTGTCCGTAGTCATACGACTTAAAACTACCGAATCATTGTTGCCCGAAGAAGAATTATTTAATAAAGAACGCTCAAGTACGTTAGCTAAACGAGAAAAAGGATCTACGGCTGAATCTACACGATTACGCGAATTACACTCATTCAATCCTTGTTCATCAACAACAGCTGTGCTGTGAAAATTTCCACGCTGGCCAAAATTAGCTCGCTCGTCCTCAAAATTACCGAAATAATCATAAAAATCTACTTCGTCCGGAACTCTTGAATCTTCGAAGTTTAGCTCTTGATCTTCATCCACGTAGAACGGCTGCTGGTCGCCATACCCATCGTCCACGAAATCTCTACCATGTGCCGCATCTAGCTGCAATGCGACCATTGGAAAAGCTGGTTGCCGCACCTCGTCATCAGGAAAATTTCCATCGACGTTCTCGATGACATCACCAGGCCGAGCAGCTCCGGCAGCAGCGACTGGTTGGCGTCCGACAGGCCGACGAACAGCAGCACCCGCAGCAACAGGTTGACGACCGCCACGACGACGAACAGCCACAGCCGCAGCGACGGGTTGACGGCCAACAGCACCGGCCGCTTGACGACCCCCACGACGACGAATAGCCGCAGCCGCAGCGACGGGTTGACGGCCAACAGCACCAGCCGGTTGACGACCGCCACGACGACGAACAGCAGCAGCCGCAGCGACGGGTTGACGGCCAACAGCACCGGCCGCTTGACGCGCCGCTCCATTTGCATCAGGTTGGCGATTCGCCGGTGCACCCGCAGCACCAACAGCTGCGACGGGCTGGCGACCCACAGGACGACGTATAGCAGCAGCGGCGCCAGGTTGACGTTCAGCAGCAGCGTTCAGTTGATATTCAGCTTCATCGGCCTCAGGTTGCCGATTTGCTGGGACCTCAGCAGCACCAGCAGCTTCGACGGGCTGGCGACCCACAGGACGACGAGCCGCACCAGCACGAGCGACGCCTTGACGGCCCGCTGGACGACGAACTGCACCAGCGCGAGCGACGCCTTGACGCCCTGCCGGACGACGAACTGCACCAGCACGAGCGACGCCTTGACGGCCTGCTGGACGACGAACTGCACCAGCACGAGCGACGCCTTGACGGCCTGCTGGACGACGAACTGCACCAGCACGAGCGAAGCCTTGTCGGTCCGCCGGACGATGAACTGCAGGGGCGCCTACAGCTTGCTGATCGGCGAAATGGCCGTCGACATCATCGTTATTTGCATCGATGATCTCTTCGTTCCAATATTCGATATCTTCTCCTGGATACTCGACTTCTTCATTTTCGCCATCGGAGACCAGTAAACCTTCCTCAAAATCAGCACGGTTCATCGCGAAATATTTCTCCAACACGCACAAAATCGGATATCACTAATACTAATCTCAACTAGTTTCCCGGCCGATGCACCAAAATGTTATGGTTAAAGAAATATTGTAAGGCGATGCTTATCGTTCAGAGGCTTTATTCAGAGTAACAAAATACATCGAGCGTAATACAAACGAACGAAACAAACAAAATACGCGCGACAACATTTTCGTAGCCCGGCAACCGACTCCAAAAGCAACGACACAATTAAAGTGCCCTATCTTACCGATCAATGCGCTGTGCCTATGAGACGTCAGAGCATAACGTCGACACTTGAGCCTACATCTCACAGTGTCACGTAGACCTTATACGCTATGCGTAAACACCTGTGGTGAGGTCTGAAGTGCCCAATGATTATGATCATCGACACTGCTTGAATACGGGTCTCGCACACGCGCATGACGGTCGTGAGAGAATCTATAACAACAATTGAGAGTGCGGGTGAATCGTATGCATGAACAATATTGATATTTATAATTGCAATACACTCAATTTGTTTTATTAATATTTTTGTAAAAAAGCAAACAATTAAGATTTTGTTTTGAACACGTTGAATACACTTTTAAACGTCAAACATTACGAATATTTATTGAATTACTTTGATAAAAGTATCTTCGAAAACGATTTACAATCGATCAATTGGAATGTTAACCAGAAATAGTGCATAGGGTGCAGCATTATTAGAATTTACTAATAAAAATTGCATCTGAATTTGTAAAGGGTTGCAGTGCAGTTTTACTTTGAATTCGTTACACTTAGTTAACTTTCCAAGCCAAACTTTTTTGATAAAAAAGAATTACACATTTATTTTTCTTGGCAAATTGTTATCTATAACATTGATTAATAAAGAGCTAAAAAATTAGGGTTATAATAGTGGCGAATTAACACGTTGTTGTACTTGTTTCATTGTGATTCAAATTGATATGCGAGTGATTAAATGTCTCTTCAACCATCAAAACTATACTATACTTATGCAGCCTTTTTTGAGCATCAAAACGTAACTTTCGAATTCATCTTACTTTTATCTTTTATATTAAATGATGTAGCTTATAAAATAATGTGCTTTCAATCAACATTCATTATCACAAAACATTTTTTTTATTTATTTTAATTCATTTTTCATCCTCTAGTACAGACAAATGACGGAATCAATCTTTACTAAAACACGTGCAGAACGTGAGCAATTCTAATAAAAATTCAATGTTCGAAATTTTTTATCATATACTTGGTAATTCCTCGTGGTTTTCAAAATATTTCAAAAATCAGATTTTAAAATGCGATACGGAGAATTCGTTTATGTTTTTTGTCTACTTTCTTGAATCGCGCACTGTTGGTCGTCGCGTCCGCGTTCCACGCGAAAATTATTACGCTCGAACTTGCTGTGTCTAAATTTTATTGCTCTGGCTAAATTCGTTTCCGTCGGATATAACTCGATATTTTTTTTTAGAAAACATGCAAAATCTCAATGAAATATAAAATGGAAAATATTTCATATGTAACGATTCGACGTCAATAAATCGAGCATTTTTTGTATAATATATGCTTATAATAATTATTTAGAGACATCTTGATATGCGCAGACGTCTTTTATTAAGACATTCATACTAACTTTAGTTAATAATCCAGTGGATCTAATCCAGCAAATTACGATCATTGCTCAAATTTGGGAACGATTGGCCTCGGACAGGCTCAAGGAACGCTTATAGGTTTTGAAAATGAGTGTATTTTAAAATTACGCCTCCGGTACTTCTATAACCGCATTCAATAATACTTGAATAGTTTAAGAGTCACAATCGTAAGAAACGGGAGTGTATCGGCATCGGAACAGTTTAGACTTTCTTATGTAACTTCAGTCACGGTTTAAATTCGCTTCTCTCATAATCTACTGATGCTTTGAATTATTGGGCGAATTACTGCATCGACTCAAGCAGACTAAATTTACTCGCATATACTTATGGTTTGCTTTTCATCTAAATCGGGCTTCGTTACCAACTTGCTTAGCGTAGCTTTGATATAATTTTATTTATGCATCGTTTACGTTTGTACGAATATAATATTTATACCGTATCAGTATACCGACCAATTCATTAACTATAGTATGAAGTCTACACATTTTTTTCACTTCAATAAAATCTAAAATTTAATAAACAATTTACACATTTAACACAATTTACAAATATTTCTTATTTATATGTAATATTTATATAATACTATCATCTATGCAACAATAAATGCTTTACTTGCTGAGAATGGAATCATACGCATTATTAAACTCTGTTCATTTCAATGCTTCGTCCAATCATCTTTATATCCAAATATTTTATGGAACTATTTGATGTATAAAGAATTTTTTTAGTGATCATCACGCAAACACAACAACAATTTTAGTATTTTGTCTATAGGTCAAGTGATGAACAGTATTGACTAGATGTTTATAAGAGCTACAGATTTCTTTTATGTTCATATGTATATCGAGTCAAAAGAATACAATCTAACGTTGAAAAATTGCAACAGGTTGGAAGAAGAGGATAGACGAAGAAGAGAAGTTTTTATGCGCAGCTTTGAACAATGAAGACCACCGAATGTCAGCAGATTTATAGAATAGTTATAAATTACAAGCATCGTGCCCGGCTTTGATTATATACAAAATGAAAATCCAAAAAGGCGCGAAAAAGAGTTATAAAAAGCACTGCATAACGACATTCACACGCATACCATACGCAATATTTTCGTTACAAACAGAACATATAATTATGGAGAGAAAAACGAACTGTACGCTCTATTTGGTCAATAAAACTATGAGCAAAGCTTTAAACTTTACTTTTTTATTCATACATAAATACTTTCATTTTCTCAATGTTGATAATATTAGTATTCCATTTATATATTTATAAACCACACGTGACTTTAAAATACACGCAAATTTTTTAGTCGAACTTGTTCTCAAGTTCGCTCGATTAAATGCACTCATACATATACATGGCGCTCATAGTACGTGCTTCGCGAATCACTTGTCACAGAAAATGCATTTATTAATACTATCATACACACAGTTTGCAATCATTAATACAGTGTGTTCAAGCATATGCATTTAAGTAATAAAAAGTATACTTAGCAAAAGAAGACCTTTTTCGCGAGTATTATTTTTCTTTCATAATTTCCATTGATTCAATCACCTTTAATTGAACACTTTGAAAATAATGTCTATCTAGGTAATATATATGTGTAAGCGGTAACCGAGTCATGTATGCCACGATCAATTTCATTTAATATATGTATGCGTAGGTGATTTTTGTAGAAGCATGTACCTATATCAATGGTAATACACATATACAATATATAATGAATGTACTTATGGATGAACTTATTATGTAGGTATAATACATGTCACGATGGTTATTAATATACGTATAGAGAGACAGCAGAGCCATAATATACATACATAGTTGAGCGCTCGCATGAACGCGTGCGTATATCAGTGAGCTATTATAATAGGTGCGCACACAGTTATTATCATCATTTATTAGTTTAAATAATTTTTTTTTTCGTATGTATATTTATATAATGTATATATTTATATATAATGTCAGTCTTGGCTTGCAGGGCAATTATTACACGTACCATTCCTTAATGTCTTTGAGCTGTCGGCCTTTGCCGTTTTTGCTCGCGGCTTGGCCGTTCTTGACGCTGCCGTTATACGACTGGCCACCACCCGCGCCGGCCATTTGAGCGCTTCCGCCACCGGCTGCGCCGAGCAGGGCCGCATTCGGCTCTTGGCAGAAACCTTTGGAATCGTCGATCTTGTAATTGGCCTCGGGCCTGCCTTTGAACTTCAAGATAATGAGGATTATGAGAACGATGGCGATGAGAGCACCGGCGATGATGCCGATAATCAGTGCCGCGTTCTCCGCGGTCTCGGACGTGATACGCTTATTATTGTTATTGTTATTATTGTTCGACGTAGTTTTGGGCGGCAATATGACCGTGTACGAAGGTATTCTATACGTGGTAGTTCTGTGCTCGATCGTGTAGTAGCTCGTCGTCGTTGTGGTTGAGGGTGTCGTACTCGTCGTAGTCGTCGTCGTTGTTGTCGAGGGCGTCGTACTCGTAGTCGTCGTCGTTGACCGCTCCGTCGCGGAACTACAACAAACGATCCAACAAATGTTAGATTTTTATCAATAGCAGTAACAATGCAATGGGTAATCGCATGCTCACCTTGGAATAGAATCGCTAGTAACTGAGTAACCGTGTTGAGTAGCCTGCGTCGTGTGTGGTTCGACTCGATGACTACTGCTGCCTTGAGTCGTGCCGATAGCTAAACCGGGTGAACTGGATTGAACAGCGTAACGCGGGGTCGTGTTGTATCCCGACGTTGGACTGGATCTCGCTGCGTGATATAAAAGTTTGTTATAATATAGGATGTTTTACAGTTGAACAAAAAGTTTATTTTCAATAAAATTGAGTACCAGTGGAAGAGGGAACAAAAATATCCTCGCTATTGCCGGAATCACCAGAGCCCTCCTCGTTGCACTCCTCCTCGTCATCACACTGTATGTTTTTCTCTTGCATATTACTGCTGGGTGCGTGGATTTTGGGCCTCACGGTCACTGTTGACTTTGTTGAAGCCACGTATACCGGAGTAATTAGATCGTCTGTGGGTGAAAAGTTAGCATTGTTTATACCTCGATTATGCTTGAAATTAAACGAGAAGCTTTTTCCGATATTTGGTCGACTTATAAACGCTCGCTATAGCAGTATACGAGAAGCGCTTTCAGTATATAATATAAAGGCGCTTTCGCTGGCAACGAGATCGAAAGTGATTTTGGTCGTGGAATTGAGTTTTTAGTCGAGCGGAGAAGATTCGCCACCGAGATCGCATAAAGCGGAAAGAGCCAACTCTCGAGACCTGCGCCCGCAACATACACAAGCACTTGTACATGCATTATGCATGCAAAGATGCGTAAACAGTGCACACGCGCGTACCCCGACTCTTTCGTCAAGGGGTCCTAAATATGCAAATGAATCGTAGATAGCATCGGGCGAACATGAATGCGAATAGGTATACTCTTCTTTGGCTCTTCTCGCATCATCTCTCTCTTCTCCCTTTCCTCGCCCCGATCATTATGCAACACGATCTGCATCGCCAGCTCATCTCTTGTATATGAGTATAAGCCAAACGTGGGGGATAGCATATCGAGCAAAGCACGTTGAATACGCGTGTTCTAATCGTATCCATTAGTACCGATTAAACATTTTTTTAGATATTTTTTTTATAGAAAAACATACCTGATCCATTTTCGTAAATAGGTGTACAGTCTTCGTCCTCGTCGTCGCCAGCGCATCCACTACCAGCGCCAGAAAAGATTAAATCGTCAGCTACTCCTGGTGAGCCCGATGCCGGTGTCTGGAATTAAAATTACTTTGTTGTAGTTGTTGTTTTTTTTTAACTAAGAGATTCATAGATACTTTAAAAAAAATAATGGAAAAGTAACCTGTTGCATGCGTTGCAGTGGAGCGGCTCTATCGACGAGACTCCCCAGTGGTAACAATTGTACGTCGCCCTTGATGCTGACTCTGTTATCTTTGGCAGCGGCTAGCTCGAATATCCTCGCGCCGTTAACGATCAGCCCCGATATGATACCCATGAAGGTTTTGTCAATCTTATTTTTACCGCGATTCCAACGGCCGCCTATTTGAATGGTGGATTGGCTGTTGAAAACCGCGTGTTGATTTCCTGCAATAATAATGTGAATAATTATTAAAAATTATTGCATAGTTTGATCGTTAAATGATTTTATTTGAACATGCATTGAAGCTTTTTTTAATAGATTTATATCAAGAGAACTTTGACATGTTTTGACAGTCAACGTATAAACGAAAAATTTCAAACACGTTTTCTAAGTAATATTTTTTTGAAAAGCTTACGTAGATTTTTATAGAAAAAATAACGGGGGTATTCACGAAATTTTCGGAATATATTTTTGGTAGAAATCCAAATATTAGAGTTAAATTTTTCGTTTTAACCTTGGAGTTTGTACTAAAATAAATTCTAAAATTCCGTGCTAAAGCCCGAGAAACTTCTTTAGAATCAAGGAAATACTCTTTACATGAAAAACGAAGTTTTCATGATCTAATTTTGAAATCTTTGTCACATAAAAGACACGCCAGAAATTAACTGCTCAAGCAAAATATCTATTTTATTCAAGAAAGCCCACATATTCTAAATTACTCAAAGTACAGGGCGACTGAAGCGTATACCAACTCTCTTTAAAAGGAGCACACCCTATAATAACGTTCGAAAAAAACATCGGACACGTGCGAGTAGGGACGAAGATCCTACCCGTGTGTATGCGTGTATACGCGGCCGTTGGTCTTTTTCTTGATTCTTTGTTTGACGGATGTTTTCGTTTGACCAAAGAGCAGGCAAACATGAGTGAAGCGAGGGAACTTCAGCGAGACCCCTTACCGGCCCCTCCTTCCACGGTATCCTCTTGAATACATGACTGACCTCTACACGCACGTATGCTCTTTTCCTGTACACTGAATAAGTTCTATTGCGACCAGAGGGTACAACCGACACAATGATGCGTGTATCCTTCTAACGTTTAGGGACTGATGATTTTTCTTTCCAAATGACTAGTAATGAATTTTTTTCCACCCGCAAGTAAAAGTGAGTTGTGTAATTTTTTTATAGAGTATAGGATATATCAAATACTATTTGATATCTAAATATTTATAAAATCAATAAATTATAGCATAATTCGTGTCATTTTCTTTCATGTTAATTTGTAACGCGTCACATCTTAATTTTCCACTCTCTAATTCAAATATAAGCACAAGATTAATAAACAAAAGATTTAAAATTATCAACAAAATAACAGTTGAATATGTATAAAAAGTACCAATGCGAAGTTATAACAAACTACAACCTGTATAGCTGTACAATTACGTTGGACAAGTGTCCAATTTACGTTGCTCATTTTTCACGTATATTATTAAGAGCTCTACTCTGTAATTTGCTGCTCTTTAAGTATAGAGCGCGGGCAAGGCCCCGAGCCTTCCTTCGACAAGGGCCTCGGGCATCGCTCGAGGGCCCTTTTGCCTTTGTTCAATCGCCACTTGGTTGGTTTTGGGAGCAGGCGATCATGACCAACGTGAAAATAAACCCTTGGTGCACCTCCGAGCTCATCGATAATTGTAAAGTCTCTCCAACGCTGACATCAAAGCAAGGTTCAGTGATAAAATCACATTTCTGAGATACAATGCTTTTATACATTGTTGTTTCAATTTTGTTGAAAAATCTGTTACTAGCAACTTTGTGCCAAGCAATTGTTTAAAAGAATCAAAGAAAAATATGTTTGTTAAACTTTGAAAAAAGTACCTTAACCGTTATGTTATATAAACGGTTAAAAAATGATAAACAGAAAGTAAAAATGAAAGACTTGGAAACCTATATGAGCACTAAGCAGAGACCATATGCAAATGAGAAGGTGACATCGATCAGGATAACATGATGCTCCGGAGCCAAACCAAGTGTCGATCCATCAGGCCCGTTCGAAAAAGATTTCGATTGGAAAAAATCGATAATCTGCCCATTTTTATACTAGGCGACTAGAACTTGAAGCAGGCTAAGAAAATCCATTCGTGCTGACCAAACGCAAGTCGTTCAAGTGTGTGCATGTGTGTGTGCATATATGCGTGCATACGTATATACGGGCGGCGATGACGATTGTTTACGCATTTCCTGTCTCGTGCGTGCATGACTGCACAACGCCTCGCGTGTATGTATATAAATAAACCTCATTGAGCCATGTATAATATAATAATAGTAATGGATGCGTACGCATACGCTGCTCACTAAAAGTCGCAATTTTTTCGTTTTTGTTGTTGCAAAAAGATACACTACCAAATTCAGCTTATTATTACCAAGGAAAGTAATATTAAGCAATTATTAAAGAAAAAATGAATACGACTTAGCCCAAGCACGTGTAGTTGTGGCGCGCAATGACTAATAATGATTTTTGACGAGCTCTAAGAAAAAAATGAGCCCAACTGACATTCGTAGCAGGCGACTAGGAGGTAGCAGCAGTTAGCTACTTCTTCGTGGCTTTGAAAATTAGGAATGCCCCCTCTTCCTTTCTATCAAGTCGATTTTGCTGTGATGCTTTTTGTTCGAAAACTGCCACGAAGGCGAAGTAAAATTTTCAATTGGCGCGGTATCGTTCAATGCCTTCGGCATTTTCTTTCAAGTATATGGGAAAAATAAATTATCAAGTAGCCTGCTGCTATTTAAAGGTCTACGTTATTGGTTATTTATACGGTTTTGCAATCGTTCGAAGTAGTCAAAATTAAATTCAAGTTGTTCGTTAGTGACCAAATTAAAGTTTACCATTTATAGATAATAGGATACAGAAATAGAAGTTTGATTGCTCACAAGGATATAGCAATGCTTGCGCAATGTAAGAAAGCACGCCTATAGTAGGTACTTAGAGTCATGTGAAGAAATGATATTCTCACTAAAAAAATAAAATTGCTCTGCGCACTAAACTATCTTAATTGCATGCATAAAAATCAGGCAATTCATTATGTTCTTTATGTGAGAACATAATCGTTTTTTAATTAAGTATGCATGATAATGATTGTAATTGAATTATATTGTTTCATGAAAATTCGTTTGATTATATATTTTATCATTTTCCATGAACATATAACTAATTACTCTAATGGATATTGTTTAATTAATCAATTAATGAATATTAAGCAATTAATTAGTATTGTCAACTAATCATTCTAATAGCAACTCTTATTCCTTTGTGCCACTATTTTTACTGCTCTTTGTTGCTCTGCATTTGGCGCACTGGCACACGGCACAATTTTACATTATCAGTACAAGCAATATATAATACACGCACGATACACAAGCAGTATATAAATACATATACGTATATAGATGTAAAGGGTACTTGTCTGAAAATCATAGTGAACGTACCAGCGCAACATGAACGCGCCGCAAGTCTTTTCCTCTATCTTACGTTCTCGCTCTCTTTCTCTCGTTCTCGCTTTCTCTCTCTTTTCGCCCTGCTTTTGACACATTCCAAACTGAGAGCAAGACCAATAGACTGAACAAGACCAATAAACTGTATCAGTTTACTAGGCGAGCATGAGGCCGACGTTCGTGGCGCAAGGCCGAGAGAATCGTGTGCCGCAGAGCTGTCAACGACCCTCCCAGCGGCTCCGCGCTTGTGTGTATGTATGTAGCCGCGGTGTATGTATACAGCAATTCGTGCACGAGCCGTCAGCCGCTACACGCTCGTGTTCACACATACAGACACGTAGAAATATACAGTCGGTGTATCTCGGATACACTTTTATCCGGTTCCATGCCGTATGTGTAAGTGTGTGTTTGTGCGCAGGAGGCTCATTTGTTACAGCACAGGAGGGGCTATGTCGTGTACCAGCGCATACCGCACCAAGACCACGCCCTTAATCGCGCGCGGCGCACAACCGCGGGCTCGGCGCTCTCACTCTCTTTCTCTCGGGACGCGCATGGTGTATACATGGCACGCGGTACATGTATCTCTGTTCGTTTCGTTGTACATATACATACTCGCAAGTGTACACGCCAAGCCGAAAGGTCTTTTGAGAAGATTCGGAGATGGCACGCCACGATGAGTTGGAACAACCCTCTCCGATCAAATATTTACAAGTGTGAAATGAAATAAGATGGGTTTACCATGCAAAACGAGCCACGACTGGTCGAGCCGCGCTGCTCATCTGCCCAATGCCAATGCCGCCTCGACGAGGGATTTTTCGGGCAATTAGCTCTTTTGTGACATAATCTAAATTAATAAGTAAAGTTACAGGGTAGTATGTTTGCCACGGAGGTACTACTCGAAAAGGGATGCACGCACGCGCTCACTCACGCACGCCGCACACGCCACGCCACGCACTCGACTGCGAGAGTCGGAGAGAGAAAAAGGGGTCAAGGCCATGTGCGTCCCCAAACGCTAGTGCAGTGCAGTTTGGTTGGGCACGGTGCGATGACTGCGCGCACAGTGTACAAGGCCCGGCCCACAAGTGGCGCATTCGGTTAACTTGGAACAGGGTACGATGAGAGCGAACGAGGTGCTTTCTTTCTTTCTGTCTCTCTCGCTCTATATCTCTTTCTCTCCTCGCGAACATGTGCCTAATCTTGGGCGGGCTATATACAGGCCCCTTCTCTCGACGCTACGCCAACACAGCTCGTGTATACCGGTTTTTCGTTGGCCATCTTCAGTATACTTTTGTTGCTTATGCTGGCTGATACTAATGCGCTGTCTACGATGCGAGTTCGGCACTCTCGGCTTTGCAATAGCTTCGTTTTTGCAACTTGATCAAGATCCGCCACAAACAATTTGTACGCGCGCGATTGTGCAAGCTTCGAGTGAACACGCTGCAGTATCAATTCAAATAAATATCTATTAAGAGAAATTACTTTAGAAAAAATCCAAAATTCGTATTTTACTGTGAAAAATTGGAAATGGCGCACTTTGGTGAAAATAATATACTTAATTGAACTCTTAACGATCATTCGGCACAGCTCACGAAAATAAAGCTTATAAAACGCGCGATAACGAGCCTCACTATCGTATCCATCTGCACGTATAGTATAGAAACACGCCACACGAAATATAGGTATATATCTGCCATACACATTGCAAGCCACAATATATAGGTATAGACATAAAGTGTACGTATGAGGAACACGAGCGGCGCGCAAAACGTAGAGCTCTGTGCAGCCTAGTCTCCTAGTAGCTCGGACACGAGGGAAGCTTTATCGACGAGATGATTGATGACCGCAGCGGCTGCAGCGCACTACTCTATAAACGCCCCCACTTATCCTCTCTGTGCTGGCTTTTTCGGACGGAGGTGGCTGCTGCTGCGGCTGTTGTTGTTGCTGCTGCTGCTGCTGCGGCGACTAATACACCGTGTGGAGGGGGCCGACTGCTCGGCTTAAATAATTCGCAAATGACGTGCTGCATTCAGAGCTCGTTTAGAGGACTGTGCGTTCGCAATTCGGAGCGTACGCACTGAATAACATAGGAGTGCACTCGAGAGAAGAGTTTAATTTAGGCAAACGTTGTACTGGATTCTTTCTAAAATGATTAAAATTTTATAAAACCATTTCGCGTGGTATCTTAGTACAGAATAATCACTGATTCTCTGCTCGAATCGGTATGTCCAATAAGCACGAAGGCTCGATAGTGAATGAGCCGCAGACTTGGCGAGATGATGTCGCAGGCGAGACAAGGAGCATCATCATCACCTGCTGCTGCCTGGCAGCCTTGCCGCAGGAGCGCCTTGCTCAGGACGAGCCTTGAACTAAAGTCCCCCTGCCTCTATCCGTCCTCTCTCTCTCTCTCTTTCTCGTTTCTCGCGTCGTTCGTTTGCTCCCTAGCGCGCGCTTGTAGCATGCAGTGGACTGCTTATATACTCTAGCCGCCGCCTCCTTCGTTCCTTCCTTCCTTCCTCGCTTTTGCAGCTTATACTCCTAGAAGCTAGGATGAAAGAGAGAGTGAGGATACGTGTGCATGGGAGCGAGTAGAGTGGAGCGAGTGGCAGCGAGAGAGAGAGAGAGAGAGAACCGGTATATCTACTGCTGCTTGCCCATGCTAGCCTGATGCTTCTAAACACGTTGGCTGTTGTAGCCTGGCTGCGAAGAGCGCCAGCGAAGCCGTCTAATGCCGATTTGTGATGCCGATTTTTATTTTTAGCCTCTTCGGATTTGTAAATCGGATTAATCGTACACAGATACTGCGTGAAATACCTCGATAAGACAGTTTCTATAGATAAACGATATACTTTTTTGATTAGGATTAGAATCGTACCCAATAGCTAATCTGATGAGAAACTTTGTTTCTCTCTCACCATTCTAAATATACGCCAAGGAATGCATTAAAAGTAAAGCGACTTGGCGACGATCGGATCGATTTCTCAATTCAGCAATGCTATGTGCATCTAAGCGTATACCACTCGCGTAGGCTCGTTGCTTCTCGCATTTTTGCATCGATACAGCCGCAGCGCAGTCAGGAACGCACGCGCGACAATTACGTATGTGAGAAAGAGAATAGAATAGAATAGCGCGCGCGCGGCGCTCCGGTAACGATTCGCGCACGTGTCGGAGAGCTGCTGCTGCTGGGAGAGCAAACTCTTGGTCGGGCTCGATCGGTTAATCGGACAATCTTTCAGACAAGCAAGTCGCGTGGGAAATAAAACGCAGCTCGAGTCTGGGTATACCGGCCGCGTGCATTGGAGCTTAGACAACTTTCTCAGCGCTCGCATTTCTCACAAACACACGATTTTATACGTATGTGCGTGCATACGTACTATGCAGACGCGGGATCAATCGACCAGAAATGCCATTTTCATGCGCACACAAATGTATAAGGCAATACACACAAGCGCACGCGGCAGTTAGCGGGCGCGCGGCTCGTTTATATTAAATGTACTGGTATGTTTGTGCATGTATGTGTGTGTACGTCCCCCAATGTGACCGTCGTCGTCGTCGTCGTCGTCGTCTTCAACGTGAGAAGATATTGAACTTGAATACAAGCTTGCCAACGATTATACCAGGCTCCTATCAGAGCTGCGTTGGTCATTCAAATGGTGCTCTCTCTAGCTTTGTCACTCTAGCGCAATGCATCGTATTGTTGCTACCCCCTGTTTGCGCTCTCTGCACGCACCTCTGAGTAGGATTTTGGCGCTTATTTAAAATTATAACTTTCTAATCAATATCTGAGCTATTGAAAGCAGTATGAAAGCTGTAATATTGCATAACGCTTATCTGTGCTGTACGTGGGCGCATCGGCGTGCGAGCTAGCAGCAGCTGCGCGCAGCAAATGACACGGTAATGATTTTCGCCTCTCCTGCACCACAATGAGAGGGAGAGAGAGAGAGAGAGAGATCCGCGACAACGACGACGGTGCCCCGTGTGCACATAATAATATAAATTGGAAGAGTCTCCGGGTGCGTTTACCAGCTTGCACGGGATAGTCTCCTAGTCAAGCTGGGAATCGTTTTCCCCTGAAGCTGTGAAGATTCTCACGATAAGCTCGCGATGGAATTTCGCGACGACCCCTTCTCTCTTTCTCACACACACATATATACACGCGCTGCGGCGATCCGTTCTCTCTTCCTGCAGCGAGCGAGAGCGCGGCAGCTCTTCTCTCTCTCTCTCTCTTTCTCACTGGCTTTTATACAGTTTCTCGTGCTTCTAGTTCACACGCTTAGAGAGTGAGAGAGATGAAGAGAAAGAGTGTGTATATGAGGCGACCACAGTGCAGCGCGCGGCCAAGAGGGCTCATTGATCTTATGAATATGTCACCAACGCGACAGTCCCAGCAGCGGCAAGAGCAACAGAGTAACGATGACGACGAGCCGCACGTTGCTCGTGGGAATTTGCAAGTGTATGTGTAAGCGCATGTACACGTATATATGTATGGCGTGCGTTATAAATTTAGGGCATATGCGGCGAGGAAGCGGTTTACTGAGCTATAATGAAATGGTTGAGCTCTCTCTCTCTCTCTCTATCTCTCGAATTTGCGCATCGACGCCGCGGCCGGAAAGTGAGTCCCCGCGTCCCACGCTTGCGATCTCGTGGCCTTTTTTTCCGTTTCTCCGTCTCACACTTACGAATACTGCACCACTCCACGAGAGAGTGAGAGAGAGAGAGAGAGAGAGATGGGAGTATCCGAAGAACGAGTGCCCGTCATTCCCGCCCGAAAACCCAACCACTCGTGGAATTTCTCTCCATGGTGCATAGTGCATATTATGATACCTATACAAGCACACAGACAGGTACACCCTCGTTTATACAAGGCTAAATAGTTGGAAGATTCGGGACGAGCCGTGTGTTAAGAGCAGCAGCAGGAGGAGGTGGCACCTGTGCTGTGAGCGCGTGATAAGGTTGCAAACGAGCTTTAGAGCTCTCCTGGACGACGACGACGACGACGGCGGCGGCGGCGCGTCTTACAGCGCGGCCAATTAAATCGTTCCCACGGGAGGGAACCGTGGGAGACTCTCCGCGAACGCGAGAAATCGAACCAGCAAATGCACAGGACTACATGCCGATTTAGGAAGTTATTCTTTCGGCTTTTTAAATCTCTCCCAGGCCCGGGACTCCTCTTTCTCTCTCGGCTCTTTAATATTTCATTTCGCTCGAATTAATATAGATATATGAGCAGTTGAAGCGAGTCAGCTGCATATAATGCGCAGACAGAGCAACTGACGCGGGGGACTGCGCTTGCCGTATCAGTTACGCCGAGACACTTTTCGTGTGCATCGCGTGTCGGCTTTAACGTTCCTCCGCAGGCGGATATAATAATATAATAATCGAGGATAATCGAATTTTGCCACGAAGCATAATACGAAACGTCTCTTCCGCAAGAGCTTTGCGCTCGAAAATAAGCCGGAAGTGAGCGAAAATTCCCATTAGAGATCGTCATTCGATCATTCCTAGCTTTCTATAATGTACTTGTTGCGATATTATTTACTTGAACTTATCATAGAGATATTTATTTATACGCGAAAGTATTCCGAGAAACCGACAACAATTACTCGGTAAACGTATATTACATTCACACGAGGCTTGATTTGTCGATATTGTACCCACGTTATATGCACACACTCGCACACACCGACAGAATAGCCTTCTTATGTTCCAAGTGGGCTCAAAAGTCGTTGCCATGTGTCTATAATGCACACACGTATGTATACACGCGAAACGGAGGATATGGAGAGAGAGAGAGAAAAAGAGAGAGCGCGTGAGAACGAAACGAGTTCGCGTGGGAAAACTGCGGAGGCGCATGGCGCTTGTAATACCAGGAGTGTAAGAGTGGCGAGAAGCTCTATTGCCTCGGGACAGTTTGTCCCTCTCACTCGACACAATTCACCCGGCTGTACCTATGCATATCTGTACTGCACTATGAACCCTATGCAACGAATAATTTCGACGCCGTGAATTATTCAGGCAAAGTTTCGGAAAAGTTACGCAGGTTTTATTCAAACAATAGGATGCAAAATTTAACAATGTATTAAGGGCTTTGAATTAGTCCAAAATTCAAAGTTGAAAGAATTCAAAAATGCACAAAAAATGCGTTATATTTGCGAGGATCAGAGTTTGTTAGAGCAATAACATTAATCGAATTGCAAGAATCGATACAGTAGGAAACAAATTGAAAATCGAATTAATCCATACAAGAGTAAGAATAAAAGCAAATTATTTGGATTTTTATCTCTTGATTTTGACGACTATAGTATAATGTGCTTAGTAAATCCTCGAAAGTTTTTGCAAGAGTTCCATAAAGGTGAAATCCATTGACCCCTCAAAGTAAAATCCACACACAGATCGGGCATTAGAATCGCAAAATTTTCTCATGTCTCCGTCATCGGGAAAAACGTTTCTCATGGGGCAGTTAAAGTGCGCGCCGTGCGTACTGGCAAAGATGATTCCAACGTGAAAAAAAAGCCGTTGCGTTTATATTCACCTGTACGTTGCGCGTACACGCACGTCCTTAACGTTCGCGCGTTCGGCGCGACGACGGTTGGTGCACGCGGCGGCAGCAGCGTGAGAACGCGAATCCCATAGGGAATCTTGAACGAATGCACTTATTAGGGGCACACACGGCGCCAGAAAGTGTTTCGTTTCCTTTAAGGGCTTGATATTCTCTTCTCGTCTCTCTCTCTCTCTCTCTCTCCTTCTTCGTCCGCAGCAGCAAGCTCCCTTATTATTCGTGAGTTTGCTTTGACCGGCTACTTCGTGCCGAGCTCAAGACGAATACGTGCCAATAGTCAGCATGCGATGCAACGCCCGCAAGCATCTCTGCAAAGCATAGGAGAAAACGACGGTAGAAACTGCTCTAGTTCGTTAGCAGGGTAGCATAGCTACGCGAAGCGCTCACGACTCGGAGCTCTAAGGGCTTCTCTTGATCCTTGTGTGGTGTGCGCGAATAACACAAATACACTCGGCGCAACAACGGCACGAAGTAAAGTCGTGGCACTCGGAGTACAGGCTTTCTTGGATAATCGATCACAGTGGGGCCAATTTTACGCTCGATCGCCTCCCTTTATTTGCGAAAATTGCTTTTGTAAACATAATTCTTAGGACTGCAGCATACGACAGTAGGTGCTGCTACTGCCGTACTTAATCTTAATCCTGAATATAAAATAATTTCAGATGCGATTAAGTCGTTGGAAATAGAATTCGTTCATCTTTGGCGTAAATTCCTATTGTAATCGTGTTTAAATTATTTTTTGCGTACCGTCGAACGTACAAAATTTAATCTGATATTTTAAATTATATTATAGAAAAGATACGTAGAAAATATGCAAACTATGAAATTTAATATCAGCCGTTATTCGTCTTGTATAAATGAAGAGAAATTATTTTTTAATTTTTTCACATAAAATAACGGGTTTAATTTACAATGCAACAAATATTATATCATGGTATTTTAATTACCTAAAACATAGGGAAAGAAAAAATTGGATAAATTAAAATTTACGAAAGATGTTGTTAAATAACGAACCTAATTAATGATTTAACATGGATACTTGTTGTTTTGTATACTAACAAGTAACATGCCGCAAGTGTATTCTCGCTTAGCAAGGCTGTGTTAGCTTAGCTTGAAAAAAACATCAACCACTCGTGGAGGCTAAGATCGGATTCCGACCAGGGAAGCATAGACTTCTAGGAGGCTTCCTTCTGGTACTTTCATTTATCACCCCATAATTTCTCCTAATTAATCCTGATATTCAAATCAATTACTTCACACGTTAGTTTTTATATAACCTTATTACTTTTGTAAACAACTTCGTAAACAACTTTCTCAGGAGCACAGAAAGTGAGCGAAAGTCCCGCTTTGCGAGAGGCTATTGGGTAGGGCGAGCACTCTTTTACTCGTTTGACTCTGCTACGTAAGGATTTATTTGAAATAATAAACAATTATTGCTGTATTGATCAACAAAATAGTTATTTCAAACATTTTTAATATTTACTATTGTTATTGCCGGTTTTATTACCAACAGTTTGCTTTTCTTCAATAGTGTCAATCAAATCTTATTACTTTATTGTTAAAAAAAATGAAACCATCCATAAAACATTTGTAATCATGATCTATTAAATTTTTTCGATGATCGTATGAAAAAAACGTTTACCAATAAATGCAAAAATTCAGAACGAATACGCATTCTACATCCCTACTACAAAACATCTCACTTCAAGCCAATACTTTATAAGTAACGTATAAGGATCACTTTTCAAAGCCAAATCTGTAAGTAGGCGATTTGATCTTTTGAAGTTGAAGAATTTTTCGTGAACCACAGGAGGGCAGGCTGCTTAACAAATTTTTTAAGCATAGCACTACGAAACCTTAAGGGGATCTCTCTCCTCCAAATTAAAAAGAAAAAATGTTTTTTCAACGATTTATTTGTAATAGAATAAAACGACATATCTTAATGAAACTTTTTAAACATACTTTATTGACCTTACGGTATATAAAAAAATTTTTTTACAATTTTTTGCCACCCAGTGTCTTCTGCTACAATTGGTTTAAAATAACACGAAAAAAAACGTGACGGGAACAATTAAGAAAAAACCATTAATTTTATTACCCTGAAATTTTAACACAATAATCTGTTCATGTTACTACTCCGAATGAACTAGAAGGGGAAAAATCGGCATAATATTCTTGAAGATGTAAACAATTTACGAAAAAACGCCGCCATTTCTTTATTTTTTAACCAATGATTTTCATTTTAGTTCATTCTGAGCAGTAACATGGACAGATTATTGTCTTAAAATTTCAGGGGGATAAAATTAATGGTCGTTTCTTAATCGTTCTCACCGCGGTTTTTTTGGGGTTTTTTTTTTAAATAGGTCAATAAAGTATGTATAAAACGTTTCATTAAGATACGTCGTTTTATTCTTTTACAAATAAATCTTTGAAAAAACATTTTTTTTCAATTTGGAGGAGGGAGGTCCCCTTAAGGGCAAGGTATCATTCTTACACATTAAACTTGTACACGGGCATTTCTGTACACAAGTAAAATGTGTCCAATATTTGTGCACATAATCAAAAATTTTTTTTTTAATTCAAAAATGTTTAAAAATAATCGTAATCGTAAATTTTTGAATTTAAAAAAAGTTCGATTATGTATACTAATATTGGACACATTTTACTTGTGTACAGAAATGCCCGTGTACAAGTTTCATGTGTACGAATGATACCTTGCCCCCTTAAGTAGTCATCGTGCACTAAAACGCGTTATGCAGAACGACTTATTGTGGTATACATTTTTTTACACTATTCAAGTTTAGTTCATCGAAACGTTCCTTGTGTAATCATCCTTGTAATAACCTATAATCGGATTTCATTTTACAAGGTGTGAAGATCATTGTAAATACAAATTAGTTTGAGAGTTCATACTAAGGTTTTAGAAAGGTCCAGGAGGTCATGGATTTTTGGAGTTCTTCTGGCTCCTTCAAATATTTCTACGAAACCACTAATACACATGCACTACTGAATAGATTGCTCTTTTAGAGGACCATTAAGACGGTTATTTTTAACGCCAATTTGATCAGGAAAATATATATTCGAAGATATACAACTAGCTAAAATTCGAATTCGAATTAAAAACTCACGCTCAAAGCACAAACATAAGTGAAGATAGCAAATTAAATGTCAATTTTGGATCCGGAAAGTAAAATCTTAGAGGAATTTTTTTAGATATTACCATTGGCTCATTGCGTATACAAAGTATTTGATTTTGGCCGGAAGGGTTGAACTTGTACGTAGTCAGAACAGGGCCCCATAATAAGAAGGCGATCTTTCGAGTGGGACTTACGCACAAAACATGGCAAGTGCAGTTCCAAGGCGCTAAAAGTATTCGTTCGCACTTTCGGCAAGCCTATGGGTAAAGAGATCACATGAGAAGGTGAGCATGAATTTCAGGAAATCAGATACGAAAAAAAGAAAAGGATTGACACCTGACGTAATCTGGCACTATTTTGACTAGGGGTTTAGGACCCGAAAGAAAGTATCGAAGATTTGAAATTCGAGTGGGCCCCAAACAGGTGAGTTAGGCTCCACCTTTTAACCGAAAGCATCAAAAGCGAGCCCCTTTTAAGGAGGCGGCAATGAAAGTTGGGCCGAGCTTATTTTTCATTCGAGATCGTATCAATAGCATACTTCCTTAGCGATGGTGCTGAACTGATGAGTTTTATTATGTTTATAGATTTAAAATAATTATTCATTAATTGAAGTTACATTTGCAGTTAAAAAAGATTGTTAAGTAATGAAGTTAAGTGAGGTTTAAAAGTCTAATCAGAATGTGATAAGACATATTTTAGTAAATATAAAACAACATTAGAAAAATTAATATTGTAAGCATGATGAAATATTAATTTATCCATATAATTAAAATAAAATTAACCAAAACTGACTAGTTTTTAAATTCCTCGATTGTTCGCTGAAAGAAAACATCTTACTTATAAATATAGTTTTACTGTAGATAACCAAATACTATAACGTCGTTATAATACTAAAAAACAATTAATAACGAACTAATTTTCTATATGAATGTCATTGACATTTGAATCATGCCAAAAATATGTCCCCAACACAGAAAACTGCGTTGTCGATTGACTAACAAAGTTATTGATTTACTAAAAAAAATAGAGATTTGCTCGTTAACAATGTGAATATATAGTTGTAAAATTTTAAAATGACGTAATAAAATTTTTCAAAATTGCATGATAACCTTCATTGAGCTCTTGCCAAATTATGCTTTTCTGGTACTCAGAGTGAATAAAATAAGTCAATGACAGAATGTTTCTCACGATTCGTGGGAAATATGTATGAGGTGAGAGATGTTCGCTTGGATGAGCTCCATTTATTTGAGTTAAATTACTTAAAATTGTGAAGAAATATCATAATCTTAATTCGCAAACGTGTTATGTAACACTATGCCACTAGTTTATGAAAAAATTATAATAGCAGTTCTGCGGATACTCAATTCCACGATTGAATTTCATTTTCCAAATTAATTACGTGGAATACTGAAATGCCCATACAAGTAAACGTTTTTGAGCTGGGAAATCTCGTCTTTCAGGATGCGTGTGAATTCTGCATCGTATACCGAACGAGAAAAAGAGCGAGAGAGAGAAATAATCAGCTTGGCAAAACTTTTTGGAAAGACAGGGTATATATATATATTATTTCTCGCGCTCGAAGAACCTTATACGGCCAAGAATTAATAACGGCTACCGAGCAGCATATATAGGTATGTACAGGACACACATGAGAAAGAGAGAAAGAGAGAGACTGAGAGAGCCAAGATTCCAAGCGTGAGAACTGAGGTTCGAAAGATGACTTTGCTTTCTCAGGCCTACCAAGTAATTATCAGGCGAGAGGAGCTTCCCTTACTTGGCCCGAATCATTAAAGGGACACGCGCTGGTTGATCCAAAATACCTCTTGTAGTACTCATATGGTAATACTAATTTACTAATAGATTATTTTTGCAACGAATACTTCATTAATAAACGTACGTGCATGTGAATAAAAAATACATTATTGAATATAAGCTTATCTGTATTGGTAGATGTTAATTGAGCATATACTTTTTAAGAACCAAATTCGTTTGTTGTTCAAATTATCTGATTTTTCGAGCGAATGCCAAAATATATCAATAATTAATAAAAATATCAAATTTTATGTCTATACGTTCATTATTAATGCGATTGATAATTTAAGAATTATTGAAGACATTTAATAAATTCCAATAAATGAATAATGGATTGATAATACGAATCTGTTATCAATTTTGAAACTTCAAAAATAAAAGCCAAAGCATTTTATGCTGCACTTTACTTACAAATAAGTTTATAAGGATTTTCATAACAGAAATGCTTGATTGCAAATATTTGATTTTGTCTGATAAGTTATGAGCTTAGATATAGTATAAAAGTTCTTCAATTTTAATTAGTTCAATAAAATATTATCTATTTCCAATTGCTTAAATAATTTAATTAAAAATTCTGAACGATAAAGTGAAACTTAGCAAATTTATTTTCGTGTAGATATTGAAACTATCGCTTTAATATTGCTTTTTATTTAATAAAACGGTTACCAACCTTAAGTTAGTATTTCAAGACTTCTATCATTAGTACTAATTTGGGGTAAATGCTTCTAATCATAAAATTTGATAAGAGTTTCTTCTAGTACGCCAATTAGTAAGATATGAGATGAGTAAGTATAGTAGTTTGTATAGAACGCATATCTCCCTGAGTCGATGTTACAACTAAAATAACTTTTGAAAAGCTAGCTGACTTTTTTCGGTAGAGCTGGAAAATTATCCGAAAAAGTGAATAAGACGACCAAAACTGTCGACGACGACAACGACGACGAGAGGATGCAACACTTCTTTCGTCGGCTTGGTCTCCTAATAAGCATGAGAAGCTATGGTCTTCCAACGAGACTCGGTTCTCACGGGCCCGAAAAGCTCGTCTATCAATGCTGACTGGTTCCCATGCTGAAATCGCTGGCTCAAATCTCGCGAGAAAGAGAATCATCTTTGAGAAAGTGTGTGCATACTCGTACACATATACCTATATACAAATAGCCAGGCATGAAGCAGACAGCAGCAGCGGCAACGCAAGGCAAGCATTCGCACGTCGGTGTGAAATAATAGAGGCTTCAGATTCGCAGGAATGTGCAATGCTAGTATACACGTATCAAGCTTACATACGTGTGCATGTCTGCGTGCACGCGTGTGTATGTGTGTGTGAACGTTAACGATCCTTTCAAAGTCGATGTGGGCTTCCTAGAATATGGCAATCTCCATCCAACACGGCCCGCCCAAGAATTTTCTCTTCGTGACCTCGACCCCATCCTCTTTGTCGTACTCGTAGCATCGCCGCGATTGGGATTTTAATTTTCCCAGAACATTTCAGAGCTGCCGTGCGAATTGTATATACATGCGTGCTGTATAGGCTGAGAATTCGAAAATCCTACACGCCGGGGTTCAAAGGTCTCTCCCTTTTCTCACTCATTGCCGGAGATAATGAAGATGATGATGACGACGATGAGAAGTAAAAGGAGGATTATTAATCCTCCCACGAGTGTCTGTGCAGGCACGTAGAGGTGTTTCTTCCTTAGGTGAGAGAGCGTGAGAACGAATCTCGCTCTGAGTCAAAAATCCGAGCCAAGGCCACTAGGACCACAGGACGGAGGAAAAGACAACCATCAAAGCTTTGGATTACTTCCTTAACACTGCTTGCCTGTTACTCTCGACGGAGCGCTCGCAAAATTTATCTTCATTACCGGGCGAGAAATCTCGAATGTGAGTTCATACGTGTGTCGCAGGCACAGGCAAAGAGGCTGATATCCTGCAGGCTGCACGTAATGTCTTGCATCATTACTTTGTCACACACACTCAAGGATCATAAGAGATATATAATACATAATAGGTGACTAGTTTTTAGAAAGTTGGCTGATTAGGAGAGTAAGCAGTGAGGAAGTATTTGGCCACTGCAACCATGAGAGCAGAATTGATCAAATTTTCATTATCAATTAATAGCAGTATAAACTAAAAGTTCGAATCCAAGATGAAAAAAGCAAGTTTCGCAACATCAACGAATTTCATGAAAGATGCCTAAGCTAATCACGAGCTACTGGAGCTTCTTTTTCATTTTTTACTCAATTATTTCACGAATGCTCAATTATTCATTAAAATAATTACATAAATAAGTTCAAGGTTAAATTTAAGCCTATATAAAGTAAATATTAAAAGCTAAATAATAATTTCTATATTTTTTATGATATTTTTGAGTAATGTCTATTTAGAAGTTTTTGTATATGTTGAAAAAAAATGATAACTGAAAAAGATTCTTGAAATTCAATAAATTTGTTTAAAGAGCACTTTAGAATAACCAGCTTTACTGTTCTGGAGCCTTGATCGTCGCGAATAAATATGATGAGCACGTGGTTGAGTCACACGCCACTCGGAGTTACAAGTTCCCAGACTATTGTTGAAAGTAAACAGAGCGTTCGAAAATATTAGAAGTACATAATCGTAACGAGGGTAAGTTGTCTTCGCTTTCGTTACGAACATCTAGCTTGCTATAGTAATAGTAGTAAGTACTATGATATTTTTAAGATATCTCTAATGGATTGATATTAACTAAAAATTAAATAAATTTTACATAAAATTCTTAGGGTTTCAAATGTGTTTAATTGACAGAAATTAATGATGCCGATTAACGACCAAATTACCAAGATACTCTTATAAAGTGTAAATATGATAGATAGCATGCACCTACATATATTAAAAATTTATTTTGTTGATTTCAAAGTTGAACCCTAATAAAGAAAAGTAAATGACGTGAGTTTATTTTAAGTATTCAATAATAAGGGTAACATAAGGGCAGCGAAGATTAATCAACCCTTGCATGCGTGTGGGGTGCACTTTTTTTGCATAGATCGCAAAAACGTACATGGGGTTACCCATATGACACAGCACACTTACGTACGACGGAAAAAAAACATCCTATAGATTTCGCATCAGGGCAGCAGAAAGCCAGAGAGATCTTAATAGATTTGTCACTAGAATAGTGGAAATCGAAGGGTACACTTCGGTAATCTGTACGCTTGTAAAATTATCAACAGAGCTTGAAATTTTCGGGGAAAAATCTCAACTGACACGCTAATTATATGAATTATTTTTATTACGGACATAAAAATGAGAATTTATTAAAACTCGTTATGTTGAGATAATCTTACAAGAAGGAAATCGAATGTGAAAATTCACAATGACAGCAGTATTACATAAACCTAATAATCTATGTTCATTGGTAAAAAAAACTTTTTTCGCTGCAAATTAAAAAAAAAAAATTCAGTGTGTAACGATGCTTCAATCGCATTCTCGTTCGAGTGCAGATGCACGCACTTGGCACTGAAGAGCATCGCGCGTGAGAACACGCTGCTTGAGGACAAGTTAGCTTCCACATATGAAACAGAGCAGTAGAAAATCAAAGAGGATTTTGACGAGCCAACGAGCTGAAGCCCCGACTATGCAGACGATACGCCAGAGCTCGGGAAAGGGCACGTGTGTGCATACGACACACATGTGCGTATGTGAGGTCCTTTAAACGAATGCGAGAGAGAAACTATTTGCGCGACGCAGCGTGTGCAATGAGAGAGAATAAAAGTGAATAGAAGCAACTAATCTAAACTAAGCAAATATTTAGCTCGACGCTCCTATGCTAGAGGGTTAGAGTTTCTAACGCTCTCGAATTTCTACTGAACAGGGTAGTAGGAGTTCGTAGTTCGATTCACGTTCACGTTCTCTCTCTATCTCTTTGTGCAAACTTCTCGTTCGATGCAGTCGGCTGTATGCAGCAGCAGCAGTACCAGTCAAGCTCGTATATATAGATATACAGAAACGCTGACTGAAGAATATATATAGATATGCTCAATGTAAAACGATATGTGAAATCCTCACGAGTCTAAAATTTTCCTTTTTACATTTTTTAATTCGTATTTTTTATTTTTGTAAAGTGTCCGGTTATCAAATTTTTTCTTTTATAAATTTTTTTTTAGAAATATTACGTTTCTGACGGTTTCACTTTCACCCAAAAGCTCTCAAAAATTCTTTCATTTCAAAACTGAATATTTTATCTTTAAATTAAAAAAGGGCGCTGTACCTTCGAAATAATTCGGATTCAGTACGAGTAATATTATATTTAAAATTAAAAATTAAAACAGTGAAATTAAATACTGTTGAAAACCCAACTTTTGTCGAACAATTGAGTCGAAAAATGTCACCTACGCGAGTGCCAAGAGAAACATCTCAATCGTCCGGAACTGCTCGCTGTCGCACTGATCGTCGAGTGGCGACTTTCTTGAAAATGGGAATACATGAAAATGCAAGTATTTGCTTATGATTAGAAAAACATAGTAGGATCTCTTTCGAAAGTATTTCAACAGGGCCATAAACTTATCCGGCTAACAAGCTTACCAAGAGTTTTCGATCGCTCTCACTCGAAAATTGGCGCATATAGCACACAGACGCGCGTGCGAGCTATAGTTATAATACAATATCAAAGGGGGCGTTTCGTTATTATGATGTTATTAAACGACGCACAATGTGTAGTACAGTGGTGGTCCCCTTTTTATGGGTACATGCACACGTGCTGCGCCGGTGAAAGCGTAACGTTCGTCAGGCAGGTTCGTCACAAAGACTTGAGGATGTTGAGTATCAGGGCAACAGGATCGAGTGCGGGTACATTTGGCTGGAGATTGCGCTCTGTGTATGCGATGCACTTCTGTATCATACTCACGATATAATATATATAGCTTTCGAGCACAATGCACTTGATTACTCATTAACTCTCATAGTTAATTATTTTCTACCGCAAGCTTAATGAAGGCTATCGACAAGCGATAAAAAAATATAATATTATAATATCGACAAAAATGTAAAAAAAAATTAATTTAATATAGCAAAGAAAATAGAGCGGACAATCTTGATAATGAACTTATGAGGCTCTTTCTTATAATCCGTTAATTAACACGCCATTTACCGCATTGACGATGCAAAGAATACTAATCTCAGCTTAGAAGTGCTACTACTTGATTAGGATAACATAAACGATCGTTTAGTAAAAGTGCGTCGAAGGAAAATTAATAACAATTTACATCGAACTCCTTTTTTTCTTCGTACTGAGCGCAGGTAGTGTAAAAGTAGAATGTCTCGATTGGTCCAGCGCATATCCGCGGCGAGATGCGAAATTTTTCCGGACAGATGCGCGTAAACTCGCGCGCGGTAAATTTAATTTCCAGCCATAAATAGCGTAATTTATAAATCAAGCGCCTCCTGACGTAATTCTTAGTACTCACAAGTGTGTGTATGGGCATACTTTTAGCACATTCGTAGTAGACCAAAGCGGGTTTGTTTTCTTTTTTAAAATGAGTAAACTAGTACCAATGCGAGACCAAGCGAGCATACGTGCGCAAGAAGTAATTCTCGCGCAGCAGTGGTAGCAGCTGTGGCACAAGTGCACAAGTGTATATATGTATATGAAGCGCAGCTGCAGCCTCGGCATAATGTATAGGTATATACTCGGTGACTGCTACTTGTGTATGCCTCGATACTCGATCAATTGCAAAATCCATACCATTGAGGCTACGCATGCTCGGCGGTTGGTCAGTTGAAAACACCATACAAATGTGACAATACGTGACATTTAAAAATTACTGAAAATTCTAAACTATTTTTCCATTAGAATTAAATAGAAATCAATGCAGGTGCGTGCGCTCGATCGGCATTCCGATGTAAATACCGATGCCGAAACGCGCTAACGCGCTTGCATTCCGGCGAATGCTGTATGATGTATCTCTGCATACGAGGCCAACGAGTAAAATAGGTCACACATGGTCAGAAGACACGGCGAGAGAGCAGGCAGGTCAGAGCCTCTACGCCAAAAGGGTTAAAAATCCGAGCTAAGTAGTGCGATGTGAAGGCAGGATCGCAGGAAAGCCGAGGAGCCAACTCTCGTCGCGCGTTGCTGCCAGCCGCGTCGAGGATCCCTCTCTTACTCACTTCCCCCGATATGCACTCGATATATGCTCTGCCGCCGCTGTTGCTGCTGCTTAACTCCACCCACCCTAAAATACCCGTTCGCGCGCGCACTAGGAGCAGCGTAGCGTCTACCACGCCCATCGGGCTCTCTCATGCCCGCACTCCTTTGCAGTGTGTGTGCCTCGCGGGCCTTTCACTGCTGCTCAGTTGCTGCGGCCGCCGCCGTCGCCGTCTCCGGCACTATATTGCCGCTGCCGCTCTCTGCGGTTTTAAGCCGGTCGACGCCGCCGCCACCGCCGCCGCGGATCAAAGGCCTCGAATGCAGCTGCTGCGCCTTTGTTCGCACATGCATATGCACCGCTCTCGCCGTGTCCCTACTCCGCCGACCAGCCAGCCACAGGCTTCCTCGCTCGACTACGCATAATTTGATAAATTTAGTTACCAGGCTAATATACATCGGTAGAGCTAGAAACTTTTAAGCAGGCAAATGTATTCTAATTAAATCAAATTAGATTCACCCCTGCTCAGCCGTAGTACACATGCACACGTGGCTTTTATACGAACGTGGTGGATCTCCGGCTCTCGAGGGGCTGCTGTACAGTACTACGGGACACCCGCGCGACCGATGCGCAACTATCCGCTCGACCGCCTCTCTATGTATACAGCCCCGCGTGTGCCGCTTTCTATTATCTTACCCCACCCAGGGGTGGTTTTATAAAGTATGAATATCATTGAGTGCGAAGGGCGTTGACTTCGATTCTTAGAGAGCTTATATATTATACAAATATACCGATGTCCGACTCGGATGCGCAGTCATAGACTTCGATATGCTGGTACTTTCCGATCAAAATGCGTGATAACGAAAGATACTGAACAGCAATGATGTATTTCCAGCTAAGATGGAAAATAATTACAGCTTCTACACCTGCAATCAACTAGTCTCTCGTACCATATATGGCTCTATACAAAGAGACGAGCATGCGAAGCCTCCGTTTTTCCAAGCGCATCGATATCGTCACACATGCGAGTATATATAATGTACCGAGAGCAGCAGCGGTGTTCATGCAGCGTATGAAACCTGCGTACTGCGTTTACCAGTGTACACATTATACCTGTACGGCCTTGTGCCGCTGTTGCTGCCGCTGTTGTTGTCGCAGAGCAATGCTGGTAATGCGTGTAATGGTGGGAGAAAAGTCGCAGAGAAGGATCGGGCCTCGCGATATGTTTACACACACACATTCCAGCTAGAAAAGAATGTAGACTAGAAAAGCCACAGGTTGTTATGGGATTACGTAGGAGAAGATCGAGAAATCCCCTACGAATGCCAGGATCCCAAGCCTGCAGAGGAGGCTAACCTTTCCTGGGCCCAGCACACACAGCTGTGCGTGATGCTGCTGCTGCTGCCGCTGAAGAGCTATCCCCTTCTCCCTTTTTCCCCCCGAACAATCGTTGTGTCTTTCATTTCTCTTCATTATGCACCGCTTGCTGCAGCGGTGTAGCGGCCTGACTTTCCCTTCTCCGCACACGAGAGCTCGTGTCCGCGTAAGTGTGTGCGTTTCATGTACCTGCTACGGCACGAGTGTAATAACAATTGCCTGTGTACAAGCGCTAGTATGTACCCAGGTAATCGAAGAGCTCGTATAACCCCTTCCATGGGTAGCCGCCGCTCTCGGGGCCCGTTGCGCCTCGTCTGTCCCCTTCACTTTGTAAACAGTCTTGTACACTTGCGACTGCTGCAGTGCGAGTTACGGAGCTATAGCTTGTGTATTAACCACTTTCAATTTGTATTGATACTTGTATAACAAAGGTTGGAGTAACTTGTTGTTTTCGATTAATTTTGAAGTAATTAACAATTTACAAAGTAGATTACATTGTAGTATATCATCAGACACAATTAGACTTCAATTGAAGTGTATAAATATTTTGACAGTCTACTTTTGAATAGGTATATTTGATCGAGTATCCATATTATCAGTTTGAAGAGTAAAACTGATGTAGTGAAATGATTATTAAATCTTCTAATATTTAGCTCCATCACATTAATCAAGTTTGAAGTAGGTCTGCAATAAACATTTGGTACAATGTCGTCTGCTGCACTAAGAGTATAAGCAATACTAATCATTTTTTCTAATTTATATCCCTAGATAGCTATTCATTATTATAATTGATTATTAAAATGAATACCAAATCATATGTACTTGTAAGAAGAAAGGTAAAAAGTTCGAACCATGATGCAACAGCCAAATTTTATTCAAAATAATTTACCATATTTGAAAGCAGTTCATGTGAGAAGCCAAATTTTTATTTGTTTGAGCGCTAGCGCGAAAAATTAAATATCGAGTAGACTTCGTAAAATTTTTCAAATAGGGGCTCGGTAAAAATAGTGCTGATGGAATATAGAAAGATTTGAAGTGAATATGTGATAATTACGTTTCACTAAAAAACGATATAGGTTTGGTTCAAGGTGTCCTGGAGGCTATTCAAAACAACTCTTACGGAAATTGAATCTATAGAGAGTGTGATTCCAAACAATATTAAAACAGACTCAAATTCTACCACTTCTACCAGATTTCTACAAATTCTACCAGAGTCAAATTAACCACCTGGCGTTGTAAATTTGTGTGGGTGGTTTAAATACTTTTAATACTCCTATTCATTTAAAAATGAAGAATATATTAATAGTTTTGCAAAATATGAAACCAATATGACAACATTTGGGGTCGTAATTTTATCTTTGTACTTGTAGAATTACGAAAATCAAAAGATAGCTACTAAGTTCAGTTCCCCAGCAATTTATTCAAAGAAGGAACAGTTTTTTCCACTTATTTATTTTTTATAAATTTTATTGATTCAGGACCCTTTTCCCAACAGGGATCACTTGCTTTGCTCGTGAGCATCAATAATTTATAAATGCGTCAAGTCTACAACCAAAAATAAAGACAACCACCATATATTTTATAACGATTCTCGCTGGTGAAAATTGCGACGAACGTAAAGATGAGAAAGATAAAAATTTAAGTATACATTTAATAAAATTCTTATTACTTCTATAGAATTTTAAGTGAAATGTAATATTAATAAAAGGTATAGTTTTCATAAGTCGGTAAGGAAGCTTCGATACATACCGACACCATATTCGTTGTTCAAAATCTTTCATTTGAGTTTACAGCTTTTATAACGATTTGTCAAATCAACAACCTTGAAAATTCGACGAGCTTAAAGCCTATTTTTAAAAGTCCCCTAACCGGTACAGCAATAGGAAAACATGATGTTTAAGGAACTTAGGAACAAAGTGATATGCATTTGCATCATGACCTTCAAAATATGTATTTACAGAATTTTTATTGGGATGTGATATATATTAATATGTAGAGGTTTAAAGAACGTTACATCATTTTTGTCCCATTTTGAACAGGGAAACATAAATGTAAGAAATCGTGAAAAAAAATCTCCGACGACCGTTGAAATCAAAGAAATTGCAAGTTGCAAGATGGAGCAGTTCAATCGTATTTGACATTCATCAAACTCCAAGAACTCGATCTTAAAAATTGTGCAACGCGTTTTTCGAATAGGAGAACATAATGTCGAAGAAACGAAAAAAAACACAGACATAAGCATGTGTATTATATATACGCATACTTTCTTGAGCGATGACTAATCTTCTCAATGTCATGTTTCTTATATACACACTATACACACTTGAGAAAAGCGGTGAAGTGTTAATAAGAGACTTTGAAATATGGTCTCCCGCATCGTAAGCCGATTGTAGTTCGAATGAAAGAGATCGACCAATTAAGGCAAGATTTTGAGCTAGGATTTTAGAAATTGAGAGGAGGTTCTTTTTTCTAAAAAGGAATTTTTGTGTTACGCCCCCTCCCATATACGCACTTCTATTCAAAAAGAAATCGAACATCCTGTGTATAGAATCGGAGATGTCTTCCACTAAAATATGAAACATTTAATGCAGCAGGTTCGTGAAAAGCAAGCCTGCCTGGTGGATTTTAAGTTAGTTTTTTTTTATAAAAAATGCAACAATTTTTAACAATGGATAGCTGGATATCAATTGATTCTTGAAAATAATGTATTCATAAGATCTTGCCAGTTTATATTCAATTTCCAATCATTATTCAAAGATTCCGTATCCATCATGAATAGAGAAATTGCATCCGATATTTTCCGAAAATACATTGCAAGTTTTACTTTAGGAAACTCTCAAAGACTTCAATACATAAGGAAAACATATTGACGCTAAGTAAATGCTTTACTTCACTCATTCAAAGAAACAAAACTTCACTTCGAAAGACGCAACTCTAGTTTCTAAAAGAAATATGACATTACGTCAAAAGTTACGAATAATGTTTTATCGATACCCTCTCGATATTGTTTGACGAGTAAGTTGAAACAATTTTTAAATTTTACTTTCAAAAGGTCAACAATTTTTTATGTATAAAGTATAAATACAATATTTATCGTTCATGCAATTGCGCCATTAAATTTTTATAACGTCTACTTAAAAGGCAACATATGTGCGCTATGAAAAATAATGATACACAAGGCGACGTGCAAGTGAGAGCGCGGTTTACGGCTATATCCCCTCTCGCGCGACGCCTACACGCATGAAAAATTTTTGTACTTCCGTCAAATTCGAAATACCAACTCGTTGTGCCTGCTCTCCTGGTGGAGAAACCGCAAGAACGATAAATCTGTCAACTATTGGCATCAATGTGGTCGCGAGCTACTGTGTGGGATGGAGGAATGCGAGTGGGAGATACGAATTAAATTACGATCAATTTTGTCTGTTGATACTATCAGTTTTGATACACAGGTGTCAGTTTGACTAATGTTTTGAATTTTTTCCAAATAAATTATTTTTTTTCATAATAAGAAATTAATTAAAATTTTGAATGATAAAAATGAGCCAACTTATTACGAACTACATTTTTTTAAATAAACCAGATTTTACAGATCATTTTAAAATAGAATAATATAGGAGTAATGTTAACTTAAAAGTAGTACAAGACCTAAAATTCAGATTGAAAAAATATGATCTAGTCAGAATACGATCATTCTCAGGGATTAGCGAGAAGACACGATTTGAATTGGAAATTTCGGATTTATGCGTAAAAATACGACAGTAGTGCTGCTGATTTTTGATGGACAATAAATGTTTCACACGAGATATAGTAATAACATTCCGAATATAGTAAATATTGAGAACGTATTTAAAAAAAGGCTCTCACGATGATTTCGTGTATTTGCTATGCTATCCGATTTTTGTATTCTTTCGAAGCCATCGTGTTCCCACGAATTTTGAATAAGCTTCTGCGCCAGGGAAGGCGCTCGACTGTGGTTGTAAAGGCAATGTATATGCTGCGAAACATCTAGTTGCGCTGGTTCACACGCTACACTCTCGCTGCACGAAGGCAAGCGGCGCGCGAGTATAAAACTGATCGGACAACGCTAGGAATGTTCAGTCGACGTTTGTACTTGGATCAGTGCGAGAGGTGCTGCTGCATCACATCGCACGTGTACAAAAGTCTCACTTACCTTGTGGGTGGTTGGATTGAAGATTGTAGTCGTCTATTTGAAGAGTACTGTTGGCTCCGCTTCGCGTGAATCTCAGCACGTGATACTGATTATCGTTAACCTTGACGCCGACCTCACCGATGGGGTGATCACTCGTACCCATGTTGTAAACGGCGAAAACATTTCCTTCCACCTACGATCATAAAATAAACGCCGAGTGAAACATACTGCGAAGATATTGCATCAAATGAGTGGATTAATCGTACGATTTCAATCTCGAGGTAATCGTTGCTCGATGCCGATTCAATTCGCAAAAGTATGGCATCGTTGACTGAAGTGATAAATCCCATTGCCAAAGTATCTCTCTTCATTTCTGGTCTACGATCGGGTGGGAAAGTGTACGTGATGACTCCTCGACCAGCCCCAAATTCATACGAAGGCGATTCTATAAATTAAGAAATATGAAATGTCAAAAAGAAAATAAATGAGTGTGTATAATTAACATGAAACAAGTTTGTTAAAGTACCATCTGTACAAGTAGGCCCAGAAAAACTGGTCATATCGCAGTCACACGTAAAACTGTTCCATTGCTGCACGCAAGTTCCATGGTTCGCACACATGTCGTGGTTGCATTTCTTGCCAGGATGTAGATTTGCGTATGCATCGCACCCTGACTCTACTAGAGAACTCGGCACAACGGCATCGGATATGAGATCAGGGCTCTCTCCACTAAGATCCAGAGAAGCCAAGCATCCCTCAAAACCATGCCGACTTTGAATTGGCTTTGGAAGAATGGAGTATTGGGCTTTTTCCGTACCTCCTGAAAAATCATTTCCAATATCACATACCAGTAATTATTTAGATTAGAATCTTATCGAGCAACCAGAAAACTAACCGATGAATAGAATTCCATCTAGATCAAGATTTTCATTGCTTCCAGGGCTATTAGCCACGACGACATGATCATCGACTGCTAGAGTATGCCTTTTTGGAGCAGGTCGAGCAATGGTAACCGCATGCCATTTGCCATCGTTTAGACGTGATTTTGTACTGTCCCGCAGTCTGACCGGCCCATCTCCGAGATCAAAGACGTAGTGAATGTGCCCGTTGACTAGTTCAACGGCAATGAAGTCTCGCTCTCGACCTGAATTATATAGTATCAATCCATTTGCTTCACGAGTCTTGAACTGCAATGAAAAACATATTTTCAGTGACATTGAAACAACATTTGAAATAATGATATTTTCGCAATTTTTGAAAATAAAAATTACATACAGACAAAATGCTCAATCATCGTAGAAATATAGTTTATAAATTGAATTTTGAGCTTTTTGCTTACTTATTGAAACTGTAAATTGAAATATTACGAGCACTTACATAAAAAATGAAGTATTATGTAATTCGAAAGGGGGAAGGATTAAAATTATATGCTTATGAATGCAGGTATAAAATGGCACATATCTTCTAACGATAAAGAAGTTATCTGCTTTTATCACACGGGGTGAATCCACCCATCAATATTACGGTATCGATTTTTACTTCGTAACGAAAAGAGAACTAGTGCTCTTAAAATTTGAATGATAATAATATAACTGAATTTAATATTACTGAGTACTTTCATCGACGTCACAATTTTCATACCGAACATGCTAATGAAAACTGTATTACATAGATTAGTTCTATAGTAAAATATTTCTCCGCGAAAAGCCTTTACCTGGAAGTAAATGTTGGTCTCCACGTATGCCTTGAGCATGGGCAGTCCGACGAACGTGTGCTTCGACGTAAAAGTAACTGGATGATGGACGGGATGATTGCGTTTGCCGAACTTCCCATTGATCCTTATGATGGGTGTGAGACCCTGATGGGCAGTCTGATGCGTACCCGCGCTCCGCGCTATTTCCAGATACGGATAGCCGTTGAACCAGAGCTGCTGGAGCTGGCCCACGAAGCGGGGTATCTCTTCGCTCGAGTGCAGATAACCGCCGACGTGAAGTGTCCTGAATTCGAGCGTGTTCTTCTCGCCCAGCATCGCTTCGGCTGCAGCGAAAAATAAAGAATTATTATATACATCTATATTATTTTCGTTGCAGTGGCGCTCTCGAGATCAGCGCGGCGCATATTTTCCTCCCGATAAAGTCAACGGGACGTTTATAGACTCGCCTCCTACTCGAATGAAAGAGCGATGAAGTTATTACTCGCGGAGAGTGATGTGCTTTATCTATCGTCGCGACCGCCCGAGTGCGCGATTTATCGGAAAGCCTTTTCTCATTTTGCAAAAGTCTCGAAGGAACATCTTCTAGCTGCGCTTTGATATAATGCAGAACGCCGCTGCTGCGCGCGCGCGCGAGCTTGCAATGCTACGAGAGTAAGAAAGATAGGTAGAAAAGCAAATTGAAAAGAGCGTCGAGGAAGAAAAAACTGGACGTTTGCCATCGGCTCTCTTATCGTTTTTTTTTTCAACTGCACTGCTGCCGCTGCTGCTGTACACGTCGATCGTATAAGCGAGTTCATTTATTACTTTTTTTCCACCCCCTCGCCTCCCCCGAAATGCACTTGCTGTGTGTATCGATTCGTTGAGCATTGCCTGTAACATTTCCATGCGATACGTCGCGCGAGCTCAAAGAAAGCAAGACAAACTGCCGCGTGCAACTTTCGATTGGACCAACCCCCACCGAAAAATCGCGATTAGGCTTACTTCCGCGCGCTCGCGCTCAAATAGAGAGTTTGTTATTGAAGGTCGTTAATAAGAAAACGGTCTCGCTTATCGCCAAAGTGCGAGAGAGTTCGCTTAGACGCGCGCACACACACCCACACACACAGCTGCAAATCTCTTTGGCGCATTTTTCATTGCCCCTCCTTCACGAGTGTACACCTCGAAAGCTAGAGGCAAGTCTTTATAGATAAGAAGAGACGAAGAGAGAAGCCGTAGTTTATGCGAATGAGCGCGCTCTGCACACTGCATTGCACACTCCTCGGCCTTTCGTTCTCTAATCCCGAGCTCGGGCTCGAGAGCGCCAAAAGCTTCGCGATAAGAGACTGACTGCTCGATCGCACTCGTATAAGATGCTACTGCACTAATACACGCTCCTATATATCTAAGCTGTATACCTATATATAATTAAACTTCGACTAGTGCAGCTTGGATTTTTTTCATTTAATCCGTTTCGATTTTTGACAACATCTGTCGCCCCCCCGTGGATGCTCGCGCGTATGTAGCTGCGTCAACTACTATATATATTTTCTAGTCAATTTTACTCGCACTGCGAAAGTTTCTCCTAGCAGCTCGTGTTAATGGGCTCTCGTTCTAATTGCTTCCACATACACAGACGCAGTTGGTAAATAGCCTATTTGCGGAGAATTATTATCGGTCGATCCTCTCTCAACGCGCGCTTGAGCTCCCCCGTGGCGAGGCGAGCCATTTTTTTCAACAACCGCTTCACTCACTGGGCTCAGTTTACTATTTTATAGTTTTCGTCGACTTTGTGATTTGTGCGAATGCGCGTGCAGTGGTGCAACTCTCGGCGCTCTCCCGCCCCCGCGTTGGCAATTAGCCATGTATATACCAACAATTAGCAAAAAGTTTTCACTCGGTCTCTCTCTCTATTTGCTATCTATGTATGTGTGTGTGTGTCTCTCTCTCTTACCTCGAAGTCACGAGCCCATGCTAATGAGCTAAAGTCTTTATTGCCGGAAATTAATAATTTCCTCAGAGATAGAAATTTGGTGGTTAGTGCGCTGCAGCCCTATCGAACGCGACGATTATATATACGTATGTATGTTGAAGGCTCACCTTTTACGGGCTCCTCGTCGTCAATTTGGAACTTGACGGAATTGCCTCGACGAGAAAATTTCAGGGTGTGCCACATGTCGTCGTTCAATCCTTGTCCGGCTACTACCTCCTGTAATAATAAGGCATGTAAAGTTAAGCATCGCTGTAATACGGTTTGGGTGAAAAAGTAGCACGCGAAATTCTAATCTATATCAATCCGTGATATTTCACGTTCGATTTCGAAGACAAACTCGAATTTATGGGGAACAGGGTGCGATGCATTACACGAGATCCGATCGTTAGTCATAGTTTTTTTCTTTCGTTGTTATAAAGCAGCAGCAGTAGGAGCGAAATAGCCACGCGAGAGTATCGATGTGTGCCGTGTTTCATTAGTCATTTACGGAGTCCATATATCGACTTGGTATAGAGTGCTTATCTGTCCCCTGCGGCCGCGGCGGCGGCGAGCAGTCCAGCGGTAGTATGAGCTGCCAAAGCCTCCGTTTCGCCGCTGTGCAGCCTCGATAAATATTATGGTCTCGCGCGACTAATCGTTCGCTTCTCACGTACACAGCCTTATTTTTTCTATCCATCTCGGCTAAGCTCAACGGCAGTGTGTGTCTGTACGTACAGATCGCACGAGTGGGCTTTTGCGTGCATTTAAAAAACAACGAGCAGAGGGATAGAGAAAAAGGGTATTTTTGCAATCGGATAAAAAATTATAACGAATTTTTTTTTAATTTTGTTTCAGCTTAGCTGGAGCGATGCTATATAAAACGATCAATTTGAGAAGCTCATCGGTTTATACAGCGTACAAAAAGAGGAACGCGGCTACTATCCATATATAGCTTTTATACACATACACGCCCGCGCTAAAGCTGCTGCTGCAGTTGCATAAGCCATCGTAATCGCCCTTATTGCATATTTACTTATTAATTATTCCGTTCAATTATGAGCTGGTGTACACGCTAACAGCATTTCAGATTTAGGATTACGATATTACTATTTCTCTTCATATACACGGCGAGCGCGCGTTATCTCGACTGTACGAAGATTGGAATTGAGCAACGGCCTAATTTTTCGTACCGTCATCGTGTTTGGCTCGATCGTCCGATTTTCTTACTGATCGCGCTAAAGAGTACATCGCGCAAATTGTTCATCGTTATTCGAATCAATTTAGCCGCTAATCGATACGTCATATTTCGCGGAATTTATCGCTTAACGACCAATTTGCGATTCGATTCGATTGCGATTCGAGAGCGTCATTATATATGATTTTTACGCCCTACACAAATTCAAGCGCAACTACGTGAATGAACGCATCGGTGGGCGCACCGGATAATCGCATTCAAAAGTTCAAACATACGCGCAATATTTTACGAAATAATATTGTGCTGCATGTAGGTCAGAATACGATGCAACGAGGAGAACGCGGTTCAAGCTTTGAACTGATTTGCTTCAATAATGACGACTGCTCGACGTGTACACATATATATAGGAAACTGCAATGCACACCCACGTGCGCACGTAGCATTTATATATTTATTTAAATACGTTTATACATATAATTTAACGATGTACAAAAGTATAGGGATATTGATGTATCGAAACCCGCAGTGTACACGCAGGGCAATATTAGCATATACACGATGTATGTATTTTTGGGCTCATCTGTGTTATGTGATATTATTTGAATACGAAATGCACCGCCCGACCGAATCATGCGTATTCGACATATATCCGAGCTGATAAATTTTATTGCGGTTACGGGCGTATTCGTGGACGACAAAGTACCGCATGCAGACACGGGCGCTCAGCCTGCATCTGGCACCAGCTGCTACCTATATGCTGTTGCATATTACGTGTGCATTCACGAACCTTTTCTTGATGGTCGATATGTATCAGTGCCCGGGCTGCGCCCTCGTCCAAAGATATCTGCAAGCGGTCCACGCTGTTTTCTAGGCTCGTAGCCAGCAGCAGTCCTCGGGGCTTCGTCGTTTTGAACCTGATGACGAGCTCCTCTGCTTGGGTTTTCGAGTCTTCTGGCATGAGGGCTGTCATCTGCTGCGAACCATTTAGATACAGCGTCGACGCATCTAAATTATTACACCATAAATTGTTAATTATTGTGCATCGCTTAAATTTTCTGCGTAAAAATGCATTGTGTAAAAGTTTCCGAAACTCGTACCCTTGCCGCAAGTAGCCCCGGTGTAAGCCGTTGCGCTGCAATCGCAATGGAACCTGTTCCAGCCCTCGATACACTTACCCGAGTGCATGCAAGGCTGGGAATTGCAGTGAGGCCCTTGCACGTGACAGGCTGGCCTGACGGCACCTGCAAAATTACCACACGAAACACCGATGACGACAATTTCAAATCTGGCGCTCACAAAAGAAATCGCGATTTGTGCGTGTAAGGCATGCGGCGAGTATAACGCACGCATGCGCCGAGAACTCGACTCCCGTATTCGCACGAGTACTCGAGGCGTTTAGCGCGCTCCGCTATCAACCAGCTGCGGTGTCCGAGTGGTTAAGGAGTCAGACTCGAAATCTGATGGGCTCTGCCCGCACAGGTTCGAATCCTGTCCGCAGCGAATTTTTTTGCACTTTTTCATTTCGAAGCATTATTTCTCGCCTAATGGATACAAGTATTAGCTGACCTGATTTTTTCCGATATTAATTATGTTAAGAGCATCGAACGAAAACAGCTTGACTTCAGCGAAATATTACTTTCTCGTTTTATTTTTGAAACCAGTATTACAAAGTTATGTTCTAAAAAAAACTTCATTTAGTCGAGAGGGAAAATTATTCAATTATCGAGCACGTTTATATCAGATCGATGTAATAAAAATTTAAAATTATATAATTAATTCATCTCGAGATGAGAATTCTCGAATCTTATACCTGAATCCTGCTGCTGAGCGTAACCAGCAATATCGATGGGCTGGCCATTGATGACGAGGTCCCGCATGCAACCGACGTATCCCTGGCGTAGGCTGCCCGTCCATAGAACCGGTGGCACCGTGAGCGGTGCAAAGGGTGCACCCACCCCTCCGATAAACAATAGTCCATCGAGGTCCAGCTGCGTGGCGTCACCTGTTTCCAAGCAGTAACAGTAAAACAAACGTCGTCGTCGTCGATGGCGGCGACGCGACACAAGTCAGACATTTACTTTTTTATTTTCCTTATTTCGAATTTTCTTTTTTACCCGCTTCCGTTCGCGTTTACACCCGGTCGGTCGTCTGCAGCGCGGCAGCATTTAATTCGACACACACACATTGCGCGCGCGAGAGCGAGAGAGGACGAAAATCAATTAAGCTCACGCGCTAGACGCGATTTCGCGCAATTTCACAGCTGCAACGACGTTAATAAAGCCGATTTAATTTCTTCACAAAGTACGCGCGCAGTGAGAGCGAATTTATATACAAATAGTCATTACATCAAAATAATGTATATGGAACTGCGGAGCTCTAAACTCGATTTACAATTTTTCAATTAACTGCATAAAAGATTTAGTTTCAAACAAAATGTTCGCGCGAGAAAATATTTATAATATACCATATAGCATCGTAATTAAGTATGTAAAATACTTATTTATTTAAACGCTCGACAACATTTCCCCGGTATATATTTTTCATTCTTAATAATAATAACTACGTGCAAAGATGGCGGCATATATATAACTAGTAACAACACGGCGATATAATGTATATCTGGTTCGAACGTATACATAACACAGCATGGTGGCAGTTGCAGTAGTATATGTATATATAGAGGGTTGGTGCGCGTCGCACGTATATGCACACACATATACACACGATCGTGTGTGTGTGTGTGTGTCGTGACTCGTCTCGTCTGCGTGTTTATATATGCATGTGAGTGCATGTATACGTGCGCCTGTACCAACGACGCGTATTACAATGGCCCCGTATTGTCTTGTGAGCGTGCACACATATAGATATATATGCATTATAATATCTATATGCCTGTATGCAGATATATATACTTTCCACTACGATGAATGGGTTCTAGATATGCGAGACGCAAGTGCAATGATTCGACGCGCGCGCTGCAGCGCGAGCTCGTCGCCCCATGCGATGCAGGATATATAATGCTGCATGTACACGGCGCAATATTGTAAAATTGATTTTCGACGCTGCTGTATTATACGTGTATATCGTAGGAGAGACGACGACCGACGACGATAGCTCGGTAAAACGGTATAAATTATTGGTTAAGATTATTATTGGTCCATATTCAACGGCACATGTTTCATTGTAATAATTTATCAATAACGCTCGGTTTTAATATTGAACAGAATTTGGTGGATTTGTTTTTTTTTTTTAGAACGACGACGAGAGCGCAGAGTTTTTGACCTTTGACACAAAAAACTTCTTTTCCCTTCCCTATGTAAATCCTAAAGTTCATTCGTTTAATCCTTTTACATTATGTAGACAACATCGAATCGACTTCACAGTAGCATTTCAATTGATGCAAATTTTTCTTTAAACTCAACTCAACATATAGTAAACCGAGTAAGAAAATAACTGTATCTTTTTTTCAAGTATTTTATTTTTTATTTTTATCGAATTGCGATAACAAAAGTGCAATTTGAGGCATTGATCTAACATCAATGCGCAGATGTAAAAGCACGCCGTACGGTCATGATTAAAAAAAAAAATTGCGAACTATACAAATGTTATTTGCCAGACTTCGAACGATGAATTATGAAGTGTGTTTTGTGAAAAAACGTAAATAAAAAAGAATAGATTAAATGAGACTATTTGGGATTGAGAACAGCCAGAGATAACTAAATGCTCTCTATAAATTGCATAATTTATTTGAGGTACACCATGTATAAGGTCAATTCATTCCAGGTCATCACTACTGGGCGCTCGGGTACACATGAGATCATCTATTGAGCAATAGTATAAGACAAACAAAGTAAGAGAAAAAAACAATGTCGCAACACAAGGGTTGTTTTGCTGATATGTCAGAAGTACTGCGAAACAACAATTGGTATAAGTAGTAGTAGTAAGAGCGTCAGTGCACAGTTGAATAATAGATCAAAAAATCGATACTTGCAGTTATCATCCTTACCCGGTGGCCGGAATTCGATGGTGGAGTCGTCGACGACGACTCGGCCCTCGCGCTCGACCCGCCTGAGCGCCACTTCGTGCCACGTGCCGTCGTCGACGCGCTTCTCCGAGGCGCGCACCTTGAGCGCGCCTTCGCCTAGATCCATGTGCAGATACAGGTAGCCCCCGAGGATCTCGAACGCGAACAGATCCGTCTGCGAGGAATACCGCGAAAATTGGCAATAAAAATAGGGAAATAATTCGAATGCTCGTTTCGTTCGCGACGTATATAAGAATTACGTACCCTAGTGATGGCTCCGCTGCGGCTGTACATGACCAGTCCGTTAGGCTCGTTCGTGCGTATTTTGAACGATATACTGCCGGACTTGGCACCCTTCCACGGAGGCAGCACCTGGAAACAGAGAGGCAAGACCCGAGGGCTCTTACACGTGCTGGGCAGCTTTTTACTATGGATAGCTACTACGGCGCTAATCGCGTTTTCAGCGCCCAACGGCAAATTCTCGGAATAACGTACATACCAAAAAATAAAACGAATAAAATAAAAAGAAAGATCGAATTTGCCGTTGGGGCTGGCGCCTGTATTGCAGCACACACTTTGACTATGTGTACAACATCTACACAGCCACACAGGCACGCACAGACTCACGCACAGTACGCAATTGTGGCCAAGAACAGTGCACACTAAACTAGGTATTGCATATATTATAATACTTTATGTACAGTAAAGGACGATAGCCAAGTATATAATCTTTTGCGTTAGTATATCAATTTCCAAGCGTGTTGAATTGGTCGGAATTTTGCAGCACAGCGACTCCGGGTGCATTACGATATAGGGTTGCCGTTCTGCTGTTGCTACTCCTGCTCCTGTTTGCCATGTTTTGCGGAGAACGCGAGACCCATCAAAGTTGACCCACGCTGCTGCTGCTACTGTTGTTGCCGCTGCCACTGCTGCTGCTACTGCACAGATCGGCTTAACGTCGTTTTGCGAACTTGCTGCAGCTCTTGACGGCTTATCACGTGTGCTGTTACGCGGGCGGGGTGTGCGGGAGGTACGAGCTCTCTTGGCCTACAGAGAGAGAGGGAGAAGAGAAGAAGAAGATACAGCTCTAAGACAAGGAGCTGGAAACGTTGCTGCTGCTGCTGCTTCTCGAGCTCCCCGGAGGGATAGGCGAACGGTGTATATAATCTCAATCCCTTGGCGGCTGCAGACAGTAGTAGTTGCAGCTCTCCTTTTACTCCTCTTCCTCCTCTTGCTGCTCCTCTTACTACTACTTCTCTTGCACACGGCAACAAATTAATCTCCATATAGCAGGGCGCAGTAGCAAAGTTTCGACCTGCTGCCGCTTCTTCTTTGCCTTACGCGTCGTCGTCGTCGTCGTCAGGAGGCATGCTATTATAATATTTGAGACACGCGAGCTGCTCATTATACGGCTCGTGGCACGCTTATAATACTGCTACTACTATCGGTGAAATATATAGACACACGAAGCTTTTCGTCTCTTTTTCTCTCCTTCTTCTTCTTCTTTCTTTTACTTCTTTTACTTTTCTCTACGATATGGATGGCGGGGCATTTTTTTCGCTCTCTCCTGGTCTGAATTTCTCGCTCCCGCTTACGTAAATGATGAATCCTTGCCTCATGCCTGGCGAAATGCGAGGGAATATGGAATATCTCTCGCTGGTGGTAGCTGGTGGTATAGCTGCGTAGGAGGAGGAGAGAAGAAGAGCGCCCGCGCGCGCGAGAGCGACTGTCAGCCATATTTCAGGCGCTATTGCCTCGCGCACTTGCGCCGTATTAAAGCGAGCCGCGCATCAGCAATGTGAACCAACAAAAGGAGCGTAGTGAGAGAGAGAGAAGCTTGCGAGACTGAACGTTGGTCACAGTTGATAAAGCTCATTTAACGTGTGCTCGAGAGTAGCAGAGAAACTCACGCGCCAGGACAAACGAAGACAGAGAAGGGTTGAATGCGCGTAGTATATATACGTCTCGCTTCTTTCGTTGAATGACATTGAAGTAAAGCTTCCTAGCGGCAGCAACAGCAAAAGCAGTCGTCTCGTATATAGTAATGGTGGTAGTATAACGATGACGGAAGTCGGGCACTGCGCTGCAGCTACTGCTACTGCTGCTGCTGCTTCTGTTGCGGCGCTCGCCACGTTTGTTGCTACATCACAGCTTATAACTCGGAGAGAAAGAGCGAGAGAGAGAGAGAGAGAGAGAGAGAGCTTTTCAGGCCTGTCCTGTAAACTCAGCGGAATTGCCAGCTTGTATATAAAGGCCTATCCTACTTCTGTCTCTTCCAGACGTGTGAAATACACTCCGAAACTTGGCTTCATCTATTTTATACACAGTAGAGCTGTGCGCAGTATATATAGAACATTACATACATTCGTGTACATGTCAGCTTGCACGTGATCCACAATTCAATCGATTAAGTTTACATACTCTTATTGTTATAATAGCATATTGTATATAATTGGTGAAATATTAAATCAACTAATATATGGCAAAGGTCACGTTTTGCCCATGCAATTTTTTGATTTTGTGCGCTTGTTATCAATATTTACGTTGCTCATAATATATAATACTGTGTGCTCATATACAGCAGCGACATACCTTTTCAAGAAGGCTGCTATATTATCGCATTTATATAGAGTGACAACTACGACGACGATTACACAATCTCTACATGCAATTTGCGTGTGTGCTTATCTATATAAGGATATTATATATAATAGTAATTCTTTTTTTCTGCACAAATGCAGCAGATATGATAATGTACAACATTCGACATTACACATGTGAATACATATCGTTGCGGCATATCCCTCTATAGTTTGGAAAGCGAAGATTTATATACACGAGTAAATAATTGTTTTTCAGTCGCATTCGCAATTGTGGCATGGGCTACAGGGTTGTAATAAAGATAATATAGTCTATTGAAGCAGGTGCATTTATAGATACTTTGATAGACTCAAAAATCGTCACGAGACCGTCCTGTTCGTAGTCCAAAATAGCTCATAATATTTTTGTCTTATTTACGCGATTTATTTATATACCAAGACGGGCTATTTTGAACTGCGAATAGACAGTCTGAATCAACATATCGAGATATTTAGTTATTGCGCAGTTCGCCCGCGACGCGGCGATAAAAAAATAAAACCTTCGATAAACGAGCAACGCCGAGGAATTTCGATCATATGTACACTCGAGCGTACGAAAGTGTAGAAAAAACGATCGAACGCAATGTAAATATACAGTCCGAAGGCTGCGCGCGTGCACATACACAGCGAGGCGCCGTGGAAAAAAAGGTAAAGAATAAAAAGACTAGTTTTTATTTTTTTCTTTCATTTACTCGGCAGCACGACGGCGCATGTACACATACTCCATTATATGTGCACCGAATCGCAACAGCCGTGAATAACTACGTGAAATTATAGAAAACTTTTGTACGAGCGCGTGTTAGACTGAACCGTATGCTCGCGCGCGCAATGTACATGTAAGTATATATACGTACGTACACACACGTATCACGCAGGTGTGTGCGTGTGTGTGTAGGCGCCCGCTCGCTCGCTCGCGCGCTAACGAAAACTTTGTAAAATCTAACTTTGCCGATACACGTCCGAAACCCGGCACGAATATAATAATAAATTACAGTAAAGCGAAATGGCATGAAGCGAAAATTAGTATAATGGCGGAACATGAGGTATTAAAAAAAACCGGGGGGTGGAGGTTTTTTCTTTTAAATACTATATATGCGGCTGTCGGCGCGGCGCTGATCGTGAGTCGAGTTAATAACAATATTATTATTATAATATAAGAGAGTGAGTATGCGTGCTGCTGCTGCAGTGGTGCAGTGATGGTGATGGTGGTAGTGATGGTGGTTTTATACAGTACACAACGTACATCATTTCAGTGATCAATCGTGGTGTCGTCTAAGACATCTCGTATTTAAATATATACTTAGGGTGATGACAGAAGAGCGAGAGAGGTAGAGAGAAAGAAAGAGGCGGAGAGTAGAGATAGAGGCTGAGTGGCTATCGCGTGTGTATAATACAGAGACACAAAAGTGGCTGCGAGATCATAATATATAGGTAGTATAGATAGAGGGACGCTAATGCGGGGGCGGTGTCATAGACAAGAAACGGACGATTGGCGGCTGCTTGCGACTATGTTCACGCTTGGGTGTGCGGGCGGCGGCGGCAGAGTTCATGCGTTGAAGTAAGGAATGACAGATTAAGGAATAATAATGCACTGATCAAGAGAGAGAGAGCAAGAAAGAGATAGATAGAGGAGGACTCCAAGAAGAACATCATATTTGTGGACTGCGTGAACTACTATATAGCGGCTGCTGCGTAGGGCAGGGCAAGGGGGTCAGTGAATGGGTTTTGGCAGTGAATATTATGTGGTTTTGCACAGCTGCTAGTGGTGGTTATAGTGAAGGTAGTGGTGTGAATGGAGCTCATTTACATTGACACAGAGAGAGATACAGACGAGTACTCATAATGTATTTATAATACGTCGTTGCGGGGTGATTTATATTATATTTGTGCAGCTTAAAAATTCTTCGCTAAAAAAAGCTCGTATTTATCATATGTCAAAAAAAATCATAACTGATAATCAGAAAAATAATTTATGCAATCGCGTGATAGCTGTGCGCTATTATAATATGTATATTATTCTGTGCGTTGATGCGTCGATATTTTATACGATAAAAACAAATGTATATATAGTAAAAATCAGCCGGTGAGGAAAAAACTAGATGCAAACGTGTCTCTAAATTGCGTCACGGCCCCGTGAGAGAGATAGAGCGAGAGACAGTGATTTATTTTAAGTAAACATATGGATGAAATCGCACATGTCTATAGAATCAAAGAAAGAATAGTAAAGAGAAAGAACTGAGCGAGAGGCATTATGGAGCTAATCTCCAACTTCGCAAGGCGCTAAGATTTTTTTTATAATAAAAAATATGTATAACAGTTAGTGCTCTACGTTTTTATATAACAGAAAAAAAATGTATAAATCGGCAATTCAATATGATAAAAAGTCAGGCATATAATATTATTTGCACGCGCGCTCATCTCGCTATATTGTGTTTGCCTCTATATTTCGACTAAATCTAATGGCAATCGTGACTGCGAAAAAATTATCATAGCGACCGAATTTGAGACAGTAAAAAGATAAAAAAATGTGTGTCATAATAAGTACACATGTGTCCTAGGCAATCCGGGCACATGATATACGTATTACGTAAATTTATATAAGAAAAAAAGCTGCTTCGTGCGTCGAATAAATTGTTCTTGTTTTGCTTAAAAATTTGCCGAGAGAGCTGAGGAGTGTATCGTGTGTGTGTGTGTGTTGTTGAGCTTTTTTTTTTATTAGAGCTTACCAGATGGGACTCTGGACTGGTAAAGGTGACGACGGTGCCGTGCAGCCGCTTCATGGTCACTGTCGCCGGTCCCTGTGTTTGTTTATTGATCGATTGTAGGGGTTTTGTCACAGCCACGCAGTGTTCAGCCGACGAAGAGGAGAGGCGTAACCACACACATAGATAGATATGAAGATGCCAAAGTCTCTTTTAAGATCGCAGCTCTCGTGACAACACACTCGTCGCAGACACATTCATTCGTTCTCGAGCGCGCTCACGCCTTGATTACGAGCGATGCTCATCCAACTTGAGGAGAAGAAGAAGAAGCGAAAAAAAAAGAGAAAGAAAAAAATGAGGCGTCGTCCGCGCGCGCAATGCAGTAGTACGAACACGGCTACAGTCAGCCGGTGGTATGTCTCGCGTCCCTCATTCACTTGCGCACCCACACACACGTACACACGACGCGCGCCCTTATCAGATGGAATTTCAAGATAGCGGTCTTTAGCAGACGTAAAAGTTCGCAGCTCTCTTAATTAAGCCTCCGTGCACAGCCGCAGTCATCTTCGACTTTTAGTTCGTTTAATTAAGCCCTTGCAGCGTAGTAGTAGTAGTAGTACAGGCGGCAGAAGTCAGTGCAGAAGCAGTTTTTTCTTACAAAAATCCGCGCATCGATCGCGTGCGCTTATAATACCCAACGCGTAATACGCGGTCGGCTGCAGTGTGCTAGCGGAGTGCAGTTGCAGTGCGCTGCGGTTAATGGAGCGCGTCCCTTGCGCACACACAGACACACATATAGACTGAAGTGTGTATGCACAGCTGAGAGTACCCGCTATTATATGTACGCCGCCACCGCGGCTGCACTTGTACGTATGTGAATAGCCGTGCGTTTCACGAGAGAGAGAAAGAGAGAGAGAGAGAGAGGAGCCCCCTTTCAATGGGCTATTCTTCGCGCGCGGCAGAGAATTGCGGCTTTCGATAAATTTCCGACTTTTTCACGCTTTAATTGGATTACATCGCGCTCGCGCGCCCCCGAGCTGCACGCGCGCACATAATACAGCCGTATAAGCTTCATAATGGTAATGATTTAATTTGCACTGGCTGCGTCTCGCCCGAGCGATGGCTTTTTCGTTTTGTTGTGTTGGCTTATATACACACGGTCCGTTGTGTGTGTGTGTCACATACACGCGCGCGCGCATGAATTTGAGTACGCACGCATATGATGTATATTGATATACGTTTACATATGTGGGTCAAAGCTGGAGCAATGTTTGGAGAATACAACGGATCACTAGCGCCACAAACACACACACATATACGCGTTATATGCTCGGTGCATTCACTCACTGCGGTGTATAAATATCGATTAATATTTTGAAAGCCCCCGTGTTTGTGTACGGTTGGGCGCACCTTCGGCATGCGCGCGATTCGCAGTCGCCAGAGCATTATAGATATACATCTATATCTATATCTTGCGCTAATCTCATAAAACGTTCACTATATACGTAGGCGGCTACACGCACACGCCCGCGCTGAAATATTTGACCAAGCCCGAATTAATTGCTTTTTATTGTTACGGATAACTCTGAGCCTGCTCAGCGGCGATTCTCGCTCCGTGCAAATAAAAACAACAAAACCGCTCGTATAAATAAAAATTTTCCCAGCGTGATTTATAAGCACCCGACCGGGCGTGAGGAGAAAAATCATGATCGAAACTCGTCCACGCGCGTGGGCGGGTATACATACGTGTGTGTATGTGTGCATTAACGTCAATATCGCTCGTTCATCTGATGTTTTATTAATCGGCGATGCGAGCAGCGATGGTATACGCAAACTCGAAACGGAAAATTATCTCCGCAAGCACGTTAAATATTCAGAAAAGCTGACGGCGGACTTTTAAACGAGAAGTGCCTATTTTAACTAATGGTTATTCGTACCGGTAATGTGTATATAGAATAAAATAATAATCATCGTAATATATAATGATCGAGGGAGTCATCGACCGAAATGCACGCGAGCTCCGAGCGTAATTGACTATCCGATGCGCGATTCATTTCTCACAAGCAGATATTTTTCATATCCGTCGCTCTTTGATTCGTCGTAATATCTTTCTCGGCTCGTTCCAGCACAATGGTTTTTGCATGATTTGCTAGATGCGCGACTAATTGCGACGGTTTTGTTACTCGACGAAAATCTTTTCAACCTTCCAAAGCGACGAACGACTTGTAAAAAAGTTGAATGAAAAAAAAAGAAATAAAAAAAAAATGTTTACCTCGTAACTCACGACGACGAGTACACGTAGAATGTACACGTGTGAGTACATACACGTACACGAGTAAAGATGACGCAGTAGTAGTTAAAAGCTAGAGTTGACTGCGAATTTCGGCGTACTTTAGTTCTGGCCGGCTGGCTGCAGTGCGCGTAGAGTAAAGAAAAAGTTTAAGTTCGACACTACTACTGCTGCTGCTGCTGCACATGTCTCCAGCGTACATACCAACTTACACACCCACACACATATATTTATAGCCTACATGTTAACGAAGGGAGCTTAATATATGTGTGTGCATCGTAACGAAGCGGCAGCAACAGCAGCAGCAGTAGCAGTCTTACTTTGCCGCAATATTATAACGAGAGGCGCAAAAACAGGCGGTAAAGAAGGAGGAAAAAAACAGAAGCGTAGCGATATTAAGAAAAAGCGTAGTTAATTTATATATACGAGCTCGGAAAAGGGTGGAAAAAAAGAGAGAGTAGTGGTAGCGTCGCCCGAGATATAATTACAGGCGCGGTAAAAGTTTCACGAAGGCGCGATGATAATAAGCCTCTCGCGTGTCGTTTACGCTTGGGCCATGCTACGCTGCTTATATAGTATGCGCCAAACGATTGCTATAGCATATATACCTACTTATTCACTAGAACTGCTCTCTCTTTCTCTGTGCGCATATACTGCACACACACACACATACAAAGCAGGCAGTTAAAACAGCAGCAAGGATGCTATATAGATCCATCGCGTCTTGACCTATTTATGTCGCGCGAGCAAGTCGTTACGTAATACGCGAGCGCGAGTTCATTAACACGTCTATTATTTTTCGACTGCAGAGCTGGATGAGCATCGTGCATATATACTCGGCGTGTGTCGTACATTGTGGCTCCTTTTGAAGCACCGTTCGCGGATCACAGTCAAACTCCTACGGTTTTTATATCATAATATACACTATTATACGAATCAGTGCTCTGTTGGAGAGATAGAAGATTTGACAGGAGGAATTGGGAGTTATTTTCTTTTCGAATTGTTTAAATGTGTTTGTGTACATAATGATAATGCGAAATAGTATACGGAGATATACCCTTAACGAGGAATATAATGGTATAAATGGAGAGAAAAAAGTTTCTGCGCCAGTTCGGTTGTTTCTTCCTTTTATTTTCGTCCGCGACAGCGCGGCGGGGTCATTTGGTGTATAACGCCCAACGATGCACCGAAAAATGTATAGCACGTATGCACATCGGTTGATGTGTCTCGACGTCGAGAACGAACAGACAGCCAGACATTTGAATAAGGTATAAGTATACTTATTATATAACATGGGATGCTTCAAAGTTGTATATGCTAGTTTACTTAGGCAAAGAGTGTATAGATAATAATATACTGGATTTGTTATATGATATACTGGACAAGACAAGGTAGTATACACTGTTATGTAGAATATAATATTTCTTGATACAGGGCTAAGATACATAAGGACTTTTTCAAGTTGGATAGATTTCGTATATATGTGTAAATATACACATAACATATTGCAATATAAGTGAGTGCACATTCGTAGATATACAGATGCACATCAGGAAATGAGAAGGTTCAGTAGTAGATATACTCAGGAGGCTGGTTTATATGCTGCTTGTTAGTCTATGATGTACAGAGTTTGACTTGTGAAGTAGCGAAATAGAGATAGAGAGAGAGAGAAACAGAGCGAAAGGGAAAGAGAGAGAGTTGATCATTCTGGATGCGGGTAGTAGATATAAGATATAGTCAAAACCAGAATTGGATAAGTGTGAGTGAAATAGATAGAGAGAAGAGAGGATAGAGAGAGAATCAATGAGTGTGCGTCGCGCGCGATTCTAAAGATATGTGAGATACAATTAATGAATTAATCAATCACTTGAAAATATTACAAGGTACAAGTAAATACTTGGTACACAAATTATTATCGAATATTAGAGATATGAATATATAATACCAAATTCAAAGATACTCAAGGCTTAAGACAAGTTGAACTTTCATCTCTTGGATTGAACAATATTAATGTTAATTAATAAGAAAGAGTTTATAATACGAGCTACGGTTGGATTTATGATATAAAAAAGTCATAATGTAACGAGATGGAGAAAAGCGCTACTTACGAGATGTGAGTCACCAGTGGTAAAGGTCACGGGGTCCGACGTTCTCGGGTCGCGACACTGAAACTCGATCTTGCCCCAGGCTGCGGCACCTACCGTACCACTACGCGCCGCCTCCACCAGCTCCATGCGCACCCCTTCGGCCTGAAATTCAACCTGAAAAAAGATAGGGGAGATTAGAGCTATAAGTGTTTGAATGCAAAAAAAAGTGCCTCGAAGGGAAGATGAGAGATGGTATCGTTACCTTGCGCATACAACCGACGAAATTGTTGATACCCTTCGAGCCAGCGAGTTCTCGGGCGTCAGCGCCACCGCCGACCAGAAGCCTCTCGCTGGCCAACCTCGTGAAAGCACCCGCCGTGTGGCCTTGTTCCGTGTAAATTCCGTCGACCGACGCCGTTAGCTGTAAAGAGAACAAATTTTTTTCGCTACTGCTATTCCAAAAATTCACCACAATTACGCGTCACGAGGGCAAAAAAAGTAAAGTAGTGTGCCTCGAAAATTAGAGGTGCAGTGAATGGTTAATTGGAAGCATGACACCGAGTCACCTAATTGCAAGGACGATGATAAGCCGTTGCAGCTGCTCTCAGGGCCGTAAATATAATCACCCAACACCCTGGAAATGCTTAATTTACCACCGACGAATCATCGTTTTGGAAAAGCGAATATACACGACTCGTCTCTATTGACTGTTTTTAGGAGTAGGTCGTTATAAAGCTGCATGCGAGTAATTACGATCAAAAAGCGCGTCTACATAAGCCGAGCAGAAAAATTCCACATCGTGGCGCTTATTAACCCGTCGAAAAAGTCTTTAAACTATGCCTGTGCTTCAGCTGCCAGTCAGGCTCAAATGCCTCGCGTGTATTGAATTAATAAAACAACTTCGGCTAGTAGCGACGTTCGTCCCCCTATTCGATATTCCAGTCGCGAGTTTGCTGCAATCTGAGTGCAGATTCTCTCTTGCTATCTTCCTCGTGTATACTGCTGCTACTCTGCTGCCACTGTTGCCTAGCTTCTGCTGAGGACTTCTTCAAGCGTAAAGTTTATCCTTCTTTGCGCGTGTAATGTGCAAGGGGGAAAACGGAGGGGTTGCTTTTTAGCTAACATAGCATTTAGACAAGTAGAAGCGCGAAAAATCTCTCTCTTTCTCTCTCTCCCTCTCGCTAACTTTTTCTCTTTCTCTCTCAAGAGTTGAACATGAAGCTACACTTAGAGCTTTAAAACATTTTTCAAATCTTGATAATTACTCGGAGACATCCAATTTACTCGCGACGCGCACGAGCTTTTTTCTTTCAGCTCTCGTGAATTGGTCATTTGAAAAGTCGGAATTATGAAAACGAGTTGAACAACGATGTATATGAGGCAGTGGAGAAAGAGAGAGAGAGAGAGAGAGTAACTTCATTGGCTTGACTTAATAATCATCTCTCTCGTAAATGCTGAATTGCTGCAGCTCTCTTAATTAAATCAAACTCGCTCGTAAGAATTGCTTTTTAACTCAAATAGCGGAATCTCTATTGCGCCCGAGTTGAGATTTGATTTTCGGATGATTTTTGGAGTGAGAGATGTAGCTGCTGGTACAACTGCCGCAAACAATGTAATCACGAATGATAAAATTAAGAGATAACACGCGATATGCGGTTGTACGGCACTGGATATTTGTCTTTTAGAAAAGACAGGAGTAATCTCTAATTATACATCCATAAGTTTAATAAAGTTCAACAGTCTTAAAGTGAATCTGTCATTCGTCAATAGATCTACGTATCCGTTCGTTAGCTATCTCTAAGAAGCCAAGAAATTTAAAAAAAATATTATATACGCTTTTTTATAATTGGGATCGTTAAATTTTCATCCGTGGGGGAAAAGTCAATGTGCAGGAGAGCGCGATTTCGATATACCTGGGACAAGCAATTAATAACTTCGTCCTTCGAATAATTTACATAAAAAAAGAGGAGAAAAAATTTAAAAAAGTCCATTGGGAAAATCCTTGAAAGTTTGGTGGAAAATCGATCCACTGCGGAGTTATCTTCCCGCGCGCACAAATCTACAGGAATGCATTCCGTGAATGAATATTTGATATAATATACATAGCCAGAAGTAGAGAGAGAGATAGAAAGAGCACAGCAAGGAACGATGGGTAACGCTTGACCTCGTTAGAACGGCAGAATTAACGCTTATTTGCATATATGCGTATACGCATGGGAGCAAAGCAACGCGTACCACCACCACCACCGCCGCCGCCGCCACCGTCCACCACTACAAGTCGAGAACTGCAGGTACTAATGAACGCACTAGAGACCTTGTTCCACTTAATCGACCTCGTGTCCTTCCGACTCTTTCTCAACCCCCAAAGAATATTTTCTGAATTTTTTTTATTGTTACCGTGCGTTGACTTTTGAATCGACACGGTGCGCGCGGCTATTGTACTATTGATTATCGGTATGAGCATACTCGTGCATTGCTACTACACCCCCCTATCGCGTGCCAAAGTGTCATGCGGTTGTTCCTTTTTTTTACGATACATTATGTAGCTTTCAGGCACGTCGTGGCTGTGCGACGTATGTGTGCTTATATTACGTGTGCTGCACTGTGCGAGAATTTTTTGTTTTTTCGAGAAGAAAAAATTCATTTGTTTTTAAACCGCGTACACAGGGAGTAGGTATTTTACGTACAAACTGTGTTTCTAAAAATAACTTTCACTGATCTAGCTGCCCAGTTTTGCTGAATTATTTACTCCTAAGATACTTTTTCAGGATGTAGCTAATAGTTACTATTAGATTATTCGGCCTCTGTCGAACTTCGACAAGTATAAGATGTTTCAGATTGTTTAAGAAAAGCTGCTACGATAATCGAATTTTCACAATAGTGTTGTGTTGCCAATAACAGTATATCTCTAAGCTTTTATTATCGGAAAACTCAGTATTACGAATTGCTTGAAGATAAAACGTACCCGAAATCTGGAGGGCGCCAGTGGATTTTTGGGATACTAGCTATGCTGAACTAATGGCGCTTGCAGTGCTCCTAACCGAGAGTGTCACTTATATCAAAAGTATATCCTCAGCTGAATATCATTCGAATTATCAAGTAATTACGACGCAGTTCAATCCCAAAGCGTTCCGGAATATTGTAGCAAAAAAGCACTCCGCCATGATTATCCAATGAGTTGCTTTAAACTTCTCACCGGTTAATCGTATTATTCTGCTTGTGTACTTATGTGTATATGTACGTTCAGATCACAGGCTACTCCCCATGTTTTGTGAGAGAAAACCCGTGTGCGAGTGCCACCCGAGAGGTCCTATGGACGAATAACGAGAACCTCGCGTTATAAAGCCGATTTTATTCCCCAGGCACGCGTGCAAGAGAGAGGGAGGTAGGTAAAACGTTGAGAGACGGCTTTTAAAAACGGGAAATGTCATTTGCATTTTGCCATTGAATGCGTGGCAGCATTACATAAAGGGCAGCGTCTCACGTATACAGTGAAGGATAAGCAAGAGAGAGAGAGAGAGAGAGGGAATTTATGGTGGTATTTTCGTGGAATTTTCAAATGAGCCTTGTCGACGACTGTCAGCAGCTGCTGCTGCCACTATACATACTGCGAGAGCCTGGGAAAATTCCCGATTTTACAAGTGGCTTTTTTCTCATCTCTCGGTTTCTGTGGCAGTGGAGAGTCGAGGCTGCAACGGCATCATGGATACGTACACACATAGAAAGTTTTGTAGTCCAAGTCGATACTCACCCTGCAGAATCTCGTTACCGACGAAATCTGTAAAAAAAGCAGAAAGGAAAAATTAGAGTAGGTACGAAGAAAGAGAAGAGTCGAAGAATTAATCAGCAGTCATCATTGAGCGCAAGCTCTTATACACGCGCGCAGAAGCAGCAATCGTTATAAACTCTCCTCCCATACCAACCCTTTGTTTTTTTTGCCCTCTAACTTTTTGAGTACTTTTTTCGATTCCTGCACTGTACGCAGCTAAGTGCGGAATAAGGAGTAGCTACGTAGTGCTTGGTATAACGTAATGTGGGGCGGGAATAGTCAGGGGGCTAAATGAACTCAAAAAGTTTTCCACGCTCTTTTCGATAATAATGCTTTTTCGCGCTTCACGATTACATTACATTTATGTGAGCGAATTCCCGGAATATGTACGTAGCAACTACGCACTCAGGCTGACGCTGAGAAATATTATATAGGTACCGAAGTTTGTTTTTGCCTTCTCTCAGACCCCTGTCCACCATCTGGCGGGCATGGAACTGTGAGAATCATGGACGGAGATCAGTTATTGATGGATGAAGTTTGAAGAACTGCCTCTGAATATCTGATCACTACTCGGTGGATGGGGGATGAAGATGTAAGCTAACTACTTGTACAGAGACAACTACCGAAGTAATATTTAACGACGATTCTGAATTCATAGTTCTACTGATTGGAGGGCTTAGCCTGCCCAAATCCCACAAAAACAGCCACACACATACACTCACACCGAAATTTGCTTTCGAAACGATTAATTAAGGTCTCAGCTGAGCTATACACGAGAAAATAAAAGCAATTGGAAAGCTAAACTTTCGAGCCGTAACGATGACAATAAGCCAAACGTGCATACACAAAGGACGAAGCGATATAGTGGGTGCGAGAGCGCGCGCGAATAGCTGCCTCTCGAGTTTTACTTTTCGTACGTTATCGCTGCTCGCGAAACGCGCGGGCATGAATAGCAGCCGTACATTCATGTATTTATGTACGTGTGTGTGTGTGGGTGTGCGCAGCAAGAGTTGCTGCGGTGCAGACAATAGGGTAGTAGTTTGCGCATGTTGTGAAGTGTATTGTACGCGCATGTGGATCAACGTATGTGCGAGTGTTCGTGCGTGCGTTTGCGGGTGCTGCAAGAAAGTTGGAGTCATTGCCGCGAAACTACTCTTCTGAAAGCGCGTAAATAAGCGCGAGAGAGGCGTACGTTAAAGTGTTTTAAATGGTAACTTTTTCGATTGTCCATAATGCGCCTCGTATATATAAAGGTTCGACGAGAGAGTTGATCCTTATACCCGGTTTCTCGTGCGCGCGTGTATGTACGCTTCGCGCAATTATACTCGCCGCACACACGAGTACATCTATAGTGTGCAGCAGCGCTCCGAGCTCGTTCAAACATTTACCACCCCCTTATAGCTGTGTGTATCGGCTTTTGCTCGTTTGCGTCTAGTTTGAAGTAAAATCGATAGTACAACACGCTGTGTGTGTGTAGCTGCACAGAGCTACGTACACACGAGCGCGCGCGCGCGGGCGTTCGGGCGGGCTCGAAAAAATCTCGAAAACAGCAGAGAGGAGGCCCCGCGCGACGATACACTTGTATATCGCAGGTGGTCGATGAATCCTGTGTGCGCGCGAATCCGATAAAAATGCACACACTCGCGCACACATACCAGGAAAGAAAAGACAGTCTCTACACACAGTGTCTGGTGCTGCGCTGCGACACTAATGACAATCCAATAGCAATTTATGCCGCCGCAGAGTAAGCCAGTGACGTATCGACAAGTACCGCCACATATACTGGCACGAATACGCGCGTACGAGCTGCTGCTGCTGCTGCTGCAGGATCAGCAGAGATTTTTATTTGCATAGTCGAGAGATTTCTCGAGAGAAATAAGGAAAAAGCATGCGCGAGTGCGCACAAACTCCTGTGCTTGCCGCCTGGTATATAGTATAGTGGCAGTATACCGATGCAGCGCGCGCGCGCTGGTCGGATCGAGAAAGAGAGATTAAGCTGCTAGCTGCTAGCTGCTATGCTATGCCGGCTTGCTGCTGCTGCTGCTGCGGTGGAGTTACGCAAACTATGTGTACACCCTCGATCCGTATGAGAGCAAATGAACGCGCCAACTATGCTTCGTATATATATAGCAGCTCGATCGGCTCCTATATTTTTTTTCCCCGGCCCCGTCTTACGTGGAGCTCGAGGCGATTTGCTTCAATGTTATAAATGCAAGCGCAAAATCGAACACTGCGACGAACGACGATGACGACGACGACGACGACGGGCGCGCGCGCCAAGCGATTTGTTCATCCTAAAACTACGGAGAGTTAAACGAGAAGAGGAGGTGGGGTAGAAAGGGGAAGGAGTGGATTTACTTGGAAAATATTAGCTTGAAAAATCAGAGGCGAAATTGGGTCGCGACGAGCTCGCCCGTGTCGTCTCTATACATGTATATAAATTCGATAAAACATCTTGTTGGCCGCGCGCGCGCGCGCGTGCAACCCGATGACAAAGGGCTTCGTCGGCGTCGTCGCATGTTTCAGAGAGAATGAAGCGCGATGAAAAATTGAGAAAGCTCGGAGCTAAAGATGCCTCGGCGCTATATACGTATACAAATACACGAGAGCCGAGCTGCTACTGATGCATAATCCTCGGCGATAATCGACGCTGACCTCTTGATCCCCTCGAACTACTCGCTATATATAGCGTATAGCAGAATAGAATAGCGTACACGCGATAAATCGCTGCAGTGGAGCTTAGATATAACGGGCCTCGGGATTTGCTTACAGCTCCGCGCGTGCTTATATCTATACAGAGTGCAGAAACGCGCACACACACACACATACGCGAAAAGCTCGCTCCTCTATATATATTGTACACCAGCTCGGGGGTAAGAACGAAAATGACCAAAGTTCAACGATTTCGACGCGTGTATATAATATATATTATAAGCCCGTGAGCACGTGTTGTGCAATATTAATTCGTTCAACGGGTCACTAGCTTTAATATCGTGCTTGTGTTGAGAGACGCCGTACCATCGAGAGCTTGCGCAACGAAGAATGTCGAGAGAGAGAGAGAGAGAGAGGAGGCAGGCAGGCAGGCCGAGACGGCCCAATGCAAACGAATCCGGGCACGAGGGCTTCTCTCTCTCCAAACGATCGAGAAACGCAATGTATTTGCGGTGCTGCGCACGCTGGTGGTCTAAAAGCTGCGTGAGGCTCTTTGACCGACAAGACTCGGGCATTAAACCGGCTATATAGCGTCGATCGCTAAGGGATCCCACAGAGAGAAAGGGGATCCTCGCTCTCTCTCTGCAGGCGTGCGCGCACGTGACTTGAATTCGTTACGATCCGAGCAACGACGACGACGACGACGACGACGACGATGACGACGAGTTGCTGCTGTTGCACCAGCAAAGAGCCCACTTGAGCTCGAAATTCTCTCCTCATCTCTCGTACCATCATTTTTACCTTTTTTTTTTACCTTTGATTGCTCGTTTGCGCGCGAGATTTGCAACGAATGCGGCTCTTATGCAAATCCGAATACACGCGACACACATAATACTGCTTTAATGCATATCCATAAAATATAATTATGTAAATACGAACCTCCTGAACCTTGCGATGGACCATAACCTTGTGCCACTGGTTATCGTCGAAACGTATCCTCGTGGGCTTTATGTGCATATCCAGTCGGCCGTTGGCCAGAGTCATGCCGACGGCCACACCTCCGTCCCTCAGGGATATCGTCATGTAATCCTGCCCATGGCCTGCAAAACGATATTTAATACAGATATTAAAACCCTTTCTCTCTCTCATTCCCTCTCAAGTCTCTATTATATAAATAAAATGTAACGACACAGCCCGGGAAAGAAGTAATCCGAGTCGGCATAAGCTACGCCCTCCCTCCTCACCCCATCTCTACGGTTGGCTCTATACCGTTACTGTGATAAAATGGAAAAAGCTTATATCGCAAGTCTAACATATTGGGAAAAGAACTGCTCCTGCTACGTCACCGCGTAATCCCAGTACGGGCCAAGTGCTCTTTCCCTCTCTCTCTCTCTCTCTCATAGCTCGTTTCCCGTTCTTCCTTGTTCTATATGCTTACATATATTCGTATTATATCCGAGGCCTCGCCTAGCTTTGTAATTAGCCGATCGGCCGCGTATGAGCGTAGCGGAGATGCTGAAATCCACGTTGATCCTCTTATACGTATTATATGCCTAAGATACAGGACTATAGCCTCGCACACACACCCACACACACACACGCATGTGAGTGGAGACCGACCATGGAAGGCCGAAGTTGCATAGTCTTTATAACCGCATACTAATTATCCAGCTGCAAGCATGAAAGATGCAGCCGGACTTAATTGCGCCTAGCTGCCGCTGTTGCAGTTATATAGCTGCGTGACAGGAGCAGTGTGTGGGTACACAGGTACCTATAGTACACGCGCGCGTATACATGTTGCACCCACACACACGTGGTATCAGTTTTCTGAATAATTAAAAGCGAACCCACTACCAGCAGCCATCATGTTCCGAGGCTGGCCTAGCTCGCTCCTGACCATTATCTTGCGAGACTCTTTATGGGCTGGCCTCCAAAATAATAATAAGCCGCAGCGCACGAAGCTCCGCTTTCTCCCAATTAGTCCCGGAGCTTTATATATACACGGAGCGAGAGAGAGAGAAATGCTACTGCTGCTGCTGCTATGTACAACTGCTGAGAATTGCACTTTTACGACTCGCGAGCGCAGCGCAGCAGCGAGGCTATCATTAAGCTCGAAATTTTGGCTGTTTTTCTTTTACTCTCGAGCGAGCGAACTCGTGCTGCACGGTGCAGCAACGGTGCAGCAGGCAGTCTTAAATTGAAACAACAGCGTCAACTTAAAAAAAATTACGACTGCTTATCTTGATAAATATTAATAAAACTATCTAGTTTAAACGCGTGTTTATAATCGAATAACGCGCGGTAGATGGTGGCTTAATGAGCATACAGTCCGCAAGCTCGTTTCGTATATATAGAAAGGTGTGCGAGGGGGAGGGTAATATAATGCACCGCGAGAGGCCATTCGTAATAATTATATCACTTAGCCGCTGCTGCCACGCGCGTTTGCTCGTGCTTGTTTCGAGCGTGTAATAGAGTGCGAAACGAAAGTAACAAGCGCGCCCCCGGAACGACATAATTCAATTATTATATGTCCTTTGTTCGGCCATTAGCCACCGCGTCCACGAGTAAAAGGAAAAAAAGAAGAAAAAAAATACAATGGAACAGAGCAAAACTTACCAGAGTAAAAGAGCAGACCGTTGGGTTGTTTCGTCTTGAACTGCAGGAATATGCCCTCCTGCGAGCTGAGCACGGGCTTGCCTTTGCTCAGGTCGATGGTCAAGTACTCGGTGCCGCGGAACGACGCCTCCGACGACGCCTTATCTGTAGTAGCAGCGCAGCCATGAGTCGAAAACATAAAAAAGACAGAAGAATTGAGATATCAGGATGAGTCAAGTGCGTGTGTGATCGAGCGAGCGAGCTGACTTTTGCGCACTGTCGCGCGCTGCACTGCTCATGTCACAAAGACATATATTATTATCTAGCGATAGGGCTAGCTTATGCTGCTACGTGCTATATTACACAATCCCCTCCTACACAGATACATATATAGAGAGAGAGATACATAGTATAAGAGACGTGCGCGAGACATTTTATTACGGCGCCTTGGCAATTCGAGGGAGCTAGAGCTGCAATTTCCAGCTCGAGAGACGAACTTTTTTTATATTTTCTATCTTATCGCGCGAGCTAACTTTCTGCTTTCTCGCTCCTTTGAGCTTTTGGCACTTATACCTCGACGCGTACGGCGCGATAAGTGTGTACAGCCGCCGCCTACTATACTGCCGCCTACTGCCGCAGCGCGAGCGTAAATCAATCGAAGGCGAGCACGGCAGAAGCAATAGCAGAAGAGAAGCGATAAAAACACACTCTCGCGCTCGAAAAGTGAGATTATAATATACGACCGAGCGAAGAAGGATCGAGTCTAATTGATCGTATCGCGCGGCATTCCTTACAGCCGATCGGAGATTCCAATATACATGCTAATACCGCGCGCGCCTCGGCGTCGTGCCTTGGCCGATCCACACACATGTTATGCACGCGCCGCAGGACATATTATGCGCGCACGCGGATATAGTCAGTCACGTACACCCTCGTTGCGGGGGAGTTTTCGGATACTTTGGTGTGTGCTCCAGCGGCCGATATGACCTATATTTGCGGCCAATGCGCCGCAAGCTGCTGCAGCTGCTGCCATTGCCGCGCTGAAAGCGATGAAAAGTCTCGCAAGAAAAGCCGACCGTCCACCGCAGAAATATCGTCGCTGGGGTATTACACATCTGTCCCCCGAGTGTGCACCATATATATAAAACGAAGTTTGCTCTCTCTTTCTCACACACACACACGAGTACGCGCGCTTGCAGTAAATGGCCCGTTTGCGCGAGTAAACATCGTAGGACGGCCGATTCGATTACGTGCCGAAAGAGAGCGAGCGAGCGAGTGAGAGAGAGAGAGAAACGTATGTACATGTATGTGCATTTATTTAAAGCTGCACAAAAAGGGGGAGCGCAGAGATTCAATTGTGACTTTTGCATGTTTCATCGAGTTGTCAAATAAAATTACTTCTGCAACGAGTGTGCGCGCGCGCGCAAGCACGTTAATGCAAACACGCGAGTGATTATTAGGTGCTACACGACCATCCCCTCCAAACCACGCACTTATTCAATGTACCAATGAACTACACACTGTAGCTATACACTTGTTATATATAGGTACCTATTGTTGTCATACTTACTCAACAGCATGGTGTTGGTTGCAGAAGCGCAGCAACTGGCTCGTTAATTAAAAAAAAAAAAAAATTGCGTGCAGGATCGAAGCTTTTTTGAATACATACAAATGTAGAAAAAGCTCAGAGAAGAACGAAATTGAATTACTTTACCTAGTTTTTGAAGGCTTAGTAGTAGAAGCTCGATCGTATCGGCTAAATGCATGTGTGTTTGTGTACGCACAACGCATAGCGAGAGAGAGAGAGAGAACGTGAGAAAACAAACGACGAAGATGCAATACACGTATAGGCATACGTTTATACACATAGAGACACAGAAAGAAATAGATAGATAGATAGATAGTAGAATGAAAGGAAGAGTGGAAATAAAATGAAATAAAAAAAGTGAGTTAAATATGTCAAGAAAAAAGATAGATGGAGAGACAGCGATAGAAAAGAAAAAAAATTATATTGAAACTCACAGCGTTTTTTGGACCAATAATCATCGGCACTGACGGTGGGTAGGATCATGCTCCAGGCTTCTTTTTTGCGTTACACAACACACGCGTTTTATTCGTGCATAGCAAAACAGATAGATAGAAGAAGTAGGAGAGAGAGCAAAATGTTGAATACAACGCCGGTGGGTGTAGAATGAAAAACAAACAAACAAATAAAACGAACAAAGTAGTATAGCATAGTATTGTAGTGAGTGTTGTTGCTGTAGCGCGGCGATATTTATTCATATAGCCGAGGATAGCCACGGCAGTTTTTTTGTTGCCCTCCTCGCAACAGCCCGACAATGACGACGGAATATTTTCCGTGCGTGCGCGTATATATTTACTCGGGAGCCGGCTGACGTTCCGTTAAATTTTCATGAAAATGTTTATCATTAGCCACCGAACTCGTATCTCATATACGTATGTAAAGCTCTATGTCATTTTCCGGGGGCGAGGCAAAAAAAGATCGGTACGATGTATACACGGACTCGACGCGAAAGTGGAAGAGTAAAAAATAGCGGTCGGTATTATGAGGATTAGAAAAAGACGAAAAAAAAATGCAAAATAGTATACGCAGACTTGTGCGCGTGTGTGTTCATGTGTGGTATGTATGCGGTACACCAGTAGCGTGTGTGTGTGAAAAAGCACGAGGGTACGAGGGTACGAGCGAGCGAGAGAGAGAGAAAAGTAAAGGAATCTGTGCTGCGAGTTTGAATATACTTTGGCCAGGCCTGTGTGTAAGATTTTTTTTTTTTTGCTATAACGACCGACACAAGAGAGTAAGCTGGGCCGCTCTGTAATATAAAGAGCCTGTGTGTGCCTTGCATGGTATATATATTGGCGCATGCACGTGCATTGAGTTGTAGTACTACTACTCGGCATATAGTACTCGGTGCTCAGCACTGGCTGTCGCTGCTGCTGCTGCTTCCACTGGTGGTGCCGTACCGGAAACTGGGTCAACGCTCAATAATCGCGAATGCGCGTCTGTCTCTCGCTCGTTCCTCCTCCGATCCGCATATACAGCACTTCCTCGCCGCCGCACGCGTATAACGCGCAATTGAAATAATGCGCTATATAGATCTCTGCGAGCATGCCGTGGCACGAGACGTGGCTCTCGTATAAGGATTCCGCTTTTATATTCTATATGAGCCGAACAACATATATCATCCGTGCGGCATCGATCACTCATACGAGTTTTTCGAGTACGTTATAGCCGGTGCCAGTGTTAGTGTATGTGTGTTACGCGTGCGTGAACGTGTTCATAGATCAAAGAGCGAGAAAAGATGATGTATTATAATATGTGAAAGGCAATGAATGTATTGATACGATGATGCACGAAATCACTCACCTTTCTCGCAGTACATGCCCTCGTACTCGGCGCTACGGCACTCGCAGAAGGGCCCGCTGTCCGTCGATATGCAGATGCCGCCGTGCTGGCACGGGTCCCTGGTCTCGCAAACGTCGCTCGAGTTCGCCTGCACCATCCCTCGTAAACTCTGCAAAACAGAAAATCAAAACAAAGGGACTTTAGAGTTGGGCCATCTTACTCCAGCTTATTCTTATTCAACGTGGGTATATATAGGTAGCGCGGATAGTTCCAATCTATGCTGCATATCTGAATGAGAGGCCTAACTATAGCCAAGCCCGGAGTTGCCCTCCTCTCATCACGTCGCGAACCTATTTTTCTCTTCCAGGCTCGAGACTCGTATAAGGTATATACATGCAGCAGTTAATCTCGGCCAACAAATCATCCGGAGCTCATTTTTCCGTTCGCGCGCCGAGTCCCGTGCGCCAAGCTGTACAATAGACACATTAGAATCTCGTCAGGGCTATAGCAGCAGGGCTCGTTCTCCACGTCCGATAAGACCCTGCGATTTCTATGCAATTTGCAACACGAGGCATTTTATCTTTCTCTCTCTCTCTCTCTCTCTTTCTCTCGCTCTCTTTTTCTCTGTACTACTGGCAGGGTATACCTACACGAAATATCGATCTCTAGTACGTACGTACGTACGTACGTATTCACAGAGGAAAAATCGAGTGTGTATAGAGTTTTGGAGCACGTCATTCTTTTATTTTCATCCGAAATTCGAGCTATAGCGCGAGAGACGTTTGACGGACAAAGACGAAATTTTGCTACGCGCGTATATTGTGTGAAGTGTGTGCTATAGTCGTTTAATCGTACAGTTGGAAGCTTGCGAGATGGCGACACATGCGCCCTTTTTTCTTCCTCGTCCTTTTGAAGCTTGCGCCGAAAGTGCGCCATGCACTCGTTCGAGTTGTTTAAGCCCTTAAAAAAGTGCATCTCTTTTTACGACGCGCGCGTGTATATATTGAGTTTGAAACTATATATCGTGGATGCACGTAAACATATCATGCACCTGTGCCAGCGCCGAAAGGCAAGGAAATCGTGTACCTAGTAGCCTGCAGCAGCGAGAGAGAGACGACGTTCGATGCTGCTGCTGCTGCTTCTCCGCGGGCGCAGGTATCAGGCACAGATAGCTGCTGATAGATATACGCATGACATAAAGTCGGAATCTCCGCGAGCTACGTGTGTCACGCGCCATTTCGCATCCAACGTATACGATTATATGCGTTTGTGCAGACTGCAACTTATATCTATACAGCATGGGGGAGTAGTAGCAGAGTAGCAGTGGTAGGGGGGTTCGAGCTTGCACACGCGACCTCGTTTTCTCGCGGCGCGCACTATACATTATATACGTAGCTAACGTAGCCTGTACGCGCCGAACCGACCCTGACCTCCTTAGCATTTGTTCCATGCGCTCCCACGCTCGTGCAGCCACGTATTATATGTGTATACGTATATATGGCATGTGTACAATGGCGTGGATCTAGCGAGCCCCCTCAGCTTTACGCGACTTTTGCACACACACACAGACACACAGACACACTCATATGCATGTATAAACAAGCCGACTGAGCAGCGAGCGAAAGCACAGCTCAGCACGCGGAAAGCGATACGTCAAGTGCCTGTCTTTGTTACGTGTGTGATTCGCGCGCAACACGCGTATAGCCCGCAGCAGACGTATAAATCGTCGGCTGCGGGGCTCATAAATTGCTGCGTTATTCTCTTTTATTTATAAGTATTATTTATAAATATCTACTGTTGACCGCTGCATACGAAACAAATACTATAGCCAGTAGCTGAGCACATTCGTACTTATTTTTCATAATGTAATAACCACAATAATAGTGCGAAGAGCATCGACGTAATCTGGCTGCGGTACGTCGAGTTCGAAGGAATTAGCCCCGAACTAATCCCAACATCAGTTTCTCTCTCTCTCTCTCTCTCTCTCTCTCTCTCTCTCTCTCTCTCGCTCTCTCTCTCTCTCGCTCTCTCTCCTCCTCTCTCTTCGTGTACGCGCAGCTTTATACGTCTGTATATTATAAGCTCTCTCTAATGCACACTTAGCAACTAGTAGGCAGGTAAGAGTGCGCATACGTGCACGTACCCTACGGCCACTCGAATTATCAAAAATACCACTTAGCTCTGTGTATACTGTTCATAATTATACGCTAGTCGCGAGCCTCAAATGCGAGAGCACGAGGGCAAACTCGGGCTCTGCATGCTACAACTCGTCAGCTGCTGCCGCTGTATATGTCGTAGCTCGACGAGAGTATATAATGCAAACGTGTACAATTGCCCTTCAAATCGATGTTGCATGCGCTGTGGCAGCAGCAGCAGAGCACGGAATAAGGTAGAGTGAAAGCAGGAGAGAGAAAAAAAGTGGAAGAAAATTGTACACGAACAGTCGTAGAATCATGCACACGATAATGGAATGCTCGATGAAAATAAAGATTCCTTCGCAGAGACGGGTTGAATCGTTGCCGCTACCGCTGCTACTGCTGTCGTACGCGAGAGAGAATCGAAAAAATGTTGCAAGCTTGTCGTTGTCGACGAATACGACGACGACATCGTCGTAGTATACCTGCTGCATCATAATACCGAGTCAGAAAAAGAAAGATAGAGACAGGCCAGAGCCCTTATTTCTTCGTATAGACGGCTGGCGCGCGTTGTGTATTTTAAAAGCTCACGCTGCCTGGCACGTAATCCATTGTGTTGCTGTTACTCTGCTGCTGCTGCTGCACACTTTCAGAAAATAGATTCGATTTATTGCAGAGATGAAGCTGGACGTTGCCTCTAATAAATGGAGGCGAAAAAAAAAACGAAGGATACATCCAGTGCTGTGCGCGCTGTGTACATACTGCGCAATACCTTACTTGGAACGAAAATTCATGAAATTCTCGGCCCGCAACCACTTTACTTGCAACTGCTGTAGCTACTGCTGCTGCTGCTGCTGCTGCTGCTGTTGTTGTTATTCACGTAATTTTCATTTCTCTCTAAGCTGGCCTACTTGTTGTATACGAATTTAGCCGTTACCGTTTTCGAGTCATTAGCTCGTCAATTGTTTGCAGTATGCACGATAGGGCCGAACACTTACTCATTCACTCTTACACGCGTACATAGACACACAGGCACACATACACACACAGAGTATGTATATGTATATCGATTGCCTCTTGAGTGGAGCATTAATACCTCGACGCTCGGTGTGCTCCAGGAACGCGGCGCGCCGGAACACTCATATAATATTGATGCCCGCCTCCTGCCCGTCGCCGTTGAGGGAGAGAGAGAGTGCGCGCGAACTTTTAGCACTTGTAGACAACTGCTGCTGCAGCTAGCAGCAGCGGGTGCGCCTCAAGAGCAGCAGCAGCAGCAGCGACAGCGTACCTATCCGATACTGCACAGCATGACATTTGCATATAGCTAGCGTTTGCTGTCTGACACCGCGACAACGACGACGGCGAAGGCAGCGAATCAGGAGAAAATAAGAATCTTGTCTCTCTCTTTTCTATTTCTTCTACTATCGGTTCTATTTTCGCAATCACGCTGACTGATGCGTTAATTTGAATGCAATCCTTTACGAATATCGATCGAGTAAATTGTACATCGATGTATATAGACGATCGATCTTCTCTGTGCATGGCGCGCGATGAGGAAGACGCGCGCGACGGCAGGCAACTAGATACTAAAAGCCTCAGCTGCATTCACCGTGCACATCTCGTTGCGCGCGCCTTGACGTGGCAGTAGTAGCTCCGTGGCGTGTATATACATCGTAATTGATTCATCGCAACGATCAAAGGGACTTGCGATATTGTGAGGGCCGCATCGGTATATTTAGGTACAGCTGCTATAGCTATGTATACCATCATCGTATGCGATTGAAATTCGTGTTTACGTAATGTGTCAGATACGCGACGTACACGTCTGGGAATGTAATCAGGACGCGGGCGCATCACGCAGCTGCATTGTACACAGAGAGAGAGAAGGAGCCTCGAAGGATTTTCCCGGAAAATGAAAAGAGTCCGACAGACAGACGAGCTTGCGAGCTTGCTAGCGGCAGTGGAGTAACCAAAAATAACGCGTAATGTAAGTGCGACGTCTTATTCGCTTCCTCGTATTTTTTTTGCTAGACCTTTTTTGCATGCGTGCAACGCAGCAATAAGTTGATGTGAAACGCCTCGTAAGTAGTATTTTTGCTCTATAAGGGCGAAGCGTGGGAGGCATTTTTTCTTTCGCCCTCTCTTTCTCTCTCTCTCTTCCTCTTACGGCTCTCTACCCGAGTAAGAATCGCTGTATTCAACGCAACCGAAAGCTCGCAAGCTTCTGCTGCAATTCTATACACAACTCGTTGGAACGCGCTGCTTGCTCCGTCTCTGCTCTTTAGAGCATTCAGTTTCTTTTAGCAGGAGCTGCTGTTGCTGCTGCTGCTACTACTGCTCGGGAGTGTGAAAGAAAGACACTTGTACAGCCGTTTTTTTTTTCGTGAGAGCGAAAGAGAGAGATAAACACGAGCCGCACGAGAAAATGCTTTTTCAACTCTCGAGAAGATTAATCACGGCGCGAGCTGTTTTCTACTTTCTTCATTCCATTTTTGTATATATAGAGCATTGTATACCTGCAAATTGTATCCTTTTGCGGAACGAGAGAGAGACATGGCAATTGAAAAATTACGCGCTCGTCCCCCCCGGCACCAATGGCAAAGCGCTGCACCGAGACCAACTGCGCGGAAGCGAAAAAATTTCCGCTTTCAATATATAATACGTGGCTGGGGCTAAGAAAATTGTACGAGCGCGACTTTCACAACTGGACCCGCGTGGTGGGTAGAGGAAAAATTGTCGACGAGCTTTCGACGCACGAGCTTGCGAGTCGCGCTGTCGTGCGCCGCAACCCGCTGCCACTGTTGGACGGGGCTTCAAGTTTTTACATAAAAGCTGATAGTTTGAAGGCGAGCGAGCTCGAGCTCTATACAGATATATACGTTGTCGTTGATGCTGGTATAGATCAAAGAGTTGCAGCAGCAGCAGCAGCTGCTGCAGCTGTGCGCGCGAAATAAAGAAAATTCGCCGCGTACACTCGCGACCCGACCCACATTTCCTCTGCACGGAGCGGCGGGCGGGCGTGCATACACCTATATAGGTGAGCATACACACGGACGCACCGGAGCACACCGCACGGCGTATATACATGCACATTCACCACAAAAAAACAGTATGACGACGACGACGACGACGACGAGTCACTCTCTTTTTGGAGGCTGCGGGTAAACACATACACACGCTCGTGTGCACCGATCCGACCGTCCATCTCGCGTACACACAACTTTCAGCAGTGGTATATAAGACGCGCAGGGGTCGCACGATGCTGCTGCTTGAGGATTCGTCATTTGCATCGCGCATAATGTATATACGTAGCTCGTGTACTTGAATAGAAACCAGCTCTCGTCTCTCTCCACGCGCATATCGTACGTAATCCTCCTCATTGGCCTCGTTTTCCCTTTTTTTTTCTGCGGGCACACACAAAAAATGGGCTACTAGCAGCAGCAGCACAAACTATTCTCTGGCCTTTTTGCTGTATGACTCGTGTATCCGCGTCTTATCTGCACACGGCTAGCGCACGCGTGTGTGTGTGTATCTGTATGTGTGTGCGGATAGCTTTGCGTCGAGCGAAAAATAAAAAATAAAAAGAAAGAAAAACGAGGCTCGGTAATATCAAGAAGTCGGGAAAAGCCACACAAACACAGGCTCACAGACACGTTCATATACGGCATAGCAGTGCGAGCAGATATTGCATGCGGAAAATATCGGTGCGAGGGGGTGTACGAGCACGAGAGAAAGCGAGAGAAAAAGGGGGAGTGTATATTCCTTTTCGATACTTTTGCATACTTTATACACGGCGTAAGCTCAAATGCATGCAAATACTCTCTCTCACGCGCGCGCGAGCAAGCGAGAGATAACGATAAAAGAAGAAAGTCGCTATGCGCTCTAGCGCGCTTCGCCGAGAACTATAGGGATATACGGAGCACACGCATAGATAGAGCGATACGTGCGAAAGCTCGCGATCGTGCATTATTATAGTGTGTGTGTGCGGGTGTGCGGGTGCGGTGATGGTGGTGGTGATGGTGCATTATACATATATATACCGCAGTAACGGTGCGCGTCGGTGCTGAGAGGGCGGGGAATCGATGGCACATAGCAGCTCACCAGCCATTGAGTGCAGAAGCGCGACTGAGAGAGAGACAGACGAGAGATCGTGTCGGCTGCGCGGGACAAGGTTTGCTGCCGCCACCATATACGCTCTTCAATTAATCATCGAGCCGCAAAGACACGGAGATAAGTCATGTACCGTATAGCGTATAATAGCGACGCAACGCGTGTACGCAGCAACAGCGGTAGCAGTGTAACGCACAGCTGCAATGGATCGCATGCATAGCATATATAGCGGGCACACACGTCTGCAACCTTCGTGGCGTATTCGCTGCTGCACATTTACGTAATATAATCCCTATATGCATATCCTTTTGAACCGGAAATTATTTTTACCCCTCAAAGTTCGTGCGCTGTAGGGCGAGCTTTTCCCACGTGTTTCGGGTCTAGGCAGCAGGCAGCGTCTTGAGCGTTGCTGCAATCTTAGGGGCTCGTTACGCCTGACAGCTGCTATATATGCTCGGTAGTCTTTTACTCGCGCGTCGAGCGAATCGAATAGGTCGTGCGAGCGAGAGAGAAAAAGTGAGAGAAAGTAGAGAAGGAAAATTTTAACTTCGACTATACAATTGTATACGTATACTCTACCTTCTATACATATAAGAAACAAAAAAAAGAAGAGCTAGATGCGTCGGCTACGAGGGCGGCGGCGGCATTGCCTTGCCGCGCGTCGTGTGCGCGGCGCGCGTTGAGCGAGATAAAGCACTGCTCGTTCGTCTCATGGCTTTTTTTGTCTTTTTCCTTACTTCTTCTACTTCTTCTTCGTCGTATACTTGACTCCCATTTATACGTGCAGCAGCTAGCTCGAGCCATGTACGTGTAGTAGATATAGCGCGGGCTCAAATGCCCCATTGTCTCTTGGCTCTCTCGCTCTCTCTCTTACTCTTTCTTTCGCACACGGCTCCCATTGGGACATTATAATGTGCAGCTAGGCTATTCTGACAAAGAGCCGTTGCCGTTGCTGCACTAGTGCGCTGGCCCTCCCAGAAAGAAAAATAGAGAGCAAGGATCGGCTCTCTGCGATTACTTTCTTGCCTCGCGCGCATCCTTTGTTAGGTCCTCGAGAATTGCATCCGCGCTTACGAGTTGGCGTATATTATATTTTCATATACGTGCAGCAGCAGCTCGAGGCTGTACATCCGAGACCTAATTGAAATTCGATTAAATATATTTCAGCCGCAGAGCTTGTATACATAGCGTCGAGCTTAACCCTTATGGAAAAGGTCACACTCGATCTCCCACACACTCACGTACTCAAACTACACGCACACACACACACGAGTACGAGGAAGTATACGGCTGATAAAATCGCCATTATAGTTACTGCAGCTATACGTGGCGAACTCGCGCGCGGCTACACTTTTATCTCGCAGCCGCAGCAGTTAATTACCAAGTCCAGGCCAGTTTGGCTCATCTATCAGCCCTTGTCATCAGCTTCAAAGTGCTATACGAGTTGGGCTGCAACGTATAGTTCTTTCTCGTTCTCTCTCCCTCTGTGTGTCTCTCTCTCTCTCGTGCGCAACCAGAACCGCCGAAAAAGTCAAACTCTCGCACCCCCTCTACTTTGTGCATATACGGCTACAAACGAATTTAAATGTGATTTAAAAGAGCCTAGTTTCACTCGTCTGAAGTTACATTTCGTCCACATTATTCCTAGACATCTTAAAAGTCAAGTTTATTTCTCGTGAGCTCGCGAGCTCCGGAGATTTCCATCGTATTCGAATTATCCCGACGCGACGGCAACTGACTTTTTGCTCGTCGAGCTAACGCTAATTTCATTCGCTCTCTCTCTCTCTCGCAAGATTTATTTTCTTCGTCTCCCTCTCTCACTTCCTCTCAATGAACAAACGCGCGCGGGCCGTCGACGCACAATAAGCGTAATTACGCGCGAGCAAGCGCATACATTACGCAACATCGGCGAAATTCACTAAAGCGCTGCGAATGAAACGCAACATCCCGAGGCTGTGCTATGCCACTGCTATGAGAATTGCTAGAATTGCGCGTGTGTGCGAGTGCGTACGAGCGCGCTACCTTTTTCCAATATTATCGCATTACGTAATGTGTCTTGCGGATCGCAAGACCTTTATACGTTATTATGTGTGTATCAACGTATATTTACCACGAACGTAGCAGTCGATTTATCAAAGACCATCGATCACTTCGAGCTCACGGGCTTTTGCTATACTCGGTGTCTTTCAAGGCGGCCGCGCGCACACGGTCCAGACCTTATTCTATATAATACCAACGAGTTTACAAGCCGTAAAACCTTCTCTTTTACTGTACTCGTGTCGGTGGCTGTATACCTATAGATATGTTTGTATATAATAATAATATCAGTGGCCACGAAGGTGACTCGACCCTACGGGCCGTTCGATTGGACGCGCGGTACCACTCCATAAATACGTAAAGGCGAGCTTGCAAGCTCTCTCTCTCTCTCTCGCTCGCTCGCGAAAAAAGAGCGAAAATGAAAGAATAGTTCGGGAAACATAATGGTTCGATTCGTCATTGTCATTGGCTAGTAGCATCGGTGATAGAGGAGAGAAAATATATGTATAGCAGTCTACATCAGGGTTAAGAAGAAAGAAACGAAGCCCTCGTTCAGACAATAGCGAGGACTAGCAAACTCTTCTTCTACTTTCTCGTGGTCGAGAAAACAAAGCAGCGTCGGAGAGAGAAGTATAGAATCGAGATGCTGCAACAACCAGCCAGCGAGTACCAAACTCCGTTGCTGCTGCTGCTTTTGCTGTTTCCCGGGGAAAAAGCTCTTCAAGGTCAGTCTGGTAGCAGCCAGGTACAGGTAGTGCAGTAGCAGTAGCAGCAGCAGCCACCAGCGCGAGTAGTATATCCCAACGAACGTCCAGTCAGTGGTATAAGCTGATGCTCCCCTCTTCCCGCAGCACGTATACCCTCACTTCGACTCTAGGGCTTGCTCAGCAAAGAGAGAGAGAGAGAGAGAGAGAGAGAGAGAGAGAAAGCCATATTGATCGGTGCGCAGCCGGCTCTATATGATTCGGGCGTGCGCAAGTTTGCTCTTCTCTCTCTTTCTCACTCACTCGCTCGCTCGCTCTCTCTCTCTCTTGATCCGACAGCGATGATGATAGCAGCAGCACAGCATAGCGTAGCTTTTAGCTTGCGCTGTTGCCGCGCTGTGCTGCAAGCTCATCGCTCGTGTTGTACACGAGCTAGCCGCCTGCTCCTGCTGCTGCTGCTACTACTGCCGTACACGCAGGTGTCCGCCGTATAGTAGCATAGTATACGCCTTATATTCGAATATCCCGCTCGACGACTCGAGCCGAGCTTTTCTGTCGCCGCGGCAACAACGCGAACACGTGCTCCTCCTTGCTCGAGCTTTGCTGCTACCGCTGTTGCTGGCGCGACTGCCAAAAACCATAAATCAAGCTCTAGCCGCCAGTCGTTATTATTCATATTTTTCGTCTCTAAAAAAAATGTTTCTCTTCTCTCTTTTTTTTTTTTTATTTCGCTGACTATTTTACGATTGCGAGACGGAAAGAGAGAGAGAGAGAGAGAGAGAAAGAGAGAGATACAGCCGTACACGCGAGATCGAAATATTACGAACGACCTGTATATAACACTCATGTGTGTGTTCGTGGAATATCAGCAAAAATAGGATGAGAGAACGCTCAGAGACGAAGAATGGGGATAGAGAGAGAAATCGATTTGCCAGGTGTATAGGCAAGCGACGTATTCCCACACATTCACAAAAACATTCACACAGCCATACGTCAGAGAGCACGAGTGAGGAGAGTTTGAGTTTGAGTTTGAGTTTTATTTTGAAACGGACCGTGGGGTAGAACCCCATGTGGCCCATAAGAACAAATATACAAAAGTATAATACAGTTAATTGCAGAGCAATGGTGGTAATATTTACATATCGATTAGTAACAATATTTACAAGCAAAATTAACAATAGAAAGCTTGAGATCGAATGATAGCAAATTTCAAGTATTGAGAAATATTACATATTAGAGAATAATTGAAGGCAGAAAAATACATGAAAAAGACAGCTCAGCTCAGCTGGGTACGTGAATAAAATCATGATTTCAAAGCCACTGCATTTAGATCTTCTTTAGTGAGTATTGGTATGAGGTCCGACTGAGGTGATATACGCATGAAGACAGTCAAATTTCGGACGATTGGGCTGGGATACTGGTGATGACGAGATAGCGATTTGGCTTCACGAAGCAGATGATATACATTTTTGGGCCATAAAGGACTCAGAGAAAGATGGGATTCACCACCAGTATCAAACAGATCCTTATTTCCTATTCTTGCCAGCCTATGTGATTGAGCAACAAGGCCATCGCGCACAATCGATGAAGAGCACTGGAAAACGATGGCACGAGTGCGTTCCTTGACAGAGCGTGGGTTCCTTGGTTTCCAGCTTCGAGTCCCAGTAATGAATCGCTCGTGATGTTTTAAACCCATAGTTGAAAAAGTCTTTTCAAGGACCTTGTCGTCGGAGAGCTCTAGGCCAGATGGCACGCCAGACAATAGCATTTCGCACTGGTCAGTCTGCAGTGAGCAAGGTGCAATAAATCCAGGAATTTTGCCTATAAATTCAGAGCACTCTGCCGTGGCGACTTTCAAATTTTCAAGATCCTTTTTTATTGGCGATTCAGAAAGAGTAGATGACTTGACTTCCTGTTCCGAAACACGACGGTCGAGATCTTTAACCGACGCACACAAGCTTTCAACCTTATCCATAAGGCGATCCATAATTCCATACATTTTATCGACCAATTTTTGGTTTGCCATATCGACATATTTGATAATGTGCTCGGTTTCGCCTTGAAAAGTTGCAGGGCACGACGTGTCCGACTGAGACATGATGAAAGAGTGATAGGCTTAGATTCCAAACACCAGCAGAAGACGACACGAAACGTAAACACGACACTTAAGAGGCACTGGACACTTGTAGAAATCTTGCGACTGCGCGTTTAAGACTTCCTCAGATTTTCAGTGATTCAGAAAACTAACCTTCAAAGTCGAACTCGATGGAGAAATGATAATAATTCTAATTGCAGGGTCAAAGATGCAACAAAACACCTGATGCATCCGGAACCTTGCAATATTGAGCGTGCAAGACCTGCAAAACAAAAGCGCCACAAGGGCAGAAAGCAGCAGAAAAATAGCCTTAAAGAGGAGCAAGCGTGAGATGTGTGTGGCTACGTACCCAGAGAGAGAGAGAGAGATGAAATTGCGAATGTTCGATCTCGCCGCTAGATTAAATATAAAATTTGGGAGGGTCGAGAAATCGCGTTCCTAATTCACATTTTCTATCTATCCCAGTACGAGTACGGTCGCGCTTTTATCCGTCTCTAAGGTAGATCGAAGAGAGATCTCGCGTACACACCGACGGATCCGAGCTTGATTAAAATGTTTAGTTTCTACTATCTCGCTCTCTCACTGTCTCTCGCTCTTCTCTCGTCTGACTGTATAGCTCTGCAATTATACAGGATACGTATAATAGCATCCGAACAACTGCACACGCGTCTTCTTGGTTAACCGCAGCGAGCAGAAGCGGCAGCAGCAGTGTAGTGTGCGGCCTTCCGGCCAGTCATGGCTTTTGCCGTATTGCTCCGTACGCTGCCCGTGTATATACCGTGTATATACGTGTGCGCAAATTTAAATAAATACAGATGTATATATAGCCAGTGTAGACGAAGCGTATACACATTTTCAACTGGCTGATAGTATACCAGACCCATATATACGCAATGTATACGTATATACACACGTGCATATACACATCCGTCCGCGACACTGTAATACCTTTTGTATATCTCGAGCTTTTCAACGGAAAGCATTTTCCATCCATCAGAGCGTAAATATATGCTGCACACATACACACGTAGCTATTCAGCTTCTTTCTCTCTCTCGTTTTGCCTTCACTCTGTATGTATATGCGCTCGTCTAGTTTTTTTTCTCTTTCTCTCTCTCTCCCTCTCCACGAAGCTCGGTTTTTTTTCTTTTTCATTTTTTCTTTCTCTTTTTCATTTTTTTTTACTTTTTTTATCGTCATATCTCGTAACACTGCCCCACCTGTGTTCGAATTACTTTTATATCCTTTATATATGTTTAAACATTGTATGCATTATGAAAGAATCCCAAGCGAGCGAGCATAACCGTGGTTAGTTTGAAACTTTATCCGCTACATTACAGGGCGGAAGCCAGCGCTCAACGATATGTATGTATCGTTATATATATGCCCGAAAACTCGATATACACTGTCTATATGAGCTTTTGAAAAATCGATGAATTCAATCAAAAGAGTTCAATGTGCAATGCAGCAACAACGACAGCAGCACCAGCAGCAGCACCAGCAGTCGGTCGGGAGATGAATGAACGCGATACGTCTAAATTTGTACAGGTAGGAGAATCGCGGAGAGTGGCTACCCAATGGCCGAGAGTGGCTTCCATAAATTGTTTCGAGTAATATGAGATGGGTGCGCGCAGCGCGTATATATACATATGGAGCATGCGACGAGCTAAAGTACACACTTTGACTGCACCGCACCGCGCGCCACTAACACAGAATGAAAAAACGCGTATATAAACCCATCCAAGCATCATAAAACAAAAACGATGACGGTGAATGAAAGGCTTTTTAGGTCTCTCAAGCGTTCGGTATATTGAGCCGCGCATAGACCGACAGTGAGCGAGAGTAAGAGCTAGTGAGATTCCTCAAGTACCCGGAGGATTTCCAAGAATGCCGATTGCTTTTCTCTATTGACGTACTGCACACTCAATTCATTAGGCCGACGCACGCAGCAGCGGCGCTTGCCTCTTAGTCTCAACGCGCGCGCGCGCACACACACTCACTATAAACTACCGCACTATGAGGGAGCTTGCGGCTAAAGCTCGTTGAAATTTGACTCCTGGGCAGAGAGAACCGAGCGCTCGCGACTGCTTATAACTTTGACGGGAGCTAGTAGCGTGTGCAAAAAAAAAGCTGCGTGCACTCGGGAATCACGGCTAAGTACGTCAGTGTGTGCGAGTGTGTGTGTGGGTGTGTGTGTGTTGTACGTCATGTACACCGGCCACCTGTTAGCGGCCGTACGTATACGTAATTAATATATATGTATACGCGCGCGCGCGAGCTCGAGCCGGCAAAGACAGTTGGCGCGACGAGGAATCGTGCCGAGTGGCCAACCCTTGCCGACGACCTCGTTTTCACCTGTTCCGCAGCATGTATGATGAACCCCCAAAGCTCGTGCGCGCATACACACACGCAAACACACACGCTTACACGAAAACGGCTACGAGCGTAACAACAAAAGCGTTATAACGTAGCCGAGCGTAGTACGCGAGTGTAGGTCAGCGACGCTTGTGGCCGCAGAGAACGCGGGGCTAGTAAGTATAGGGCTACGTATAATAGGATTGTGTCTTTTCCGCTTTCAGCTCGAGTTCGCGCGATGCTGTGTGAGCTGTGCTATATATGTAACACATGATGGGCTATATGCGCCGAGGTGCTGTGTGTATGTATGTGTGCGTCATCGATCCGACAAAAGGCTTATGTATTATAACGTTTATACGTATATATAATAGAACTGGTCTAGCTCCGCGACTGATTTTTCGCTCATTTTCCCCGCTCCACCCTTCGGTATATACGTGAGGCTTCGAGTGCTATTGAAAAATGCGCGACTTTTCGAACTTTCGTCGCGCCACTTTTGCAAAACTTCCACATCCGGGCACGGCGATATTTCGAAACTTTATGCGCTGCAAGCTCCACTTCCTGATTCTCTTCTTTCTACCGCGGTAACGTTTCACAGACAGCAGCAATATAAAAAAAAAGGACTAAACGAATCCGAAATGCAACTTCTACTAATATATACATCGATATGACTCGAAGGCCTCCACAAATATATCCGCTCGTCGCTTTTTTCAATATATACTGCATAAAACGATAGTTTCAGTTGGTCTTCGATGTCGATTTATGTAAGCGGAAAGAGCGAGGAAAAGAAAATTCTTGTTACATTTTACAATTTTACATCGATAAAGAAACGTTAGAAAAACTGCGTGAAATTAATCGTTGACAAACTTGATTGTCGCTTTTTAGCAAGTTTTATTCCGTTTAACTATAATATGCTTTTAGTGCGAAGAAAAAAAAACGACAGTCAATGATTAGATTACGAGACTTGAGTGCGATAGATCTCATCTATTTCAAAACCCATACCTCTAATGATCTATCAAAAAGATAACAGCCCTTCGCATGCCTCATAAACTAATTGCCATCACGCTATAGAATGTAAGAAAAAAAAGCTCCTTCTTCGCACGCTAAAATCGATTTTCCTTCTGCAGCCACTCGCAGGATTACGTTTTACGGCTGCCCAGCCAGAATACATACACACACACACACACACAGCTGTATACAAGGCGCACACGCGGGGCAATTTTAAAAGTACAATCTATCGATCGGGATATTATTTGTAACGTAAACCCGGCAAAGCAGACGCGCAAGCTCTGCTCCTATGTGTACGCGGGATCGTCGAAATAATAACTGTCTCGAGCTTCAGAGCATCCCCGGTTCTTTTTTCTCGAAAATGACGATTACGAAAAAATAGAAAAAAGAAAAAAGAAGGTGAAGTAGGTAGAGCTAGTCACTTTTTTCGAGAAAACGAGCGCACGAAAACAAAAAAAGGCTACACAAATCAAAATGAACCTTTTCCCCTTGGTTTTTTTAAATTTACGACTTTTACAGCGTTATTATTCCTCTTTACATTTTTTCTTCAGCTCTGTAATTTATTACCGACCTTTTGCAGAGCACGACGTTCGGTGGAATTTTGCGCAAATTTACCATCGTGTGCTTCTTTTACCTCTCTCAGTCTCGCTCACTCTCGACGGTGTGTATTGATTCTTATGGCATACACAAGTAGCCTCTCTTTCTCTTTAGCTATATATATGCATGTTACACAACACATACTGCTAAAGTGTGTACAGCTGCACATATTAAGTACTATTATAAGACGTTATATGCTGAGCTGTTGTAAAAGCTATTAGACGAAATATACATAATGTGCCGTGCAACAAACTCGTAGGGGTGCATTAGCCCCTCTCGACTCAATTTATCGCGTGGCATATAGGCTGCTGCTGCTGCTGCAGGGCACGTGACTTTCTCTGAGCTGCTGCGAGGAAAAGAAGTTGAGAGAGAAAAGAAAAAAGAAGCTTTTATATATCCTTATACGCGATTGTGATTCCGATTTCTTTCAACTATTCACGAGGGCATTTCACGATTTTTCAATCGACAAACATCCGAAGGTTTTGCTCGGCGCTCTCGCATTCGCCTTTTTTCATGCGCCGCGTCGACGCACCGGAGCAGAGTCATATTTTTATCAGCGCGGCTCGACGCGAGAGAAAGACAGAAGCAATTATTCGTTTGTCTTGAAATCCTCGTTCGTGGCTTTTCATTTGTAATTCACTTTTTTCGCCCTCTCACTTTTTTGTTACAGCAGCCGCGCCCGCACGCGGTGAAAAAAGCGTTGCAAGTTAGAAAAATCTCGGTGTGTCGGATCAGTCGCTTGTCCGGAACGAGAGAGTGAGAGGGAGAGAGATAGAATATAAAGAAAAAATGTCGATATTCTTTGCCAATAGTTAATTTAACGACTGTCTTTCATGCATAGGACGTCGATATGTCTGCAACGCGTAAAGACCGAAGAGCAGCTTTTTCAAATTAGTCCGTGGCACGCGTTTCACTATAGCTGCTGCATAGCATTCAAAAAACGAACGTCGAAAGTGCGGAATGAAAAAAAAAAGTCGTACGCGCTTGTCTGTGTGAGTGTGGCATGTATGTTTGCAGAACAGTCCGGATGAGAATCGAGCGATTTACTCGAATAATGGATAACGCTTTGGCAGGCTACGCGAAGCCTGCAATGCATCGCACCCTATGAATTTTCAAGTAATCTTTTTCTACGTGCAGCCGAGCTATCTTCTTTTTCCGACATTGTGCTCTTATATACACACATACAAACACCGAAGCGCGCCGACAAACGTACAGCAGCAGCAGGAGGTTCGAGTTATGATGAACTTTTCGATATATCGACCCGCGCGCGCGCGCGCGGCACACACATCGCTGCATAGACGCGGGGCGTAAGACGAGCGACCCAAAGCACTTTTATCTAGATGGTATATAATATGTATCGGACTTTTAGCCCGTCGACGATCCGCGAGCGCGCGCTGGTGAAAAGAAACTTTTCTGATATAAATTAGCGCTTCAAAAGTTTAGCCGCGCGCGCGCGCGGATATGGCTTTGTTCCACCTCTCTTTCTATCTCGCTCGTTAGAAGTGTAGCGCAATCAGATTATTCTTGCCAACGACGGAGACGACGACGATGTCACGAGGTCAAGAGACAATTTCCTCGCTCTCTCGCTCTCTTTCTCCTTTCCTGTTTTATATTGTATACAAACGTTTAAGGACGCGAGCGCGCGCGCAAAGGGACGACAAAGATGGCCCCGCGGCACAAAGCTCCCGAGCCCCGAATGTGTTGATCGAGAAACGCGATAACTTGAAAACGTACACTACGCACGAAAGTCCGCGCGACAAGTACAAGCGACTTTACTCGTGCTATAGCTACGTTTGTACGCGAGTGCAGAGGGTCGTCGTACGCTCGATAGGTTTTCAAACGCGCTTTTTTCCTTGATGACTTGCGCTCTTGCCTTTTCTCTCTTTCTCGACTTTTCATGCCTACGCAGCGCTTTGAGCTTTTTTTTTCTTTCTTCGCTGCCTATAGGCGCTGCCGCCGCCGCCGCGCTTTTTTCTTCTTTACGTGAACTCTCTACACACCCTAGACAATTTCCCGATAAGGTATAAGTGTGTATATATCTCGGGGTGCGCGATTCAAAGCCTAAAGCCGTTATTTAATCAAGTTGCAACAAATGGGATCCGTTTGCGGGCTCGATTCTATATAAATTTACAATGATATTACGTTCGTGCAGAAGCAAGCAGAACCCAGTAGCAGCAGTAGCAGCAGCTCGATTCGATTTTGAGCTACTTTAACTCGATTATACCGTATTCAAAGGGAATGCCATGGGACTCGAGCCCTCGCCCTGCCACCTCGCGTTGCCGAAGTAGTTAGAGCCGATAATATTTTCCATTAATTTGGCTGGATTCACGACGTGCCGATTGTGATGAGAAAAAGAGGAATCTATATATATGGCTACAAAATTAATCAGAACATGGTCGCAAACTTACTCTTGCCATTTTGCGTGAAATATTGTTGTCCGGGCAGGGTAGTCCTCCGCACTGTGAACAAAAAAAGAATAATAATGGCATTATTAATGGTTACATTACGAAGAAAAAATGTTAGCAGTTAAGTAAATTGGCTCGATGATACGTCTTAAAGACATGCGATAGAAAAATTATTACGCTTCGTTATATGCTCGAAAGCTCGAGCTGCAGGTAGGTGCTCGCTCTAACTTTTCTTTCTTTAGGCTCTTTTATTTGACACTCGTGTCTCGTATACATAATACGTCTACTCTTTCTGTTTCTGTTTCTCTCTCTCTCTCTCTCGCTTGTTCTTTCGGTATGTGTGCTCTCTCTCTATCCAACCCATCATCCCTTCTTTCCTTTTTTTTACGAGTGTGTGCAGACTAAAAAACAAGGCAAACATACACTCAACAAAAAAAGTTGGCTATAGCTGGCGGAGAAAATAGTTTTGAGCTTGTAAACGGGGCTTTGCACGAGAGATATTCTCTGCCTGCGAAATATTCCACGCGCTCCGACGCGCGTAGGAGGCGCGTGGATATCGTGTAGGACAATTATCGTCCCTATTGTTCCGTTTTCCGCACTTGAATCTCGGCTGCTGGCTGCGTATGCGCGCCAAGCGGCGAACTATTTCAAGGAGTAAGAGACAAAATTGGGGATGACAAATTGGATAAAATTCCGAAGGTATAAATACAAGCGTATAAACTGTTTTCGCGGTTCGAAGTGAGTCGAAACTGTTTGGAAAAAAATTTAAAAGTTCAATTGATAAAAATCAGTCCCTAGCGAGAGGGGGAAGGAATACGAACGTACGAAGCGCATGTAGGTAGTGCAAACGTGTCCACACCAGCTCTTAGAATTACACACATATACACACACACACACATGCACACACAATACAAAGGTAAAAGCTGCGGCAAATAATGCTAACGCGCGATACAAAGGGTCAAAGCGGCTGAGAACGAGCTAGTCTGAACTGTGAATAAAATACACAGCACTTTTACGGTCTGTCAAAACAGTTGGTGCGTAAATCGAGAAAAATGCTCTGTATACATGTGTGGGTGTGTGGGTGGCAATGCAATTCTGCATCGAGCGCAAGCACACACACCCACACGAGCACACATAAAACGTACAAACTAGCTCTCTGGCGAATTTCCGGACAGCTGCGGCGTACAGGATCAAAGCCAATGACTGTGCGCGCGCTCGGCGGCGTCGGTGGCTGCCAGCGACGACGATCGAATAAAATGTTTATAACAGAGACCAGAACCCAACCCGCTGCAATGATGCGCGCGGATATTGCAAAACGGGACGAGGCGACAGCGACGCGCGCGGTGCAGCAGTGCCGTGTGCAGTTCTGTGCCACAGTCTTTGTGACAAGAAAAGCTCGATCGACGCACATTGTTAATTCCGCTGACTCTCTTGCTCTCTCTCTCTCTCTCTCTCTCTCTCTCTCTCTCTTCGCTAGTAGTACGTTATGTACGATGTATATATACGAGCGCTAAATTGGTCCTCGTACTACAATCATAAATTGTGAGCAAAAACACACTTTGCATTATGACCCGCTTTGCAGCCGTAGCAGCAGCAGCAGCAGTAGTATAGAAGCACTGCAGTATTACCGTGCTTAATACCGTCACACGCACACTGTGATGGATTTTTGGCTGACGCGCATAAATCCTACCCCCTCGTCGCGTCTACCCAACGAGCACGCTTGTATATACGCTTGCTGCTGCTGCTGCTGCTGTTGCCGCTGCATTTAATGGCTCAGCAAAACAGAAGGAGAGAGAGAGAAAAAAAATAATAATACACGTGGGGGGCGCAAGGATGAGCAAGTACAATATATAAACGAGGACTACTAGGTGTTTGGCTGTGTGTTATTGGAAAAAAACCTGCTGCCGCCTTTTTCACCAATAAAGCGGAAAAAGTGGCGGATACACCTCTACAGCTGCTGTTGCTGCTGTTTTCTACACTCTCCGGTCGTTGAACCTGATAAAGACCTAGGGCGCGAGCGATCAAACACATGCACAGCAGCTCGCACACACATTGTATACCGTGTAATAGAGACAATTTACTCGACGCCTATTGGGCCTCTAATGAACCGAAAGATCGATCATTCTTTTATTCTTTTCCTCGTCTCTCTCTCTCTCTCCCCCTTTGTGTGTTTGTGACGTTTACCCGAGTACGTGTAAACGCCGCGACGCTTAATTAGACAAACATCTTGTACAAATTGATCGCTTAAAAAATAATAGAGAGGTAAAAGAATAATAACACGTCCTCGGCAAAGCTCGCGCATATAATTACATTGAAACGCGTGTCACGCAGGACGTTTCGCTAGAAATAATATTTTTTGAGTAGCGAGTGACAGTTCATTCGTTGCGACGTACGGTCATGATGAACGATCCACTTTTACTACCTGTGCACAAAACGAGCGTCGATGTTTGTGTAAATAAAAAAATTAAAATTTATCGACCCCCGATGGCGAGTTCATTTTTTATTTTATTCACGTATATAAAAGCTGCAGTTCTTGCTCGACTATTTGTATATTGAAAACTCGTTACCGACGCTCTTTCATAAAAAATATTCGTTTGACATAGCGAGCGAGAGAGAGAGCGAGAGAGTAACTAATAATATTTAAACGTAAAGTAATAGCCTGCGCATGTAGGGTTTTTTCTTTTGCTCGTATATACTCGCTATATTAAAAAATGTATTTTTTTATCATTTTTATTTATTTATTTACTTTTAAATTTATTTATTTTATCTTTGAAGAAGGTAAACAATTCAATTGTTATATTTCAGTTTTCTTAAGAAACCAATGAATAGTAAAAAAAAAAGAGTAAATAAAATATTAAACTGCTGAGTACACATAATAGCTAACCTTGGGATCGGGATTCTGTATCTCTTGGCGTCGAGGCACAACATTGTCTCCGTCGGCGTAAACAAGGTTTCTTATGAATCCCTTGAAGCGCGGTTCAAAGATGACGCTCGGAAGCGCCAGCAGCGTGAGCTTGCTCGAGTAGAAGGCCGGCAGGCCGCCGAGAAAGAGATCGGAATTGGCGTGGGTACGGCCGAACTGCACGTCGGGTCCGCGCGACACCGAGCTCGCCTCGAGCCGGCCGTCGAGGCTCACGCTCGTGTTGTGATGCGCCCGGGCCAGTCGCAGCCTGTGCCAGCGACCGTCGCCGAGATCACGGCCGAGGCTCAGACTCTGCGCCCCGTCGCCGAGGTTGTAGCGCAGCCTCAGGGCGCCCTCGACGAGCTTCGCCTCGAAGAAGTCGTAGAGTCCGCCGTCGTCGGCGTAGAGCAGCAGGCCCTGGCCCTGCTCCGTCTTGAATTCGAGCTCGAGGCTGGCATTGGGCGCCGCGTTCCAGCGGGAGAAGCGCGCGTGCGAGCCCGCCGAGCCATCCAGGTAAAAGGCGCTGACGAGCGGCAGAAGCAGCAGCAGCTGCAGCGACAGCAGCAGTAACCCCGAGCCCGTTGCTGCCGCTCTCGTACGACGACAACACGGCCGGCTACCGCCAATCATGGTCGTCGGCCTCATCTCTCTGCCTCGACGAGCCGCTTCAGCATGATGTCCGCGATAGCGTGGCGACGATGCACGTAGTCGTCGTCGCCACACCGATCGATGCGCGCCGCGGCGACGACGATAGCAGCACAACAGCACTACTGCTCGGCAGTCGACGCACCTGCATGCCCCGCGACACACACACTCGCGCGCACTCTCGCCCCTGCGGCTGCCTCCTGCTTTTTATAGCTTCTTCTACTACTGCTGTGCAGTGCGTACTGCTACACAACTACAACTGCCGATGCTATTCTCTCTCTCTGTCGCTGGATGAGCAGCCACACCGTCCACGCACCGTCTGACGCTTGATCCTTGACGTCCTCGTCCTTTCTCGCACTTGTCACACTGTCACTACAACCCTATATCTCTGTCTCCTTCTCGCTCTCTCGCCCGCTCGAGTACAACAACAATAACAACCACTCTCTGCGCCACACCACTGCTCGACTCACACTAACCTGTGCTACTCATGGCCGACCTAGAGTTAGCCGTAGTAGTAGCAGCAGAAGCAGCAGCAGCAGCGGCGGTGGCGGCTTTGCGAGCTTGATTTTCTATAAGCTCTCTCGGGGGCGCCACCCTCGTTCTCGCTCCGCAGCAGCAGAGAGCTTTCGCGCATGTACTCCCGCACACACGGCGCAGCAGCACCTCCTCACCTGCCGCCCCATTTTACTATGTATACGCTACTCTATATAGACGCTACGAGAGATACTACGACACATGCATGCTCGCACGCACGCACACCCATACAGTGGCAGCAGTAGCCACCCACTATAGCAGCCAACAGTCCTCCCGCCGATATGCCATCGATTTCGATGATCGACTCGCCAGTCTAACTGTTCGCAAGCGCATCACAATCGTTATGACCCCTGCTACGCTACGCTACGTGTTTGGTCTCTAAATATATACATATATGGATGCGTGTATATCAAGTCAAAATAGCCGCATAAGCGTATACGCGCGCGCCCGTGTCCAGCAGCTTGAATGAAATTTATTACGAGATAACGCTAGGCCGCTGCCGCGTATACGTCGTTTTGCAAGCGCAGAAATCTAAGATAACGATTGCTGCACTCGTCAAAGTTGCGATCCTATTGTTCGCGTACACCAACGCCACCACCACCACCACTACTTCTATGCGCTGCTATTACAAGTCGCGGCTACAGGCAAAAATAACATCCCTGCGGCTTGAACACCGCAGCAGCGGCAAAAAAGTTTTCTCCCCTCGGCAATTAGTTTTTCAAGTTGCCCCGCGCTCCACGACGACGAGTTACTCCGAATTTTTTTCTTTTTTTTTTGTGGATTGGTCTATCTCTCTCGGCGCGCTGCATTGTATGGGCGCATTGTACGCGCGATGCAACTTTTTTTTTTATTCTCGTCTTTGAAAGTGGAACGCCCGACTCTGCTGATGAATGGCAAACTGTGCGAAAAAATGTGCACGGGACATTTCTGCTTCCATCTTTCTCGCTTTCGAGCGAAAAATTATTCGAAAAATTAGTAAAACATGCGTCCACGTTGCAACTATAATATGGGAGAGGGAACTACCACCGACTCCCCCCTTCCCCCATGACCTACTCTCTCTGCTACGACGAGCAGCGCGATGTATATCGTTCGAAATTCGCGTAAAGCTCGTGTCGTGGCAGTGAGTGAGAGAAGACTCATCTAAAAGTCTGATTACGACAAGGTGCCGCAGCAGCGGCAACGGCGGCGGCAGCTGCAGCAGCCGCAACTGCCTTCCAATTTTCTCGGCTTAGCTCCAAGAAGATCCTGCCGCGCGAGAGTGAAAGAGCTAGAGAGTAGAGAGGTATAGAGAGAGAGAGAGAGAGCTCGAAAACCTGGAAATGCAAAAAAGAAAAACGGGTCATCGTGGTATTATCGATCGGAACAATCGTCTCTAAAGAATGTGTGATTCGATAAATTATGCATATACAAGAGCCAAAGAGCGCGCGAGAGTAAGAAGAAAGGAAAGGAAAGAAAGAAGAAAGAAGGAGGCACTTGAATTTGCGTCAATGCACTGCAGCGTTTGATTTTCCGCACTACTTGATTTTGCTTCTCTTGCTGCTCCATGCCCTCCTCCTCCACCTCCTCTTTCTTCTTCTTTCTACCAACTTTTGCAGCTACTCTTTTTTTTTCGCCTATACGACACACTGTACTACAGAGAGACGTGCATAAAGCGCGCGCCCACTCCTATGTATAGTAACGCGAAATAATTCATAAATAGCAGCAGAGCTCCCTTGCTACCTTTTGGACCCGAACGTAGTTATATTGCACCCGCAGCATTCCCACACACAGGTCTGAAATCTGCGTGCGTACATAGTTTATCGTTTCGGAAGAAGCCTTTAAAGCAGGGCTACTTCAATTCGGAAGTAATTTGCTGGCCTGTATGTAGTTACACGTGTGCTAGAGCTGCGCTGCATCTGTACGTCTGTACGTGTGTAATGCTACATACCTATATAAAGCATATAGGTACATATCTACGCGCGTCCAGCTATATATCATGCGGTTCTCGCGCAGCAGCACACACAGAGAGAGCCAGAGAAATATCTGCAGCACAGCAGCAGCAGCAGCAGCAGCAGTGGTACATACAGCACAGAGAAAGTACTCGCAGAATAATAGCTTGTTAAGCCTCCCGTTGTGTGTGTGCTCATGTGTGCCTGCACCGAACTGTGAGCGCGCGCGAGAGAGGGAGAGAGGAGAGACACACCGCCGCGCGAATTAAATTTTATGGAAGTTGCTTCTGGATTTATCTATATCTATGTGTGTGTGTGTGTGTGTGTGTGTGTGTGTGTGTGTGTGTGTGTGTGTGTGTGTGTGCAGGAGAGTGCAGTACAACGGTACAAGTATATAACTACAGAGCTATCCTTCCCCTTTTTAATAATTTCAAAAATAAATGCAACCACCACACAGAAACTGACGCAGAAGCGCGGAGGGGTAAAATTGAACGCAGTATCACACATACATATAGGTACGAGCGAATTATTTGATACAACGATATTACTGCTGCATCCGAGCTTTTGCAGAAATAACAGCAGAAACGGCGGCAACAGAAGAGAATGGAGGGTGATTTGTCATCCACACGGGCTCGCTCGCGCCAAAAGGGGGTGGTCAACCGCTTCGTTAATTCAACTTTGTCGCGCACCGATCGAGAATCCGCTGCTTCAGGCTGAACTATATAATACAATATTATTCATACATTTTTTTCCGTGAATATTCTTGGTGAAAGAAAAAAGAATGAGATGCAAGTGGCTCGTTAAAGCTGCATCGTAGCATAACAATGAGAGATTGAGCGAGATAGAGAGAGAGAGAGAGAGAGAGAGAGAGAGAGCTTGCAAGCTCTGCTCCTTGTTATGCCTATTGGTCGGGGAGTCCCTCCGCAAACGCGCACTTGAAGTAGCAAAAAAGAATAATAAAAAAGAGGCCAAGAGAGAGCGAGAGAGGAGCAGACAGATAAGTTCCGGAGCAACGTGTGTATACGAGGGCAACGAAAGACAAGTAGTAGTATTAGTGCTGGTAGCAGTAGTGGCACAGTGTCAGTCTGCATAAAGTGAAAAGCCCGCTTGCACGGCTACGTATAGTGATGCGAGTCGGGATGCGCTCGGACATGGGGCTTGGGCGCGCAAAGAGACGATGCCAACGCGCCACCTACACGATACACTCGCAAGGCACATGATGTACGTTACATAAGTGCATATATCCCTGTCGACACTTCAGCGATCTGCTCGCTTGCAGGGGGGGAAAGCTTACACGCGTCGTGCAGCTCGTTCCAGCGCGCGCGATAGGCCAAGCGTGAATTCATGCATGCAGTGGGTAGGTATATGCGCGTGCACGACTCGTCGCAGTACATTTATATATGATTGTATATGCCAGTGTGTGTGTGTGTGTTTGCGACTCCGTAGATCTGGCGCGTATCGAGTATCGAGCATACGCACGCATCATTCAGTATATAGCGCACGATCTTGGGAATATTATGCGGCATACTGCAGCGATGCGATTGGTGCATACAAAAGATTCGATCGAATCAATAAAAGAATAAAAAAAAGAAATGTAAAATCGAATGAAAAGCGTCAACAAGTGCTCTATGCCATTACACGCGAAGTGGAGATATGACAATGGGGTTGTCTAGGTGACACGCGAAATATACGCTTTGATCGATGTCCCTTCTCTCGTGCAGCACTGAATACACGCTAACCATGCCTGCGTAACGATGTATATATGCTAAATGCGCCAAAGGTAGACAGAGAGAGAGAGAGAGTATCGAACATAAAGCTCGAAACAGTGTATAACGTGACTTGCGGCTGCTGCTGCTGGTGCCACGGAGCGTATATACCGCGAGGAGACCACCCCATGCCTAATGGCAATCGAAACGCGTTGCACGAATTGTAATACTCTACACACAGAGAAAGCACGAGGCACAAGCACCCACCCCGAGTCAACGACTCCGCCGCTAGCTGCATATATGCACGCGTGTTAGGTCCTCGTAGTCTCGTCGTTTCAGCTGCCTATAGAACCGGCACACATTACGAACACATACTGTACACACAACAACATAGCTCGTTGCAATAAGCTCGACCAGTTGTATAAGTACTCTGCGCTGCTGCGAATCGAGAGGCTGTAGCGTACGGGTCGTGCTGCACATACACGTTATGGGCTTACATAATGACAAGTGCACATAATGTGTTTGTGCGAAGCCCTAAGCAGGCCAATGGAGTAGTACTCGATTTCTGTGCAGCAGGCAGCGGACAGGGCAGGCCAGCAGTAGCAGAAGCGGCGGCAGTTGCAGCAATCGTGTCTGTATACGTTATAGTTTAAATAGAGACTGCATATAAGCAGCAGGTGCGATATAAGCTGCTATACGATTCGCTCTCCTCGCAAATCGGTATATACATATAATACAGATAATCATAAAGAAGAAGAAGAAGAGAGAACGAAAAAAAGAAAGCCGGGAGTAGGAGAGCTCTATTCACTCGAGCGCGAAGGACTACTGTATGCGCTCGAGGAAGGAGAAGAGGGAGCAAGACGAAACGACATCGTACACGCACGGTTTGCACGGTGGTCTGCTACTTCTGCTGCCGCCGCCGCTGCTGCTCATATACTCGATCGCGTCGAGGTGTCCGCGGCAGAAATCGACAAATCAGTGCTCGGTGCAGTGTATTCCGCATGTGCCCGTGTGTTCACCGAAATATCGACTTATTTTGGGACGCCGTGTAAGAGGTAAGTTTGTTGTTTCGCTTGTTTTCTCGATAGCTATTAGCTCGAAATAAAAGTCCGTTACTGCAGTAAAGTGTGTGCATCAGTGTGTACGTGAGTGTGTGTCTACAGCAATAGTTGCAGCAGCGGCATGAAAGAAGATAAGAGAAAGAGAGAGAGCATGCGGCAAAAACTTTGGTCATTTTCGCGCTCTAGTGCCACGCCGAGCGCGCGCGGACTCTTTCGAAAGAGTTTCAAAGTGTATTTTGGGAAAAGAGAGGCCCTATCCCCGAGTCCTAACTATATATGTAATAGTGATTTGTAGTGTGTTACTTACAACGGTAACTCGTTAACTTTTGCCATAAATAGCAAAAGGTTATGCATAGAGGACGACGGCAAATTCGCTAATTTCCTAGGCTCCACGATTACTTTTCCTTTGTTTTTTTATTTGTTTTTTTTTTCTAGAGCTAGCTCTCTTGCATTTGTTGTTGTTGTTGTTGTTGTTCACTGTTTTAAATGGCGGTGACCAAAATTCAGCCTTTATTTATGTGCACACGAGCTAAGCGTGACTCGGATCGTGAGTAATAATCAGAGCCGTGCCGTTGCGTCATCGAACTATATATGCGCGCGGCCGTCAAGGTCCTATTGCCGATTTCCGAAATATTGTCATCCTTGTACGAGTGCCGATAATTCATGTTTATTCACTTTATATGCGCGTGTGGAAATATTAAAATAAAAAAAACACGAAGTCGAAGTAAAGTAAGAATAAAGAACACATGCTCGCTCCTTTGGAGTAAGGCATGGTCGATAAAGACCGGAATTAAATAAACATGTTTGAGTTAGCTGCGAGTTGATATTGAATAAGTTACGGAATTACGAATCACAGGCCTTTCACCGAATGAACAATAGACGCTCGAAGTTTACACACAGAGACACGCGGAGCACATTATACTGCGCCTACAGTGATACATTTAAAAGGCTAGTCCAACTCGTTGTATGTATATTATAACAGAATTATATGCGGCCTCGAAGTTTGTGTTGACGATCTACAAATACATTGACGACTATAAAGAGATAAGTCGCGGAAGAGAGAGAAAAAGATTGCCAAGAGGTGAAAACGAAGCCACTCGAAGCGTGGAATCGGAGTAAAATTGTTACAACAAATTTATAACACGTTATCATAAGTAGAACAAGCCGCGTTAACAGCGTTCGAACATACGGCTACAGGCATGCTCTACTAATGCTCGCGCGCGATTTATACGGAGGTATACATACACACATACACGTGCATGCAACAATATGATGATCCATCTGATTCAGAGCCAAGAGAAAATGTATAATTAATAAAAATTTGCGTTTTAATTGTAGACATAGAAAAAAGAAGAGAGGCGCTACAGAATCGCGCTGGCTATTATCCAGCAGGCTAAAAGAAAGAAGGACAATTGCGCGCATTAACGACACAGTGAATGAAACGAACGAGGGGAGAAGGTGAGAATCATCGAGCGTAATACAGCGATGACACTGCCCGCAAACTCCTCGAGACTGCAGCAGCTGCAGGTAAGGCCAAACTCGGCGACTTGATTTTTTTCCTCTCTCTCTCTTGAGCTCTCTTATTCTTTTATCGCGAAGCGCGCGGCGCGACCGCAAGACACGCGTGGGCGACAAAATGGCAAAAGTGTTTCAAGGAAAGCGCCTGCGTCACTTTGCCACACTGTCGATAATAATATTATTATAAAGATCATTTGTGTATATCTATACGTTTGCCAATATAACGTGTAAATAATAATGTACATGTCGAGAGAAATTAAGAACATTGCGCGGCGCCTGCGAGTGACGAGCTCTCGAGGAACGAGCGAGCGAGCGGAGAAAGGGAGAAGAAAAAGAAGCGCTTGGTCTGCCATGCGCGACCTTTCTCGCGCTTCCTACTCATATACACTATCTGCTACTGCACACACACAGCTCCAGCCGATCTACTCCGTTTCTCGAGCAGATCGAGCGCCTATTTACAGAGCGCGAGCCTAATGAATCACGCGCACCGAGTCGAGCACGATCTTTTTTTTTTTTTTGTTCTAAGTACAGCGCCTATACGGTCGACGAGACGTCTCAATCAAAAATGAAAGCATAATGCACGTACGTCATTTGAATAGGAACAGAGGCTCGGCTCTATCAGGCCCGATCGATTTGATACGATCGATTGTCCATATAAGCGCACACGTGCAAGCAAGGTCGCGCAACGCAATCAAGTGCATCGAAGCCCAAAGATGATTCGACGTCGAGCGACTTCGCAAAATCGATTGTGCAAATTTAAAATAGAAGAATATCTGGGCAGCGCAGGGCAATTGTCGGTCTTTTTACACCTTCTAAACGCGCGATAGTCGTCTCGGTTTTTGTGCTACGTAATACATAACGTCGATCGTACGTATATGTACGAAAAAAGACGCGAAGTCGATACTTATGTGTATGATGCCTTTAACGATTTTCCGTCAATGTCTCATCATATATGTACTCTGTATGTCGCTTGTCACGGACGGCATGTGTGCCGCGGTAGCCGTGTACAACATGCGACGATAATAGCTGCAGGTACATGATTTAAAAAAAGCTATAATGCGGGCGCATGCGTTTCCTCCGTGGTTATTTCTCGTCGTTGGGCGCACGAGCTTAGACTGCAACCGATCGCGCGCCCACGGAGTTAGCGAGGAGTATTATACCTCAAAGTATATCGAACTTTCGCGCACATACACTTCGTTAAGTATCGATATTCGTATCAGAGTCATTAGTGCGCGAGTATTTCAGAACGTAATTCCCGTACCTAACCGTGTTGACGTGCTTCCGAAGGTGTCGCGCATCAAAAGTATTTACGCGAGTAAGCGCCTTATACGGTTGTTTTTCGAGTCGAATCGGCTCGTGAATAATAATCAAGTCTGCCTGTTTACCCTTCCGTTTTAGACTATCAAACGTGTGCATTATTCGAAGGTTTGTTTTTTTCCTAGACGTCTAAGTGCTGCCGTTGTTTTTGTTATTGTTGAATCTTAACGCATTAAGAATATTGATTTCGAGACTTAATGGTTTAACGTAATGACTAAAATGCCGAGTGTCGCAGACGCGATGGACAGCAGACACGACGGCTACGCGATGGTAAAAAACCGAGTGTCATCGTCGACGAAAACGAGTTTCGCCGAAATTGAGCGTGTGGTAACTATACTTTAGGGCTTATCCGCACCTTTGAATCATAAAAAAAATTATTCAAGTTCTAAAAAGGAATATTTCGTTCTTCTTGATGTAAATTTTTTGTTAACTCAACGATTTTGATTTTTCATTGTGATACAGCTCTTTTTAAAGGCATTTTTTAATATACCTTGGATGTTACATTTTTCATCATTTTGCGTTTTCTGGTGTTTTTAAAAACTTGTAGACTTGTCGCAGTACTCAGAGCAAACTGCAGCAAGTGATGTATAATTCTTCAGAACATCAATGGTCACACTCGTAAACTCAGGCGAAATGGTCGGACACAGAGGTTGCTCTCGAAAAGTAGTAGTTTCATGACAGAGATTAATAAAATAAGCGTTAAATGAAAAAGAAAATTTGCTTAACTTTTTGTTGCACGATGAACTATAAGACTCGTCTAAGATTAGGATTGTGATCATTTATGTTCTGAAAAATTATATACCCCCTGAGCTCTGAACATACTGTACGATTAGTTAACAAAAACAGAATTAGACACAAAATGAAAAAGTAAAAAAAAATGTACACACAAGGTAAACAAAAAAAAGTTTAGGGAAAAAGTGAAATCTCAGTGGATAAGGAAAATTGTATAGCTGAAGAGAAAAAAATCCTTTCCAACGATTAAATAACAATTTTATCGATTCGAAAGTGCCTGTAAGCCCTTAATCACTGATTAGTATTATACATAACTTATATCAGCACTCGCGAACGTGCGTCATTGCAGTTTCCACCGTATACATCACATGCTACATATACATAGTATATGCAACATACATAATCAGACTATTAATGCACTCTCGACGCGTCGCGAATTCATTCGTGCGTTATTACGAGATAAGTATAATAGCTCTGCTCCGCTCGCACTATCTTCTTCGCTGCGCGTGAATTATGGCAAAGCGCGTGAGCAGATGCAACTTGTCTCCATATACATACAGCGCGTCGTTAACATTGGCAATAGTGTGTGCGCGATGCAGCAGTCTCGAGGCCGCGACGACGACGACGACGACGACGACGACGTTGAGCGCGAGTTTCGAGGAAAGTTCGCGCGCGTGCGGGGGTGTTGCGTTATCGGCTCGCTTCCATACGTATGTGCATGAGCTCGCTGGTAAACGATGTAGGTTACTACTACTACTATTCAGCAGCTACCGGGCGGTGGTGTTACCACTGTAGCAAGTGCGAAGAAATCGATGGTGGGTCGAGAGTGTTGAGCCTCTGTGTATGTGTGTGGATGTACGTTTGGAGAGGGGTCTATAGGATAGTCGCCGCCACTACTGCACTGTCCACCAGCGACCAGCGACGAGTAGCAGTCGCGAGTAGTAGTTACTATATACCAGTTGTTAGACACCTGCTATAAAGCGAGCACATCATCATGTCGCGTCGCAGCATCGTCGCCGCGCCGATCGCAACCAAAGCTCGAAACGAAGATCGTCAACAGAAACAATCGGCTGACGCGAATTCTATGTTTCAGGCTCGCTTTCAGCAGAAGCAGCTTCAGGAAAAAGAGCACAAACTGCTGCAATTGTACGACCAGCAGCAACAGCGGGCTCATCAAGTCGCTCAAAGAGGCAGTGCCGGCAGCAACGGATCCAGCAATGGAACGTCGGCCACCAATTCCCTCAATAAGGTATTTTTATGTGCATACATGTGATTTATCGCTATGATATTTGAACTAGGACGCTTCTGTACTGACACACATAGCCCCATGAAAAATTCAGACGATCGATGATATTGTCCATTATCCTTTTTATTTCACTTAGCCATCACGCACTCGAAACGCGCAAATCGTTTTTAACTTTCGCGAGCTTTTCTTCTCGGCCATCGAATAACGTATTTCTCGTCGACGCGCACAAGTGCACATCCATGAGTGCACTTTAATTTGATTTCGTCAATTTTCATTAGCTTACCTGAAAAAAGAGGAAAAATTCAATGTAGAACGTAAGACAAAGCTTATAGACTTTAATTTCTTATTTGAAAAGTAATATCAATATTGACTCGCATTGGATTCCGACTCGATAAACCTTTTTTATATAAATATTGTACGTGTTACTATAGAACACGCAAGGACTGAAAATTTAACTCTACTTTGAAAACGTCTGATCGATATTCGCAAACACGTATAGGCGCACATGGACACTTACGTCGGACGATTAATCACGCGACGGCTCATTTAATTTGCGTTTCTCGTATGTGCATTCTGCAGCAGCGGATGTTCGAGGACAATAACCGACGTCAGGCGAACGCCAAAGGCATCGACAAAAGCTACCCTCTGGAACCGCTGAGCAATGGCTCGAAGAAGCAGATGACAAACGGCAAGAGCGGCAGCAGCAAGATCGCGAGCAGCAGCAGCAATGGGACGAGCAGCTGCCGTCGCGGTACCCTCAACGGAACCAGCACCGTCAATAATAAGCGAACGACGACGACGAAAACAACAGGAAGCACGAACGGACGCAGCTCGGTCACTGTTCAACAGCAACGCGAGACTACGTCCTACAGCACGAGTCGAGCTATTTATCGCGAATCCGTGAGCCAAGGCGAGAAGAAGCAAAACGGCACCGACGAGGAGCAGTCGTCCTGTAACAGACGCCAGAGCAACGGACACAACCACTACGAGGTGAGCAAGAAACCTACCGAGCTTCAAGTTCAAGTGTACCCTTTAAATATTTTAATAATGATGAATTCAGCCTTGACCAACGCGTAACGTCTATTGTACTTTCATTAATACTTAATGGAATTCGACATTAATATTTCACGAAATCATTCCAAGAAGTAAAAAAACTTAATGTAAGGCATACTCGAGTTCGTGGTATTTTTATTTGTAGATAAACATAGACGACGTGATCGATAACGAGGCGATGCAGCGAAATCGCATGCTGGCCAAATTCAATCAGAGCGACATAGAGAAGAGGCGTCGCAGGTACAGCGAGGAGCCCAATCTGCTGGTCGAGGTGCGCGACGGAGACGCCAAATCGAACGGCAGCAACGGCGACGTCGCCACCCCCACAGCTCCTTCCAAGGCCAACGGCAGACGGAAAATACCTAGGTACGATTCTAATTAATGTATAAAACTTAATTTTTCAACTATCGGCACTCGATGACGCTCTGCGCACTCATTATATATAACCCAATAGCTAACAACATGAAGCGCGACACAAGAACTCTGGCTTTGGCGACGCTATATGTATATAAAAAAAAAGCAAAAAAAAATTCGACGATATTAACCTGCTGCACAATATCGAAGCACAAAGAGAATCGGAGGAGTTTAATAATCGTTGCATACGGCTCTGTAAATATATAAAACTCGTCGCTGCTGTATATATACGCACAAACAAAGGAGAAGGCAATGTAAAAAAAAAGGCAAGCATGTGTCCGCAAACGACTAACAAAAGCCAAGGGTCACAATCGATTATTCGAGCTATGATCGTCGGTGTGTACAGGCAATCGAGCTTGATGAAGACGACCAAGAGCTCGGCCTTGAAAATGAAGAAACCGTTGCGGACGCGATCGGTGGCTGCAGCGGATTCGCCCCACGACTGCCATCGTCGACATCGACGTCGACGAGCCGACGATAGCATTGGCAATGTCGCGGAGACGACGCGTAACCACTCGTGCTGCGAAGAGAAAATCCGCTGCTCTCTGGACGGGGACTGGTGCGAGCTCAAGTCCACGAGCCTCATTCACGATATTTTACGCAGACAAAGCTGCAAATCAGCCGCCGACGAGGCCGAAGGCAAAGTGCGCACGATCGTCGGGAAGATCGAGTACGAGAGGTCCAGGTCGGTGTCGCCGATTCCTCCGGATCCGGTGGCGAGTGGCAGCGGCGCCAACAAGTCCGCTAGCGCGAGCGCCATCCCCAGGCCCGTTGTAGCTGGCCGTCGAACCTCGTTCGAAATGAAACGCCTCATGTTCGAGCAGATCCAGGCGGAGATCAGCCGACGCGACTCGCTCGAAGCGGCTGCCGTGCGACTGCTCGATCAGACACTGAGCTCGAGTCCGGTGGCTGTGCAAGAGGCACGGCCGATCCAGCCCGAGGACCGATCGACCGCTCGAATCTGCGCCAACGACGAGCGCGAGAACGTCCGAGGCTTCGAGAAGTACACGAGCGCTTGGCTATTCAAGAGCCGACGAGACGAAGCTGGCGGTCCTGCGGCCGTCGTGCATCACAGGGCTCCGTCCAAATCACCGCCGCCTCCTGCCCCGAGAAAGACAGGCTGCAACGGCGGATCGTCGGCCCGGCGCAGTCTCAGCTGCAGCAAGATTTTCGAGCCTCGAGACTCGATCGAGCTGACGCGCGGCAGATCGCCTCCGACCGCTTGTGCTCGGCTTCGTCATCGACATCGACGCTCGCCGTCGCCATCGCCACCGAATCATTGCCACTGCGATCCACCGAAGGAAGATCCTACAGTGCCTAAACAGCAACAACAACAAAAACAGCAGCCGCAAAGCCAGAGTTCTCCGAGCGTAAAAAGCCGTGTCGCTGAACTTAAAGTTCTATTCTCTGGAGAGGGTGTCCCTAAATTGTCGAATTTGCCTACGATTAGCGTTTCCACGCCTACCACTGCTACCACCAAGAACGACGAGTCGCCCAGTTGGAGAAGCAAAACCAGAAGCACAACTAGTCCTGCGAAATCCGTCGACGCTGCCGATGAAGTAAGTACATTTTTCACCCTTATATTCTAAAACGAGGAGACCATTATACCCTCGGGTCTCAGATCTTTGCCAAAACATTTTGAGCGTCTCCTAGTACGTAATCATTTAGTCCCGTATGCTAAGTTTGATATCAGCCGCAAGGCACATTTTGAAAATGACTTTTATCATCATTTTAAAAAGGAACAAAAAGGGAAAAAATGTAAGGAGCAAAAAAGTTTTAGAATCCCTCAAAGAATACATATGAATTTTTTATACGTTTCAACGCCGTCAATGTCAATTTTTTTTCTCTGAAATCGTTCCTATCAGAGATAAAACAAATAGCAACGATTTTTAAATAAAAAAAAATGATTTTCAAAGTGAATATCAAGGCAGATGAAACTTAGGAAAGCTTCATTATTACGTGCCAGGAGTCTAATTAAAAAATGTTCGTAAGAATCTGTGACCCAGAGATGGAATGGTCGCCTTGTATTTTTTTAATTAAAATAATTGTGTAAATATTAAAAGGGACGATTGTTATCGCCGACTGCTGCAAGTGCCAGCAGATCCAGCCTTGATTCAGCAACGGATGAAACAACGGATGAGGTGAGTAGAAAACGTTTTGTTCATTGATCGCAAAAAATGAAACTCGACGCAGTATCAAAAGAATAATAAAAAAGATCAGTTAAGGGTTTGCCACGCGACAGATATAGAGTCAAGTGGACAAGTGTATCCCCGAGGACATGTTTTCTTTTTTGACTCGTACAGTCTTCGACTACGCAGTAAAAATGTCAGACTTCGGGTTGTCTGAATTCTGACATATTTACTGTATTTTTTATTTTCCCTCTTTAAAAACAAATTTACTTCAGTTCTTTTTTCATAATAACAAATGGACAATTCACATTGTTAGAATTGAATTAAAACTAGGTCGAAATAAGTAATTTAAAATGAACAACAGATATGATCTGTTTGAAATTATAAATATAATTTAACATGTGAATATTTTACTTTTCGCGAATCATGTTTTCTCTGAAGTTGGCCCAATTAGTGTCTCTAATCCCGAGGCGCTGTAGTATCTACTTTATAGTATCAGACTGACAATTTTTATTCTCAGGCTACGGTACACATATTTTGAGCATCTTTAATGCTGTTTATTATTTAATATCACTACTTATCTAGAAAGTGTTTTTAGTCTTTTTTATTTTTTAATCAATTTTACCAAGAACTTGAAGTAGTCTTTATTATAAGTGTTTTTTTTCTTATCGCACAACAAATATACAGAGATCATACTAGATCCGTCAGGCGAGCAATAGCGCAGACTAAAAAATAACCAAGCTTAAAAAAAAACAAAAAAAAGCATTTCGGTCACTTTTTCCAAATCGAATTGTGCAAAAATCCAAAATGGTCCTACGAGTAGCGAAAAAAATACCTACCTCTGTTCAGAAGCAGTCGCCGTCGGTGCAGCCAGCCCCGAGGACGTCCTCCCTGTCGTCGAACTCGAGCATCGCCACGAACAAGAGTCATGGCTCGGCGGCCAGTGCAAAAGCAGCTGCAGCTGCGGCAGCGTCCACTGCAAGCTCCAGGAGCACGCCGACCCCGGCTGCCAGGACGTCGCCCGGTGGTGTCAAAACGTCTGCACAGAGCGAGTAAATATTATTGTTACAGAAATTTTTGTCCTCAAATCGCATGCGATTGGTCGCGATATATGCCTATTTCTATAATTAAAAAAACGATCAAGGCTGGAGCGCGTAGGCACACGTTGCACTATATATGAGATTTATTGCTAACGCGCGCGCGAGCTCGAAGAATTGACTCGTTTGTAGGTTAATCGATTTATCGTCGTTTTATGCGTTGACGTGATTTAAGCTGCTAATTTTTCTCCTTTTAGATTTATTGCGACGTTTTCTGATATTTTTCTTGTTCCTTTTTTTCCCGTAGGGGCTCGTTGAACACGTGCAAGATCTGCAAGCGTCGCTTCGCCTCTGATCGAATCGGCCTACACGAGAAGATCTGCTCAAAGAGCGCCACGAAGAAGCGCAAAACGTTCGACACGCAGACTCAGCGCATCAAAGGTACCGAGCTCGAAGATTATGCGCCCAAGCTCACGACACAAAGCAGCAATAATTCCAAAAAACTGCAGGTAAGATTTTCTCTAAAATTCGCGAATGCGTTCTTTCTTTAAACTGACTGTTGACGTATAAACATTTTTTGTTTCATAATAATGTAATACTCTAGAGCAAGAGCCAACCGCAAGCTCCGCCCAAAGTCGAGTCTCAAAAGTCCAACTGGCGCCGCAAGCACGAGGACTTCATCAACGCCATACGCTCGGCCAAGCAGATGCAGGCACATCTGGCCGCGGGTGGCAAACTGAGCGATCTGCCGCCACCCCCGGCGAGCGACACGAGCGATTACAAGCAGTGTCCGCACTGCTCGCGCAGATTCAGCCCCGGAGCGGCCGAGAGGCACATACCCAAGTGCGAAACTATGCAGCACAACAAGCCGAAAGTTCAACCGCGCACCAGGAGCAAAATTATCTAAGCGATGATATTATACGCGTCACCGCCGCTCGACATCGTCCTCGCAGACTGATATATCGATTGTTTTTTTGCGAATTGTTTTACTTTTACTTACTTTTTTCTTTTCTTTTTTGAGGAAAAAAAAAATAGATTCGCGAATGACTATAGAGAGCAGCTAATTAATATGAACTTTTAGACGATATATGTATACTTTTGTGCGATTATTGTTGCGTCATTAACTCGTAATGCCTAAATTATTGCAGTGTCCTTTATGCGTGATAACATTTAACTAGAAATACATACTTGTAAACATGTGTACGATTATGTAAGGATAATTATATATAACTGCGCCAATTTATACGACTCGCGGAATAAAAACTAATTTGCTTCATTGAAACGATGTCCTTTTGAATTATTTATTTTATTAGTTTCCTAAAACCTGTAAGATATTTAACCATTTATCCAAAGAAAATATATGTTAACTATTTTTTGCCGAAATTTTAAAAACTAAATTCTGAAATTGCTCATGCAGGTGTGAGTATGTCTGTCACACCGTTAAATGACGGTCAAATTAAGTCTAGCCGATACAAAAGTTATATGTATATGCAGCAGACGACGAACTGCCACCGACGCGTGTAGCAGACTTGGCACGCAGACACGACTCGACGCGCGCGGCTGTCGCGAAAATATTCTTCACCCCGGGCCAAAAACGGGTGAAAAGACAAAAAAGTGATACAAATCGTTTTATTATCAAATGATTCTTTGTGCGTATCGATAATGGATCACTTGATCTTTATTGTGGCTGCGGTCTATCTTTTGTACTGCCCTTTTACCAAAGTCGAGGAGAGCTTCAATTTGCAAGCTATGCACGACCTCCTCTATCATGGTACTAATATAGACCAGGTAAAATATCTTTATTTATCACGTATACGCGCGCTTTAATTTACTTCGCTTGGTGATCTTTCGTGCATACTGCTTATGCACTTTCGGCGGCTTTACTATGTTTGTAGCTATTATATACGCACCAATATGTATACTTTCGAGCCGTTAACACCCAGCGAATGGGTGTAATAAAAATTAGAATTATGAGTCATCACTTCGGAAAGTTCGTCACTTCAAAAACTGACTGATTGATATTTGTTTATTTTGACATGTAGTACGACCACCATGAATTCCCTGGAGTTGTGCCAAGAACTTTTATAGGACCGATAGTTATATCTGGACTAGCTTCTCCAATTGTTGCCCTTTTCAAGCATTGGAATCTGAATAAATTTTTTTCTCAATATGTTGGTAATTATTGATGATGTTTAATTTTTTTAAATTTTATTATCATCCAATCATTAAACTTTAAAAATTCAATTGTATTTTTCCAGTGAGAGCAGTACTTGGTTTAACTGTTATAGTCACTTTCAAGTTATACAAAAAAGCTTTGAGATCTATTTTTGGAGCAAAGTTAGCTTCATGGTTTCTAATTATCAGTGTCACTCAATATCATTTCATCTACTACCTAAGCCGTCCACTACCTAATACTATGGCAATGCCACTTGGTAATTAAATGAATATAATATTTTGTATGTTTTTCTATTCTAATTATTAAAAAATAATATTAAACCTTTTTATAATAATCCTTTATAGTCCTGCTGGCATTGTATGGATGGCTTAAACAGAAACATGTCTTATTCATTGTATCATCTGGAGCTGCCATTATTTTATTCAGAGCTGAAATTGCTATGCTGTTAGGTTTATTTTTGCTATACGATATAGCTTATCTGAAGTTGACAATAAAAAGGTAACATATAATTCAAAATTTCACAAAAAAATAAAATATTTCACTAATGATTAATTAATGATGAATTACAGAACTCTGTGCATTGTAATACCTACAGCAGTTATTTTACTGGCTTTAACAATTGCAGTAGATTCATACTTTTGGAGAAGACCACTGTGGCCAGAAGGAGAAGTTTTTTACTTTAATACTATCCTCAACAAAAGCAGTGAATGGGGTGTATCCTTTTAAGTCTTGTTCTAATTTACTGTTTTATTGTATCAAAATGTTATTGCCTCCTTAACATAATTTCAGACTTCACCATTTTTCTGGTACTTTTATTCAGCTCTTCCTCGAAGCTTAGGATTATCTTATCTTCTTGTACCTCTGGGAATGATCCTTGATTCAAGAGTGAGGGTTTTAGCAGTACCTGCAATAACATTTGTTCTATTATTTTCATTTTTACCCCACAAAGAATTAAGGTTTATTATGTATGTAATTCCTCTTCTGAATGTCAGTGCGGCAGCTGCTTGTCATAGAATGTAAGATATTGCTTTTATTTAGAAACAATTTATTTGAATAATTTTTTTTATCAATGTAATAAATTTTTTATTTTTTTCAATAGTTGGGAAAACAGAAATAAATCTGTGTGGAGAGCACTATTAGCGTTAGGAGTAATTGGACATATAGTATGCAATGTTTTATTATCAATGTTCTTACTTTGTTTGTCTGGTTTAAATTATCCCGGTGGAATAGCAATAACAAAACTCCACAGGCTTGAAAAAAATTCTACTGTACCCATGCATGTTCACATTGATAACTTAGCAGCTCAAACTGGAGTTTCTAGATTTGCTCAGACAAATTCTGAATGGATGTAAGAGTTTACTTAAATATATTCAAATATTGATCTAGTATTATAATTATTGCTAATAAATAATTTTATTTTTATTTAACTTTTCAGTTATTCAAAACAAGAAAATATAAGTTACAGTGATCCAGAGATTTTGCAATTTACTCACTTATTAATGGAAGCTAAAATGCAATATGAACCAAATGTGGAGCAGCTTTTAAAAACTCACACTCTCATGGATTCTATTGAGGCATTTTCTAACGTAGAATTCAACCGGGAATCTTTTTTTCCACCTGTAAAAATTAATACAAAACCTTCTTTATTTATTTTAAAGAGGAAAGATAATTTAATTTTTGATAGAATGAACAATGAAATGAGTATGGAAAAAGTCAATGAAATACTTAAATCTGATGAAAATAGAAATTTTAAAAGCTATCATAATATAAAATCGAAATATCCTGATGAATCGATGGAATCAGTTGTCAGTAACCCAAAAATATTTGAAATAGATGAATCACAAGAGACTGATTTTCAATCTGAATCAAAAGAATTAGAAAATATAGATGAATTGATAGATTCAGAAATTGATGAAAACATATCCCAACAAGAAGACATGAGCAATGAAAGTTTGTTAGAAATTCAAGCTGAATCTAATAGATTGAAAGCAAAAAGAAGATCATCAATAAAAGAAGCAGTAAGAAAATTGATGCGAGATCGAAAAGCTGCTAAACAAAATACCTTAAATATGCTGACTAAAAATTCTAATACTGCTTATAAAATAAGCAGTGAAAGGAAAGCACAAAAAGAAAAATTATTAGGAGACAAAATCAAAGTAAAAAGTAAATTAGATAATGAAGAATATAATAAAAAACAAAATATACCTATCAAAGAAACTATCAGAAATATAATAGATCATTTCAAGGAATTTGAAAATGATTATGGTTCTGAAGAGGTAGAATTTTGGGATGAACTGTTAGAAAATAATGCAGAATCTGATACTGACGATGAGTTTACAGATACTGCTGAAGGTAATCCTGTTTCTGGATTCAAAAGCATCAAAGACCCTAAAGAAAGTTTGAAAGAAATTCTTGAACTTTTTAAAGATATCAAGAGTGAATTAGTTCCAGACGATGATTCAAACTTTGAATACATTACTAACTCTTATGCAGAAAGATCTGTATCAGAAACGCTTATGCTCTTCAATGAGGCCTTGAAAAAACTTTTGAAACAAAAAAACCAAAAGACTGCTGAGAATACTGTTTATAAAAATAAAATAAAATGACGAGTTCCAATATCAATTTACACGAAAAAATGATTTGTTCAGCAGCTTACCCATCTATGCGGTATAAGTGTTCAGTTTTTCTAGTGTACTAACAGGAGTGAATGTCACAAAGAAAGCTAAAAATTTGCGAGCATAATGAAGGAGATTAAATTTAGTTTCTGTTTCGCTAATATTGTATGCCGCTATGATAAGCCACTTTTGTGTATCAAATACCCAGCAATGAGTAGGCTTAACCATCTGCTGGTTTGCAAGGCTACAAAAATAATTTAAAGAACAGAACTTCTCTTGGATAGCCGCTGTAAATAATTTTTTCGTGTACTTGTATGACAAAATTGATTGTAAACTTTATTAGAATTTTAAATGACACTGCTAGTGATATGTTGTTGTAATTAATTGTATAGTTTAAGTTTTGAAACAAATGATATTTAGAATGCAGAGTTTTATAAGAAGTTTTATTTTCTTATCAATAAAAATCTGTGATATTAGGTGATAGTTTGCTTTACTCATAATTTGTAAATACGTAATGCAATTATCACACAACGAGTACAATGACCGATGTCAATATGTACAAAGAAAATTAAAAGTAACATTTTAATTGAAATGCAAAATCGTTATTAACTTCTTATTTCTTACATTTATCCACCTTCCTCGTCATTTTTAATGTTATCAAAACCGATTATTGTCTTCATAGCCCATACAAATCCAAATATAGTCGTAAATAGAGTAAAGTTGTACAAAATTTTATCTCGCAATCCTTTTTTCAAAAATACCGGAATATCGCCGTCGTCTCGCTACGAAAAAATTAAAGGCTGCATGTAATCACTATAAGCGACAAGTAATTTTAACACCAATCGAAAGTATACCTGCATAGCAGCTTGTTTCAATTTGAATTTCTTAAACCACTTGGGTTTCTCATTGAACTCGGCACATTTCATTGAATGCGTATGAAACTCGTGCACAGTCCATCCGTTTCTCGGGATCCTCTATACACAAAAAATGATTTTCAAAATAGTTTAACGTGAATACAAGTATTCCAGTAACTTACTCTACTCTGAACAGCAGCTAATCTAATTAGATTCATTTTTGTCGTAGATTTTGTTGAAAGAAAAATTCGTTAATAACGCTCGAATTCAGAATGTCGCATGCGGTTAACAACCTAAAAATCAATTGTAACGTACTACGTCGTCGGAAGGTGTTTCGAAGAGAGAACAACTGACGATCGATCGTTATGACAACCTATTACGGGTCAACAATTAGTCAGAGAATTAGTTTTACACTAACTAAAAAAATTCGTGATAAAGATAGATCCCACAATCGCCACTAACACGAAAACGAATTACATTAAAGATCGAAGCCTGTTCGAATTATCCGGGTCTTTGAATGTCTTAGTAAAAGGTGAATCTTGTTTTACTTTATAATCGTGGTTCGTCAAAACACAACGATATGTATCCAAATTACCAAACTCTTTATTACCTGTTCGCTCATCTCATCCAACGACGACGATGTAACAATCCCGATAACAAACTGCCATTGTTGCAATCGTATTATTGTGAAGCGCAACCGATGGCCGTTAGACGTTAGTTGCCGAAATGCCGCGGAAAATCGAAAGTTGGTATTACTGCAGAGTGGACATTGAGGGGACGATTTGAAGCTTCATGGGTTGGTACGCGGGGACATTCGAAAATCGAAATCGGTAACTACTGTACGCGAGAAGTCGATTGTCGCGAGAATCGTATGCAATCTAATTGATGATATGAATATCAATACGAATAAGCCGGCTATAACAGTAAACTGCAGACTTTTAGCATTGATTCGAGAACGTACAATTCCGTTCCATCCCTTGCGTTTGGAGAGAACTCGTTTGATTTGAAATTCGAACGCGCAGTGGTAAGTGGTAACCGCTGCGGCAACAGCAGATGCATCTTGCGCCGCTAACGTGTTCTCTTTCTCTGTTATAAAAGCGACTCGTCCGAGCGATGGCGCGACGGCTCGGGGAAAAATAGGGCTGGTATTTTATCGGGATCGTTGCGGGGATTGCCAAAGAGAGAGCTAGAAAGTGTAATATATACATTGTAATAGGTAACACGTATTCGCGTAGGTCAGTTCGGGGAATACACACATGTGCCGTGTATATCACACATTCGACGGTGCAGTGCATGCGCCCCCGTCCCGAGTAAGCGTGGCTGCCGAGCGCTGCGCTGCTGAGCTCTCGTGTACAACATACACACATCTACATATAGGTAGGCGCGTATCTCGATATACAGCAAGTAAGCTCGAGCCGCGTCAGCCATTCGAGGCGTTGCACGGGGATTGCCAGAGCCTCGCCCGTAGTATAGCTTGTAATACTACATAGTTGGCTTGGCTTGGGGCATACACAGCACGAGTTCGCGCGCGGCCCATAAATAGCATGACTAAGTCGTTGCTCGACCGGTTGGCAGGCTGCTGCTGCTGCTGCTGCGGTGCATTGCTCAACGGACGTCGGCTTGGATCGACTGCGCGATCATCGGCTCCTCGGACCTGGTGAATTCGCAGGCCAGGTATATAAATTTGTTTTATATAGCCGCGCCCGACGATACGTAGTGCATCGAGTGCAAAAATTCGCAGCAGAATCGCATCGTCGCCGTGCCTACATAGAGCAAAATAATATACATCAAAGGTATAATACAGTGGTGGTGTGCATCGATGCGCCCATGCCCAGCCCCTGCAGCCACGCCGACCGTGCAGACTACGGGACATCGAGCGCACGGCGCTAGTAGCGGTGACGTCGAGCAGCCAGCCGAGCTTCGGAGTTTTGCGCATCGGCGGCCCAGCAGCAGCACTATACAGAAGGCCGCGTTGGCGCAACTGCCATAGAGCCGCCGACGAGACTCCGTGACGTACCCACGGCACGGCGCGGCACACTCCGTGCCTGTCTGTCTCCGTCTCGCCTCGCCATATAGCGCGCCGAGCGAGCAGCTCGCGCTATATATATACAACACATATATATATAAGCATACACACTGAATACACTACTGCGCGGCGAGAGCTCGATCGTTCTGGAACGAAAGTAGCGGGACACAAACATGGCGGGTGAGTGTGGCTGCCTTCTCATAAGCTTCTATCGCATAAAATGACTTGTATGAGGCCGGCTGGCCCATTCTCTCATCCCTAAAATCGATTATGAATTTTTTCCTCTTTTCAAATTACAGACCTTTACGCCAAATACAGCTGCACCTACTGCCAGGAGGACATATCTGGCCTACGTGTAAAGTGCGTCGAGTGTCCGGACTTCGACCTCTGCTTGCAGGTATATGAAGCGACACGTATGCTAGAAAGAGACAGACGATCGCGGCTCTTTCTGTGCTCTCCTCCCCCACCACGCCCGTCCGCATCTCGCTCTTCTATCCCTATCGCTCTCGTTTGTCAGGCCTCGATCAGGCTACTATCTTATCATTGTCTTACACTACTCCCAACTATGTTTACGTATACATGCCGGTGTATCTGTCAACGCCTTCACAACTATTAGACTGATGATTTGTTTACACTCACCCAACCTCCTAATACATGTCAATTCTGACAATTTGCATGCAAAATTCATGAATTAATTTTGAAATGGTCATTGAATTTTATAATAACCCTTATTTTTATTGTAATTCTTTTAAAATTTATAAAATGACACAGTCAAATAAGATGAGTTTGGTATTATTGCAGTGCTTTTCTGCTGCAGCTGAGATTGGACAACACAAAAATGACCACTCTTATCGGTTTATGGTTGGTATTAGTTTTACTTTGTCATAGAAAAGAGCCACAAAATTAAATTTAAACTCATTCGTTGCTCATTTTTTACCAAAGGATTCCGGTACCATTTGTATATTCAATGACAAAGGTAACTGGACTGCTATGGAACATCTACGATTGTTGGATGCCATAGAACAATATGGTTATGGAAACTGGGAAGACATTAGTAAACACATTGAAACACGAAGTCCACAAGGTTTTTAAACTCATTTTTATAAACAGATGAGTCAGACTAATTTACTAAGCCTACTTTTTTCTTTTCAAAAAATGTAGAGGCCAAAGAAGAATATATTGCTAGATATTTAGAAGGAAACATTGGAAAACACACTTGGCCTTCGATTGATACCTACAGTCCAAATCTTACAGATTTGACTAATTCAGATCCCGGTCCACTATCTCCTGATTTGACATCTCGCTTGCCGCCACTTGATATTCAACCTGAAGAAGCTACTCAACTGGGATATATGCCACAAAGAGATGATTTTGAAAGGGATTATAACCATGAAGCTGAATCATTGGTATCATCATTATTTTTGAATCCAGCTGAAGATGATGATCTTGATATTGCTCTGAAGCTTGCTCAAGTTGACATGTACACTTACAATTTAAGAGAAAGAGCAAGAAGAAAACGTGTCGTACGAGATTATCAATTAGTATCCAATTTCTTTGCCCCTTCACGGAAAGATAAGATAATTAAGAAAAAACACACCAAAGAAGAAAGGTGAAAAACCCTTTCAAAAGCATACAATTTCATTTACAGTAATATATATTGATTTTTATAACAATCAACAATACTTTGCAGAGATTTTCGAGAACGAATGCGTGTATTCGGTCAGTTTTACACTTCCCAGGAACATGAGCAACTTCTAACTAATTTAGAAAAAGAGCGAGAATTGCGACTTCGTCTTTCAGAATTGTATCGATATCGCGAAAATGGTATCACGAAGCACGAAGAATGTCCTCATTTTGAGCAAGTATTAGCTCAAGCTCAAGGTCAAACCGATGTGGATCACTGGGCTGAGAAGAAATCTGTAAGCATTTATGGAATTTTTACTTAAATAACTGCTCGACTCTGATCATTTAGAATTTGCACTTTCTGATGAATGCTCTAAACATATTTTTGAGAAATTATCATGCATGCTGCTTTATACTTTTAAATCATTTCACAACATATCATTCATGATTCTTTTCATTACATATGCAGTGTTCTGTTATTGATTTACATAGTTTAAAAAACCTTAAAACTTTTAACAGAACACTGCATTATTCACCATAAAATATCATTTTCTACAATAAAAATAAACTGGCAATATACGCAACAACCAGAAATTAAAAATTCCTTCATAAAGTTATGTGAATGAAATGTTTGCAATGGGAGTATTGATTAGCTTTTGCTTCTTCATAAACTAATACTACAATTTGTGGTGCGTGTTGCCAGGCATTTGTGAACAGATTGTATCAGTTTGCATTTCACTTAGGGCAGCAGTGGGTCATCCAAAGCAATGCACCGGCCAGTCTCAAGAAAAAGGTGAGTTTAACCTGTTTTATTTTTTTTCATCCGATGATTCACTTCCTTCATATCATGAATTTTTTTCATTCATATACTTATAATTTCGAAACAAATTTTTTGTATATTGTTTTATTTTGCTCTGCATAATAAAAGATGATTTTATTTGCATGCAAGATTACATTAATATTAGTTTTAAAGTCAGTTTTCACACAGTCCTACATATTCAAATACTACAAAGTGGTAAAGTTTCAGATATAAGGCTACTAATTGATTTCTATGAAAGATAAGCATTTGTTTACTAATGAACAATTTTTCCACAGAGACGAAGAAAAAAACTGCTCTTCCACAGACCGAAAGTCCACTGCAAAAACAGACTCCTGCAACACCACTTTTACAGTCAACCATCGGACGACGACTCCAACCAGTCTTTGGGCGGGGTCGGATAATAGTGCAAATGTTGCAAATCAACAATCTTTAAATTCTAATTTAGCATTAGAAAAAGGTAACAGTACTGGGCTCTCGGTAAAGTCATCAGGATCTCAAGTGGATAATGAAACGAGAAATGTTGATGTGGAAGCTGCTTCTCATTTACTTACGAATCAAGAAAAATCATTGTGTCTTCAGTTGAACTTGAAACCGAGTCAATATCTCACACAAAAGACGATTTTGCTTGAAGTTAGTTGGAAAAAAAATTTTTTTTCCTATATAACTGTGATTTATTTACTGATTTTTTATTCTTACCTTCAGGAGTATGTCAACGCCAATAGAAAGTCTACTTTAGTTCCTCAGTCAGAGCCGGAAAATAAAATCCTTAACTATTTAATGTCCGCTGGATGGATTGTCGCTAATTGAATCAGTAGAGAGTTTGCTTCTAAGTCAATCCATACTGTACTAAAACATAAGTTAAATGAATAGTGAGAGAAGCGTAAGTTTAAGGTATCTTTAGATTTACGTTCTCCTGTTCCATTTGTGTATAACATACACACGTACTGACACTTTAAAATAATGGAAACTCGATATTTATATAATGATGTAGCGGTCGGTAAGTGTAGAATTATGAAGTTTATATTTATATTTTTTAGTACCATAATCTAAAAAATATGGTTTTATTTACAAGAATTTCTGATGAATTCTTCAATCGAGCAGATCATGATTGATCAATTAATATACTAGCCAATACGAATGTAAAGCAAGATTTTAAAAGTTTGCCAACTTTATATTAAATAGTTAGCGAATTGGTGACAATGTGGTAGTATTATAATTAAGTTTCGGGTCGTGACTATCTTGGATCGATTAGTCGCCCGATACCTCTTTGGTGAAAAATGTTAATTATGTACATAAAAACTGATAAAACACATGTAAATACGACGACGTAGAATAATGAACAAAAAAAACATAAAATGTGATGAAAAACTATATATCTCATTATATAGGTTTTGCCCAAATGTAGTAAAAGAACGAAAAGTCTAAACTATTTTCTTTTAAAGTAAGAAAATATGATAAAATAAGCTGAATCATGTAAGTCTTATAGATTTTTGATTAAATCTCTATAATGCGGATGTTAGCAATTCCTGAGTAAATAGGTTGCTGGATTTTATATTTTTTCTAATTACTATAATTTCAGAGTGATGTATAATGAAAAAAAAAGATACGCTTACCAGTAAATGGTTGACATTTAGTCCACACACTTCTGTTTTGTACATAATAAGCTTTGTAAATGAACCGATTTATTTTCTGTAAACCGCAGAAGAATAAACGAAACGTTTTTGTTAAGAAAAAATCATTGCTTTGTTATGAATTTCATTCACGACTTACACCTTTCCGAATAAATCGAGTGCTTCAATCAACGCATATCGCCAATGCACGCATCAACGTTTTTGGAGGATACTCTAGCAAAAAGTCGTCAATATCACCCATCAGCATTCCGTTGGAGTACTAATACTAAATCGCGAAGGTCGTCTCTCTCGCTCCGTCTCGTCATAAATCCTTTGTGCAATGTACGCGTGGCCATTGACGTGTGCGCGTGGATGCGCCGATCCGGGACCTAACGCGATTATCCTTCGGTTCTATAATAATGAGAAGAGAAGAACAAAAAAAAATGGAAGCGCGAGAAACGCGCTCGCGGAACGATAGCATCTGAGGTCGATTCGCTACTCGCTCGCGTAGTTTCAATGAAATAATTGCTCCGCTCAGTTGGTTCGGGACTACAAATAATAAAAAGCCCATGTGTTCGAGTGCACACCGCATGCTCGATGCACTTAATGCCACACACATGCGCACGCACGCATCTTTGCTTATCTCTAATGGAAATCGAGTCGCGTTAAATTATCATCCTACATTTTTCTCCGCGCATTCTTCTTCCCCCCGAAGAATAATCGACGATTTCCCACGTAATGAGTGCTTTTTCCTTAACTTTTTTTTTTATTCTTCGTCGGTCACGTATGCGCAATAGAAAATTTGCCTGTACACTTAAAATTAGACATTGTGATATTCAAAGCCGCGATGATGGCACTTTCGTAATGCTGACGCGCGCAACGCGACGTCGCGGGCCGCGGCTTTCTTCTTTTCGCACACGCGCGCCGCGTATACAAGACTGACCCTCTCCTTTTCTCGATGTTTCGCCTGCTTCGGATGAAGAAAAAAGTCCGCAAAAAATCTCGCTGATTGATTGTACTTTTTTTTTCGTATCTCCAATTGTTACATAATTCATCAATACGTTAATTGTTTTGAACATATATGACTCGAGCAGGAAAATTTATCAACTATTTTCTTATGAATTTTTTACACGATCGGTAATTGCATTAGGTAGAGTATTCGGTATATTTTTACCTCGGATCGATCGCTGATCATTTAATCGAATGATTTTTACGATCGATCGAACAAACGATTCGGTCAACGGAACGAATCAACAAGTTTTTGTCTCGCGGACGAAATTAATGACGACAGTCGGTGCGTCGCGGGGACGCGTGTACGCAAATTACGATGCTCAATGGCATAAAGCGTATGCAAATAGATGATTATTTATATTTAAAATACAGTGTCATTACGAGCGACGGTTACAAAAATTGATTGCAAAATTGCACTTTACAATGTTGCACACCAATCCGACACCTGTAATTTTATTATTTCAAAGAAAATAAAAAAAATAACAACGTCAACGAGGAGCATAAACGTCGGGACGATTTTTACGATCGTGTTCGTTCGAGGGACGATCGTTTTTCGGAGCAAATCGGCGCGCGCGCGAGAGCAAATCTGGAACATCGATCGACCGCAATATCGTTATCTTTATATAACCGGCATATAAGGATTGCGAAGCGTTCGGGTAAGGAAATTTCCGATGCGGATCGTTGCAGAATCCTATAATATAATATACACCTATGCACGCGTGCAATAAACGCATAATAGACGCATGTAGTTAGGATCCGGAGGAGTTGAAAAAAGTGTGTAGCCGCAGCAGAGCCGCGCAGCAACGGCGGCAGCAGCAGCAGCACAACCTCGGCTGGAGGTGATAATGATGCTCGCGCGTCGTCCGATGCGTTTGATACGTGTGTATATATGTGCGTTTGAAGCAACTAAGACCCGACTCCCACCATACGATGACGATGATGATGATGATGATGATATGTGTATGTATATGCTACGCTAGAGACGGCTATGTGCGTTTGTTTTTTTTTCTCTTTTTTTTTTGCGCAACGTCAAACGCGCGAGCTAACGTATATAAAGTCTCGGCGTCGGGACTTTGTCGTCGCAGTTTAACGATAATACTTTGTTATAAAGCATAATTAACGCACTCGTTCCTCAGGTATATATATTACGGATTTACGCGCGCAAACGATTTATTCGTCTCTTGGTGTTAATATCTGCTTCTTCTTCTTCTTTTTATTCTTTATTTTTTTCGTTGTCACCGTAATTTTATAATAATCCTGAAAAAAAAATCTACACAGATAAAAACATGAAGGCTACTTTGGCAATGGTGTTGTGCATGGCGGTGGTGGCCATGGTCATGGGGGCCGACGAAGTCAAATACACGACGAGATTCGACGGCATCGACATCGATCAGGTCCTGCACAACGATCGGATTCTTAAATCCTACATCAATTGCCTGCTCAAGGATGCCTCCTGCAGCCCCGACGCACGAGAGCTCAAACGTAAGTGTCCACTTGTATTTTATTTGCGCGTATTTGAAATAGAATGTATTTTATTTTTTTTATTATAAATCGCACGTAAGACGAGAGCAACTCGAGATGGTTTGCTTTTTAGCGTATTTTCCGATGCACGTACTGCAGCGATGACTCGCTATTCTAATAAGCGTCTTTTTATTTGCCATCTGCACTCTCGTCGCGGTGTCTGCACAAGGTGACACGACCCCGCGCGCCGGTCGTCCGAGAAAAATCGACTATATTAACGATCCGCGCGTCGCGTATACATTGGCTCGTTTTTTTTTTTCACTTTTTTTTTGTGTACACGTGTAATTTGCTAATGGCCGTTGTGTCACGTCGATGTACACAGGACTGCTTCCCGACGCTCTGGCGACCAACTGCGAGAAGTGCAGCGAAAAGCAGAAGGCCGGAGCCGAGAAGGTGATCGCCTTCCTGGCCAAGAACAAGCCCGAGACCTGGACCGAGATCCTGGCCAAGTACGACAAGGACAACGTCTACAGGACCAAGTACGCCGAGCAGGCCAAGAAACTCGGCGTTCCCGTCTAAATGTGATCGCTGAACACCTCGACGCTGACGATTACGCCGTGAACGACGTTACCTTTTTTTTCTCTCTTGTATATTTTTTTGTGCTTATATATATCGCGTATGTATAATGTTCGCGACGAAAGATGAAGGAAAGAAAAAAAAATTAATGCCAAGATCCACGATTGTATCCGATTGTTAACGCGTTTACACGCTCGCATGCGCACGGGATTTTAACAACTCTGTTTATTTTACTTATAATATTACGAACATCGATTTATAGCTTGAGACCAATAAATAGACAACTTATTGTTTTTCAATCAATGCTCTTGTGTCTCTCAAACTTATTAGTTACGTTATTTTACTGTTTTTTTTTTATTATTTTTTATTGCCTGTCTGCCTCCCTCCCTCTCTTTCTCTCTCTCTGGAGTCTCGGTCGAGCACAGCGACGCGGCGACATCGGACACGCGCGCGTTTTAATTACCGCGGCGAGATGAGTCAGTTTGCAGCATGAGCTTCTTTCTCTCTCTGCTATGTGTTGCGTATGTCATGTGTGTGTGCATCGCTTGGCAGTAAAAAAGCCATAAATCGAATTAGCGGCGTTAATTAGCCTCTCCTCTCTGCCCCTCTGTATTATATAGATCGTCGTCATCGCGAATTACGAGCAACAGCAGCAGACGAAAGAGAGAGATGAGCTATCGGCAAACTTCATACGGGTCAATGTTATCGCGATCGCGAAAATGTCGGACACGGAGGCGGAGAGCTTGGTGAGCAGCGCCGGCTATCTGCTCGGCAAGGAGAAGGCCTTCCTGGACTTTTACGAGCAGCGGCTGCCTTGGCTGTTCCACCTGTGCTTCGATCCCAAGGGCAAGCACGATCGCGCCCGCAAATTCGCCAGTTTCCTTCTGGGCTTCTCGCTCGGCCTCTTTCTCTACGAATTCGTCGTCAAGGATTTTCAAATCGAGGTGCATGTAAATATTTCCGTGGGTTTGACGCTGTGTTTTGGTCTCGCCACCGCAAGCGCCAAGTCCCTCAAGGTGACGATGCTCAGATCCTTCGCTCGATACATGTTATATTATCGACCACTTTATATCATTAATTAAAAATAGATACGATGCACGTGTCTATTGACGATACCGGGCGCCCTCGGTCGAGCGGGTCGAAGCGCTTTGAAAGCCCTCGTGATCGGCTGGATCATCGCCGGGCCCATACTCAATCTCACGCACAACGGCAAGGAGGTGATGCGCAGCTTCGCCTGCAGCACCCAGCTGGCCTTCAATCTCACCAAGACCAAGTACGACCTGATGTTTCGGCCCTTCAAGAAGGCCATGGCCAACATGCAGGAGAGCGGCCAGCAGCTAAGGCGCAGCATCGACTCGGTCGAGCGACTCGTGCAGCCGCTGAGAAACGAGATCGAGGGCGAGGAGGAGGTCCGAGCTTTGAACTCGTACAACGCCCGGGTCGAGCAGGACATGAGCAGGCTTAATGACTCGTGGGTCACGACGGACGACAACGAGACCATCACGATCTTCACGACGACGAGCACGGAGCGGATGCAGCTCGATACGGCCAAGCCCCTGCCCAACGACAACCAGACGGGCGAATACTACGAGCGGAGGTATTACGCCAAGATCGAGGCCCGATGTCGCGAGCAACTGAGCCGGGGCTCGGAGCGCTGCAAGCTCGCCTTCGGCCAGGCCTACGACAAGTGCTTCAAGGCCGTCACCTGGATGGCCGGCTGGATACTGTGCTGGCCGATGAAGCTCACCTTCGCCTGCAATCTCGTCTCGAGCATCGGTGGCAAGTCCGTATTTCGTATCGCCATAGCTGCTTCATACGCGTCCCGCACGTCTTGAGATAAATCGAATATTACGCAGGAAAATCTGCCGTCCCGAGGGCAACGTCGACGCCGGAATCGGCGAGGGCTACCTGGCCCTGGTCAAGGCCAAGGACGAGCTCAAGCGATCGGTGCGCGACGCCAAGGTCGAGTACAAGCTGGACACGAGGCCCGTCGCGGAGGGGGCCCGCGAGGCCGCCCAGCTGTCGCGCGACGTGCTGCGCGATCTCGAGGCGCGCAAGCGCGTCTGCGAGTGGCTGGCCCGGGCGGTGCATCGCTGCCTCGGCCTCGTGCTCGTCAAGATTTTAGCGGACGCCTGGCGCTACGCCGGCAAGTACCTCGAGGACGTGCAGCACGACAACGTCTACGTGACGGGCTACTTTCGGCGGATAGACGCCAGGCGCAGGGCCCGGGGCGCCGCCAATCTGCTGCCCCTGAAGAAGCTCGAGCGCACTCAGCTCGTGGAGCCGTACGAGGCGCGCCAGGTGCGCTCGGAGCGTCGCGATCTGCTCGGCTCCACGGCCAAGCTCCTGCTCGAGATGCTCATAGCCACGAGCGTCATAGTGCTGGATCGGCTGCTCTACGAGCTGCTGCAGATCGTCAAGCGTCACGCTCACCTGGAGATCCAGCAGAAGGGCGAGCACTCGCTCAGCCTCGAGATCAAGGGCAAGGGTCTGGTCGCCCAGATCATTCGCGGCTTGATCAAGGGCTTCAACGTGCGCCGGAAGGTCGACCAGCTGGTGACGAACGAGGCCTGTCTGCCGCGGCCCAGCCGTCTCTCGGGCCTCGCGATCTTTCGCATCTACTTCGGCTACCTCATGGTCTGGCTGATGCTGCTCGTCCAGGCGTACACGCAGCGACTGCGCCGTGCCATCGCCGGCTTCTTCTATCGCAAGCGCGAGAAGCGCCGCGTGCTCTACCTCTACAACGAGAGCCTGCGACGTCGACTGGGCTTTCTCAAGTTCGCGAGGCGACGAGCGGCTCGCAGGGCCCGCGCCAAACACCTCTACCCGGAGACCAAACTCGTGGAGCGCTGCAAGCGTCTGTGCGCCGAGCGACTGCCCCAATGGCTGGTGCGCCGCTGCATCGCGGGGCCCGAGTGCTTCGTCTGCGCCGAGCCGTCCGAATGGGGCTCCAAGCTCGTGATCGCCTGCGGCCTGTGCGGCGCGACTTACTGTCCCGACTGCTGGCGAGACGTGGGCGAGAGGTGTCTGGTCTGCGCCGCGTCCAGCCCCGCCACGACGTCGGCCGACGAGACCGACCCGAGAGAGGACGAGGATGAGGACGACGACGACGATGACTAATTCGTGGACGTCGATTACGATGACGCGTGTCGCGTGCATCGACGAATTACTACTCGACTCTACCCTCGTTAGTACTAATGAGCTCGTGTATATAAAGCTCGATGAATCGAAGTCGACTTGGACATTCGGTCGAGATAGTCAGGATGAAGGCACTTGTATCGTACGTTGCCGTGTTCGGCTTGTTGTTGCTGCTGCTGCTGACGACGACTAGCAGCGGCGCCGAGGAGACCAAGTACACGACCAAGTACGACGACCTGGACATCGACTCGATCATTAAGAACGAGCGTCTGCTCAACAGCTACGTCGGCTGTCTGCTGGATCGCAAGCCCTGCACGCCCGACGCCACCGAGCTCAAAGGTATGCCCAACCGCACACTCGCGCATACTCGATTTAATTTATCGATACATTTGACCATTTTATTATTCCAATATTCCGACGAGTCGCTTCCTTTGATGAAATGTATACGCACACACATATGCGCGCGCGCGAGCTATTTACAGTTATCCTCGGTATAACATATATGATATAAATTCAGTCGAAAAATCGATGAAATTTCGGGCGAGGATTCCATTACCGAAGGAAAAAATAAATATATAAAATAAATAAAGAGAAGTTGCTCGAAAGGGGGAGAGAGAGAAGACGCGCGCACAGGAAACTAATAAGACTGCGGCGCGCTCCGCGTAGTAGTAGTGGCCCGCCCCGCTTGATTAATTCGCTTTCGATTCGTGAATTGGTAGCAGAAAGGCTAATTTAAAGGACCCCGAGATTACGCAGATATAATATATGTAACCGGCCTATCTAAATTTCCACTGCTGCTGCTGGTGGCTACGGGGCATTCCGCGAGTCGACAAATTAAGGGAATCTGCGGCCGGCGCGCAAGACAGAGAGAAAGGCGAAAAAAGAAGATAAAAGCCGCACGCACCGCGCTCTCGCAATCAATTCGATATACAAATATATCGTTTTGTATAACGAACGGATTAATTAGCCGCATTGTGAAGCAAGAAAAAAAAAGGAAGAAGAAAAAGAGAGAAAAAAGAGGGAATTTCGCAAGATTGGCAATTACGCCGGAAAATCGAGTCGGAGTTGCGGAGCCATCGCACGGGCACGCGATCGCGTGTTTATTTTTTTGCTTTTCAACGATATCCTCCTCTCTCTCTCTCTCTCTCCGCATTTCATTTCGCGCATTACTTTTATCATTACGATTGTTCTACGAAGCTTTTTTTCATTTTTTGATGCAGTGAATCTACCGGACGCGCTGGCGAACGAGTGCAGCCGGTGCAGCGTGCGCCAGCGGCAGATCTCGGACAAGCTGTCGCACCATCTGATCGACCATCGGCCCGAGGATTGGCAGCAGCTCGAGGCCAAGTACGACCCGACCGGGACCTACCGTCGAGTCTACCTGAGCGATCAGCAGCAACGACTCAAAGCTCCAACCTCCGCCACGACCGATGCCTAATGTCAGTCCCGCTGCCGCCGCCGGTGGCGCCTGACGAATCGCAACGACGCGACGAGACACACACACATCGACGATCGGAGTTGATATATCCCGATGGGAGAGACGCGGAGCTGCAGTTAAAGTAGATTCCTCCGTACACGTTGTTGTTTTATACCCTTTTCGAAGCTACATAAGATAGTATTTATATAGTATTGTATTAAAGCCGTGCGCCGTATGTACTGCACACACGATGTTATTGGTATTTATATACGCAGTATAAGTTTAAAGCTGGATGCGCGCGGGGATCAATTAAACTGCTGCATGTTACTTACTACATTACATATACTTGTATCGAAGCTTGTCGTTTGTTGTCGTTGCCGTTGTTGTATAATGTAAAGCTGGGAGAAATAAATACGCTCGTTGCATACGATATAATATGTCCATGTCCTCTCGTTCTCCTCGTCGTGTATATAAGTGCATCGACGAGAGAGAGAGACGTTCAACGCGATCTACACGAGAGTACCTCGATACATATATACTCGCGGAGACACAGGCACGCACGATCGCACGGGCCCCCCCTTGTCATTGCGCCAAGTGCCTCGTCCTGCCGCTGCTCCTCGTCGCGAGTATAAAAGTATTTAGAGACATTTCGCGGCTCTCCGTATTTTTATTCGTTACTATATATACGCCATATAACGTGGTACGTATTATACACACACACACACAGAGATAGGTATGCTATATGCTAAGTGTAGGTATGTATATATGGTCGCTGCGCGACGAGTTGGGTGGTCCTCGTCGTGCCTGTTTATGGGCCAGCGGAGCAAGGCGCGCCCGTATTATATAGCTACGTTGGCTGGTCTGAATAGCTGCCTGGGCTCTCTCGAGTCGGAGCACACTCCTATGCTGCTGCTGCTGTACATATAATATATCTATATATCGTCGTGTGTATGTATACTCGCGAGAGAGAGAGAGAGAGAGAGAGAGAGAGGCGAACGATATCTGGCCGAGCGAGCGCGCGCGGCTCGCGAAGCGTGCAGTCGTGTCTTTCAGAAGAGTAGTATAGTAGTAGAGTCCCGGCCACTTGGGTGGTCCCACCTTGCTGCTGCTGCCGTTGCTCACTGCTGCTGCTGCCTCCTTCCTTTTTTCCTCTCTTTTACATAGCTCAACTATTATTACGTACATATATATACAAGCCCGAGCTGCGCACGAGAGCTTCCAAAAACCCACGCGCGCTCGGACTCCTAAACGACTCGGAAATCATCGACGTCAAGAGTCACGGGAATAATGCGCCGATCCTTGCGAGCGCGTCTGTACGCATAACGAGTTGTACTGCGCGTATCCTTTACAGCCCTCCCCGGTCTATGCGTCTTCCGGAGTCTCGAACGATTGACGCGTTTGCATCGCTGCAGATGTATGTTTGTAATATGTAAAAGTAGGATGGCCAACTCCTTTTTCTCTCTCTCTTTCTCTCTCTTGACTAATGAGTCCCCGGCGCAAGTACAGCTATACACGGCTCGAAATTCGATCTCTGCCGATCGTCGCTGCTGGCCCCGGGGGCTGCTGCTGCTGCTGCTGCACTTGGCCTCTCGGTCTAATGATGTGCAAACACTGCTGCACGCACACGTGTGTGCCCCGCGTGTTTCGTGTGTATACCTGTATATACGTCGAGTAGTGGCCCGAGAGAGAAAGAGAGAGAAACGATCTCGAGACTCTAGCTTCGGTCGCGATAGTTGTATATTATATAAGTAGCGGTGGGTCCCGCATATATATATAACACATTATATCGAGTAGAGAGATATAGTAGACTCGAGGGAGTGAGCGAGAGACCAGGAGAAAGAGAGAGAGAGAGAGAGAGACGAGTGGACGATCGGTACATATTACATGCACGTGTGCTTGTGTGCTTCATATTATATATAGTCGATACAGCACGCGGTAGTCGATGATAAATTTGCCACGGCCGACCACCAGAGCAGAGCAGAGCAGAGGAGCTGTGGCAAAGAGAGAGAGGAGCAGAGCAGAGCATCGAGCCGGCGCGCGTCTAAGAGTCGCGGCGGCAGTGGCCGTCCGGCGCTACCTCGGCTGTCTCTCTCTCTCTCTCTCCTCTCGTACTGCTGCTGCTGCATGGCATGGCATGGCTCGTCGGGCGCGCGAACACAGCGCAACATATCCAGAATCTATACAGCCGCCGAGCTGTACGGCATATGCAGCACATACGGCTGGACTCGCGAGAGAGAGAGAGAGTCTCTTTTGCGTTCTGCGGACGACCACCCAAGAAGACGCGCGAATAAAGATTCGCGGGACCACCCAACGCGACGACTCTCTGGTCTTTCTCTCTCTCTCTCTCTCTCGCGCGCAGCAAGCAATCAATAACTGCTCTCTTTCTCTCTCTTTCTCTCTTTGCAACAGGCTTACACACACACACAGGACGACGCGTCGCGCGCCCGCGTTCCACATATATATACACATACATACAGCTGCAGTATACGGAATGAGCACGAGAGCACCGCAACTACTTGTGTGCCGGATTAATTTGAAGAGGCCTATGCGCGCGCGAACGAGCGAGCCGAGCGACGCGTCTTGGGTGGGCCCCGTAGTAAAGTTGCGCGCTCGACGTGGGTGGCCCGCGCCACAGCCACAGCAGCAGCAGCGAGCAACCGAGCGGCAGCTAGTGCAGCAGCAGCAGCTTTGCCTACGACCCGGCTGCTGTCCTAGTCGCAGAACTGCGTATCTGTGTTGTCGTGGATATGTTGTATGTATACACGAGTGCGCCCACCCAGCCCGACGACGATGACACTGCGGCTGCCCGCCTTACGCGCCGCGCCGATCTCTCGTATACCGATCGCTTTACCGATCTTTGCCAGCTACGTACACGCCACGGCTCTAGTTTAAAGCTCGCACACATCTGCCCCGTTGGGGATGATAAGCTAGACATTATAGCGCTCGTTGGGTGGTCGAGCTAAAGCAGCAGCAGCAGCAGCAGTTCCAAGATCGCGTCCGAGTGTGTCTTCACGCGAGCTGAATTAGGAGCTCTCTCGGCTTTTTTTCACCTTATTTTGACTCTCCGACAGCGAGCGAACGAGCGAGAGAGCCTGAAAAGAAAAGCCCGAGAGTCGCTCGCGTCAATGGGCGAGCAGAAGCGACAAAAGAAAAGGATTCCCGCTCGAGAAAAGAGAGCTCGTATATAATATGAGCCGTCCTATACAGCCAACTTATAATACAATGTATAAAGTCAGCGCGAGAGCTGCTGCTGCTGACGATCTTCCTTCTCTTTTTCCACGACTGCTTTTGCTGCTATTACTCCTCGTACCGATGCTCCTCGCGCGCGTTTCTTATAGATATATTGTACCCGCGCGCGTATACGGTCCTATATACATATAATATAATAGAAAAAATAAAAAAAAAAGCGATGATGTTTAGAGCTACGAGCGACAGAGAGAAAGAGAGAGACGAGTCGAACGGCATGTGTGGTCCCGACTTGTCACGCTCGCAGAGAGAAAGAGAGGAAAGAGACAGAGAGTGAAATAACATTCGTGCATTCGTCCTTGTGCGCCGCGATTATAATACTCGTATATATAGCTATACCTTATTATGCCTCGAAGTCTCGGGCCCGCTTGCGCCGCGCCGCAACTTCAGCTGTCGCGTGCACGCACACACATATACAGGATGCATGTATATATATATACGAGAGGCAAACAATCCGAGACGAAATTTGCTCAACTTATGGCATGGAATAGAGAGAGAGAAAAGAGCTTATATTGTAATGTGCATAGTCATTTATGTGTGTATCGCGCGTAGATAATTGTCCTAGGAGCGATTCCGATCGATTTATACACGGTGGCATGTGTGCCATGTACACGATCGGCGGATCGATTATCTCGTTATAAAGCCAACGATTCGCCGAACGATATTTTTTGAAAAGATTGTGCGCTCCTCCGTACGAAGCTACTTTATTTCGTCAATATCGGGTGCTTTTCTAATCGCAGTCACTCGTGTCTCTCACGATTGTCGCGTCGCGGCATGACCCAGCGAAAATAATGAAATAAAAAGAACATAAGGGAATATCGGGATTGGGGCACGCAACGACCAGGTGAAAACGACGACGCGGCGAATCAATCGGCTTTTCTCAATTCGGAGCCTCTATATACATAAAAGTCATACGGCTAACGTTTAGCGCGTACACACATATATCCTATAACATGTGGAGTCGTATCTCAAGTCGGTGGCGGCAGCGAATTCGCGCTTATACATACTTCCAGCCACACACACACACACATATAATACAGCACAAGAGAGAGTGAGACGCAGCCAGCAACAGCGAAGCAGACGTAGCACACATACAAACACACGGATACACACGGACGCCATCCATACACGTATAGCTGCTTACATGGGTTCAGGTATACGGGTGGTCCCGGGGCCGGCTGCCGCCACCGCCGTACCTACCTTCTAGGCCGGGGCGCGATCGGTAAGCCACGTTCGTGGAGGCACTCGCTAGTCCCCGTTTGCCTGCCGCGTACGGCCCTGGACTGTTTTTCGCGCTGGTAGCGGCGGCGGCGGTGGCGGCGGCAGCGATGGTGGTGGTGGTGGGGGGCCCGCTGCTATAGGAGTCGAGCGCCGTTCGTACAGCGAAACGAAGCGAAAGAAAGAGAGAGAGAGAGAGAGAGAGAGAGAGAGAGAGAAAAAGCAACAGCAGCCGCGCTTCCATCGTGCCAAGATCGAGACAAGTTCGCCAGTTGCAATCCGAATGTGTCAGGCAGACGTAACGCTGCTCGCGCGAGTGCAAAAGTGCGACAAAGTGCGGCAGACGACGGTCACACACAAACACAGACACACACAAGTACATGACACGACTGTAATATAACGAAAGAGAGTCCTGTTGTCGTGGTGTTTTAATACACGAAAGCAGTGAACGTAGCAGTATTTTATACGTTTTAATTCTTGTAGTACAAGTAAACACTCGGAGTGCGAGTGTTTGCGCAAAGTTATACACATATACATATACACACACACACGTGCGGCTATTATAAAATCTACAGTGCGAAATAATTACATTTAAAAGATCAGTGCAGAAAAGTATATCGTTACAATATACAAAATATTAAGAGAAGAAAAAGGGCGCATCAGTGGTGGGTCGGCTAAGAAAGGCCGGCCGTGAAGCGCGAGAAGTGAAGTATTATTGCGTGGGGCCCCGTGTCGCGCGTTCAGCCTCCCGGAGGCGATGCGCGAGGAGCCATGGTCGCTGCGTCCGGCCCAAGTGGGATCCTAGCGGGACGCAGCTGCAGCCTCAGCTACAACAACAACCACCACCAGAACAACAACCACAACCACAACCACAATAACAATAACAATAGCAACAACGCGCGAGTAGCTTCCACTCCGGCTTGCACTGGCTGCTGCGGTGCTGCTACGACGCCCTGCGCCACCAACAACAACAACAACAACCACAGCAGCAACAATGCCAACAACAATCATCACCATAACAATGGCACAGTAACAACGGCAGCAGCTCCTCCGACTCATGGCACGGGTGATCAGAGTTCGGCGGAGCAGCAGCGTACGAGCCCTACGCAGCAGCAGCAGGTCGTCGAGGACGAGGCGCAGCGCAAGAGGCACCAGAGCGACCTGTACATCAGGCCCAGCTGGACCGATGCAGCCATCGCTCTCGATCAGCTCGAAAAGGTAAGAGAGCACGCCAAGTCCCTTTGCGAACCTTTTTAGTGCATAATAATACAAACACAAGCCGACTCGAACATACCAATGCGCTCCGAGTTGCTGCTACCGTACGTATATCTACATATAGCGCAGCTCTCGCGCTGTCATCGCGCCGAACACACACATATGCGATACATACAGGAGTACACATACACACGCACACTGTCACGATTAAAGGCCCTCGCGCGAGAGCAGTAACGGACTCCCCTCCACGATCCTCGCTCGCGCGGGGCCTACTATACTACCTACGACATTGCATTGCACATTGCCGATCGCGGCGCAGCATACCTCGATCGACGATGGTGGCGGCTCTGCTGCTGCTGCATGCAGCTGCTGCTCCGTTCTGCTTCTGATGCTTTTCGGCTTTTACTCAAACGTATACATACACAGACGTAATAATAGCAGGCGAATTATAGCTATATCATAGCGCAGTCGCGCATAATGTATCTATGCGTCGGGAAAACCACAGGGGCCCTTTTTTCTCGTCGTTTTTGTCGAGTCTACGAATCGGCAGCAGCAGCAGCAGCAGCGGAGCAGTAGACTCCCGCTGATCTGCTTCTTCTCGGTCGTTCTTTATGTACGCGTTCTTTGGCCTCGCGCCGCATACGCACCGACCGTCTGCCTTGTGCCTCTGCCTCGCACGCATGCAGCACGCGAGAATACATTACGACGCGCATAATACGCACGATGTTTGTAGGTATAGGTATAGTTATGCGTGCGTAGTAATGCACGAGCGCCTCTATTTTGCACTCGCCGCCGCCGCCTCCTCGTGTGCCTAATGCCCGATGTATTTATGCGTAAATGTGTACGCGATATAGACGCGTCTGCGTGCTTGCGTGGCTCCGACCTCGACGAAATATCTCATCTCTTCTGCTTAGTCTTCTTTTCTCGTATATAACGTGCTTTAATGTATATTTATGCGTGTACTTTTTTACGCACACACACAGACACGACAACATCTTTTTTCTCGCGCGCGCGAGGTATTTTCTCGCAGACAGACAGACAAACGCGCGGATTGCGTAGTACTCGTCGTAGTAAATACGTATGCGTGTGTAAGCGCGAACAAGAGAGAGCTAAATAGACGTCTGCTTCTGGATCTTGCCGATCTGTATTAATTCACCTATATACAGTGGTGCCTTTATCCTGCTCGCATTGAACATTACCTTTATATTTGCAGACACACATAGTGTACCCGCACAGTCTCTATATACTGCACGAGACCCACGCAGACGTTTGCCTGTGCATAAACCGCTGCTACTGCTGTGCTGCTTCTGTCCCTTCCTTGCGCTTCTATAGCGGCTTCTTCTTCTTCTTCTTCTTCGTCCTCTCTGCTTCTTCTCTCCTTTGCTTACTATACAGCACTTAATACTGTATATAATCTATACTATGTTACTCTCTTTCTCGTATACTCGTATGTGTGTGCGCTTGAGTACGAGTGTACGTATGTGTAGGCCGTCTTCTGCTCTCTTCTTGGGTTGTCTTGTGCAGCTGCCGTTAATGACGCTTCTCTATGAGCAAACTCCTCTTCTCTACCTGTTTACGTATACAGCGTACATATTTGCGCTGCACTCGTACACACAAAGAGAGATGGAGATACGTAAACTCGGTGCAGACGGTTTCTCTATACAGATATCTTTTATGTGTACCTTGACATGGCTAATACCGATTTCTTACGAAACGCCGCTTTCGGAGCTAATAGCGTTATCCGAGCGTCAGTAATGATAGACACTATATGTTTCATCATGTTTTGTATATACACTTCAATGGTCTTGCATGCCATAAAGAAGCGCCCAGACAGATGACACCGACGCACACACGTACACACTGTATGTAATACATACACACACACATACGTAGGCCTCGCGTAGATTGCTCGTTTCCGCCGGCGGCGCTCCTCGGGACCCATCGCTGAGATTTTCTCATCTTCTTCCTCCTTGTATATTATAAATTGCGGCAAAAAGCGACTCGTGTTTCGCTGCTGCTGTACATTGCGCCGCTCTCTCTCTCTCTCTCTCTCTCTCTCTCTGGCTGCTGCCTCCGCGAGCCCTTGAGGAACGATCGCACGCATGGTTCGCGTAGCAACATATACAGCAGCAGCAAGTATATATAACGTCGGCGTAACGCATCGCGTAAAGGCTATTAATAAACTTCGAAGACTCCGAAACTGCTTTTCTGATCTTATTATACTCGTACATACACTGTATATCGTGTATGCCATTTATACAACGTAAACACACTGAACATTAGCCCGACCGGACGCGCGTTGACTTTTTCGCGGTATACGTGTATATTATAAAAACGTGTAATCGCGCGATTTAATCGTCATCCGAACCTGAATAGTAGTTTAATGAGACTACATAATGTTAATACGTATATCATAAATCGAGTTTCGCTGGCGCTTATGAAAATGTTCCCACCCACCTCGTACGAGCGCCTTCATATTTGATATCGATTTTTTTCCTATTCTTTTGTTGAACAACCACCCGCCTGTGATAATAACGATAATGACGCGCGATCGCCGAGCTTCAAAAACCAAATCTTGGGACCGATCGTCGTTCGCGCGCTACCTAAGTATCCTGTTTACACATTCCGCGCGCGTTAAATACTTGTAATATGCGTGCAATTTTTCAAAACAGGTGTCTCATTCCTCTTCTCCGTCTTCTTCTTTCGCTGCTTCTTTTTTTTTGGCTTTTTTTTGTAATAATTTATATTCTAATCTTCTAAATCGGACAAAAAATGTCTCTCCGTTTTTCTCGAAGCACTCTAAACATTTTTCTATACGACGCTAAATCTGAATTATGAACGAAGCGGCGCTGGAGTTCCGAGATATTTCGTTCCTCGTCGCGCGCATTCTGCAAAATTATAACGATAAATCATAGGAGCGTTTAAATTCCTGACGCGTGCGCGGGGAGCCGGCAAGAAGAGTCACAAAAATCTATCGGTGCGAACACCTCGACGGAACTACATATGCGTATAAGGTCCCGTTCCTATCTCATGTACCTGCGGCACATTTCAGCGAATCGAACATTTTTAAGCAAATCATTTTGAGCAACGCACGTGAGAGATGCACCGATAATATCTCGCTGTATAGTGTTCGATTTTAATTCTTTTCTCTCGTTCTGCCTCTCTTCGTTTTCTGCCGGGCGGCCATGGGCAAAACCAAAAGTCTCGAGCAACGGCAAATATTTAATTCCTTATTTTTCTTTTAATCTTTCTAAAAAACTCGAGGCTGCGGGCCCCGGTGAAAGTATTTCACACTTTCGCTCGCGGCCCATTCACCGAGGTCTAATGTAACTAATGTGTAATAATATACGATCGCCACGCAATATACGTATTCTTTTATCGGTCTCGAATCACACAAAACGACCTCACACACAGGAATCGGAATCAAAAGAATTTTACGGATCTTCTCTCGGCTCGGCATAATACCGCCGGCGTTCTTATATTATTATACCTACATAAATACTGTCTCTCCCTCTCTTCTCTCTGAAAATCACTTACTCTTTGAGATGGTGGTCATATTCTTTGGAACGTCGCCGTTGTCGTCGTCGTCGTCGTTGGGTCTCTCTCTCTCTCTGATCTTTTTGATGTTTTCCGAGCCTCGTGCGTCGCTGCTTCTCCGTAATAGTGTCGGAATTAAGCGAGCGTAAGGCGAGACAAAAGCGCGCGCGCAAAAAAATCGAAAAAAAGACAAGATGAAGCAGCAGCATCAGCAGCAAAAAAAACTTGTTAGAAGTGGCAATCTACATGAAAAATCGATTTGCTGCCATGTTTCATCTGTGACGAGCGAGATTCCTGGGCATAAATTAGTATAAAGTCGCGCGTATATATATCGTACACGAGGAATATTTAAGAAAAAAATCGTCGGCGACAAAAGTCAACGCACGCCAGCGCGCAAGAAGTGCCAGTGCGCGCGCGTGAAATTTTCATTCCGTATACAGTAACGAGCGAATGATCCTTACAGAAGTATACGTTTACCTGCGTGCTCCGAAAAAAAGGAGCACAATACACATCTACGTAGAGAGAGGATGCTGGAATAAAATTCGAGGGCCTATATATAGCTCGCTGCACGGGATAGAGGAGAAAGAGAGCGAGCGAGAGAGGCCTATATAAAGCTGGTCCGTGTTATACGCGCGTGTGCTGCTGCTGCAGCATCGAAACGTGCTGCAGAGTGTAGTATCGAGAGAGCTTCGAGTGTCGCGTGCTGTTTTGCGATACACACTTACACACTTCCACACAAACACTTTATAACACACAGCATGGATGCGAGAGGTAGGCTCGGCCGCTGCTGCTGCTGACGCTCCGCTCTTATATATACGCGCACAGCTCGAGCTCTCGCGTAAGACGGAAGCCATGTGTGCAGGTAGGCATGTGCGGTCGCTCCTCCGCTCATCGTCTAAGGTTACTTTTATAGGTCTCGGGCTCCTCGCTCTCGCGTTTATTCGCTCGCCGTGCATGGCTATATGCAGCACACACACACACACCATGAGCAGCGCAACGTCTATGCGGTGGAGCGAGTGAGTGAGAGCGAGAGACAGTGTGTATTATGTATACTACTATACTACACGCATACACACACACACGTACATATTACACACGTATATAACGAGTGTATAGCAGCGGGGACCAGGGGCTGCAGGCTTCGTCGCTCGAGTTAAATTGGCTGGAAAAGCTGCTGTGTGCTCTATGCCGCGCGCGGCTACCATACACCGCTTTGATTTTTACCTTCTCGTTTTTTTTTCTCCTGTTTTTTTTTTGTATTATTATCGTTGCCGTTGCCCTCTTCTCTCATTGCTATGTATCGTGATTATTTTTGGATGTTTTTTGCGCGTGTATCTTACCGTTGCGCTTTGCGTTGTCTGTTGCAGGGCAAGGCCGAGGGGCCCAGATCGGTGGTGTGGTTCCGCGCCCGGCTGCAGGACCAGCTCAGTCAGCTGGGCTACTTTCTGCAGCGACACGCGGGCAAGGTGCTGTTCGTGGCCATCCTCGCGCTGGCGACCTTCTGCGTCGCCCTCAAGTCCGTCCAGGTCCACAGCAAGGTCGATCAGCTCTGGGTCGAGGGTAAGCATCCTCTATATTATACACGTATTATATTATATTTATTATAAGCATCGCTACACCTATCATCAACCTTCTTCTCTCTCCTCTCTCTCTCTCTCCCTTTGCTTTTATTGTTTTTTTTTATGCCCTCTCGATCTCTCTCTCTCTCTCTCTCTCTCTCTCTATCTCATTCACTCTGTCTCGAGGAGCAGCGGAAATCCGGCTATGCGGGCCGAGCGTGCACTGAGCGTGCAGAGAGGAGAGTCCGTGATCGACGACGACGATGACGATGATCATCTCTCTTGCTGCGGATGAGTGCAGTACACCCAAACTCGCACAGAGAAAGAGAGAAAGAGAAATATACACAGAGGCCGAAATCCGATGCACTTAAAGCTCCGAAATCGTATTCCCTGCAGGCCGAGGTATAAGGCGCGCGCCTGTGCCTCTCGAGAAAAGGCGCGCGTGTGCACGCTCGCAGCGGCATACAAGGTATCATTAAAGCTGCAGCACGTATAGCCGCCGAACCCGCGAACGACCCCTGAGACGAGAATAAGGTCGCGAGGAATCTCGGCGTATCCTGCTGCTCGTCGTCGTATATTCGGCCCGCCTGTAAATTGCTCCTCGATGTACGCGAATTTAATATCCTCCGCGCGCGCGAACACATTCTTCGAGAGTCGACTACTAGGATGTAGGTACTTTAATACCATAACCAGCTCGTAGAGTTGTAAAAATCGAATAAAAATCGGCTGAGTCAGCGCGCGAGAGAGAGGATTGACGAATTCCGAGAGAGAATGAGAAAAAAGAGAGAAAGAGAGAGATAGAAGAGGCGGAGGCGGACACACGGCAGGGTGTTACTTACCGATACGCGCGGCGCGCGCCCGACCACCGGGTCGTATCTCACGGAGGTCGTTGCGCGACGACTGCAGCCGGCCGCTGCTCTCGTATATAGGTACCATACAGCGAAGACTAACGATAAATTTGTGCCGTAAAAAAATCTCTCTCTCTCTCTCGGCATTATGTGTTCATTACAAGGACGAATTGCGTAAATATCCGTGGATGGACATTCCCCCTGTGAACGGCTCATCATCGGTCATCGTATAATGATCGTTTTTAGTCGTCGCGATCACGACGATCGGAATCTTGGAAAAAAGAAGCCAACGACTCGTGTTGTAGTAAAAGAGGATAGATCGAGTAGTATAGTTTTATATATATATATTTTACTATAAATGTATACAAAAGTGCGTGTGACTGCTATATGATATTTGTGCGAGACGGCGGCAACGACTGTTAGTTTTCTTGTAAATGTGCGTTGGATTAGCTCGCGTGTGTTTGTGTATACATGTATACATTTGCGGCAACTGACAACTACGTGCGCGCGCGCGCGGGATTCGGGGAAGGAGAAAATGGTAAAATAGGCCCGGTTTAACGTGCGGTGGTATACACGAGCGATGTGTGCGAGAGAGCTCCGCAGAGTAGCAAGAGCAATAGCAACGGCGAGAGAGCGAGAGACTCCAAGTTGAGCGTCACTGGTGCATTGGACGGAGCCTCGGTTCCGGTGAACGGTCACCGTGGGTGGCCCACCGCCGCTGCTCTCTCTCTCTCTCTTTTTCTCTCTCTCTTCGCTCTCTGTAGTCTCTGTGTATATATATACGTGCTTTTCGCCTGCTCTCTCTCTCTCTCTCTCTCTCGCACAGAACCGAGCACAACAGCAGCAGCAGCAGCAACAACAACAGCAGGAGCAGCGACGGAGAGCAATGCGAGCGGGCCCGTGTCACTCTCTTTAATTTCTGCATGCACACACATGCACGCACGGGTACACGCGCGCGCGGGCTAGTTTCCGATTGGTGAATGACCGAAAATATACCTGCAAGCTCGCACAAGACGCGAGATGCTGTAAGCGAGCAGCCGGAAGGGTTGCCAAAAACGCGCCCGAAAGTGCCATTGGCGTACATGTGCACGCGGCTCCCTATGTATGCAGAGAAAGAGAGAGAGAGAATAGCAAGGCCAGGCAACAAAAATAATTACAGAGAGAGAGAGAGAGAGAGAGAGAGAGACGATGTCCCGTCGCTCGGAACGATAATAAATCAAGAAATTCCTCGGAGCGCGCGCGCCGCAGCAAAGGCAGAGCGCAGCTCGGCAGCCGCTGCAGCGCAACCGACTACTCTTACTCTCGCCAGCCAGCGCGCATGCATATTCTTCCTGTAAATATGCGACTTAGCAATAATAATTTCTACCGAGTACCGAAATAATGAGACGAAAATAATCGATCGATAAACGGAGCGCGATCGTCGTGCGTACAAACATACACACACGCGCACACACGTATACTCGGAAAGCGGGCTAAATTTTTCCCTAATTTTCCCATGGGCGATCAGCGAGATCGGCTTTCGGTAAACATCCGGCGCGCGAGCGAGCGAGCGATCCGTTGCGGCCTGCTGCGTGCATCATCGTGTGCAGTTCACCATGTAACACACCGCGCCGCCGCCGCTCCAAGTAGAGAGGCATAATATAACAGAGAGAGTGAGCGAGAGAGAGAGAGAGTTTTTGGGCGCCAAGAGTCGCGACTCGCGACGACGACGACGACTACGGCGACGACGACGTCAAACGCCGCTCGGCATGCTTTTGCTGCCGCTGCATGTGCGTCTTCGTACACCGATGCTGGTACTCCTCTACACGCATGCAAGGATATACACAGATAGCTTCATTCTCTCTCTCTCTCTCTCTCTATATGTGTATATTATACATGCGTGTAGCCGCTGAATATACATGTACGAAGAAGAAGAAGAAGAAGAAGCGAGGCAGAGAGAGCATATACGAGCGAGAGCCGAGGCAGAGAGGCAGCAGCAGCGAGCAGCGTGTGTGTGTAGTATAGGAGAGAGAAAAAGAGAGGAGGGAGGAGTCGACGTTATATACACGTCGGGGTTGAGAACCGATGATCGGACGCGCGCGACTCGGGTGGTCCCCGGCTCGGACCGCCGCCGCTGCTGCCTGCCTGCCTGCCTCATGCCTGCTTGCCTGACGGCGACCAGATATGCCGCTCTCTCTCTCTTCTTCTTCTTCTTCGTCTTCTCCTCCTCTTCTTCTACTTCTTCTTCTTCGTTCTCTCTCTTTTTCTTTTTCCTTTGCCGTCCTCTTTCGTAGGTTTTTTTCGTCTGCGCCGCCGTAGCTGCTGCTGCGCTTATAAGCTCGCGAGCGGACAAGAAAGAGAGAGAGAGAGAAAACATCACAACAACAACTCTGCGTGTCTATCTGTCTTTCTTGAGCTATATTATATTGTATATTACGAGAGAGAGAGAGAGAGAGAGTATGCGAGCCGCTTTATTTGTTGATGCACGTCGCATTAATTGAATTATTTTCCACGACGTTTTGTTGCAGAGGGTGGCCGGCTAGAGCGCGAGGTCAAGTATGCGACGCAGGTGCTGGGCGAGGCCTCGGCCTCGACCCACCAGCTCGTCATCCAGACGCCGCGGGACAAGGGCGCCAACATGCTGCACGTATCGGCGCTCAAGCAGCACCTCAACGTCATCAAGACGGCTAGTCAGGTCTCGGTGCATCTCTTCGACATGTGAGTATACGGAATTATTTTATATCGGCAGAAATTTCGATCCGAACCGATTTATACCGATTGCTCACGCTTACTTTTTTGCTTATTTCCACGCGCAGCACTTGGAGGCTCAAGGATCTGTGCTACGCCCCGAGCATACCCAACTTCGACGTGCACTACATCGACCAGATCTTCGACAGCATCATTCCGTGCGCCATCATCACACCCCTCGACTGCTTCTGGGAGGGCAGCATGCTCCTCGGTCCCGAGTATCCCGTTCACATACCGTGAGTACCTCTTACTAGTCTCTTCTTAAAAATATGCGATGCAGCGAGAGAGACGATATTAACGGGGGGACTCTGTATTTGTTGCGTCGCGCAGAGGCCGACTGTCGGGCAAACCGCTCAACTGGACGAACCTCAACCCCACGGAGATGGTCGAGGAGATGAAGAAGCTCGAGTACAGCTTCCCGTACAAGACCCTGGAGGAGTACATGAAGCGGGCCGGCATCACCAACGGCTACCAGAGCAAGCCCTGCCTGAACCCGCGCGATCCCGAGTGCCCGCGAACGGCCCCGAACAAGGAGCGCCTCGAGGGTCCCGACGTCGGGGCCGAGCTCACCGGCGGCTGCTACGGCTTCGCGGCCAACTACATGCACTGGCCCGAGGAGCTGATCGTCGGCGGCGCCCAGCACAACAAGACCGGCCACCTGACCAAGGCCGCCGCCCTCCAGACCGTCATCCAGCTGATGGGCGAGCGCGAGCTCTACGAGTTCTGGGCCAACACCTACAAGGTCCACCACCTCGACTGGTCGCAGGAGAAGGCCTCGTACGTGCTCGACAGCTGGCAGCGGGCCTTCAACGCCCAGGTCAAGCGCCTGCAGAACTCGAGCGCCGAGTCAGGACCCTACAATCACTACGCCTTCAGCACGACCAGCATGAACGACGTCCTCGGCAAGTACAGCGAGCTGTCGCTGACCAAGCTGGGCCTGGGCGCGGGCCTCGTAATGCTCTACGCCGGGGCCGTGCTCTATCGCTGGCGCAACCAGGTGCGCTCGCAGGCGGGCGTCGGCATGGCCGGTGTGCTGCTGATCTGCGCGAGCCTCGCCGCCGGTCTCGGCTTCTGCGCGCTCCTCGGCATACACTTCAACGCCGCCTCGACCCAGATCGTGCCCTTCCTCGGCCTCGGCCTCGGCGTCCACGACATGTACCTGCTGACGCACACCTACTCGGAGCTGGCGGTGCGCGGCGACGTGCCCAGCGACCAGCAGACCAGTCTCGTGCTCAAGCGCACCGGCCTCTCCGTCCTCATGGCGGGACTGTGCAACGTCACGGCCTTCCTGGCCGCGGCCCTCATTCCCATTCCCGCGCTGCGCGTCTTCTCGCTCCAAGCCGCGGTGCTCATGTTCTTCAGTCTCGGCGCCATGCTCCTCGTCTTCCCGGCCATGATCAGTCTGGATCTGCGGCGACGTCGTTCCGGTCGCTCGGATCTGCTCTGCTGCTGCATGCCCGAGCTCCAGAAGCCCATGTTGCTGCCGACGACGAGCAGCAGCGAGCCGGGACTGCCGACGCACACCAGCCACAAGTCCCGCTGCTCGAGGAGCAGCTCGAGCAATCGTTCGCAAAAACCCGAGCGACAGGCCCTCACGGGCGACGAGGACGACGTCCGGGACTCGATGAGTCTCAAGCTGACGCGACTGGTCGCCCGGCACTACGTGCCCTTCGTCCTCAAGCCGACCAACAAGGCCCTGGCGATGCTGCTGCTGGCCGTGGCGATGACCGCGAGCACGTGGCAGGCCACGCGCATGACCGAGGGCCTCGAGCTCGCCGACCTCATGCCCATGCACTCGGAGGAGCGCTCCTTCCTCACCGCCCAGGCCAAGCACTTTGGCTTCTACAACATGTACGCGGTGACGGGCGCCGACTTCGAGTACCCGAACAATCAGCGCCTCCTCTACGAGTACCACGACGCGTTCATGCGCGTCAAGAACGTCATCAAGAACGACGACGGCGGCCTGCCCGAGTTCTGGCTCAGCCTGTTTCGCGACTGGCTCGTGGGCCTGCAGGCGGCCTTCGACCGGGACTGGGCCCAGGGCTGCATCGTCTCCGAGCGCTGGTTCAAGAACGCCAGCGACGACGGCATCCTCGCCTACAAGCTGCTCGTGCAGACCGGCCACGTGGACAATCCCATCGACAAGTCGCTGGTGCAGCAGCAGCGCCTCGTCAGCGCCGAGGGCATCGTCAATCCGCGCGCCTTCTACAATTACCTGAGCGCCTGGGCGAGCAACGACGCGCTGGCCTACGGCGCCAGCCAGGCCAATCTCCGGCCCGAGCCACGCCAGTGGATCTACAGCAACGATCACGAGCTCAAGATACCCAAGAGCATGCCCATCACGTACGCGCAGATGCCGTTCTATCTGCACAAGCTCAGCTCGACGGCCGACATAACCGACCTGATCAGGCACGTGCGCGATCTCTGCCACCGCTTCGAGGAGCGCGGACTGCCCAATTTCCCCTCGGGCATACCCTTCACTTTCTGGGAGCAGTACACGAGTCTCTACAGCCGATTCATCTGGGCGGTGGTGGCCGCGCTCGGCGCCAGCATCTTCGTCGTCGGTCTCCTGCTGCTCAACATTTGGGCATCGCTGCTGGTTGGCTTCTCCCTCGTCTGCAATCTCGTCCAACTCATCGGCATCATGGGTCTCTTCGGCATTCAGCTCAGCGCCGTCTCGGCTGTACTGCTGATCGTCAGTTTGGGCATCGGTGTCCATTTTACCGTTCACATCAGCTTGGTAAGTTTTATATATTGCAAAACTATATTTTAAAATGTAGAAACGCGACTGTAACCATTTTGCTTTCCTTTGAACAGAGCTTCGTAACCAGTGTGGGCAGTCGAGACCGACGTATTCGCCTAGCCATCGAACACATGACCACGCCGGTCATCCACGGCGCGGTGACGATCTTCCTGGCCCTGACGATGCTCGCCTTCTCCGATTTCGAATTCATCGCGCGCTACTTTTACATGATGCTCGCCTGCCTCATCGGCGTTGGCCTCGTCAACGGACTGCTCTTTTTCCCGGTGCTCCTGTCGCTCATCGGATCCGCCGCTGAGATCGTGCCGACCGAGCATCCCGATCGCATATCGACCCCGACGCCACCGGCCTCGCCCATGTTCTATTGGACGTCGAAGCCACCGCCGCCGCCCAGACGAAGTAACAAGATCGACAATTCACGAATGCAGCATCTGGAACCCTCGCTCACGACTATAACCGAGGAGCCCAACTCCTGGCACAGCCAGCAAGAGCAATGCATCATTGTGCAGCCCGAGGTCAAAGTCGAAACTTCCACTACGTATCCAAATCAGGTTTGTACTTTTTTTAGACCCCACACTTTTCTCAACTTATCTCTATTAAAACTTCAATTTAACATCGTTTTTTTTCTCTCTTCCAGAACTGTCCGAGTTCGGATTCGAGCGGAACGGCGCGCACCTCTCCAGCTCCACAATCGTCGCACGTCACGACGAAAGTCACTGCAACGGTAACTGCCAAAGTTGAACTGCACACTCCGATCAACAGTAAGTTTGAAAGAAAATTTTTTTTAATCGATCGCACTCTGTTTGTGTCAACCAAGACTGGCATGTTCTCATCGTCATTCGTTTATAAAATTGTTGTAGGTGGAGTGGATCGTAGCAGACACTCGAATTCCAGCAGTAGGCGCAGCTCGCGCTGCAGTACCTCGACCACGCTAAACGCCTCGACCGAGTCGATGAGCTCCGATGCCGAGACTGGCTCTGTTCTGTAAAGAAGCTGGACCTAACGCTCCTCGTTCGAAGCTAGACTGGAACACTCACCACAAGGCTGATTAGAATGTAGAAAATGTCAAAAAGTTCCTCGAGTGAACGACTTTCCTTACGTTTAAGTCTCTAAGGCGAGATCGGATACGCTGCGACTCTGATCGAGTCGAGAACTTGCGACTGACAACTGAACTGTATTTTTAGGAAACTCGAGTTTTTTTTCCTTTGTTTCATTACACATTGACACGTAAATCTTTTGTAATGTTGTGTACGTGCGCGATTGTATCCATACGTTACCTATGTACTTACTTTTGGCATTTGAATGCTTTTTCCCCGCTAAGAAAGAGGACTCAAAATACGCCGCTTGCAATATTAAATTACGTTGGGCGCGTGGTCGCAATGAAAAGCTCGAGTTTCCGAACCCAAAGCTTTTTTTACGTACATTTTTATTACAAAGAATTTAAGTAAATTTCTAGTTGCAAAACTGAAAAGTATTAGCAGAAACTAGGAATAAATTCGACAATTAATTTACGAGAGCGCATCTGAAAGTTTATAGTCTTGGATAGCTGAAAAAAAATAGCCGGTCAAATTTAAGTTCCTGAATTCTACTGTAGAACGTGCTTATGCCACGAAGACGTGGTCGCTTTATATTTTTTTTAATTTTCTCATATAGCACGTTTTCCAATTGAGACCGTCTCAATATATATTGTACATATTTTTTTTTGTATCGCGAATCGCGAAGAAAGTGGTGCGAAGCTAGTTCAATTTGTTACCAGTTGCAGTGTGAGATTTACTTGAAACTCTGAAAAAGAAAATAAAAGAAAATAACAACGATGCGCTAGAGATTCCACGCAAATGTAAATCGGATTTTTTCCACATATATATTGAATGTAAAAGATTTAGGGTTTTCGCGTTGATTCGTTATTTTTCGACGCGAGGCATTGTACAGTTTGTGCGAGCGTGAATGTTACGAATAGTTTATTACTTTTTGTATTGTAAAATACTTAATTTGAGTATGTATCTGAGATAAGTATAACTCGCGAATGCCGTATAAATGTATTAGAGCTTTGTATTACTTAGAAAACCTGTAAAAAGCATAAATTAATATATTGTCATGTCCACGTAGTAGCAAAATGAACTCTAAGATTTCATGGAATGAATGCTAGGGTGATGTTCTACCCAAAAAAGTGTATAAACATGTAATGTATTATATAAATATAAATGCATATAGATTTATATATTACACGCATTATACGATATAAAATGTGCGTACTTTATAAATGAAAAAAAAATCGCTCCGAAAGGTAAAAACCTAGGCAAATAAAAACATTTCAAACTATATCAAGTCATTTTTGTACACAATATAAATATTTAGGTTATAAGCTCGATTGTATTTTAGAAAATGGGATAGAATCCCGCGAAAGTAAGGCCAATTATGAACAAAACAAAAAAAATTACTGTATGGTTTTTTTATACAATAATATAAAGAAGAAAAAAGGGAGAGTGGCGTCTCGCGCTCACACATCGCGGAAGCTCAAGAGAAGATAAATAGTCAATTATTTCTCATCGAAGACGCTTTGCATTATAAGACTAAAAAAAATAAAGACATGGTTTTTAATTCACGCATGGCGAATTAAAAATTGCATTCATGAACAGAACGTATCTTTTGTACATAAAATAAATAAACGACGTTGTAATAAAAATCGAACATTGTTTACTTTATCCCCCCATGACTTCCCGCAATTCTAAAAAAAGAAGCGTTCGCTATGTCTTTCACGTTCCACCAATAAGTGATCTTAAAGCCTTAAACGGTCAGTCGGGTACCAACAGCGGAGCTCGTTCTGCGAAAAAATTTGAATAAAAGCTTTTTTAAATGGTACGAGGGGCATATTGCGGATTTCAAAAATCATCCGAACAATTCTCTGCGGTCGCAGCAACATTGGAGCTGTATAACTGCAAGTGTTTGGCTGAATAGCTGCGCTAGTCGAGCATTTAGTCGTAAGATAGCGCTGTCGGCCGGGCCGATTCGTTGCATACAACACAGCCTACGCAACGACACATTCACGCACTTCTGCTCTGCGGCTACGACATATACATATTCCAATTCTCTCGAGGGAGAGGTTCGGAGTTTTCAGGCCTACAAAAGATCGTGAGCACGCACTTACCCGTGGCGCGCATCTCATTATAGATATATAGATAGAACCTAATCTACACGAGCAACGCTCACACTGTCTGGCTCTGTGCTGCCGCTGCTCGTGACGAGACGACTGAACGCGTGTGCCTGTGTGCGTGTACTGCTGCTGTGGTTTTTATACTGCTGCGGCATTAGTGTAATTTTTGCGTGTGTCCCGAAAGCATCAGTGTGCCGCAGAGCGGGCGCTGTGATTCACCTGACTCGAAACGATGGCCGGAGTTATAACCCACTCGGGTCGAACCGCGACCAGTGCCCTTAAACGCATGACCCTGCTGCAGTCCAAGGTAGGTTGAGTCACTCCCTCGTGTCTTCATTTTCCAAAGGTCCATTCGTCGCTCGCTCGCTTGTCGCCTGCAATTCTTCCGTGCGTTTATCTATATAGCTTCTGATAACGTCGTACGATTTCCTCGACTGGCTGAATATCCGGCACCTATACTCGCGCTGCTTTTTTGCGATGTATCGTTGCTCAACGCCTCGTGCGAATGTCAAAACTCGGCATGGTTAATTCGGCCGAGTTACATAATCGATGCCATTGTGTCTCTTTAATAAATTAAACACATATACACCTTGTACGATTAAACTAGTTTTCTTTCTGGCTTTAATGCTTAGTGCAACTCGTGTGCACGTGACCTCATGGGACATTAACGTTCTGCTAGGCCTATCTCTTCTACGCTGATGATGCTTCTCTCTGAGCTCTCTCTCTCTCGCCCCTAACTGTCAATGTCATAGGCTATTCTTGTACTTGTATCAGACATTTTTATGATATGAAGCTAACACGTTTTTGTTTTTATTGTTTTAGGTGGTGCGAACGTTCTACGTAGGAGGTAACTGACTAATGTGTAATTTAATTTATCCCAATTGGACAAGTTATTTAAAACTTGAATTTTCATTTTTACAGGTTCTTCATCTAGCGTTCATGCTCAAAAAGTCTTGAATCAAATTTTAAAACAGTAAGATCATTTTAATATTACAAGTTATTGAACTTATTAATTTTTTTACCTTAAACTTTGACCTTTTACTTTTAGAAATAAGAGCAAAACCTACACACCTCATGTTTTCAATGCTGAAATAAGATATTTAAGAACATCATCATCGTTATGTAAGTTCTTTTGACATTAAGATATTAATATATACAATAGAAAGTAACTTATCACTTTAATGAGATATCATTTTTTATCAGGGGAAGTCAAAGATGTTGTTGTCCCGCCGTTTGCTGACAGTATAAGCGAAGGAGATGTGAGGTGGGAAAAGAAAGTTGGAGAACAAATCAAAGAAGATGAGGTGATTTGTGAAATTGAAACTGATAAGGTAGGGTATTAAAACATTGTTATGAATAATAATATTCCATATTATATTCATTTTAAAAATTTAAATGGCTTATTTCCTTATAGACATCAGTTCCAGTTCCATCTCCAGCAGCTGGTGTTATTAAAGAAATTTTCAAACAAGATGGTGATACTGTCACAGCTGGTACAAAATTGTGTACTGTTGAAGTGGGAGCAACTGGCACAGTTTCTGCGCCAAAAGCTGCTGAGCCAACCCCTGCTGAACCACCTAAGGCAGCTGCTCCTCCACCACCTCCGCCACCACCAACACCTGTAGCTGTTCCTACTCCAGCTACCCCAAAACCAGCTCCACCACCACCACCTGCAGCTGCACCACCTCCACCTCAAGCTCCAAAAGCTTCTATGCCAGTTGCTGCTATCAAACATGCTCAGGTATTAACAAATAAAATTAAACTTGTTACAAAATTTACTTTAAAACATATTTATATAGATTAAAATTTTTAGTCATTGGAAGGTGCTAAAGTTGTATTACCCCCACAAGATTATACTCGCGAAATCATTGGAACTAGAACTGAACAAAGAGTAAAGATGAACAGAATGCGACTACGTATTGCCGAACGACTAAAAGATGCTCAAAACACTAACGCGATGTTGACTACGTTTAACGAAATCGACATGAGGTAATAAAAATTTCATAAAAACCAAAACTAACATCGATCATTTAAAAAAAATGTAATCTACATTGTATGTTACTTTTTATAGTGCCATCATTGATTTCCGTAAATCGAATCAAGAAGCTTTTTCAAAGAAATATGGACTGAAATTGGGCTTCATGAGTCCATTCATTGCAGCTTCAGCATATGCTTTGAAAGATCAACCCGTGGTCAATGCCGTCATCGATGGTAATGACATCGTCTACAGAGATTACGTTGATATTAGCGTAGCTGTAGCTACTCCTAAAGGTCTTGTTGTGCCTGTTTTGCGAAGTATTGAAAATAAGAATTTTGCTGAAATCGAAATAGCTTTAGCCGCTGTTGGCGACAAAGCGAGAAAAGGCAAAATTTCGATCGAAGACATGGACGGCGGTACTTTTACGATAAGTAATGGAGGCGTCTTTGGTTCTCTCATGGGTACACCAATTATCAACCCTCCTCAAAGTGCTATTCTTGGAATGCATGGTGTGTTTGACAGACCAGTTGCAGTCAAGGGACAGGTATTGAAATCAAAACGAATTATATTTCAGAAATATTTTACTTGATCTTATGAATGTTATCATTTTTTCCAGGTTGTCATTAGACCAATGATGTACATAGCTCTTACTTATGATCATCGACTGATCGACGGACGTGAAGCTGTTATGTTCTTGAGGAAAATCAAAGAAGCAGTAGAGGATCCTAGGGTTATTTTAGCTGGTCTATAAATGTTCACGGAAAAGTATATTTGCCTCAAGCAGCGGCTTCTTACTTGTACAAAGTCATAGGTCACTTGTTTTTGAAAACTATAGTTTCATCTTAAGAACTTTGATGTTGTTAATTTTCTTGAAAGATGGATCTGTGATTCAACGAAAGTAAAATCAAGAGCTCTCATGTGACGTATTTCAAGAATCATTATCCAGCTTAAGCAGTATTTGTGAAATAAAACATAGTTTTTAATTAACTAATAATACATTTCTTTTAATTATCAATATTTTATGGTAGCTCATTTTATCACTTCATCATTTTATAAAATACCTACATATTATAACTTTCAATAAAAAAGATTGTGAATTAGTAGTTGCGATTTAATGTATTTGTTTGAATATTTGATTAATTCTAATTGATCTGAAATGTATTAGTAGTTATTATTTAAATCAAGATTCAAAGATTATGTGTGCGCCAGTTTTAAAAAGTTTTCTTTACCATTATTACACAATGTCATTAAAATTAATGAATTCACTGCCATGAATAAATGAAAATTTTATAACAACTTTGTTCATTGATATGAAAAATAAAATGTAAATAATAAATTATCAAATTTCTCCTCACTTCCGAAAGTTAGATTTTACGTTCACTGACGTGATGCTAAAGATGATAAATATGATCATGAACTCTTTAACGATCGATACGAAAAAAAATTTAAACAACGATAAGAGGAAAATCACTGAAAATTCATGCTCTTTATCATGATAAAATTGTACTTAAAGATTATCAATAAATCAAAAAGTTACCGCAAATTTTTCGGAGTTTGCAAATTTTTGCGATTTAAACCCCTCCAAACAGTTCTAGTCCGATTTACAGCCGCGCTGGTATCGAGAGTTCAGCGCTCGAAACAGCGAAAAAGTAAAATGGCTGATTTGATTCGCCAATGACTTGCGCTTGTCAAAGAAAGAACAAGTAATGGTGAGTGTTTTTTAAATAAAGTTCAAATATTATGGAAGTAAAATAATATTAATAGAATTCTAAAGATCATTACAACCATTATTCAAAGTTCAACACATTTTTTAAGTTGATTTGGTCTGAATTCCAAGTGCAATGTTCTTATTTTTACTCAGCGAGCCCATAACCTTTTATTGTGACTAATGTATACATTGTCAGTATCGTCCACATCAACAAGATATTTTTTTTGATTTTTTAGGGTCAAAATCAATCCGGACCTGGAGGTGCGGGAGGAGAAAAGAAGGATGATAAAGATAAAAAGAAGAAATATGAACCACCAGTACCAACTAGGGTTGGAAAAAAGAAGCGGCGTACTAAAGGGCCAGACGCTGCTCTGAAATTACCTCAAGTGACACCTCACACAAGATGTAGGTTGAAACTTTTAAAACTGGAGCGCATTAAGGATTACTTATTAATGGAAGAAGAGTTCATCAGAAATCAGGAGCGTCTAAAACCCCAGGAGGAAAAGAATGAAGAAGAAAGGTCCAAAGTTGATGACTTGAGAGGAACACCAATGTCCGTGGGCACCTTGGAGGAGATTATTGATGATAATCATGCTATTGTGTCTACATCAGTGGGATCAGAGCATTATGTATCTATCCTTTCATTCGTCGACAAAGATCAACTTGAACCAGGTTGTTCAGTTCTGTTGAATCACAAAGTTCATGCTGTCGTTGGTGTATTGGGTGACGATACAGACCCAATGGTTACTGTGATGAAATTAGAAAAAGCACCACAAGAAACATATGCTGATATTGGTGGCCTGGATGTCCAAATTCAAGAAATAAAGGAATCAGTTGAACTTCCAATGACTCATCCAGAGTATTATGAAGAAATGGGTATCAAACCCCCAAAAGGTGTTATTTTGTATGGACCCCCTGGAACTGGCAAAACTTTACTTGCTAAAGCAGTAGCAAATCAAACATCAGCTACTTTCCTTAGAGTTGTTGGTTCAGAACTTATTCAAAAATATTTAGGAGATGGACCAAAACTTGTGAGAGAACTGTTTAGAGTTGCTGAAGAACACGCTCCTTCTATTGTTTTTATAGATGAAATTGATGCTGTTGGTACAAAACGTTATGATAGCAACAGCGGGGGTGAAAGAGAAATTCAAAGAACTATGTTGGAACTTTTGAATCAATTAGATGGTTAGTACTTGTTACTTTTGTTGAATACAATTTTACTTTAATTGTTATTTGATTGTAAAAATTATGTTGTTTAGGTTTTGATAGCAGAGGAGATGTCAAAGTTGTAATGGCAACAAATCGAATAGAAACACTTGATCCAGCTTTAATCAGGCCAGGTAGAATTGATAGAAAAATTGAATTCCCACTGCCAGATGAAAAAACTAAGAGAAGAATCTTCACAATACACACTAGCCGCATGACTTTGGCTCCTGATGTAAATCTTTCTGAACTGATCATGGCAAAAGATGATTTATCTGGAGCTGATATTAAGGTAAACTTTGAGTACATGTAATAAATTTCTTTAATTAATTGTTAACATTTTAAACTGTAATTAATGTTGTATTTTTAGGCTATCTGTACTGAAGCAGGTTTGATGGCTTTGAGAGAACGGAGAATGAAAGTTACTAGTGAAGACTTTAAAAAATCTAAAGAAAGTGTGTTGTATAGGAAGAAGGAAGGTTCACCTGAAGGTTTATACTTATAAATCGTTTTGATCAATTTACTTCAGTGTCTATTTACCATCTTCAGTTAGTGTGGAAAGAATGAACCCTACGTTGATTGAACTTTTGCAACAACACTACTAATAATAAAATACGTTTTTTGTTTATAATTTTACTGAAAAATATTTAATAAAATCATTTCTATATGGATAAAAAGTTATTATCAACTTTCAAATTAACAAACAACATGATACAATAAAATACCTTAAAAACTACATTTTCCAGCTGTTATAGATAAATATACAAATTATTGCCTTACATAATAGAACATTAAAAATGTCACAGATTCAAATATAAGGATGTAACGTCAATTTTTGATTCATTTAATAAGGGATCCATGATATCTTTTATAATTTTAATTATCTTTTGAGCATGTTCTCTTTGACAATTACGAATTTCATCAATATTTTTGTACCCATCAAGTGGTTTTGTGGATTCATTCGCACATAAGTAACACATTCCTTTCTTACTTTGATCCAATATTATTTTTATTTCTTCCGGAAACTCGACATCTTTGCCTAACTGTTTTAAAAATCCTTTGTAAGCACCTAATATAAACGAAATTTTGAATGCGTCTACATATCCTTTATCAAAACCTTCTTGATAAACTGACATCGATCCATCTTCTCTCCCCTCTCGAAATCCTTGCTACGAAGTTTAAAAAAATTACGAATCAATTCAATGACGAAATCAATTTCAATATAAGAGACAACGTGAAACATTTACCGTGGAGACTGCATTCATTGACCTTTTCCACGTTTTTGATGCTATTTCAAGCGTGTCTTCGTCGTGCATTTCGTCTTGTTCATTCATCATAAAAAGTTAGCAAGTCCAATTGCACTATAGATCAATTATCTGATTCAAATTGGTATGAGGTAAACAGCTGATTCTGTATATATACTTTTATTACTTTCTATTGTGCTACCGACTATTACACAGGCACATGGACTGTGTAAGTGTTGGTCTTAACTCTTAAGCCGATACTTCGGACTGCGCGGTGATGGTTTTGAGAACTTCGTTCCCACATTGACTCAAAAGTCTCAAACACTATCAGAATCCAGAAAGCATACGTTTTGGTGGTGGGTGCAAAGTTCAGAGTCTGCCAATTTAAACGCTAGTGATAGTTCATCATTTATGTGCCGTAAACCGTGCAGCCTATACACGTGACCCTGCTTGACAGGTTACGTTTTCTCAGATATTTATATGCTATCAACACAATAAAGAAGGCATCAAAATAAATAGATAACTTTACACTAGGAATGAATTTAATCGTAAATTAAATTATTAAGATTTATCAAAATGGAAGTAAATTCTGACACACAACCAACTCAAGGTTTGGATGAAACAAGAAAAAAGTGAGTAGATGATTATTGTTTATATGAATAGAGTATGCTTTGTAATAATATAAATAACAACATTTTTTAGAGTTATTGCTCTTGCACAGTCAAAACCTAAGGGAATATTGGATGAGGATGTTGCAACAATTATTCCTGAGATTAAACAAAGAGTTGTTATAATTAATGATCTACTTCACAAGAAATTTCTTACTTTATTCACATTGGTTAATGGAAAGTTCCTGTATAAATATAGAGAGCCTGTTGTAGGTGTAAAAGTAGCTGATGATCAAGAAAAATTAGTTTATGAATTAATTGAAAAAGCTGGAAACAAAGGAATATGGATTCGTGAAATAAGGCAAAAATTAAATTTAACTCAAGCTCAAACGACTAAAGTATTGAAAAGTTTGGAAAAGAAAAGAATCATCAAAGCGATAAAACCAGTTGGAGATTCTAAGAAAAATTTTGTTATGTTATACCACTTAGAACCACCAAGTTCGGTTACTGGTGGTGCATGGTATCAAGATCAAGAATTTGAAGGTGAGTTTGTTAATGTATTAAATGAGCAGTGTTATCGATACTTGGAAAAAAAAAGGGAGAAAGCTATCAAGGAAGATTTAGGCCCAATAGCAGAGAAAAACGGCTCATTCGCTCCATCTACAGATGTATTGAAGTATATTTCAGAGTTGGGAATAAGTAAAGTGAGAATCTTTTCGTGATTATTACTATTTATTGAGTTTTTAAAATAATTAATATTCATTACTTGAATTTTGAAATTACAGGTAAAATTGAAGTTGGAGGATTTAGAGATGATTTTACACACATTAATTTATGATGGCAAAGTAGAAAAAATAACAACTAGCAACGGAAACAATATGTACAGAGCTGTTCAACCATTGGTTGGATTTACAGGTTTAATGACAAGTCCTTGTGGTGTTTGTCCTGTGCGAAAAGATTGTTCTGATATTGGTACAATTACACCCCTCACTTGTCAGTATTTCTCTGATTGGTTGAGTTAGTAACAATTGCATTTTCAGAAAATATTTTTACAAAATAGTTCAAGGAAATTGTTAAAATTCAACGTTTTATGTAAATGTTCATATTAATAATTAATAACATTTATTTATTTTAATCTTGACTGACTTTTATTGTTAACTTTAAATCCCTATTACATTTTCTCGAATAATTCGATACTTTAAATTGCAATTGCTCACGCGATCGAAAGTGTGCAACTGCTGCCAATGTTATTGAAAAAAATTCGCATCTATTCCCATTGCGAGTCATCTAAATCAAACAATAAACGAAAAAATGTCAGCCCAACGAGCACCATCGCGTCATTTGAATATCCTAAAGGGCCGAGAACGCCCAAAGAGCAGATGTCACGTAAAATTGACTTTGCCCTAAGGCTCCGAAAGTCGTAGAATTTCAAGAGAAACGACTATTGGTATAATTGACCGTTCAATGGCGGCCCGCGCCTGCAGACCTGCACCGTAGTCTACACTGTAGTAGTAGTATATCTGCAATGCGCGCGCGTCCGAACGTCGAGCAACGTACTGTTGTGCAGTACTACCGTTAGATTCGCGATTTTGTGCATTGTCCTACTTGAGCTACAGACACAACGAGTAGTCGAATTCATCTCGGCCTGGTCTAGAAAATCATGGGACGAGGGCTCGGCGACGTGTCAACGCGCTAACATGAACGTCAGGTAAATTCATCGCACGATTATTAAAGGTCCAAGTCCTGCACAAGTGCGTTCGTCGATTTAAAAATTGGCGCAAAAGCCAGAAAGTTGGGTCTCGCGGTGGCGGGAGAAATAAGCGTGCTGCCTGACCGCGTGCAATAGCGAGCGCGCCAATACAGCACACCAAAACCGAGCCATATTGTGTCAGTGTGTGTTGATGCACGCAGCGCAGTGGAGAGAAATCTGCCTGCAGTTTACCATAATAAGCCGAACCGAGAGGCATCTTCGGCTCGCTTGGCAGCTCGTGTGCTTTGAAGACAATTGTTCGTTCGCGTCTTTTTATCGCTCTGGAAAAAGCTCATCGCTGCATACTCCGCTGTTGACCGAGTGTAAGTGTCCGAGGTTGGCTTCTTTGCGCGCGGGATAAGCACCCAACGGACGATCGCACTTTGGTAAATGGAGCGCGCGCGACTCCGGCCAGGTGTTGTTTACGCTTGTGTGCTGTTGCTGCTCTACGCCGTGCGTTAGTGTGCGAGCGTATATGTGCGCGGTTGAGTGCAAAAAACGTTCTCGGCTGCGCGTTCGACAGTTTCTCGTCGAGGCAGTCCGCGCCAGCGACCGCAGCAGGATCATCTGAGTAGTTTTCGCTGCGCTCGCACGATACACCAAAGGCGTGCATGAGGGAGGCCGCGAAATATCGACTTCGCGAGCGACGACGACGAACAAAATTGCTCGCATGCTGAAGCGAGCCGAGAGTAAAGCTCGACCGTGCTACAGTGTTATGTCCTGCCGAGGGTCGCCGTGTCGCTTTTTGGCCGTTTCGTTGTGTGTTGTTTGTTAACCGTGTCCGTCGATCAGGAGCTTTCCCCGAGCTCTTATAGTGTCTCGTTTGTTTTGCTATGCGTTATTATACGCGTTAAACTTGCATTAAAGTGGGAGAGACCGATTTTTCTCGTCTGACGCTCCAAGTTTCGCTATATAGCCACGAATCGCAGGCTTGGCGCGCGTTTGTATCAAACACGAGCTTCACAGAGCGAGAGAGAGAGAGAGAAAGAGGAAGAGAGAGCGAAGAACCGAGTAGTGTGTGCGAGTGTATCTATGTGTTGCTACTTCGAGCGCAACATACAACTTGAACTGATGTGAGTCTTGTACGTGTGTGCGCGAAAAAAAGAGAGAGAGAGCCACGAGAGGCAGAGGCAGCAGCAAATGCGCGCCAGTCCCGGTCACCGTCGTGCTCCGTTGTAGTATATTATAGTCTGCAGTATAATTACGTACTCTCTGTGTGTTGTACCTATGTCGTGCAGTAGTAATTGCAGCTGCAGCAGTTCTCGAAAGGCACAGTGAGTGTGCTTAGCCCGGATAACATTACCATCCTACAGTGTCTGGGTTAGAGAGGCAGTCTCTCCGCGAGAGAGGTCTCCTTTTTTACCTTAAAAACTTATCGCGTCGACCGAGCGTGTCTCTCTTTCCAAGTCCACACACGGCCATTGATTAACGTTTTTGTTAGGCTGTGACGACGTCCAGGCGTGAAGTGTCTTCGGTTGCTGTCTACTCTTGCCGACGACGAGCTAACTCTTGTAACTCTGCGACAGAGCGTCATTCATCATGCCACTTTTACGCAAGAAACCCTTCCAACGACTCCACGTCTCGTCCGACTTTCGCGATGACGACGAGGTGTTTCATTGCGCGGTTACCAACGAAATTTTCAAGGATTACAAGTGAGTATTCTTGTTTCTCTGTCATGGGTGCATTAAGATTTCTTACTTAATTGATAACTATTGCAGTGAATTCTGTGAGAGGATAATCCTCTGCAACTCCATGATATGGTCTTGCAGCATTACTGGCAAGTCAGGCATGACATACGAAGAAGCCCTACTTTGTGAAGAGAATGCCAAGGAAAGCCTCAAAGAGTTTCCTATGGAGGTACATGACAGCATTTTGAGCATGCAAAATTTCTGATCGAAAACATGTAACATGTATAATATTTATTCTAGCTTCGAATTCCAATTCTCTACTTAGCCAGTAAGACTCAAAGAACCTCATTGAGTGACATGATAGACGATGTTTTCCAATATGCACGAGAGCGATATTTTATTGGAGAAATGGTTGAAGCCAGCTTCACTGAAGACTCATGGTGTGAATGTCATGTCCTACAAGTGATTGAACCAACTGATCAACAGATTAAAGCATATAATCAAGAAAACAAGTGAGTCTTCAATCTTTTAAAGTAATTAATTGCATGAGAGTTTTTTGGATTGATAATCAACATTAATAATTTATTTTATTTTTTAGAAATCCTTCTGAAAGACTGTACTATCCACCAGCAAAGTTATTTAAATATGAAGTTGAACAGCTCGATTCAGGAGACTCTGAAGTTAGTCATCTCATGATTGTAGAAGCTTCACAAATTCGTAGAAGAAAGCAACAATACACTAGAGATCGTAATAAAATCTTTCTTAGAATGTTGACACAACAAAGTTCTTCTGGAATATGGGTTGTAAAAGTATGTGTTAATTTTTAACAAATTTTAACAATGGTAATAGTTCATTAAAATGATAATTTTACACTTCTTTAGGAAAATGTATTACAAAAATATGGAATCCATAAAGTGAGATTCGACTCCATATTTGCTGGTCCATTACCAGATTTTACACCTAAACCTAGGAAACTTGTAAAACAAAAACAAGAATCATTAGATAAATTTCTTACTACAGACTCTACAAAGTTTAAGCCTTTCGACAAGCCTGATGCGCTTAAAAAAATCAATGATACTGGAATGGTGACAAAAAAATACAAAAAATCAAAGTATGTTTCTCTGAGCACTCTCTATGATAAACTATATGACCTTTTAAAAATATCCGATTTTATTCAATAGGCTCAATGGAAAGTTTAAAGAAGAATTGAAAGCAAAAGCTTTAGAAGAAAAAGCTAAGCGCCAAGAAGAACGACTTGAAATTAAAGAACGTAAAAAAGAGGAAAAAATAAAACAAGCTGCCTTAGCTGTCTACGTTAAGTCTTGGAATAAACCAAGGGAAGATCTGGAATGCGAAGATCTCAAACCTTTACCATCGGCCACTCCAATCAAGTCCGAATTATACAATGAAAAATTCGGAGAATTTGCCATGATATTGGAATTCTTGGAATTTTTCCGCGAGGAAATTGAAGTGAAAGCTTACTTCCACAATGGTGTAACGCTCGACATTCTTGAGAAAGCAATGATGGAAAAAGATGTGTCTGGCCCTTTGAATGATTTACTTCAATTGTTACTTGCAAACATTTTTAAATATCAGGCTGAAGAAGAGGATGAAATTCACGCTGAATCTCAGGATGCTGTTAGTGAAAATGACATAGACACAAAAGTATCATCAATGGTTGGAGCTGTAAAATTAGCAACTCAAGCTTCGGGATGGTGTCAAACCCACCAAGGTTGCCAGTTATCAGAGTTAGCCCTAGATAACTATACCATGAGCGAGATTTTGAGGCAACACCTTCTGAGCTCTGGAGGTAGAATAAGTGAAGCAGCTTCCAAATGGAGGTATTCACAAAGAGGTAATTATTCAAATTGTGAGAACAATTTAATAAAAATTAAGAAGTTATCACTACAAATTATATGTTACAGGTGGTTACACAAACCATGATGATCCAGCCCTATTACTTAGAATAGAAAAACCTAGAATACTACGTGCGCTTGGTCACTCTAATATTTGTGACTTTGATCTTGAAGACCGATTAACTGTTGTGATTTGTTTAATTAATCAGTTATTAACGTTTGCTTCTATACGTGATGTTATCGACGAGCGTTACGAAAAACTATTTCAAGCCAAAAAAGACTTGAAATCGTTTATCATTGCAGAACAAAAAAGAGAGAAAGAGGAGAGAGATAAACAAAAGGAAAAAGAAAAAGAGAAAGAAAAAGATGGTAAAGTCGAGGAAGTCAAAGAAGAAGATTTGGAACCAAAAAAAGTTACGCGAAATAATTACAAAGAAGAGAAAAAAAAAGAAGAATATGAAAATAAACTACGAGAATTGCAACAAGCTTCAAAAGATGATCAAATGATGTTACTGTTAGGTTCCGATAGAGCTTATCGTAAATATTGGAGATTATTATCCATTCCAGGTGATTTATGGCCCTGTACTTAATTTAAAAACTATCGAAAATTTAAATAATAACAATATTATGTTTTATATTAGGTATTTTTGTTGAAAATATTGACGCATTGGCCGGTACTTGTTTACCCGAAGGCACCCCTTATATGCCAGAACTTCTGGATTCTGAAGTATTACACTCATATTTAAAAAATAAGTTCGAAGATGAATGCAGTGACAAGGAAAACAACGTTAAAAAGGTTAAAACTCCTAAGAAAGCTAACGTTGATAAAAATGGAGTTAAATCACAACGAACTGATATTCGCAAGAGCGTGATGGCTTGCACTGGTAATAAAGACTGTCCCGTTCACGTCAACAAGTCTAGTTCAAAGTGGAGTTTTTATGGGAAAATCGAAGATATTGATGAATTGATAAACGCCTTGAGTGAACGAGGTATTAGAGAATCAGAACTAAAAAATAATCTCATACATGAAAAGGAAAGCATAATATCTGCTATCATTGGCTGTCCAAAACACAAATTCAATCCCGACATCGTAAGTACATTTTTCATAATCCAGTCACCGATTTTTTCACGTGAAAACATTAGAAAAAATTGACCCTTGATTTTCTAATTACAGTTTCCAGAACCAGACAAAGAGGTTTCAAAAGCATCTAAAAAGAAAGTTGACAATGTTCACTCCAATTATCCTCCAGATATGCCTATAAACACTATTTTAGAACTCAATTTACGAGACTATGTCTTGGATCTAGAAGATAAAATCAAAATGGGTTGTCTAGGTACACTTAAAGTTCAAAATCGCGAAGCTTGGCGTAGTGCTATAAGCAATGGCAAATACGATAAGCAATGTGATAAATTAGTGTACGGTTTAAACGAAACTCCTGCAGATTTTGGTCAAAATACCATGTTAGATAGTATCAAAAAAGAAACTAAGACCAGTAGACCTGGAACTCCTGATTCTGAAGTAGGCACAACTGCAAAAGTTTACCGCGATCCCGGTAAATTTTTGGGGCCTCCGGAAGAAAATGAAACAACTGCAGACTTAAAGCATCAAAAAGCAATTAAGCAAATGGCTTGTGCCATATTACAAATATCTTATGCTATTGACCACAAGTACCTGAAAAAACCTTTAGGAAGTGAAGAGAAGGATAAGAAAAATGCTACGGAAGAAGCTATCGATAGATGGCAACAATCATTGATGGCTTCAACCAGTTGGTCCCAACTTTTTGTACACTTAAATACTCTAGATAATAGTATTCAGTGGAGTCGAAGTGCATTAAATGCTCAATGCAGAGTGTGTCGAAAACGCAGAGATGCGGAGAATATGCTACTTTGTGACGGATGTAATAAAGGTCATCATCTTTACTGTTTAAAACCAAAATTGACTGTAAGTGGTATTTTCTAAACTTTACAAGAGTATATTAACATTTATTTATTCATAAACATTTTTAAATTTTAGTGTGTACCATCGGGTGATTGGTTCTGCAGTGTCTGCAAACCTCGTGAAACAAAACAAGCACAAAGAACAAAACGAAGGAGACAGTTTGAAGAAGAAATAGAAGATGAAACAAGTTACACAAGAGAAACAAGACACACTCGTGCTAGGAAAGTTCTTTCTGATGAAGAAGATAACGAAAGCGAAAAACCTGTTAAGGATGAACTTGAAAGCGACGATGAAATGTAAATAATTTAAATTAAACAATGACTAAAAAATCATGATATTAATGATAATCTTTTATCAGGTCTAGTTCACCACAACTCTGCACAATGTGTGGCAACGATGGAAAGCTAATAGTTTGTGAAGGGTGTAATAAGCATTATCACACTGACTGTCATGAGCCTCCTTTGCAGAGACCTCCCCGCGGTCGATGGACGTGTACTTCATGCAAATCACGGAAAAGTAATAGTAAGCCAGGTAAGGTTGATCAATAAAATAATAAAAAAAAATTAAAGTTACCTTTCCAACAAATGCAACTACTTGAGGCTCAGAACATGAAACTGAGATGTAGTTTTAAATTTGTTGTTAGTGATAAAAGGCCGCGAGAGGGATAGAGAGTCTGAGAGATCTTCTGCAGCTACTGCAAGGTCTCGAATCCATGGCTTTGCCAAGAGCCTACTCTCTAGAGAAATTAAAGACTGGAATGGTCTGTATAAAGATATCAGTGTTTCACTTGCACTGTATTTTTTTAATTTAATGTTAAACATTTATTAACATTTTAATGCACTCCTTTAAGTTATCACACATTCAAAGTCGGCTTCTTTAAAAAAGTTTCGTCATTTTTTTCTGCAGCTTTTAATATTTCAAATGAACGCGATTTTGATAGTAACCAATAATTGATGTAAAGTAATACACTCTTGTAAGTTCCACAATATTAATTCGAAAAATATAGTCAGAGGTATGGCTGAACTTTCATGAAGTCGACTTGAACAATTGGTTTTAACAATAGTCTGTAGTCATGGTATACAATTTTATTAGTTTTTTTAGTTCAAATGTGAATGCTATAATATTTCTAGGTTGACTTTTTATGATAAAATCCTAAAAACGGACTATCATGTGTAATGTAGGCCGACACTAACATTATAGCTAATTTTTCTAGTAGAAGTTCAGGGTAAATTTTTTTTTTGGTTCTAACTTATATAATTTTTTTTTTCATCTTTTCAGATCACAATACTTCGGATGATATTGAACACACTCGACACACAAGAAGGTCAGCAAAAAGAGCTGCTGAAGTCGAACATGAGGCAGAAGTAAAGCTTACTGTTAAGGGATGTAAGGCACAAATACAAGAACTTTTGAATGACATAAAAAAACATCGCCAATCATGGCCTTTCCTAGAGCCTGTTGGAAAAGATGAAGTTCCGGATTATTACGATTATATTTCTGAACCAATGGATTTTGGAACTATTCAGAAAAAGTTCAGCAACAATCAATACACTGCATTAAAAGATTTCTTCCACGATTGTTTACTAGTTTTTGATAACTGTCATACATATAACTCAGAAAATAGTCAAGTTTACAAGTAAGTATTTTTTTACAAATAGTGTCTTGGTTCGGATGCCAGAGACAATGATACTAAAGAATGACTAACTGCTTGATTTTGATGATAAGTAACTGAATGATTTGATGAATGTGATTGATTGGTTTTTCATCAGAGAATCATTTGATTGATTTTTCATTAGAGCAATTGCTAGTTTGAATCAGTTTTTCACGTGTGCATTTTTTTAACAATTCTCAATGCTTACAATATTGAACAGGGTGCATATCATTTACTCATAATTTAATGGTGCAAAAATCTTTGTGTCAGAGCAAAATCTTTTGCTTCCGAACATTTTTGCTACACTTATAAAAAATACTCTCAACTTCACCTAATTAATAGTAATGTTTACAGGGCTGGACAGAAATTGCTTCAATATTTTGAAAAAAGATGTAAGGATTTAAATCTCCATTTCAACGAAGATGAAATCAGACAGCCGAATCAAAAAATACCAAAATTAGAAAAAAATGGAAAGCATAATGGAGTCGCACATAGTGACGATGAAGATGTTGAAATGAATCATAGCTAGGGAAGATTTCGCACGCATAAATGTGTTATTAGGTTACATCGTCTTGCCCTATAATAATAGATTTTTGATTAAAGTTAATATTTGTTTAAACCGTCGACCTTTACTGTGTCAAATTATTCGTGAAGTTTTGACTAATTTTCATTGAAGTTATTATTATTAGTTTGTCTTGCACTTGAATTGTTTATTTGACCATAGTTTGATGCTCATATGTACGAAGAGCTTGTTCTGACTAGTGAAAAATAATTCCTTCAAAAGTTGTTTATATGGAAGTTTTTTTTATTCTTAGATAGGGTTTCACTATTGAATTTGAAAAATTCATGATAAACTGAGACTAGTATTATTTATTTAAATTGTGGTTTCTCAGTTTGAATGCCTTTTCTTCATGTGATTCAGTGTAAAAATGACAGAAATCTTAGCATGAATATTCATTTTTACACTTACTTCACTTAAAATGTTTAAACAATTTAAACTTCATCTTACATGTTATTTTATCAATTTAATATAATTATGCTTGTAGTAGCTATATTTGTAAACATTTTAAAACTATTTCCATGATCTGTGGGATTTCAGCAGTAAAAGCTGTGAGCTCGTGTAGAATAAAATTTTAGAATTTATTTTATCAACATTGTGTTTTCTTAGACTAAAATCCAGACCTTTCCGATGTAACACTCTACTGGGTTTTTAACTTTTTATAGACACATTCAGATTAAGAAGTAGTAAAAGTACTTAATATTTTTATCATGTTGTAAACTCTTTCATCATTTCAAAGTTGCCTGTACTGAGATTTGGGCTGGACTACCAAACATGAAAAGAAAATGGTTTAAGTAATTTTGTACAGCATACTATACAAATAATGAAAAATGTATGTTTTATATAATCAATTTGGTAATAAAAAATTTAGACAAGACAATCCTCTGCAATTCTTTACTTTATGGAAATCATCATTTATTATTTTTTAGAGTAAATCATACATCAACAATGTTGTGATAATTTGAACAATTTTTACTAGATTTAATCATATTTTAGTGATGATCACCTCCATGGAATTCTTTATGGCGGATCTCAGCCCATACCTTGACATTGTTAGGAGAATAAGCTGCAATAAAAATATTCATTTAAGCAAACATTATCAATTGTACTAATTAACTAAGCAAGAATTTGTGAAACTTGATGAAATAAGTATTAGAAAAACAATTATCTTACAAAGTTTCTGGATTTTGTAGAAAACAGGAACGCACAAGATAGAGGCAATCACCCAGTATTTGAAGCCCCAACTGTGTTGCCAGTAAAATTTATAAGGGAATTGAGCCATCTTGGCAGACATGGTGTAGGGGTATTTCATTGGCCTTGACGCTTCTTCTGCCATCGTTGCTGTTGATAAAAAGAAACAAAAAATTGTTTGATTGTCAGACTATTATTTTAGAAAATAGCTTGATATTACATAAATATACTGTATTGAGGTTATTTTAGAGATATGTTGTAACTTGAGTAATTACAAATTATTTTAACAGTAACTAATTTTATTAAGTAACATAATGAAAGATAACATATGAATGATTGCTTTGATGCGAAAAATTGATGATTCACGAAGTTGAAGCTAAATGTTGAGAAGATCTTGAAATGCCGTACAATCTACGTCAACATCAAACGTCTGTACACAACAGCTCACAAGATCTCTAACAAAATTAATCAAATCTCGACCCAGCTAATAAGGGAATCGAGTATTTAACACAAGCATTATTATCGAATCGTAGTTTAGTTACCGAATTTTTTTCAACAATGTGGAACAAACGTACCAATTGATTCTTGGACTATCACTCAGAATTGCAGAATATATATCACGCAAAGCAGTCAGCTTTTACAGCGCGTGTCCAATAACACACCTCGGGATATGGTATTGACGAAGTCTTTTTACGTAACCAACTCGGTCGATAAAGTAGTTGAGCATCTATATCGTGATTCGCGTGCCTTGCGAGGATATTCGTTAATTTTGATAAAGACTTTGAGGACTTTTGAAATTTCCTTCTATTTATTGATTTATTATTTATTATTTATTAATAGGATTTGAGGCTTTGAATTTAAGTTTGTACCTAAACTCAATTTTATTGCAGACTCACATGCACCAGAAAATCAAATGAGCTTGACGATGCGAAAATTGAGTTTGAATGTAAATACGAGAAGAAGCCCATCGTGGGATTGTAAGCATTTAAGGATAAGAATGAATATTTTGAAAATCACTTGCAGAATATATGCAACGATGACTATAAAATTGAAAACACAATTAACGTAGAAACTGTATAGGCATAACAATAGTAAGGACGATGCAATTGTAAGAATGTCGTAGATGCGAAACACATATCAGCTCGGTGCATAATGGTACAACCCATGCATGCAATACACGTGGAAAAGTATTAACACAAAAATTTTCATTTGAATCTAAGAAATTTTAACTAGTTCTTCGAGTACGAATATTTCTTGAATAGCCACTTCAAATTGGATTTTTTGAATCTCAATAATAAATGCAAGAATAGACATTGTGTTACAGTCGTAGAGCTTGTCTTAAGAGACGAAAATATTAATATTTTTATTTTATAAGTCATATGAAGAATGCAACGATCGAACTAATAATAAATAATTGAAGGAAGCACCCCATCTCCCTCCCCTGAGCCGTTAGCTATGATTTATTCAGGCTATATACGGCTTGCGCCCTGCATACATAAAATATTAGTCTGATATACTTGAGCGGCTGCAGTCTGCACACATGCGGTGCGACGCTTGAACTTGTTGATATCTCGAGCAGCGAGCGAATTTCAGCCAACCGACGGTGACGATTGCGAAAGTCGGTGGCGCCACCACGTCTTCAAATTTGGCACGTTTGAAAAACCGACCCGATGTTTGTCTGCATATATATCTCATATGGTATTGTAATATCAGGGACTTATTTTCGCGGCAACAAAACTTAACAGTTTTGTGGCTATATATTGCGCGCGTAAAATTGCCGACTATTTTTCTATGTGCACATGATCTGTAGTGCTTGTTCCTCTTGACCCGTATGCTGGTGAAGTGTCGATGTGTGTATAAGTGTGCGTGCGAAATACCTGCAAAGTTAGTCCGTAATCATTAGTGCCCGCTTTTCTGCGAAGAGGGAAACGTTTGTGTTCGGAACTGTTTCTTCCCCATCGACAAACGACGTAACAATTTATTGAACTAAAATAGAATACGTCGCGACCAAGACGCAAAAATGTCGCCGAGAAGGACTAGACGAGGTAATCATTATGATATCAACTTTTTCCGACTGTCTTATCAGCTTTCCATAATCACAATCGAGCTCGCGGACGCATCGAAGCAACGTAGTGATAATTTTAGGCGGGATTGAACAAATGTATACACACTTCAATATGGCGTGTAGCACTTGCTATCTATTCACCGGCAGAGCCGGTTTACAATGCATGAAAACTTTATCATTCATTTATCGATGACCAGCGTTTGCTGGTGCGTTTCGCATGCTACATTGACAATTTAATTTCTATGAAATGTACTTTCGAGCGTTTATGTCATTCAATTACTATGCTTTCCTATGTTAATCTCACACTTTTTACTTGCTTCAAAATATAAATTGATGTTTCCAAATCATACATTTTGAGACTCGCGATTTTTTTGCTAATCCTAACTTTACGATTTTTTACAACATCTTTATTTATCCATTAATTATTTGTCAAGGTACCATTAGAGAGACTATCAACGATTCCTCTGTTATTGATACCAGTATCAAATCGACCAGTAGTCGGAGGACTACTCGTCGCGCCAACAAGAGTGAGTTATATTTATTTGTAAATGGGATTTTGAGTTTATTGTCAATAATTTTTTTTTTTTTTCATTAAGGTCAAAAAGTGGTAGATACTGACAGTGACACCCAAATGGAAGCTAACAGTGCTGTAGTTGATAGTTCAACTGCCCAAAATGTTACTACAGCATCCACTCGTAAAAGAAGAAAAACTACTATAGAGGCTTCCAAAACTCAAGACAGCTTTTTGTCTGCTACTCTTGATGAATCCAAGACTAAAAATCGATCAATTAAAAAGCCAGTAAGAACTCCTGCAGTTTCTACCCGAAGAACTCGGGCAAACAAATCTCAAGTAGAGGATATTCAATTACTCATGACTGATGATGAAGATTCTATAGTCAAGAATAGTGAGAAGAACAAGAAGGCTAACTCAAATTCTATTGAAGATTTAATAAGCGAAGATGAAGACGAAATACCCAAAAAGAAAAGTAAAATAATAAAATCCAAATCATCACTGTTACATAAAGTGACATCAAAAATCAGTAAGAATTCTAAAAAAAAACAGTCATCATCAGACAGTTCTGATTCCAATGCGGCTGCAGATGTCACCCCAAAAAGCAGTCCTTTGAAATTAGTTCTTTCGCCACATCGTTCTTCAAAGACGCCTAAAAAATCACCAATGAATCCTAATTCTCCCAAGTCTCATGTACAAGATGTCATTAAAATGTTGAGTGTTCCCAGAAAACTTCAAATTTTAGACTCACCAGCATCAGTATCTTCAGATAACTCACACGTTCCTAGAAAACTTCAACTATTAGACTCACCAGCATCAATAACTTCAGATAACTCAAGCATTTCTTCGGACTTGAATCATAAAAACTCTAGAAGAAAATCGAGCATTCAGAAACAAGAAACTAATAAAAATAAATCTTCAAAACTCGAAGGTAGTCATAGAAGAAATTTGAAATTTGAAACATCAAAAATCAGAACAACAAGGAGTAAATCACCTATGATAACAGCTATAAAAAAAATGATAGAAGAAAACAAATCAAACAAATCCAACTCAAGTTCTCCAGTCTCCCTTGTGGATTGTAAAACTAGTAACTATCCCTTAGTTTTTGAAGGTACTACCAAAAAATCTCCAACCAAAGTATCATTTAAAGATGTTCCTGAAGTACGTTTATCTCCTAGAGTCAAGTTATCAAAGTGTGTTATTTTGGACCAAAAATCTCAATTGAGTAAAAAATCTCCAAAATCAGATACTCTATCATCACTCAATGATAATTCTGATTCATTAGTAACACGATCTCATACGAAAAAGAAAAATTTTCTTTCAAATTCAACTTCTAAAATTGAAACAGTTTCAAGTTCTAGAAATTCTCTTGATTCCTTTACAAATACCAAAAAAAGGCTCAATAATTCTTTGACCAAACAAAAAGAGTCTCGAAGCTTGTCATTTATTTCTGGAAAAATGCCAAAAATATTTCTTAATTTAGGCAGATCCAGAAAAACGCCTGTTAAAAATTCATCTTTATCTCCATCAAAGAATCAAAAGATAAAATCAAGTTCACAAAATGTTTTAAAAGAGGGAAATGATTCAAAAAAAAATTCTTTAATTGATTCTCTTTTGAGCTCTGATTCTGCCGTAAGCCCCAGAGTTACTATAAAGAGGCTGTCCCAAGAAGAAGTGAATAAATATCTTAATTTGAAGAAAACTAGTCTTGTAAATGACACTCCTGCACATCTTCTTGAAAAAAAATTATTGAGTTTAAAACCTTCAAATACCTCAACTCCTAGAGACAGAGTAAAACGAACACTTGACACAAGTTCTACCAAAACAAAAACAAAAACCAACAGCTTATCAGTTTTTGGTAAGTCTTTGAAACCTAAGGCATTTAAAAAATTGAGTCCTCAGAAGAAACCAAATGATGAACCACGTTTACTAGAAGACGAATCTGAACCAGAATATCATGACAACTCCCTCATTAATGTGAGTGATATTTTTAACTTGGACAATTCAAAAAAAAATAATACTTTTGAAGTTGATGATGTTGATTCTAAATTGCCGTCACTAGAAAAATCTAAAAAAAATAACACTTATGAACTTGATGAGCCAAAAACTCCAGCCTTGAAAAAAAAAACAAACGATGGAGACCAAGAATCCAAAAAAAATTTCAAAGTTCACTTTGATAGTACAGCTTTCAAAACACCATCTCGAAAACCTACTAGTATAAGTAGAGTGAGCACGCCTGGTAATATACTTCACCAAAAAAATACATCAAGTCAAATGAAGACACCTATTAATAGTCATTCAAATGGCAGTCAATTACGAAGAGTAAATTCAGTTTCTGCATCTGATAAAAAAACACCAATTTCAAAAGGTGTGAGACGATCAAGTTCAATGTCAGATGTTAAATCTAGAAAAAGTACTCATGAAGCTCAAATGGCCTCAGTTAATCGTCTCAGCAGACCAAAAGTTATTGCAGCAGAAAAAAAACTAGGTAAATTAGTATAAATTTTATAAGAATAGTAAAATATCAGAGCCCAAGTATAAAATGAATACCATAAAATGAATGTAAATTTACGTTTGTATTTGTTACAGCACCAAAATCTTTAATAGCCAAGAGAATACCCAATTTCTCTGAAATCCACAGCAAAAATTTTCAAAAAATGGAATCTGTAGTGGATATGAAAAAAAGAGTTGAAGAAAGACATACAAATTTAACTGCTAATGTGCCTCTCAGTGCCAAAAAAGGTAATTATTAATTTATTAGTTGCTTGACAATATGAAAACCTTGTACCTGTCACTAAATGCAAGGTATTCTTTTTGTCTTCTGATTCTCTAAATTTGTTAGACATACAAATCTCACAAATGATTATTTTCAGTAAAACCAAATCAAATATCTAGTGAATCAAAATTAAAGCCAGCGGCAAATGATGCAGTAAATGGTGCTATGTACACCAGATTTGGGTTTAATAAAGTGAGAAAGAATGAAGCTGTTGACATTATTTCTAAGAAAAAAGGAACCAGTGCAGATTCAAGGTTTTTATACGTTTTATAAATGTATAAAATGTAAAATTCACTCAAATGTGATATACTTGGAATTATGTTTTTAGGGAGAAGCAACGAGAAAACACTAGGAGTGTCTTGAAAGGTGTGCGTTTGAATAGGCGATTCGAATTTCAAATGAAAGCGCGTTCAAAGAATACGTGATTGGAGTTGCTGTTTTTTTGTAAATATATAACTATGTACCATTTTTTGTAATCTTACAATAAGAACAATTGCAAACTTGACTTCAGTAAAATTATTACCAGGTATGGTATTACTGAGAGATATCTGTAGTGTGCTTCTTAATTTTTTGCAAGTTACATATTTTTTATTTGTAAGATTAATTGTTAGGCTAGTTTAAGAGGACTGGCATGATTAAAATTGCAAAAAAAGGCAAGAAAATTATTTTACTAATAAAATTGTTCGGTATTAGAACAGCATTTTTTACAGTTACTTTTGATGGATTTAATAATCGTCTCATAATAATTAGACGTGATTTGTAAAAAAATTGTTTAGTCTTAATTTTTGGTTTAGATGACAGTCCTAAATAAAACGGTTTTTGATCTACATAAGAAAACCTTATGATATTTACATGAAAAACGAATGTTGTTGTAAAACTTGAAACCATGGTACCTAAAAATTATTAGCAATAAAAGTACAGGTACATGAAAAAGAATTTGACACATTATTTCTGATTTATTCCAAACATAATTTTAGTTAGATATTTTTCGTCATTAAAATCAGCTACATGGCAAAGAGTATATTTTCAAAAAGCGCGCACTTCGCGCACTGCATTGTTGGATTCGGCGATAATCATAATTGGCGCGAACCTCGTGGCTCGAGTTAGTAAGCGGATTCGCTATTTGAGTATCGGTAATAACCTAAAAATATAATTATAGCGTACTAGGGGCCGTTACGATGCTGAGTTACGCTACAGATACGCGAGTTTATGAACTATAATAGCAGCAGAGCCCCTGCTTCGCTACATGTCAACATTGAAAGCTAAAGGTGTTTCATGGTGAGCACGTGTCATTGGATTGTGCCGCTTGTCAACATACTATTACCTAGTGGCTGGATTGTCTCGTTGTGTCAGTCGCAGTTTGAATTGAATTCCGCCTTGTATGAATTTGTGTTCAATACCTTCTGCTAGCAGTTCCTCGTTTATTCTTCCCTTATAATTTTACCAAGATGTTATATTTAATCGGTTTAGGATTAGGGGACGAAAAGGATATAACCGTTAAAGGATTAGAAGCAGTAAGAAAATGCAAACGTGTGTATTTAGAGAGTTACACGTCGATACTGACAGTTGGTGCAAAACGATTAGTAAGTGCAGTTTTTTTTTTTTTTTTCTAATGTGGAACAAAGAAAAATAATATTTCATGTTTATTAGGCAGAATTTTACGGCAAAGAAGTCATTGAACTATATAGAGAAGATGTTGAATCTGAAGCCTTTAAAATTTTAAAAGATGCTGATAAAGAAGATGTTGCCTTATTAGTTGTCGGTGACCCTTTTGGTGCTACTACTCACTCAGATTTACTTTTAAGAGCCAAAGAAGACAATATAGAAGTTAAAGTAATCCACAATGCCTCCATTATAACTGGTGTGGGTTGCTGTGGTTTACAATTGTACACATTTGGTGAAATTGTTTCAATTCCATACTGGAATGAAAATTGGGAACCAGATAGTTTTTATGACAAAATTTTAGTTAATTATAAGAACAATTCTCATACATTATGTCTATTAGACATAAAAGTAAAAGAACCCACGCCGGAGAGCATGTGCAGGAAAAAAAAGGAATACATGCCTCCAAAATTTATGTCCGTCAAAGAGGCATGTCTACAAATATTGAAAAAACTTGAAAAGATCGGTGATTCAGCTTCACCAGATGGTGGGTATTTTTAATAATTCTTGTTTTATTACTATCTTGATGATACATTTTAATAAAAATACTTTTACAGATCTTACCAAGGAAACTATAGTTGTTGGTCTAGCAAGAGTTGGTTGTGACACTCAGAAAATTGTTGCCGGCACTTTAGAAGAATTAAGCATCATAGATATGGGAGAACCGCTTCATTGCATGGTCATACCTGGAAAAAATTTACATCCCCTCGAATCTGATTATTTGGTTCCTTACGCTACTGCTGAAACAGCTCTGAAGTTGAAAGGAAACTAGCTCATTAAATTATGACTACAAACGTTTAACAATAAATCATCAAAAAATATTTCCAAATTCAAATTAAAATATAATAACGTGACTTACTAAGAAAATCCCATCATTAGAATTATACCGCGGATAACGGAATACATTCATATTTAATGTGCAAGAAAAAGCGTAATTGCGACTAAAATGAGAACGATCTATCTCGCGTATAATTTTCATCCTCGAAACGGCGAAATTCATTTCGAAATGAAATGGCTCGTACGGGCCGTGCGCGCGCTGCACGTCAAGCGCCGCTTTGAATAAATGCAACATATATGTGTATATCAAAGGGGTTACTATATGCACACAGGCACGTACACTTTGATACGAATTTTACGTATACGTACATATATATCAGTTACCGCGAGCGATCGCGTGCGATGCACAACGCGATCTATACACACACATACACACACATATACATATCGTGCTGTAGGTATATATAGCGGTATCGCAGGTGTCGTTGGAGGGGTCGCGCGCGGCCATAGAAACACTACATAGCTGCAATCAATGAGGAGCACAAAAATATCGACCAACCCTCCTCCTTTTCTCTTTTCACTTGCCCATCGTGTGCCGTGGCGTCTCTCTTTCTCATTCTTGAAGGGGTCGTGTCGTTCGTGCGCGGCGCAGGCACACAAATCATCCTGACCGTGCTTCAACCGTGTATAGTATACCAGCCGCGGACGCTCTCAGTTTCAAGCGAGTCTCTCGAGCCGATGGGTGGTCGTCGGTGGTCTGTCTGCCGGTTTGTTGTGCCCACTGCCCACACGCCGCATCGTCCATTCCTCGCTGCATTGTAGTAATATCTCTCGCGTGCGGGTGTGAGTGCACCGTGGGGTATATGTGACTGTGTGTATACAACTTCTTGTGTTTGCAGACTCGTGCAAGGGGTATAATATACACTGTGTTGTGTGCTTTATACTCCCCGATCGCCGTCTCCGGAAGCCCTAAAGCCATGCATTCTAAATGTCCTTCAACTCTCCAAGCCCAACGGCACGATTGATCGGCGGCCTCCGCTGCCGCAGCTGTGTGTACTTGCCATTGAAATCGTCTCTTCGCGACATGTCCGTGCCTATCCGTATAATGTCGACCCACACGGTACGTAGCTGTGCTCGGCCATCGTTCCACGTCGCAGCTGTCGCGGCGACCTTTGCTCGATCTTCCAGCCGATCGGTCTAGTTCGGCCGATCAAGGACAGCTTCTTGCAAGGACACACGGGTAATTTTTATTAACTCAAGAAAGAACAAGACTATGAACAGCGAGCCGCAGCCGGTTTACGTAGCGGCGCCAGCTCGAGTACCCCAAGGTCTGGCGGCGGCGGTCGAGGGACTGACCCGCGAGGTGATACGCCAGCAGCCCGACAACATCTACATGTTCGCCGCGCAGCACTTCGACAAGCTGCTCAGGCTGCGTCAGCAGTACGACAATTGCGGGGCCGCGGGCAACCAAGCCGCGTCCGGAGTCCGAGGACTGCACGATCGATCGCGCGCCGATCAGGAAGCAGCAGCTACGATGCAGGCGACGAGCAAGCAGACCCAGACCAAGAGCACCATGACGAAGAAGAGCTACATGACCACGACCACGTGCATGACGACGTCGCGCACCACGACCACCCTCAAGAGCAACAACGGTAACGACGCCTGCACTGCAGCCACGAGACTGTCCAAGATACCCCAGGCGAGCAGCGGTGGTGGTGGTGGTGGTAGTGGTGGATACGAGACCACCAAGGAGTACTCGAAGGAGATGACGTCGCGCAAGTGCACCACGAGCAACAACAATCAGGCCTGGTCGCTCGACGAGACGGCCAAGGTGCTCGAGCGCCACCGCAGCATCTTCGGCATAAGCGGCCAGAAGATGAGCACCGAGGAGGTGCGCGAGCTCGCCAGCAAAGAGCAGCAGCAGCAGCAACAGTCGCAGCAGCAGCGGGTCGATCGGCACTACGCCTGCAAGTACGGCGTGCCCCAGCCGAGTCGCGGCCCCAATACGCATCAACAGACGTCCTCCAAGGTCGTGTCGCAGGACTACCAGAGCAGCTGCATCAGGCACTCGCGACACTCGCCGAAGATCATCTCGCAGATACCCCTGGCCAGGGACATGAAGACGGAGCTGCGGAGAAATCGCCAGAGAAATTGCGACGCGCCCCTGGCGACCGCCAGCCACTGCAGGATCGCCTCGAGCTCGTGCAGTCGCAACGAGGAGCATCGTCACAATCAGCATCATCATCATCATCATCACCATAATCATCATCACGAGCGCAGCGGCCGAGGCCATCACGGCAGCTGCGAGAGAATCGATAGCTGCGGCTCTCGTTGCAGGAATTACGAGCAGGCGACGAGGCGGCCCTGCAAGCACACGCAGACGTCGAGTAAGAAACAGCAGCAGCCCAACTTTCTCGTGAGGAATCTAGGCAGCATGCCGAGTCTGGAAGAGCTGCAGCCACCGAGCTATTTGCGTCGAGTCCAGCAGGTAGTCGACGAGACGTCGACGCCTCTGCGGCAGAAAATCGAGGCGTTGAAGGTGAACCAGAGTCAAGGAGGAGGAGGAGGAGGAGGTGGCAGCGGTCGGATCGGTTCGATCGAGAGATCTCTCAGTACCGAGGACGAGCCTTTTCGTTCCGACGGTCTGCAGCTGTTCGATCGTCATCGGCACCCCGAGACGATCGGTAAAGGCACCACCAACGGCAAGAACGTGTTACGCAGGTCGGCCTCGACTCAGAGCCTCGGCCGGAGCAGCAGCAACTACGGTTACCGATCGGACGAGTCCAAGATCTCCTTGCCGATCGTATCTGCCAGCAACGGCAACGTACACGGCCAACAGCAGCAGTCCGCTGCTCATCCGAGTGCCGCCACTGCCAGTGCCGCTGCTTCCTCGTTGCAGAGCTCGAGGAGCGTCTCGGCCCACAGCAACAGCGAGGCCGAGAGCCACGCCGACGTCGTCCTGCCGCCGATCTCCCCCGAGTCGAGCAAGTCCCAGAAATTACCGGACGAGCAGCTCGTGCTGCCGACACTGCCCACTCCCCAGGGTAGTGGGGGTTCCGACAAGGACATGGATATGGACTTGGACGAGGACGACGACGACGACGAGGAGGATCGACAAATCATGGAGCTGTTGAGGGTCAATAACGAGGAGGACTTCAAAGACAGCCTGAACGTTACTCCGGATCCGCGCAGCGTGGCGCCCCAACGGCCGGACTCGCTCGAGACGTCGGATCTCGAGGATGACGCGAGGCAGCGCGACAACGAGGCCGATGAGCCAGCCAGTCCCGTGGACACTCTCAAGGGCAAACTGCTCGAGATCGAGCAGGTCTCCAAGCGCATAGAGAGCGTCCTGGTCGAGAACAACAAGAACGAGCTGGCCAGCAACAACGCCAAGAACAAATTGATCGACGATTACGACTCGTCGGCCGAGAATCTGCTGCTGAACGACGACATCAAGAAGAAGCTGCTCGAACTGGAGGACGTCGAGCGTCGAATCGACGGTATCTTTGTCGCTGGCGGTGGTGGTACCGTGAAAAGTCACAAGGGCTACGTGATCCAGGACAAAGACAGCGGGGTGCAGGGCTCGGTGGCGAGCGAGCCGAGCTTCGACAAGCGCCAGGAGAGCCACGAGAGCAGCTGTTCCGGCGGCGAGAGCGCTAGAAACGAGGATGCCGTGTCGCCGAGCTCGTACATATTGACCGAGGGCTCGCCCTGCGATATACCCGACTCGGTGATTACCGTCATAATTCCCGACAACAGGCCGACTAGCCCAGATTCGGACGTGTGCACGCAGATAGAGTACGATAACCCAGATTCGCGCCTACGCCAGCAGCAGCGGAAGGAACAGCAGCAGCAGCGTACCGAAAACGAGAGTAGGGCCAACAGCGCCGTAAGCAGCAGCGGCAACGCGTCCGAGCACGTTTTCGGCGAGCTGATCGATCATCGCGGCGATACGGAGCTGGCCGAGGCGCAGCTGGCCACTACTGGCTCGGATATCGATTTTCTCAGGGCCATCAAGGCTAATCACGACGAGCTCGTGGCCCGACAGGAGCTGAGCCTCATCAGGGAGGAGGACAACAACAGGCCCGACTCGGACGACGAGAAGGTCTTGAGGGTCGTCACGAGCTCGTTGGAGGACATACTCGAGGACAAGCAGCAGCAGCAGCAGGAGGTGGTGGCGGTGACGACCACGACGACGACGACTACCGCGACAACGACCACGGCTGTCACGACGACGGGAGAGTACGAGTCGACGGACGAGACGAAGGAGAGCAGCATGACGACCGACGGACTGGTCGAGCGTACCGAGGAAGTCGTGGAGGTCGCGTCGTTGACGACCGGCGGTTCGGTCGAGTCGAGCAACGAGTTCAAGGAGACTTCCGTGACGACCGACCGATCGAGTCTGTCGTTGGACCCGGCCATGCCCTACGTGCCCGAGCTCAATCTCGACTCGTTGCCGGATCTGACGAGCTCGTCGATCGTCGCGACGACGACCACCGACGACGACGAGCAAGCTGCCAACGTCTCGCCCGATACTTTGGAAAAGAGTCCCAGTGACGATAACGGCGACAACAACGACGACGAGGAACAGGTGGAAATCGAAGAGTACGAAAAGTTGGAGCAGAGCTTGAAATCGCCGCCTGCCATTGATGAAAGTAACGCAGACGTTATCCAAGCTTCCGAAGCAGTAGTAAATAATAACGTAAACGACGCAACGATCGTCGTCGCTGTCGAGCATCGCAATGCTGCAAATGACGAAGAAACGACGACGACGACGACGATGATCAGCGAAAATAGACGCACAAGTACGAGCGATGATTGTACGACCAGAACAGCAGCTGCAGCGGCATCAACGACAATAACAACAGCTACGATAACGGCAATGACAAGCGCAGCGGTGGCGGTAACAGCGACGCAACGAATGCAGCGTGCGGCAACGAGCCAAAACGACGATGACGATTTATCGAGCTCGGCGACTACCGCCGCTGCCACCACTGCCGCAACCGAGATTGAAAACAACAACATCTGCAACGAGTCGTCGGAGCGACAGCGGCAATCGTCGAGTCAACGCACTGCTGCTGCTGCTGCTGCTGTCGAGGATATTTCAATCAAGTCAAAGATCGATACGGAGAACGAGCGCGGAGAATCGTCATCGGCTCAATTAGCCGAGGCGACGGGACAAGAATCGCTGCAGCAGCAGCAGCGGCAGCTCGCGAGCTTATCAATCACCGATACGAGCAGCTTCATACACGCCGTTACCAAGATTCAATCTGGTAAACAAATAAAACGAGTCATATCGCGTGGCTATAATTTACATCCACATTCTCTCTTATCTCGTGCGGATTTTGTGCTTTTGTTTATTTATTTATTTTTTTTTCTCAAACAGGTGTACGAGGCTTTCTGGCTCGCCGCAGAGCTTTCAAGCTGCAACATCAGCAGCGGCGAAGCGAGTGTCGCAGCTCGACTCTCGATAGCGTACCATCGATCCAGGAAAGCTTCGTGGTAAGGGGGACTACTACTACTACTACTACTACTGCTACCTGCCTTTAAAAGCCCGCCACCGCACTCCGTTTTTGCCACTCGTTCTCGTTTTTCGATATATACCGTATACCGCGCGCGCGCCTCCGAGTATAGCATAACATGCCGCCGCCTCGTCATACTTTTGCATGTACGATCCGTGACTTTTGCAGATTAAACAGCTGCACTACTAGCTGTACTAGCTCGAACTAGTGTGTGTGTGTGTGTAGCTTGGCGCAGAGCACGATATTTCCCAACTATACGGATATAAAATGCCGTATAGCATATTTTTTCTAATTTACATGACCGATCTCTCGCTCTCTCTCGCTCTCTGGCACACACTAAACACGCTCGCTCGCTCCTCGACTGGAACGGTACACATATCCCAAGTACAATTGTTATAATTTTTCGCGCAAAGCGTCTCGTCTCGTTTATTTTCTAATTGCCGAGTCGCACGCGAAAATAGCCTCTGTTTGCGATCGGTATACTAACTACCATATATATACTGGCCGTGCAACTCGCAGCTTAGCGCCAAAGCGTCCGATTCAATCTAGCACTTCTGCGTGCCTATAATATAGCCGCATAGATTGTACGCGTATCACCATTACTACTATACACCCGCGAGTACTTTATAGCTTGCGGACTCGAGCGGCGGATAAAAAATACTTCGAACGCAATGTATATATAAGTACATATTATAAATACTTGTACTTCTTTTCGGCGATGCATGTCCGAGCGGGCATAATTTATGACACGCTCGATGAATTTACGAGGTGCCGAAAAGGAGCTTGCGAGGCGAATAGAACGAGAGAGAGAGAGAGATCGTCGCGGTATACGCGCGGGTGCGTTTATAAGCGACAACTCGCCGTGACGTCAAAAGTATAACGTACATATATATTTATAAGCGAGTAGTTGCATTACTCTTTCATACGCTATGTATGTGTGCAAAGTCGTATAGATATACACCTACGGTATAGATGTACATAGGCCAACACATACTCGTATATGTGCACGCGCGCTCGCGTCAGGAGTCTATTTCCATTCGGCAAGGCCAAATTTTATTCGAATATTTGGTGAAGATTTTTCGCCTCTCTCTCTCTCTCTCCCTTTTTTTTCTCGGTATTAAAGCGATATTTTGGGCGGGTGTAGGTCGCGCGCTCGCGATAAGCGCGAATGTTTATTTTTTCTCGCGGATTTCCTATACCGTAATTATATTTAGGGCAGCACGTTTTGTGCACGGCGCAGGCACGCGTTTTCAGTGGCGCAAGCTCGCTCGCTCGCTCAACTCGGATCGCCACGGGCGTCTAATTATCGCCGATCGAGCTCAATATCCATACATACACGAGCACCGCGACTGACTCATCTTCTCTCGAGTCTTTACTGCGTGCGCATATTGCAAGATGCCACTTGAACGCGCTCGCGCTCGAGACCCTTTAATACGAACAAAAAAAAAAAACTCGGATGATCTACACGTAGGCGAAGCTCATCGCAGAGAATTGAAGTACGGGCCTAGCCTAGATGCCGCGCTTAGTGCCGTGACGTTGTAAGTGCGCCAGGCACGCGATCGTGTTCATACACACACACACACACACACACACACACACACACACACACACATACACATGCATATATACGCACGATATGTAAGACCGGTGCAGTGGTTGCTCCATTTTTTTCCTCATAGAGCGATCGTATAAGACGTTTATATGTATGTATGTAGGCCCTGCATGGCATGCGCCGCGCCACCGTATATAGCGAACGAAGCCGTTCGTGAATATCTGCCATCGTCATCGCGCTACATTTTAAAATTTATTCAGATCCGCGCTCGCGCTCAAAAGAGATGGAAGGAGGAGGAGGAGGAGGAGGTCGTGGCGGAGTTTGAATTGACCGAGGAAAAAAAAGGGGGACATCGCGGCAATTGAAGAATATGCCGCACATTATCGAGCGCCGCGCGGCACAATGCACGTTGTTTACTCGTTATCACGGTCTTTTTTTTCCATTGAAAACACGATTGCGTCACCGCGCAACGCAGCGCATAGCTACATGCAGCTTTTCAGCTTGTAAGTTTATTGTTTTGTTGATGATGACTTGCGCCATTCGCGCGTCGCAAGCTCGCAAGCCGACTTTTTTTTATACATATCGTGATTAATGGCGGCGTAGCGCTAATCGCCGCGTGGGAAAAGCTCTCGAGCGAAGCAGCTCTCGATAGCTCCGAAAAGCTCTGGCTGCGAAGTAATATTCGCCGTTTGGAAATACGTAAAAATAAATGCACGTATATAAAGAGTCGCTTGAAATAAATATAATCGTATACCATTCAGGCGTTGAGTCGCGATGACGCTCGGCTATCCAACGTACATATACCACTACGAATTCGGCAAAAATATCGGCTGCTTTCGCCACCGTCGTCGGTCGCTGCTGCTTATACCGTTATATATACCTACGCTGTATAGCGCGCGCAAGTTCACGAAAGAGACCTCGTTCGCGCTCGCTCGAGACTTCGCAAGCCTATAAACGGGCTTTAGGATAAATTTAAAGCGCATCGCGCTTCGCGACCTTGAGATTGACACACGCGCGCGCTCGAGCACGCCTCGCTCGTTTTCCCCGCGCGCGCGCGTCTGTCCGCCAGTCCATCTATCTGTTCGTCAGCTCTTTACGGTTACACAATTTCCCTGATTGGTGTATATATATAACGAAGTGCACGAAGACGTGGGTCGAGGCGCGCCTACACACGCTCGGACACACGCTTATTATTACACACACACACACACACACGTGCGCGAATTGGATGAATGAACGAATGAATGAAATTGACGCTCGCGCGTGCTTGCGTGCGTCCATTTTTGTTGTTTCGCAGGCCGACGCGATCGCCGTTGCCACTGCCACCGCCGCCGCGATCGAGACGTCATTCGTTGGCATCGTCGACGAAATCGACAACAACGCCCCGACGAGCGGAAATCTGAACAACAACAACAAGGAAAACAACAAGACGTCGAAGAAGAGGCTGACGCGCGAGGACGCGGTCATGCGCACCACCCTCTCGGTGGAGAACGCCTTCGCCGAGAATCAGCTGCAGCACACGGGCGAGTTTCACGACTGCATACCGCTGCCGGTGTTCGGCGCCGACGATCTCGATCTCAAGATCAAACGTCCCTACGCCGCTACGGATATTAATAACGCGCCAACGCCCCCGGCCCACGTCGTCCAGGAGCTTCTGGGAAAACTCCTGCAAGCCGACGCGGCTCTGCTGCTTCACGCCGCGACGACGGCACCCACAGCAGCGAGGCCCGTCGATCCGCTGCTGCACGCCGGCTATCTCAACTTCATCACGAGCGTCGAGGACATGGGCCACGTCGTTGTCGAGCCCAAGAGTAGCAAGGGCGTCGTCATCGAGGAGATCACCGGTACGAGTCTCGACGACGAGCAGATTCTGCGCCAGCTCGACGATACCACCGCCAGTAGTCAGGTATCCAACGAGGAGGACGCGGACTCGTCGTCGAACGTCGTGGCCACTACCTAGGCCGACGATCGGCTAATCGATGCTTGAACCCTTGTATCTTGTTGTGCATTGTACACACACCACATAATATGTTCTTTGTATCATAGTATTCTATTGCTATACTAGTCAGTCGATATAAGCTATTACTTGAAACTTTTTTTATGCTTTTGCAATATATTATATAATATACATATGTTGAATGCGGCGCTGTGTATACGAATTCAATTGAGCTTAATTGTTCTCCATATTGCGATACGTTGCAAAATATCTTATGTTATACTTACATATAATATACATTCCTTGTCTCTATTACATCATTATACCAATGAATAATCGTAGATGATTGTAAAAATATTTTTGAACTTTATTTTAATAAAGGAGAAATGCGTTATTTTAATTTGTTTAGTCTCGAATCAATTGGAAAGTGATCGTGCATTTCTGGCAATACGTGTACGTGCGGCTGTGTTGGTGCGAGAATAATAGCAGTCGCAAGCTCGCTCGCTCGCTCGCGCGCGCGCGCGCAAGCATAAATCGTCAGCGGCCGCACGATGGATCAACGAACTTTTGAATAACGCACGTTATATGCTATATAACGATTACTGTGTGTATATGCACGTTAATACGCGTATATTTAGATCGAATACCGCTGAAAAAAAAATGATGTAAAATTTTTATGCGCGTAAATTAATTTTTTATATCAATTTTTATGCGATTATGCGAGTATGTATTTTTTTCAATTTTCATTTTGATTTAAACAACGATTTAAAGTATATTCAATGAATCCATACTTCGTGACTTTTAAAGGTCTTGCTCTATACAACAGAACACAAAAGTTAGCTTCACGCAATTCATTCTGTGGGATCCTCCATAGATCATTAAAGCAAGTGTACACATAATGTACTTGTCGATCCGAAGAGGTTAAAAGTGAGAAAAAAGAGAGGAGGAGAAGAAAGTGTCGATGAACTCGGCATATATTGCGAAGAGTCACGCGTGTAACGACACGTACGTACACAGACGCGCGCACGCATACGTATTCGCGCGCTTCACAATGTAAATTTACAACCGAGTGGCAGTTTTTCAATGAAAAACGCGAAGCGAGCTTGCGAGAGCTTTTTTTTGTAGAAGCGAAAAACACATTCTCCTTTTTTTATTCTCTCTCTCTCTCGCTCTTTTTGCGGATGGTAGCGAACGATTGATCCTTAACGTCATCGCAAGCACACGCGCCGATGCTGCGCGTCGGTTTCTTTGGTCGATCTACTTTTAAGCATAACAAAAAACGAAGACAACGATCACGACGAAAGAAAAGCGTCCCACATGAGGATCGATGTGTGGCCCGCGCGCGCGCGTGTCGTGTATTTTTACCCGATCAATCGAGCTTTTTCGCTCTGCTCTTCTTTGTCTCTCGCGTGTGCGTTCTTGCGTGTGCGAGAACGCGCTATATAGGTGCCTCTTCGTGAAGAGCAAAGAGTCCCTGATCGTGCGAAGCTCGACCTGTCTACATCGACATATACATATATACCTATACATCGCGTATTCGCGTGATGAGGAATATCGTGCGTAAAGTGTGCGTAATTGCGCTCTCGATCGTTACGTATTACGTAAATCACTGTCCCAATGACGGAATCGTGCCTCGTGCTCGTATGTACATGCACGCAGGTACTGTAAGCTCCCATCCCGGCTCTCGACTCAAAGGCATTTTCATTGAAGCGTCTGACGCAAATGCCCAGCGCACTTGCGTATATTCTCGCTTATATGTACACGCGTACTAGATGTAACGTAAGGATACGAAACTTGGAAGAGCATTTTTCACGCGTAACGCATCCAATTAACGAGTCGATCTGCCAACTGCAGTACGATTCTGGATCGTTGGCAAAAATCTCGTAATCGATGATCGGTGACCGCGTGCCTGATCATGATGATACATCGACGCGATGGAACCGCAACGATATACACGCGGAGAGTCGTTTATCCGCGCGCGAATCAGTTGTCAATTGGTCCAATGCTATATATGTGCATCGGCATCATATACACAAGTGATAGAAAGACATATATGCTTACACGCACGAGAAGAGCGAAACAAGCCGCAATGTGCGTGATGTCTGCGTGGTCGCTGATTGCCGAACGCACGCACGCGCCGCGTATATATATAATTCGCCGCTTTTTCCCCCCGAGAGAGAGAGAGAGAGAGAGAACGAGCCAGAGAGCGAGAGAGATCCCAATAACATACGGCAGTTGTACACAGCGTACGTCACGTCGTTTATATATCGGGAGCGCCGAGTTTGACTCGGGCTCAGTCGGTGGCGCGCGTCCGAACTCGTCGGGCATAAAATATATATATACAGCGGACACGGCACGCACTGAGCATAAAGCTCGAAGCTCGCTCGAAAGCACAGCTGCCTGCAAAGTCTGCCGCTATCCCACGAAAGTTTCATTCGTTTTGTATACGCGTATCAACTCTCGAGTGCGTGTGCGCGTCTCATCCTCCGAGTGTTGTCGCAGTGCTTTCGGAGCATCGAAATATATTCGCGTTATATATCCTGCTCGAGCGACAAACAAAGAGAATCATGACCGAGCTGCCGAAATCGTCGTCGAGCGAGGAGCTGCAGCAGCAGCAGAGCGGCGCGGACAAAGCGGCGACCAAAATTCAGGCTGGTTTTCGCGGCTACCAGGTGCGCAAGAAGCTGCAGCAGCAGCAGCAGCATCAACAGGAGCCGCGACGCAACTCGTCCGCCGCGACCATCAACCATCAGCTGCAGCAGCAACTCGACAACGGCACGACTCAGCGTCAAGGCCAAATGGTGCTCACGATTTGACGATCGCTATTACATTAATAAATACGCTCGATCCGCAGCTTTTATGCAACAAGTGCAGTATGATATTAAAAAAAAAAAAAAAAAAGTACTTGCGCGTACGTAACAACCAAAGACTAAATCCGCAAACACTCGACTCTATGCTTTGTTTATCTTTTTCATTCTCATACTTACACGTTTATACGTACGACGTGCATTGTGCGATCTCGCGGTCGCAGCTAACAACGAGCTTTTTTGTACTTAACTCATGCTAATTTGCACGCGCTAGAATGACATATATGTGTATATAGATACGCCACGCTCGTTCTATGTGATTCGAATTTTCGCGGGCGCGCGAGCTTGCAAGCTCGAAGTTATAAATGAATTGTACCAAGCTCTGCACGTACTGACTCTGAACTGATCATGTTCTTCTACTGTATATCTTTCACGATTGTGCTTTTTTTTCAAGTGAATAAAGATTGCGATGAATTTATTCCATTGTAAAAATCAATGACAAAAACAAAAGCAGCAACGAGATCTGTACAACCACAGTCTTGCATTTTTATTTGTTAGCGTATAACTGGATAATCTGTACATAAAAATGAAAGCTCTCGTGAGCCATCCGCGTGCAACGAGAAATTTAATAAAAAAATCCGTTATAATCGTATGAGTAAAATAATTACCTTATTAATGCCATTGAAACAGCTCAAATGTATGCACGCGCGCGTACATCTGATTTTTGGGCGTCAGACCTGTAAAGCAGTTGGGGTGAAGAATTTTACGTAATCCCCGAGACAGAGAGAGAGAGAGAAACGTCCAAGAAAGCGACACACCGCTTAACATCATCGACGAAAAGTGACTTTGGTATGCGCCGATTATCTAACGTCTCTCTCTCGGCCAGTTCGACTCGGCTCGGAGCTTACTAAAGCTTGCTAAAACTGAACTCGAGACTCCGATCGCGCGCAAATTCCTTCAAAGTTTTACGATCATCGCCGATTAGACGCACGTTTGCCAACTGCTTCTCGCTCTCTCTCTTTCTTTTTCTCTCTCTATCACTCTGACGATCGCTTTTTAAAGCTTCGCTACGTATATTTGCCCACTAATTCGACTAACAAGTATCACGCCACGGCCAGTCTTTCAGAATTGATAACAAAGAAATAAAATGAAATGGAATTGTAATTGGTGTATCCGCATGCAGGAAGCCAAACAGCAACATCAACTTCACCGACAACACAGCTACGACTGCTACGACGGCGAGTCTTCGGGCTCGGAGTCGCTCGAGGACAAATCGGCCACGGTCATCCAGGCGCGCGTCCGAGGATTTCTCGAGCGCAGACGACGTCACAACGAGAACGAGGCCGCGACCAAGATACAGGCCAGATTTCGGGGCTTCAGGACGAGGAAGTTGCTCAAACAGACGGGACAATGATCGCGCGAGCTCGATCGCGTCCCTATACGACTTTTCCAGATTTACATAAAAAAGCGAAAAATTAAAAAAGAAAGCATCGTTTTGTATAGTGTGTAGTACGTAAAATTTAGTTCGTATACGATAGATAGACTTTAAATTTGTAATAATTCCAGCTAAGTAGTCGATGCACTTTGTCATTTATCATATACGCAGGTGAAAAAGCTGCACCCAGATAGTTTTCCGAACGGAACGCGAATCGATGAAGAGAGAGAGAGAGAAAGAGAGAGGAGTGGCCGATTTTTTCTATGCTCCATCGCGAACACGTGTGCTCACGCGGTCTTATTTTAAAAGTCTATCTGTGTTAATCGATTGAATATCCGCGCGTGTTTCCGAGTGCGTAAAAACGTGCATGTGTAATCGATACAGCCTCGCCCCCATTAATTTTCGACTAATCACGTTATCGTACGCGGGATAGACGTTTTTTCGATCATCGAACTGTATCATGATTCAAGAAAATTCATGGAAAAACTTTTCGAAATTACTTTTGGTCGAGCTTGGAAGGTACTATAATTCGTAAGCTCGCAACGGGGGCTCTCGATATCACATTTCATTTCGCATTCGATGATTTTTTTCCTTGGCTAAATGCAGTATACGTTTCCCAAACAATTGTTCACATAAACAAAGCCTCGGAACGTATATAGGTTTTCATTCCGACGTTCAACTCGTTCTCAACGAACGTTAATGCAGCGAATTACTTTGTTTTCGCGATCGCTATTCTGACCGCCCGTGTGTATATATATGTGCGCGTGTGCGCGATGTGCACCCGAGGTGCTGCTGTTATGTTTTTGTTTTGCCGCGTGTTTTCGCCTGCTCGCGCGCGCTCACGCACGCCCACGCACGTACGACGCGATGACGATTGCAAGTTATTTTATCGATNCACACACACACACACACACACACACACACACACACACACACACACACACACACACACACACACACACACACACACACACACACACACACACACACACACACACACACACACACACACACACACACACACACACACACACACACACACACACTCGTGAATTCTTTCTTTCGTCTTTTTTTTTTTTTTTTTAACTTAATCAGTAATCCGCTTTTATTTTTAAACGTTTGTAAAAGTATTATTTTTAGCCATCAAAAGCACCGGCGCGCGGCCGGTGTCGATCATGGGTGTGTATGTGTGGTGTGTGAGGCGCACGCGTTCGAAAACGTAGTTTACGACAACCACGGCTCAAACGAGAGATATACACGCGTGCATTATTCATTAAAGTCTCTGCGAACGTTATCGACGGAGTGAGACAGAATCGTGCAGATATATGCGTGCATAGACCAAATATGCAGATGAGCCGGTGTACCCTCGGAAGCGAGCACACCACGTATGCTTGCACACGTATATATAGACGCGCATACAGAGCCGCATCTGTACAGAGACATTTAAATTTCAATTTATAAACCGAGCGAAAATAGTGGATCAAGGTCCAGCGTCGATTCAAGAGCAGCAGCAGTTCTCTCTCGTGGAGCTACGATAATGTCATCGTTTCGAATTTATCTGTGCAAGTCTTGTTGCGCGTCTTGTCGCTTTTCCATCCTTGCGTATTAAAATTGTTAATGTATGTGCTGTATCGACGCTCTATTTAAGTGTAACGTAGTGACTTTTAGAGTTTTTATATTAAAAATGCATTTATACATACCTACTTGTAATGATTTGTTGGGGGGAAAAATAAGAAAAAAAATAATGATGGAAGTAACAAATCTGTATATTTTTTGTCGAGGAATTCATTAATAAACTGTTTTCTACTCAATTTACACATTTTCGCATGCAATGATAGTACAAAAAAAAACAACAAATAAATGAATTTAATATGATTGTATAAATGAAATTGTATAAATAAAATTGTACATTACTCGATGGTGTTGTAGCTATCGTTATTGTTCAAAGTGACAATGTCGACGCGATGTTCGAAAACATGGACAAGTCATGACTCCAAATATTTTGGCAGCAACAACCCCTGTATCTGACTTTGCATGAATGGATCTCAATTACGTTTTGTTTTTCCAATGACTTTTCGTACTTTATCCTTTGAGCTTTTTTCTTCATTCCCGGAATAGTAATGAAGTGGATTTATTCGACATTAATGAGAAGTAAGAGATTGATGAAATGAGTCTGCCAATGTGGCATTTTGCTTAAGGGATAGGTAAATTACATTTTATTATTTAAATGCACAATTTATTTGACTAGTTATTGGTAAAATATTGGCCAAGCGTGCATCGGTTATATTGAGTGGCCATTATCAATACTGCAATATAATATGTAGTTTATGCTATACACGTACCACCTAGCATGTGCCGCGAAATAAATTGATTGTATTTAGGAAAATTTCATTTTACCCTCACTTATCTCGAGAAAAAAAGCATTGGAGGAACGAAGCTAATTTTGTTTTTTTAAGATCTTGTGCAATTCATTAATCGCTGAGTTGCTTCGACGACTACAGATTTCTTAAAAAATATTTAGTTCAAATGATGAAATATTCTATCGTTTTGTACAAATATGTGCTAGATTCCATTGAATTTATGAGTTTGTAAATTATTACTACTAATTTAGATTTTATAAAAATATGTAGTTGAATCAATAAAATATTGTATTACGATATAGCATTCATAACAAACTTTGATTATGATTGAATGGATCTGTTTGATTTTATGACGAGAAATAATTGCTTAATAACAATATATTTCTTCGATTTGAACTAATATTGTCTCTCCTTGGTGACCAAAAAAATGTTCCCCTGATTTTCCAAAAATCGTATTATTATAATTTATCTTCATAACTGAATCAATAGTGTGTGAAATGTCAAATGAAATGTTGTCGAATCAATTAATTTTTTCCTCAGTGCACAACCCTCCTTTCACCTTTTAATTATACATTTTTCATTGTCATGAAACTTTGCTCGATGTAATTTTTAATTCATTTATTTATTTTATTTGTTTTTATAGTTTATTCTATGTTAAATTACAAGTGTGATCTACAATAAACACAATTTTTTCACAGCCATTGAAAATGCCCAAAAAATTCAACAAATGTAGTATAATTATCTCGCTACTTTTTGTCCTCCATCTTTCTTAAACTCGAAATTATACAATAAAACAGTGCAATTCATCGGCGGGAAGAGTTATAAATTATTAACATATACGGTTTCGCGCAGTGACTAAAATTGTGAAAAAAAAACATGATATAAATAAAATGAAAGAATAATGAATGCCTAGCAACTATTTTTCATAGAAATGAGCAGCTCTTGAAAGTAGCCATGACCTCATTTAAACAAGATCACCATTCATCATATATTTAATCCCAACTAATACAGGTTAGTAAAGCAATGGGAATCATGGATTCTTTTAAAATTTGCCCATCTCTGTATTTCTATAAACTACTAGAAATTCGTTGTCTATTTATGTACTCAAGCTTCGACTGTATTTTTTTTTCGCAATTTTGGGCCACTGCACTGCTGTCTTCGGCACTCAGACTCCAAGTCCATTGTGCTCGCTGGTATACAAATTAATAAAAAATTCAAAGAGGCGAGCAAAGGGTCACAAATAGCTTACAACTGATACAATAGTCATGGCAGGCGGAAGGGGAGGGCGATCAAAGAGTAATGCCCCTTTGAACCGATAGCGCGTAATAACGATTAATTAGGAAATCAGCTCAGTTTTTTTTTTGGGCGGGAGGTGGGAGGGGACATTGCCACTTAAACGATCCCATGTATGTACGCACCGAAAGGGCATGCCACTATTATCACAATAACGCAACTTTTTTTTTCTCATCTAGTATCATTCTTACAATCTTTTTCTCTCTCTCACTCTCTTAATGTACCTACCTATTGAGATCGTTTTGATTGGAATGGCATTATACACATATTACATACATTTTTTTGCGTATAAATATACTTTTTCGTTCCATACATTTATATATTATATATTATATAAAAAAAAAGCTTTCAAATCGATCGACTCCATTGTCTAAGCAGGGAAACTCTCGGAGGATGGGGTAACTAACGATTTTAAAGCCATTTTAATCATTATCGATAATAATAGTCACGAGCCGAGCTAAATTCTCAATCTTCGTCTTACTTATCCAGCTGCAAGCCCTGCAGATTGTCGGGGTGTCTCAGCTGTATCTGCTGCTCGTAGACGGGACAGAAGCCGCTGAAGCACTCGAGGGTGTCGATGCTGCAGCCGGTGCACTTGTTGCAGCGGCAGTACATGCCGTCGCCGCAGACGCCGTACTTGTTGCGCGCACCGCCGCATATCTCGCCCGGGCCCTGTAACAGCACGGCGTGCGTGACAAGAAGAGCGCAAGATATAGATAAATGAAACAGAATCACTGCGCACGATTACGTAAGTCTATAAATGGATGTATGATTTTCGGCTTGGTATGTTGTTTTTTTTTTGTCTCTTCGAGAATTCTAATGCTATGCGTAATCGCGGCAAAGCCCCGTGCACACGTGCGCGCGCGCGATCGATTTTGCTTTTCCACGCGGTTCATCGAATTCGCGAATCGCGTTCGAACGATTTGACGCGCTAATTTTGGTCTATCGTTCGGCGCGCGATTCGCGCGAGGATGATTTATTTATCTTTTTTTTTGTGTAAGAAAGAGAAGCAGCGTCGACCAGCACGGCACGCTACATGGCACAGCGCAGTGACTGCAATACTTCTTTTTTTGTTTTGGGGGGAAAAAAAATTTTCGATTTTGCAACGCGCGCGCATGCGAGAACGATTATTCGTCGAGTTCGAGAAATATCGTGCACCGTCTAGACATGACAAAGTGAATATAATTAATTCCTTTTTTTCAAGTACTTATCGTTCAGCATTGACGCTAATGAATTCATCTCAAGTCGATCGACGCGGGGGTACGTATTATACGTCGTTTCGTTCGTTATAACGAGGCGACGCGCGGTTTTCCCGATCAACGCGACCGCGTTATATTTCTAAATTTTCATACAGCGAGTAAATGCGCAATCGCTCGCGCGAGAGTATGTAAGCTTTTTTAGATAATCGGCTTCTATGTACACGCCTTTAATTTATCAAAAACAAAAAACAGAAGAAAAAACAAAATTTTGGATCAAGTCCTGTTGTGTGTGCGTACGTATGTGCATGTGTGTGTACGCATGTGTACATGCACAATCTCGTCACGCAGTAACAACCAAGAAGCCCACGTGTTTGTAGATAAACGCGAGCTCTAGCTTGGATCACGTTATCTCGTCTTAAAATTCCCGAAGAAAATAAGTTAGTCGGGTATAAGCGCGTGCGAGCCGTATTATATATCTATGTGTATTCTCTCTTTCACTCGCGGCGCGCGGCTGTGCAATTTTCTCTTATCCGCGCGCTCCCCACGATTGACATCCGACAAATTGAGCATTGTCATTCAGCGATGATCGTTTCGCTTTTGTGAATAATAATATATAGTTAAGAGAGAGAGAGAAAAAAAAACGTACACGACTCGCGCATAACTCTGCCCTGATCTCGTGTGCATATACACATTCGAAGCCCGTTATAAATGTTCAATAAATTTCAGCGAAAAACAAGCGATTAAGCGCAAAGAGTGCATCTCCCGAAGCGGAAATGTACGCGATCGCGGCGAGAGATTTCGAAAGTGCAGCGTCGTGGAGCACATGCGGAGAGAAGCGATGACGACGCGACGCGAATTCATAAGTCGCAACAGTAACAGCAGCAGCAGCACTGCCATTTGTCAAGCGCGTGCTATCCAAGTGTAAATTGCCGCACACAGATTGGAGAAAGTGCGTAAACAAACGGAGCTGCTGCTCTCGCGTTATTATTTATTTATTATTTATGAATTTGTAACGAATGAATAATAATGAAAATTGGATAAATACCTTGAGACATTCCCTCAAGCCGCACCAGCGCGAAAAGGCGCTACCATATTTGCACTTGGCGCACTGGTCGCCGCAGCCGTCGCACTCGGACCTCTGGAGCTGCGCCTCCGCCCTCTCGATTATCGTCGGATGAGCAGGCAGCCTATATATATACACACGGCACAGGCCAAGGCGCGTGTACGAGTCGGCACACATCGGAGAATTCCCACACGCGAGCAGCAGAAAAACAAAATAAATCAACGAAATCGTTAATAGATCTCTCCTCCGGACTCGGTGAGTCGTCATCGCGGCCGAATATAATACAAATACGAGAGGAATGTCAAAGCTCTCTCGCGAGCGGAATATACATATTTAAGCTTTATACTTACATGGGCAGAGAAGTCAGAAGCAGGAATATGAGAGCGCGGGTGGTTCTGGTGATTGGCTTTGCCTCGTGCATGACTCTCGCTCGCTCGCGCTAATACAGCTCTCGCCTCTGGGGGATCCGGGGGGATGACGAATGTTCTGCAATCGACAATCGTAATGCGCGTTACGACGATTCCATGTATGATCCAGTGATGATCGACTCGTGCGATTTGCCCGAAGGTGCAGTGCCACGCGTGTGTGTACGTTTATTATATGTATATATATAAGCGTCTGTATATATGGGTCGATCGCGTTGCAGCTGCAGCGAGAAAAGTTCCGCTCGGTTGAGCGCGCGAGATACAATTGCCGGTCGCGCGCGCGCGCTTATCGATCTCGCTGCTGTATATTTAAACTGCACTTTTGTCTTTTAATGCCAACCCACACATACACGCACACGCACTCAGCTCACGCACACGCACCGGCAATCGCACACGTGAACTACAACTCCCACAGAGAGACACTGTGCCGAATGATCAGGCCGACGTGATTTATATACACGCGAGGAAAAATAGTTGGCGCGTCGACGACGTTTCAAATTGCTGCGCGAACCCGTCTTGGGAGCCGAGAGTGGAGTGGAGTGCGAATGAAGCCGGGCCGCGGGGCCGAGTCATCTCGCGCGCGCACCACCACAACACCACGCAGCACAGCGCACACGAAGCATATACAGTATAATAACTCGACGACGAGTCGAATGTGGGCTAATAACGCGGCCTCGTCATTCGTCGCACTCAAAGTTCACTACTATATAACTTGGAGAGCTGTGCAGCGAGCTGCGCGCGCGAAAGATATGCCGCTGCCGCTGCTGCTGCTGCGACGCTCCAAAAGTCCATCGGGAGAAAGAAAGACCACACACGCATACGCGGAGACATGCGTAAAATAAAGTTGCACTATGTGGTAGTCGAGTAGGCGGCAGAAGGGGCTCGTATTATGTATGCGTATATGGCTGTTTCTACTGAAATCTCGACTAACATTGTTTCCGACGTATTGTTCATAGTACTCGAGTTGGAGAATAACCGCGACATTTTATTCATTGATAAAACATCACTTTTTTATTTAGGTTGGATATAGAGAGAACAGCGCTACAATTTTACTCGAGAAATATTTCAATCTGTGAATTACAACAATGTACCGGTATTTAAGATCGCTGGTTACACGCGTAGAATCTGTTTCCGTCCTATCACTTTTGCAGGGTAAGCAGAGTTTTTGAGACGTTGTGACTATAAACTCATTTAAAATAATAAGAATGTTACCAAAAACGGCTTGATTTGATGGCAAAGGATTGAGTAATTCAATGAAAAAAATGTCTACGCACCAAATCCAGTCGAGTAAAATGCAAAGTTAAATTTGCGCATCTTAACTTTTTTCATGCTGATCGAAAAGCAAAATAAATGAATAATTTTTAGAGTAAGTAAGATACTACGTGAAATTTGGGGCCTAGATCTTCTCTAAAAATTTTGAAAAACATACTCGCCTTTTATCTTTTGATTACATCGAAATGTATGTATAGATGTACATCGAAAGAGATGAATTACGACAATATCTCTATTTCAGCTTATCAAAACCGGAAACGTAACATCTTCAAATCTCTGTAGAACTAAGTATTTTTCATAGTCATACTTGTATAAAAATCAAAATATTAATTACGAGGGAATTAATTTGATTTTGATTAGCTCAACTTTTATGTGTATTACACAGCGATGAGTACGTGACGTTCCGGTAGGTTGTTCATACCCTCTTCGGGCAATTCCTACATGAATGACACGAAACATTAAAAATACATACGATCGAAGATAACTTTTGAATGTATAGTGGTTAAAAGATTTTTTGTGTTATTGTTTGTCAATTTTCTTAAAATATTGATGCGCACAATTTCCTTGGATATAGTTCATGTTATCTATTATTAATCACATTAAGATGAATAGGAATAATAATCATGTCAACATAGTGCGCTTTTTATAATTAGCTGCATGATTAAGAATCTTTGCGGTATACCAATCGAAAGACTGTTTTTCGATCGTACAATGACCTGCCGATCGAGGAATTTTTGGTGTTCATTGATACGCGCTCTCTTGATTTTCATTTAGTTTTCATTTTCATTGAGTTAGGCCAGTCCTCTCATACTATACGCTTACTTGCTGATCGACGCAACTACTTGAAAAAAAACCAAAATATTTATCGAATACAATATTAACATGAGTGAAATCGATAACATTTGTACCTAAACACATGACAAAACCTCTTCGTTAAGAAAAGCGATTTCTGTTTCAAAACAAGATCAAATTACACAAAAAATAATTTATAATTAGCTGGCTTAGTGTGGCTTAAGCTGACAAAGTTTATTTTCTTTTGAATTGAACAAGAAGATTCCCTTTTTTATCGAAGATGAATCTTTCAATAAAGAATGAAATAAAGTAAACAGAGTGCGGTTTGTAGATACAAGAATGTGCAGGATCGTCATTTTTAACCAGATGAATCTGTACGAGAATTGTACAAGCCGTTTTTTTATTTGAAAATAATAATTAATTTTTTTTAAAAGAAAAAATACCACGTTTACTATTATCGTACAGAAAATTAATAATTTTATTTAACCCATACCTATGTGTACGAATCACAATAATATTTTTAAGGAAAGTATGTCACCGTTTTTACATACGATCATTATTGCAATCTAATATTATGATTCTATAATATCTAATGTTTTCGGTGTAATTTTTTTGGCTAACATCGAACTTTTTCTTGTCAAAGATGCCATTTTCACAATTTTCACTTTGAAGCGAAAATTATATGTACTTCATTGGAAAAGGTTTTCAATTATAAATGAAAATGTTCGTTTCAAGCGCCGTAGGAGCCGAAAAAAGTAAACGGAAGTCGAAAATGAACTGTTTTGACATTTACGGTATCTCTATGATTTTGTGAGATAAAATCTGTAAAAGACTTTTTTGAGCACTTCAAAGCATATACTTCTCATATCATGAGGTTTTTATATATGCTGTGAAGAAATATCAACGATATAGAGTAATAATTTATTTTGGGTCAGCAGAAGGCTGATTCGTAGATACACGTACAGATGTAAACGAAAACAATTTGAAGTTTTGAACAAGGTACGAAGGGGAAATTTCGCACATTTATCCCAGTATAAAAAAATGTAACAAGAAACAAATTACGATGGTTGTTCGGTGCAAAGGTATGAAGAAACCACCCTATACAAGAGCAACGGCGAGCTTTCATTTCCACGCGTGTATCGCGCCTCTTTAGAATTTTAGGACACGCGGTTAAATTTCGTGTTTCTTCAGAGAATCAGCCATATAGTCGCGATGCATACGTGAATGGCTTTTCTCTCGTCACGCGCTTTTACACGCGCTCGCGATTAACACATTGCCCGACGCGCAGACTTTCCTCCTTGTATATTCTATATGAGCGGACGGCACGATCAAAATAGCTCTTTAATATATTTCCATTTTGCTGTTACACGCTCGTATATAGTTATCGTTATATTTCCGGAAGGACGAGTCAGCCGAGAGAGAGAGAGACTTTCCTCCTTTTCGCGAAATTAAGACTCGCGCCACCCCCGCGCGCAGCGCAGCCTCCGCCACGTGCATAGGCGATGACTTTACCGTTCGCGCACGCACACGACGAATTCGAGAAAGAGAGAGAGAGAGAAAGAAACAGAAGCGAAGAATTAGACAGCCAAGAGAGAGAGCGAGAGAGCACGTGCGATAATAATAGCAGCTCGAGCTGCAGGCATGTATACAAGCATGCATGTTTGCGAGGCGCGATCTAGAGCTTGTACCCGCACTGGTGTGCGAAGCGCGCGCACCCAGTCTTATATCTCGATTTGTCGGAGAGTTATTCGTCGTCTGTGCGGTGCTTATCGCTCGGAAATCGGACGATTACACCTTATCACGGACACGAATCTGGACCTCTTTCTCCTCCCCGCCCCCCGCGTGTATCGCGATACTCGCGGCACGTATATTATCTCGGAGTTATCGGATGAGAGCGAAGCTTCGAACTCGATCGGGCGCGCGCTCCACAGCACGCTTATTAAGAGCACATCGGCAGTAGCAGCAGCAGCAGCTTCGGATGATCATCGGTGCGACGGCAACGCACACGAAATTGCATGATTTTTCGCGCGCGCCGTGTGGATGGCTTTCAACCGATCATGACGAGCGCGAAATCTAGAAATAGTGCTCGCAGTGTATATAGCTCGATTGTCCGAGTGTTGCGCGACCAAGTAGAGTGAGAGAGAGAGAGAGCTGCTGCAAGCTCTCGACGCGCAAAACCGAGCATCTCGTTTCTACGCGCTGCTTCAAGTTGTAAACGCGCAAACGATTTATTTCGTCGTATATGCACGCGGTTCCATACCTTTTCTCGTGCTCTCTCTCTCTCTCTCTCTCTCGCTCCCCATTGTAATAATAAAAAAAAAGTAGAAGAAGAAGCGAAGAAAGAGAAAGACGTCAGTCGCGCGTCTCTAATCCACAATGGAAACCGAGCTGCCTGGCTTCTATGAGCTACAAGGTAGTATATATAACTCATTATAATAATCTTAATCCATATTACGTCACAATATTCCTTTTCTTGCTTATTTTGTGTAAACGTGACCATCTTAACTCCGTATCGCTTGTCTAATTGGCCGCCGAAGCGTACGAGAAAGAAAAAAAAAATAAATAAAATCAGAAAACAAATATAATATATACGAAGAAATAGAGATACATTATAGCGTGTTTGTCACAGTGCCCCGTGATTAAGGTCACGCATAGATACTTTCAAACGTGAGCCACTGACAGCTATATACTTTATAGCTAGCGTACGGGGCATCTGCTTGGCCCGCGAAGAAGCAGAAGCGGCCACAGCGTAGCGTTCTTTTTGAACGAATGATAAGTAGCTCATATAATAGAGCGAAAAGCTCGAAAACTCGCGTGCGTAAATTATAATTTTGACTCTGTATAGGTGTGCGCGTATGTGTTGTTTGTGGTATATATATGTTAATAGAGTTGCTTAGTGAGAGCCCGACGACGATCCACACGTATATATCTAGGGGAGTTTGGGATAACTTCTCGCGTAAAATCATTTTCGCCCAAAACTTGACCTTGAGGTTTTTGTGTCAGTTTTTTTCTCGCCTTTTTTGGCCATTCTAATAACTTGCTTTTTTTATCGTATGTTCATCGAGGGTATACTAATTCGAGCGAGCAATTGCGAATTTTACTCGATATGTCCGAAGTCACGTGACTGAATTTTCGTGTTGTTTTTTTTTTGTTATGATATCTCATCTAGAAGTTGAGAAATCGTCAATTTCTGTCAAAGGAATAAATAATACTGTCCCCCTTTGCGGAAAAAAAGTAAAAAATAAAATAAAATGAATACATCATATACCTATTTGTCAATTCTGACTTTAATTTAGCTTACCGATTTTTGCAATCTTTATCTCTGCGAGTATAGTTTGTGCACTAATTGCTGTATTATTGATGCGCGCCTCGCGAACCGATAATTTTGAAACGAGCCAAATCTGACAAATTATCAATCATTTCAACGACGAGAAAACGATACTTTCGAGGGTGCGATTATCAATCGCTTCCGTCGGGACGGAAATCGGAGTATACGTTTGAAGAACAAAGAACTTACCTTGGTAAGAAGGGTTGTTGGGTGGATCCTCGCAAAGCACAGGTCGTCGCGCGATGAATGTTCTCTGTTTCCACGTCCGACTCGAGCGAGTGAGAGAGCGAGAGTGAGAGTGAGAGAGAGAGAGATGGCTTTTATTCGGATGGATCGGCAACAGCGCTCGCTCCCAAGTGGTGGCTCCGTTTTCCTCTGCCTTGGCTGTTGACGGGCTGTAAATGCGAACGTACCGCACAAAGCCTGGAGCTTTTATACTCGGGCTCGCGCACCGCGCCGCGAGCATGTCGTTGCCGCAGTGTTCTCTTTCTCTCTCTCTCTCTCTCTCTCTCTCTCTCGCAACTCCCTCGGCTCTTTCTACTCTTTCTCCGGTGATCGCACGTTCCATCGTATCCATTATATCATCGTGTACTTTGCGGCCGGCCACTTATCCGCTTGACGACGTGCCCTCGACGAGGATCGAGCACGAACGGCGGCATCCAAGGCAGGATAGCCCACGCGCGGTCCACCGGATCGACGTAGAGAGAGAGAGAGAAACGACGACGAGTAAAGTCGACGTGTTCGCTCGCGCTCGATCGACGAACGACAAAAGAGACAAGTAGACGGAAGGGAGGCGAGGAGGGCTGCCAAGAGCGCGTTAAAACTGCATTAATATGCTAATGGATTTTTTTTTTCGCCGTTCTAATCCTTCCTCTCGTTTCGAAGCTCTCGAGCTATGACTTTTTCTCTCTCTTTTTTATGCACGCCGCAGCCGTGGGAGAGGTGCTGATGCATCGGATGCAGCGCACCGAGCAGGCGGTCCTCAAGCTGAAGAACTTCGCCACCCTGGTCGAGCAGATGCTGTTCTTCGCGCTGGCCGAGCGGCTGCTGCTGCCGAGCACGGGCCGTCGCTACGCCAGCTGCCTCTACAGCCTCATGTTCTACAACGTGCTGGCCTACTGCTTCGGCTACGTGCGCTGCCTCTTCACCGAGCAGCAGAGGTGGTACGTCACCGTCGCCGACAACTCGCCCATCAAGCACCTGGCCCTGTCCACGACCAAGTTCGTGCTCGAGTGGTCCAAGGCCGTCAGCTTCCTCGTCACCGTCGCCTTCTCCGTCATTTTTTTCGCACTCATGGACAGTACCATGCATCACTACAAGTAAGTATTATATGTATATGAGAACTGGATCGAAGGGGTTCGTAGTGGTTCAAAAGAGTTGGAATTATCTTCGGGCAATCTGCTGCGATGCGCTTTTTAGCGATTGCTCTCGTGCGCGCGCGCGGATATCTATCATTCGGCCTATGGCTCGTAATTTATCGTTTATTGAGCGCTGCGCGACTCCGCATTTTCTCTCGCCTTTGACCGCGCGCTGCATACGATATACGAAGACGTGTCTCCATCGACGCTCAAAGTCCTGAGGCTTTTCATTTGCATATTTCTAATTTAATCAATCGCTGAGCGCTTGATTATAATCGAATTTCAAGCAATCGAGCTCGCGCTCCAATAAACCCATGACTTGATCCCGTCATGAAGATCGACGCGTCCCATCCGCGTGAGCGTGACGTCAGTGCTGAGCTTCTATTCTTTTTTTTTGCATCATATCCGTGACATGCTTCCGTAAATTCAGTTGCGAAAGGCGGAAAAAAGAAAGGGCACTCGAGCAATTGACCGATCATTTTATTCGACTGCTTTCAGACCGACCGCTCTGCACAGCTTCGTCACCTTGGCGTATTACATGGCCACCGAGAAGACGTTCGTCGAGCTGTTCCCGGAGGTGCTGCGCTACCTGGACCTCGAGTCGCTCGAGAGCCTCGAGCACGTCTACGGGCCGGTGCTGCTGCGCCTCTTCACCATCTCGCTCTCGGGCTGCTTCGTGCTGCTGCTGCTGGCCTCGGCGCCCTGGCGATTTCTCGCCATCGTCGCCTACCTCAACGTCTATCTGCGCGCCAAGGAGCTCCAGCAGACCCACTGGCTGGAGCTGCGCCGCGAGCGCGACCTGCTGCTGCGCTTCAGGAGCGCCAGTCCCGAGGAGATTCGTCGCTTCGACGACGTCTGCGCGGTCTGCCTCGGCCCGATGAGGCTGGCCCGCGTCACGCCTTGCCAGCATCTCTTTCATCCCAGCTGCCTGAGGATGTGCTTGAAGAACCTTCAGGACTGCCCTCTGTGCAAGCAACCCTTTGTGTTTCTCTGATACGATGCGCGTTTAAATGAGATGCGATACAACACAAGGCGTCTGAATGGTCTTACTTTGATGATATACATCTTTTAATTACCATTACTGTGATATTTCAACGGTTCTTTAGTATAATCCTGATAGACGTAGTATCATAAATGAATCGTATTAATATCTAAAATAATATAAAATACTTATTGTATTGAAAAACTTATGCAATAACGTAAACTATAAATCTAATTATTTGTAAAAATTGTCAATTTATCTTCACAACAGTATTAAAATACACTAAGATGATGGATGGTGAAGATGCAATAAATTTGTATGGCGTATTGTAGTTAACAAATCATTTAATGTGTACGAATTATTTATATATACAAGAGTTTGTAATCTATAAATAAAATATTTCTAAATAACCATCATTTCTTTAACATTTTAATTTTTCACGTTTCTCCAAGATATTTTCTGGTTACATCATAGTATTCACCGTCAGGTGCATCATAATTTTCTATTGGTGGTGAATGTGTTGGGCCTTTTATAGATAATGGCAGTATACTTGGATTTAGCTAATAAAAAATATCACATTAGACCAAAGGTTCAAAGTAGGAAATAAATTATTTAAAAAAAATTCTTTTATGGTATGTACCTGAATAGCTTCTTCGTATTTTTCTGGAGATTCTTTTTTTAATTCTTCTAAAAATTTTTCTTTTTCCCCCACGAGCTGCTTTATCAATTTTAGTGTTGTTCTATGTTCTCTTGTTTTGAATCTAGTCCAGTCCTTAAGGACAAAAAATTTTTCTTCTTTTTCTTCAGGTGTTGGCTCAGGAACTACAATTTTTCCTTCCCTATAAATTGGAAGTTACAGTAAATAATAAAACATATTTCAAGTGACATGAATTAGTCCATTTGAAATCTTACGCTAAAGCATCTTTCATTTGAATTGGAATCTCTTGTTCAGTAATAGGTTTTAATTGTTGAGCATGTTTTTCTAATCTTCTAATAAACTTTTCTAACTTTTTTTTTCGTCGTTCTTCTCGAGCCCTAATAATTGCTGGATCCATTCTTTTCTTTTTCTTCAAGGGTTCAGCACTAAAAAATTTAAGAATAAATCATCAATATTTTGTGAATTTAACTTTTTATCATAGTAAATCAAACAAAATGTCAAACTAACTATAAAACACTTGTGACATTTAAATTTAACGGAGAATTTGTAAAAACACTACGACTGGGCACCAGTACATTGCTCAAAAAGTGCCTGAAAAATGCGAAACTTTCGTAAATACATTCAAATCGTTGATTTTTTATTTATACTTTGTAACTCACTTTGAAAATGCACTGACAACTCCAAAATTATACATTTTTTTGACTTAACTTGTTTTGGTTCCACTAAGCTACAAGTAGATATCATAAAACATTATTCGATATGTATAAATGTTCAGAAAAAGAATTAATTATTGTCAATTTACTTTACACATACTTTCTGATGTTGTTCGAGAACAACATCAAGATAACGAAAAAACCTAACCTGCGAATAAAAGAGCATGTGCAGATGACATAGTCAGATGATCCAAAGATGAGATAATCAAAGTAGACATAGTGGGGTAACACTAAACATCAAAAAATAGCAAGGCAAAACTTCTATTCTGTCTGTTGTATTCGCACAGTTATCTTGGAAGAAATTGACAAAGTACTATAAATTGTAGGTAGCCGGTACATAAGAGTGTAGGTACTGCATCTGTCAGTTGCATATCAATTGAACTTTGATTAAAAAAAACTTTGTCTTCAGAAGAGCCAGCAATGTTTAAAAGAAGATTGCAAGCTCTAGAGTATGAAGAATACGATAAAGTCGACGCTAATGGTAAATATTTTAAATTTTAGATATATTTTGAGCATCAAATTTAGTGGTTGAATAAATTATTATTCATTTGATTCTACTAGATTTACAACATGTTAAGAAGTTAGTAAGTTGGCTTGAAAATCAAAAAATTCGACATTACAAAATCGATGACAGAGGAGCGATATTAGATATTGAATCTCAACAATGGCCTGCTACATATGAAAAATATTTAGAAGATGTTGGTTGTCCACAGTTTGAGACCCCATTGGATAAGGTGGAATGGTTAGTGGGTTTGGCTATACGTTTAGAGTATGAAGATAATCGTGAGTATTAATTTATAATTTTTTGTTTCGTTTTGAATAAACATGCTCATTATTATTGTTGTTTCTAGGTGATACATACAGGCCAATAAAGGGCACCAAAAAGAAAAGTGATCAGCCAGTAGTTAAATCAACTAATCCCTTAGATAATCTTGATTGTAAATATAATTTTACATAAAAAAATAACATATTTTTAAAATCCTAAACTTTAACATTTTAATTTCAGTTCAAAGTGAAGATTTTAAGAAAGGAGTTAGTGAATTAGCCAAATTATTGAACATACCACAGCACCCTAATCATTTAATAACTCTTGAAGCATGCTCCAAGTTTATTTGCAAGAGATTAAATGAAGAAGCTGTAAAAAATCCAGGTTCAGTTATTGTTACTGGCCAACCTTTCCCTATAATGGACACTAATGCTGGATTTAAAGTCAAGGATCCTTTCTTGAATAAGGCAGTTACAATTTTAAGTTTGTTATATATTCAAGATCTGAGAGACCTCCAAACAAAAATCAATGAGGCTATTGTAAGTGTACAAACAATAACAGCTGATCCAAAAACTGATACTAAATTAGGTAAAGTCGGTACATAAATTAATTCATAATATAATACGTAAATTTTTGTTTTTTCTGTTGCTCAATGAATTTCAAAAATCTCAGCTGCTCAAATTTAATTATACTAAAATATAGAACAAAATATTGAATTATTAATTTAATACATCAAATTAATATATCTCTTTAAAAATCACCGATAACAGTTTTCTCAAGTATATTTAAATATTTCATGTGATATCGAACTTTTTATATGAAATTAATATTAGAACTAAATATTTAATTGTGTATTTAATGCGTGTGTGCATTTTTATAAATCATGAAAAATAATTTTGAGGTCTTATGATTCATAAGATTCAAAAATCAAATAAAGCAAAGAGTTTGGTAAAGTTTTGTTGTTTTTATTAATAGATAAACTTGAAATTTAAGCTGAAAATTCATTTGGAATGTACAATTCAAAAATTGCCTTGGTCAAAATGTATCACACTTAACAACTTTTGAAGTTGATTTCCTCTAGTAAAATATAAAAATATTTTTTAATCTATATTAACAAAATCAGTGAAATATTTGTATTTCATACTTTGTATAACAATTTTTTTTAGATTGTGCTTAAAATTAGAAATTGTGCATTAATTAAACATTAAAATTTATTATAATATAGGAAGAATTTTTTTATGTAAATTTTATAAAATAGGAAAAATAGCACATGGATAATTACTTTTTCCAGAATAATCACTTAAGCACCAGTTAGTGAATATATTTACATATAAGATTTTTGTTTAACTGTATAAATTTAAACATATTAAAATTGAAGTTCATCAATTTTATATTTATAAAAATTTATAAGTAGATAAGATATTTTAATTGATGAATTCTAGACAACTTCAAATTATCAGAGTCCAATGTTCAGTACCCAAGCGTTATATATTCTGCCTATTAGCAGAAATCAAAATTTTATAACTAATATTCATGATAATTGACATTTGTTTTGATTTTTCCATGCTGAACACTCTGCTGGTCTTCCCTCTTGTTCATTAATAGAAGCTTGAAGAGCTGCAGCAAATGCTTCATCTTCATTTAAAGTACCTTGCACTCCACGAAGCAAATCTTTAGTATTTTTATTTCCACTTCTTCTTTTATTCAATTCCATCTTTTCAATAGCTTCGAGTCTTTTTTCTCTCATTGCTTGATCACGTCCTATACAGGAATGATCAGTGGGATGTCTATGACCCAAGCAATAATTATAACTACAATCTTTGCACAATACTGGAATTAATTCTTTGACTTTACATCCTTTCTTAGAGCATTTATTTGTAAAAATTCTTCTTCTACGGTCTTTGTACCCTGATCCACATTCATTGTCCAAGTGCATGCTTACAGCATAATCTGGTGGATCACCCCTCTTGGATGGTACTGGAGCATTGCACATTGGACAAACTGGTACTTGAACATCTTTTTTATGAGCACTAGGACAGTTATGATTTGCATACGACATATGATCTCCGCAAAACATCTTTTCACAAGCGTCACACTTTATTGGTAAAAAGTCCAAACGATTGCAAGTTTTGACATCGCAGTGCTCACCTAAATGTGGCAACTCCATTTTAACCAGGTCTGAAAAGTAAAAACAAACCCTGTCAGATTGTCACTCGGATCTATTTACAGGTCTTCACCAATGACTCTTTAGCACTTACGATTAGAACGTCCTTGTTATATCAATGAAACAGCAACTGAATGATTTGGCTACAACGTTGACAGTATTTATACATATGAAAATCTCGCAGAAGCTTGCGTAAAATTTTACAACCTCTGAGTCATTTCAAACAATGACTGACCAAAATTGCGATGTTCAATAGTGCAACATCAGCCCTTGCTCGAAAACCATGCGGAATAAGCTCGAGTCTGCTGAGTTTTGTTCATGAAATAGCAAAATTCATATGGCATGTTATTGCTTCCCCCTCCTTCTATTATGACACATCACACAGGTTATTCTACAATAGTATATTAACATTGCTAGGAGCTAACATCATAAGGATTATTAGGAGTTCACATCAGGTGATAGATAAATGTTTTTCATTTGTTATTAACATATTTTTAAATTTTATTTACTATTTACAATGTTTTTTTTTAATGTGAAACTCTAAAAATAATATATATTTACATATTGCTGGTATTAAAATTATTTCACACTTGGTAAAATATAACTGTAATTAAGTCAACGTAAAAGTCAAGTCAAGAGCAAAATTTTTTTTTAAATATTCAAAAAATATCAGTTCTCCGCTACTTCGTATTTCTGTCGAAAGGGAGGGAAATCGAAAATTCTAGCTAAACCAATTGCCATCGATGCTGCAAAAAAATTGTCCGACTTATAAATTTTATCAAAATATTTAACTATAACTAATGACTGAATTGTCGTGAAAATTTTACCTCCACCTGCTGTAAACATGATAGATTTTCCGGCAACTTTTGTCATACCCCTCGCATGATAAAGTATGTAAAGTCCGGCACCAATGAGTCCGGAACCACTAACTAATCTGCAGCCCCAACAATCTCTGTCTCTGCTAGATATAATACTTCTGGCTTCTGTCATTTTTTATTTTTTAATTTATAAATGATCTAGTTAAATTTAAAAATATACGAGGAAATTTAGGTTAGGTAGTCATAGAAAATACACCGATTTAGCGTAATATATTGTAAGATGTCTGCATTGCACGTTACCAGACTAGCTGACGTTTTTAAGCATTAAGGTGCTGAAGTATTTCTACAATTAGACTCTATGATTAAGATATAAAAAGTAGACTTTCATGAAAGAAACATTAAATGAAATTTAAAAGTTTATTGATAATTTTATAATTAATCATATTTAATCATAATTATGAAAATGTTTAACAAAGTGCATTAAAGATTTGTAATTAATTTGTATTGTGTATCAATACTAAATCTATTAATATACAAGTTAATAAAAAAAATATTCTCATTCACTTTGCACCTTGAGAAAGAAGCAAGAATTCTTTTATTCCACTCAGCTCATTCGATTCAACAAATCATTTATTTTATGTACATTTGCAACCCTAGCTGCAGTATAGATGTATGAGACACAGAATAGAGTTTTTACTCAATCAGCTTCTTTGCCCTGAAGAAACGTCTCAAGTAAAATACTTGCCATGTGGCTAAGCCTAACAAGCAGATCATGGAAAATATACTGAAGAATAAGACTCTGGAATTAGTTGCCTCTGTAACATATTTATAAATTAACATGTGATATAAATCAATTAAAAGTATTCATAATTTTAAATATTCGTTAAAGTTGAATTACCATTAGTATCTCTCATTTCTTCTTCATTTTTACGCATTCTAGCGAAATCTTGGACAATAGCTTCAGATAAATCTTCCAGTTTTTTAAGTTCTACTTCTATGGGCTTCAGTTTTGCAGCTTCTCCAATCTAAGCAAGGAAAAAAAGTTGTATTACAATAATTATTACTAGATTTTCATTATGTTCAATTTCACTCATAAAATAAAAGCTTTGGACTGTAATAAATAGTCATAAATAATGTTAATAGCTTTTCATAATTGCTCTACCTCTAAATTTATGAATTAATGACCAAATGATTGATCACTGATAAATAAATGTTGCATCTATCATGCATCAAATAAAATATTTAATAACTCATTATAATTTTTTATACATGAATTTAACTCAAAACAATGCTTATACTTGTGAATACTATAAAGAAATAATTGAATGGTGTTATACGGGAGATCATGCCTTTAAAACTGCACTCAAAACTATAAGAACTTTACCAAAACCTGCTTGTCCAAAAAAGCCACATAAAAGAAATAATGTATTTAAAGAAAATTGTATACAGAAAATTGAAAATAATGTAGGAATAATTAAAAATGGTAAAAGATGTCTTTTTAACTTACACCTTCGTAACTTTTGGCTTCAATACCTTTCTTGACAGTGAGAGATACTTCTTGCCTCATACCCCTTTGATCTGAAAGCAAGAACCACAAATTTAGTTTGTTTAAAAAAATATATTTTTCAAAAATAAAATTTGTTGAAAATGAATCAGAGTACATACGTTGTGGCACATGAGATGAGAAACAAATCTCAAAAGTATCATATGTTTCAGTGACAAATGTAAATTTAGAAACTTTGTCATGTTGAACATCTTCCTTTTGGGCAAGGATATGTCCTTTTGAATCTTGAGTCTAAAGGTAAAATTAAACAATTTAATTACCGCAAATTATTTGTTCTTACAAAAAGTCAATAAGGGAAAATTTTCATTGTCAAAATATCGTTTAGCAATGTTGCTGGAAGCGAGCATATTGCAGGTTAATACACAATTCGCGGGCGCATAACTCCTTTGGTCGATGCAAGCCAGACTCACCACAAAGTTGACCTTCTGGCCGGGAACCTCCGAGACTTTGTACTCGCCGGTGACAGGTACCTTGCCTTGGATTTCTTCTCGAATACACTTACGCGTATTTGGCTCCAAGTACCACATAATACATTGCGCTTGCACGACAAACAGCAGCAGCAGGCAGAAAGCCGATAACTTGTTAAACATGTTGGAAGTCTTTGATTATTATCCGAAACAATAAGCAACGAACCGAGTCGAACGAAGGGACGATATTAGTTCACCCGCAAGGACGAGCGTCGTAATTAATAAAAAATTCTAACAATCGTCGATCAACATTGCGATGAGGTGGCAAGTGACGACTGAGATGTGTACTCTCTGTTCAGCAGCTTTCTTATCGAGGCAGCTGGCGTTGTATGTTTATGCGGTAGACTTCTGCGCGCGTTGCGGACGCTACGTCAGCTCCCATACGGCCAAAAACAGTCACAGTTCCGACAGTATTCGCAGATGCTGCAGGTGAAATCACAATGTTCAATACTTGGCATATGTTTTCAAATACTTCTTGTTTTGATTGAATTTTGCAAAATTTGTATATGTAGAAGAATTAATTATAGTGAAAATAATGTAACGCGACAAGTACACACATTAAGACATATAGTTGTTTATTTTCAATTCAATCCTGACTAAAAATCTGTTAGAAATGATTCTATCTAAGAATTTATAATATATTCGTGAAGGGAGAATATGCTCATCAAGAAACGCCGCAAAAAATGTTAGTCTTTTCTTCTAAAGCCATATCACTGATATTGAGAAAACCCATTTAAAATATGTTGCATTTCAATAGATCCAGCATACACGAAATGATAAAAATTTAAGTTTCGCGCTCTCGCGTTTGCGGGATCTACGTTTACGAGTTACGACTACCACAGCTAGCGCGTTTATGACCACGAGTCAGTCAGTAGTGTGATGCTGCCGCTGCTGACGCCACACCTTCATCGCTTCTGATATCCCGATCGTCATTGGCGAAATTCGCAAAACTTTGCGCGTGCTTTTCGTCATCGGTCATGCGCAAGAGGTGGAGGCACATGCAGTTTCGACTATACATTCGCAATTGCATACGAGTATATTGTCGCTTACATGAAATGGCCCCTATTTTTCCACCACTCGATCGTTCGTAGCCCCCTCGCACGATTCTGCGCTCCTGATACACATGTGCGGATTTCGCAAAACTGGCTATTTGCTAAGCCGCAACTCACGAGCCCCGGCGCGGGAGAAGCACCTCGCGCCAGTCTGAAGCGCGTGCGCTCCTTGATTAGATAAATGTATAAAGACCGTTTGAGCCTCCACCGCACGTACACAGGCAGCGATGTTAGTCATAATATAATGTTGCCGCTGCCCCTTTATATAAGTACTGTATATACTTGTTCCGCTATCGTGTTTGCCTGGTACGCGCTCGCGAATTTCGCGAAACATTTGCCATTCGTCATCGAAGATGCGTAAGACATTGCTATATTGGAAATTGATGAGCGATATCGGCGCTCTCCTCTTAGACCGTGATGAACTCCTAATAAACGTTTGCGAATTTTTGCAAAACTTGATTGCGAATCTTTGCATAGTGGAGCAATAGGGAGCACATCTCTCTCGCTCCCTCTTTTATACCGAAGCAGAGAAGATAAAACTTCTTTCGTTTTATATTTCGCTGTTACATTTTCATGAATTTCGCGAAATATCGTTTGCTTTGCATTATCCATCTCACCACCCGCACATGGTATAATAAGAATCAATAACCGACGTGGAAATAAAGGGCGCTAACTTTTCCTAGTGCTGTGATCTTCTATTACCGATAGTTGAAAATTGTCGCGTGTATTATTTATGTACTAGTTGCCGCTGAGCGCGCATGTTACAAAATAGCATATAAATTTGAATAATTTTTATTTATAATTTTATTTATAATTTGAATAATATTATTATACAACAATACATAATAATTATACATTATTTATAAATATTTTAAAATTTTTATTGTGTGACATGATCAGTTATATCAGATAAGTAATCAAATGATGCCTTTTGTAATTTTTTCAAAAGAAAAATATTTTTGTCGCTCACTACCAATTTGTAGGGTAAGAAATTTTTTCTTTGTATGATTTTTCTTTTTATAATTATTTTATGACCTTAATAAAAAAAGTGCTTCCACGTAGAATTTTCCGTAATGTCCTACGTCCTACATAAATGTTTTGAAATTTTGATTTCAAGTGCCAAAAATTGTTCTTTACGTAGGCTTCGAATCCTAAAAAAAATTAAAAATAATTTTCAATCTTTTGATGTTTATTCTCATTTTGATGTTTAATGTGAAAACTACAGGTAAGAATTCTATAAGTAAGTATAGGTAAGCATGTATGTATGTATGGGCTATTCCACAACAGGTGTTGCAGGCCAACACGGTGCAGAGTAACAAGCAGAATATCCTCAAAACATGAAAATCCAACTTTGAACCCTGTAGATCCATAAAGGTTGGACCTAGGGGGTTGTGATGTTCAGAATTTTCATTTTTCATTGTGTTTTTGAAGAGTAAATGGTTAGTTTCAACTTCATTTTTTGGCCTGAAACACCTGTTGTGGAATATCCCGTATATGTATGTATGAATGTAATGTATGTATGTAAAGTAAAGATAACTAAAATAATTAATATATTGTTAAGCTATTATATTTAATATTTGCAAAATAAAATCAAGTCTTCGATTAATTTGCGAAAAATATCAATCAGATCTTAGAGACGAAAAGCAAAATAGTAATAAACTCTCCGTTTATTGTAGCCCGGAGGAATATTTTATAAATAAAATTATAACTTTACACTTAGATAATTGTAATTAATTTTATTTTATTTTTGTTTGTAGAATCTTCTTCGACGAGGACGTGGATGAAAAAGAGCTTAGTCTAATAGTCGAATCTTATTCGACTTCAGTGGTAGATGAAAATGATACTAAATCGGGTGAACCTGAAGTCAAGAGGCAAAAAAAAACTAATATTACAAGATAGCTTTGTTGATTACGTAGTTTTTGCTTAGTTATTTTAACATGTATTTTTTACATATTCTTCTCTTTCATTTATCATATGATTTATCAGCGTTTGATAATAATATTGTTGCGTTAAAAAAAAAAAAAAGAAAAAAAACGCGACGCGCTAGATGATATAATAAAAGTTTTATTTATTTTCAATATTGATTTTGGCAATTAGCAAAACAGCAATATAATTTATAATGAGATTGCGCTGGATCCTGCACAAGGCATGAGTATTAAAGAAGCAAAATCGGGCTATCATTCGATTTATTTCAAACTCTGTTTAGAGTGTAAAAATAATCTTGACAATACATTTTCTCATGTGTTTTTGTCTGCAGAATCGAATGCCGTAGTCAGTTTTGACCTAGGAGTACAATTTCCTACAAAAAAATATACTTTTTCGATCGTTCTTTTTCGCTAATTCCGCAAAGTTCATTTTCGAGCGAGTGGCAAATGAACAGAATAAATCTAGAAAATTTTTAGACACCACCAAAATTTAGGGATTTTTATGACGAATCCAATGGTATATATAAGTATACACTTTGAAATTATTTTAATGCAGAAAAGTACAACTTTATCCCAAAAAACGATGTTACGAAAAATTGAAAAATCGAAAAGTGTATTAGTTTCTTCCAGGAAATGGCTAAGTAGAATCAACTATGGAAAAAATTCCATAAAGGTATTTGATAGGTTTTTTTCTCACCTTTCGAACGCCGGTTTTAGAAGTAAAAAATTCGCAAGATTCGCTGAGATACAGCTATTTTTGCACGATGCATTTTTTAAGCTTAAAATTCAATAATTCTGAGCAAGCTCTATTCATTAAAAAACCAGCGAAGCAGAATTTAAGCTAAAAATCAGCGAATCTTGCGAATTTTTAACTTCTGAAACCGGCGTTGCAAAGGTCAGAAAAAAACCTATCAGATAGTTTCATGGAATTTTTTCCATAGTTGATTCTACTCAGCCATTTCCTGGAAGAAACTAATGCACTTTTCGATTTTTCCATTTTTCGTAATGTCGTTTTTTGGGATAAAGTTGTATTTTTCTGCATTAAAATAATTTCAAAGTGTATACTAATTTACACCATTGGATTTGTCATAAAAATCCTTAAATTTTGGTGGTGTCTAAAAATTTTTTAGAATTTTTCTGTTCATTTGCCACTCGCTCGAAAATAAACTTTGCGGAATTAGCGAAAAAGAACGATCGAAAAAGTATATTTTTTTGTAGGAAATTGTACTCCTAGGTCAAAACTGACTACGGCATTCGATTCTGCAGACAAAAACACATGAGAAAATGTATTGTCAAGATTATTTTTACACTCTAAACAGAGTTTGAAATAAATCGAATGATAGCCCGATTTTGCTTCTTTTTTGGAGCACGTTTTTAAACTTCAAAAATCTATCGACACCATCTAAAATCATTTTTTTGAGTTTTAGTTTACGGGAAAATTCATTCTAAACCTCAAACTTTCCGATTCCGATGGATCCCCCGAGATACAATAAATTTTCGAAAAAGTGGACCACCCTTATGAGTATACGTTCTGTATACGATATACAGCGTAAGCTGAACTTACTTCATCGTCGCAAGTAACATCGCTTTCGCTCCTTTAATATGTGCTTGCACGCCTTTTGTTGATCCTGTCATTGCTGCAGCTCCGTAATATTTTTGTCCAACAATATTTTCGCAATTTAGACCTATTTTGCGTAAATAATCTAAAATTGCATTAGCTATAAATTCGCTTGTTGCGTGCTCTAAACGGACAAATCCTAAAAAAATCCTCAACAGCAATGTAGCAATTGTTACTTTTTTTATGTATCGTATACATACGGTTATTTGCTCATAACCTGAGATATCCGCAGTTTCATCGGCGAGAATTGAAAATACTGTAGCCTCGTTTATATAACTCACAGTTTTTTTTTTATTTATTATAGCGCCACAAATATCTATAATTTCCTTCTAAATCGTTGGGCTGGTGTTTTAGCATTTAAAGGTGCAGATTTGACGTGTTTTTTTAAATTTTTATCGCCACACTTGACTCTCATGCGCCAAATTGCCCTAAAATTTCCATCATTCACAATTGGCTTTTCATCATCGATAAAGAGCGATAAAGATAAAATAGTCGAGCATAAAACTGAACCTAATTTTCGAAAAACAAAATCTCAAGGCCCCAGATTCAACGATTACTCATATTGTATGGTTTAAAAGAAGGTATACTAGTTTTCGCCGTTCAATGTAAAAAAAGTTTCCACAATTTTTTCATATTCAACACTCAATAAAGCAGATTTCAGGAGAATCAACCGATTGCTTTATAAAATACTTTCTCCTCGGAAATATAAAGAATCTAATTTCTTCACAGTAGCAAGCCCGCATTTCATGAAAATTTTGTACACAAAGAATCTATTGTAATTTTTTGGTCGCAAACTCATTCGTTTCAAATCTTATATTGATTGGAAGACTATAATATCTAACGTCGAGAAATTATAGTTATAAAACCAAATTATTATATTTATATAAGCATCAGCTAGCTGCTGCCTCCACGCATCATTTTTTTGCTAAAATGAAATGATCGATTTGCATAAAATATTCCTACATAAAATTTAGTTAAAAAAAATATTTTAAGCGATACATAGCATTTTAAACGTCAATAGATCAATCCTCAATCTTCTCTATTACGGATGTCTGTCTTAAGAAAGTATGTGCCATATCGTGATTATTATTGCCCGACAATTTTTCAAAATGAGCACGCGCGTCATATAATATAAAATGTGTACAGTGCGTCATCGCATCAATAAAATCGAGTCTAATCAAGTACTGCTTGTCTGTATCGTTACGAATCTTTATACTCGTGAACTTAGATCTGCTGTTTTTTTTTCGTAAAATTCATCGAGTGCTAAAAGTGTGAGCCCGCGCGATGCTATTCTATTAATGACAATTCGACACGCGATAGAATTTTTTTCGTGCTTTTTTCGTGTCGATAATGTGAATCGCTGCCAATGCTTCTTTTGTGTTATTTTTGGCTTTTTATTGAGAAATTAAGAGTCACAGACAAATCAACGATATGAATTCAGTTACTGTGCATAGTAAATTAATTTATTTAGGATTGATAAGGGTTCGATTCGTACAATGACCCCGTATCGAAATATGTTTGCATAAATTCTCAATTTAAATAAACTTTAACAATAAACGACAATAATTTTAGGTGTAAACAATTATTTTTACATTTTGTATACGTTCGACATATATATGGTGAAGCTCGATAATTCGAGTTTTGACCTCTCGATTAAATGAGAATACGTGGTAATGATTTGCGATGATTTGAGAAGATAAAGTATCATATTTTTAAAAAGCTTCAAAAGCTTCCTTACAGTTAAAATTTACTCTACGTAGACACATAAAATTTCGGTGCGTCAAATTCGATAAGATTATTTTTAATTTTATTACTGTCGACTATTACTTTCGGGTCGTCTGTACGAAGTGAATTTAACAAATCTCGGCGCTTACTTGCTTCGTTTTCTTCATAAGAGAGCTGCGAACCATTGATAACGCCTCGTAAGTTCTTATTCCTGTGGGTATACTCGTTCGGAAGTTGTTTCCCGTAAAAAGTAATTCTCAATTTATCATACTTTCATTAATTTAGAAAAATGTCAGTGTTTGTGGTCAAATTTTTTAATAAATTAACGCTAAAAAATTTAATGAAATAATTTTTTACTTGAGTGTTTCGAGTGTAGTTTAAAAGCAAATTTCTATGTAATGTTTTGATTCGAGTATTGTGAAGAAAAAAATATGTGGTAAATCAAGGATCAGTTCATTCGACTAACGGAGTTTTTGTGTTTTACTATTTCAGCTTAAATTTATCTCATGAGAAAGTTTTATAAAGTCTAAGAAGTCTTAAAAAGTCTTACAAGAGTTCGGATTTCGTACACTTGATGCTCGAATAGTTTTTCCACCATGACTTTTGGCGAGCTTGGATTTTGATCAAAAAAGTCTTTCAAAATATTGAAAACTATTATCAACACTTAATAACTCTCAATAACTCTCAATAACTCTTAATAACTCCTAATAAATCTTAATAAATCTTTATAACAATTATTGTCACTTGTAAACAATTTTTTTAAATTAAATGAGCAATTGCCTTAACCGTCTGAATATTTCGGATACAAAATATCAGGTTTCAAATAAATTTTTAAAATTTATTTATATCATTCAAACCTCTTATAAAGTTTTATTAACTCTTAAAAATCATGGTACGAAATCTGAACATTTATAAGAATTTTAAAGACTTATTTAGACTTTTAAAGAGTTTTAAAGAGTTTTTAAGAATTAGAGTGGCGATGAACTTCCGTAGGGATTCTATTGACATTTTCTATATTAACTAATAAAGTTTAAATTTGTGCAGATAACTATGAGATCAATGAAGATTTTATTCCTTTTGGTGGCATTAACTGCATGTGCCAGGGCATTACCAGCAGGCGAAGCAATGGAACAAAACGCGATTCCCACCACAGATGTTGACGCAGCTGCTGAACCAACAGAAAACCCAACTGAGACACCAACTGAGACACCAACTGAGACACCAACTGAAGCACCAACTGAAAACCCCGAAGAAGCAAGCTCAACAGCTGGTGGTCTGGTTCACCGTCAGGTGGAACCGTCTAGTCCAGCCTCAAAGAGCGAGATCCAAGAAATTTTCACTGCCAGCTTGGCTGACGCGTCCTCCCAGATGCAATCAACCCTCGTGGTCGCGCTGATGGTCTTGGTGGCTATCATTATCACGATGTTGGGCCTTTGCATGTGTGCAATAAGATGAATAAAGTTTTATGATTATACATCGATACTCATAAGTTCATCTCTTCAAAAAAGGAATGGTCTGAAGTAGGAGCGATAATTTTTTTATGAGAAAGCTGTGTACCAATGAATTGGCAGCAGTTTTTTCTCTCTTTTCCTTTTCTATCCCTGTATATCCAAGTGTCATCGAGTTTTTATGTGCTAAGCTTAGTTATCAATGGCTTAGCAAACTCAAAACAGGGCATCTTATATTCTTGAATAATGTAATGTCTAAATTTTATTGTGAATAAAGATTTTGAATGATATTTTTTATCAATTTTACAAAATTTATTCATTCCTAGGTATTTGTCAATTGACAATATTACAACACACAAAACATGTATTTATATTTTAAATAAAATTTAACATTATTCGTTACATATTGATAGTTAATAATCTGTGGACTGAACTTCGATCGTCGATAAAAAAGTAACTCCTCGTTCCGTCTCTTAAAGTTTCATAAGTCCTTCCATAATGATAGTTGAATTTATCTCTGACATCTCTCTCTGTAAAACACAGAAGATGTTTAATAAAAAAGTTTACATTAAAAATGAATATATTACTTATAAATCATTTGATGGTTGTGCCGTAAAATTCCCTCCTCCGAACGATCGTCAGCAGGGCGTTGAAGAGCTCGTACTCCAATATATTTTTGGTGTAGATCTCGTCGAAACTCCTCCTCAACGTGGTTTTGATGAGCTCGACATCCTCTTGGAAAAAACGTAGAATACATAACAAAAAATTAAATTGTAAAAAAAATTAAAATAAAATGTATTACCGACTAGTAAAACTTACTTTTCGGTTTAATAAAAAAAAGACAAAAACGCTAATGAGTAGGTTCTTTGAATGCCTCTGTTGACAATGACTTTACTCCTTTTTTTTCTTCCATTTAGCTACACTCTCGAGTGTATCGCTTGCCCATAGACGTTGATTCGCTGCTTGTGGTCGCATTGGACGTGCTAGATCTAGCGACGGGGATGAATTTGAGACTCACCGACATTAATTTATGGCAATGGGTGCAAAATAGAAAAATGTTGATAGAACTCCGCCAGTAAATATTGGAAAAAAATATTAATCATAAAATGTCTCGAATTTCTTTCAATAACCCGTACTTTTAATAATTTCAGAAAATTCCGGAAGGTGCAAAATTGAGTGGAATAGAGCCTTTTTGATTTTCGAGACGATACGATCCATTTCCGACAAATTTGCCTACGAAGGTAAAAGCTCGGAAGGAAGGAAGAGCAGCGAAGGGCTAAGCAGCTAAGAGGTATATGAGATTGCTGAATGTAGGAGTTTCATTTTGTGATGAGAAACGTGTTTGCTACTCCGAGTTAGGCAGTTTTGCTTTATAAGCTCTCGCGGAGATCTCTCGTTTGCGGACACGTGCTTTCAGCTCCGTCACCACCTAGCGGCAGAAGCGGGAAGCAGAAAGTTGGAGTTGGGGTAGAAAAATGAAAATATCATATACAAGTCTTTTGACTAAACCAAGTTAACAACTACTTTGATTTGTCCGGAAGTGAGTTGTATTATGCGCCTTATAACTGAAGGTGATCCGACAAAGGAATAAACGGACGATGCATGATTTTAGAATAAATTGTGTTTCTGTTTATAAATAACTCGACGAGTCGGACTTGGGTGTTGCGTAAAATCAAATCTCGTACTCGTGATTAGACTCTTTTTTTTAACAATAAACAGAACTTTATTGAAACTAATATATAAATAAGTGTGTATAAATAGGTGGGCTCCACAGTGGTGAGCCGAGACTAAGACGAGAGCTTGCGAGGGCGACTCTGAGCAGAGGTAATAGATGCTAATTAGTTGTGAGTTCGCTAATAACTGACTTAATATGAACAAAATCAACGACACGTAAGCCATAGAAATCGGTAGTCGCCCCACCAAGCTCTCCCCTCACTCTCGCCTCATGTCCTCAACCATTACACGTGAACAAATTGTATTTATTGCCGATTGGGTTGAGAATGAAGCCTGAATAAGTTTCATTTCGATTCGCATAATATAAAATTTATTAAGATTTTTTTTCGGTAAAATTACATTTTTCTTCTAATATATGAAAAGGATGAAGTGATTTATTGAAGTATTTGAATACGGATTTTAAAAGGTATTTTGTAAAACATCAATTCGAGACCAAAAAAGTTAAGATTCATTAATTAATCGTATAGTCGAAGATTAACTCCAGAACATATCTAGCCTTCCTGAGGAGATATGCCATTACACAGCTCCTGGAAATTAATCCAAATTCCTGATGGATGCAAGACGGAGCTACTCACCACAGCATTACTTCATTGCGAGAGTTTTTGGATCGCTGATTCGAAGATAGATGGCTTGGTTGAGGGGAACCAATACGGAGGTCAGCATATTCTCAAGATTTAAACGTGTGTGATTTTGGATTTTGGGCGGATTTAAAGCGTCGCGTGTACAAAAGGGTAAGATTAATCAGTTTTAAATAACGTATTGATAGTAAATCATAACTCCAGTTTTCAAATATTTTCTATATCTACACAGAATCTACAAATCGTCCACGAGATTATAGAGTTCATCGAGAAAGAATGCAATACATATTGTCGAGAATCTATTTGTGAAGCAACACTTCAAATGAAGAAGAGGATGACTCTCTGGACAAGAAATAACGGAGGACGCTTTCAGCAATTCATCAAAAAAAATTAATGATTAAATATTAAGTTTTTGTTAGTTAAACATTAAGTTTCTGTTAGTTTAACTCATGAATGCGCCACAATGCAATTTTGTGTATGAATTTTTCATAAATTTGAAACCGTACACATTGAATAAATTTTTTCTTTAAAATCCATGTTGAAATGCTTTTGTTTTTTAAGCGAGCTCTCGTTTCTCGTATTTGAGGATTTGCGATGATTCGCGTTCCGCGGTCCACAGACACGAATGTCCTGTCAGCATCTATGGAGCTTTTTTCGCGGACAAGCGAGAGTTTGTCGCAGTGAGAGGCAACGTTGGTGGTGATAAATCTTTTCTTGCGGACAAGTTTGAGTTTGTCAACGCAAGAAGTTCTGTCAGAAGATACATGATTATTGATAAATTATTATTATTATAGATTTATTATCATAATAAATTATTATTATTATAGATTAATAATCATAATTTTTCAATATAATTATTCATTTGATTTTCGAGTGAATTTTACTAAATTTTAAATTTTCCATGTATACTTCAAGTTTAGTTCGATCGTTTAGACAAAATCATGTGAAGTTGCCTGCCATTCGAACATTGTTTTTATGTAAAACCATCTGTGGCTTTGAACGAGTTATTATAATTTCTCAATCGTAATCCTAAAAAAGTATTGAAAATGTCCGTCGACTTTGGTTTTACTGCGCAGGAGCTAGTGAAAGCAAAATATCACTTCTTTGATGCTTTCGACTACCCAGCAAGGAATTTCGAAAAATATAGAATATAAACAATTTCAAAATTCTCATTTTTTCTTCTTGTGTTTCAGGAAAAAATCTGAAGCGGCTATTTTTGGACGCAAGGATGTTACAGCGCTCAGTTTGGCTCATGAAGACGGATGACGACAGAGAATTGGTCGAACAGTATAAGCTGTTCTTTAAAGTGTACAGTCGGTGTGGATTATATCTGTCTGATCTGAAATGGTCTAGTTTAGATTAGGTTGTAACAATTCGGAGTTCATCTAGATAAGTCAAATTTCATGGTTGAGAAATGAACAGCCTTTATGCAGCAGACGTGCTCGCTGACATGCTCGGTTACACAGCATGTGTTTTTGGTTACGAAATAGGTAAACACCATTTAATTGAAATATTATTTTCATAATATTAAAATTTAATTTTAATTTCATATAGATACGGTGGGTGATGCGTTCTTATATCTTGTTCAACAAGCTCTGCCCTACCAAGCTCATTATTATCACCATGGAAAAGAAAATAGCTTCTTGTCACCTGATTGCGCAAATTTTCAATATTTTGCACTTCCGCGGGTATGGCGTTTGCTGTCGTTTTGGCCCAAACATTTTCAATGAAATTTAACTCGGGTGATTTCGCACAGTGTGGAAGTCTCACCAAGAGTGGTTGATTTCAATACCACTCTCGTATAATCCCTGCACGATGAACGCCGCTGTTGTCCTCGATGATATGAATGAATTCATCCTGCTGGTATCTTTGCAGGACGGTCGGGAGAAGTAAATCGTTGAGGAGAACTCTATAATCAAGCGCTTTCATCTTTCTTTGAACTGCACTAATCGCGCCTGGCCAGTCACCTACAAATTTTTACATAATTAATTAAAAAATGCAATTAAATAAATCTTAGGATAATTAAAATGGAAATACTTGATACCCACGCCCAGTAACTTCTATTGGCGCGTCCACTGTGGTATTTCGGCAGAATATTCTTGCGTTCGTAACAAGTACCTGGCAAACGCCATAAATACCGCGTTTTCCTGGAAACAAATATTTTAAAATAAAGTACCTCGTATAATATGTTTTACGTAGTATAATTGCTTGTGTTATAAAGTAATTTACACGTGTAAAATTTAAGGTAAAAAAAAAAAATTCAATGAAGCACAATGAGCACAAGGACAAGTATAATTACCATCTTTAGCTGTCGAAAAAACTTTCTCATCCACTGCGACGACGTGCCTCCAATCTTCTGCGGTCCAGTGAATGTAATCGTGCGCGTATTGCAATCTTGCAGCCATATGATTTTCAGTTAATTTAGTTTTTTTGTCGCAATGTGGAAACGCAATTGGGTCCGCGTTTTTATCGCGATTCGTAAGGTCTATTTAAGTCCAATTGCTGCGGCAACCCTGTGTGGATTGGCGTCAATGGCACGCACAACTTGCTCCAATTGTTTATCCGATACTTTACGGGGTTGGCCGGGATGTTGCGTCTTCCATCCCCTGGTATGAAGTCGGGTTGTCGGTGAAACTTTTCGACCCACCTTTGCACCGTCTTGAACAAACGGCATTTGTAATGATCATGATTTATTTGTACTGAAAAATCGATATTAACCTTCGATACGACCCACGAAAAATATGTTTACAAGCGTGGGTGTCTTTTGTTTTTTTGATCATCGTGGAATCCCTACTCGGTGCAATAACGATTTTCATTTGTTGTCGAGTTTTTTTGGCCTCAACTGCGCTAGTGCATCTTCTGCATAAAGCAGCATAGTGCATCATTGGCAAAACTCATCTTTTCTCTCATCTTCTCGTCGACTCTTAGACTAAAAAAAAAATGATGGCCTTGTTCATTGTTGAAATTATTGACAAAATACTTGAACACCTGGACATGTTCGAGATTAAGAAGTTCCGCAAAGTGTGCCCGTAAATACCTAATTTTTTTTATTAATTAACTTGACAATTTTATTTAATCGAAACAAAATAGAGATTACTTGTATAGTGATGCGTTCTAGAACCTCTCAACAATAACGATCTAGTGACCATCACGACAACAATTAGTGCTACAAATAATATTATGCTTTGACTAAAATTAAATTTCATTTCAATTTTTTTTATTTTTTGGTTTATTACAGCTTTTTAATTAATTTTAATAATCAGTTTTATAAATCGCTATACATGGAAATATTAATGAAAAATTCGATTGTAATGTATTCATTTTGATATAATTTTTATGATAATCTTGCTGCAGGGCTACGGGCGGCTTAAAAAAAAAATTATACGAGGGCGGTGTCATCACGGTAAATCTTGTAACGACGGAGCCGTTGAGCGGTAAAATCGACATCGACTCGTACTTTATGCTTGCCACGGATCTGTTTGCTTTTTCCACGACTTTGGCATGTTCTTTCGTTTCACTTAACCCATTAACGCGCAAAAGTGCAATTTTGTGCATGAATTTTCCGTTGTAAAAAAATTATAGATAAAGTTAAAATATTTTCTTGAAAATCCATACCCAGGGGTTTTTGAGTATGCTCTTTCAGTATCCGGTGTTATTTTTACGATAAATAAACATTATCATCGTTTATTTTTCTATTAAAAACAAAAAACGTGATTTTTTGACTCAAAATTTTTTTTCAACGTCGATTTTCTACCTTGCCTTGCCTTCGGAGGGTTCCCATAACACCAGAAATCGTGCACTTTTTCTCTGAACCTTCAAAAAATGCGCTGCCGGGATTTTTATCTAGCCCCTATAATTTCTAAAATGGCGAATTCATATCGAGCAGCGATATGAAAATTGCCTTATTTTTTATTTGTAAATTATTGACTTTATAAAAGAAAGTCATACAATGAAAAGTGTTCAAATTTGTTCAAAGAATACATGTGAATTTTTTTTAGAATTTTTTAATAATTTTTTCAAAATTTTTCAAAATTTGTTTGAACATTTTGGATTTTTTCGACAGGCCGGGAAATGGTCGTATTTTGCAAAATTTTCAAAGTGGTCTGAAAAATTCTTCCAAATTGTACTTTTGAGTTCATATTTAGCGAATGTAAAATAGGTTCTGAGTAAAAAATGAGTGAATTTTTATACCGCTGCTCGATATAAATTCGCCATTTTAGAAATATAGGGGCAAGATAAAAATCGCGGCAGCGCACTTTTCGAAGGTTCAGAGAAAAAGTGCACGATTTCTGGTGTTATGGGAACCCTCCGAAGGCAAGGCAAGGTAGAAAATCGACTTTGAAAAAAAATTTTGAGTCAAAAAATCACGTTTTTGGTTTTTAATGGCAAAATAAACGATGATAATGTTTATTTATCGCAAAAATAACACCGGATACTGAAAGAGCATACTCAAAAACCCCGGGGTATGGATTTTCAAGAAAATATTTTAACTATATCTATAATTTTTTTACAAAGGAAAATTCATGCACAAAATTGCACTTTTGCGCGTTAATGGGTTAATCAGCCGTATTGTAGGCCGTGTCAAAATGTCAAAGCACTACGTGACGTGGATACGTATTTGATGAAGCAGATGAAGCGGAACGATGTATGGCGGCCGGTAGATTACTACCCCGCTTCTGCAATACGGATTGGAAACGATATATATATTGTTTGCAGCTCGAGGCGATAACAAAGGACTGCTCTACGGATATAAGAGAGTTAAGGATAAGGTATTTCGAGAGTTACCGTTTACAAAGGCGAGACTTCAGTTCGCATCAGGAAAATCTACGCAACAGCTTTTTAGAGAATACATGACAAGATTATTCGAGAGGATGAAAAAGCTCACTGCAGAGTACGAGCGCAGCCAGAGAAAAGTTTTGCGGATATTATTTTACGGGGCTGTGCCTAAGGCAAAGTGTGAAGCACTTGTACTAGTACTCTGAATTCAGCTCTTCTTCTTGCGGGCACGAGTTTTTCGTGGCGCTGCGCCACCTGGCGGCCGAGTCAGAAGCTCCAAAGTAGAAAAGTGGGGAAAGTTGATGGAATGATGAGGCGAGTATTTGTAATTTGACCAAGTTCACTATTGAGAAGTTGCCCTGGGTCAAAACTCTCGAGTGCTCGTCGACGCGAGCGTGAGGCTTTCTGGCTGGCTGCTAAGAGACGACTTCACGCGGCTCCTCGGCTTCGCGGGCGCCTCGCTTATATATGATGCGAGAGCGCTGATTGGCCATCGGCTCAAAGAGAGGACTAGTGCAGCAGTGCATGTCGTTTAAGGGGACACATACACCTTAAACTCAAAAATTTTTTTATTGCTTTATTGAGTAGGATTTTTCCGTCCCTTTCCATTGCTTTTTTCGAAATTCCAAAATTTTGATTTTGCCCAGAGATACAGCTGTTTCCGGGAACCCTTTTTCTATACTTTACGTGTTAAATTTTTTCTTCTTTTGCGTTTTCTGGCGAGTAGTGTTTTTGGTCATCTATCGTAACTTTCAGAGGGTACCGATTGAGCTTCAGCACCAAGGTCGCGTACACTTCTTCAGAACATCAGTGGTTACGGTCACTACCTCAGATGAGATGATCGAACCAGTAGGTCGCTCTCAAACAGTACTTTTATGACTCAAATTTCGGTAAATACGAAAAATGGAAAAAATGTGAGCTTAACTGTTCATGTGGAGCAATCTGCCTGTTCGATCGTCTCATCCGACGTAGTGACCGAAACCATTGATGTTCTGAAGAAGTGTACGCGACCCTGGTGCAGAAAGCTCAATCGATACCCTCTGAATATTACGACAGGTGTCCAAAAACACTACTCGCCAGAAAACGCAAAAGAAGAAAAAATTTAACACGTAAAGTATAGAAAAAGGGTTCCCGGAAACAGCTGTATCTCTGGGCAAAATCAAAATTTTGGAATTTCGAAAAAAGCAATGGAAAGGGACGGAAAAATCCTACTCAATAAAGCAAAAAATTTTTTTTTGAGTTTAAGGTGTATGTGTCCCCTTAAGTAGGGACCCACGCAGTGGTCTCATCTACCGAGTGGGGATAACAAAAGGAAAGCTCCTCGTCACCGACATGGCCTCTCGCGTCGACAAGCTCGAGCTTGTCCGCGAGGAAAGCTTTGTCATCATTATCAGAGCCTCTTACGTCGATCTCATTAAATAAGCCCATGACGACAACGAAATCTTTTGCGCCAGCTCCGTTCGACCCACGAGAGCAAGTTTTTCGTTGCGATGAGCTTTCGCGTGATCCAAGGCCTTTGTAAATTCAACCACATTTCGAAAAAAGTATTCGACGGTCTCTGCACCGGTCACTGGTCATGGATCGCACGAAATGTGTTTATCGCAGCTACGAATCGTTTTACTCTTTCATAAGTTAACTTTTAAGTGTACACTTATTTCATATTTCCATAAGTTGGGGTAAAAATTACTTTTAATTTTGGATACTTACTGAAAATTACTTTTGACGGCTTTTGTCCTTCATGAAATGGCTGAAGCACGAATACGTGACGTAACATTGCTGCTAATGGATATTCTTTGATTCGAAAAAAAACTTTTGTTCATGGAGGTCAATAATTTTTCAATTGGTATTCGACGGTAAATGCAAGACTTTTTATCATTTTTAAGTGACCTTATTTGATTATTTCATAATTATAAAGTCAAAAAGCGCGTGCATGTGAAGTTGCTAATTGTTGGCCGGCGATGCCAAGGGGGTTGCGGAAGTGGTTTTTTTTTCATAATTAATTTGAATAGTGGGTTAATTTTGATTTCATTATAATTAAATTTCTTCTTAGTAGTAAAAATATCACAACAGTAAATTTTTCGTTTTAAAATCTGTACGAGGATGTATCACTTATCTAGACTTATAAAAACTTATATAAGAAAAATATATTAATCATTAGTCAACAAATTTTAATACCGTAATTAGTTACTATAAATATAATATACTTTTTCATTTATTTATAATACTTGCAACATTTGCACTGAGAAATAAGAACCTGATGTTTTTATTCAACAAAATATCATTTGTCACTTTTGTACAAATTTTTAGGTTTGCAAATTATTGTTAAAAAAAAATTTGATCCAAAGTAAAAATAGTATGTCAAGGGAAGTTTAGTACAGTTGCTACCTTTTGCTAAAACAGTTGCATTCTCCTCTCTACGAACTAGCAAAGTTTCTGCTTTACCGATCGTCTGTACGCAACAGTACGGATTGCAATATCACTTAAGCAGCCAATACGAGCATACACATTCTAAAATAAATTATCCCGTTACTTTAACCACCGTTGTTAACTAAAACTATTCTGTCCTAGCTGTACCAACTAATGAACCAATCAATTGATTTATTTCTATAACTCTAAATAAAAAAGATCGAAGAACAGAAAACACATTTCTGAAAAAAACATTTGTAATTATGGAAAATTTTAGTTTTATAGGAATTCAGATTTTACGTTAATAAGAGTTTCAGAATTCAGGTTTCAGTGTAATAATGTGAATAAAAATCTCATTTGTTCGAAAAGATAAAAAAGTAATTAAAATTGTATAGAAAAGAGTTCATTAAGATTTTTTTGAATGTGGATCACGATTGTTTAGCACATGATGATTGGATCTTCTTCGAGAGCCCATTCAAGAGAGATTTAAGCAATTTTTCGATATGAACCAATCTGCATAATACTTTCTTCGAAGTTTTCGACATTTTTCATCTTCTATTTATATTTTATACAATTATAGCATTTTTCAAACTATAATTTAAGTCCCTTCAAAAATTAAACATAAAGAAATAGTAGATTTTAATTGATCATCTGAAACGTAACTCATTAATGTACAGAGATGATGTTTCAGAAAGAAATCAACGACTCAGCGTTTAACAGGTACAGCGGAGTCTATTTTTGTCCATTGGAACATCGTGAAATGGAACAACTATTAGCGTACTTGCACATTTTCCGTTTCAAGAGGACAAAAATAGACTCTGCATCAGTTGTTGCCGCCTCCATTGATTAACGCACTTTCTTGCAGCCGCTTGTGAATTTGCCATTCGAGTTTATTAGTGCGGCTTCTGCGCTAGGGTGACGATACAATACTTTAAGTTTTAATGTATTATCATGATTGACGAGATGTAAACTACATGATATGTAGCAGAAACTTTGTTCTGGTGGACACTGAAGGAATCGAGGAAATTAGCGGCTATTGAAAAGTGGACATTAAACGAATACAAAAATGATGATTTAAAATTAAAAATACTGCTATTGTGCATTTATTATTTTATAACTAATTATAAAGGTGATAATAAATAATAATGTACAAAATTGTGGATATTTTTTTCATTTTCGATGATTTTTCCAAAATTTTTGGATATATGTCTCAAAATTTCATCTAACATGCGTCTAATAATAGTAATAGGGTCCACTAAAATGGTTGAAATGTAAGAAAAACCGCTGACGATTCATTGGCAAAGAGCTTTCTCATAGAACAATTTTTAGTGCCTTAGTTGGAAACCTTTCATGCACACATTCACACACATATACATAAATATAGACACTTGTTGAGAATTCAATGTAGTTTCCAAATATGTGACTAAATTTTCCTACGATATCTGGCTTAAAACCTCGTTTTGGAGCCCATTACAAAGCTCTCCCTCTATGAGGAATCAAAAAGTATGTTAACAGAGGTGTCCGCTATTGAGAGGTGTCTGTGTGCGATTTTAAGAGGAGTCAGTCAAGAAACAATGTATTTCTGCCGGGACTACAAAATTTGTCCGTTATCGGGTGGTGGCCGCTTTTATTATTATTTATATATATTGCTGCATGGTTATCCAAATAGAGAAACCCGTACATATGATTGTATAACATAGCGGATATAGATGGCACAGGCAGCCCTATATATACTTGCGCGCGTTCGAAACTGTGAGATCGGCTCTCGTTTTCATCGTTGCCTGGATTCTGGGGTCGAGAGCACGTTGCAGACCACCGCAGAAATTCGCTCGCGCGAACAGTACGTCGCCCCCTCCAGCGGGACGTTCACCTGCCTGCCCTCGCGCACGGTATACGCGCGGCTATATGGAACTCGTCCACGTGCTCCCCACCAGCGGAACAGAGCAGCGCAGCGGACTCGGAGTGAAACATGGCCGCCTCCGGGAAGGCCGCGCGCTATTGGCCGCGTCGACTTGCCAACGAGGCTCGAGAACGGTACGGGCCAATCGAAGCGAGGATCGGCTCCCATTGGTGGGAGGGAAGTTCGTCGGGGTCGCGGCCGTGTTTGTATGTCGCGCGTCGCAACGCAGTTACACCGGACGAATTTTACACACTGGAGATCGAGGACGCACATACCTAGGTATGAGAGAGAGAGGGGGAGAAGCTGAACGAAAGGAGAAGCAGAGAGCATTAGGGTGGAGGGGCGGCTCGAAAAGACGGTGCAGAGAAAGATTCACCCGAGCTCGTACAAACTCGTATATAGCCACGGTGCGTTCGACTCGGTAGCAGCTGAGGCTCTGACTCGCCACGGACGACGGGGTTGTCGGTGCAGCCCCGAAGATCGCTGCTTCTCGCGACGTAAGCGCAGCAGCCAGCAGTGGAGGTAGTCGCTAGTGGAGATGGCTACGGCGATGGTAGTGGTGGAAGTACTGGCGGCTTTGGCAGCGGTGGCGGTGGTGGTGGTGGTGGCGGCACACGGGTAGCAGTGCCCGAGGTAGGGGTTACGTTTAGCCCAGCCCGAGCCGCTCGCTCGCTTTCTCTCTCTCCTTCTATATACATCCTATTGCCGTCTCGCTCGCTCTTTCTCTCTCTTCTTCTCGAGTGGGTCTAAGCGGCCGTGAGAGGGCCTCTCCACGAGAGCCCCAACAGTACTCTCCATTCATTCATCCATACAACAAGCCCGGCCAGCATCAGCCCGACGACGACGACGACGACGACGACGAGAGCGCCGCGCTGTACGTACCGTCGGTCCTCTCTCTATATACATCAAGGAGCTGAGCAATACTATATATATACATAGAATATATAGATATACATATACGCGCCCGCCGCGTCTGTGTATGCTCGCGTATACATGTGCAGTGTGTGTGAATATACAGATGAAGAGTGGAGAGAGAGAGAAAAAGAAAGCTCTCGGGTGAGAGCGGGATAGCGAAAGAGAGCGAGAACAAGCGAGATAGAGAGAGAGAGAAACAGAAACAGGGAGAGAGAGAGCAGAAAGCGAAAAAACAAACCCTTGGAAGCGACGTTAGAGTTGTGTCTAGTCCGTGTGTCAGTGTTGTTGAGATCCTCTCGAGTGTCGCGGGCGCGGGACGGGACATAGACTGCATTATCAGCGGGCAATACCAGTCCTAGAAGAGCAAAAGAAAGAAAGAGAGAGATAAAAAGTGCGCGCTCGTGTGATTAAAGTTCGTCGCTCAGGTCGGACCACGCGCCGCGAGCTTTTGTTACCCCCGTTTCCCGGTGGATAATGTGCAGTGCTTTCGTACAGTGTGTCTAGGAAGCTCTTCTTCAACGTGGTGGTGGTGGTGGTGCTGTGTGCCTCTCCGTATTATACGGCCCGCTCGGGCGAGGATACATTTCTACTCCGAAATAATCGCGAGGCCGCCGCCGGCCGGTTCGCAGGCCGGCGAACTTGACCCCCGCGCGCGACTCGTGCGAGAGAGTGTGATATGCGCCCTCGTAGGAGCGTTGGATTCTCCCGCAGCAGTGAACAACGAGCCAGTGAATACTTAAACGTAGCGCGAGTGGTGCTCAGTGGTGGCCAGTGTTACGGTAATATAATCGAGTGAACTAGGATCTAGGCTGCAGTTGTACACAGCGGCTATAAATATAGGGTATAAAACAAGTGCCACGAGAAACAAAGGCGATACGACGAGTAGTCCCAGCTTGCCAAAGTTGGACTAAGCAAAAACACGACACTCTTGCTACTTTAGTTCGATAAGGCGTGTGCGTGTGCTGAGGCGCGGGTGCCCGGGGGCTGCCGCATGATATGCCGCTAGAGTTGTGATCCAAGCGTCGCCAAAATTCTTTGCGGTTCGTATCTGCGCTACTTCGACGGCAGGAGCGTCGAGGTCTTCGCCGAGATGAGCGGTGGCGGTGGCAGCCAGCCCGGCCAGAACGGCGCCAACAATGCGGCCACCGCGTACCACCATCATCAGCAGCAGCAGCAACAACAACAGCAGCAGCAGCAGCAGCAGCAACAACAACAACAGCAGCAACAGCAGCAGCAGCAGCAACAAACGGAGCTGGAGCAGGCGGGTCTGCTGCCCGAGCTCAACGGCGTCGACCTGGCGATGAGTCTGTCGCCCAAACACCAGCACTCGTCGCACGCGCAGGTCGGCGGTGGAGGCGCCCACACGACCCCCTTCAGCGTGACCGACATACTCTCGCCGATCGAGGAGTCGTATCGCAAGTTGGAGCTGGCCGCGGCGGCGGCGGCCGTCGGGGTCGGCGTCGTGTCCCACGGCCAGGGCTCGCCCTACGCCAGCGCCTGCGGCAACGGCGGCCGGGGCGTGGGCGGCGGCGGCAACACCGGCAGCTCGAGCGCCAGCAGCGGCAGTCCGCCTCTGCACGGTGGCTCGACGCCGGGGGTCAGCACGCCCGGGCCCATCAGTGGGGCGAACAACGGCACCGGCGGTGGCGGTGGTGGCGGCGGCGTGACCAGCAGCGCCGGCGGCGGTGGTGGAGGTCCCGCGGGCATGAGCGCGGCCAGCATGGGCAATCCCTACGCGACTATGCAGCTGACGCCTCAGTATCAGTACTGCGCCGCCGAGCTGTCGCCTTATCATCACGCGGGCAGCGGCGTGACCGGGGGCGGCGGCGCCGCCGATCCCATGAGGTCGCACGGCGTCTCGTCGCATCATCATCCCTGGTACGCACCGGCGCCCACGACCACCAATGATCCCAGATTCGCAAGTGAGTACGGTAATTACTTTTTTATAGCCTTGTGTGTACAGCTTGGTGTGACCGACGCGTAGGCTCTAAAATTTATCGTATCGATAGTTGCCCTGTTAAAAACGCGAAAAAATCGAAGTAATTGGCTGAATTGTTAATTGAAATTTTACAAATGGTGCTTGATTGTAACAAGTGCTACTTTCTAATGGGCAAAATCCCACAGAAAAAATTGAGGCAAATTTTATGTAGGATATCAATTACAGTAGTTTTATCGAAAGTTCTTCAATTTCAATCATTTCACGTACGACGTTCATGAGCTTTTTCTTCGTCCTCGTGGATACAAAAATTTATTTTAGTTTTTTTTACCCTTTTATACGACACACGTTGTCTTGTTTTCAAAAGTGTATAAAATCGTATCTTTGTAGTAATCCAGAAATCTCACGAAACATCACTTAGCATATATAACTTAAAGCTTTGTGATTTCTATAACGTTTACGGTTAAAGTAAAAAAGCACTCAAATAGACAAACAAGTTTATAAATCCCTGTATTTAGTTGAAAAAAAGCAGCAATTCGTTCGTGCGGCGCGTTAAGTGAAATCCGCAAAGTTGCCTCTAGCAGTGCTCCGCGCGACGTTCACACACGTCCTATCGGCCGGTAATCTTGACGACGGCCGACGGATCACGTCTGCAGCACGCGACTATTATATACGTCTCGCGTGCGAGCTCCGCGCGCATCCAGTTTCACAGTCAACATATATAACGCGCATATAATATGTCGCACCGCGTAAAACGTATACTATGTGTATAGCAGCAGTGCCACGAGCAAATCGGTAACAAGCACATGGTTGCACGTATTGTGTATCGTAATAGCGATAATGTACGCGAGGATAAGTGCAGCTCTATATCGCGCTCGTCGAGCCTCGACACACGCCGGCTGTCATCCTTCCGGCTTGCGGAGCTTTTCTCATTCACACACACGCACACACCCACGCAATCACACGCATATACGCAGAAGCGCGTGCATCGGTCACAGGAAATTGCCGAATGACGGTTGTCCGCACGAGCTCAGCTCGAGAGCGATGACGACGCGACGACACGGTTACGTGAATATTTCGTCGTGCTTATTAGACTAGGCGCTCGTGCGCGCGTGACAAGCTGTAATGCGTTATAAAGATCCACTCGACGTTCAAATAGTGCAATCCAATCAGTCGAATGCACAATTATGAATAATTTGTCGCAATTTATTATCAATGAAATTTTCTTGAACGATTGCCTTGATACTTGATATCGACTCATCGCGTCGTCTCGAAATAAGTTATGAACATTCGATTCCAAAATAGAGATGTTGTATTTTTCACATGCATAAAATTAATCGATTCATCGAACTTGGGCTGATTCTAAATGATTTTAGTTGTACAAACAATCGATTAATTGCATAAATTCTGCGCTGGGGTTCTGGCCGCGCATTGTATACACAGAAAGAGTCCGTACAGTGGGCAAGCGTTCGTTGCTGCGAGAGAGAGAGAGGAAGGGAGCTTTTACATCTTGACTCGCCAAGTTCAATCCAATTTACAGTTCGAAGCTCCCTCTACTCGCTGCGTCCATGTATATTAGTATTCCAGTCTTGGCAAGCCGGTCGGGGATAGATAGTTCCGTACTCGCTTTCTCGTGCGCGAATAATGAAAATCCTCTGGGAATATAGCGAGGAAAGTTTGATTTCATTAATGCGTTTCGCTCTATCTCTCCCTCACTGGCGAAAGCTTTGAATTTGGGCTACTTTAACTTTTTGACTCTTCAATACCCTCAACTTTTCAATGCCATCCTTCTTTTTTAATCGGCTTTATAGTTGTCGATCATTTTCTTCAGCCCTCGCAAGAGGTTTCGACAAAACCATTCTTTTTGAAGTAAATTTAAGATATATTTTTTACAAAAAAGCTCATCTCATTAGTTGAAATTCATAGTTATCTTCGATGAAAAAACAGTCTCGCGAGTGAGCCCAGCGTTAAAATTGTTTTTTTTTATAATTACTTCAAAGATTATCAAATCAAATATTAGAAGTGGTTTTTTCGAGTCATCGTTTTGAATAAATCTATTGTACGCCACGTATAATATTATTTATGCCCACCATATGAAGAGCTACTGAGTATCTTCAGTGAACAACATATTATGGGTCTCATTTAACCCACGAGTAAATATTGAGATTTTTTTTTTCCTGAAGCACTTGCTTCCGAGAAGCTCAATAGATTTTCGACGCTGAAATAGCTGCAGGCACGAGCAGGAGGAGGAGGAGGCCGCCGTGGTTGTGACGGCCCATCATATCGGCGCCTCGGCATCCGCGCGCGTTCGTTCCTTGTCACCGCGCGCATCACAAGAGAGCTTCTATACGCATACAAATGCAAGAATTCACGCTGTCATTTAAGCGCGTGTATATAAATCGCGGAGTGTATATATAATAAAATCCGGTTCATCGAGCGTGACTCGGTGAAATTTTTCCGTTGAATGGGAACGTTTTGCGCTGCGCGCAGAACTCGACGCTCTCAAAATGCACGATCGACTCCGCGAATTTCTTCCTGCGCCATCCTCCTCCTCTTTCTTATGCGCTTCATGGAGAAGGAGAGATATTTGGTTTCGCGCGTGCTTTGTTATCCGAAGGCTTGGGACGGCTTTTCCGCCTCTGGTGTTGCGAATGAGTTTCTGAGAAGTAATTTAATCATGAGGTATTAAAATTAAATGCAGCCAAGTTTTGACTATTAATAATTGTCTCTTGTGTGTTGGACCATCGAATAGAATCGTAAACAGGTTTCGAGTTGGCTTGCACAATTCCATTGTGCAGTTGAAAAAATATTAATCATCTTGATACGACCTAGCTGGACCGATGTCATACTCGTTGTGTTCTTTTTCTGTGCTATAAACACAGAGATACATCTCAATTAATTGTCCTGGACCAAACATCTTCTTTCTCGAATCTCATTGCTTGAATCATCGTGCAGAATCCAATTCTATGCAAGCTCGTTTTCAGGCAAAAACTGAGAACGCACCGATCCGAGTCAACGCGTTTCCCATTGTTACTGCGCACCGACGCAGATACACATTATTATTACGCGTGAATGTGCTTGTGCGAGCAGGAACAAATTTTCGTGGGTATATTATATGCGTATTCGGAAGACCTCCTGGGTAGTCCGCGCGCTCGCTTCGATTCCACGCCGCAACGAGAGAAGGTGATTCGACACATATCGAGACAGCCTAAATCGTCTCCTTTGTCCTGCAAGTGTTTGTGCAAACGACGATCAGCGTCGAAAAAAAGAAAAGGAAGAAGCAGAGAGAAGAAACTCGCGTTACAAAGGTGTTTTAGCGAATTTTAATTCTCGTCTCTTTTTTTCTCTTCCGCGTGTGCGAGAGGCGTCTTCATTCGAGCTATATCACGCATGGCCCTCGGCTGTCGACGTGTTATACTTTTACAAATCGATTCGACTGCCTCGAGTATTATGTCGAGACGTCGAAAGATGCTTTTCGCATGCGTATATAATACGCGCAAGCACAACAACACACACACGCACACACGAGCACAGGTCTTAATTATTGTACACCGTCGGGCGCTCGCGGGCTCGTGCGGCCTCTTCATTCGAGAGCATTACAATATGCCCACACTGGGCCATGCGCGTCGATTATAATGAATGTGATGAAGGATCACGCTTCTCGTCTTTACTACCGGATGATGGCGATGATGATAATGACGACGACCATGACGACGTCGATGATGATCGTATCTTTTTAGTTTGGACGTAATTTGGTCTTAAGTATGATGCTCGAACTTCTCTCGTCTCTTTCTTTCTCGCTCTCTTTTTTCGTCTGACATCGGATGAACGATGATCTTTTAATACTGCGCGTGTCTCTGCGTTGGGTGGTTTATATTTTGCTCGTGACATCTCTTGTGCAGCGACCGGAAATCGATGCCTTTCCTGCAAAGGATAACAATTTATAACGATTACACGTATCCTTGCTACTCAATCTGCGTAACGGTGCACATTCCTCCTTTCGTACGGCGTTGCTTATTATTTTTATTCGCCATCGATTATCGCCCTAACTCGCAGAGAACGCGAATTCGTACACTTTTTATTTAACCTGGTACACTCGCTCGTACGAAACATCGATCGTTGAATAACCTACACTCCAAAAATACACGCACTCGCAACATGAACAACGCACTTAATCAGAAAATTTGAATTCGCGAGCGAGAATGGAGCGTTTATTTTAACATCGCTCGCTTGTGTTTCAAAATTTCTCAAAGCGGCTGCGCGTATAATCTTTCGACACTTGCGTGAGACTCGTGTGGCGAGAGAGGCACAAAGTCAAAACGAACCATCGAGCTCGAGGACACTCGAATACGTAACAAAATGACATTTGTGTGTACATTAAAAATCGCTTCACTCGACATTAGAAAGCGATCCTGCAATTACGTCTCCGTGGGAGATCCTACTCGACGGAAAAACAAAAAGTTCCTCAAACAAATCCCAGCACATATCCGAATGACAGATTCACACGAAGAAACTGCTCCGTCATCGCGATTTACGACCCGCGTTGTACGTATGGAAGTGAAAGATCGGTAAAAATGTTAGCGTGTGCTCTTAGGGGGTTTTTCAAAACCCGGGCTGAGCACTATATGTATAACCATGCACTCGCTGGAATTTGGTGCGAATATCGCGTGACATAATTGTACGACTTTTGCAGTATCGCGCCTCATGGGAGCGGCGGCGTCGGCCGGCTCGAACATGGCCGGCTGCGGCGTCGGCCAGTCGGTCGGCGACATGGCCAAGTCGTCGGGCATGGGCGTCGGCGTCGGCGTCGGCATGGGCGTGAGCGCCATGCAGTTCCCGCTGGCCCAGCGTCGCAAGCGCCGGGTCCTCTTCACCCAGGCACAGGTCTACGAGCTCGAGAGGAGGTTCAAGCAGCAAAAGTACCTGAGCGCGCCCGAGCGAGAGCATCTGGCCTCCATCATACATCTCACGCCTACGCAGGTTTGTTTTGCACGCACATCATGTAATATATATCATATTTTGTTTTGTAATTTTTTGATACGCCGGTTCGACGACGAAAAAGTGAAGCTCGAGTAGGACGTCGGAGACGCTGTCCGGATCGCCCCGCGTACATACTGTATCTCGGCTAATTTCACGTTTCATTGTCTTGGGCAATTTCGAGTCGGCTCGGTGGCTTGGCAATTGTCATCGTTGCGCCTCTCTTTCTTCCGACGAAGGCTGTTGCTCGATCGAGAATGAAAAAAAAAAGCATCGTTGCTCAGATCATTGGTTGCATCCTGCGGCCATGTATAGTCGCCCTTGTGCAGCATGTACATACAATATTCGTAATGCATTGTCTGCGTAATCTTTGCACGACACCGATAATATCGCTTCTGGACTAAAAAACGTATGGAATTGTAATGCTTCCGTTTTTTTTTTACGCGTTGGTCGAAATTTGCTGATAATTTTGTTTGTATTATTTTGTACTTGCATCGACAGTGAACCGTGTTCAAGCCGTCAGCGGCTAAAGATTACATTTATAAAAAGAATTGGCCAGATACTTTTTTCTCTCGGATTTCGTATCTGTATATCACGTACACGCGCAGATTCGTCTAGGTGGGCAAGTTTGAATATACGTGCGTGTATGTACGTGCATGCTGGTGATGGAAAAGAGAAGGGATATTTATACGGGCGCGGCAAAGCCATGGCAAAGAGGAAAGAACGGAAGTCCGCACGCGAAGCTCGAACCGCTTGATTACAATCAGAGAGAGAGGCTGTTTTGTACCGGATAGACCCTATATATATATAAATATACGGGGAAGTTAAAATGGCCGAGGGTGAATTGAAATTGCTTCGACTGTCTGGTTTTGCGCAGACTTCTCTGTGTACTCATCCACATGTGTGTATACGTGTGTGTGGCGTGCATGCACATGAGCGCGCCTACGCATGCACACACATATACACAGGGTGTATCGGTAATCGATGCGAGCTCGCAGAATCCCAATACCGACGTGAGCTATATAGATATACAGTTGCATACGTGAAATTGAAGAGAGCACAAAATTGCTTAAGAAGCAACGATATTTCGAAACGATTTTTTCGCAGGCAAAAATGAGCCGCCGTTTTATAGACTTTCGCATTCACGTGAAATATCAAGCTTCCATTGAAAAATAATCCACGCAACTCCTGTACAATATTGGCGTTAAAAAAAGGTGACTACACTGCGATAAGCGTTTGCCACAAAACCGGGATAATGTTCAAGTTCGCACTTGCGATAGAAAATTATTTTCTGCTCGTTTCAGTACATTTTATTTCGTGAAACTGCAAAACGAAATCATGCGTCGCAATTGAACGTGATCTTTCGCGTGACATTGACTTGTTTGCTCAATAATACGTTTGGCACACGTGCAAGAATTTTTAATTGCACGTGCGAGTGTAGAATGTGCAATGTCAAAAATTGACCATTTAAAGTGTTTTAAAGTATATTATAATCTTTAATTGTCTTATATTTAGCTTGTTTTTTTTTACAATAATGTAATAAATATCAATCGACTAATATTAATTTAAATGATTTAACATTTGATTAAATCGCTTACATAACGATTTAATTTCAAAAGATTTACACCATTATTCAACCAATTTCATGACAGTAATACTACTTTAATCCTCCACCACTAGATGGCGAGTACCTTTTTGTCTGTGAATCTGCAAGTGGCAAAGTCAAAATAATAGTATAAGTCAAAGAGCAATGTGAAAATGCTTGCAAAGAATCGAAGAACTCTCTTGACTTTTTTCAGAATTTTCCGTTCACATTTGCGACTTAAAAAAAATCAGTTGGTCAGAGCGTCAAGAAAAACTCTAATAAGAATTAGGGGTAAAGGGAAATCGGAACGTAAAAAATGAAATAAAAATAAATTAAGGGACACTCTAAAATATACGGAACTCCATTTGGCCAATGCCATTGTTGCCTGTAAAGTGTATGGGTTGCAGCTTGTACGTATATATAACCACTGGATATACTCTGGGCTGGCGCTGCTCCATTGTCACAGAACGTGGCGTGCGAGCGACCACTCTTGGAGCCCCCTTTTGTCGCGCGCGCTATTTGTTATTTGCATTGTTATTTCACTATCACCATTATATTCCACGACATCCCACGATAATAGGCTTCTCGCTATCTTTCCTTTCGTCTTCTTACTTTTTTTCTTCGCTCGCGTTTATGTGCTGTGTACATTGACTCATTCTACTATATGTGACGCGCTATGATTTTGATGAAAGTGAGATGTATTTTTTTTTTATACACTTATCATACAGGGGTGAAGATTGCAACGATTTGTAATTTCAAAACTGTGATAGTGATTTTAATAAATCTCAATCTTGTCATGCATCTACATTCGTGAAGGACGGTTTTGAATGAAAAAAAAAAATTAGTTTCGAAAGGGGCTTTATACCATTGACGTCTTCTTACAGTTTTTCAAGTGAAAAGTGTCAAAGAGAGCAGGGTCAAGCAGTGCAAAGTATACTCAGCTGTCTTTAATTTTTAGGAATACGTCTATCCACGAACAAACGGGATCGTTACCCATCGAAAAATTCCCCGTGTTTTAGATGCCTTCAAACGCCGAAGGGAATAAGCGTGAAGTTTTTCTACAAATATTAGATATTTTTTTTTAAAACGTCATCTCGTGCAATAACGAAACGCAGAATAGATTGTGCGGCACCAATAAGAATTTTTAATCTTAAAGTCGTTTCACATCCGAAAAAGTGGTAATTCTAAAGATTGTTTTGAACGATCGACAATTGTCCTATTGACACATCGAGAGCAACGATTATTACAGCATTTGTTAGCATTGAGCGATCGCATTGTGTCAAGTAATCGATAATAAAGACCGTTTACAATATTGTAGGTGGATTAATGTGTCGAGTATGCCAAGCAGACGCAAGCTGGGCGCGCTTATGGGTTCATCATGCGAGTCGCACGCCATTCGACTGTCGTACACTTGTTTATGGCGCTTTAGACTATCATAAAAATGCTCCATCATGGCAGCTCGACACCTACCCATCTTATCCTATATTGTATGAATCGAACAAGTATTATAATACGATATATATGGGCTGTACCATGTAAAGGCCGGTAAATCAGAATAAAATGATAGTTACTCTCTTACCCTTCTTATTCTCATCCATGCAAATGCATTCGAAGGTAAATGGTTTTATCCTGGCATCAGAGAGTACGTTTTGTATGAAAACCCACTCAGTGAAAATGTACGAATTAAAAAATCATAATTAAATACGTAAATTAAATTTTGAGCATCTTTAAATCGAATATTACCGGGGGTATTAAATTTGCAGAAGTGTCATTTTTCAACTTTCTCTCTACGAGTGCATGGTTCGAACGTGCATAATTTTTCACCTCGCTTGGCGTAACCCATATATACCCACAAACACCGGTAAACAATGTGTTGTTGCCATCTTCGAGTGTGTGGCATACGGACGTAACAGAAGTTATATGCGCGCCTATATATTTTGTCTGTATAATACAGACGCGTGTATAAGGATAGGTACGAAGAATGAATGAATGAACGAACGAATGAATGAAAAAGAAGAGTCGTCATCATGAGCAGCGTGTCATCGCACGAACTTAGAACTCGACGCGTCGCGTTCTGCAGCACCATTGACCCAACGATCTCTTTTTTTTTTCTCCTCTGCGATCGAGCGACGACGTCTGTCTGTGTATACATGCGTGGTGGTGTATATACATATATATGGGCGTTAAGGACCTAGACGACGCGCACCCTCGACGCTCGTAATACGTATACGTATTACTCGACGGCAGTAGGTTTCGACGACGAACCGAACGAGCTACATATATGCATATATACAACACGACTATATATACACAGGCATCAAGCGGCAAGCGATAATTGCGTTTCTCTTTTTGCACCTCGAACGACAACGACGACAACGACGACGACGTCGAGGCCCTCGAATTTATTACGCGCGTCGCTCCAAGCAGCGCCCTATCGCGCGAATAGATGGGAAATCTGATATGTAGGCTGCTGCTGCTGCTGCTGCAGGTGCACACAACGACGACGTCGAAAGAGAGAAAGAGTTCGCTATGCGCGGCGTACACTGCTCGTCTTTTTTTTTTCTACCTCGCACATATACATACTCGATGCATTATACTCGCTGTGCTCGGCGCGTCTAAGTATGTTTGCGCGGCTGCTGCTGCTGCTGCTGCCTCGAATGCACTGGATGCGAGCGTAGGCGTGTCGCGCGCGCACCGAGGGTGCATACATTGTGCGTCGTGTGTACCCTTTGGCGTGTACACGGCTATATAGGCAGGAGTTCTCTCTTTCTACTCGCGCTTGCTCGTCGACGCGAATTATTTAGTCTTACAGCAGCTTCGCGCTACCGCTGCATCGTTGCTCCGTACAACGTATACCTATACGTACGTATGCACTGCCATAGATAGATACAGCACACACACACACACGAGAATTTCCATGTGTAGACGCGTGGGCGTGCGCTAAGTGCACTGCTGCTGCTGCTGCTACTCCCATCGAGCCCCCCCGAGCTTGTGACTTTTTGCGGCTGCTGTACACATTCTCTATCGCTCGTACAGTATAGTGTATATAGTACATAGACGACAGCTACTGCGTTTCTACTCGTACCTAAAGTACACCTAAGGCACTTATGATTAGCTCGTGTGCAATAGCTCGCGGCTCGGCAGCGCAGAGAAATTTTCTCTCTCTCGCGCGCGCGCTCGGCAAATACTTAAACGCGATATCGGTAGCGCGCGATATCTACGTCGTACTCGCGTATACATAATCGTGCTCCGTTAATTGCTTTCGAAACCACGCATTACGCGCGTATAATCGCGCGCAGCTTTGGCAAAACAAACCACGAATACGGTCGGAAATTAATTCTCGATAAAATATGCTCCTCGGGGATCAGCGTGGCACGTGGAAGCACAAAAATTCAAACGAATTGATATCGTATAAATATGTGAATTGGAATCGGGCGCGCTCACGGCAGTAGCAAATTGTGTTTGCTCTCGCCGCACGAGTGCAGTACGAAGCCTGGTGGCTCCGGAAGAGCGCAAACATCGCTCGCTCGCTCGAGCGCTCGGATGGCTTAAAAAGCACGCGATATAATTCCAATGGGCTTGACTAATCAGAAAGCCATTTGCGCGCGCGGCGCAGTTTGTGTACGATTAATAAGCGCGCACAAGAACCACCGACCGCGCGTCGAGGACGAGCTCTGGCGGCACACGAGTATAATAAGAGCGTTTGCCCGAGGGATCTACTATGAGAGAGGGCGTGGGCGAGTTAAGGGGTCGCCTTATACCACCACCGACCCTCGCTGTAATATATAATAATACGCGTATCTGCCTCGAGGAACGGATGTATTTATCGCTGTACAAACGGCTATGTATGCGATATCAATTTGTGTCGAGCGATCGTCGCGTCGTTTAATTTCGATACAACGAAAATATTAATTATCGCGTTACGCACGCATCGTAGTTATACGTCGTCGAAAGGATCGTCGCATAGGCAATAAACGCGCATCGCTCTCTTAATGAGTCGAGTTCGCAGGCTGCCAATGGGTGGTATACAACAACAGCAGCTATAGAGCTCGAGTCGACGACACAAGAAGCTTGGTCAGCCGGAATAAAACACTTGTCGCGTCGCGTCGTGTATAACAGTAGGCGTGTTACGTTTGTATAACTATACACAAAAGCAGTGGTTACAAGCAAAAAAAAAAAAGAGCGAGCAACAATACGTGCCGAGCATACGTCGCGAGGGGGGGGCCACTCCCACACGGCTAATGTGCCCAGTAGCCGAAATAATCGCCACATACCGGCGTGAATGTAAGCGCGTTATACGTGCATTACGCACTCGAACGATCTCGGGGCTCCGAGTGTCGAAATTGCCCCGAAGCTATTGCTACTGCTATTACTACTATTACTATACCGTACAAGCGGCAGCTGCAGCACATGGGTTAAATTGCGCCCTGTGCAAAAAAGGTTTACATTCACACATACAGCCGTGTCCGCGCATACATAAACCGATCAATCGTGATCTGCTCTGTAAAAGCCATGTCCCGAGCAGAGATTTTTTCCTCCAGGCGCGCGCAGAGACTTCGTATATGCTTGGCATCCCTTGTCACGTGTGCACATACTCGGAATAGGGCCGATCGTGCGCGACAAAGTGGATTAACCGCGTGTGTTTTACTTCCACACCCCCGCAAAGTGCGGCTATAATTGGCCAATAATATGGTACCGCAATCGCCTATAGCGTCACCATCGCGTCTCTCGAAAGGTGCGTCGTGCGAAATTTGCTTTATATAACTGTTTTATGCTCGTACTTGAGAAATTTGCGTTTACGAATTTCAACACTTGTACGGTGCTTTAACAGAGCAATTGGTTTTTTTACTTTAAGTAAACAGAGCATCAATTATAATTCCAAGGCTCGATTCGGCAACGTGTATATATGTGCTAGACGTTTGTGAGCTGTCAATCATGTGTATCGAAGTGAGCGTACGCCTATATATACGCAGTAGTATATGGTTCGATCTCCTCTCGAGTCGCCGTTGTCCTCGTCGCGTCTTACTTGCCCCTAACGTGGCAAAGTCAACATTAGCCCATGCGTTGAAATTTAAATTCGTGAATTTCAATTTCTTCATATACGACGACGACGACGACAGGTATATATAAAAGCCTAATACATACATAGACTTGCTGGCGCTTCAATTTCAAACTTTGCTTTGCTGCTGCTGCTGCTGCTGCTGTTGCTGTTGCTGAGCTAAGTCTCTGTCTCTCTTTCTCCTTTTGGACGTAGAGGATGACGACGGCTACAAGACTGCGGGGAAAAAAAAAGGTTCTTTTCTCCAGCTATATAGCGCGGGAGCCGTGCGCTATACGGCAGCAAAGCAAACAAGAGGATCTCTGCCTCGCTCGTCCTCGAGTGAAAGAGCCGTGCGCGGACGAAGAGAATTTCATTTCTCAAACTCGAGAGCTAAAACAAAGTATATAAGAAATCGTATGTATATACGAGAGAGACTGACGGTACGGCATGATGAGCGATGTATATTGTGTGTTTGTCCTGCGCGAGATGTGCGATGCGTCAGCGCATATAATACATTACAATATGTATATAATCAACAATGGCGAAACATTTTAATCGCGACGTTCGATTGTCAATGTGCTCCATTCGCGCGTCACACGCGTTATATTCTTCATTATGCAAAAGAACCATTACCTTTTATAACCGTGCTTTGTCTTATACAATCATCCTTTCTTTACCTCTTACAGATTTCTAGATAAAGGTACTTGCCATCTAGTGGTAGAGTTGGGAAGTTGCATTATCGTATTTAATTTGGTTGAAAACTGATTTCAATTTTTTTGTAAAATTAGTCAAAACGAAGCCAATTAGTATAGTGATGTATTATAAAACATTTGGACAAACATTTTTTGGTCTTTTGGCCATTATTAATGTTGAGCATTTCTACCAGGGTACAGATGTTAACCCATTAACGACCAAAATGCTTGTTTTTTTGTTGGTTTTCGCAGCGATTTTTTTTGAAGTTTTAGGCCTTAAAAAAATTTCGCATGGACCTATTTCGATATAAAATTTAATGCCCTTTCAGAAACTGAGCTCAAAATTTTGATTTTTTGCAAAAATTTTTACGTTTTTTTTTTGTCTAAATAGCTAACATTACATTTGGAGCTCAGGTTCTGAAAGGGCATTAAATTTTACAACGAAATAGGTCCATGCGAAATTAAAAAAAATTTTTTTTTTGAAACTACAAAAAAAATAGCTGCCAAAACCAACAAAAACAAAGAAATGGATAAAAATTACGAAAATTATAAATGTTTACACTAGCTGGAACCAAGTTTAAGGAATCAAAATATATGTTACGATTTCGTTCTCAGGTCTTCGCATTACAACTCTTTACTCTTTCGTGTTGTTTATATTATGAATCCAAATTGAGTTTCGTGCAGCACAAAGGAAATTACAAACGATACACAAACATAGTCTTGTTTAGATAAATGAAAATACATAACTCGCGTAATAATTTTTGTTTGAACTTGTGCGCTCAACATATCAAATGATAATTCAGAATAATATAATAACAATGTGTTACAATTAATTGTACGTATATTTCTCGTGAATTTAAAACAGTTTATGATTTTCCTATTGTCAAAATAATGACGGTCGATTCCCTTTTAAAGGATCCACCGCGCACACATTCGACGATGTATATCCTTCATTTTTTTCCAATGAAGCTATCCGCTTTCAAAATTTCAATAAGCTAAATATTATTCTTCAATAAAACTCATTGTGTCGCACGGTACGCAATGCGCGTTACCTTTTTTCCCATGATAGATCGCTTAGAAGTCGCGTGCAATTCTCGCGCCTCATAGCGATGCAACGAAGCAATTTCCCTTCTTTTTCATTAGAAATTTCGAGGATATAGCCTCTACCATCTACACTGGGAGGCTTTATTTCAAAAGCGACGAAAATTCGATGATATCGATTCGCAGATTGCGCTTACGCCGTTTGATTCAGCCAATTGGCGCTGAGTATATAAATTCTACGCGCAGAATGCCGAGCTATCAAAGACCGATAAATTCCCTCGCGCCCATTCGGGCGGCAGAGATCGCGCTCGCATCTCGCGCACGCCATGTATATAATGGATACGAGCGCGATATTCGATTCTCAGCTTGCAGAGCTGTCAGGCGCAGCGCATTCCACACATTATGTACACAGCTATCTGTGTGTGTGTGTGTGTCGTCGCGAGCTTGACAAAACGTCATGAATCATATTGGATCGTAAGGTATTAGATTGCGTAATCGAGCTCGCGTATTCTGCATATCTCAAAATACAAGCAGAAAACTTGCTGTATTAGAAAATGATTTTTAAAAATCGATAGAAATATAGAAACTATACGAAGCATGAAGATGTTGAGTAGTGGTAAGTATTATTCGCTCCCACACGGCACCCCATTGCAGTTCCATTTACAGCATATATGCGTGTATAAACAGAAAAATATACGACACGCGCTCACATACGAACCGACGGACTCGTTCGATTCTCCTTTTTTTTTTAATATATATCCTGCGCGCGTTTCTCTCCGACGCAGACTATGATTCCATCATCTCTCTCTCTCTTGGGTCCGGCGCGTCGAGAAAAGCTGTTTACACAGCACAGTCTATATGTATTATATGCGAGCGCATATTACAGGCAGCAGCAGCGAATATCGCGTCGCTCTGTGTGTATGTGGCCTTATACACACGCGAGAGACTTGAAATAACAGTTTCTCATTCCCTGTCGGCCGCCGCCACCGAACGACCGACCGACCGACGCTATACACACGCAACGGTGTGTACTACGAATGCGAGCTTCTGCACGTCCGTGAGATATAGAGAAAGAAAGAAAGAAATCCTCTCTTTTTTTTGTTAGACAAACAGTCCCGACGAGGCACGTATTATATCAAAGTGTAAATTTTTCAAAAATCGTACAACTGTGGATTTCCGATGTAATTCTGATCGATGTAGCTACTTGAAGCAAAAAAAAAAGTATTCATTCGTCTTGGCGATTTTCTGAAACTCGTAATCGCTCGCAAGCTCAATCGCAGCTAAAGGGTTCGCAAGTGCAACGAACATCTCACAAATGTATGAAGGAAACAAGACTCCAAATACCAAGAGTAAATATAGTACAGTGCATAATAAGGGCAAGGTCGGACGAGCAGATGACGAGATGATTCGTCTTGTACACAGCCGCAGCAAGTGCTCGTAATATAGTAGTCGTGCGTGAAAGCTTATATTATATACGCGTGGTATAAAAAGCCCCCGCGAACGAGCCAGAGAGAGAGGTAAATCGAGCGGTCACTTGATTCCACGTCGCGTGTGCTTTTCTCAAGAGGAAAGTGTAGCACGTGAAAGTGTACTCTCTCTCTCTCTCTCTCTCTCTTTCAGAACTCGGTGGCCGCAACGATGTGATTCACTTCACGAATGCACTTCATTATGCAGTCTTTTGTCCTCGCCGGAGCTCTCTCGCAGAGAGCCGCGCGCGCGCGCATGGAAGCTGCCGCTGCTTCTCTAGGCTTCGTGTTTTTGTATCATATATAGACGTGCATGATTTTTTTTTTCATGCTCATAAAAACCAACGCTGTTGCGCGCGAATATAATGAATACATATCTATATAAGTATATATTTTATAAACAGCGCAAAGTAATAGCACTTTCACCGCGCAAGGAAGAGAAGTTGACTGCTACTGCCTGTACTGCATGGCTGCTTGATGTTTGTATAATAGATATTATTCGAGTGTCCTCGTCTGAAGTAGACACCTTATGTGTGTGTGTGTGTGTGTCTGTAGGTGTGTGCGCGAGCCTGTGCTCGACTCTCTGTCTATACATACAGTTGTGGGTGTGTGTGTGTGCGTACGCAAGAAAGTGCGCGACGTTTAGTTACACATTTTATGTATCCTTTCATTATTTTTCAATTGTTGAGCGTTGCTGTACTGCAAAATACAATTAACGCATTGTTTGCGATTGCGATTCTCGCGACCCGAGCGACAATGAACTCTCTCGGATTTGTGGATTTGGCTTTTTACCGCTAACTATGAGCGACCCTCAACGAATCAAACGTCCGTATAGTCGTACTCGAGTACACAACAACGCGGATATATTTTTTGCTCTTTATCTCGAACTCAACTATAGTTACGATCTCGCTTCTGAGCAGTCGCAAATTAGAGGAGGGCAGCTCAGAGGACTGTACAAATTTTTTACACTCGCGATTCGTCGAAAAAAGATAATAAAAAAAACTTGGAGATCCTTGCCACACGTTTCAACTCTCATATAATAGCGACACGCACTTACTCTTTACGCGTTGTACACTCCTTTGCTCGCGAGCTGTTGATCGTAATTTTTGATAATCTTCCTCCGTAAATGGCAGTGTAGTGTATGCGCGACCACATTTGCTCCGACCGAGCAGTTCTCATGTACGTGAAAAATTAAAAGCTTCTGGTGGCTGAGTGTCTCTGCAGCAAGCAAAGGACACTTCTGTAGTGCTCCTTGCTGCACGAATTGAATAAGGATCTTAGCAGCTACAGTGATTTGATTGTGTTATAAGTACATAATACCGACCTGCTGCTGTTGCTAATGTCGCTTAACGGATTTTAACCGTCTAATTTTTCACTCCAATATTTTTTTTTCTTCAAAATCGTGTCGCGTAAAAGGATGACGTCAAGGAATTTAAAATTGAAAATTTGGATCAATGCTTCATGTGCATGCGCGGATATTACACGTACCATTGTTGTGTGATATCGTTATACACAGACACGCGGCGTACTATATTAAAAATTTCTCGAGTGGCGTGTAAACTGATTAACTCCTTCAAAGGATGTGCCAGCAAGAGTTTTTTCAATTTTTTCACGCGTTAAATCCTTCATATCTCCCTCTCACTCTAGCTTTCTCTCTCTTGAGATCTCGGATTAAGTAGGTCTCTATACAGTGCCTAAAGTACCCGAGTCGTGCGGCACATTCATACACACACACAAGCGCGCATATCGATAATAGGCGCGGGGCGTGAAGCGCATCGAAATTTCCTTTTGTAGGCTTTACGCCCATGGGCAAATCCGCTGAGCGATGGCGCGCGCGCGTGAAGTGGAAGTAATCCGTGTCTATATATGCGGTACGCGCACGACGGCCGCCGCATTATATAGGAAAGATTATAACGCGGCTTTGCTCGTCGCGCGTGGCAGGATCCACACACGAGCACACAGACACACGTATACATATAAACGTCCTGTCATAAGCAGATGTACATAATAACCCATCGTTGCAGCGTCCTACTCGCATTACAGCACGCGTATGATTCGGCGGTGGCTGTGCGGCTCCCTGATTGTTTATCCAGCGCATCGAGTCCGTTCAATTGCCGTTAAAACGCTTTTGGCACGCAATTATAAACTCTCGACATTGCTAAAAGGGCCAGTAGATAAGGGAGCTGGAAAAAAGGAGGTTGTCTCGCGAAAACTACAAATTTGTCAAAAAAAACACGAGTTTTTATAAGTGGGTCAAAATAATACTTTTTTACAAAACCGTGCGCACGTATGTCACCGATCTTGACGCGCTTTTGGTATGTTATAGTACATGGTAAAAAGGTCCCAAAAACAAAATTTTAGACCCCCTCCCCCCTCCTACCCCCCACTTCCGGTATAAACGTCCATTTTCGATCTATATTTTTTCTGAGGACATGAAGTAATTAAAAAATCTGAAAAAATTCATAAAAATACTTTTCAACAATCCAAACAACCTTGAATTTTTTCAGATTTTTTGAGAGCTTCAGGCCATCAGAAAAAATTATTGAAAATTTCAAAAATCGAGATACGGCGGTATGAGCCGATGTAGTACTCGGAAATTTTTTCAGTTATTTTTCGCATTAAAAAACATAACCTCAATTTTTTTCAAATTTTTTCAGATGACCTAACGCACCTTTTGAAGCCAAAAACCGATTTTTTTGACGAAACTAATTTTTTTAGGACAGTACGGAGCCTCGAAAAATCTGAAAAAAATTTTTTCTTGTTTTTTTCATCAAAATACGTAATCTCAAATTTTTTCAGATTTTTTAATTGAAGGCGATAGCTTCTAGGGCCGAAAAATGCTATTTTTAACAAAAAATGGTTCCTAGAACCCGATGGTTCCGGTGAAAAAATTTGAAAATATTTTTTTTGAATTCCTTGTCAAATTTTAATAAATTTTGACCGTTTCAAAAGTTCGATTGAAGCTTCCTAGCTCATTTTAGAGCATCAAACGAGTTTTATCATTCCTTAATGTCTTCAGAAACGTCTTCAGATATTTTGCACTAATCTTTGTCCTGCTCTAAAATGAGCTAGGAAGCTTCAATCGAACTTTTGAAACGGTCAAAATTTATTAAAATTTGACAAGGAATTCAAAAAAAATATTTTCAAATTTTTTCACCGGAACCATCGGGTTCTAGGAACCATTTTTTGTTAAAAATAGCATTTTTCGGCCCTAGAAGCTATCGCCTTCAATTAAAAAATCTGAAAAAATTTGAGATTACGTATTTTGATGAAAAAAACAAGAAAAAATTTTTTTCAGATTTTTCGAGGCTCCGTACTGTCCTAAAAAAATTATTTTCGTCAAAAAAATCGGTTTTTGGCTTCAAAAGGTGCGTTAGGTAATCTGAAAAAATCTGAAAAAAATTGAGGTTATGTTTTTTAATGCGAAAAATAACTGAAAAAATTTCCGAGTACTACATCGGCTCATACCGCCGTATCTCGATTTTTGAAATTTTCAATGATTTTATCTGAAGGCCTGAAGCACTCAAAAAATCTGAAAAAATTCAAGGTTGTTTGGATTGTGGAAAAGTATTTTTATGAATTTTTTCAGATTTTTTACTTGCTTCATGTCCTCAGAAAAAATATAGATCGAAAATGGACGTTTATACCGGAAGTGGGGGGTAGGAGGGGGGAGGGGGTCTAAAATTTTGTTTTTGGGACCTTTTTACCATGTACTATAACATACCAAAAGCACGTCAAGATCGGTGACATACGTGCGCACGGTTTTGTAAAAAAGTATTATTTTGACCCATGTATATAAGGCGCGTTTGTGTGCCAATGTTTTCTCTGATAACTTTGCTACTGTTTGGAGAGAGCTTGAGAGAGGAAAGAGAGAGAGAGAGAGAGAGAGAGAGAGAGAGAGAGAAATCAGAAACAGATCGTCACTGAGAGAAACTCGACGAGTGTGCACGATGTATTCTCTCAAATTAACCCTACCATTCGTCCCTAGTAGGAATTTTCATCATTAATAAAGGCTTGATGCTCAAAAAATAAACATTTAAAATGTCTCAATATTATTATTAAATTACAAGACGATTTAACTTCAAAAAATTTACACCCAGTATTCAACCACTTTCATAACAATAAAACTATTTTAATCCTACACCGCTAGATGGCGAATACCTTTATCTAGAAATCTGCAAGTGGAAAGGTCAAAATAAATTTATAAAACTATACGTATCGAGTAAATGTATTTTATATTAATGGATGATGATGTTTGATGGTTTGTTGCAGGTGAAAATTTGGTTCCAAAATCACCGGTACAAATGTAAAAGGCAAGCCAAGGAAAAAGCAATGGCAGAGCAAAACGCACAAAATCAGGTGAGCGCTAATTTAACACATCTATACATTAATGGCCTATAAACAATTCGTTACCGAATTCGATTCCCGCGCTGAATTTATGGATTTATTATTCGAGTACGTGCGCATGCACATGCACAGCAGTAAGGTACATATAGAGAACGAGACATTTTTGCCGTCTCTCGCTCGCGGAAAAGAGAGAGAGAGACGTGTCATGTCTCATAATCTTGACTATACACAGGTACACGTTGCTTCTCGGGCATGTATACGTAATATATAAACTTTACATATACACGTAGGGAGAGACGAACGAGAGCAGCAACAGTAGCAGCAGCGGGGCACGAAACGGGCAAAAAAAGTGCAAATGCCGCATAAAAAAACCGACGTTGCCGATCGTCGCGATAATGTGTTGACCCGGGACGAGGCCACAGCGCTACATATGACGCTACGAGGACTAGAGCATATATACCTAACGTCGAGGAATACAAGTTGCATAAAGACACGCGCTCCCGTCTATATATAGAATATTTACTATATAAGCACACGTATAATAGAGACGAGCATAGCCCTTTACACACGCAGTCATATACTAATATATCTCCAGTCGAGCGCACCCCCGAGCAAAATCTCAAGAGCACAAAAGGTAATAATCCATTCCCATGTGTAATGATCGACGCGCGTTGCAGTGAGTGTCTTCTTTTATCTTAATATTTTTACATTACCATTTTTCCTTCGCATCATCCTTCCGTACCGTCGTAATTATCAAATTTGCCGCACACGTATCGCTGACTAAATTGTATCGAGGAAATATTGCCGTACACCCGGGTCGACATAATTGCACCGTGAATGCGTATAATGCGTGCGCGCAGGACATGTCCGGGAGTCGGTCCATTATAAAAAAATTCCAGAACGTGCCCGTTCGCGCGCATGATCGACGACAATGCTCGTCCTATTGGAGTACGAGCTGCGGCTCGATGCGTACACTAAACGCGCGAAGATAAGCATCGACACGGCTGCTGCCGTCGTCGTCGTAGCCGCCGCCGCCCTTGACAATGCACGAGTATAGCAAAAGAAAAAAAGAAAATCATTGAAAAGCTATGGTACTGTCGCGTGCTAGTATATAATGCGCATGCCTAAAGATGTATCATCTTCGACGATCTTTCCCTCTGCAGTCATCGTTCCGTTTTTCGGCATAATGTATAATGGAGATGAGTATAGTGTATAGCTCGACTCGATGTTATTACCGTGCACGTAATAATGTACGTATAATCGAGGTGCACGCACCGACCGATTGTGTCGTGCGGCCAAACATCGAGCTCGCTAAACGGGAATTAAATGGAGCTGAAAATAATCTCTCCGGTTGATCTCTCTTTTGCGCGAGTGTATATATACAGAAGAGCGGGCTTATGCACTGAGAGAGAGAAGTTGAGTCGTCGCCGATCGCCTCTCGATTTGAATCAAACGTTGCCTTCCTTGCTGTTGCTGTTTCCCCTTGTTGCGCCACTCTATGTGTGTGTGTGTGTGTAAGCGTGTGTGTGTATACAAAGCAGGCACCCCATAATTCACTCGTTAGTTTACTTTTGCGTGATGTTGCTGCTGCTGCTATTGCTCCCACCTCGCAGCCAGTCAAACTCTCGCCCTTTACTATATTATACGGTTATAACGTGGAGCAAACGCAAACTTTTACCCCTGCACAGACGTGAGCGCGCGCGAGATTCGTAGATGTGTTGAAAATTTCGAGGGTGCGAGATGGGTGCAAAATACAGAGAGAGAGAGAGAGAGAGAGAAAGCGAAAGATAAAGAGATAGAGAGAGAGAAAAAAATAGAGCGATCAAATAAAGTTATTGTGCTGCAGAGAGGAAGCAATGAATTGATGAGGACTTTTTGCCTCGATCGCTCGCTCACTGCGGATATAAACACACGCGACCAAAGTTTTCTTATTACTTCCGATACGGGCTAATATTTGTATCTCTCTCTTCTCGTGGCTATTATTATCACATTTATGAATTTGCTCAAAGTGAAAGCGCGTGTCGCGTATCTCGCAATCGTCTCGCATATGAGAATGTACGAGAAGGTTGCTGTATCGTATAGTGATGCAGTAATTACAATGTGTTCGTCCCCAAAGCCAATCTCGTGCGGTTTTCGACGGACTATGCGCAGTGGGATTGCCCAAAGTCAGAGTGATATTGGTGTTAGGCTAATGCTCGGTGGTTTAGCCGATTTCAATTCCGACTGCGTCTCTATTTGCCGTGCACTCTGCTCTCCCTCGCCCCTCCACTCCCTCCCTCCGCCTCTCTCACTCTCTCGTTCTTTCTACGATATATATGTACGGTTCTCTATCTGTATTCGGTCGATCGTCATTGCCATTCGGCGAAACGAAGCCACGCAAGCGTAATTGCAAGCGCCCGTATATGTTATATAGCTGCACTCTACAAATGCCCATCGACGATCCTCAAAACTTCGACGCACGGTAGACACAAGTATCTCGTTGAATTTTTTCTGTTTCTGTTCGATTTTTTTTTTTTTTTTAATATTTTTGTGAGCTCGTGTGACACAAGTTTGAATTTTCATTGTATATGTTTTTGCCCAACTCGTATCGATCCGAGTTTAATGGAAGCGAATTGATGCTTCGTTATCGACAAAAAAAAACACACGTATCAAACTATCGAAGCATCGGGAATAAATTGTCAAGGTATAAGGCTCGTTGCAGTTGGCCGCGCATTTCGAGTCGCACGCAAAATAATCCGCGTTGTTAATTAACCTTTGCTACCTACAGGCATACCGTCTCGGGATCGTAAATTGGAGTCGAGGTCGCGGAGAAAAAAGCGAGGAATAATAATGGTATTTACGTACACGTGCGCGAGCGAAAGGGTAAACGAGAGCAGAAGAGGGCGTGGGATAGGTAATATTATAACGTATATATATTCGCGCTCGCGCAACTCGTCGAGAAGCAATCGAAATGACGTCTGTACGTGACGCGAATTCGAGGCAGTACATACGTCACGTAGGTCGGGATTCGCCGGTGCAGCGCTGCTGCACGAGTTGCTACTGCAGCGAGCTCGCGTACACACATAGCAGCTCAGCAAAATCAGCCTCCCTCTTTTTCTCTCTCTATCTCTTACTCGTTCAAACGAACGTCAAAGAAACCGCGAAACTACCTTTTCGCTCGCTCCAGACACACAGCACAGCACAGACACATACAGACAAACGTATTTTCTTTCGCTTCTTCATCTTCCTCTCTTTCTCTCCGCTGTTTTTCTGCAAACGTGTGCAATCCCTGCGCTGGCCCGAGCTGCTGCACAGCAGCACATCCGACTACTTATAATATATACCTATGTATAGGCGCGCGTGCACCGGCACCGTCACGAGCTTTCAATATTCCGTTTAACGGTGTGTACGTGCATGTGAGTGCGAGCCATTACGTGTGTACATAGCACACACACAGACGCACGTACATACGTAGAGAAAACTGCTGACCCGAGCCCGAGTGTTTTCGCAACTTTCGGCTTATTTCCGTGGCTTCTGCCTACTACTTCTGCTACTGTGCGTTAACGTCAGCACAATCGCATTCTTTACGTACCATACGTCGAAATTAATACAGCAATTCTATCCGGTCGTTCCAGAGGGGGCCCGATCGCGACGAATTTTCTGCAGTATTTTCTCTCCGCTTTTTTTAAATTTACTGCCTTACTTTTCGCTCTAATGACAGGACTCGGACGCGTATAAAGCTCGCTTGCAAGCGCGTGCGCGAGTTCATAATATTACAGAGAGTAAACGACAAATCTCGAGCTGCTTTTAAATAATAATACGTCGAGTAAAATATTTGCTATGCTAACGCACGCGAGTGACGGAGTAATATTTTGACTATATCACGTGCTCGTATCTACGCAGGTACTATATTGGTATAAGCACACATCGTATTATTCGCGCAGCATCCGTGGAAATAAAATAAAAATCGGTGCGCGTCTGAGCAGCGACTGCTGCGTGACTGTGTATACGTGTGCGCAATTTGCCGCTGTACTGGTACACTATATATAATATATACCTGCGCACGCAGTACGCATTTCTCTTTCGTTTTATTTTATTTTGCCCCCTCGTTGTCGTCGTCGTCGACGTCGCAGCTACAGCAGCAGCAGCAGCAGTACGCAGTATCAGGCAAAAAATCTTTCCCTCAAGTACCTCTAGGCCGGCGTTTCGTGCACGAAGGAAGAGAGAAAGAGAGAGAGAGAGAGAAAGAAAGGGAGAGCTGAGCGAGCGCGGAAACGGCCTCTCAAGAGGGCTGCTGTGCTGCTGCTGCTGCTGCTACCGCCGCTCGGCAACGTCGCCATCTTTGGCTACAGTCAGCCTCAGCGATCAATGTAGTACATTGTACAGTACGTTTCTACGTGCACGCACACACATCTTATATATAATTTTCCTCTCGCTATGTTTTCACTTGCCTACCTAACAGTTTTTTAATTTAATATAAATTAAATCTAAAAATCTACCCATGCATCAAAATTACGTACGAATGAATATAAAAAAAAAACTCGAAGCTCGGAGTGCGAGCTAGCGAGTCTTCGCATATAAAGAGATCAGAATTAAAGCGTAAAACGTAAAATTCGAGTATAATATTTCTCGACTTGAGCCATGTACTTGAATTTAATGCGTTCACGGCGCTGCATCCCAGCTTCAATTTTCAACGCGTAAAATATTGATTACGTGTGCATTATAATATGCGCATTATTATACTATAAAGTGGCCGCAAAATTACGCTACGTATACACACCTCGCTTACGCGATAAAATTGTACTTGCACCGCACACGCAAACGCGTGACCAAACATGACAGATAAATCAGCGCCTATATACAGTTACAATATATATTATTGTATGCTAGTGTAACAACTAACAATAGCAGCAGCGGCTACGGCGGCTCTGATAAAGTGCACTTGGCTACTGCGAATTTCGACGCCGATCCGCGCATAAGCCGTGCGTCCTCTCTTGGTGCACACAAATGCATCTACGCTCTCTCGTACACACACGAGGCGCAGTTTGAATTGATTATTTTTTTTTTCACGCGATGCAACGATGTTACGTTGCGCGTGCGTAACTCGTGCACTACGCGATAATTTGAAGCAAATTTGTTCGATCAATTTCAAGATTTAATGTGACAAACAACTACTGCCGGGCAGGTAGCCACAGTTTATAGATATTTTTGTCTCGCGTGCTCCGTAAGCAAAGCTTCTCTTCTGCGCGAGCAGCATCGGCTCGTTGCCCAAAAGATACAGAGAGAAAGAGAGAGAGAGGCAGAAAAAGAAAAGAGAGAGACAGCTCACGTCGTGTATTCGATGTTGATACAGCTGAGTGGTCGTCAGGTAGTATACATATAGGTATTCTGCGCTTACGCGCTTTGCACTCGTCGTCCTCTCTCTCTCTCTTTCAGCTTCTGTTTGGCATACCTAAGCCCAGAAAAAGTATTGCTTATATATACACACTGACGCACGCAAATATATACGTACACGCTACAAGTAGACGCGAGCATATATATATATTTTACGTGTGTGCGCGTGTGTGTGTTTGTACCGTCGGCTTACGATGTGTACAATAATATACGCGGTGCAGGAGTCTTTCGCCGCTGCATACCTATACACACATCCCCCGAATGCTCTTTTCCTTTTTTGTACTCTCGGAAAGTTTGCTTTTTATCTCGGGCTCGCTGCATCCGATGTATAAGTTTCTCTTCGTAACCATACTACATCTTTCTCTCTCTCTCTCTGTCTCTTTCGGACCAGCCATATATACATTGGTCGAGCGCTGAGATGTATTTTTTACCAAATTTTTCCTTCGCGCAATCGATCGTTTGTTTTCGGAGCGCAAAAATGTAATCGCGTAACTATCGTCCGGCAGTAGCTGCATGGCGGCAGCTCCTAACGAGTATTACACTTGACATTTCGAGTCGTTTGCCAGTGACGTGGCCACTTTCGTATATTTATATGCACTCGAGTATTACGCGCAGAGAGATCTTCCGGCTCGCTCGCTCGCAACGAGCTGCCGCTGCTGCTCCTACTCTGTGTGTGCATGAAAGTACACATATAGTGGGCACGAGGCGAGCGTAATTGTGTGCCTATCCTACCTGTCGTTTCTATCGGTACAAGCATATATTATATTATAACGAAACATTTAATTTCGAAGAAGACTGCAGGCATCTGTCTTATATGTAGAAAATTATTTGGAATTTGCCACTTGTAGATTTACACATAAAGGTATTCGCCATCTGGTGATGAAGGTTGGATTTAAAAATGATTTAATTCTCGTAACTATTATGTAAAATTATGAGAAAAACCTAAATCAGTGCAGAAACATTAATTTTTATTCAAAATATTTGAATTAAAGTATAGAATTAAATCTATTTTGTTCAGTTTATGGACAGTCCTCTTTTACCCAAGACGCGTCAATGCATGCTCGAATCAAGAATCTCTAAAATTATTGTACGGTAACTTTTTGCTATATTTATTCGTGTACATAACGTCGCAATAGGCACCAGGTAGCGAAGTTCGTACATAATAACGAGCTAACGCGAGCTTTTGCTTTGCGATTGCCGCTTTTGCGCGAGCTACGAGCGGAATTATTCCCGTATTTATACATCTGCGTGTTTATATATGAGTACTTGCAGTCAAGCTGCCGCTACTGCTGCAACGCATGCACATTATATGTATCGCAAGCCGCCTAGCCTCTGTTTACTCATGGCCGCGCGCAGTTTATATACGTAATATGCACGCTGCAGTGTATTTGCATGTGTGCGTGCGCACATGTACGTAGGTTCGTACGCTATATAAGCGCTGAATCGATACTGCAGGAATGTCTCGTCTCTCTTTTTTTAACACACAATATTAAATGCGTGACGCAGCAGCGGCTAGCGCGCAGATATGTATAGCGATGCGCATCGTTGGCGCAAAAAAATTTGCGGTCGAAGACGCGTGGGTCGAGTCGAGAACTAAAATCTCCCCGTTCGTGCATTGATTTTTTTTCATATCAGTCATAAAATTATTGTTCAAAAATATAAATGCTATATAAAGATGATTTTGTTGTTGTGATTTCAGAGCGCGAGTTCGCCCCGACGAGTGGCCGTGCCCGTGCTGGTGAAGGACGGCAAGCCGTGCGGCAGCGGCGGCGGTCAGGAGGCAGGTCGCGGCGGACCCTCGGCGGCCCTGGCCAGTCCGGCGCCCCACATGGGCGGCGGCAACGCCGGCGGCGCGGCTCAACACGGGGGCGGCGGCGGCGGCGGCCACCACGGCGCCGGCTCGGGCATGCCCAGCCACCACAGCATGAGCCACGTGATGTCGGGCTCGCAGAGCCTGCAGCACTGCTCGTACCAGAGGGTCGCCGCGGCCGTCAATCAGCAGGCGGCGATGCAGCAGCAGCAGCAACAGCAGCAGCAGCAGTGCGGCGGCTACCTGCCGATACAGGGCCGGGCCTGGTAGTGCGCGCCGTCCGCGGCCGCTGCCGGAGCCGCCGCAGCAGCAGCAGCCGCGGCCTACGCCAACGCGCCGGCCAGCGCCGCCTGGGCCCTCGCCGCGGCCGATCCCTGGTACTCCATACCGGACGAGAGTCCTTGAGCTCGTTATCGTCGTCCCGTGCTCATGCTTGGCTGCTCGAGGAGGCCCGTGAAGCTCGAGGATCGCGGAAAGCCGCGGGATTGGTCCTCGACGTCGTCGTCGTCGTCGTTGTCCTCGAGCGACGAGAAAAAGGATTTCGATGACGGCGACGACTTTGAGTAGCGTGGATGCATGGTGCACAGAGTGAGAGCTGAGCGACGGATTCGAGCAAGTGATTTTGCGTTATCGATCGGTACCAGTGCGATGCGAGGCCTGCATTTTCGAGCGTAGACTTTTGTGTAACAATTGAGAGACTATATGAGATGCGTCGCTTCCGTCGCGCGTCTGCGGGATAATTTATATATTAAATAGAATTTGGTAGAACCACGTTTGCGCGACACCGACGTGTACGTGATCAACTTTTTCAACTCGACGTTCCGAAAAAGAAAAGAAAAAAAAAAGGTTAAAGAACAGAAAACGTCAATCAATTTTTACGTCCCTGCGGTTACTGCTATTGTACGTGTACATATTTTAAATATTTTAAATACACACATATATTATATATTGTAGATTGTGTCCAGTAATTTTTGTGCCGTCCTATTTCTGGATCGTGCGCGAACGTTCTGTGCTGTAAAGTATACCTTATTACTATTATTATCATCATTATTATTATTACCATGATGCTGAAGTAGGGATTGAGTAATGATTGGAATAAAAGGTTTATTTTTCACACCCATTTGATGTGACGGTAAAAAATAAAATTTTTCGATGCGTCAAAAGCATCTTCACCGGTCATCGACTTTTGTAATTCTTATATTTCAACTATCACTGAATCCTTCTCTTCGGCGTGTGATTAGTTATTGCACACGTGGTGTGTGTTTGTTCAATTCTTTATTCCGCGTATAATATAAATAATATATTATAAATAGAAAAATGAGAGAATGAGAGTGCGTGATCGAATATTGAATTGTTTCGTTTTTGCTACCACTATTACGTAATACTCGAAATATTGTAATTCTGCGCGCGACATAGGCGAAGAGGAAGTCGTGCCAAGTGATATTTTTGCCATCTCTCTGGCTCTGCACATTATACGCGCGTGTTCATCGGAGAGTTACATACCGACGAAAAAATTTGTTAAAAAAATATTCACCCGCTTATGCGAGGCCGACTTTTCTCGTCCATTCGGAGGAAGAAGAAAAAATATTTGTCAGAGCGCGAGCGACTACATACCTTTCGTGCGTGGGCAAATCTCCAGAACGTCGTCGCCTTGAAATACCTTGCCGACATGCTCGCATGCCGGGTAAATCAGAATTATCATACTCACAAGGCTTTCCTTGAAATTCATCCTTCGTGCATTTGAAAAATGTAAAATTTTTGTTTTAGCTGAATATTATTCATTTTCAAATTTTAAATTCAAAAATTTTTAGAGCAACCACATTCTGGAGATTGGCTCATTTAAAAACAATATAAATAGTTAAAATATAAAGAGCGAATCAAGCGTCTCGCGTGTGAGGGTGAGAGTGGAAAACTGAATCGTCGAAAGTACATAATATGCGTTATAATGTGTGTGTGCGAATGAGAGAATAACCGAGAGAGGGATGTACATACTATTAAGCGAAAAAACTCGAGACCGATTGATGAAAAATGGGCAAAAAAGGTAAAAATATATTGTAAATCCCCGTAATAGTTATAAATAAATAAATAAAAAAAAAGTAAAAACAAGAAAGTGAGCGTGTAAACACGAGTATGAGTGTGCTGAACGAATGCCGAGCGTGTCTATGTGATTTTATTGCGTATAGCTGTTAGACGACGATGTTTATATAACGATCCGCAAGAGACGTCCTGTTTTTTGCAGCTCTTTTTATAAGAGGCAGATTTAATACAACTCCGTGGAAGCAAAATAAAAAAGCATATTGTGAAAGGTTATAAATATATATATGAAAAAAAACACAAAAAAGACATGAAAAAGGTAGCAAATAGCCAACGCATGATCGTAGGAGTCGAGATATCGTGCGCGTCGTCGTCACGACGCGCACGATCTCGTCATTATACATAATAAGGAAAACAGAAGAACAGTAAGACGAGGTACGAGACATTTAATAATGCGACAATTATTAGAGATTATTAACAAACTTTTGTAAATAATCGACGATAAGAAATACACAAGAAAAAAAAACAGAGATATTAATAAAACAATAACATTATAATGCGAATAAAAGTGCCTTTGTATTGTAATTATCCTCGAAAACCTGCATAAACATTATTCTTAACACGATGATAATATAGCGAAGCATCATCCCGTGACTAAAACGACGAGAGAATAATTCGGACGCTCGAGAGCGGAAAAAGCGCACTGATTCTTTTGTGTTTTATATAGGGAGCTAAAGCTTTTTGCTTTTTTTTTTTTTTTTTTTAATAGCAAATCCCTTTGACGCGTGAAAATACGTGCTTCTCGTATATCAGCTCGTCCTCGAAATGATAAGCTTGCGCGCGCGATGAGTCAAGAGTCGCTCGCGCCGCGCTACTGCAATGAAATCGTCGAGGGGCCTGCCTGTACATACAGGTGTGCTTGCAGTGCACAGAGAGAAAAAACCATCGCTTTCTTCTTTATCTTTTTTTTTTTTTTTATTCATCCTTTAACCAACGAGTTCTAATCTCTCGAGAATGTTTCATTAAGTACAATCGGCCGATGCGCGCAATACGCATCGTGGGCTCGGGCCCTCGGAACGGGCGCATGCAGCAGCAGTCAGGCAGTCAAGCAGGCGCCGTCTCATGGTAACGCCCCGAGCGAGAGCCACCTTATTAAGGTAAGCTGATATGCCCGGGCGTGTGCAGACGTGTCCCCCCTCCTTCCCTTCCTCTCTCTCTCTAGCTCTCTCTATCTTTCTCTCGATCCTAAATACGAGCGATATTAGCTCTTTGCCTTGCGAGTTCTTGTCGGCGCGCGTACGTTATATACACAGGCGCTTTGGCTCGTTAATAACGTCGAATGTTTGGAAGGATTATTCCGGCGATTTGAGCCGACCGGGCGACCTTTTAATTGCCTTCCTACGCTTCATCTCTCTCTCTCCTTGCCTTATAATATAATATCACACGCTCGTGCGCATGCACGAGGATCCTACGACGTACGCACGTTATACATGCCCAGAAAAAGCTCGAGTGCGGCGCGCGGCTGTATCCACGCACGTGTTGTGTACATTTTCAGTCTGCAATCACGAATATACCTTACGCATAAGTCGGCTGGACTTGGGGGGCAGGAGAGATGCTTCGACGTTTGTCGTGATTCGCAGCGTACCTTCGGGATCTGATGAGATTACGCTTGCCTCGCTCCATAGCTCGGCTAATCATTTTTCCTTTGTCCGAATTTGTACGGCGTTTCATTATCGGCTTTCTAGGCATTGTTTTCGGTCCGAACGTATAGTTCCCGGAGAGAAATAATAATAATTAATTCGAGCGAGCTTGCGAACGATTCGTTACAGTTGTTCTTTGAATCATCGACGCTAAATATATACAATCTATCGATTTTGCGGCGCGCAAAAAGCCCGGGAAAGTTCACATACACACACACTCCCTTAAGTACATACATACACTGTATATGTATACGTTCCAGCCAGAAGCGCGGTGACCACTAGATACGCGCTGGAGGCAACTATATACAGCGAGCGAGAGAGAGAGAGAGATATAGAGAGAAATTTAACACATAAAAGGTGTACGTGCGTGCAGATTTTAGTGTCGTCGTTGTGGCGTACTTTGCAGTATATATAGCAGCGGTGGCAGTCCTGTCAACGACAGGCACCCCCTAGCCGTATATATACATACATACACACAGGACGAACGAAGCCACCGCCGGTCGTCCGGGCAGGCGCGTATGTGTCAAGTACGGGGTGTCGTCGTCGTCGTCGTCGACCGCCTCGATTAAATGCGCCGCTCACCGCCCGATAAAAAGGGGCTACAGCGCACGCACACCTATATCTATGTAGTAATGTACGCTGTATCCCATTGCGAGCGTTACGAATCGCGCCTCTTTTCGCATTGTATATATATATACGTCAGTTAGCAATTCTCTTTCTTATTCTGTTGCTGTCGCTGCTGCCGTTTCTGCTGGTGACCATGAGCTATACAGCAGAAAACGGCCTCTCTGTATGTGTGTCTGTGTGCATACGCGTCTGTAATTGAAAAATTGATTGGCCTCTTATTTTCCACGCGTGCACTGGCTCGTATGCGTCGTATACTGCTTTTATACGACGACAACCCCCTGTACGTGTGTATACTAGCCGAGCGAGCTTGCTTATTCGGAGCTTCGGCTTTTGTTGGTATCAAAGCGAAGATTCGATTTGCTAGCACTCGATGCACCGCGCGCGAAAGAAGCCAAGTCGACATTTTCATATACGTTTAAGAATAAAGTCCAAGGGCTGCGTTAGCTCTATTAAGGTGATTTCGGATGCAACGTGGCTTTTATTTCCATTGGACACTTGAAATTTATGAATAAAAGCTCTTTGAAGTAAGCAAGAATCTTCGACTCGGCTTTACATCCGACTTGTCCTCAAGACTTGATCATCCAGAATTGATGCGGTTTTAATTTGATATACAACCAAATAATTCTACTCATTTGTTTCATTACTTTTTGTCATTTTAATAAAAACTGTTTTCTAATACATGTAATTTCATGTTTGAACGAAATCCAAATTGAACGTATTTTGAGTTGCTGCAAACACACATTTCAGTTGATGCAGATAGTTTATAATTCAGCAAAAATTAAAATATTTTAGTGCTGTGACAACTAGGGTTTTGATAGAGTGCAGTGCGATATTTTTGATTCGTGTATGTATCAGTAGTAAATTTGAATTTTAGAGCATGCAAAATATGTGCGTATAAGACTCGAAATCATATCCCACTATATACATAGAAGGATATATTCACGAAAGGATAATATCTTAACCCACAGTGAAGCGGTCCATATAGGTATCACACAAGCATGTGATATATGCGGAAAGACATTCACTCACAAGGCAAGTTCTCAAGCCTACATCGATTTGTATTGATTTTATCGATTTATTGTTCACTCAAGCATAATGATCAATTTGTGCACCGTATCGATGTGAGTTTTGAGACTACTCTTTTGTCTCAATGTTTTTCGGCACGCATTGATATAAAATCGTTAAGCGGAGATGGTATAAGAGACAAAAGAGTAGTCTCAAAACCCACATCGATACGGTGCACAAATTGATCATTATAACTGAGTGACCAATAAACCAATAAAATCAATACAAATCAACAATGATGTGGGCTTGAGAACTTGCCTTGCGAGTGAATGTCTTTCCGCATATATCACATGTTTGTATGATGCTTTTATGCACCGCTATATACCTGATCTTTGTTACTTTATATGGGGGTTCTCGAAAATTAGCTCGAAGCCATCTGGCGGTCGGTCGCGGTACTTTGCTTATGTATTGGTCGAGAGCAACTGACTTCTCAGAGGTATCGAAAATGAAATTGTTGGCCTAACTCAGATCGTAGTACCCGAGTTCTTGTTACGTTTGTCTCTCTATTAACGGAAAATATCTTCTATCTTTAGTATAGAAAGCAACCAATCTTTTCTGATTTGCTTAATTTAAACGAGCATTCATCATGTGCAAGCTCATCGACAAACGAGTTTCCTTAAAAATTCATTTTGGAATTCACATCTTTACATTAAATTTACTGTCTGTAGTATGTGGTTGTAATTAATATATTCTAAACAATAATTTAAAAATAAAAAGAAAATTCATTCTATATCGAAGCAAGGTCTAAAATTAAATTACTATATTCCATCAAACCACAAATTTTTCCAACAGTTTTTCTCAATAAACATAGAAATTGTTATTACAATAGACCTTCTCATCATGTACGGTGCTCGAAGAGCGTTGAGATAGAGCTATATAATAGTTTGGTAAAGTCTTCATCATTTGATTGCAGATATCACCAAGTCGATGAGTAACAATCCATATACGATATACCTATATACTTACACGCCGGAGCTCCTGACCATGGGACATTATCATATTTATTAACTGGCGTATATATATAAACGTTTATATAGGGGGGCAAGGGTCGAGCGGCTCGAGCTGCCACTGCTATATGCACGCACATACACATTCTGTCTATGTATTGTGTGTGTTGTGCGAGTGAATATATAAATTTCGCATGCATTCTCGGAGCTATTCGCTCGTTTTGAGCTCGTCATATCGCTCTCGTTCTCTGTGATACGCGCGCCGATGTCGGTGTGTGTGTGAGTATACAATAATATATTAATATAATAATGCCGCTGACAGGAACAGCAACAACAGCAACGGCAGCACGTGCCCACCACGAGGCACAGCGAGCATATACCTACGTCGGCGGCACTCGTTGATACTGCACACACACACGAGCTCGACTCTTTATCTCTTCTCTCCCCCGTCCCTCGGAAACCCTCGTTTTCCGAGGCTGCTGTGTACCGTACAATACGCGTTATACAGAGCGGCAGCGGCGGCGGTGGTGGCGGTGTCGGCTGGTATGATGTTTTCTAGATTATAACTCGGCACATCATATTAATATAGTGGCACGCCGTATATATAGCAGTAGTAGCTCGTCGTCGCGTCAACGCTCCACACACGTTGTTTGTCATCGCGATTATGTGCACGCGCGGCTACGTATTATGTGTGTGCACGACACGCACGCCTACTATTTAGCTCTCTCTCTCTCTCGCTCTCTTTCTCTCTCGTGATTACATTATAGTGCCGCGTGGGAATTATAACACCTACGCGGCGGCGGCGGCTACTATATTGCAGGGCCCCGTCGCGTGTGTTTACGTTCGATATTTTGCCGTCAGTTTTGCTCACTTTTTTCCCGATCCTTGTACGGGATTCGTCGTAATCGTTTGTTTTGATAATCTACCTATAGCTCGAGTGGCTGCTGCGTGCATTTATATATGCGTATGAGCATTATAATACACGCGTGCGCCTCGTCCACGATGATGAAACATCGATGAAAGCTTTTTCGAGCGTCGAGTCCGATATTTAAGCCGCTATGCCCCCTGGTTTTTTTTCTCTTATTTTTTTTTAGGTATTTTCGAGAGATCGAAAACGTGGGCGCGCGAGTACAATATAAAAATCGAAGTTGCGCGTTCAGCTACGTGCTAGGCAAAGCTGCACGTATAAGCACGCACATTTTTATTTTATTGAATTGAATCTTGAAGCATTACCGAGCGAAGAGAGATTCCATTCATGCGATCGTCGACGGTAATGCACTTAATAGGTTAATTATAAAATGATCGACCTCGACCCTTCGAGCTCTCCTACATCCATGCATTATGAAGAGCACGCGAGGCATGAGCGCGTTGCAGTACTTACATATATTGTTCGTGGTTACTCTCATCCTCCTTTAACACCGGTGAAATAAGTTTGAGAGAGAAAAAAAATAATGTACGAGAAGAGGGTCGAATTAACCGCGAGTTTTTTTTCACGGGCACGAGATCGGACAATAAAATGCGAAAGGAGTATACGCAGCGCCTGGCAGCTCGCACAAACTGAATCAATCCATTTCTCAGCTCTCCTCCGCACGCCTATAATATAGCTGCTTGCGATCGTTGTAAATTCATGCGCTCCTTGGAGGGCGGCTGAGACAAGGAACGTAACCCACGCCCAATACCCTTCTTCGTCGTCTTACAAGGGCAGTAACAGCAGCAGAAGCCGTCGTCGTCTCGAGGATATACTTATGAATACCAGATACAGCGAAATCGGGAGCTAAAAGGGGTTGTTTCGCGCCGAGTTATATCGTCTCGAAGGCGCGCACGCCTTCCTTCAAGATGCCACGTGCAAATCGGTGCCAACCCTAAAATGCGTACATAGTGTTATTCATTCCGTGGGCTGGATGTGCGTACATGAAATTTCGAGAGCTAATGTTTTCTTAAATGTTGGTCGCGTATACGTTTGGGAAAATTTCCATCAGTTCTTAACTTAAGAAACGATTGGAAAACTGTCGTTTCTTCGAGATCGCGTACTCGTATTGCGTGCGTACATAAAACGCCATTGTCCACCACGACGCTCGAGTCCTCGAAACGCGAAACAATTCGCAATGAATTATTAATTTCAATTGCGCACTTTTCGCTTCGAGGCTTAATGACTTTAACAGCACTCGATCGACGCATACACGCACACGTACGTACGAGAGAATTTCTCGCGCGCGCCCTGCACTTGCACCCAACTATACGCTACTTGTTGTACGCGGGGAAATCTTATCCAAAATCTACATCGCGATCCGGAGGCTACGTAGAGGGCCTACGTATATAGGCGCTCTCGAAAAACGGCTTCTGCGGCGCCGCATATTATGTACGCATCCTGAGCTCCTACGCGCTGCGCAATATTATACTCTACCTACGCGACTCGTGCACACACACACGCGCACACACACAGATACAGGCAGTAGTGTGTAGCACGAACCTTTGAAATGCATTCAAAGGCCTCCTTGTGTGGCATCTTCGCCTTTGAGCTCGAGGGGATAGTAGTACAGTATGCGAGAGAGGCCGCCTCGCAAGAGTCGCTCTCTCTCTCTCTCGATTAAGAGCTTCTCATAATGCATGAGATAGCTCGCGCGCGACTCTTGCGAAGCGGCCGGGGACGCCCAAAAGGGTTTTCGCGTAGTGTTTGTTTGCTCGACTAACCACACCCCGACGTGCGAATTTTGGCATTCATGAACGCCAAAGCAGCAGCAGCAGAGGAGCTCCGCACGCACCATCGCGAAGGGCGCCTCACGGATATTTTTTTTTATCATTTTCTTTTCTTTTATTTTTTTGTTGTTTTTTTGTTTGTTTGGTCGTTGCTACTCGCGAGCCTCGCGCGTAACGCATACGCGTCAATATCGTGTTTTTTCTTGCCAACTCTTCCCGAATTCTGCTTGTAAAAAATTTTTTCGGGAGTCAACCGAGGCTCCTTTGACTCGCTGAGCTTATGAATTATTTGCCGAGAGAGAGGATGAGATGTCACAAAGGAGACTTGAAGAGATAAGATGTTCTTTTAAAAATTCTCTATCTTCTCGTGTATGCATAGAGAGATGCATCTCGTGCGATGAATTTTCTTTATTGACGCTATGAGCTGCTTGTAGCTCATATTAATTTTTCATTATCACAAGGAACAAATTTAATCCCATGATGTTTTAGCGTTCCACGTGATAGATTAAAATGAAGCAAATAACGTTTCAGAATTGATCGCTGTTGAAGAATTAATGGCAGACAACAAGTAAAAATTGATGTTAGGCTTATACTTGGTTGATGATTTGGTTTAATTTATGAAAGGGCTTGGCGTTTCAAGTCCTTAGCGTCCCTCCCTATTTCTCTCTCTCTCTCTTTCTCTTTCGCAGTCATTTAATTGCGAATCTTTAAATAATTGTCTGTCTGAAATTAATCAGCATCGGAGGGGAAAACTCATTGCGAAGAAAATGAAGCACACAAAACAAAGTGCAATATTCGTAATCTTTTAATTGGTTAAATCAACGAATTTCATGTAATATTTGGCAGTTTAAACGTATTTTCTTTATAAAAATAATTAAATTCGTTAAACTTCAGCATAAAATATTTGCCCAAATTGTATAGACAAGAGTCGCAAGATGCTTTTGTTTTTTTATAATAATTTTTTTCCACAAGCAATCAATCATACCGAAATAGAATGAACTTGAAAAAAAAAACGTGAAAACAGTTGCACGCTATCTGCTCATATTTAATCGTTATCGATCCATTCGAGAATCCTTTTGCAGTGCCACTACAAAAAAGTATCGAAAATACGAAAATTTCATCAAAAGATTACACTAGACGCAATCGTGGAAAAGTGAACGAGGCGAAATCGTTTCCAATCCTTTGATTGATTCGCGCGTATTTCTGGTCCGATGCGTACACGCCACGCCGACAAAAGATACCAAGATAGATGACATTTTAAAGAGGCGCTTGGACGCGCTCGTGTGCGCAGTACGTGCACAGGTGCTTATATGCATGCGTCGGTGTGCATGCACATAGCCCCAGGTAGCCAGAGGTAGAGAGAGAGAGAGAGGAGGGGCCAATTTCCCATGCAGATATATATGCGTCGAGGCAAAGCCGATAGGATATAAACCCGAGTACACGGAAATACCTAGGCTGCCGAGGCGAGGGCAATGATACATCCACCGGTAAGCCGAGTTCAAAGCATTCCAATGGGGCGCTTTGGCCGAGATATTGCTACTTGACACTCATAATAGCGCAGTAGCAGCGGCAACAGCATCAGCAGCAGCAACAGCAGGAGCTTGGAATATTATATAAATTTATACTCCTCCTGCTCCTGTGTTCATCGATGGACATGTATCATGATACCGCGACGAGTTACTCTCTTATACTTCGGAATCTTGCCTGATTCCTCCATTGGTGATCAAATAAAAATGTGTGCAACTGACCATTTTGGTATAAAATTTGAATTGTCGATCACCTCTCGATCTGGTTTATTCTATGCGATTAGAAAAAGTGTACGTTCAGTAATACCAAAATATTAAAATGGAGCTTGTACAGTGAAACTAAAAACTTGACGGTTGTAAATTATGCAAGTGTGAAATCTCTCGGTACTGTAGTAAGTACATCAATGAAATATGGAAAATGGGTAAAATATTCCTGCTGCAGCGTGAACAATAAAATAAAGCAAAAATGTCATACTGAAGGTTTGAATGATTTATAAACCCTAAAAATTTAAAAGATAAAACTTCCCTTCGTATTTATTCACTGATGAATATGTATAGTTACGGCATCTTATTTACAGTGCAGAATATTCTTTTCCAAATTAGATTTTTTTAGAAGAACAGAAATTCATATGTTATTCATTCTCTTGCAATCCTTATTACTTTTTAATATATCTTTTTCTTTATTCATGAAAATGAAATTTCAATAAGACATAAAATTAGAATGCTTATTTAAAAAGGGTGCAGGGCGGATTTTTACTTTAACTTTAATTATCAATCTGAATTATTAATGTTATTTCAATATTTTTAGAGCCTTGCATACAAGAAACTGGAACAAACATTTGATTGAAAAATTGCTCAACATTAAATTAAAAAATTATGAGAACTATACATTAATTCATAAAAATTCTAAGGTGCTCAATGAATTGGCATAAAAAAAATTTACAAACAGTTTGCCAAATGCACATTTGCGCGTGAATATCACATTAGTTTACATAGATACTCATCAAGTTAAAATTTGTTTAATCGTACAAATAATATTAACTATATTGAAAATTATTCTTAAGCAAAGGTGGTGCTGTACGCCAACAAAAATCTCACAACTGCAACTTGAATTTATATTTTATATTGGAGCACTAAACCATTTGTAAGATCAGAGCGGAAATGTGAATAAGTATTCGAACACTGGGCTATTTCACGGTAATCTGCGCAGAATATTCAGTAAATTCACACCCGAACGATACATAAAATCAATGATGAACGTTCATGCGCAACGTCCAGCTGCGTTCGCCTGTGCTGAATTTCCAGCTTAACACTCAAGCGCGTACGTGAAAATCTAAATCGATTATAAAGTCGCTGCTATTAATGTTATTTTGTTTCGTTTGTTTCAAAGGTATTTAGGAAGACTTTGTCGAAAGTCAGACTTTAGCCGGGCCGCGCGCTTATTTCTTCCTGCCGACGGATCGTGTAATAACATCAACGGTGCGTGTCGCTCACGTAGAGAAAAATCTTCGTTTCTGCGGCTGCGAGTCGAGCTATATGTGCGCTACACCGCATCGAGCTGCTTATATCTCTCTGTCTCTGTCTCTCTTTCTGCGGCATATATATCCCCGTCGGCTGGGGCTCGGCTGCTGCGCCCGTGTGCGTATACACACACGTAACTCGAGCTCACTGCTCTGGTGGTGGAGGGGCACCGAGCGAGCGAGGTATAACCCGCCCCCCCGCGACGAAGGTGGGAGAGCGAGCATCGCCGCGCCCACTCGGCACGCCCTTGCTGCTGCCGCTGCTGCAACGATATATATCTAGGCGCTGACGCTCAACGACCCTTTTTTTTTTATTCTCGTTCTTCTTCTTCTTCTTCTTCTTGCGAGCTAAGCAGTTTCTTGCCTCGCTCGGCAGATACGTCGATATATAACGCACCTGCGCTCTGATAGCGGATGTTTACGTGCTTCGGCCGTTCTATCGCGACGATATATTATATATAGGTACGACGAGTCTGGAAAACGTGTTGTAGACTACTGACCGAGACGGTCATTTTTTATTTATTAATTTTTTCTTTTTATTGACTAAGTCGATGTAGTCTATTTTTTGACTTACTCTTGGTCTCGTAATATGGATTTATTGACGCGAACGAATAAAGTATATATGCAGACGTGTACGTTATATAACATTTGCGTGCTGTGCATTATCGCGATATAAAGGCGCGATTGTATTGATTTTCGATTTTATCCAGCAGCCGGGAGTTGCGCTTCAAGCACACGAGTCAGAGAGAGAGAGAGAGAACGAGACGACTGTTTTCATACTTGGTTGAATTAATAAATTGAACTATAAAATAGGCTGTCTTGAGCTCGTGAAAATTATTACCATACATCGTAAATCGAACTTTTTTTATTCCATCTGTTTTTTTTCCATAACGTACGTACGTAACGAGATGAAAATTAGTACGCAAGTAGGGGAAAAAGCATATGATTTTCTTCCTATCGAGCATATATTGAACAGAACAGAGAAGCACGATATTGAAATATTAAAATATTGATCTATGAAGTTCCAGTATGCGTGACGTAAATCACTGCTTGCAGTAAGATTTCGAGTATTATTTTTCATACAAAAACAAGTAGTTAAAAAAGCTGTTGCGATGCGTAAACAAATTTTCTCACGACGGCGTATTATAATAAAATATATATATGTCGGGTAATATAACCAGTGCCCGGCGCCGGGTTGTGTGCGCGGGTGCTTGCGCGCTTGTATATTATCTCAGGGACCATAATCCGATGATATTACCTTTGTAAAAGGAATTTGCTTTACTCTTGATCTTATAATAACATCAAAGCACATTCTCAGACACTTGAAACTTTCCCTCGCATGTCATAAGTATAATGTATAATATTCGCGCGCATATGCATGCGTGTGTACGTAAGCGCGCCTATATGGCATTTATAAATGTGCGTAACACAGAGAAGTAGAGAGAGAGAGAGAGAGAGAACGAGCTTTGGGCTCGAGAACCTCTGTGTAAACAAATATAATAAATTCACGAGTGCGTATAAGTAAACGGGTCGTGCAGCAACAGCTTCAACTATTGAAAAATCATCCCCGCGTTATAAACTCGAGGCGCCGCTATAGTATATATTCATACCTTTCGTTCTATGTTACAGGTAACTTATCAGGTGATGAAACAAAGGATTGGATAATTGCTAATGATTTCAATTATTATTTTTTACATTTATTTCTTAGGAATTAACAAAAACATCCATAAATTTTCGATGGATATATTGTATATAAAATTGACCCTACCGCATTTGAGAGCGTAAGAAAAAAGTTTCCACTTTCGTGCAATATAATAAAAGGTTTTTAAAAAAAAATCCTATCGCGTGTAAAACGCAAATGCGTCCCATAAGGCGCGCGACGGCCCGTACCAACTGCTCAATCGCTGGGTACAGTTCAAGCACAAAGAAGAAAAGCTTCAAGTGCTCGATATATATCGCATAATAACGTCGAGCTGCTGCTGCCGCCGCCGCCACCGCCGCTGAGCGCTTTTAATATATATGAATGCGCGCGTAAATCGGGCTAGGTCTATATTTATGCCGCGCGCGTATCAAAAATTGCGCGCGGCCAAAGGTCGAGACCGTTGTAAAAATCGTTTGACATTGTGCTCGCTCGGTTTAGTGCCGTTACACAAAAAGAATATGCGTGTACGTTGTGTATACGTGCCCACACACACACACACACACACACAGCTAGTAGTCCTCGTCGACGTCTCTCTCGTCGCGCGCGCGATGCAAGTTGGCTTGTGCGGTGTATGTACATGAAATGTGCGTAACGAGCGCTCAAGTACTCGACGGACGGTTGGTTCTCTCCTGTATATGGCTGCGAGGTATATACCATAGGCATGTGTATACGCGACGATTGTCAACGACTGCTGTTGCCTGCTATATGTACGTACCTATATACGTACGCTGCATAATAATTGCACACACATCAGAAAAATCTGTCGTGGCACGTCGTACGTTGTATACATTCGCAGCAGCAGCAGCAGCAGCGAGCGTTGGCCCGCAAAGCGTTATATAGAGTATACACGTAAGACCCCGCGACGTCGTTGGCTTTGATTGTGCCTTGCTATACGTCGCGCGATATGCACTTATGTGTGTACTGCTGCTGTCTGTGTGTATATACGCGTAACGCGAGGCACTTGACGAGCCGTTGGCGCGTACACGATGGCCCATCGACTACTACTGTGCGCGCACGGGATTACGCGAAGCTTATCCCCGGCTCTGCACACATATATACGCATGAGGCATATGCGCGCGTATTGTTTATAATAAGCCGACGACTTCTCTCTCTCTCTCTCTCTCTCTCTCTCTCTCTCTGGGCTACGTAAAGTCGCACAAGACGTAATCAGGAGTGTATATACCCAAAGCTCTTATGTACCGATCGATGATTTTGGGAGCGAGGACGACGACGACGAAAAGTCAGCGACGTTCCCACACGCGCGCAGCACTGTACATTGCCAAGGAGAGAAAGCGAGTGAAAGAGGGAGAGAGCGATTTTTCGCAGAGCGATGCGCTCGTTTTTCCAGGAGACTGGACACGCGCCACCACCGGCATTCCTCTACGCACGCTCGCGCGGGGGGTCTTACGTCCGATGCAGTCAGCGCTGCCGTCGCCTGGATCCTATGAGCAACGAGTAGCGGAGGCCCCCATTAGCAGATACGAGCGCATTGCAGCGGCGTATTATAGGTACGGACCAGTGCTCAGCGCGGGAACACTCCAGGGGGGTCCCGTCGCCTACCGTAACAACGCGATGACTTTTCTTCGCGTCGTCTGGGCGCGCGCGCGAAAGCCTATACCTACATTTCAAGCTTGTAGGTACAGAGAGAGAGAAAGAAAGAACAAACCACTCACCACCGCCGATGATCACTTGAACGCGACGAGTGTGCAGCAGCAGCAGCAGCAGAACATATACCATGCGGAGCGTGATTATTCAGCATCACTGGGCCGCTGCTCGGCCACGGCGACCCATGCTCACTGAATCCGTGCGACGAAGAGGGGTGTGCTGCGCTGCGCATACACCGGGCGGCTCGACGCGCCCAAGGAGAGAAAGAAAAAAGCGCGAGGCTGTTTGACTTTTCGTTTCTTCGCATTCGCTATATAATATGTATCGAGGCACTGCTATTGTTGCTGCTCAAGCTCGATCTGTGCGATTTCGCTTCGACGTATACCGTACGTGGGACTTTGGGCCTTTTCGTTTCGCGTCGTCTTTTGCGCGTTCATCGGAAATGTACGCACGACACGACTCCTTGAAGGCGATCGTGCTCGGCCATCCGTGTGACAAATCGTAGCAATGCTATATTCGCGCGTATAATGGGCGCGTTTTGGGGCGTTTCCACGCTAATTCCTCGCTTGACGACTTTACCTACGTGAGACTGACTTTTATAGATGAATTTTCGGCTTTGATAATGCTTGCATAGACAAAGAGGTGTGTTTTAGTTCCGATAACTAACCCAGTTTCACGATGTTATATAATTATTTCATCTTTGCCACTTAAAGATTTACAGATATATGGTGCATTATTTCAAAAGCGTGATATGACATGTCTTGTTATTGTAGCTATTAGAAAACTTTAAAAAAATAAAAACTAAGACGGTAGAACCTTTCATTTTACTGAATTTTACCTTCCGCAACTATAAAATTTCCATAAAAAAAGACCACATTGATTTGCCAGACGGATAAACACACAAAATGTCCTCTCCGTGACCTGTCCTGAACCCAGAATCGATTGTGTTCATTCATTAAACACATTTTTACAGATATCTAGCAATATTGTGGTACATGGGCCTTATTCTATACATCCCAAAGAAAGTTTTTTTGCATCACTCGTCATCTTAAATAGTTTCAAAACAATTGTACATAAGTAACAAATGTGTCCTTAAATTATGTGAAATTTTACATCATTACAAATATAGTGCCAGTAAACGTGTTAGACAGTAATTTTGACCTCTCTAACTATACGAGGGTCATCTTTCAGAACTACGGTACTCGATTTTTACCCGTAGAATATTCAAATCTTAGTTGCAGCTTCACTATAACAATAGTTGCACACGAAAATCGTAATAGTAAAATAAAGTGTCCCCTCCGTAATCGACGAGTTTTCGAGCTAGCAATTTTTGTTTTTGACTCTGGGGGCATGAAAACGTTCGTTTTTACAAACAATTTTTGTGGGTGATCGGAAAAAAAATTTTCAACTTTGTTGTCGTCGTGAAATTTGATAAAAGGGCGATTTGTCCCCTCCGTGAGGGTACTGACCATCTAGTGGTGTAGATTGGATTTAATTTGATTTCCAAAAATCTGCATTTAGGTTTAAAAATATTTTACAGAAATGAAGAATGTTGACCATTTCAAATTCATGCTTTTACTTATACAACTATTTTTACTTTGCCATTTGCAGATTTACGTGTAATGATACTCGCCATCTAGCGGTGAAAGCTATCTTTAATTATGATTGACTTTCCATAATTTATAAAGCAATTAACGTGCAAAATAAAAAAATAATAAAAAACTAAATTGCAATCGAAAAGTTTAAATTTGAGCATAGAATTAAATATATTTCGTTCATTTATGCATCAAAAATAATATAAAGTGAATGTGCTTACTGCCGGCCACCATTCAATTTTCGACCACCCTAAGATATTACTTATATAAATACAAATATATACGATATTTCGACGCAATGAAATATTTTTTCAATTCTATAAATATTATACTTTCAGCGAAAATTCATAGTACCCTTAAAAATTATTAAATCTTTTTCGTTACTCAATTTATAATTCTGCCCTTGTCGAAAACGTATCTATTCGGTACAATTATGCAACCAGTTTTCAACCACCTGCAATAATCCTTGATAACTTTTATTCAAAAGTTTTTTATTCAATTTGAAGCTCGACAATAGTTACCTCGTGCACTTTTAGACATGTAGATTCATTTATTATGCCTTCGGACCTCAAAAATAAAAATTTAATCGAGTTCCAAGTTGAGGGTCTTAGACGACTCAGTGAGGTGGTCGAAAAATGTAAGATTCGCATTTTTTTAAATAATATTTTTGAAATATCACCAGCATTTTTTGATCAAGTGTATGTACTCATTCGAAAGTATAAACTTTTTCTATAAAAAGCTAATTTTAGATAAATTTTCAAACGTCTTGCACAAGCTCTGTAAATGAATAAAGAACGATTTTTTCTCAAGGGTCCAAAATATGGCACATTTACCCTATATGATTAAACTATCCTGCATTTTTTATAAAGTTCATGTAAAAATCAGCAGTACTTATGCATTAATTTTCCACGATGATTTCATGTAAACGTACTAACATTCAATTTTGTCTTATTTTATTTTAATATCTGATTTTACGTTTATGCATCACACATCTGATAATGAACGAGCCACTTAAGCGAGCCGCTTAAATAGATTATCAAAGTTCAAATTACAATTGAATTGAAATTATTTCTGATCTTTGATTGCCCTAGTGTCGCAAATAAACGATGAAATTAACGAATACTCGTTTGAAGTAAAGTTTTACGATCTATTTATTTACGCTACGAAGTTTAAATTATTGTTCAATGATAAATACGATTGGCAATGGACGTTGTACAAACGGATATTCATTTACGATAATCTGTATTTTGCGCGTTAGCTTCTGAAAAAAATCGAAACGACTTTAGAGAAATTAATTATTTTCCAAAAACTGTGTCGATTATATCAATTTGAATGTATTAAAATTTTTATCCATCTCGCGACCGATATCACGAGTGGGTACAATTAAATAATCAATTTCAGCACGTGCTTTATCAAAATTACGTAATTAAATCTAAATAAAAAATTGTCAATCTCCAAACTCTAAAGTTCAGAGCTCATTAAAAATTTTATTAAATATTTATCAAAAAAAGGTTATTAAATTTTAATAATACCCATATACAGAAGGTATGTAAGCTTCGAATATCATCTAATTTGAAACCGTCGCATAGCTTCCTCTTGAGAGAAAGCAATATCTATACACTTCCTGTTGTCGCAGGCACTCTTTTTTGATATGCAGGGACAAGAAATAATAATTAGAAGTGATAATAATTTACTATAATTTTGTATAAATACCCATGTGAGTCTCATTCAGCCATCAGTTACGAACTGGCTCAACATCAAAGGAGTCAAAGACAACTAGGACAATGTCGAAGCTGACTCTCGTGTAACTAACATATTCTTTCAAATTTACTGTAAAAAATTTTTTTTTATAAATATTGCATTTTTGGTAGATTTATTTACAAAAGAAATTGTTCATTTGTTCACTTTAAATTTCTATCTACCAAGTATAACATATTCATTTGAATAAAGAAACATTTAATTTCTTTTCGAAGCTTCGCCGCTGTAGCGGTCTTGATGCTGAGCGATCCTTGCTCAGCTTCGGAAAATTTACCTGGACAAGACTTGGGGGAGGTCAAGCGATCCTGGTTCCCGGAAGATTACAAACGTTCCTACTGGTATCCATTATTCTATAAGCGCAGCGTAGGTGACCGACACAACTTGGAGGACAAACGTTCCTGGTTCCCGGAAGATTACAAACGTTCCTTGTGGAATCCGGAATTCGATAAGCTTAGCGAAGAAGACCAACAAAACTCGTGGTCTGATCCTAAGCGGTGGTCTGAACTGGCGGATCTTTTATCACATTATCAAACGGATCATGTTAAAACCAAACGTTCTGGCATCAACCTTTGATTTGATATGAAGTAAAGCGTCTTGGTGATCATTTACGGTTGGATAAATAAATAAATTGAATTAAAATTATTCAATACTGTGATAATGTATCAGGATAATTTTGTACAACTAATCAGAATATGAAGTACAATTTTTTTTCCCTTCTAGCTGCAGTTGAGTTTACTCCCAAAGCTCATTAATCTTGATGAATTTTTGCATCGCGATTATATATAGCAAATGGATTTGCATACAACTGCGAATAAGACTTGCTAATGTACGCTGGCGTACGTAGATATATGCTATATATAGTATATACGTATATATGCTAAAGGCTATATATATATATAAAAGGGAGCGAAAAGCTCGCGCGCAAAAAAGAAAAAGAAAGAGAGAGAGAGAGAGAGAGAGAGAGAGAGAGTAAGCGCGCACGGTAGAAGCGACGACGACGACGACGACGACGACGTGGCCATTGTTCTAGCGGTGCCCGTGTTCGTGCTCAAGTGGCCGATCGCTACCCCGTGCGCGCGCGCGCCCGCTCCGCACCGACGTCGAGGCATCGCTGCTCTCTGGTGCTGCCACTGCTGCTGCTGCATCGCGTATACTATATAGTCTACTCCGTAGCCCCCTCGCAGAGCCCAAGCTCACGTATTACACCTTTTTCGCTCCCTCTCTCTCTCTCTCTCTCTCTTCGCGATCTTTCAACTCTCGTGTACACTTCACTCGACTCGTCGAATGAAAGTCGCATTTTAATTGCTATCGAAGATAAGAGAAAAGAGAGAGAGAGAGAGAGAGAGAGAGGAATCTTGCGAAACATTCGCACAGCTTCGTTATGCGACTCGGTGGACGCTTTGCCTGCGATATATACATTCGTCGAGTTAGAGATGAGTTTTGAAATCATTATTCGGTGAACCGTAAAGGACTAACAAAGGCGTAACAAAAAAAGATTTGAAAAAATTCACTCAGTATTATAGGTGCGAATTGTTCGAAATAAAATAACAAATCATGAACACGATCGAAAACGAATTATCCGACAAATGTTACCTGCGCAAGCTCACAGATGTCACAACGTGCGTATATTTATATCGCCGTTCGAAAAAATATGAAATTTATAAGTATACAGAACATTGTAATAATCTGGAAAATGTACAATAAAGACAGTGTAAATGCCTCGTATGAGGCCTAAACACTTTAATATAAAAAAAAAAAATATATGAAATTTATTTTCATTCGACGGCAAAGTGTACAGCTCAAGCGGACGATTTCAAATTCATTTTTTGCTCGCCCTCAACAATGGGCATGAACTTTAAACTTTAGATTATCGCTCAAGAAAGAAAAAGTGAAAGACTCGGGAATAAAGTGCGCTTGCAAGGGAGAGAGAGAGAGAGAGAAGGAGAAAACAAGCACACCTGGACCTGCAGAAAGCGAGTGAGCGAGTACCAAGCTCAAGGGCGCGACAAGGGTCCTCTGGCCTCGCTCTTCAGAGAGGCAGCAGCAGTAGCGCCCGCTACAGCAGCGCAAGCTCCAGCAGCAGCAGCAGCAGCAGCAGTTCAACGGATCGTAGATTTCGCCCTCCTTTTTTTTTTATCCATTTGGCTTTTGTCTTGCGCGCTTAGGTTTTCTCGCACTTCTCTCGTTTCCTCTCTCTCTGTCTCTCAAGATCATGCAACCAATAGTCACAATGTACTTCTCTTTTTGTCTCTCTCTCTGTGACTGCTCGAGCTATATAGCAATCGTATAGTAGTAATAGAAGTGGCAGCTAGAGCGCCTCGGCTCCACGATTGTCAGCTTACGACGAGTGTGCTTATTTGATGCTTGGAATTAATCGATCGACGCTTGTGTATATATACCGAACTGTGTTTAGCGATCGGACGACGCGACAACACACACACACACTCACTCATCAAAAGTTACCTCGTTTTTTTCTTTTTTTACTCTTCTCTTTCGTCGAGTCGTCGAGATGATCCGCGCACCGAGAAGAGCAGTCGAGGTCGAGCGGATATATATCACGACAAATCCTTGAACGATACGTAGCCGCAACCTCGTTAAGACTCGATTGTATGTAAACCCGAGCAACAATCTTGGCGCATTGAAATAATCGCTCGATATCCTTCAATCAACCACCTCGTTTGTTTCGCATTTGCATCAACCATTGATACTTATAAATGTCGAGCTCCCGCGCACAATCAGCCAAATCAAGCGTCCAAGTAGCAAATCGTACACATGCGGTGAGAAATGCCAATCGAGTGCAATTCATACATAACAGTATATAGTTGGCTATAGCCGGCCGGAAAAACGTGCGACAAGCGTGCGTATAGGCTCGAAATCTGCATGCCTGGAGCTTTCGACGTGGCACACGTACATTATACGCTGTACGCACGCACTCCTTCGCAGCAAGGGGTAGATGCTTATCGCGGGCCGAGCTGCCCTAAAAGCTCTCAACGCAGTTCTCGGGCTCGCGGCGATCGCCCAACGAGTCGACCGAGATAACGGCTGTAGCAAGTACTACCGCGTCGACCCTTGCGCGACGTACTACGCATACATATACGTTGTGTATAATGCGTATACTGCATCGAGAATTCAATGAGGCGAAACCGCATTTACTTAAATATTTCATACACTCCTTATCGCCGATCGCATTATACTTTATAACGCATAAACGAAGTACGCTACGTATCCGAGAGTATATTATACGTTCGACGAGTGTGCGTACACGTGAACGCGAGAACTCTCGCGCAGTCAAATGCTGTGACCACTCGAATATACGCGCGTAATACGCGTTTAAGCCGGCAATTCACATGTCAAAGTACGTAATGAAACGTATCGGTGTTTACGTTTGTTTATTTTCATAGGCCGGGCGCGTCTTGAAACTAATTTTCTTCATTGTAACCGACTCGCGCTGACCCCCTCCCTATGTTTGTACATTACAATGTTATACACGCGCTCTCTGCTACGTATATACACCTCGTAAGCATCGTTGATTATCGTCGAGATGATTCTTTAGCTTCATAAACGCCGAACGCGAAACTCGATTAATCGATCGATCTTATGTAGCACCGAATCGCGCGTAATTAAAATCGCACGTATCGTTTAAAAAATCTGCCACTCGAGAGAGCTTTCGGGCACTCGACAATTTGTGCGCGCTCGAACATTTATATATGACGTAAAACGAGCGCGTATCCTTTGCATTTTTTTCTTTCTTTCTCGAGCGTATTTCAAATTACCGATGGACATGCACGTATATCCTTGCCGTCGTCTTTGTTCGCGAAATTGCCCGAATATTATACTATTGTGCGTTGCTGCAACGCGAGGCTTGAGACAAAACGAGATGGATGAAAAAAAAAAAAAAATTATACCGATCGCTAAGGCGGCTTTTTTTTCTTTTATACGTAAGGTATGCGGGTTATCGGAAGTACATGCTCAAGTAAGCTACCGTGCCTCGATATGTATATAGCTGCAACCTTTTGTGCAGCGTAGAAAGACAGTACACGAAAAAATTGAGCTTCTTTATGACATGCGGGATCAGCCTTTTCTTCGACACTATATTGCGAGCAATTTTCTCGTATATCGAGAACATCGAGTAAAATCTATTATGAAAAATGTACGATATTTATTATAATCGTGGTATCTGAAAAATGAGCCTCTCAAGCGTAAATATATTTCACGACTATATAAAAACGCTACGATCGGCTACGCAATTAGTGGGTCGCCGTAACGTGTGTAACTCCACGGCGCAAATCGCTGAGCAAGAGTTACGTGTATATATAGCGCGCTCGAACATTAGCCGAATTCGATGCATGCGGCGATCGTGGCGAGTGTGCCGCGTGTGCAAATAATTGTGCGTGCGCATTATAGGCCGACAACAAGCCAACAGTCAACCGCTCGAGAGTTGATCGAACGTATCGGTATGTCTTGGACGTATTACGAAAGGACTATTGTAATAAATAATGCGTGGCTCGTGCATTTTTCGGCTTTTTGCTAACGCTCGGGCTTTTGCGTGCGTCGGGCTCTCGAATCGCTGCTCCTCGGCTCGCAGTAGTTTTTGCGATATCGCGGCGTGCACAACGACCAAAAAAAAAAAAAGAGCAGAGGGTCTGGTATCGTTTCGTACACGATACGTTTCTCGAGTCCTTGTGCTCATGAGTTAGTTTGTTTACTATCTATTTTCACTTAAGAAACATGGTGAGTAGATCGTTCTGATCCTTTTCTTCTATACCCAAAGTGAAATTTTGTTTGTTAAAGAATTATTATTTTTATATCGCAGGATTCAAAAGTCAAATCGACCGATCGATATCACGCGAACATTCAATATGGTAAATTTTCACAATTTAGCAAATACTTATAAAAAGTGTCGTGTATTTTAGTTATAATTAACTTGTAAATTATTTATTCAGCCCCAGCATCAAATAAAACAGGCGCATCGAGTAGAGGGACAAAAAGCTCGAGCCCTACGAACCAAAGTTTTCTTTATAAAAAAGTTCTTTTAGTAGTAGTATTATTTTTATTCATGGTCTTACTTCTATTCACCTGCACTGGCTTATTATACTTGCAAACTTCCGAAGGTATATCAAATCTGCGCCATTATGACAACGTTTTTAAAGCTTTTTTAAACAAATTAATACTTTTGATTATTCGCACAGCTCAATTCTGGCATAAACAGCTGAAAGTATTGAAATACTTTAATTACGGAACCGGAGATATCGAGCCACCGGACTATAAGATGTATCAGGGAAAATCTGAAGTGTTCACAGATAATAAAGACGCAGGTCCTGAAAAATATTCGTTTGCATTCATGCCGACCGAGAAGCCGAATGTACAACTTCTACGTAATATGCGTGTGAAGCGCCAGAAACGCCAAGTCGATACAGGTAACTTCGATTGCGCTGCCAGGAAGGACGAATGTCAGCTGATTTTACAAGGTACGAATTACGAGAAAAATGATAATCAATAACGAACTGTTTCATAAAATTCAACGATACTGCTTAGGTTTTAACGACATGACGAAGGACGCGCTGGAGAAAATCAAGCACTTGCAGAAGACCCTGGTGCAGCACAACTTCGTGACGGAAAACGACCCGAAGAATCTGATGTTTCGCCGGGTGATGGACTGCCTGCGCTGTCGCAACGCCCAGGCGCAGGACAGCAACGTCTATCCGGAGGCAGCACACGCGCAAGCGGCGGGCGTCGGCCGACAACTCGACGACGGCAATTCCGACATGGTGCCCGAGCTCGAGTACATGAGGCCGTTCCTGGAGAACATGCCGTACGCGGACATCAACGACAACGTGATCGACGGCCAGAACAATCGCCACTACGACGAGGACGCCGAGCGCGTCGCCAAGGCACCCGTGGTCGGCGCCAAGCAGGTGATCGAGACGGTGCGCAACAGCACCACCACCATCGACGGCAGGAAGGTCTGGAACATCGTGAAAAATACAACTGTCGTCGAGGACGACGCCAACCGTAAGTTCTGTTTTTGTTTTTTTTTTTTTTTTTTATTTCGCGACCCTCGGATCTTATCGTGATTTTCTCGAATTTGCAGAAGAAACGACCATGAAACCCGCCACGGCATTTCGCTCAGGTACGAATAATACGTATAATGTATATTTTTCTCGCTCTGGTGCGAACTTGAATTTTCTCATATTCACGATTGCGATTCTCTCTCGTATCGTGTGCACGCGCGATAAAGGCGGCCGAGGCGACGAGTCTCACGTGACGCGCAACATCGACCAGACGCCGATCATACTGCCGACCGCCGAGACAATGAAGACGAGCCAGCAGATCCAGTTCACGCCGCAGAGTAGCTGGCCTAGCATTCCCATGTGCTTCTACGTGCCCCCGTCCGCGGCGAATTCCTATCCGTTCAAGCCAGCCTCGGGCAACGGCGGTGGTGCCGGTCCTGGCGGCAACGCCAACAACAATCCCGGATCTCCCTTCTTCTCTCCGTACAACGTGCCGCAACAAGGTAATTTAATGCTCTGTCGTGCTATTTTATACGCGTCCTTCCACGCGCTGCCACCCGCTGCGATGCGAGGGTGACGGCAAACGTCTCACATACGATACGGAAGGATAGTTCAGCCGACGCTGTTCTTGAAATATTTCAAATTCGTCGCTCTCTTTCTCGCGCACGATAGTTTATCAACGTTATTCGTCATTTTCAATTCTACGTTATCGCAGGTTTACCCAATCAGCAGAAATTCTTCCCGATGGGCAATCAGCCGGGCTACCCTCCGATGCATCCCATGCAGATGCAAATGCAAATACCGATGGCGATGCCCATGCCGATGCCCATGGCCATGTCCATGATGGGATCGCCGATGATGGGCTTCCCACCGATGCAGCCGCCGAACATGCCCTATTATTGCACCTACATGCCGATGCCGCCGAATATCCAGCAGCCGCAGCCACAGTTGCAGCCACAACCACAGCCACAGCCACAGCCTCAGCCGCCTCAATTTCCGCCCAACTATTTTCCTTACATGCAGCCACCGCCCAACATGAACGACTATCCGTACAATTTCATGGCCAAATCGGCGGACGGCAACGTGATGTCGACGACCGAGTTGCCCGACGCCAATAGAGTTGCAGCAGCGCAGAGAAATAACCAATTCGACACGCCCGATGATAAACAATGGCCCGACGGTAAAATTTAAAAAATTTCAAGGCCTAAAGTGGAGTTTTTCTATATTTTACTAAAAGTAGTCATTTTAAGATTCAATTTTTTTCTTAATATTTTTCAAATTAGTTTTTTTTAATCTGCGTAAAATTACTTAAAAATTTGCCCAAAAAAATGATTATAATAATGTAGTCAATTTAAAGAAAAATTTTGATTTTTGTGGAAAAAAAAAGTTTCGATAAAGTACCTTGAGATTTAGGCTTGGCAAAAAAAAATTGCACACAATCGATGGATCAACAAGTACAAGAACGCCTGCTCCAATCGACAGAGTGCGACGGCTTCACGTGTCCGCCGCCCTACGCCCAGTGCATCTCCCACGAACAGCGCTGCGACGGCCGGGTCGACTGCTTCGGCGCCGAGGACGAGCTCGACTGCCAGCCGGACCTGTACTACGCCCGCGCCGCCAAGGCCTTCCCCAACTGGTATCAGCTGAGCGAGCAGCAGCGCCAGGTCGCGGCGGCCACCCACACGGCCACCATCCAGGCGATCAACGAGCAAGCCACCAAGTTCTACGAGCAGTGGAGAAATCAGATGTCCGCGAATCAGTACGCACAGGGCTGGACGCTGCCTTTCGATCAATCGGCCGGCCAGGGGGCGATCGCCAACCAGCCGCTGCAGCAGCAGCCTGGCCAGGTCGACGGATCTCCGCCACTGACGACTCCGGTACCGGTGCAGCTCGCCACGATGTCCATCAACGAACCCACGTCCGCGATTTACGTGTCGCCGACTCAAGACTTCTCGACGACGAGGCTCGTGTCACCGGTGCCGTCGGCGGCGCCGCCGACCACCGCCAAGTACGACGAGTCCGAGCAGACGACCTATCCGATCTCCTTGCAAGAAACGCCCCAGCTGTTCCATTGCAAAAGGTAACAAGTCACGCGTGTGCGAGCTTCGCATTTTTATTTGCGTACCTGAACGATCGCACGCTTTTACGCATTCTGTGGCACGTCTCGATTATCAAACGGACTTTTTGCGCCGATTGAAAAACGAGCGTGGGTCCGAGCTTTTTCGAATGCTCCCCCTCGCGCATGCTGCGGTCGATACAGGTGTCGCCTTACCCCCCGATCGTACGTGTCATACGATTCGAAAATTCCTTATCGTCGTTGTTTGCGCAGAATCACGCAGACGATTCCGCTGGAGAAGCGATGCGACAACGAGTACGACTGCGAGGACATTTCCGACGAGCAGAACTGCACCTGCAAGGAGTATCTGAGAAACACGAATCCCTCGGCTATTTGCGACGGCCACGTCGACTGTCACGATGGAACGGACGAGGAGAATTGCGGTACGAAACGAATAAAGTTTCTTTTCCTTGTAATTCAAAATGCACAACGAGTTTATTGTCGAAATTTCGTTTCGTCGTACAGGAATTTGCAAGGACGACGAGTATCACTGTCACAGGAGTGGAAGCTGCATACCGGCCTATCGCAAGTGCGATCAAATCATGGACTGCAAGCTCAACGAGGACGAGTTGGACTGCTGTGAGCTGCCAATTTTTTTCTTCTTCTCTAATAAGACTATCGATGTCTGTATTTCACGTCTACACTTGTGTGTTATAGTCACGCTGACCGATGGAAATCACGTGAACTTGGACATGGACAAGAGGCCGCACTTGAACATGGAAGGCGTCGTCACGAGCTACGGTAACGGAGAGTGGCAGCCGACGTGCTTCCGCCAGCAGTTCCTCGGCAACGACAAGCGCCGCGAGGCCGGCGAGAAATTCTGCGAGTATCTCGGCTTCAAGTGAGTAATCCAACAAACCGTTTTCTCCATTGTTTGGCTCGAGATACGGATATAACGAATAATTGTTTTTGTGAACAGGAGCGTCGAGGAGACCCTGGAGACGACGGTGCGCAAGGCGCCGCTGCAGCTCAGGCAGTCCGGCAAGAACGCCACGCTGGGCTACGAGTACCCGCCGAGGCTGCACGCGATCCAGAAGCGCGACACCAACGACACGTGCACGGGCCTGCAGATACGCTGCAAGCCGATCCTCGACAAGAAGCTCACCGTCCATCTGAAAATCAATCAGCGCACCGGCGAGCGAACCTTCCTCTGGCCCTGGGAGGCCTTGATATTCGTCGAGGGCAGGTACGCCTGCTCGGCCGTCATCCTCGACGAGCACTGGATACTCGCCAACACGGCCTGCCACGAGGGACTCGAGTGAGTTACGCGATTCACTCGTATATTATAATGTCAAGTTTTCACTTACCTCTAAACTCTCTCTCTCTCTCTTACTATAATGTACTCAGCGTGAATCAAAATTACACGACCGCCGTCATGGGCTCGTCCTCGCCGAGCTTGCTCATGAGCAGTCCGTATCAGCAGGTGACCAGGATCATAGAAACGAGACCGGTGGAAAAATCCGACGCGATCCTGCTTCGCTTGGAGAACAAAGTCAATATGACGAGATACGTGCAGCCGCTCTATCTCGAAAAAAGGTATAAACTTTTTTTTCTGTCCAACTCGACTCGGGGAAGAGCTTGCGATTAACGAATTGTCCGATGAATTTTTAACAGAATATTCCCCGCCGCACTGAACGACACATGCGTCGCCATCGGCGTGAACGCCAAGAAAGAGAGAAAAATCCAATTTTTAGAAACGGTCGCCGATAACTGTCCCAAATGTCAGCGCTGCTACATCGAGAAAAAGACATCATCCAACTGCGACGTAAGCGCTCGTCGATTCTTTTTTGTCTCTCCATCACTTTCGTTGTCTCACTCTCTCTCTCGTGAAATATTTAGCAACAAAACCAGAGCAACGCGACGCAGGCGTGGAACGGCAACGTCGTCTGCCAGAGCGGCAAAGGTGGCTGGTATCCAGCCGCTGTTTTTCGGGACATGGACGAGAACTGCGGCTTCTCGGGCAAACAAATTCTCAACAGCATAGACTACGTGCACGCTCACCTTTCGGAAGCCATAGGTTGACCCATAGGGCATTATTTTTTTTTTTGTTTGCCACATATTATATATTTTTTGAGTCTCATTAACCAATGCTGCTTCACAGACGACACTGCCAAACCCACCAAGAAGTTCCAGTGCGAGGGCTTGAGATGTAATTTCGGCAAGTGTCTGCCGTTCGCGAGCATCTGCGACGGTATTCGCGACTGTCCCGACGGCGCCGACGAGGAGCCCAACCGCTGCAAACAGCTCAGGCGCGACTGCGGCACCGGCTACAAACAGAAGGAGTGCAGTGAGTCTCCGCGTTTCTCGATCGACCCGGCCCGGCCGATGTTCCCCCCCCCCCCCCTGCAACGATATCATCTTCTTTTCTTTTCTCGTTAAAGAGTGCGACAAGTCCGAGATGACCTGCGGCAACGGCTCGTGCGTACCCAAGGAGAAGTTCTGCGACGGCGTGAAGGATTGCGCGGACGGCACGGACGAGCCGCGCAACTGCACCTGCGCCGAGTACCTGAAGGTCACCGAGCCCAAGCGTCTGTGCGACGGACGCCGCCACTGCCTGGACAAGACCGACGAGAGCCCCGCGCTCTGCCGCTGCAAGGACTCGAGCTTCAAGTGCAGCAGGTGGGCGACTCCCTCGATCATAATTCTCGATTCAACTCGTGCTCAAATGATATAATTGTAATATTCGTCCTTGAACGATGTTCGCAGGAGTATTCTCAACGGAGGAATCCCGTGCGTACCGCAGGATTTCGTTTGCGACGGAGAACGCGACTGTCCGCAAGGCGAGGACGAGCGTGACGAGATGTGCTACGTTATCAAACGCGAAAGAAACGATCCGTGAGTGTCTCTCCGTTCATTTATCGTATATCGTTATACTCGATCGGTCGATCTAACGAATCATCTTCTCGCTTAATTTCGACAGACCGGGAACGGGCGAGGTTCTGCGCTACACGTACGGCGTGAAGCACACCGAGTGCCTGGCCGAGCCCGTACAGAGCCAGCAGAACGTCACCCAGGTCTGCAAGAGGATGGGCTACACGTCCGGCATCCAGACGGAGTCCTACAAGCCGACGGAGTCGCAGTACGTGCCGCGCAACGACTACTACATGTTCACCCTGAATCCGCACGCGTACGTGGTGATGCGCGACGACAGGTCACTCGGCGTCTGGAAGAAGCCCGAGACACCCTGCTACAGGCTATTCGTTCATTGCTTGTAACCGTGTCGCCGCGGCGATCGCTCGTATGTAATTGTCACCGCCGCCAGGATATAATATAGGTTTTAACGAGTCATCCGTTTCATATCACTCCGATCGATTGTTTAGATAGTATAAGGCTTGTATCATATGTTTATTCGTACTCGATGCGTTCATCATCGATAATAAAAATATTACTTTTTATGAATCGCTACTACTTATTTACTGTGTGACCCGTGATTTTGTATCAAAATTGAAATGTTTATAATTTTATGAAAAAAAAACAATTGAACCTTAACGTAAACATTGGCAGCACAAACTGTGCCTCTTGAAAATCTCTTAACCTAATTGAAAATAAGCGATGGATACAAATCTTTAATGGCTTTCCGAATAAGTTAATACCTTTTTAATTGTTCATCCAGCATACCTTCGATCCATAAGTAAGACGTTGATTTATTTACTCATTGCGATTATTTCATACGGAGAACAGAATGGCTGGGTGTCAGGCACTTGCAAGTCTTCTACTTGTTCTGGAGCGTCGCGTTCATGTACGGGATGCGAGTGTGCATGTCCGTGGCGATAGTGGCCATGAGCGACAAGAGCAGCGCCAATCCCAATTTCCACGTAAGTACGTAACACAACGTTCGGCGGATGGCGTATATAATATCCAGAGCGAGACAAGGAGCCGAATTTTTCAGTCGTTGAACGATACGAACGCAGGATTTCGACTGGGACTCGAGCGTGAACTTTCGCATACTGAGCTCGTTCTTCTGGGGCTACGCGATCACCCAAGTACCCGGCGCCTATCTGGCCGACTTCATGCGCAGTCCGCACAGGTGTCTGGCGCTGGGCCTGCTGCTGAGCGGCGTCTGCACCGCGCTCGTGCACGCACTGGCCGTGAACTACGGCTGGAAGTTCGTGGTGGCGCTGCGTTTCTTCACGGGCCTCGGCCAGGGCGTCGTCTTTCCCTGCGTGCAGATGCTCCTGTCCAAGTGGGCGCCGCCCGGTGAACGCGCCAGACTAGGTTAATATACGATTACCTTTTTTTCCCGCCGGAGCTCGGCAAAATTTTTCACGAAACGAACGTCGCGGGGGCGCGCGCAGGATCGGTGGTGCTGAACTCGACGCAATTCGGCAGCGTCGTGACGATGGCGCTGTCGGGCCTCCTGTCGAAATCCGTCCTGGGCTGGCCGAGCATCTTCTACTTTTTCGGCACTTGCGGACTCGTCTGGAGCCTGTGCTACGTCTATCTCGGCGACGACTCGCCCGCCGTCAGTCCCAGGATCAGCGCGGCCGAGCGCGAGTACATCGAGACGAGCTTGGGCGGGCCCGTTTACGACGGAGTCACGGTAACCATCATGCGATCTCGACATCGATCGTCGCGAACCGATTCGATGCGAATAACCAAAAAGCCATTCGTGTGAAATTTTGCAATTCTGAAGCATCCGAGAATACCGTGGAAGCGCATATTCACGTCGATGCCGGTCTGGTCCCTGATAATCGTTCACGGCGGCAACAATTGGGGCTACTACCTGCTGCTCACCGGACTGCCCACCTACATGAAGAACATCCTCGGCTTCGACGTCCAGAGCAGCGGAATGATCTCGGCCCTGCCCTACCTCGTAGCCTGGCTCGTTGGCTTTCCCATAAGCTGGCTGTGCGACTGGGCGCTGCGTCGGGGCTTCTGCTCGACCGAGGCCGCGCGCAAGCTCGCCAACAGCGTGGGCATGATGTCGCCGGCCCTGGGCATGATCGCCCTGAGTCAGCTGCACACGCAGAATCGCTACGCGCTGGTGCTCGTGCTCGTGCTGTCGATCGGCCTGACGGCGGGCACGACCTGCGGCTTTCTCATCAACTACATGGACCTGACGCCCCAGTTCGCCGGCGCCATCATGTCGGTGACCAACGTCACGGGCACTCTGATGGGCATCGCCTCGCCGCTGGCCTGCGGTTACATAATCACCGACTTGGTACGTATAGGTACACGCGCGCAGCGAAACGATAATTTTTTTTTTAAAGGAGATTAAACGACGCAAGCGTTGAATTTCGTTGCAGAAAAACGCGCATCAGTGGCACGTGGTGTTTTACCTGACGGCCGGGATCTACGCCGCGTCGAATCTGTTCTTCGTGATCTTCGGCAAGGCCACGATACAGCCGTGGAATCATATCAACGTGCCGTCGCAGCAGACGGTGTCTCGTAAATAAATCGTCGCCTCGAGCATCGAGCCGAAATTTTTCATCAAGAGTCACCATTTTTTCATCGCGTTTGCATCGGGGAAGGGGCCTAAATTCGAGAGCACCGAGAGCGAGGGAGAGGACAGAAGCGCGCGAGAGGAGCATATTGCAATTTTCAGCGGACCGACTATTCGCCTGCGGGATTTTCACGTGGACGTTGTGGCATTTTTAAAAAATAATAATAATACCTAAATATATGCGGGCCGAGACAGCCGATGACGATTATAGCAGGCAGAATAATGGAAGCGAATTTCGGAGCGACGTTGCAGCGCAATGATCGCGCACACATTTGGCGCGCACACGTACGCGCGTAGAGTAGGTAGAATATGTAGAAGTATACGAAATAAAAGGAAGAAAGAGCCGTGTGGCTGGGTGTACACGATCGTATACGCGTACGTGTGTGCGTACGTGCATGTATACATACATGTATATACATATGCGGGGGGAAGAGGTGAACAAGGAGGTCGTATATATACCCATAGTGCACGTATGTATAGGCACATAGTGCGCTGCCACCGCTGCCGCTGCTGCTGCTATTGTTTTCTCGAGTGGCACTCGCGTTGTTCAATGCTCTGCAGTTTGCGCGCTAGGCACCGTACATGCACACACACACACACACATGCAACGCATATATCGCAACCTATACGTATACGAGCGTGTGTAGCTTTCGCTCTGGCGCGCGCTGGACCGACCTATAAGCCACGACGCGCAGATGGGCATCCCGAAACCCAATGTTGTTTCCAACTACGCGCGCGTAGCCCGTTTTTTTCTCTTTTTTTCTTTTATTTATTTTTTTTTTTTTACTCACTTCGTGAACGCAGCGCAGCAGCGTCATGGTATCGACGATTTTTTATTCGGCCACCCGATGATCCGAGCGGCAATTTTTATTCTCTCTTTCCCTCGCTTTCACGCTCTTCATCGAACGGGTCCAATCGTATATATATGAATTTCGGAGCGACGTTTATCCAGTTAGGCAACTGCGCGTACATACACATACGCGTTTGTAACGAAATCCTATTCCGCCATCGCGGGCAAAGGTCATCGGCGCGCCAATAGCATGTACATTGTATTTTTTACTTTCCTGCGTTGCTCCTCTCTCGTCCACCCCGCCAGTGCGAGTATGGATACATACCCACCGGCATTTTCACGAAAGCTTTAGCATTTCCGAAATCAACTTTGTACTCGACTTTTCGCCTCTCTCTCTCTCTCTTCTCGTCTCTCTGCATATTTTTTCTCTCTCTTTCTCTCTTGATACAAGCTTGAAGCCCCCCTGCATTTGTACTCCAACACAAAGAGCCAAAGAGCCTTTTCTTATCCCATCGAGTTGGCGGTGGCGGCGGCGGCGGCGACGGCAGCAGTCTCGACCTTTCCCACCCGCACGCGGAAATCCATCTCCTCTCTTTCTTTCCTCGTTCTTTAGCCAGTTCAACACACATATATACACGTGTATACGAGTGTAGAGCAGGGATAACGAATGCAGAATGATATATATATACAGACATACATACATATATACGAATACAACTCTTGACAATCGTCAAACGACTTTCCGACGGGAAAGAAAGAAAGAATGGCGGCTTAACGAGGCAGAGGGCAAACAGCCAACCGGTCAATTAAGACTAGAGACGACTCGCACACACACACGTACACCCGCCCACGCGAATATAACAAACCTTTGAATGGTACACAGTACGCGGTATATCGCCTGTATATATGTGTGTATGGTTGTGTGCACTGCGCTAAACTTCTGACTCGCGTCTATCTCTCCCTATATACGTGCAAATACTATACACATATTTATTGTTGAGAGAGAGAGAGAGAGAGAAAGAGAGAGGAGGCGCACGACGGCGCGTGCCGTGCCACAAAACGTCATATTATTTGAGTAGCTCACGGCTTCGTGACTGGCGTATGTGTGTGTGTACCTACGTAGACGTATGCATGTATAGTTCGAGCGCAACGCAAGTCTAATAAGTTCTACACGAGCTCGTACACGCGCTAATATTCTCCTGCATCAATTGACGCGCATGTAAATTCGTAATATGACTTTGTACGCATATATGCGTATACAAACTCCGCAATAAAATCGTTCGAGCGAGCGATTCGAGGAAAGATTCGTTTTATTAATTGCTCCCTCGCAAGCTCGATTCTCCAATATGCAACTGCGATGGTTTGAGTCTGTACATCAATTAAATTACAATAAGCTACAGATATCATAAGTGTACATTTTATTTCTCTCTATCCCTGAAAATTGATTCAAACTTCGTGTACTTTGGATCTCGTCGTCGAAGGAAATATATCTTAATATTATGATGAGATAGTGCAGCGCAATAATAGACAAGCCTCGTATGTAAGGAAGCGTCCCGCAGCTTCCAACCAAACAGGATAAATGACTCCTCTCTGGCCTGTAAGCCCGGAGAAAAAAAAATTGTGAATATTAAATAGTTCGTGTGGTATAGACTCTAGACGTATGTTTTAATTTTTTAACAATTTCTCAATTCTTAATCAATTATTCAATCGTTCCGATTGTTTTTACTTTTCAAAAAGATCATTTGGAAACATGTACATTAATCGAAGACGATTAAGCGGCTCTTCGAACGCGCCACGCATAATACGGGCACTCGTGTATACAATTCAGATAGATTCCCCGGCGTGCTGCTGCCTATACATATAATAATAGTACACAACATGCCTTGGGCGCGTCGATTCAGCAATTATACCTCGTGTGTGTGTGTGTGTACGGCGGCAACGATCATTGCGGCACGACAATGTATGTGACACGCACGTATATATACGTACGCATGTTATTGTACGCATACACGCGTGCGCCTCGACTCGAGCCGCTCGCTGCAATCGTCCAAAAACGGGGGTGACGATGCAGCGACTCTATATAGCTATAGCCGCGCGACGAGCCAAAATCTGCAACCCGTTCTTCGGGCCTATATATATATGTACGACAGATCATCCCTCGTTATTATTACGCAGCCCGCGCGTTTATCATAACAATAACTTATAGCGACGACGACGACGACGACGACGTCTATTTGTGTACCGCTTAATACCTGTCATGCTTCGATATACACGTTAGAGACGAGCGAGCGCGTGCCGTATTTTGTGAGTAGTATACATCGACTGTTGCCGATATTGTACTATGATCATTATTATTATATCCATAACTGCTATTATAATCGCGCGCCAGCCTCGGCGTTAGGATCAAAATTCGTACCTGCTTGCGTTAATTGCTTTTTACGAAACAAAGCGGAGACAGAACGTCGACGTCGATCCTTGTTATAATCCGTGACGTTGCATTTGATTCATCCGAAGGCCCGTTTTACGTTTGAAAAATTCACGAGTATCTTATTTTCGAGTCCGCGAGCGCAGTTAACCATATGCCAATTTCACACCATGTGCTCGGCACGCGCGTCGATATGAATCGTATAATTAGTGTCGATATTAGTCAACGAAATAGAGCAATAGAATGCCGAAAGCACGAGGCATCGCGAGGATTTTGATCTCCAAATTTTGGCATTATGATTTTAAACCTGATCCTCGGAAGCATATAACCATTTTTTATCAAAAATTTAATAAGCTGCAAAGCATCATCGTTAAATCGGTGCATCTCGAAACTCTGAAACCGTTGCAGCAAACCTCAAGAATAATAAAAGTTAATTCTCCAATGAAGCGAATTTTTCGTCTGGTTGTCCTTGTACATATAGGTATATATCTATTGTCATTTTCCCAGCCCGTACACACGACGAGAGGCGGCCGCAGATAAAATCAATACAATATACGACGAGCTGTGCCGCTGCCTCTGCTGATGCTGCTGCTGCCGGCTCGGCTGAGCGAGTCGCGCTCACGATTGGAAAATTCTGCGTCCGTATATAACGCACATCGGCGCGCACGGAAGAGAGAAATCAATTTTCGGAAATAGCCGCACACGCAATTTCATTTGCGGAACTCGTACATATATATGAGACTGCGTGTGTGCGTGTGAGTGTATGTGCACTACGCAATCCCACACACACGATATCAGCAGAAATAAAAGGGATATATATATATATATATATAATGTAATGGAAAAAGAGCGAACGCGACCCACATCGCAAGTAGCTGGTACAAGTCGCTCGAGTGTGTTTGCACTGCTGACACGGCGCGATTCTTGTCTTGCCAATAAAATGTGTGTGTGTACTTTTTATTTATTATGCTGCTGCTGATTTTTTTTCTTCGTCCTCGTTCTCGGTTGATTCAAATATAATCGAAATCGCCTCGTAAATGTCCAATTTTTTCATTTGACTTTTGTTAAATAATGATCGAGAAACGGTTGCTTGGGTTGAAATGCACAAATATACGATTTAAATTCCAACGAGCTGGTGCGTACAACCTCTCTATGCCCCAGAAAGGGACCCAAAGAGCTAAATGCAAATCACTGTTTGCGTTATGTTATTCCTCGAAACATCGGAGTTTTTGAATATAATATTCACACTTTGGAGCATCGTTCAGGGAAGCTGCTGGCTTTAAAGCACTTTCACAGAAGCAATACGCGCGCAAATGGCGTGAAAGAAGAAGCTACGAATGCAATCGTGATTTGTATTCATCTATTAGCGTTGTATAAACTCGTCTTAAGTCTCGACTCGTTGTTACACGGCTCGTGTATTATGCGTATACGCGACGAATCAATAAAGTAAGCATTTTCGAGCTTTTTTATTTTTACTCTCGTGTGTGTCCCAACAAAAGGCGTTGAGTTTGTTTGCCTTGTACCTTACTTATATCGCGCTTCTGCACCTTAACAATATTGACTTACACGCGTACCCCCAGCTGCACTCGTATACGCGTGTGTAGCGCACATAACGTACAAATGCACGTGTGTGTAATATTATGCGCAACGAAAAGAAAAATAGAAAAAAAAACTCGCGACGGAAAAGATACGAGCGCTTAACTACGCTGCACGTTCGAAAATAACTTCTTGCGGGCAAGAAAAGTCTGAAAAATTCTTGAATAGAAGTTTCTTGAAAGGTTGACGAGCTTATTTTCTAGTTCACAGTTTCGTACTCTCGGTATGTGGCCAAAATCTATCACTGCTTACAAACAAATCGAAAATTACGCACGGCTTTCTGCATAAGCAGCGAGTGAGATTTACTATAAATTACTTATGGTTCTCATTTGAGCCCTAATACTATGATGTTTTTATAAGTTATATGGATCCTTGTTTAAAATTGTCATGCAAAGACGTAATATTCGTGGATTAACGCTATAGAGATTGAAACTCTAAATAATTTCAAAAGAAATCTAAAGCTAAAGCGATATTGTACAAGTTTACCATATACTTGAACAGCATAATAAAAATTGCTGCAGTAGTCTTCATTTTAGAATGGAATCTACAACTTATCAAATATATTTCATGCTTATAATTTGATAGATATGTCATACCCTGCAAATAAAGTTTCAAACTCTTTAATCGAATCGTTATACAAAAGTCGAAAATATTACAAGGGATCTGAATTTTCGAAATTTTTTGGCAGCAATGAATGAATTCTTCAATTTTTCAGATACACACCTTTATCGAATGTATTCAACAGCAAGGTGCAATGGAAAAATGGCATATTCAAGACTGCGTACCAAAATCTGCAGTGCTCGCATACAGCACTGAACTACTGCTTCGAATTCAATTGGAATGAGGTACTTCTTACGGGCCGTTGACAGTAATGGAGACTCTTGGAGCTCTTTACTAGCTTTTTACTTTCTCTCTTCCTCGTTCTTTCTGGATAGGTATTTGCAAATGCCACCCATTGATCGGCGCATCAAAGTATACACATCCAAACTTCTTGCCATTCGAAAAATTACTTTTTCATTTGCACATGATATTATTGTGAAAAAAGGTCGATACGAGTCGCGAGCGTGTGTATGTGCGCGCGCGCGCTCGGCTCTCGAAAAATACATCATTAAACAAGGAGCGCGAGGAGAAAAAAAAAGCAGCCCAAGTTGCGTATTAAAAACATTACCGGAATAAAATTCTTCGAAAGTTTTTTTTCTCAAAAGGTTCTCCATGTTTACCTCTCAAAAAAATTCTCGACATTTATAATTTCCTTTTTTCTCTCTTCGTCTCTCGTAATATGCGCGTGCACACACGCATGCATATATTTTTTTTTTTTACCCTCTGCGCTGTATTATACATGCAGCTCGCGTGTTTCCTCTACCTCTCTCTCTCTCTCTGGTATAACTCTGGCGTCTGCCTCGCTCGGCTGGATTGGATTTTGCATCCCCGTGTGCAACGTGTGCGCCTCTAGGAATTGCACGTTCAGCTGAGCGTATGCATATTGCGGAGCTCTCGCTCGTGCTATACTGCACTGCGCGCTGCTGACGTCGTTGTCGTCGTCGTTGGGCATGTATAGAGCCAAGATTTGCCTCGCAAATAATAATAAGGCTGCACACGTAAAAAAGCGCGAATTATAATTCATGTTTAATTGCCCGCTTATGACTCAGCGGCTTCTTCATTTTTTTTCTGCGGCTTGGATGGTAAAAGTCATTAGATATATATTTTGAAGATGTATGTATTTATGCGAGGAAAGAAGGATTATAACAAGAAATCATTAGAATAGAATTTATGATTTTATAATGTTTTCATAAAACGTTTTATTAACAAAATAAATTTTTTCTTTCAATCGATTACGCCATATTTTGGAAAATCAATCTGCTTCAATTTTACCCGATTTACATAGATTGTTTCGTTTTATTTCATTCAAGTTTACTTTCAAGTTTCATTTAGAAAAATGACTTGTATCCGGAAATTTATGAGTATTTTTCTAAGTGAAGATATGTAATTTGGCCATACTTGAGTAGTGACAAAACAATCATTTTTACCAGGCATTGGCATTGCATTGGCAGACCATTTTCGTTAAAAAAACAAAAATTTTCCTGGCTCCATCATAGAATTGAAATGAACTCTCTTTTTTTCAATTCAAGTTTCATCGAAAGAGCAGGTATATTTGAATAATAAAGACACTTGTTTTAAATTTAACAAATAAAGTGTCAAATATAGTAGATTTTTTTCAGATTCAACAAAGTTTCGTCGTCGTAGGAGTTCTTTTCAAAAAGTGAAATTCAGCTTTGTTTGTGTTCAAATATACCGTGCCTAAACAATCAGTTTGTGATTTATTTTTATTGCGAGACCATGTCTATCGAAATAATTATTAAATAAAAATTTTCAATATTACGATCTGACTTATCAACAGTAAAAACTGTAAAAATATAAGAATTTGAGTAGAATGTCAGTGCACTTTTTTGACAATAACATTTAAAAAAAAAAATTGCCAGCAATTTGCAAACTGTCGCAATCGAGTCATTTATCTTTGAATCTCATCTCATAAATTTTTCATTCGTCAAATACCTCAAGCTCTCATCCTCGCCGTGAGTAGTTTTACAGGTACAAATTTATTTTGTATCAATTACCAGTGAGAAAAATTACGAAAATTAAAAAACTCACGCGCGTCGATAAGTTATTCGTTAGTTATATGCCTTAACTTCGAATCTACCTTAAGTTTGAACTTGTTGCTGAACGCGAATTTGTCAATTTCGAGATTGCGGTTGTGAAAAGCCTAAACGCATAGGCCACCAGTCCACGAGCGTACTTCGCGCTGGTAAGGTTTCGAATGCAAGAGAGATCCTCGACGCGCGGAAAGTTCGTTAATTCGTGCACTGCTCACGGCGATGCGATCGTCGTATCGTCAAAATCGGCCAGCTACACTGCTGTAGCCTGGGCTCTCGTCGCGTGGCCAGATTTATTTTTAAAACGGAGCCAAGTCCCCGTCGCGTGCTCCTCCCTGCTGCTGCTGCTGCTGGTCGGTGTGATCGCGTTGCCCTCTTTGCGCCTTCGAATACTGGACCGACTTGCCTGTTCTACGGTTGCTTTCCGGATATCTGTTCTTGAAGCATCGCTCCTTTTCGCAAGCTTGCAAGTATTCCAAGTGAGTAAAGTCCCCGAAACGCATTTGTTGCGATCTCTTTTGTATGGGCTGCGTTGACGGCGCATAATTGTCTACTCGATCCGCGTGAGTATTTATGCGCTGTTCCTCTGGAAAAACGACGTTGTCGTTCAGGTCCTTGCACTTTTTCCTTGGAGTAGCTTCTTGATCGGTAGACTCCTCGCCGGAGCTTCCGCTATTTCTAACAAAAAAACATCAACAGTCATGGGTAAATATAGACATGGAATAACGTTCAATAAAATTAATTAATCGGCGAAGAATACTCACGACATCGGAAAACTATCGTAACTGAAATTGCGCAAATCGGTCTGGGTCGGAGGCAGGTGGGCGCGGGACGCCAGCGGATCGTTGGAGCCGTAGGGCGCGGGTGCGGGCCAGAAAAGAGCGGCCAACCTCAACGGCGCGTCCACGTGATGATAGTTCAAGTTCCATTGGTCGATCATCGTGGCAGAGTTACCGGGAAACATCACCGCCTGGCCAGCGTACCATATGTCGCCGAAGGCGTATTCCGGTTGGCGGAAAGCCAGTTCGAGCGGCGCGATGTAGATCTGTTGTCCACCAGCGGTGGCTGGATTCCGAGGCCTCGTAGAATCCGGCAACCTATAGGTGGGCACGGCTTGGAACCACGTGCCCGGCGGCAACGACGACGACGACGACGACGCCACGTACGACGGATGGCTAGGGCCGTTCCATATCGGAATCGGAATTTGCGGTTTCGTCACTGTTTTCTTACCGTTCAGACGGTATTTGCGAATCCAGCCGCGTATAACGTTCACGGGTATGCGCAGTTTTTGGGCGATTTGCGAGTCGCGCCTACCTTCGTCGTAGAGCTTGAGCGCTTCGCATTGATTCTTGATCACCCGTTTGACGCGTACCCGTCTCTTTTTGTTTCTGGGTATCGTGCCAACTGGCAAAGACGTCGTCGTCGTCGTCTTCCAGGTGGTCGTCGGCTTGGCACGGCTTCGTTCTTGGTCCCAGGGCGACGGCAATGTCCTCTCCTCGCTGAAACTATCCCGGATCCACTTGGTGGGGAACGGGGGCGACACGGAGGGTGGCGGCAGGGAGACGGATCGCGCTCTGTTGTCCGAGTAGAGAGGACGATTCGCGCCGACGGTGAGGTTAAATTCTTCGTCGTTGTCACTTTTAACACGCTCCCTAAAGCGTGCGTCCGAGTGTCCACTGAAAAAAAGCAGAAAGTGTAAGATATTTACAAAATTATTTCATCTTGCGATGTAGCCGAAAAGATGATGCTGCGAAAATTCGCTTCAAAAACAAACGGAATTAAAAGCCACGAATATCACGTGTCTGTCTCGGTCGCGCGACTCGCTACGACCTGTTTACTCAACGAGAACAATAACATTTACTACGCACGATTCAATTTCCACCGATAATTTAAAAAAAAAATTTAATTAAAAAAAAAAATTAATTCAAGAATACGAACGGTGGTTCCATATCGGAACGCCTGCATCCCCACGTCGGCATCGCACGACGATCGCTTCTCTCTTCTTTAGGACGGTAACTTGACAAACTCTCTTGGTTCGATTGAGCTCTTCTTCCTGCTCGAATACAGACGCGACAAATTAATACAGTAAATGAATACCGTAAAAAATAGACGCGCGCCGCGTATTCGAGGTCAATGTGCCTCGAGTGCTTGACGAGCGAAAATTTAACTTTTTTTTCTCTTTCGGTTTATCGAGATTTTTCAAGTACTTATGATTTTATATATGACTCTGGTATCGTTCGAGTGACAGTTGATTCGGGTCTGATCGCTCCGGTGTTTGTATTAGCTTAGCGCGCTTTCGCTCTCCTCGCCTGCCCCTCCGGGGCGAGCTTTTACTTTTGTATGTAAACAATGTGCCGTGGCGCGTATACAGCGAAAAGTCACGATGGAAGCGGTGCGCCAATATGTATAATGAATTCCGAGGCTTGGATTGTTATTCGATCGAAATTTCTGGCACTCGAGGTACGATTTTAAAATTTTAACGTTGTATACATTCGCAATAAGGAAATAATGGATTCGTAGTCTCGTACAAATAATACAATCGTGCGTTACGTGAAATAATTCGCTCAGAGCCAAAGTACACGCGTACTTCTGGCGAGCGATATTGTTATGATGACGATGATGATCATCACCATTATTTCATCGCGCTTCGGACTCGGGATAAAATTTAGTTTTATCTTCAAAATTTACTCTGTAGAAATTGCTCGCTCGCATTACGGCAACGTCGCCCGATATCGAGGGCTAAAACACGTCGGCCGACAGGTACATACTGTGACTAATTTTGAGTGCGTTTAATGGCTCGAGCTTCGCGTATATGTATACAACGCATGCCTATATAATCTCGCGTTGCCATGCGGGAAATGCGAAATACGAGCGAACTAGGGAATCTAGAATGCGAAACTTCAGCACGTGTATGCGCGCACGAGGGTAGGTATTTAAATGCACACGAATCTAGAAGCTACGTGCCTCGTTCCGCGCGCTTACGAGCACACCCCATACGAGCGATAGATGCGGGTGGCCCACCCACGAGTCTTCGGCACTATGAGCTGCAGGTGTAATTTCAGATGCTTTAATTTCGAGCATCGTACGGTTCGAATATACGATAGGGAACATTCAATGAAAAAAATTAAACAAAATAAAACACTTTGTCGATCGTCTATCTACGTAAATGATAAAACGTGCTGCAAGAAATTCTGTGTTTGTTTTTTCATAAATATCCAATACAGTAGAAAGCAAGTTGATACTTACAGTAATTATAACATTTTATTATTTGTTTCAAATTACGTGAAGACACAAGAATAACGAAAACCATCATTATTTACGCACTATTTATTCTTATTCATCTTTTTGTCATATTTTTTAGCATTTGTGAAGCATAAGAGTTCTCTTTTCTGAACATATTGATTGAATTTAAAAAATAGAAAAATGTCATACTCTTTACATCATGAAACAACTTGATTAAAAAATTGAATAGGGTGTCTGCATGAAAAAAAAAATCATTGAAATAATTATAATATAATATAATAAAGTAAAATATACGTATCAAGGAATGTAGGAGTAAAAAAATAAACAATTTTGAACAGTCAGATAATTTTTAGTACGAGAATAAAAATCAAAAAAATTTGAAAATTATTTTGAACTCCACAAACGATTTTGATTGGTCCGCATAACTGTGACGTCATACTTATAACGTAAGTCGGCTGCTGCATGTAATTTGTATACCTATATATATGCGTCTACTGATAAGTATGACGTAATGGTCCGCTCGCACAGCTTCGGGCACTTTCGGCGCGTTTTCGGGCGTTTGAAAAGCTGTAAATTTTTAAGTAAAAACGCAATGAAAAATTAGAAAAAAAATATTCATTGACAATTCATATATGTTGATTTCAAAAATATCATTAATTTTTTTTATGCAAATACCCTATTATTCAAATTCATTGCACCATTTAATTAGAATCTCTTCTCAAGGAAAAAGCCTTCTGCGTCATGTAATATGCTTCCATGCATATTACTTTAATTCTACGTCAAACTCTTTGTAATGATTGCAGATATTCAAAGTGTTTCATTGAATGTCATTTTTATTATTTTATTTTTTTTTCTATCATCAGTAATGAATGACAAGCATTTGACAAGAGCAACTGGAAAAATAATGTTCATATCTGTGACTAACGAGATCTCTCGTGAAAAAAACGAATCGAAATTAGGCCAATTAATTGTTACACATTTTAAAATATTTCAAATATTCATTTTTTGATCATTAGGCCATAATTAATTTTGAGCATTTCCACCTGGGCTTTTCCCATATATCTCTATTTTTATTTATAAAAACTTGATTTTTTTTTCGAATTATAAAAGTGAGTAAATAAAATATCACGATCAAAGCGTACTGTGCTATTTTCATGAGCTTTTTGAAGCCTGGCAAGAACAATAATCTAAAAATTTTTATTTTACGCATAAATATTTGTTTGTCTGTTTTTTTTCTACGTGTATGCACCTCGACGTATCGCATTTTCAGCGCAATGAATGAATCAGAAGCGGAAAATATCCCCGACGAACTAATCCGCCTGACATTGTTCGACGAAACAATAGCGCGCTCGCGCATACACGCATCAACGGGCAACCCCCTTTTACCGGTCCGCGCGCATAAACCTGGAGATTTGTGCTTTTCTCATATCTCTTTCTCTCTTGGTTTTCGTTGGTGCACGCGGCAACAAAGTATAGGCAGAGAGGCTCGGGCTTGCTTCCTCTCTTGATTTTATTGTTTTGACTGGCGAAAGTCTAAGCAGATCTTGCTGCGATAACAATAGGGTATTCGATAACAATATGCGATCATCCGTCGTAGGAGGTGAAAATCATTTTCCGAAAAGAATTTTACTCGTATGCATTAATTCGTTGCCACGATAAAGATTCTGCCGTTGAGCCTCGAGACCTCGTTCTCTCTAATCTATCAGAAAACCCGATTGAAAGAGAGAGAACGTATAATATAGAGAGCAGCGAGCACGTAACAGAAGGCAACTGCATGTCTGTAGGTCAGTCGTGTAAAGTACCCTGAGCTGAAAAACCCATGTATATTATGGGCAAAGTGGACTCGACGCTACACTCGTTTGATTTTGAGCATGCCGTTGGCGCGAGCCGCTGGAGGGAAGGAGAAAAAAAATATATGTAGAAGAAGAGTATTATATATATACTCTCACAAACATGCGCACACACACACACACACACGCACTGTGCGCCTGTGCGTATACGCGAGCATGCCACAATGTTAGAAGCAAAGAGTGCTGCTATACGAAAGCTTCTGCTGCTGCTACTGATGTTGTTGGTTGCCACTGCTGCACACAGTGTGCAGCGAGCGCGAGACGAGGAAAAGAGAGAAGTATGCTTGTAGGACCCTCTGCGTTGAAGAACCTCTCCTATCGTTGTACCCCTCCACCCCCCCTCTCTCTCTCTCTCTCTTTCCCACTTCGCCTCTCTTCAAACCCTATCCAGCTCTCATTTATCAAATAAATCAACATGGCTACTTCTGTCTCTCTTATTCTCTCCCGCAGTTGCTCGGCTCATTCTTCATACCTGCGTGAGTGAACGCGAGATGTATGTTTTTTATATATACGCTTTATATTTACATGTATCTGTGTCGATGAGATTGTCGGCAGAACAGAGAAAGAAACGAGGCATTTAAGGTGACTCGTCAGCAATCATAACAATAGTACAGCGAGGCGTCTGTCCGTCTCTTTCTCGCATTAGGCAGGCAACCGCTCGCACTATTCAAAATCAATGATTTTACGCACATTTTGTTTAATTACTCATTAGTTAGTTCGGTAAGGGGTCATTTTTAACATACCAATCGAAAGTTAGTGACTCGAAACATAACATACTCGTTTTTGGTTAAGATCTGTTGTTTAATAAAAAAGTTTCGGCGTAAAATGTATAAAATTATGATGGCCTCCCATAAGAGCCCAAGTTAAATTTGCTATTTTCAACGGCTTCGTTCTCAAAAATTAGTACGGTAACCCATGCTGAAATTTTTGCAGCGTGTCAAGCACATTACAAAGAATATTTCTGCAAAGTTTCATAAACATCTGTTGTCGACTCTTTTTACTGGTGAGCCACCATAAATACGCAGTTCTGGTAGTGTAGAGAACGCAGAGAGTAGTTGTACCGATAGAGGTTTTCTAGACGATTTCACTTTCCAATTCTTCTACTACACATGTATTATATGGTGCAGTGCATCATAGAGACCATAGAGTGTATGCGTGGAGTCAGTATAAATTACGACGCCGAAGCGTGATCACCGTAATTTTTCTGAAACTAGCCTCTCATTACTCATAGCTTCGTCCACGTGTTTGAATTTTTCTGTAGATCGCAGTGCGTGCAAAGGCTAGAATTCGTTCGGAAGTCGAAGTGTAAGCAGTGAAAGAAAGAAAATAATTTCTTACGTGTTTTTTACTCTGCGTATAAATCTTGGTGCAAACATAGCGACGTTGCGAAGCTGCACTGTAAACAGCTGGAAAAATCATAAGCGACTGTGTTTTGTGTATGAAATCATGTACAATAACGACGAACGATCCGTTGGAGGTTCGCACCAAGAAGACGGCGGCGCGGGCAATGAAAACCAGAATGAAGATTTCATAAACGCGAATCTCCTCGATAAGAAACAATTGGAAGTGTTGAAGAGCTTTGTCGATTGGGACGAAGCATCGCAGCGGCACGTTATTTTTGATCAATACTTTCGCTTAATCTGCGATTGGAAGGGTCCACTCTCCGACCTTCGGGATATGTTTGAACCCGATGAAATCGAGATTCTTCTCGCGGATTCCATTGATCGCTGGGGTACAGACGAAGAGAATCAGACAGCACGATTTATCCGGTTCCTGGTCGAGGCCGGCTACAAACACAAGCCCAAAATCGATGAAGACGGCAAGTTGATATTGCATCGCTCTTCACCCATCCATTGGGCAGAATTAAACGAGCACTACCCCGTCGCTCTTGAGCTTTTTAAAATTTACGATCGATACGATGCGAATTACATCGACTCGGTTATACGACACTCGCATTTTCATGCGGTTTGCGAGTGGGGCTGTATAAACGAGGTCGAGAAATTTCTCGAGCTCGGCCTGGTGGATATCAATCTCCTCGCGAAGGAAGCTAATAGATCGCCGCTATACTCGCTTGTGGTGGGCACCCAGAATATGTCTCAAGAACACGTGAAGGTGATGAAATTGCTGCTGATGAACGGCGCTGATCCGAATTTCGCTGAAGTGGAAGGATCGACTGTTCTGCACGCGATTTGCAACTATAATAACAACGTTGATTTGGCGAAGATAGTGTTCGAGCACTGCCAGGTCGAGTACAAGCCAGTGCAAGTCAATGCCCAAGAAGTTAGCGGCTGGACCCCGTTGCATCACGCTGTGTATAAAGGCAACAGTTCAATGGTCGAGTTACTGCTGAGGCATGGCGCTGACCCGACTTTACCCAACTTAGAAGGATTTACTCCTTTGCACGTAATTTGCGATAGATCGTATGACGATGCTGACTTTTTGGGGACATTCTTCGAGATCTGCAAAGACACAAGTCTACAGTTACAAATCGAGGCTCGGGACGAGCAGGGCCGGACACCGCTGCAATTGGCCGTGGGAAATATCATGCCGAATACGGTCGATGTACTCTTGGATCAAGGTGCTGATCTATCGAGCTTCGTTTTGCCTACTGTAAAACAGTTCCACGACTTAAACAAACGTCGAAAAGATGTTTGGGATTTTAAGTTGCAATTAGCGTCGGGTCTGCTGATTGTCGTCGAACGCCTAGAGAAGAGAGGATACGAGCTGGTCCGAAGCGACGCCCTGACGATCATGGAATTTTTCACCGAGTACGAAGCGGTCGAGTCGTCGGATGTCAAAGAATCTTGGTATGACGACGAAAGGTTCGAGATCGAGGCGAAAAAAATAATGGTGAATTCGAGTCTGTCGCTCTACGACCTGATACGGTTACGTCCCACAGAGGCCGCGAAAATACTTACTTATACGGACTACTTGGAATTGTGGCGTTCGAAAAAAGTGTTTATGCTTCCCGAGGAGTTTAGAAGAAATTGCGCCGAGCATCTGTGCGAGAAACTTGCGAGACGATTTTTCCGGGGATGGACACTGAATCCTTTTTGGGAGCAAATCTTACACTTCCGGCTGCCAATTCTTTGCTGTGATATGATTATGGACCATCTAAAGAACAAAGATTTGTTCAATATTTGCTTAGCGGCCACAAAGCAATGACAATGAGCATATTTTCAGTGTTATTTATGTATAAAATTATTTAATGTTGTAAATTTTCCATATCTTTCAAATAAAAGAATTCAAAATTAATTTCGATTTTTTTAAATTGATAGGCACATACTATCATTTGATATAAAATATATCAATACGAAGGCATGGTATCGAAATCAAATTTAACCATTCATACATTACCAATGAATATGTTTAAAAAAATTAATTAATGCTGAGCGAAGTAAAGTCATTCGACCTGCAGCTTAGCGTTTTTTTTAACCTTTTTGTGTCAACGGTTTCTCGTGAACGGGTGAACCGATTTGTAATAAAGCTCATTGGGTTTTGTTTGTCTTGTGTAGACGGAGTGCTGATTTTCTAAACGACATTTGTAGTGACGCCCCTTATGCAACCGTATGCATTTTTAATGCATATTGCATTTTTTCCACTAGTATATATACTCTCACATACACACAAAAGAGAGAAGTATGCTTGTAGGACCCTCTGTGTTAAAGAACCTCTCCTATCGTTGTACCCCTCCACCCTCTCTCTCTCTCTTTCCTACTTCGCCTCTCTTCAAACCCTATCCAGCTCTCATTTATCAAATAAATCAACATGGCTACTTCTGTCTCTCTTATTCTCTCCCGCACTTGCTCGGCTCATTTTTCATACCTGCGTGAGTGAACGCGAGATGTATGTTTTTTATATAAATATATATATACTTTATATTTATGTATCTGTGGTGGTGCGACTGTATGTGTGAGTGTGTGTGTGTGTGTATGAGTGTGTGTGTGGGAGTATTCGTATCGGCTCTATAGCCGGTCGTGTGTGCGATTAAATCGCAAGCTCTAATTACCCATTAAATCGTACCTAAGGACCACGAACGTACATATAAATCACTTTTGCCTCCACTCGATTGGGACTTGGCCGCATGTTATAAGCCTTCCCCGCGTACACGAGCGACAAAGTGAAATATCAATGATTATAATCTATATACACAAACGAGACTCGCGCATTGTCTTGATTGAGCATCCAAAGTGTCATACACTTAAATTCTAGTGTCAGGAATGAGAATATATTCTGTGGTGGAAAGGCATAATGACTTAAGTCCATTTTTTGGAAATCGATATTATGATGAAAAACACCTATATTTAGTGTCTATTTTGATGTACAAGGGTCAGAATAGATGAATATAGCTTCTATCGTTAGTTGCAGCATCGTGCATATAACGACTTAAGTCCATTTCATGAGAAACGAGGAAAGGCAAAACGACTTAAGTCCACCTTTGCGAGCTTCAAAATGCTATAGAGAGTCTACTTTGATTTGAAAATGAAAGAAAATGATATTTCGTACATACAAATAACTCTCACACTCTTCGAATGTTGTGAATTTCACTATACGATTGGTACATTTAATACGCGAGGGGTCATTTTCGCGATTTTCAGTTTGGCCTTTTTTCGTTGCAAGATTTGAGATCTGACACCAGTATAACGTTAAATGAGCAATTTTATCAATGTGAATTCGTTAAATGAGGTTATGATGACAAACTGCGCGAAATTATCGATATTGAAAAAAGTGTGACCGACAAAAGTGGACTTAAGTGCAAAGCGTGGAAAGGCAAAACGACTTAAGTCCATATTTTTTGCTCCGTATCATCGCTATGATGCGCCTTTCAATTCCATAAGTACATAGTTGAAAAGCTACCTCATAGTAGCTTAAAACATCATAGGTTCAGACCTCAACTCGTCCGCGTCTAGTTAGGCTGGCACAATCAACTTACAACGCGTTTTTCTCGAAAACACGAAAAATGGACTTAAGTCGTTATGCCTTTCCACCACAGATATAATACAAATTAGGTTACAACAGAATAACGCGGTTTATCTTAATAATTGAGTACAAGGTACAGAGAAATATCTGTTTGACCAGCTACGCAAGAGGCTAGTTAACTCAGCCCGACAGCTTACGCAATGTCATGAAAATTTACTTGCTTGGTGCCACGGAGGCACAGTGCATATAGGCAAAGAGATTAAAATAATTTTTGTACAGATGCGTCAATACGAAACAAATCGAATCCAAATCCTACAAAAAATGCATTAGCCCGGCAGTTATACAACGCCGAGGGGATTGTAATTAGCTTCGACGACTCTCGCTTTCGCATAAAGACGTACGCGCGCGCATACATTAAAAGAAAGCTCTGGCGCAATAATGTACAGCCCTCGCGACTTTTGCGCGACGCGTTGCATGTACGTCACGCATTATGCATACGCAGGGTTGGTGGGCTGTACGCGCGACTCTCAAACTCTCGAAATCATTAGGATGTGCAGTCGAGAAGGGCAGGTACACGCGTTGCATGCAGGGGGTATACACTATTATGCGCCGCATGCAGATGAGACTCGAGCGCGTATTTCGAGATCCTTAAAGCAACGTCCCTCGTCGTCGTCGCCGCGCATCCCAATAGTAGCTCTAAAACTCGAGCTACGTACCTATCGTACTCGCGTCGATATGTACCCTTTGCATATTCGCAAGTAAGGGCGAATTCACAAAGAGTAAGAAAGAAAGCTACAAGCAACGTACATTTTTGCATCGATATTCTACGTCGATTGTAGTAACAATTGTCTGCATTGCTCTTTCCCGCGGCAGTCGGCAATCGCTTGCTCCAAAGTACTTATTGTCGATGAGCTGTGAAGACTATTATTATTAATATCGATTACTCGGCAGTGACTCCAGGAAAAGATCAAATTGTTTGCAAAAGGGTGGAAATCGTAGAATATTCGACTCGTACCCGGAAATATATATTAGGAAATATTGTACTAATCAGTCAACACGATCTCTCAACTTGTCAGCTGTGTGAAAGAAACGATCGTCGGTCGCGTGCACCAGCTCAACAGTTCAACGATCATTTCCTGATTGTATTCTTTTCCCCCTTTCCAAGAGAAGTCGTACAAAAAGATGAGCATATCTCATAAATAATGAAGTAAGTCGTGATCGCGGCAAGGTCATCGTCGAAGTATCCAAAAACATCCACGACGACGCGAACCTTATTTACGCGTGTCCTGCCCCAACTCGATCTATGAATACGCGCATACGTGCATTCGAGTACGTACGTGTACGCGTGTTTATATAATCGAGTCGCTGCCTGTAGAGTAGCGGCGAAAGGTCCTCGCGAGGACAGATCGCGTCCGTCAATATATGTACACGTATAACACGTATATATATATATAAGCTGTGTACCACGACGTCGTCGGTGCGGCGTACCGAACACATGCCAAGAGTATATATAGGCACAAGGGCCATCCTGGAGAGCGACGAGCTCGAGGAGTGCACTCGTGCGCCACTGCCACCGTCGTGCTGCTGCTGCTGCTGCTGCTCGCGGGCGCCACTTTCCGCACGATACTCTATGGCGACAACGGCACCGCACTCTTATTTCTACGACCATCAACGCAGATGAGACTCTTATTTTACCGTTTCGAGCTCTCTCTCTCTCTCTCTCTCTCTTTTGCTCTCTTCTCTATATGTTTGTATTTGTGCTGAATATCGCTCTTATGGAGCCTCTCTCGCTCTATCTCAATAGTCATCCTTTTGTACGAAATCGAGTTGTCGTTGTCGTCGTCATCTTGTTCGGAAATCAACTAATCAAGCTGCACTTATATAAGCATACTCGAGGAAAAAATTGTTTCATTATTCAAGCACTCGATAATTCTTTTTTGTAGATTACAATCAAACATTTTTATCGAGTGCTGGAAAATCATCTGTTTAATTTTACAACCCATGCTGTACTTTAGTATTTAATTACATTGTTGTACTATGCAATTTGATTAGCATATCATAAAGCTTCGTGACTGCAATTTTATTGATTCTAAGAAGAATATTGCAGTTTTTCCAAAATGATAAAATTTGTATCCAGAAAAGGAAATGCTCTTTTGCCAATAGTTGATTGGTAGTCATTATTTCTAGATACTATTTATAAATAAATAACAACTTTTTTGAAAATATTAAATAGTCAGTTTATAAAGTGCTGCATAAAAATAAGGCGATCGATAGTCAGATATTGATTAATAGTTTTTAAACTTTTCCTACACTTCCGCCTTTATAGACTTTTCCTTGATCGATGATTTCGAGACACAGCGGAAGCTTTAAAAAAGGAGTACTTAAAATCCAACGTAAAAAGCTATAAAGTATATTTACGGGCGAAGAGTTGGAAAGAGGCAAGAGGGAAAGAGGGCGAGCACGACCAGAGCGAGAAAGAGAGAGAGTTGGGTAAAAAGAAGACAAATGGTGCAGAGGGTATTTTACTGAGGGTGAGCATATATATTCGCTACCACTACTACCACTACAATATAGTACAGGGAGAAGCTTCGAGCCGCCTACTTTGAGAATCTAACAGCCATGGAGCTCCGGCACGGCGCTTCCGTCTCCCCTTTGCTGCGTTGCAGTATATACCGAAAGAGGCTCCACCCTCGCAGCAACAGCAGCAGCAGCAGAAACTCACCCCCTCGCAATTTGCGACAAAGGCACCGCAGTAGTAGTAGTAGTAGTAGCAGCAGCAGCGGGAGCAACAGCGACAGCTCCTTCGAGAGACCCTTGTGCACGTACTGCATGTATCTAACAGTAAATGTATATATGACGCTATATATATATACGTAGCTTACGTAGCTCCTTTTATAACGATGTCCCTGGAATTTTGGATGAAAAAAAAAAACGTATACAGCTCTTCGCGTATATGCATGTACGAGAGCATTCTGACTTAACGGCTGGCTTTTCTGGACTTTCGAGTATTCGCATGTTATGTGTACAGTCGAGTGCTCGTACAGGCGCATTCGTTTCTAATTGATACAAAGACTTACATTGTTATTTATAATACATAATTTCGCGCAATGATCGAATCGCGAGCTATTGGCACGCGAGACACGAAAATGTATAAGCGTTTAAAATATCCGGTTCACCGGAGAAACTGTTTTTACCTACAAGTGTATAAGCATACACGACTTTGCGAGCACTCCGAGGCTCTCCACGCGATTTCGATGGTTATAGGTATTTAATTAGCTTAAAAATATTTGACTCGAACGAGCACCTCTTCAGCGAGGCTCGCGGGTAAAGTCACTAACCTTCGTTTTGGCGCGATGAAAGTCATGGTCTCGAGTAAGTAACGTCGATCCCGTGGTAGACATGAATTTTTTTTCGTTGCGAAGCGCCAATGGCCACCCAAGCAACGATCGTACCGACTGCACGTCAATTGCGCGCGCGATTAAAAAACGAGGACAGAGACAGCTGACGTTGGCGAAATTGCGAAATCGAGCAAATATGCAGATTCTCGATGTACATCATTACGTACAAGACAGTCTTTTATTCTGATTTTTACAATTACGTTGCAGTCTTTACAGGTGGGAGAATATCTGTGAAAAAATCATGAACTTTCGATTTTCAAAAGTTCTCTAATTGTACAAGTGAGATCTTGCGTGCGAGGCAAGTTTAACAAGCCTATTGAAGGTCTATTACGGTCGCGATTGAATGCGAGCATGCAGAGCGTGAAACGCCTACGCACCGAGACACTCATATGGGTATTGCGCACCCCTAAGCTGAAATTCGATATTGGCCCATGATACACCGTGCCTTTTATATACACGGAACGTGGTGGCTTCGAAATATAATAAATACGCTAATTTAGGGTACACATCGTAATTCGAGCTCTTTACAAAGCCTCATAACTTATATTATGCCATCAAAACAACGCGTGGGATAAGTGAGGAATTGCTCGAGTCATTGCGTCAACATTGTAAGTTTAATGCATCGTGCGCCCCATCCTCATTTTCTCACTTTATGATCCTCGCCGCAGTCAATGATCCGAGAAATTCGGCTTGTAAATGATTTGGCTCGTTTTTAAGAAAATGAATAATAATAAAATATGATAAAGAAGTAAAATGCGTGAGCGTGAATGTCACATTGAAACATCTTTGAAAAGACCTCGAATCCGCAGATTAAGACACAATAAAATAAGCTCCTTAGCATTATCTGTACAGTATCTAAACAATCAGAAAAAAATTATACTTTTCGTAAAGCATTTTTACTAACAATGTTTCACTATAAATTGAAAAAATGCACTTCTGATAATAATGCTCGACATTGATAATAGTAATTAGTGACCCAAAATGATTATATTGTTATAAAATAAGTTATCGTTAGTTAGCTTGTTTTTTTCAACTTTTCTATTACAATAATGTCGCAAATATTGAATGCAGTTCGAATGACCTAAAAATGGCAATTATTTTTAAAAATGTCCAATCACTTTAAATACGATAATACTATTTTAAGCTTCCACCACTAGATGACGAGTATATTTTTATCTGTAAATCTGCAAGTGGCAAAGTAAAAACAATTGCATAACTCAATTTCTACTAATGTGATGTAATTAGATTCATTTCAAGAATAAGTACAACGATAATAAAATCAAATTCAAATAAACAAATAAAATTTAATTGACGTTCCACGTTTTGAATAAAAAAAAAATTAAAAATAACTATCAAAAGAGTGTTTCGATGGTAATTGCGTGAATTTAGTAAACGCATAGTCAAAAAATGGTCACTTAAAAATGTGTAAAAATGTATTTTCATAAAATGTTGAAAAAAATGTGACACTTTTGGTTTGTTTCCTACGAGTGTGATAGATCTTTTATGGCCAAGAAAATTTTCTCGTTAACCAAAAGATATCCATGAAATATTGAGCATTTCTACTAGGGCATCTACAAAAAAGGCAATTTTTGTTCATATTCTTTTACATGGATTTTTAGTTATCACGCGTTTCAATGGATATGATAAACAAATACTTTGAATCTTTACCTCTTATGTGATAGCCTTTACTCAATTTCTCATTTTTTTGCGTAATATAAGGCATAGACTGAAAAATCATGAATAGCGAGTTTCGCGCGTACGTCGGAAGCCGTTGCCGGTTGTTGTATGAAATACTCAAACTTGGCGTCAAAATCACTCAACGCTAATATCTTTCACACACATCACGGGTACTAGTCCCATATATATATGTGCTCTTAGTACACACGCTCAGCTCGTAACCTCACCCACATAGACTCAGGCAAATACCCAAGTACACACGCACAGACAAGGAGCTCGAGTAGTCCATTCAAGTCTCGCCCGTGCACCTACATAGCAGCAGGCTGTATTATAGTTATAAACGAAGAAAGAGGCATTCGAAGGCAGTTTTTGTGCGGCTGAAGATTGAAAATCCGATTCGACGGATCATCCGCGACGCGCCTCTTCTATATACACCACTCTCTCGTTCTCTCTTTCTCTTTCTCTCCTTTTTTTCCGCGCACACAAACGGACAATGTATAAAACACGCGTCCCTCGGCCGATATAAATGCGCGCGAGGAATACGCTCTTTTTCAATGAACTCCGCGGGCGTGATAATCGCATTTTCCCACACTTAGCTGCTGCCAGATCTTCTTGATTCGTGGCTTAAATGAGCCGTGAAACCTCAGAAAATATCCTCCCTTTCATTGTATCGTGGTTAAATGTATCTATTTCTCATTCATCGGTGCCGTTTGATTATGATACGTGTATTTTCAAACTAATGCACTTCGCTCCTTCATCCACTGTTGGTGGTAAATGTCAAAAGCGATGGTTCAAGAAAAAAGTAACCTTTCAACACAATTATCGAGATAGATACAAACATTATTTTAAACGTAATTTTTTGATGTTTTTAATTATGTATTTTATTTTATTTTACGAAAAAAAAGCATTTATTGCGTTATACTTTCTTTCAACTTTTGACATGTTTAAAAAGTGGGGCTAAATATTTCGATACCAATACAATCAATGCAATTCCATTTTCTTTTTCGACGAACCGTCATAAAGCTCGAAGCAGTGTTAAGATATCTCTCGGCGAGAACATTTTTTCTCATGACCACACACGCTCGCACCTAATAACGCGCGCATTATTATTATTAAAGTACGCATAATGGCATTATTAGAGCGTACACGACTAGCATAGCTACAGAGCCTTGGGAGCCAAGTTCGCTTATGAATCACTGAGCACAGGTTTGATTTCATGAGAGACAGATTGCAAGACTAGCGTTGGTTTCTCCTCTGTGCCCGCACTTGATCATATACATAGAACAAATTCACTCATGCAAACATTTTTCTCTCTACATTTGTGCTCGCACACATCGTATTTATACCAATGACAGACCCCGCACTTATTTTAGCGCTCATTAGAGTAATTATTTGAAACGAAATTTTTTTTACGTTAGTAAGAAAACTTTTGTAATTAACCGATTCATATTTAAAATTTCTAAGTTCTATTTATTCATTTGGTTGGGCTTTTCAATGAAGTTGTATGCATTTTTAAAATTCTCAAGCTAATTTTCAATGTTTTGAATATTATATCGTTAGTGTAAAAGTATATTTTTTTAGCTTATTATTCAATAATTAAAAAATAAAACATAGGTATCGAATTCTTCCAGTTAGGCACCAAGTCATTAGAATATTTAATACCAGGAAAGTCTTGAGAAACGCATGAAAAAATGGTCTGATTAAAACTGAGAAGGCCTAATTGCTCGACTAAAACTTCAATTTCACCCACACCGCTTCTCTTTCTCGTGCAGTTTTTAATCCCCTTTTTTTTTTAATTCTATGTTATTTTTTTTCTACCACGCGAACTCTGCGTTACGCGTAATATAAAAGTACCTGGGCGCTCAGCGACGCAGTGTTGTGCACGTATACACGTATATATCCATATATATATATATATATATAACTACGCGCATTGAGTTTGAGACGAGTACGTATAAAGGAAGCTCGCTGCGTCGTTTTTTGAATTAATCTCGTTCGACTGCCTCCTTTGCTTTGCACCCTCGTACCCATTTCCTCTTTCATTCTTGTAAGCGGCGCACACATATCCATCTTGTGTATTTACATGTACTCTCGGCTTTTTCAACAAAAAAAAAATTATATGTGTGCATAAATATATTCACTAAATTATAGTATTTCATGACAGGATTTAAGAGTTATGCATAACTCTGCACGATGAGCACCAGTTTAATTAGAATTAAAAGGCTCAGTCAAGTAACAATAGGTATTGTGTGACTATATCATTGATCAAGATTTTTCAATAGTTCCAGCACTTGAGAGCTTTCTAAAGATCTTGATCTTTTAATGTAATATAATGTCACTCGTAATAATGTGATTTGGAGATCTAGATTGCGGTTTTAGAAGAACTGTTTTTGCAAGGTCAATATAGATCCTTCAGACCTTACCATTTTTATTATTGCTTTAAAAAAACTGAAACAAAATTTGAAAAAAAAAATATTTATAAATTTTTTTGTGTATTAAAGTAAAAAATAAAGAAACAAAACTTGAAAACTTTTGAAGCTTATCGACACATTTTTGATTTGACAAATAACTTGAACGAAAATCTCTTCCATATAGATTCGAAAAGATTTATAAAAAAGATTTTAAGACCGTAGATATTAAGTTTCGTCAAAAATTCTGGTCAAAATAGTGAAACAGAGCTCTTGTAAAATCATAAATGATTACTGTACGGTCCTGGACTTATTTAAGTATTCAGCAGTAAAGTTTGTGTTGAATAAATAAATCATTTTTTGTAAATAGCTTCATAGAATTAATTGTCTCTAATTCTCAACAACTTTTAGGATATATTGTCGCTAAGCGCGACAATGAGGCTGACGATGAAACGAAACTTTTCGACAAAAGTTCACTGAGGCAGACTTCTCATTTTTGCGCTAAATTTTGAGCCCCTAACTTATAAATAATAATATAAATAACTAACTTAATACATAATAATGTTGTGAGATTAATATAATTTCAGTGTTCATACTAAGCGGAACAAATTATCAATGTGTTGACTAACAACGTGAAATAAATTTAGATAGAATCTGAGTCCCTATTTGTTACAGAGTAAACTTCATCAAACGCGTCTTAGATCTCTCGAAGAGGGGGAGACAGATAATGGCTCACCCGTCGCGAAGTAAACAGGTAGCTGCGACTATTTTCAAATATTCATTCACCGCGAAATGAAAAGTTTTCTTGCACTTGGATGGGATATACGCATCATTTACCTTTCATTGGCAATTTGTGTCTCGCTTCTCTGTCCTTTTGAAAATTACCCTTCTGAGAGTAGCGAGCGATTTTATCATTTTTCCGTATTTTCGAAATCGTTCTTGTGACAATTCAAGGCCATTGTACCCTCGTCATTATAAAATATGTAGTAGCTGAGAAACGCGGAAAGAAGAAAGCATCGCTTTGTGAGGCTAACAAATTAGAAGTTGCATTGTATTCTGGATTCAAATGATAGATGTCAATGCAGACCATAAACAAGGATATCTATACCTATCTTTAATTTTTTATGGATAATCTTAATTGGGTGCCTTATGATAATATTTTATAGTAACTGAGAATAATTTATTTCAAATACCTTTCAAAATAACTAGGTATATTACTAGAACTAAAAAATAACTAAAAATATGATTTGTACATCGACTTAAATATTACGCTAATTTCACTTTTATACTGGTACGATACTAATGTATCGTAAAGTTAATTAAAAGTACTAATGTACTTTTGATACTAGGGAATATTCAAACGTTACAATTTGTTACAAATTTAAAACTTTATAAATTATTCAACTATCTTTCTATCGAGTACCATCTATTCTTGACTAATTTATTTGACTAATTCACATGTCTTACGTAAACATAGAACGGTAATTTCAAACAAAAAGGAATTATCAACACAATCTCTATTGTAAGCAGCAGACGATCATTCGTTTGCATATGAAAAATCTTTCGTCAAACTGACACTTCATATTGTACATGCACGCACGTTGCAATAAGCACGCACAATGCGTCAGCGCGAGGGTTCGATCCGAATGACAAAGCTGCCCGCAAAATTGGATATCATGCTTTATAAACAGCCCGTCAGTGGCACGACATTAGACCGAATATATTTTTCCATCCTACAATTAAATAGACGCCTGTGTAGGGTTTTCGACCTGGATTCAATTCTGTACAATGTTTGACATTTTTTGTAACGTGCTTCAGAGCTAAATATTATGAATTGCTCACGCGTTTCATCTAATTTCAAAAAGTTTCAATGAGTAAAGATGAAGCTATGAAGTCATCTAAACAATTTTTTGCAGTTGAAATATTTAATGTTAAACAATATAATCGTGAAGCTCGAGAAATGAAGATGTCTTTTAAAGCTTTGAGAGTAAAGCATACGTGTGTGTCCTCCCTATTCGCTCGGAGGCTGTAGATAGCAACATCACGAAGGGCGCGAGTTTCCGACTCTAATGAGGCGCAGTGTAATTAGTGAGCTGTCTTCTCTCTGTAAAGTCCCTCTTGACGCTCGAGTATAAGAAGAAACACGCGGACACATACATACGTTTTCCGTTCGCTTTCTTTATTTCTTTTCTCGTTTCTTTTTCTATTGCGACCCTCTTTGGCCAACGTACAAAGATACATAGTCTATGTGTTTCCCAAGAAAATTCGACCAAGTCTCCTTTTCGTCCAACAAAGATAGTTTGATAACAGTAAGAAAAATACTCTGAATAAACATTTTTGCACGGCACGGAGGGATGTATTTTCCTCTTAAATCAATGAACTAAATAGTGAATGAAATTGACGCAGTGGTGTAGCAGAATTTTTAGTCCATATTGAATTACCATTTTCAAATTATCACAAAACGTCATTGTATTGTTTTACTTTAAAATCTCATTAATTTAACCCACAATACCTTGTTTTTTAAGCCTTCAGGCAGAGCAGTAAAGCAACCACTTTCTGACAATCTGGAAAATGCTTTATTTACCTAATAGCAGGCGTAGGTGAGTCGCGAAACAAAACACACACAACCAATAGCACGTTATTTATGACTAGTAATTCGGACAAAGGGTAAAATTTCTACTTGATACTTTTTCGAAGCTTCTATACTTGATAAATCCTTATACCTGATAAAACGATCTTATTTTCTCAAAAAAAATTTTATGAGTAAACATGAATACAATTATAAAATAAATGATTTGATAAATTTCCAAAATACCACCAGTGATTCTACCAGCAGATTTAAACGTTACGAACTTTTTGACGAAGCCGAACTATTTTTTGATATACATATTAATTTTCGAAAAACTGTGGTGATTTTGAAATATTGTCTTTTGGCTGGTTCAATAACAACTTTAAATTCATCATAAAATTCATAGAGATATACGAGTAAAAAAATTAATTTTGAAAGAGTTCTATGGATCATAATCGATTACAATGATATCTATAATGACAGAACTTACGAACAATGCTAGGTACATATTAAATGGTTGCACACCGTACACTTTTAAAGTCATTCAACAAATACAAATATTTAACCAATAATTAGAAACTCGCATTTTTTACTTTCACAATAATTTCATGGAAGAATAATAAGACCATTGAGAAACAAACGTTTTGTCACTAAATATCTATCAAATATCTATTTCTTTAATAAAATTTGAAATAATCGAATTGAAAATAGTTTCGTTGCATTTAAATTTGCTATAATTATACTTTTATATGACAAGGTATTTTAAGACAACTGGATATAGAAGATAAGATATCCTATTTGCTACGGAATTGAATAATCCCCATACATTGTTATGATGTTTTCAATGTTTGTGATTTTTAATATAAAAAAGTCATAACTACGAATTTTTGAAATTTTATGTCCTAAACAACTTTTAAAGGCACGAAAGCGATGCTCCATCCAACTTGGGATACGAGGGATACCATAATACGTGTATGTATAAAAGCACACGAATTGTGACGCGTTCGCGGCACGTGTCGAGTATCCGGTACGTATGCGAGGCTTTTGAGCGAATCGGGCGTGTTACGAGGGGTGAAGGGGCCCGCATGCAGAGCAGTCAATAGGTCGTTTGCGACATACAAGTCGTGAATTACGATAAGAATTAAAACGAGGGCTTTTGCCGCGCCGATGTTTTGGACCGTGGATTGCGGTCGAAACGGCACAAATCGCAGCAGCGACGCCCGGAGATTATAACGATCGCGCGATGCGCACAATATGACTTTGGGACACGAGCACGAGAAATAATTATTGGCTTTATTCGACGGTTGTACCGAAGTACCTCGAGAATGTCGTAACAATGGTTTAAAAGTGCATCGACGTACGGAAGACGAGGGGGTGTAAAGCGAGCGAGATCGGTATCTTTCCCACAAAGTCCTCGCTTGCCCTTAATCTTCTCGAGATTCTCGTCGAAGCGTGGGCCTGATCAAATAAAGTACTCGAATATATATATATATGCTTGCAGGTATGTATTTGTACATGCACGCTGGACTATTCACATGTTTTTGCCCTATAGATGCGACGCTCCATCGCGTACATAGGTGCGTGCTCCAAAGGGAACAGACGCGTGAAGTCTTAGATCGAAAAAGGAGTAAGTATAAATAGTTAGTAGCAAGGATAGGCCGTGTGTTTGTGCGTAGCATAACGAGAGAGAAATTATATACGCGTAGAATATGCGCGAATACAAAAAGGTTCTATTATTACAAAAGATTAAATAGCCCGAACTTTGAAACAACTTCGTCAGAAAATTTTTCTTAGACGTTTTCCGTTTAGTTTAAATTAGTAAGTTAAGTTACGTCTTCAAAGATTTTTGCTATTTAAAATCTAATCTGCGCATTGAATTCGTGGATATTCAACCACATATCAGTTTATACCTGAATGGTATATTGCGAAATAACTAATAATTTTAAGCTCCAGTGGTTGTTATATCAACATAAAATCAATGTAGATTGTTCATCGTACTTAGGAATTCAAGTGAAATTGAAATTTTTTGTTTTTAACTTATTTTATTTTTTAGTTTTAAAGTACACGTATGTAAAAAGATATTACAAAATGCGTCGTCTTTTTGGCCTTGGCAACGATCGTAGATTATCTTCCTCTGTATTCTTGTATAAACGAAATAGATCCTCGTCGCTCATGTGTTCAGCAACTTTGCGGCAAGCGACGTACGGCAAATGTAATGTGCAATAATCAGTCATAAAGAGATCCGCCGCAAACAGTTCCAAATGTGGCCTTATCAAAAAGTTTACTGTGCTTTCATCGTCCAATTTCGAATTTTCTCTAGCTTTCATCCAACATCTGATCATATCGAGTCTTGAATACAAATCCAATTTGTAACCAGCTGACTGCAACAATTGCACCACCTTAATAATGTTCGCGGTTAAAGGATAGTTTTTAATTTCAGCTCTACTGAAGTACCTATTAAACATTTTGCGCTCGCTCAGACTGCTCAGTGTTGCTCCGTGCTGCAGAAGTAATCGCGTAAGATCGACGTTAAAACGTGACACCGCCGCCTGCAAAGGAGTATCTCCGAAATAATTGCGAGCTTCGATATTTGCTCCGCTCTTCGTGAGCATGGCGACGATTTCATCGGCTGGCTTTTTATCGGCACAAGAGAGACAACCATAGTCGCACTCGCATAGACACCGCTGAACTTGCACAAGTCGGTGCAAGGGTGTCGACTGATTGCCGTCTCGACGATTCGGATTTGCTCCGTGCTTTAATAAGATCTCAACGATTTCTGTGTTCTTATACTGGACGGCGATGTGCAATGGCGAGTACTCGTAGTTGTCGAGAGCGACGTCCGCGCCTTGACTCGTGAAACGAAGAACCGCAGCCACGTTGCCAGTCATGCAGGCACCGTGTAGATACGAGTAACCGTGATCGTCGTGGTAATTTTCCGATGCATCTTCCAAAATATAATCTACCAAATCCTTAACCAGCTGTCTGCGTATTTGTCTTCTTTAAGTAAACAATCTTCTTTAAATATATAATGAAGAGCTGATTTTCCGTCTTCGAATCTGAACTCGTGGATATTCAAATCGTAAACCTCCTGAATGAATTTCACCTTTTTTAATTCCCTCCCTTGCAATGCTAATTTTAAAAATTCCTTGCCACAAGGAAATAGGGTTTTATCTTGCATTACAGCATTAGCAACACGGGGAAGAGTTTCAAAATCATGGAAGAGAGCGTGGTAAAAAACTTTGTATCTAGACGCGTTCACATCGTCAAAAATCTTGTTAGATAACATTTCCAATTACTTATTATACATCTCTCATTAATTGAATCGAGAAAATCGTTTTCATCTGCAATCATTTTGGAACGTACTGAAATGAAGACTGTCGATGGTAAATTTCGAAACACCGAGCACGTGGTTGGTTCAATTACTGTTTAAAATCGTACTAGCACTTGAGAAAGAGAATGGTGACGCGATATGTTCACCGCTGCATTCGAAAACACGGACTGATGATTCCAGAATCCGAATAGAGAGTAGAAACTACGAGCCGGATGCATCAATGAGGGCGTCACCATTGCCTGACTATGTTACGGAGATAATCTGGCAATGTATCATCATACGATCAAGTCCAATAAAAATACACTACTTACGGAGATAATTGCGCGATGAATTTACGCATGCCGCACTGCGCATACGCAATGCGCTTATTACCCCACGGCTCACGCTTGTCACGGCTTCGTCTCGCCTGTTAATTACACGTATTCTGGGACTTGTCTTTTTTTCGAGGCCCAGAGCAGTAATATATTATTTCAACTGCTGAATCCTCCTTTCAACTCCCATAGCAGGTGGAACAGAAAAACTAAGTCGTTCTTAAAGTTAAGACTTTTACTAGGGGATTACGGATCGGTTCAGCTTGAAAATAAAACTGCATCGATCCGTCAGAAACGGCAGCTTTCCTTTAAAATTGTTCTGCAAAAATTAGAATAATGATCTAATTGAAAAATGGTTGCATTTTTTGATGAAAAATGTTATTTTGAAGCTCCAATTCCTTAAGATACAATGAAGTTTTTAGCCAAGATTTTTCGTAGAGAAAATTGTTTGGTTGAATACTGCAGTAATATGTAATTGCTATTAAAGTAGGCCCTCCGTATTCGCGATAGTTAGGTTCCTAAAAAACACCGCGAATACGGAATCCGCGAATAATTAAAAAATAATGATAATACATGTAATAATAATAATGTCGAATAACAAAAATATTGAATAATTGAAAGTATTTATTTTATTGGCATTTTTCAAAATATTCCGTAATGCGGGATTGTTTTATTCGCCGAACCATGTCTGTGTGCAACTCTTTGTAAGGATTTAATGTCATCGTTTAAAAAATGTAAACAACAAATACAAAAGTTAACCAAAAAGTTACGTTTGGCAACAGGTAAACACCGCGAATATCGAATTTTGTTTCCGCGGATACGGAGTGAAGGTATCAAAATTCCGCGAATATAGAATTCGCGTATACTGAATCCGCGAATACGGAGGGCCTGCTGTATATCTTCTTGTGATGAGCATTTCAACAAACTTCATGATTATTTTGATTCTTTTTTTTATCGTGCTCAACTATGAAGAAATTCAATTTTCCCGAATCTCAGTCAAACGTTATAAATGTGAATCTATGAGCAGGTATGACCATTAAATGGCATAACAATATAACTGATCAAAGGTCCCATGGTCCTAAGGAGCTTTTACGTTTTGAAATGGACATCGCTAATAGCTCCTTCATTTCCATCGTTCAACCGTACATAAATTGCACCAAGGTACATGGCCGAAAGGGACGCGAAGTGTGCAGCAGCACAGTGAATAGGCCTCTTAAGTCATCATCGTCGTCGTCGTCGTCGTCATCATCATCGGCGTCTCGGGCCATCAAAGGGAAAAAAGCGCGGCCGTGTATAATACACACACACACAGCAGGAGCTATAGAGCGCTCGCGCCACTATGCAAGGGCAGCGTGGCAAGTATGTGCGAGCGAGCGAGGCGACGACGGTAAATTCATTGGCGATGCTAATGCGCGCCACTTTCTTCCATCCCTCGCTAGCTGCTCCTCGGAGATAATTGAGCAAAAAAGTGCAGTCTACAGCAGCAGCAGCAGCAGCTTTTCATGTATGCTCCCTCTTTACGATATGTACGCGTGTGTATGAGTAGACCTAGAGTGTAACGACGAGAAAGAAGCCTTTTTATCCTCTTCTTATATACTTATATTCATAAAGCTGCGATGACACTTTTTAGCCGACTCGCTTTTTTTCATCTCCCGCTCCCACTGCCGTATATGCGTATACGCCCTTTTCTGCCTCGCTCGAATCACTCGATTCGCGATTGATTAAAGTCAATTAGGGAAGTTATTGGGCAAGACACGAATCGCAATTTTAGTCGATCGATTCAAACGCAACAATTATTTTCTTACATTCGGGTGTAAATCTAAACGTAGGAGAAAGTTGAAAAGTCGCGAACGGGACGTATAGAGCACTTTTGCGAGCATTGTAATACAGTTTTCATAAATTCCGCAGTGTACGGCAGCATCCTCCTGTGCGCGCGGTGTGTGAACTGTACGCGAGGAGTCATATAGAACCAGTTCGCGCATATTTACGCGTGTGTGCATGTGTCTGTCTGTGTCTGTGTGTGTGTGTGTGTGTGTGTGTGTGTGTGTGTGTACACTTATACGAGCGTGGCAGGTCTCGCTGACGACGGCGAAGGCCATGACGCGATGTGCCGAAGCCATCTCGAGTGTTTGCAGGCCACTCGAGGATGGACGTATACGCGCGCGCGCGCGCAGACTTCGCCCACCCGCACATATACACACACACGCGCGCGCGCGCATACATGGAGCATCAGCATCAGCAGCAGCAGCAGCAGCAATGAACGGAACTTTAGTTCTCTCTCGCTCTCTCTCTTTCCCCATTATAATGCTTAAATATATCGCCGCTCCTGCCTGCTGTATGTTTACATAACTCACACGAACGTCGTCTGCGCGTATGCGTGTATGTGCGTACTCTCTCGTGCAAGCACAGAGTCTCGCTCGTTTCGTGTGCAAATATACCAGTCGCACAGCAGCAAAATGCTTTCATTGTTATTAACTTGCCTCATGCGCCAGTGTGTACGCGCGCAACGCAGTATATATATATATGCTCGATAATCTGCACGAAGTGAAACTTCTTTTTCAGGTGCGCGCTGAGGTGATACATCCGCAAGAAAAAAACGAGGTGCGCGGTGATTGCGAGCTTTCACGTGTAAAATATCAATTTGGACTTGAATTACTTTGGAGCGACCACGCGAGCCTCCCTCTGGCACGCATCGATGACGCATCACAATACACGAGATGAATTGGCTCTATTTTTAAGGGAACTAGCCTTTACGAGCAAACCGTATACTGCAAAACTTTTAAGTAAACTCAAGCTACTTCCAGTAAACACTTCTATTTTAACTAATTCAAAATTTTGGAATTTAATTTTGCCGCTGTCAAATTATAGCTTTATTTTAAAGTCCACATACCTAAGTATAAATACGAGTGTAAATAAACACTTCATAGTATTCATTCGTAATATCAAATATTAAAAAATCAAGCTCTTATGACTGATTGAGTTCTACTTCATTTATCATGTTTGTTTTCAACATCACTTTTCTACTATCTTTAATCTTAATACCATTTGATTTTAATTGTGGTTTTTATCTTGTACTCAAAAAAAGTAAAAATTTAACGTGTCATTGTTCAATTACATCTAACTAAATGACGTTGCGAATTTCGGGAGAACTTTCAAGCATCTCGCTGAAGTGTCGTCGATGCGTAATCCAATAAAACTCATAGCATCGTGTACATTTTCCAAATAATTATATCATTCGAGTATCGGATGGTAGCGATAGTCGACATTTTTCACCTTTTTCCGCGCATAAACAGGCATCAATGGGGACAGAAATGATTCAACAAGAAAATTTTGAAAAGCGTCAAGTTTCGTTACGATCTCGTAATAAGCATTAAACGAGAAGCGAATGTAAAGAGCTTCGTTACAATTTATAATTCTTAAAAACTAATTTCGTGTAAATGCCAAGAACTCTTGTGTCGCGCTACAAGTGCGTTCACTGCGTGTGTGTGTGTGTGTGTGTGTGTGTGTGTGTCTTGTATCGTTCAATATCGTACTCGTGTACCCGTATATATTAAATCGACATACGTATGCACCTATGGATATACTGCATATATATATGCAGGCAGGCGAAAGCAAACAGCGGTGCTCAGCTCGCAACTCCGCGACGAATAATTAATTCCGCGGTACACATACACGCGTCGGCTCTAATATGCACACGAGCTACATACCCGTTGCATATGTATATGTATTTATATGCAGCAGCGACGTTGCAAAAATTCTCGCTCGCTTGGTACATATATACGCGCGTAACCTAACGAGAAGATTAACATCATAAAAAATTCTGCGCGCGCGCTCGCCTACTCGAATTAATGCTGACACTCGTGACTTGATTTTCCCCGTACTCGCCCCAATCGTATTTAACTTGTACCAAACTTCATTAGGTGCGCGTGTATAATATACGTGTAAATATGTATCATTTCTTCATCACGAGGACGAGGTTCCAGCATTGGGTGTTTTCCCAACTGAAACTTCTTAGATGAGTTCTCAGGTGATTTTCCAGGGAAGATCTTATGTACTGAGGATCTAGTGCTAAAATTTTACCTATGAGAACATGAAAAAATCACAAATAATCCTCATAAATATATAATTTAGAGTTATCTTTGGCCTATAACTTAGAGAATTGATAATAGATAATTGTTGATAAATTAATTTTAAAAATTCAGTTTATATAATGAGAATTTATTTAACAAAACATTAAAAAATTTTTATTTTTCTGTTATTTTCAACTTGTTCGGCGCCTTATTGTATTATCGGATGCTACTGAGCTTGGATATTCTCTTGATTTAAATCATTTTCATCAAAAAATTCTGGGCTCGAACGATGATTATTAATTGGATCTAAGAGTTGATCCTCCAAATCAAATATAACATGACTTGTAGTCTTTAGTTTGATTGCATTTTGTTTTACTACTTCAGGAGAGGGTGACCTTATCCTATTAGTGGAATTGGATGAAATATTTTCTGGAGTAAATGCTTGAGTTAATCTTCCAATTCTGAATCTCTAGCTTTTAAATTTTGAATTGTTTGAAATTATTGTTCATCCCTGATAGCTCAGGCAGCTGCACGAGATATAAATGCGAACGTATAATATTACACATTTTTTATCTATATGACAGTTCAGGTGAAACAATTACCGTCGGAAAATCTAATCAAATGAAATAAAGACAATAACTTCTATATAGATTTATAAATATGTACGAGCTGTATGCAAGTCAAGAGGGTGTATGAATGGGAAAGTCACAAGTCACGACGACGGCGACAAAAGCACGGCAATAGCAAACGTAGACGATCATTTCAGTATTACAGCAGCAGCAGCAGCAACAGCAGCAACAACAACAGTGGCGGTGGCGGCGGCATCGTAGTCGTGGGGATTAGCCACGAGGGTAGTTCGTCACGTAGTGAGCCGTTCGGCACGTCGTCGACGTTGTTGTCGATCCTCGCTCGCTGGTACTTGTTCGTTCGTTCGTTCGTTCGTTCGTTTTGCACCCAATTATAGCACAAACGCGCTGCACTTCGTAATTATCCAATTAGCGGATGTTCGCGCACACAGCGGATAGCTGCTATACACCCCCTTCGCTCGCGCCCACGTTTTTTATTTGCTTCTTTTTTTTTTCACTTTTTTTTTCTTTTCTCTTACGATCCGCTCCCCGCCTCGCCCTGACCCCTCTTCTTTTCTGTGCTGTGCTCGAAATCATCGCTCGCGTACACGCGTTGCACTGTTTTATGAAAATCATCGTACTCGCTCGCACTCAACGATCGACCGTTGTCTGATTCTCTATTCACTTGAAAAAACTTGTTGTTTTTCACTGCTATGGATATGTTAACTACATATCAATTAATATTATTGAACATGCTTTGCACTTAATGCTATACTTTTTGGAAATTCCAAAATGTCTATATATATATATTTTTTTATAATGAACTGATAATAATGAACTGATTTTCAACTTTTCTTTGTTTTCTTTTAAGGAACAAAAAAGATTTTTTTTCCATATCTAATAGTTATTTTGTTATAATGGTTTACAACATTTAATTATTAATAACTAATTCCAGTCGAATCGGATCGATTTACCCCATCGATAATCGTAAGTAACAGCCAAGAGTAAATAAATAATGTTTCCAGAAAAAATGGCTGTATCAAAATGCAGCGAGAACCCTTATGGGGCTTAGTCTGAGACTCATACTGAGAGGCACAAAAATTACCAATATCCCACGTCATTTGCTCGCTCGTTGTTTACGTGTGAACTTTACATATCCAAAGAGAATTTTACTTCAAAAATTCATAAATACACATAAAACTGAACATTTTCCGAATTTTTAGAAATATTAGCTTCGAAAGTTTCTTAACACTCCGAGTAGTTATATTCGTGCGAAAAAATGTCAAAATCTAATTATTTTCAATCTCCACTTTTAGCAAAAAAAATTCAACTAGCTTCCTCATATTGTTGAGAAAAATGAAGTAATAAAAATAGCATTGATATTGTTCATTTGCATTCGGCAAATATTTAAAATTTTTAAAAATAACAGTTTTCAGGCATCTGGAAATGGATGTGAGAGGCTTCCGAAAATTGGGCACAACAAAAAACATGTTTATCATATGGATTGGAAATTTTAAACTATTTTCATTTTCAATTTATGGTCGGAAAAATTATTAAATGCTTAATAGCATTAGGTTTAAGATGAATTTATAGAAACAGTCGTGGCTGCCAAATATATCCGGTAGCTATTAATTTTCCAAAGCAAAACATTCAAAAGTGGCAAAGGTCGATAGTATAATATTTGTATCGTATGTTTAAATCGCCAATTTTTCGTTCTATCTGGATAACGTGTTGTCATGCACGTATTTATCTAAAAAGTATTCCAGGAACATCGTCACCGCATTTACCACACTATATAATGAATATAATACAATCAAAACTATGGAGGGCGAAATTACATGAAGGCTCTAGCGAGCGAACGGCAAGTATTAAACGCTGACGAGTTGCTTCGGCGGGGGTCGTTGTTAGCAGTGAGCATGCACGACGAGTGTCGAAAAAGTGTTTGTCCCGAGGCACTGACGGCTGTTGGATCTAACTTGATGCCGATAAAAACGTCAAGAGGTGCGATCTTACGTTTTTGTAAGCGGTTATTTCGCAGATTTATTGCGCCAAATTATGTATCGATTTTCTCTTGAAATTAAATATTTATTGATGTATTTACATACTGAAGTACAATGAAATATTGTGATGTTCAAATTTATTTACATTTTTTTGATACAATGCCTCTTAAAAAACTAGCTAATACAATTTTAAAAAAATTATTTATTAAGAGTCATAATCAATATGATGAGTAATGTCAATCAATCATAATATTCTCAATTGTTTTTCAAATTTCATATAGATAAAATTCCATATCAATCATCAATTCTATCATAAAATTCAAACTTCTCGATGAAATTGAAACAGAGATGGCGTACCGCGCTCAGACTGATCGCAGTGCTTGACACGCGAGTGAGCGAGTCTGCTACTACTGCGCGTATACTGCCAGTTCACGTGGGTTATAAGAAGTATAATTCGAAACGCGGTTGATACTTTCATACACAAAAGCACGTGTGCCTATATGTATTATTTAAAATGGGTCTTACAAAACAATATTTAAGATTTGTTTCTGGAGGAAATGTAAATTTAATTGCTGACTCTAAGTGCAACGTAATTTTTGTGACATTAGAAAATCAAATTGGGAGATTCGTTGCAGCAGGAGCATGTGAACATGTTTATGTCTGGGATCTTCGCCTGGGCGAGAAGGTGAGCTAAATGTTTAACATTTTTTTTTTTTAAATCTATCAGATCCCCATTAACATATACCTCGTACTTTATGATTCAGGTTCAAGTATTGTCAGGAGAAAAAGCCAATGTTACTTGTTTGGCAGCATCTCCAAATAAAAGACAGATAGCTGCAGGTTACGATGATGGTACTATCAAGACATTTGATTTAAAGTCTTCTGAAAATATAGCTACATTTGTTGGGCATCGCTCAGAGATCACTTGCATGGCTTACGATGAGTTGGGTCAAAGATTAATTTCAGGATCTAAAGTAAATTTAAAATATTTAAAAAAAAAATAAAATTACATTTCCTAAATATTAATGAGTAAATGATAACTTTTAGGATACAGATATTATTATCTGGGACATCATTGCAGAAAATGGTATTTCACGATTACAAGGACATAAAGGAGTCATAACAAGTGTGTCTTTTATGAAAAATAATATTGCCATAAGTTCTTGCACAGATGCAACTCTTAAATTCTGGGATTTGGATAACAATCATAATTTTGAAACTTTGAGTTACAGATCTGAGGTACTTATTAATCCTTGAGATACAAAAATACAATTTTATAGCATTTTCCTACAAAATATAAACATTTTATTATTTTTAGATTTGGAGTTTTACATTAATTGGCAATTATTTAATTTTTGGAAGTAGCAGCCCAGATTTAGTAGTAAACAAAATTTCCTGGAAAGATGATGATCTGGTAATTGAAATAATCATTTATTATTATTTTGAAGTATTATTCTAAATTATTTAATTATTAATCTATGTATAAAATTTTGACAGACCTGCCCCTTGCAATGTGTCAAATTTGGTACTATTGTCAGAGCTGGTAAGGGTAGAGTACAAAACTTAATCACTGAAGGTGATGTACTGTGTTGTTATGGGAATGACAACACAGTGGAAATTTTTAATTTCTTATCAGATTCAGCAGCCGAAACAATAAAAAAACAATTTCGTCGTTTAAATCCTGTCAAAGTCTCAAATAAAGTCAAATCAGCTGCATTAGTTATGGGAAGAGGAGGAGAATTGAGGGTAAGATAATATATAATCCAACAAAAATATTGCAACATACATCTAATTCCAAAAAAATGTCTAGGTTTGTGCTAGTCTAAATAACAATTCCATTGAATTGTATTCAATGAAAATTGATGATAAGAGTGAGGACCCTGATTTACTTAAACAATTAATCTCTCATGGTCACCGAAGTGAAGTAAGAGCTGTTTGCTTCAGTTCAGATAATTTAGCGTTTGCAACTGTAAGCGGTGAATCCATCAAAGTTTGGAGCAGGTATGTTTTTATCTCCATTTATTCTAGCTCTACAGTACTGCATCTACAATATTGCATCAAGATTTAAATTTTCTCTTAATTTTCAGAACAACCCAGAAATGCATATGTACAATTGAGGGCGAATATTCTCTCTGTGTAATTTTTGTACCTGGAGATAGACACTTGATTGTCGGCACCAAGTCTGGAAAATTGCAGATCGTTGATATTGCTGCAGCGGAAATCGCAATTGAATTTGATGCTCATGATTCTAAAGAAGTGTGGTCTGTTGCACTCCTTCCATCACTGGTAAATTATTTTAGTTTTTGAATAAGTTTTTTATTGTTGCAAATAAATAATTTGATTTTTATATATGTTGCAGAAAGGTGTTGTTAGTGGAGGAGCAGATGCAACAGTCAAATTTTGGGACTTTGAACTGGCTGATCCAGATAAAGAATCTGAAAGTAGAGCAAAAGTTCTTACTCTAAAGCCTCATAAACTCTTGAAATTAGATCAAACTGTGATGTGCGTCAGAGTTAGTCCTAATAATAAATATGTAGCAGTTGCTTTATTGGACTCAACTGTGAAAATCTTTTGGCATGATACCTTGAAAGTATGTACATTTTTTATTATCAACTTGTAGAGCCTGTGTAATTTTTACTAACAAAATTCTTCAAATTTTTCGTCTTTTTAGTTTTATCATTCTTTGTACGGTCACAATTTGCCAGTACTATCTATGGATATCTCTAGTGACTCTACACTAATAGTCACTGGATCAGCGGATAGAAATATTAAAATTTGGGGAATGGATTTCGCTGATTGTCATAAATCTCTATTTGCTCATGATGATACAGTGACAGGTGTTGCATTTGTTCCAAAAACCCATTACTTTTTCACTTGTGGCAAAGATGGAAAAGTCAAAGAATGGGATGCTGATAATTTTGAGAAAATTATTACATTACCAGGCCATGCTGGCCAAGCACATGGATGTGCTGTATCATCTAATGGAACATATCTTGCATCTTGTGGATCGGATAAAGTGGTTCGCATGTATGAAAGAAGCCAGGAAATTTTAGTACTAGAAGATGAAGCAGAAGAAGAAAGAGCAAAAGAAGATGAGCTTGTAACTGGTGATACAACCGCTGTCCAAGGGCAAAAAACTCAGGCTTTACCTTCTAGAAAAACGGTGAATGCCGAAAAAGCTGTATGTATTGAATTTTAAAATTTCTTATTGAATTGATGATATCTAGTTTAAACTTATGCAACGTTTTTTCTGTAGGCTGAGCTTATTATTGAATGTCTTGATTTATGTGAAGAATATGAAGAATCATGTGCTAATGTCGTTCCGCCAAATCCAATGCCACCTTTACCTTTATTGATGCAAACTTATAAATGCCAAAATGTTAATGAATATTTCATTGAGACGTTTAAACGAGTTCGAGCTTGGTATGATAACATTTTAATTAATTTTTACCAAAATCTTTTGCCATTTTTATAATGTCAATATTTTTTTTCAGTGATTTTGACGAAGCTCTATATCTTCTTCCCTTTTCAACTGCTTGTAAAATATTAAAAATTTTACCAAAATTACTTCAGAGTGATTATCAGGCAGAAATGATTATTAAGGTTGGCCTTAGTCTAATAGAGGCTCACAATAAACCTATAACTGCAAGTAAAGATCTTCTACCTCAAATTGAAGAAATTCATCGCCTTGCTTTAGAACGAATCTCTACTATAAGGGTGAGTTGTGAGATTATTAATATATATGGAATTGTGTGTATACTTTAATATATTGATTTATATGCAACATTGCAATTCATTCCAGGATATGGTTGGATATAACTTATATGCACTAGAGTATGAGCAACGAGAAAATGAACAGAAGGAAGGAATATTGCTTTTCCAAGATGCTAAAAAGAAAGCTAAGAATCGATCAAAACAAGTCAAACGTCGAGCTATTGCTCTAATGTAGTATCTTAGTGGCTTTGCGTTATTCCAATTGTACAGACTGTAAATAAGTAGATCGTATAAAATTTGCAAGTGTAATATCACTACAATCATTTTTCAAATATTTTGTAGTAAATTGATTAGGCGAATAAAATATTAAAAACTTTTCATAACATACTTTTTATCAAGCCCATAATTTTTTTATACCTTTATGATATTGATTCTTTGATTCAAATTTTAAAAACGCGATGAAAGAAAATAAAATTTTATTTGCATTCAAGAATAAATTACACATTCTATTTCTTGATGTTTGCAGAAAGCCAAATTATCAAATTAATCATTAATTAAAATTATTTCTTTTTACTACTTTTATTAAAAAAAGACAATGAATATTAATGCTGAAATCAGGTTTTTTTTTTGAAGAAATAATCTTTTATTGTTGGTCATTAAAGTAGATATTTATTATTAATATTACTATACTTAAATTCTCTGAATATCTGTAGTTCCATAAAAAATAAGTAAAACCTAAGTCAAACTTATTTTTACTGGTTACTCAATAAACATGTAGTTTGGGAAATATTGTAAAATTTTATGAATTTTTGTGTTTAAAATATAAATGTTAAATAGTTAAGATTGTGTGCTTCTTTCCAAAAAAATTGCGTTTTAAAATTTCAAAAATTTATCGAGTTTTATGCAGTAAAACTTTCATCAAATGCCTTTATGAAAATCTAAAAAATGTATGAAAAAAAATAAAAAAATAAAAAAATAAAAAAAAATTTATCAAATGAAAAAAAATTCCCCAAAGTGTTCATAAAATAAGCTCCCGAATGAGCTGCAGCTAACAAAGTTTAGTGCTAGTTTTGTATGTCCAAGTAAAACATTTTTCAATTTTTTTCATAAATACTAAATTTAAATATTTATAATCACTTTAGTGGCAAAAAAAATATGATGAAAAATTTGATTGGCTATTGAAGAGAAAATTCGTACGTGAAATTTTTCCTTTCTGTAAATGAAACACTAGATAACACTAAACATTTCTATAAAGATTATCATTTTTGAAAACTTTAAATTTCAAAATCTCTGGAAATTCGTGCCCTGAAATTCTTAATAAACTTAATAGTATTCATTTGAAATAAATTTTTACAATTAATTTATAATGCGAATTTAGGAAGAAAACTAAAAATTTTAAATTAAAATCATTTTTCGCTCACTCGTGATACTAAAGTATATTTAAGCACATTCGTATAAATGCGCTGCTTGCTGCGCTGTCAGATTCGCATGAGGCACACGCACTCACAGCCTCATCGTCCTATGTGTAATGTGTAGGAAATATTTAAAGGGTCTGTCCATTAAAAAAGAACCCGATCATGTGGTGAGTTGTGACATTTGCCTCTTGCGAAATAAAGTCAAAACGCAATACACTAAGGAAAGGTAGTGGTATAAAAATACTCCTTCCACGACTACGATTGTCTATGCGTGCGTTTTGACGAGTATCGCATTAAAAGAGATATATTTTTGTATCCGCTGTATACGTCGGGCTTTGCACAAACATAACAAAAATATTATCGAACGGTCATGACGGGGTATTGAGCTCATGGCGCAGACAATTAATAAAAGTGATACTTTTTATAGTTCAAAGCATACAAAAATAGTTGATTAGATATAATTTTTCAATTTTTAACTTCGTGAATAACGTAGGTCCATTGTTTGATTGTTAAGAGCTGTTCCGTATACGCTTGGACCGTGGAAACGTGGAAAGTTTCGGTTTGATTTTCAACATGTATAGAACGTAAGTAATCGTCCAGAAGGTTATATCTTAAATTAATCTTTTACGAGCATATCCTTAAACAATTTTTGTGACAAGTGGAGGCGAACTCTATTAATCGATTCGAGTGAAATGCGATTGACATTATTGCGTTTATGATTTTTTTGTAGGACTAAAATGAAACATTAGTGCTAGTAAGAGTCATAAGCTCTTGCGATCTTTATCATCGCTAATTAGTTCCAGAAATTCTTCATGTGTTATTCCTAGACTGGTATGTATAATGAAGAAAAACTAAACTTTCAATTTTTTTATTAATAACTTTCCTAAGAGATTTTCAAGATATTAAATAAATTTGTAGGTTCCAAAAATATTCAATATGCCTTCTTGCAAGGAAGTTTGTCAATATCAAAAGAAATTTGAAGAATTAAACATGCCTGATAAAAGTTCTTTCAATACTGCAAAATTTGTCTTCAATAGACAATTCAACAACAAAACCAATCATCAAAATCTGATAATGGATGCTCGACTGCACTATTCCAAGAATCTATTTAAGAAAAATCTTTATTCCCATTATGGATGTGTGAATGCAGTTGAATTTTCAAAAGATGGAGAATTGCTTATTTCTGGTATGTAAATATTTTTATTACATATAATTTTATAAGTATATATAAATATATTAGACATTTGGTCTTATATAGCAAAATAATTCAAAATAAAATTTTCTATATAATTTCTATAAAATTAGAACTCATGGGAATTCAATATTGATTACAGGTGGTGATGATAAACGGGTGCTTTTATGGAATGTCAGTCAAGCTATTCATGACTCTGGAAAACCAATTGAAATGAGAGCTCAACACTCTAGTAATATATTTTGCTTGGATTTTAATAGCAGTAGAACAAAAATTTTATCTGCTGGTAACGATGATCAAGTTATTGTTCATGATATTCAAACGTAAGTTTTTTAATTATTTTTTAATTTTAAAATTTTAAAATGTCATATATAATCATTTTAAGTTATACTTTCCAACAGGACAAAAATTGTGAATTCATTTATTCATGAAAAAGCTATTTACGGCTTATCCTCACATCCTCATAGTGATAGCATATATGCTAGTGCCTGTGATGATGGAAGAGTTTTGGTTTACGATACAAGAGGAGACGCTAGTTCTCCTGAATCCTTTTTTTGCTTGGCGCAATATGAAAGTCCTTTTCATTCTGTAATGTTTAATCCTGTTGATCCAAGAACTTTAGTGACTGCCAATTCAAAGGAAGGGTGCAGTTTATGGGATGTAAGAAGACCATTAACGTAAGTTGAATGGATATTTTTTCTCAAGAATTTAATGCATATTCTTAGAATTGTTTTTGTTATTATTTTAGGCCACTAGTAAAATATGGAAATGAAAAAAATCAAGGTCCATCACAAAATGGTATGTTTATTGGATTCAACGATGCTGGTACTAAATTATTGGCAATCCGAAGACGATTACCTCCAGCAGTTTACTCAGTAAATTCTCCACAGCATTTGTGTCAATTTGACCAAGCAGGATATTATAATAGCTGCACCATGAAATCCTGTTGTTTTGCAGGAACTAACGATGAATATATACTATCAGGTACAAAATAATTATATAGTTGAAAAAGTTAAAGCAATCGGTTAACTAAAAATTTAATATTAAAAATTAAAATTTTCAATAATAGGATCGGATGATTTTAATTTATATATGTGGAAAATCCCAACTGATGATACAGAAAAATGGGTTGATTCTGCACATATCATATTACGAGGACATAGGTCAATAGTTAATCATGTTCGATACAATAAAAATAGTTGTGTTCTTGCTTCATCTGGAGTTGAAAAAATAGTAAAATTATGGTCACCATTTCCACTAGGTGAAAAATGTTCAGGAGGTCTAAAAGTAAGCATAAATTAATAAACGGATAGATTAATTTACTACAAGCAGATAATACATGATTTTTTCTTGATTTTATACAGGTAGAAGATGATAAAAATGAAACACAACGCAAAGTTTATTCGCATGACGAATATATTGGTTTAATTTTGAGAACTGGTCATGTGATGACTCATGATTACAGCCATGAATGTACTGACGAAGATCAAAGAATGATGGCCTTCTTCGACTCACTCGTTCAACGAGAAATTGAGAGTTGGAGTTCCCGAGAATCATCGTCGTCAAGCAGCTCCACCGAAATAGAAAACGATAACGATTTTAGCGATCGTTCGAGTTCAGAGGGTAATAGCTTTGCTTTGATAATTGAATTTATAAAAATGAAAATAATTTAACCTTACATGTAAAAATTACTAACATTAAAAAAAGATTTGATCGTTTTAGAATTATCTTCATCATCGCCTTCTTCGAGCACGCACCTCCATGTTCGTGCTTATATCGATTCAGCTGCCAACGAATCAGAAGAGCAGAAAGATGAAACTGAAGAATCATGGGAGACTCCAAACCGAATTACTCAATTAATTGCTAATCGACGCCGAAAGCTCATGCAACTCGCTGCCATGGAAGCTTCTCCGAAGACAATAAAGGATGATAAAACTGCAGGGTCGCCAACAGTGTTTGCTCCGAAATCCGTATCATCCCCAATTTTAAACAGATCAAAACCAAGAAAGGTTGAAAGGAAAAGCATAATGCAAAAAAGTAAAATGCAGTCTGTTAAAGATAGAATAAAAACACGAGAGTTAAAAGGAAAAAGAGGGAACAAACGAACTTTAAGAATTGACAGCGAAACTGATAGTGAAGATGAAACCCACAATACTCCTTCTCCTACTTTGGTAAGTTCTAAGTTACACCCTATGTGGTAAATTTAAAAAAAGTTGTAAATTATTTTTTATTTTTGTATTACAGTTCGTTGATGCATCGCAACCGAGCACCAGCAGTGGAGTTGTATCATCCAGTTTTACTAAAAAATATTTGCAAATAAAATCTCGTTCAGCAAGCCTCAGTAGTTCAGACGAAAGTCTGGTTTTATCTGGTACAAAATCTTTAAATAATAAAAGACGAGAAGCATTAAGTTCGAATTATGATTCTGAAGAGAGTCCGAGCAACACTTTGTCACCTCAAAATCGTAAAATAACTCGGAAAACAGTTACCGCTCGTCGTATCAATTATAAACGTCAAAAGCTTGAAAATAATGATACTGAGCATTCAAATGCTGCGTCAACAACGGGAAATTTTGGTCAAACTTCTTTGGCACAAAGTTCTGACAGCGGTATAACATCAAGCGTTTCCACTACTGAGGTACAAACAACTACTACAAGCCCTAGATCAGAAAATATTAAAATTGTTCCAAACAAGTCGACTAGGAATCATCGCGTGTACAGAAAACAGCGATTCAAAATAAGCTATAGTAGCGAATCGTCGGAGGATTGACGCGTTGAGAACTCGGAAACTGAATCTGTGATTCCTCGAGTTAAATATATTTTTATAACATGATATCTATTATAGTTATGTGTAAACGCGCTTGATTTTCAAATGTGCGTTTGCTGCAGTACATCTAATGTGAATCTAGAATGGTTAAAATTTATTAAGAATGAGTGGTTTATGAAATTATACTCTGAAAACGTACGAGATAATTATGATTTAAATAAACTGAATTACTTATAATATTAATATCACAATATTATAATACTATAATACTATGATATTATAACACTATTATAATATTATAATATTATAATATTCAATTACTTTGTTTTAAATATTTCTATAAAAATATGGTACTACTACACAAAATTAATTTAGTTTCAGTACCTATTGTAAATACTTACCAATGAATTGTTTGCTCTTTCAAACTCAATATTTAAAAATTATTTCCTAATTCACGAAGTCGAAACTCGTGGAATATTGATTATCAAAAAAAATATAAATTTTCTATGTATGGATATACTTTTTGTTCAAGACTGATTTTATGAATAATGTAACAATATTAAAAAAAGCATATGCGAAAATTTGGAAAAAATTCAGCATTTTTTTCAATTTTAGTCCTTATGAATACGCCACAAGTATGAGTGTTGCGAAGTAAAAATAAAAAGTTGAAGTAATAATTTTGAGAATGTATTAATCAACTTATGGGTCTATGAAAAATTAAAATTACATAAATGAAGAAATGTTCTTTTAATTCATGTTTTTGTTAATTGAACTTAACTGAATATATGCTTATAAAAAATAAGTAACTTCGTTTTTATGTATAATGTTAAATAAAGCTATTTTTAACCAAAGAACTTTTTAAATCTCAATTCATTTTTTAATAATATATGGCAGTTTCTAGATGCAGTATTATATGACTTGCGTATAAAATTATGAAGGAATATTCTCCAACTAAAGTGTCATTTTCAAAGGTAAAGGTATTAAACTTTTTGGTTTTTGTTACTGTTTGAACATTTTGGGCTGCTTTGTAGATTAGAACTGCCTAGTAAAATTTAAAAAAAATTGACATATCTACGTTGATTTTTAGTGAGGCTCAGGTTATACAACTGCTGAGATGATTTCAATTATGTACATAAGCTGTTATGGTCATCGGGGCTGCTTAAAAATCGAACATATAATCAGCGCGTTTACTTACATGTTTGTACATCTGCAATCAATAGTCTTGATGCTTCAATCAATCAATCGTAATTGATTGCTAAATAAACTTGTCTTGAAAAGAGAAAAATTAAAGGTTCGATCAAAAGACCTACAAATAATACTTCAAGGGGAGTCATGCACCGATTCACTTTTCTTTGGCATTTTTTTGTTGTATAAATCACAGTTCAATATCAATTTACATTTTCAACATGAAATTGACATCTTTGAGCCCTGAAAAATGTGGAAAAAGGTTTTAGATTAGACCTTTGCATCTGAAAATAGCTTATTTTTGCTATTTTAGCATTTTGGCACTGTGCGCAAGATTCAGGAATTTGGAATTTTGATTAGAGTTATAAAAAAGTTTTTACACCAACGGATGTAATAAAAAGCAAAAAATAAGAAAATTTATAGATGTTTTTGAGCACATATTGAATAATAAAACTAATATAAAGGTCTAAATCCTCCTTTTTCTCCTCTTCTTTCTCAATAATAAATCTCCTTTTTCAATAATAAATCATGAAACATTTTCTGATAATGAATGTATAATTTGATATTCGAGGACAAACGTTTTTACTATCTTAATAAACATAAAATTGAAAAAAACAACGTGATAAATGGATTATTACAGTCCTTTATTCGTAAAAAATAGTTTTTAAAAAACATGTATAATTAGTTGTGTGCATGTAAAAATTCGCCGCAATGAGTTACCAAGTAAAAAAGCGTATCGTAATTTGAATCGTTGCAAATCAACTTATTAAATTTAACTGTCAGTCTAATGATTTTCTAAGGATCAGCGGTATATTTTTATACGCAATAAAAAAATGTAAATAAATGTAAAATTTATGAAGTACTCAATCAATTTTTCAGATTATTCCGATAAAAATTGTGCCATTTTAAGAATCATAGTACCGAAATCATCAGAAACGGTAGGTCCATTAATTATACGCTTAATTAAATTGATTGCATTTTTTTTCAAACAACTCAAATTGTAATTTACAGCTATGGTAAGAGCCTCTATCGCATTTTTAGCAGATATATTGGAGATCAATATTTGTTCGCACTTATTTTTCAACTCTTCAAGTTGATACTTGTCAGCAGCCACCAAAAGTTCAGCGGTCTTACAAAATTCTTGAGTCTCGACAGTGCTTGTGTAGATGTATCGCAGCATCTCAACTGCAGAGTCATGACTGACATCGATCATATCAACTATTTCACTTTTGTTTTCCAACATATCGTGGTTGAACATGGCTCTGAATACAGGACTGGCAGTAGCGAGCATGATTCTGTGCGCCGGAATTTTCTTTCCACATGCAGTTTTTAGTTTAATATCACTCAAATTTTCGTCAAGAAGTATCCAGTCGAATTTTAATTTTGTCTCCGGCACTTCATTCACATCCACAGATTCATAGTTCAGCGAGTTCTTTTGAGATCCCGCGGAAATTTTCAATTCGCAACGAATAACTATGGTACCTGTAGATGAAATGAATTTTTTAAAATCATCTATAGTAATATTGAAAATCTCTTTTTCACGGCAACTCGTGGAATATGGATCTTCCGTATAAGTTTCAATAACTTGGTCATCCTTGAGTATCGCTATCTTGTACTGGCATAACGAATTTGTAAACCTGAGTATGTTCAATAGAGACAAATGTCTATATTCAAGGCATTGATTAGAATTACTACTATATGAGCATTTTTGGAGTTGCAATCGAAACTTTGTATCATCATCACCGTTTTTGTGAAATATCGGCGACTTTATACTACCGTTTCCGCTTTCTAAAATCAATAGGCAGTCGCTTATTACCCATTTGAAAGTAAACTCCGTTTTTTCAATTTGAGAATAGCCTGTTAAGACTTTTTCGTCGTTCGACATTTTACTTTTAAAGACACTCAAGTTCAAGTAAGGCCCGCGTCTGTTATTTCATCAATTTTTACAATTCACAGTTGACACTATCGATGCGCACTGTGGCTGCTTCGCTTAAAGCAGTCACGGAAACGGATTTTTGTTAAAGTCCCGTTTTAGATTTTTATAATCTTACAGCTAGAATTTGCACGTTAGCAGCTCCAATATCTAAGAACGACTTACGCGTTTAACGTGGCAAATTAACGAGCTAATGCAATTAGGTACCGGATGACTTGACCAAGAGAATTATTTATGAATAATTACTCCACTGCAGAAAGTCGTGTCCAATCCGTAGAGATTATCTGCGTCTTCGCACTGATCACTATCGATGACTAAATAATTACTACAGGCGCCTTTTCGAAAGCACATGGGCTCGAGATGATATTTTGACGCACGTGCAGGATTCCGCGCACACTCGCACGCCCACGCACAAAAATGACCAGGGGCCACTATAGGTACTAAAAGATACATTTGGGTGGTGCGCGCGCGACGTCTTGCACCGATTGCTACTTTGCTAGCTCGCTGACAAAACTACCACTGATTTTGGAAAAATATTTTACCCTTGCTCATCGATAGATTTTTGCCTGCTCTTGATTCAAATGACTTTATATATTCCGGAAAGACAATTTTTCTTGCCGAAAAACGACTTCAAAGTCAAGCCCGGTTCCAGTTAAATTAAAAATATTATTACCAATCCACTATTTTTTTTAGCAATTATATTTTTGATTTGCTAAATGCCAACAAAAATTTTACAATAGATATTTTAAATTACATCTATAGACGAATTTGAATTTGGCGCTCATTGTTTGCTAGTGTGCTTCTATAAAATATCGGCAGAAATCGTACCAGTCACCGGCATCCCATCTGATCTATTCTACATACTGTGAAAAATCCACTACTCGGCGCACGAGACATGGACTAAGGAATAATGATAGATCGTCTCGAGATACTGCGGCGCTTCATTCAAATTTCGTATTTACTCGCGAGTAGATGAGTTACAATTATACATTTATTTAGATGTTTTTTTTCAAATGATGAAGCTTCAGAAGTAAATTTGAATAAATAGATTAAAACTAGCTTTATAAACATTTCCTTTTAAACCCAAACGAGAATGTTGTTTTACGTACGAAGCAGAAAAATGCATGAAATTGTTGAAGACTATCAACAATTACTATAAAATTTTGTTAATTTAACAGAAAAATAGATATAAGTTACAAAATATAAAACATAAATATTTAACACAACAGATCAAATAGGTGAAAGGTACCTGAAATTTGTGATAAAATTTCACAAATGCACATTTACTAGTGAACGAATCAGAACTAATAATAATAATAATTAAATTGGGAAAAATATTGAAGATTCTTCGCAAAATATATTAATATATTAATGCAAAGTATGTTAATATTTTGCAAATAAAAAAACCAGTAGAGTTAATAATGAAGTGAATAGAATTTTTTTAAGATCAAAAAGTGACATTTATATTAAATTTCAGAAATATTACAATTAGATTTTAAATTACATATAAACTTCAATGAATTTGGTCTATATTAGGCATTCATGAAGCAGATTTAACTTACTCCGAGAACAACATATGTATGTATAGAACGAAATTATAAAGCTGGAGTTGATTTAAAAGGAAAAGAAGGTTCAGCTGCAATTCATTGCTGTATCATTCATGGTAATTTGCAAGGTTTATGTCTACTTTTATGACAAAAACAACCATTTTCTTTTGTCGAAAATTAATTGATGGGATACAATATATTTTTTTGATGAGTTTTCCTTCTTAACCTAGGGAGTATAATCTTATCAGGAGAGGGATTGATAGAGACATGTTAATAAAGCCTGGTCGATATATGCTGCGTTATGGTAAGGACTTGTGGATCTACGTGGGAAATGATTTCTAATAGACACGGTAATAAATTTTAGTTTTTAATTCTTTTATTGAAAAGAGTTAAATCGAGTCTTGAACATAACTAATATATACACCAAATTACCAATCGTTTTGGCATTAAATTGGATTGACTGATAAATAGTCAGATCTCTTCTGACACGACCGTTTACAAATCGTAAGCATTGCAAAATCTCTTGCAGAGATTCATTTACTTGCTTACTTAAAGATAAAAAAATACTTCCTTGAGCTCAAATATTGTGAGCACTAAAAACATTTTATTATAAGTATTATTCTAAATAATTAAAGTAGGAATGTATCCCGAGGATTATTTTTCTTTATCATTTGTCTCTTTGCACAATCGCAATAATTCCTCGTAACTCATACATTCGGCAACTCGGCGGCATACGACATAAGGTAAATTTAATTCACAGTGATCACTCATGAACAGATCGGATACCATCAATTCCAACTGTAGTCTTATGAAAATGTTAGCTAAGTGTCTTTTTACAATAATGTTGATCCAAGTATGTGATAAATCATCCATTGCTGGGACACGCCAATTCTTCATATTTTTAATCATTGAGTAACCGTCACTATAGTTCATTTGGCAAAGCTGGTACAGCGAGACGTCGTCGTTTAACATATTATTTTTGACTTTCTCAGCTTCTTTTTTCCAAACATCGATGATTTTTATAGGAATTTGAAATTCTTGCCAGAAACAAGGTAGGAGTATTAATCTTATTTTGTCGCTTAGTTTTACAAAGAAATCATCATATTCTTGACTTTGGTAAAGGCGAAGCTCAACATAAATAAATAAATTATACACAGTCGGGATGATGGGCGTCTTGTCTTTCGTGGGTCCTAAATAAATAATCAAAAAGAAAAATAATCATTAGTAACTTGAAATTATTGTTTAGGTAAAATAAAGTTACTTACCAGTGTATTCGGGGATCAGATGGTCAGTGTCGTTTCCTCGAACTTTTATCCAACATTTTAACATCCTAAGTCTGGTTTCAAAGCTCATCTTGAAGCCCACCGACTGCAATAATTGTACCATCTCGATGATGTTCAGAGTGAGAGGATAATTTTTGACTTCAAGTAATGTGAAATTTCTGCTGAAAATTATATCTTCGTTCAAATTGTCAAGACTCGCGCCGTGTTCCAGAAGCGACTTGACAAGCTGCACATCAAAACAAGATACGGCCAAATCCAAAGGACTATTACCATCACTATTTCGTGCTTCGATGTTCGCTCCATATTCAATTAGAATTTGAACTATTTTGTCAACTGGTCGTCGGTAATCGCAAAATCTGATGGCATTGGTGCACTGGCATAGACACAGCCTCGCGAGTGCGTGTAGAGGTGTCGACTTCTCCACGTCCTGTTTGTTTGGATCGGCCCCGTGTCTCAATAAAATCTCTACTACTTCTTCGCGACGGTACTGGGCTGCAATATGCAACGCTGAATACTTGTATGAGTCGAGGTTGACGTCTATACCCTGGCTCAAAAGAAGATTTACTGCCGCCATATTACCGGACATGCAGGCCGCGTGGAAATATGTGTAACCATGATTGTCACAATAATTTAGTTGTGAATTTTCCAAAAAATATTCCATGACTTTTATAGTTTTTGATTTTGGGTCCAATATATTTTTATCATTTTTCCCATATATTACCTCCGCCAAATAATGAAGAGCAGACTTTCCATCTTTGAATATGACCTCACGTATATCGAGTCCGCTCGCCTCGAGAAGTTTTATCATTTTCAAATTGCGTCGTCTCAAAGCAAATTTGAAGAAATATTTTTTATCTTCAACACTCGGGAATAGAATTTCACAGTTCATCAAATCTATAACGATTCTGTCCATTAATTCGTCGTCTCTCCGTTTAGACCAACGTTTAAATACACGGCAAAAATCTTTAAGCCGAGCGTCGCCTTTTTTTACACTTTCCAGACGATTTTTCAATTTTCGTAGGCGAGTTGCGTATTCTTCGTTATAAATCAAGGACATTTTGAATCAACTGTCAATAAAACTAGTAACTACCTCGATGAATAATGACGAGTATCTCCCTAAACACTGAACAATTAATACGAGCGAGCGTGAGCGAGCGAGGTAATTTGCTAGTTAATACTAAGGAACGAGCACGTGGTTGAAGTCATTACAGTGCATGGAAGCTTTCTTTTTTTTCCTGGCCTTTGTGTACCGAATAGAGCTCGATGCAATACTGTTTTAGACTCATGAAGTTTGAACTTACACTGCAGAGTGCAGAGGTGCGACTAGCGAAGAATGTGAATGTGTCCGCCACTTGCTTCTGTGCAGAACAATGAATGTTTACAATGAAGCAAAAAAATAAACAAAAAATATCTGGAGAAAGCAGAAATTCTCGTGTATCGAAATATCGAAACGGTTTTTAGTATTTAGTTTGTCAATAAAAAAATATTGAAAAATCGGCTTTTTTATTTGTGATTTTGTGAATAAACTCTAATAAAATAGTTATTGAAAGTGTTTTTTATATTCTTTCAATTATTGAAAAATAATTAGAATGTAAATACATAAGTTACATAGATTTTATTATCAAATAAATATGGCACTGGCATTAATTATTATATTATTTTTTAATTTATTACTTTCTCATAATTCTATTGACGATGTTTACGCTCGAAAAATGAAAAATTTCATTTGTTATGTTTCATAGCTACTATTTCCTTCTCAAGTTCAGATTTACTTTGACTGCAATCAAATTATTATTATTACATATTTAATCAGTGGGCGGTCAAAAGATATTTTAAGGGATTAGAGCTAAAATACGAAAAATGAAGAAAATAAAGAATACTATTAATTATTGAACCGTCTAATAAACAGTACTACACATACTGTATATAAGTTATAAAACTAAACATTTCTTTCAAGACTTACTTTTTTCACAGAATACGATTCTCTTTATTGCACTTTTCTTAGAAAATTTGCTCTCCACGGATCAAACCGATCCGAATCTACCACTACCGATATAGTTTGAAATATCATAATTTTTAAAATTATCGTACTAAAAGAAACATATTTTTCTCACGTACAAACTACTTAAATACACATTTCTCTCGTGAAGCAATTCTCTTCTTTTGAATGTAGGAAAAAAATCTCTCGATTCTCTCTGAAAACTTTTCAAAAATCCTGCAATGTCTGGATAAAAAAAAAGAATGATATTTCTCATAACAGAAATCTATTATACTATCGCTTTAATAAAAAGAAATTTTTTTCATAAGCACCGTCAAAATGTGCATTTAATTGGATAAAGCCTCGGAGTGAAAAATCAATAAGATGCATGGCGATCTTAAAAACATCAAGATAAAAGTTTCAAGCTTTATTCAGCAATGTTTACGTGTCGATAAACAGCCACGTAAGGACTACAAAGAATTACTTCAATTGTCTCTTATTTTTCTTGGTCAATTCAGCAACATATGCATAAAAAAACCTGGTGCAATTACTAGGGCACGGTGGATGGCCCGAGCTATTTACGTTGTCAAAATGTATTTATTTAGAAAGCAGCTATCGTTAACAAAAGAATAAAAAATTAATCTACGTAAAATGTCGGTATTTATTCTTTTAATATACGTACCTTACTGGTTCAAAACTCGTCTTCCTTTCGAAGCTGCTACGTCAGATATTAAATTATTACGCAATTTAGATGAATTCAAAAAGTACGACAAGGAATTATCGAAGAAAGTTATAACAAAATTTTCTAATCATCTCTGGTATCTTTCGAAGGAGCTAGTGTGCATTTTATTTTTTAATGACAATGTTGATACAATTGAAAAGAGAAAAATGAAAAAAAATTTGACCAAGTACAATCAAGGGGACAGAGATTTACTAGCTAATATTGAAGATGTTACTTTGAAAAATGTCAAATTATCCAGATTTGTGACGCAAAAGAGTATGAACTTTTTCGATATTACGGGAATTCCCAAAGACTTTTTGGATTTAGACCCGAGTGAATGGGCTGAGAGTGAAAGTTATTCTTGTGTCCAAGAAATCTGTAAAAAATTACAGTGTGTCAATGATGTAGTTGAAAGAGCCTTGCAATGTGTGATAGAGTTTATAAAAAGAATTTGACAAAAAATAGTGAGTAATTGCAAAAATTGTTCTTGACCGTGTACGAAGACATGAAAAATAACACTTGCGATTAGTAAATTCGACATTTCGAAACATAATATGTATTTTTTTTGTTTATTTTTCTTCTTTTCGTTCGTTTATTTTTCTCTTTGTCTTTTTATTCAAGCCCGATTTTGCGATATTTCAGTTATTCAAAAAAATCAAAAATTCATTTTTTATCAATGAAAATAATTTTTTAAGGCATAACCAATTATACCACTGGATTCAGCAGAAAAAATGCTACAAAAAATTATGTTTTAAATATTTCCCAGATTTTTTCGGTTAATTTGCAGAGTGCGTAAACTGGAGGTTTACGAAAAAACTCGTGTGCGTGGAACGCCGTTTAGTTCGTATCGCTGCCGCCGCCGTCGCGCGCATACAGAGCCTCAAGCAGTCTACCCACTGGCCACTGCCCACTAATCACTACTGTAGCTGCAGCGAACATTGCTTGCAGCGAACTGCAAAGTAGTGTGGCGTCTTAACTCGTTCCTAACCCCAAATTGTGTATAAAAGAGAGTGTGTGTGTGTGAGTGATTATCAAATTATCATTTATCGACTCGTTCAAGAACATTTGTGTCGTGTGTCAAACACCAAAACTTAATCAAAATGGGAGTACCTGCATTTTTTCGTTGGTTGAGCAGAAAGTATCCTTCGGTGATTATCGATTGTATTGAGAGTAAACCCAGTAATGTTGATGGAGAGCAAGTACCGGTCAATACATTGGAACCAAATCCGAATGGAGTGGAGTTCGATAATTTGTATTTGGATATGAATGGTATTATTCATCCTTGTACACATCCTGAAGATAAACCGGCACCAAGAAATGAAGATGAGATGATGGAGGCCATTTTTGAATGTATTGACAGGCTGTTTAGAATTGTTAGACCTCGTAAATTATTGTATATGGCTATTGATGGTGTTGCACCAAGAGCTAAAATGAATCAACAACGATCCAGACGTTTCAGGGCATCTAAAGAAACAACTGAAAAAATAATGGAAGTATCCAGAGTGCGTTCAGAAATGTCAGCTCGAGGGGTTCAGCTACCTCCAGAGAAACCGAAAGGAGAGCATTTTGATAGTAATTGCATTACTCCTGGTACACCTTTCATGGCAAGATTATCAGCTTGTTTGCATTACTACATACATGACCGATTGAACAATGATCCCGGTTGGAAAAATATTAAAGTAATATTGAGTGATGCCAATGTTCCAGGAGAAGGAGAACACAAAATCATGGACTACATTAGAAAACAAAGAGGTACAATAAATGTTCTATTTTTCTTTTTAAATTCATCATAAATTTTTATACTAATTTTATTGTTATATTGTTCAGCACAACCGGACCATGATCCTAATACTCAACATGTTCTTTGTGGAGCTGATGCTGATTTGATAATGTTGGGTTTAGCAACACATGAACCTAATTTCACAATTATTCGGGAAGAATTTAAACCAAACAAACCCAGACCTTGTGATATATGTGGCCAGTTAGGTCATGAAATGCAAGATTGTGTAGGATCGGATCCTGATCAACCAGAAGGGGAAAAAATTTTTGCTGCAGAATGTCAATTTATTTTTGTTAGACTTAATGTTCTTAGAGAATATTTAGAGCGAGAATTGCAAATGCCTGGACTACCTTTCGAATATGACTTTGAAAGAGCCATAGATGATTGGGTGTTTATGTGTTTTTTTGTAGGAAATGACTTTTTACCCCACTTACCTTCATTAGAAATAAGAGAGAACGCAATCGATCGACTGGTTAATTTGTACAAAAAAACTGTCTACAAAACTGGGGTATGTACTTCATCATTTTTTAACAATTTAAAAATTCTAATGAATATGGAAATAAAATGTTGCAATGTGTTTTAGGGATTTTTGACTGATAGTGGAGATGTTAATCTGGACAGAGTTCAATTAATCTTAGATGATCTTGGTAATGTTGAAGATGAAATCTTCAAAAAAAGACAACAAAATGAATTGTCTTTTAAAGCACGTGAAAAAGCTAAAAAAAGAAGAACTCAATCCATCAGCAACCAAAGACCAGCCTGGACCCCTACTGGACAATTTGCCCCACAGGTATGTACGTTTTTTAATACTTTTTTTCTTTGGAATGAAAATTTTATCAAAAATATATGATTCAACTTAAATTTAATTTTATAGGCTTTGGGGCAAGCGACGACACCTGTTGTTAACGCTAGATATGAAGCATATCAGATGCGTGTTCAAGGTAGAAATTATAATACTCAAGCGGTGCAAGAAAGTCTACAAGGAACTTCAGCCAAGCTTGATGTAGAACCAAATCCACGAAAGCGCAAACATGAAGAAACTGAGGAAGAGGATGATCAGGCTCATGATGAAGTTAGATTATGGGAAGATGGATTCAAAGATCGCTATTATGAATCTAAATTCGATGTACTACCAGAAAACATTGCATTCAGGTACATTATCAAGTTCAAAATTCAATCTCAACTAAACCATTATTAGTTATGTTTTACTTTGAATGTTTTTTTTTCTTTGTGCAGAAACAATGTGGCTCTACATTATGTCAGAGGCTTATGTTGGGTCTTACGTTACTATTATCAAGGTTGTCCGTCATGGAAATGGTATTTTCCTTATCATTATGCTCCTTTTGCTAGTGATTTTGTAAATATTAGTGGATTATCAACTGAATTTGAAAGAAATACTGTTCCTGTAAGTATTTTAACCAAATGCGTGTAAAAATTGAATGAGCCTAGATAATTTGTACAATTTTGCTAACTAAATTATGTCTTTTTTTGATGCCAGTTCAAACCATTGGAGCAGTTAATGGGTGTATTTCCAGCAGCTAGTAGTAAACATGTGCCCACTCCATGGGCTAAATTAATGTCTGACCCTGTTTCTCCAATTATAGATTTTTATCCAGAGGATTTTAAAATTGATTTGAATGGTAAAAAGTTTGCTTGGCAAGGTGTAGCACTTTTACCATTTGTTGAAGAGCAAAGACTATTCAAGGCATTAGAACCTTACTATGATTTACTCACAGAAGCAGAAAGTAAGTTAGAAAAATAATTGTGGAACTTATTTATTATTGAAGTCTTATTGCACATGAATATATTTAATCAATCATATTTCATTACAGAAAAAAGGAACGTTCGTGGAGATGATAGGTTGTATGTAGGACCTAGTAACGGTGGCTACAAATTTTTAAAAGCATTGTATGATAATAATATTGGATATGATTCTGAAGTTGAAGTTTGTATAGATGGTATGCGAGGAACAGTGTTATTAGCGAAAGATTGTGTTGGAATAGGGGCTACTCTTCCATCCCCAATTAATACAGTGCCAGTTAGGAATAACCAGGTCATTTGTACAAGGTTCCGAGATCCTAAGTATGGAATAGATTACATATTTCCTGCTGTGAAACTTGAAGGTGCGGAAGAGCCACCCCGAGTTTTGAAACCTCAAGACTTTGACCAAATGAATCAAGGACGCAATCAGTGGAAACCTCAAACTGGTTTTGTTCCTTCTCACAAAAGCGCATCTTTGGATAATGCTGGTCACAGAATGTTAGGGTAAGAATTTCATACACTGTAAATAGTAGATTAATATGATAATAAGAGTAAAAATGATATTATGTGAATTGTGTTTATAATATTTTTTTCTGAGTATTCGTTTAAATGCTAGAATTTTAGATCAGAAAATTTAATTGAAAATGTTTATTTTTACTCTTTGTCTTTTATGCACTTTATGTGTTTAATTGTAATTATTTTGCAACTAAAGTACTCAATTTATTAATTTACAGGCATCACGTTAATAATGGTCGACAACAAGTTTATGCTAGCATTCCTCCACCAACGTCATTGCAGAGAGGCTCTAGAGGTGGGTCGAACAATCAGCATTATAGAAGTCAACAACATTATCAAGGAAATCAACAATACCAAGGTATGCAACAGTACCAAGGTAATCAACATCGATACCAAAATCATCCCAACACAGCTGGACCATGGGTTGGTGGCTATATGACAGCTGGATATCAGTCCCAACAACCTCATCCTAGAAACCAACAAAGGAATTATTCTCAACAACATGATCAATCGCGTAGACCTCATCAAAATAATCCAGGGTATCAAGATAGGAGACCGCAACAAAGATCAAATCAAAATAATCGTGGCGGTAGTTGGCGTGGACGGTAATTTTGTGATGAAAAGTCTCAATTTGTAACATTAGAACCTCAATATTTTTTTCGCCGCACTCGAAATTAAAAAGATGACATTTTGTATATATACGAAATCAGAAGTATGTTAATTACAAACTACTTTTGAAATGTAGAGTAGTAAATCAATCGATTTTATGCTTTCATTTTTAATTTTTTAACTGTACCATCTGTAAATTTTTATTCGGTAAATCTTTTGTATATCAGTGAAAACTTATTATATAAGTATATTTATGTAAATTTAATTGAAATGTACATATTTATAAATCATATGCATATACAATAAGGTGGAACTTATTTTTGAAACCTTCCTTTTGTCTCATAAAATACTAACTTAGGATAAAATACCATTGAAAACATACCTTAATAAGTATATGTATTAATTTATTTATTATTGCAATTTATAAAAGTCTTAATGAATCTTTAGTACCACAAAAGGAAAAAGTTTATATTGACAAAAAAATGATTGTACCTAACTTATATTCAACGAAATACTTGCATAAAATTTACTTTCAAAAGTATCGACTAGCTGTATTTATTTGCAACGCACTAAACTTCATTTTAACCATATACGTATAATTTTTAATTAAAAATCATATTTATGCCAGGCTCAAAGTTTTAAATAGATTTTGATAATCAATTGATGAAATACAAAATAATTTTTTTGTTTATAAAAAATAGTATTGGCCTCTTGTGAAAAAATGTTATTTTAAAAATTAACTATTAATGTTTTATCAACGAAATTATTATGGAATCATAAAAAATATTTGCATGTATAATGGCGACTTGTGATATACTTTTCGCCGGTCGGAACCGATTAAAGTCATTTAGTTACACGTTGCAATAATCCTTTTTGAATTCCAGTTCGAGTAATGTTATTATGGTCAATTTTGAAATGGAAATATCGTTGTAAAAGACGAGTATTTGCGACATGTAGTATGGGTATCATTTGAAATTCAGGCGTGCTTTATCACACCCGTGATAGTGTGCATTTAAAAATGTTCGGCACATAATCAAATTGCGATGAGTCATTGAAAAGTAAGGAAAAAAAAATCACCACGTCCATTATTATAGCGAGCTGCATCAGCGAATAAAATCTCATTACTTGTATGAATATTCGCGCCAACATTTCGGATCGAGCGCAATATATAATATACATCTGATATTGAGCAACGAGAAAAAAAAAGAAAAGGAGAGAGAAAAGATGAAATAAAAATCGAGTACCGCTCGATGACCATTGACAACGATGACACTTTACACACGCGGATAGCCTCATCATTATATACTTGCTACTCGCGGCTGCACTTTAAATATATTTCTGCTCTTCCAACACAGAAATCGAGTAGTGATATCATCCGCGAGTATCCGCGTACACACGTATAATAATCTCTCTCTCTCTCTCTCTCTCTCTCTCTCTTTCTCAGACTGCAAGGCGTGCGCGTATCCTTCCTGCGGGTCGCTGATTCGCCGATTCAGTCGTGGCCCATCGCTCCTCGCAGCCGCGCGCGAGATAACTGCTTCAGTGAGATTGTGCTCGTTGCACCGCAATACAACAAGCGTCCGAGATACATCATTGATATATACATGTGTTAAAATTTCAAATCCATAACTCGGCAATCGCGCGCGACGCTTGCGAATGAAAAATGGAAATTTTTCACTCCGATCGCGCTTTTCAAAATCGAACGGGTTCTCATGGCTGGCACGGTTTAAAAAGAATTCTCATCGATTGAGCATTCGATCGCGCTTGCTTTCGATGGATTTTGCTGACCAAACTTTCTATATATAATGTCGAGTTGAGATCGTGCGTCGACGTTGGCGATCCAGCAGGTATGTCAAACAACTTTCTACGATGTATACCTGCGTATTTGTACATACCGATACCAGTCCCTCGGCGCGCACGAAACAACAACCTCTCGGGTTGCATTCAACGATGAATATTCAATGCTTTTTGGCTAATTGAATTCGAGTACACTTAGCGACACTCGCAGAAATGACATATTATATTTACCATAGAGAGACGACGTGCACGATATGCTTATGACATTACCGAGTGCAGCGCGTCACTAATAATAAAAGCAAAAAAAACCACACACTCGATTCGACCGATCACTATGATCGTTTCTCGCGCGTCGTTAGCTGATCCTCGTGCGTATATACGCGACGAACGCCGTGGTGAAGTGGGAAATCGCGTAGCGGATGAGTAATCGCGCGCATAGATCCGTCGCGCTTTGTAATTACTTCCGACGTGAGTAAGAATCTTCCCAAACTTTTGATTCATACAGTTTTTACCGGACGCAGTTCTCAGGTGCACAGATTTTCATCGATTCACTCATATCTATATAAGGATAATTCTTGAGAGATTTTTTTAAAAAGATAAAAGTTGCGACGTGCCTCGTGGATTGTGTTCTAATTTACATATTATAGTTTGATTCGTTATAAAAAGAACTTGGCGTAAACAATATCGTTTTCTATTGGATAAAACCGGATTATTGAAACGAGACTTCGAGTAAGGTGTTTTCTTTTCATTTGTGTATCTACAACCTAGTTCGAATTCATAAAATTTCCATGCAATATTTTTGCCCAGCACGATAAAAGTTTAATTTTTTGCAACAGAAATCAACTCAAGAAAGACTGAATATACAATACCAAAAATGATGAATCGACGGCTAGTCCTTCTCGTGCTCCTGACGCTGTCGGGGCCGTTCGCGATCGCGAGAGCCTACAACCTGAACGTCGAGAGCGCAAGACTGTTTGTCGACCCGTTCAAGGGTTCGTCGAGTCGGGCGAGCTACTTCGGCTTCTCCGTGGGTCTGTACGCGAGCTCGAGCGACGGCAAGGACGCGCTGCTCCTCGTCGGGGCTCCCCGGGCCAATTCGTCGCGGCGCGTCACGGGCGAGCGCCGTGTGCTCGAGCCCGGCGCCGTCTACAAGTGTCCGATCGACGCGACGAGGAACGATCGGGGTTGCGACGAGTGGCAGCTCGACTCCGGCTACCAGGAGCAGCCGCTGCTGGGCGATAATTTCGAGCCGAAGCGCGACTACGCCTGGCTCGGGGCCAACATCGCCGTCGCCAACGGCAGCGTTCCGAAAGTCGCGGTACGTATATATATGTGTGGGGAAATACGCTGACTCGTTAATATTCATTGAGCGAAAAACAGTCATTTAAATATCGTATGTAATTTTTTTGATTATGTAAGCCCACTGAAAAGCAAAATACCATTGGGTTCTATGGCACGAATTCACAGAAAAAATTGGGATTATTCGCTATGGAACTTTTCAGGAGTATAAATTTTTATACAAAAAAGTATACATTTTTTAAAATACAATTTTCATTCGAAATCCCATACATTCCTGAACGGTTCCATTGCAAAAGATCTCAATTTTTTCAGGAAACGTCGGGTATGTGGTGTGTAATTCAATGGTATTTAATTTTTAGTTTGTTTGCATGTTGAAAAGTTACATATAACTCCTGTGAGAAATGCTCAATATTTCGTGGCTAATATTTTGCCAATAAGGTCTATACTTGCTGACCCCGTATTTTTAAATGGTGTAAAATTGTTGGTAAAATCAGTTATACTCAGTCTCTTTAATTTTTTTTTTAATTTTCTATTCGAATTATAAATTCAAAGACTGTTAATAGCATTAAATGCCATACAATAATATTTCAAGATCGAAAGAAAAAATTCAGTAAAATACTTTTGCGAATGAATGCTATTGAATCTATTAACAGTTAGCAAGTTCTTCCTAACGTAACTTACAAAATCAGATTTATAATCAAATTATTAAAGTTTTTGAATTTATCATAAGGATACTAAAACTAGGATAAAAATGACATTTTAGATGCATTTTATGAAAAATGGATTGCGAAAATTTTTGGCAACTTAAAAACACTATTAACAAGAAATACTATCTTGTTAACTGTCTCTTACAGGCCCTTTAAAATGCGCTTAATAATTTTAACATGGTTGAAACAGACCAATCGTTAAACACAAGCAAATTAACGGTCTTATACTGTAAAACATTTAAACCGTCATATTTTCGTCGTTATTTTGAGCATTTCTAGGAGGGACACATGATTTTTTTCTCGAATGAATGAATAATAAGTCGGTGTATTTTCTCTTATACGATATGCAAGCCGAGCATGACACAATAATAAAATGGAATATCCTAACTGCTGACGATTTTCAATGCATATCATCATCCGTCGATGTATCACGCACGCAGGTTTGCGCTCCCAGGTGGAAAAAGAGCTACAGACCGAGGCTCGCGGACGAGTACTGGTACATGAGCGGCATGTGCTACTCGGCGCACATCAGCAGCCCGGAGGCCTTCAATCGGCTGGACGTGGTCCGGCGCCACGTGCCGCTGCTCACCGGGGCGGGCGTCGACATGGAGGTGATCCAGGCCGGCGACAGCAACGTCTTCTACTACGGCATGGGCCAGGCGGGCTTCTCGGCCCATCTGAGCCCGGACCTCGGCGATCTGGCCCTCGGGGCGCCCGGCATCTTCCACTGGACCGGCTCGGCCGTGATACTCAACGAGCGCGCTCAGCGCCGGCCCTTCGACTCGGCCGTCGTGCTCGACGTCGTCGACTCCTGGTACCTCGAGTTCAGCGATCTGTTCGGTACGTAATTTCGTTCGTAACTCGTATAAAATTGAGAAAGCTGATCGGTCGACGGTGATCGTTTTTGTTGCGCTCGGTACAGGCTACTCCATGACGTCGGGTCGTTTTTACGAGCGCGGCCGACGTTACTACGCGTCCGGAGCGCCCAGAGGCGCCGAGCTCCGGGGCAAGGTGCTCGTCTACTCGTTTCCACGCTACAGCCAAGAGCCGATGCAGCTGAAGCAGATCTGGAAGGGCGAGCAGCAGGGCGAGTACTTCGGGGCGAGCCTGGCCTCGTGCGACGTCAACGGCGACCAGCGGGACGACCTGATCGTCGGCGCGCCCCTCTGGAGCAGAGCCGAGGGCGGCGACGAGGGACGCGTTTACGCTTACGTTTCCCGAGGACAAGTGAGTCATAACATCGCAAAATAACGCGTAAGGGTGTATAATCGATGATGAATTACGAAAATTGTAACAATTGTCGCGCGCAGTTTAACTTCGAGCTGCAGCGGATCTCGGGCGAGGCGGCCTGGGCGCGCTTCGGCACGAGCGTGGCCTGCCTCGGCGACCTCGACCTCGACGGCTACGGCGACCTGGCCGTGGGCGCGCCCTACGAGGAGCAGGGCCGCGGCGCCGTCTACATCTTCAACGGTGGCGCCCGCGGAGGACTGGATCAGCGAGCGTCGCAGCGCATAGCCGCGGCCGATCTGTCGGCGGCGATGCGCGGATTCGGCGCGTCGATCGGCCAGCCGAGGGACGTCGACGGCGACGGCTACCTGGACCTGGCCGTGGGCGCCTACCTGTCCGACCAGGCGGTGCTACTGCGTGCTCGGCCCGTGATCGCGCTCCACGTGCATCTGGTCAAGAACGACAATTTCACCCTGCTGCAGAACTCGACGCACTTCGTCGCGGCCGTTTGCGCTCGCTACAGCGGCGTCAATGTGCCCGATACTCTGGGTGCGTACAAAATGAAAAAAACATTGGCTCGTATTGTATGTACAGGCTTATTTATAAAATGGGATTTATTTTTTTGGTGCAGAGATCGTTCAGTATTTGAAGATCGACGACTACCATAAAAGAGGCTCCGCGAGCGACCGGAATTTTCTCAATAAATTCCCCATCTCGAAAACACTGAAGATTGGCGATACCAAGTGTACCCCTTTCAAGATTAGCTTGCGGGTAAGAAGTCTGCTCAAATCATTATCGACCGCTAATTCCTTCGTATCCTCGATTAAACCTGACGATCTCGTTGCAGCAAGACAATCAGAACGTGATCGACCCGATCGAGATCGGCGTCGAGGCGCGCATCGACGAGCGCTCCTGCTCGATCGGCGACTGTCCGATCGTCAATCGGCGCGCCTCGAGAAGCTCCGACAGTCTGAAGCTCGCCTACGTCCTCGACTGCGGCGCCGACAACGTCTGCCTGTCCGATCTCAAGCTGCGGGTGATCAGCGACCTGGCGGCCCCGGGCGACAAGTACGTGCTGGGCTCGCGCGACCAGGTACGGCTGCAGCTCAACGTGGAGAACACCCTGGAGCCGGCCTACGGCGCTCAGGTGCAGCTGCTGATCCCGCGGCCCATCGAGCTGGCCAGGATACCCTCCGAGTGCGGCCAGAGACTCGGGCCGAACGGCTCGATACACGTGCTCTGCAATCTCGGCAATCCCTTGCGACGTTTCGTGAGTATATTTTTTACGAGCGAGGCTTGCTGGCGATAAAACGTATATGAGAGTGACACTATTGATCCGATGATTTCGAGTAGAAACAACTGAATTTGGAGTTGGACATGGACTCGGTTAACAGTACCGACAAGTTCAAAGACATCGAAATCTTCTCGACGACTCAAAACCAAGAGTACGACCCATCCAATAATAATCAAACTCTGAGGATTAATTTCGAGATAGACGCCGACGTAGCCCTCACCGGGTGAGACTTCGTCATTTTTATCCTGCACCTTTTCAGGAAAACTTAATTATGCCATCGTCCTTGAATTTCAGGCAGTCCTACGAGGAAACTTACTCCTACTTTCAGCAAGATTTCGACGAGGATAAAATGAAAAAATTTACGTTCGTCCACCTCTACGAGATTTTGGCCTTCGGCAACACTCCGATAAATCAGATGGATTTTAACATCAGTGTGCCAATAACTTGGCGCGGTATAGAGTTCGCAAAAGTCAGCCAGATCCAAGTGTATCTGGACGAGCGTTACTACGATTGCGAGCGGACGACGATCGAACGGAACGCCACCGAAGCGGGTAGCCGAGTTGGTCTCGATCCGTCGATCGTTGCCAAAGAACAAGCAAAAAGTCTGTTCGTCAATTGTACAGACGGTCTAATCGGCTGCGAGGATTATACCTGCAAATTGGGCCCTTTCGAAACGAGGACTTCGGTAGCCAGGATTATTGTTAAAATCGACGTAGAAATAGCTCAAATCGCTAACAGTGAGTGCTTACGGCTTATCATATATCATTCAAAAATTTTATCGACGAGAAAAATTTTTTATTTTCATCTCTTTTTTTTTCATTAAAGCGCAAACGAACGACGACGTGGAAGCGATAAATTTCGCGAGCAACGGTCACGCGCACATAACAGTACCCAGTACCAACGTCGAACTGACCGATCGACCGAAAGTGAAGTACGTCAACACGATTTTTTCGAAGCGATCGGAAAATAAGTCGGTTGCTTTGTGGATCATCGTATCGTCAGTATTAATGGGAGTCATTTCGTTGGCTGCCTTGACTTCTATACTTTACAAGCTGGGTTTTTTCAACAGAAATCGACCAGCCCAAGAATGATTCACTAAGCGAGAAAAATTGTGATCAATTTAACTGCCGTATTCGGAAGTAAATGTGAAAAATTTACATCCGTATTAAGAACATGAAAAAAAACACAAGTGGTGAAGCTTTTGAGTTAACTGAAACACCTTGGCTCCGTTATAAATCTATCGCTTCGTTCTATATTACCAACTTTTACGTCTGATCGGTAAATGAAGAATGCACATATCAAGGGGATTTGCAGCAGAAGTTAGTTGAATAATTGGAAGCGGTGCAAGTAAATTGACTGATAAGTAAACTAAATACAAAAATGAATAAACTAGCTGCCTTTCACAGCGACAAATATTCATTTATTACACGGATTCGGAAACACCTATATTAATGGTAATAATTGAAATAAATATTGTTACTTTGAACATCAGGTCTAAAGTACTATGAACAAAATGTTTATAATAAATCTACTTATTGTTTATTAATTTTAACTATACAGATTTAGTCAATAAAGATATATTACCTATAAAACATTTTAAAAATAATACTCTCCATAAAATTTTATATTACATTACACTACTATCGATTTATGTACAAACTTTACAAAATATTAAATTTTATAAAATAATCGCTTAACTTTTTAAATGGTGTAAAATTATTTGTAAAATCAGTTACACCCAGTCTCTTTAATTTTTTTCTTTAATTCTCTATTCAAATTAGAAATTCAAAGGTTGTTATTAGCATTATATGATAAAATACCAAACAATAATATTTCAAGATCGAAAGAAAAAATCCAGTAAAATACTCTTGTGAATGAATGCTATTGAATCTAATATAGTTAGCAAGTTCTTCCAAACGTAACTTACAAAATCAGATTTATAATCAAATCATTAAAGTTTTTGCGTTTATCATACGCATACTTAAACCAGAATAAAAATAAAATTTTAAACACATTTGATGAAAAATTGCCTACGAAAATTTGTGGGAACTTAAAAACACTAACAACTAGAATGCCACAAAATAAGTGTAGGATATATGTCGAAAAATGTGATCAAAATATTTACTCATAGACTGGTTTTGGTGCTCTTATTTCGATAATCGAATTTTGATTACTTGAAAAAATTTGTTGAGAATAAATTATAAAAAAATGAAAAACTGACATGAATCCACTTTAAACTTGCAAAAGTAAATTTAACATTAAAATAGCAAAATCTTTTCAAAATTTCTACTATAGGATTATTTATATTTGGATTTCTGGTTTATAAGTTGTTAAACTCTTTTTAATTAGGGCCCAATCTTCAAGAATTTCTGATTCTTGAAGCATATAAACGATATAAGGCCCAGATATAGACAAAGCCTTCTTCTTTTGAGTATTTTTCTTTTTCTTTTTACCATTAGAATGTAACCATAAATCAGTATGAATATCGCTACTGTTACGGTCTTCTTCAAGTCTACGAATTTTTTCTAAAATATCACTAGTCATTTCATCATATAATAGTTCTTGTTGACTACGATAATTTTGCCCAGCCGCTAATTCTTCTGATTGGAACTCATGCTCGATACTTTCTAATTTGAATGCTTTCAATCTTGCGGCTACTCCTTCTTTTTCATCCATATCTTTTTTTAAAGCAGCTATTTCTTTGAGGTATTGTTCATCTTTTTCTTCTTTTACTTCTTTTAGATTTTGATCAATTTGTTGAATTTTTTCTTCATAAAGTCTAAAAAATAAAACATGGTAATGTTATCAATGCAATATATACAAGCTTCCTACTAATTACTACATAAAGTATTTGCATACTTTTCCCGAAGAGCATAGAATTGCTTTTCCAAATTGGCCATATTTTCTAAGCATTCTTCTTTGATTTTTTCACAAAGTTCTTCATCCATATCCGAAGCATAATCCCCATCACTGTGTTCATCGCTACTTTCTGAAGAAGATGTATTACCAGGACTGTCATTACTAACATGTGACATTGAATCTCCTTCGAGTTCAGACTCATCCTTCACGCTTTTAGGCATCTTGACAAAAGTCATAGATAGTATAATCATTAATTATGTTTTTTTTAAATAATTAAATATATTATAGGTACATTGAACTTGTAATTCCAAGATAACCAGTGATTCCTAACCTCTATATGTTAATAAAACTGTAAAGGATATGATCTATGAAAGAGTATAAAATAGTGTATAAAAACTTTAATCATACAATTTTGCAGTCTTATTAGGGTAAAGTTTTATTCATAAAAAGTTCTCATTGTTAATTTTGACGAAATAAATCTATCTTATAAGCTGCAAGAGTGCAAGCTTTTCTCTAAGCTAAAATATTCGATTGCACTTACTTTTAAAAGTTTATAAAGTCGTTCTCGGAGAAGATAAAATATAAATGTTGGAAACAGAAGGTAAAAATTGAGATCTTCACGCGGATTCAAGTTATCCAAACTTTAACACTCGATGATTATCAACAATCACGTCACGTTATAAAGTTGTTTATATTCAGCGTTGTCAGAAATTTGCGTTACCGACGTGGGAAGTGCAGCCAACTGACACGACTGTCAACAGTCAAGCAGTAAGCAAGCCCGCTTGATATTAAAAGAGAACAATATGGCGCTATTACACTATGGTGAGAGATATCAATAGTATATCTATAGCGATTATAAATATAGATATACAAATGTACAACCAATTTGGTTTCTTTTTCAATCGGGCTCACTGCTGTAAAAATCAGCAGAGTTTAGACGACGCTGTTCATACATTTTCAGGGTTTTATGGTACTAGACAGGGGCCCTTTAATAATTAAAAAAATTGAAATTCAAATTTTGAACCCTTTAATCATTACATAGAAAGTCCATTAAAAAAAAACAATTTTTTAACTTTAACTTTTAGTTCAATTTTGATTCCGGATTCTGAAAGAACTAAATTTTTCATCAAAAACATAAACTTTTGTTTGTGTTGGGCATGCCAGTACACTAGGTGAGTGGTAATTCTGTCTTGTACTATCTAACGCAAAAGTGAACCCAAAATTCAAATTCGTGTAAAGATGTAATTTAAAATATCTATTGTAAACAATTTTTTTATGTGTTCAAGAGTGAATAATTACGCCGATGCTGTAATTCGTATCCGATCGGTAGAGTATCTACCACTCGGCGATAACTATAATTACCAGCATCACTGGCTGCGCTCGGGCGACAAACTGAGACTCGTGCGAGAATCAACCACTTCGCGCACGAGTGACGTAATGTACTATTACGCACGTGCTGGATGCCGCGCACACTCGCAAACACACGCACAAAAACGACCAGGTGCACAAGATACTTTCAGGTGGTGCGCGTGCGACGCTGTGTACCGATCGCCATAGCTGGTCCTAGTAAAAATGTCAGTAAATGATAAATTTATGTTTTTATGGATAAATGATTATCAAGATTTACAAATAAAAGAAATAAGATCCAAATCTTTCGTAGCTAAAATATAATTTTCTTGGCTTATAGTAATTTTAAAATAATTTCTGTAGAAGTTCAGTAAATTATATAGATCTACTTTCATTTCGAAAGTAAGCTTGAACGATTTCAATAAGTATTTACAACTACGGTCGCAAAAGTTTGCAGAAAAAACTGTAGAACTAAATTTAATGGGGTTTTTATTGTTAAAAAAAATTGTTCAAAAGCTTCAAAGTCAATTTTAAGAATTTATTCTCACAGTTATTAAATTTGAGTATGATTATTAAAAAATATAATTTTCAACATTTAAAGCATTGTTGGAATTTACAATATCTTTGAAAAAGTTCTTGTCTCAGGCACAAAATTCTCCATCTACACCATTACCATAACTTCAATTTTTCTTTACAGGTAATTCATTATCGTTAATATTTCATCTGCGGACAATCAAGATAACACTAATAACAATGAAATCTCGAAAAGCATATAATATTATTATCGGAAAATTAAATAGAAAAATATGGGCGCAAATCGACATGTTAGGTCACGTTTTTTAGAAGACTATATACTTAGAAGTTAAATTTAGAAGATTTGAGAAAATTTTTAGTTTTAATTTTAAAAGTGAATATCTTCTATTCTACCATTGTTTCAAGCCAAAAGCTTTTAACATAATAATACATTGCGATTTATAATATTTTAAAATAATGTCAAATACTGCACAACTTTTTAATCATATCACTGACGCTTAAAGGTATTGCACGCATATTGTGGAATATATATAAGCTTTAGAACAATATCGAGTATATTCCGGTTTTATGATTCGGAAAAAATCATCGTTGATGTTAATTTTCATCATCGCTGAGACCAAGCCCCTTCGATATTTCGGCAGCGCTAAGCTTTCCCGGGCCGGAGCCTCGATGAGGATTCGGAGGATCGTGTGATGGTGGTGACATATTTCCGTGATACGTCGGATGAGGATTTTCGGCTCCCGATGGTTGAGGTTTGTTAGGGTATAGCTGTGAATATTGAAATTCAAATTTTCATGAATAAATTATATCAAATTAAATCAAATAAAACTGTTATTGTGTAAAAAGCCAATAATTATTAATCATTCTTCAATGGTAGCATCATTTTTTAAAATTTAAAATTATAAAAGATAAGGTTCTTTCATTTTTACAAAAGAGAAAAATGTATTCCAAGATTATTATATGACTAAACATTTCAGTAAGATTATTTTTTAATTTTCTAAAAAATGCTTTTGTTAGGAGATAATTTAAGCACTCTATTTATAGGGCACATTATATATTTTGTTATCAAACAATTTTAAACTCATATTTCGAAATAATACCTTTGACTTTTGAAAATCTGGTAGCACAGTTTTAAAAATTATATTTCCAACAGACTTCGTCTTCTTTAATTTTTAACCTTGATATATATATTATAAATGATATAATAAAATTTTATTTTTATTTAAAAAATTATATTATAGGTATTAATATAAAAGATATTAATTAATATTAATTTTGAAAAAAGCTCGCATAAATTTTATGAGTTTTGGTAATGAAAAGTAATGACTTGGAATAGTTGAGAGTGAAGCTTTCATATATTCAAATAAAAAATGTATTTTTTACTGAACAAATATATATTTATTTTTAGGCAATAGGAGATACAAAATATTTTTAACGTGCAAAGCAACTATATTTACAAAAAAAAAATATTTTACATGATTTAAAATTAAAGCAGTTAATAATTAATAAGATGATAGAAATAGCAGTGCATTTTATTAAGCTTGTTCTGAAGTTTTAGGATATTTTTTCAAAGTTTTTTGCTTCATGCTATTTCTCACTTGCTTACTTACATGTTTTGTAATATCATCCATGGCTGATTTAAGCAGAGCTCCTTTTAAATCACCAAATAAATCATTACCTCCACCACTTTGTGATGGTTGATTCTGAGGATAGCCACCAGTTGGTTGGTATGTTGGTTGTTGTTGATGACTTCCACCCCCAAGAACACCACCAAGTATGGATCCTAGAGCTCCACCGAAAGGATCAGAATTTGATGTTTGTTGACTATAATTAGGTTTTGCTGTAGCTTGACCACCACCTGTAATAAAAATATATTCCTACTATTATTCAATTGAATTATTACTGTTGACATAAACATAGGTATTCTATTTTTTGGAAATTGAAATATATATTTCAATAAACTTAATAAGACATAGAAAATAATATTATTATCAAACTATCACTAAAAATGATTGTTGAAGCAAAATTTTATAAATTGAATTAAAATTATTTTTAACATAATGATTTTGCAAAAATTTTCAAAAACCAAGAAATTTAGATGATTAATTAAAATGTCTAATCTTTATCTAATAAATATTTAATGTAACATACATTTTTTAGTATTGAAAACCGTATATTAATAAAGAATTTATCCTTGAAGCAATTTCTTGAAGCGTTTATCGTAAGACTGTGATGTCATTTAGCACAGTATATAAGGAATTTATTCGTAAGAGCAATTCATCATGAAGATCAATTGTGATTTTTTAACAAGTCAATAATTTGAATGAATGTTAATAAAAAAATTTTTTAGAATAGAGTAATCAAGTATTTACTACTACTCACAATTATACCAAAAAATTTTAATTTCAGAAAAAATCAATTAATATAAAAAATATATTTGAAAGATGATAAAATTAATATTTCACCTAATGCTCCAAGCAATGATCCTATCATTCCACCACTACCAGAATCAGATGGGTAGCCTTGTTGTGCATGAGAATTTGATGCCAAACTACTAGCTAAAGCTGCTCCTAATGCTCCTAGTCCACCCAATCCGCTTTCATAGTCTGGGGAAGTAGATTTGGCATGATCTGCTTCTCCGTCATGTTTCTTTTTTTGTTTCTTCAAAAATAAAGAGAATTTTATTATAATACATTTGTTGACTTTTAAATTTTAGTGTTTTTGTTTACATTAATTGCATGCATTGCAGCTGCAACACCTCCTGCAGCAACAAGCCCTCCAACAGCTAAACCAACTTTATCCAATGTACTGCCAAATGCATCTTCTGATTTTTGATGTGCAGCTGGTTGTCTATGAGGATGAGGTGGATCGTAATCTTTATCAGGTAGATCAAACTTTGCTTGAGGATTGAGAGTAGGATAAAGACCACCAGGTGCTAAATAAGAAAGAGTAATATTAATACAAGGAAATTTTTTAAAACTTTACCATTTGCTATAAATGCTTACGTGGTGGACCAACATCAACTGTTGGAAGATCAGGTACTGGAGCTGTTGGTCTTGGACCAACATTAATAGTTTCGTAAAAAATAGAATTTATCTCAACGTCACCATCGATAACTAAATGAGTTACTCTATCATAAGGCAATCTGTGAGTAAATTCCGCAAAATGTCTGCCATTTACAGCAATTTTGTAACAATAATATTCACAAAGAATAATTATTTCAAAAGGCTGACCAGGATGAATCCACATGGGACCATTATTTTCTTCAACTCCCCATTGCATTGACTCAATACTATTTCTAGTGATGATTCCCTGAGGAAAACGAGGTGAAACATGAAGAGCAATGTCATCACGAGGATTCAACCCTGGGCCTAATTGGTAGTTAACAGCAAATCGTGTTGCTTCATGAGGAACTTTTCCTTGAACTTTGACCATTTTACCAGGAACAACGCCTCCATGGATCTCTCCAACGTAAGGTATTTCCTTAATTAAAATAAGTTATTGTTAGTAATTATTATAAATGTATTAAGTTTCTACTCATTTAGTCAAGTGATTCATCAAATAGAAATAGCAAGTAAAACAAACAATCGGGTAATTTATTTCCCGTCACGCCTATTTTATAAAAGTCCAAAATTTTATAAAATAAGCTTACAAATTTAAACAGTAATTAAATAGTATAATTAATTTGAGCTACAATTCTTACCGGATTTATAACTGGATCGGACATTTTACTTGTCGATTATAACGACTTTTATTAAAAAAGGTACACTTGTATTTAATTATACTGTTAGCATTGAAGAGTAAAATCGATTTTTACGATTTTTCTTTCGCAATCAATTCTTTTCTAATTTATCGTATTTGGAGAAAAGGTATTATTACACTTGTGCGTGGACCAACTGGAATAAGTGGAGAATCTTATTATAAAATTTATACAGTTTCAACAGAATAACAGTAAAAATGAAAGATCGCAGATTGCGTAGAGCAAACTGCGAACTGCGAATAGCGGAAACGACTAAAATTAATTCTGCGACTTGTCAGACGTCAGCTGTATTGTGAGTGCGAGCCCGTTATTACACATATGGCACATTTTGCAATGAAACTTCGCACTGGCCACTGGGGAATCAATGTAGAGGCTTGTTAGGATCATCATTTTTATTCATTAAGCAGTGTTCTTATAAAATATAATTCTTTACATTTTTTAATAGAGAATGTTTTGTTGAAATAATGATTTGAGATAGATTTTTAAGATTAATATTTAAATTATCTTAAAATCTTGTATTTCTGCATTTGTATTTTTAAAAAGTTTTAAAAAAACTTAATTGTAATAAGGATTAAATAAATAAAAAGTTAATTCATTCCATATACAGCCATGTATTTAGTAAAATTTTGATTATTTACAAGTTTATGTACTACATTGGAGAACTATTTACAATTTTTTACAGTTTGAATATTCTAATTGGTAAGTAAATTAATTTGATATTTCCACAAGCAACCCATTTTTTTGCTTTTTATAATTGAATACTTTTCCAGGTTTTCTATTAGTCCAATATTTAGTTTCTTCTTGTGATAATATTTGATCAGATTCAATTGCTACTTCTTTACATTTTTTCTTATTCGATTTTTCAGAGTAACTGCCCATAATTATTGGTTTTTTTAATCTTGGTAATTCTGTCTCTTCTTCAAATTCAGTTAAAATTATGCTTGATGAACTCAAAAGTTTAATTCCAATATCATCACTAGGCTTATTTTTTACTTCCAAGTCAACTTCCAAATCATCGCTTAATCTAATGCTTCTGTAAATTGGCAAATTAAATGAATAATTTTCAAGAAAATAATATTAAAATTGTATGTACTTGAATAATTTTATAACACTCACGAATCTAGACGTTGCATTAATTTTCTTGCAATAAAATCCTTGCAAGACTGAGATAATCCATTCGTTTCATAATTATCAGTATTTTTTGTATCAGCAATACCTAAAATAATACTTATTATAACATCTTTGTACATAATATCAAATACGTCTATAAAAAATTAAATTGTCAATTTACCTTCAGGGGTAATTTCTATTTTTTTTGTTTTATCTTCATAAAATTTTTTTATAAAAGAGTCATCTGTTGCTTCTCGTAGAGCATTTAAATTAACCTCGTCTTCTGAACTCGACGAATCATTATCGCAACGCTCCATTATTAAAAAATTTACTGAAACAACTCACAGTTAAAAATTGACTGTTTAGTATGATATGATGGCTTTTATATTTCTCTTCGATTTTACTATTTAAAAATTATAATATATAATATATAATATTCAAAGTCCATGGGGTGAAATTGATTGCATTCGGCAGTGTCAAGTCAACTACGCATCGTGCTACACAGCACACAGCGCACCCAACCTCATGTTTTGACTCGAGTTTCAACCGTTTACATGTATTCAGTTTTTGACCCTCAAACAGTGAACAGCAGAATGAATTGGTCACTGTATTTTATTTTTAAATTTACAGTCAGCTACTAAGTAAAAGTTGCAAATTCAAACCAAACAGTTAATAATTATTTTCTTGACATCAACATCTCCAATTTGGATCTGCAAAGTTATATCTTACTGATTTTTGAATATAATTCATGAATCTCGAACAATCTATTGCTGATTATCGGATTTTCAAAGTGGTTTTAAGTGCAGTGCAATTATTTACATATAATATATTTATGGACTCGAAGTTAAGGGTGCCATTTCAAAATCGCAATATATTTTGCATTTCCCTAAACATTCAGCAAGAAATAGAGATTGATGGAATATAAAAAAGTATCTGAAGAAAATTGTCTTTCAGCATTGGATTTAAAAACTCATTTTCAAGATCATTATCACAGAGTTTCTTGTATGTTGATGTAAAATGAAAAGAAAATTGGAGTAAAATCAATAGGGTGAATTAACGTGAATGAATGTCTTTTATACACACCAAAAGATTTATTTCAATTTTAACTATCTTGACTATTTGTGCTATATTATTTTAATTATTGACTAATTTAACTGTAAGGCAAACAGCATTGCTGAACATTTTTGAAAACTTATTGTTGAACAATATTAAGAAAATTTGAATAATTCATCAGTGTTCATAACATCACAGTCACACCAGTTGTCAAAATGGAAATTTGTAAAGTTAAAACTGAAATTTGTGAGCCTGAGTTTGTTGCAGTAAAAATGGAATATGACATGGACGGCTATAATGAAAATGAAACTGATTGTTTGAATAACGATAGCCTTCAAAGTGCAGATGAACATTTAAGAAATGAGATAAATGTAATTGATTCATTAGCAATTGATGAACCACAACAACAAGTTCATGGAAAAAGTTTGGTACAATGTGATCAATGTAACAAACTATTTGATAGAAAATATAACTTAAGGCGACATGTTACCCAGGTTCATGAAGCTAAAAAAGTAGATGTAAGAGTGATAACTGAGAATAACATGATTAATTTTATAATAATTAAAGAACCTCAACATAAAATTGATGAAAAAAGAGTAGTTCAGTGCGATCAGTGTAACAAACTATTTAAAAATAAATCTTGCTTAAGGCGTCATGTCAGAGAAGTTCATAAAAGTAAAAAATTAGTTAAAAGTATAATAACAGATAATGCGATTAATTCTACAATTATTAATGATACACTACGTATAGCTCCTAAAAGAACTGTGTTACAATGCAATCAATGTAACAAGTTATTTGATAGAAACTATAATTTAAGACGACATATTGCTATGGTTCATAAGAGTAATGAACAAGATGAAAGCATAATAACTAAGGAAGCAGATGGAAGTATAATTACTGAAGATAATGCAATGAATTCTATATCACTTAATGAATCACAAGATAATTTTGCCGAACAAAGTGTGTTACAATGTGATCAATGTAACAAACTGTTTAATAGATCCTATAATTTGAAGCGTCATATGCAGGTTCATGAAGCTAAAAAAGTGGATGAAAGTATAATAACTAAAGATAATGTAATCAAGTCTATAACAATTAATGAGACTCAAGATAAAGTTGATAAAGTAAGTGCATTACAATGCAATCAGTGTAACAAACTATTTAAAAGCAACAGCAGCTTAAGGAGACATGTCACAGAGGTTCATAAGAATAAAAAACAAAATGAAGGTATAACTGAGAAAGCAGATGAAAGTATCATAACTGAAGATAATGCAATTAATTCTATAAGAAGCATAGAAGAGCAAAACGAAGTGGATGAAAAAAGCTTGTTTGAGTGCAATCAATGTAACAAACTTTTTCAAAACAACTATAGATTAAAGCGACATGTCACCCGGGTTCATGAGAGAAAAAAAGTGGAATGTGAAGTTTGTCATGAGTTTTTTGCAAAAAAGTCAAATCTATTAGTTCATTATGATTCAGTTCATCCTGGTTTTATGACACACTCCTGCAATGAATGTTCAAAGACATTTGATAAGAGAAAAAACTTGTTGAGGCATATTAGAAGTGTTCATCGAAATACTGTTTTTGAATGTGCTATATGTCAAAAAACCTTTACAAATAAAACATACTTACGATTACACATTACTGGTACACATGAACAAGTTAAGGGTGTTGAGTGTGATACATGTAAAAAAACATTCAGACATAAGACTTACTTAAGAATCCATATTGATGCAGTTCATAAACGTCTCAGAAATTTTGAGTGTCCTATTTGTCATAAAGTTTATGGTTTTGAAGGTTACCTTAAAAAGCACATCAAAGGCATTCATGGAACTATAATTAAAAATCATGAGTGTGAAATATGTAAAAAAAAGTTTAGTCATAAAAGCAACTTAACGAAACATGTTGATAGATCTCATAAAAACATTCGTGCCTTTGAATGTGAAATTTGCCATGCGACTTTTAAACAAAAAGCTCACAAGCTTGTACATATTGATACTGTGCACGAGCAAAAGAAAAACTTTTTTTGCGAGTATTGTGGCAAAAATTTTGGACGAAAAGATAATATGCTTATGCACGTTAAAATTGTTCATTTGAAACTTAAAAAACATGAGTGTCAAATATGTAAAAAGACATTTAGAGATAGACATTATTTAACTAAGCACATGAACACAGTGCATAAAGACATTGTGAAAGACATAACTATTGATTTTAGAAATAATGAAAAAGAAAATACTGCTGATATTAGTTAAAATTATTATATTTTCTTTTTGAAAATATATTGAATAAGTTTTAATATAAATAAAACAGCAAAAATTATAATACAAATAGAATTTGAAAAATAATTTTCAAATTATTAAAAAAAAAAATGAAATTGTTTTTATAATGTCACAATGAATAACTATATTTTGCACTTGAATTGTACAATCAATGTATTTATAAAAATTTTTAAAATAAATTTTTTACAGTCATAAATCATTATTTTTGTTCACATGTCATTCTTCAATCACGTTATATTCAAATCTAAAAATTAATTGAATCACAACTAAAAATCTTTCATTTTTTATGTGTTCTATAACGGTTTGTATCAAAAGAGACTGATTAAATAATGAAATTCAATTCATTTAGATAAACTACTACCATGCTCAATTATTGTATTTATAATCTATGTATCATATTGTATTTATAATCTAAGTTGAAAATGTATTAACATTTTCACTGTACTTAAGGTTTCCATAATTTTACAAGACCATCTTCGCTGTAAGAGCACAATAAATTCTGATGTGGATGATGAGCTAGTCCAATCACATCTTTTTCGTGGATCTAAAAATAATAAATTGAATAAACATTTGTTTGTCATCGTGTTCTATAATCCTTAACCACATACTTACATTTAATGTTCTTTCCAATTTACCAGAAGTAGTTGAGAAACAGTACAATACAAAATCTTCACCAACACAATAAATATATTCTCCTTTGGGTGATACAACTGCACATACAAAATCACCTCCTTCTCGTTTACCACTTGAAAAAGACCTTACAATTTGGCCTTGCATATTCATGATAACAACTGTATTTGAACGATTGCAAACTACATAATGTTCTGGATTTTTTGGTAAAGTGTGTACACTGTTGACTGTAAGATCAGCTGCTCCCAAGGATTTAAAAGTACCAGTGCATTCTGTTGTTTTCAAACTCCATACTTTTACAGTACCATCAGATGAAGCACTAAAAGCAAAAATAGTTGTTCATTTTAATAAGATCAAATTAATTTTCATTAACTTTCAAAAACTTTCATTAATGTGAGTAAGCTCACCTGATGATATTATGAGAATCTGAAGAAAATATAACTTCATTTACATAAGAAGAATGTCCCCTGAACTCTTTTAAAGTTTTCCCAGATTTCAGACCATGAATTCTAATTGTTGCATCAAACGATGCTGATAATATTTGACTGTTATCTCTACTGAATTGTAAACATGTCACACCTTTCGAATGTGCTTTTTCAAATTTTCTAAGAACTTGTCCACTTTGAACTTTCCAAATTTTTATTTTTCCATCTTGAGCACCTCCTGCCAACATTTCACTATCTCGACTGAATGCCATGGCTAAAACAGCTTGCTCCATCATCATGAAATTATCTTGAGCTTGGTACTTTAAATCTTTCCTAATTTTACCAGTAGTAAAATTCCAAACCTCTATAAATCCATCTACTGATCCTGTGACTAAGTACTGACCATCAGGTGAAAATCTAGCACATTCAACATGGGACTTGGTACCAAACTTAATTTGTTTTGATAATTGTGTAGGGTATTTTTCATCTTCTTGTTCTCTAACAGCAGCTTTACCTCTGAACAAGTCAATTGTTGTACCAGGTGGCAAAAGTCCTTGATGCTGTTGCCATTTTAAAGCTTGACCCAATAATGCCAACAACCTACTGGATGGTACTACTGAAACTTCACCAGACAATGATGTAGCAATTTGAGCTCTTCTTTTTTCTTTGGTACTTCCATCTGGATAGGCTTCTCTTGGATCAAAGTAAGATCTTGCAAGAAGGTTTTCTGAAAAATTTATAAAATTGTTAATTTTATTTTATATTATTAAAAAATGATGGTTCAGATAATTACCTAAATGAATATATCTCTCTGGTTCTTGTTGTTTCATCATAACCATTGGCTCAGTTTGTCTCAACAAACTTCTTGCAGCTCCCAACTCTCGTAATTCAATTAGTTCTAAAACCACCTGAAATGTCATAAAATAGAAATGTTATTATAGCCAAGCTATACTTTACATTAACTTTCACAAAACATTTTTTTATTCATACCTGTTCGTATAAATCAATTAATTTCTTATCCGGTAATTTAAGCGATTGTATAGCTTTGAGTACAGTGTCCCAGTGCCCATTATTAATATCTGCTACAAAACCCTCAACACTATCTACAGTATTAAGTGAAACACCGGTTTCTTCCTGAAATATTATTGTTATTTTATATTAAAATGAATCTCAAGTTTGTTATTTTTTTTTATAGATAATTCATTACCTGAATGGTTTGTAGCGTTTTAACAAGATTAGATTCTTTTAAATATTGTTGGATTAACCTAATGACGCTGTGAATTAAAATATAAATGAATAATTGCAAATAAACAGAGAAAATTTTTCTTGACAAAAACCGTATCAATCAAATGAATACTCACTCAGCGGACTCAATTTCGATCGACATGATGAGTAAGTAAATTAATTGATATAAATGTTATGAATGTACTTTTATGACAGTTGAAAAACATTCACGAACTAAACTACATACAATACAAAACCACGCAGCAGCAGCAGCACTAGCACTGGTGCACATAGCGGACGGCTCTTTAACTTAGACGAAAGCATGTAGGTGGCGCGATACAAGACACAAACTGCGACTCCTAAAAAGCTGTCAAAAATGAATTTGACTCTTATTCTCATCTGCTTTGAAGTTACAACTTCGAGAGCCCTTATTCATTGCGGGTATATGCGTGAGGTGCAATGCAAATAAAATTAACTCCAATCAGACAATTTATAATCATTGCAGAGCAGTAAATACTCCATTACACTCAGAATTATAACGGATGAACTTGTTTTAAACTACTCGAACGAAACTTCAATTTTGAACGCTTATGAGGCGCTCCTAATAATTTTATTATTTTTCTGTTTAAAGAAAAATCAATTTACAAAAAAAGTATTTTAAAAGTCTAATTTTCAACCATTTTCCTGAAAAGGTTTACATAATTGTGATCGTGATAAAGGAAAAGAAGTAATCTTAAATACTCGAAAATACCATAAAAGTATTCTCATATTTTGTACAAGCCAATATTGAAAGTTTCATGGGATGGAAAGGGATGAAGATGAATTTGAAACTTCAATGATAAAACGCATCGGACAGGTCACAGGAGCTGTAATTTCGGACCAAATGATTGGTATAAATTATTTCTCTTGTGGTATGCCGAAGGCCGTCAATCGGCAATCGTGCCAAAAACTCCGATAGTGCCGCCGCGACTGCAGAACAGGCCGCGCTTTCCACGTGCGTACATGCAAAAACGGACGCTGTGGAGCCGCGTCGGAGGTCGAAGCATAATTTTCGTCAGTTACATTTCAGTGCGCATACAGTGGCTTGTTTGTGGACAAACTTGGCGGTCGTACTGTTTGTAAACCACTGCTCGAGTTTACAGAGCTTGGGAAGTAATTTTTATGAATGTTCATTGATAATATATTTTTGTGATATAAGTACAACTTGAAAAGAATGAATGACGATAGAGCAATGGAAGAAGGAGAGATTCGTAGAAGCCCGTGAGTACAATTTCTTCATACTGAAACATTTTTGTTAGCTTGATTATTTTATCCTGACAAAGCTAATATAAGCCTGTGAAAATGCTATCACTTAAACTAAATAAGTATATTTTTATGGAAGCTTATGAATTTATGTTAGCATTTAATGACTTGTAAATCATAAGGTTATGTTTAGCTGTAGAATGATAGTTAACTTCTGAACTTCTGACATATTTTGATAAAAAAACTGAATGTTTTTTCTATATTGAAAATTGTTAATGAGAGATTAAAGATCTCGTAAAAAAAGTTTTAAATCTATTTAACTTATGCATGCATGATAAACGATAAATCTTCACATAATCAAATGCATTATGAGTAATGTAATACTTAGAGTTATAAAAATGACAACTATAATTCAGGCAGTCAAGTGTCAAAAATCTTTTGTAATTTCCCAAACTTTATTGAAGTTTTAGGTATATCGTGCCTTTACTATTTTTTAATTATGTATTACAGTTACTCCGAGGAAGAAGGTGCAGATACTGCTGATTCATTGGACATAAAACCACCGCAAGCAGTAATTAGGCATCGGAAAGTTATTTCACACCGCCATGATAAACATTCTGATCGAAGTGCTGAACGCAGAGATGAAAAAGACAGAAAACGACACCGTGATTATAGAGATGAAAGCAGACATAAAGAAAAATACTCGAGTAGCAGCAGACATCACTCTGGCAGGCACTCTGATTTTTCAGAAACAATGGAACAACCAAGTAGAAGATCTGACTCTTCCAAAAGAGAACGAGAATCTTATCGCCATGAGAGAAAAGAACGCAGTACAGGAGACCGTGTTTTAGAAGACCTCAGAGAAAGGTAAATAAAATATGAATTTTATTTAATTCGATTAAAATCTATTTATGTAAGCTTTTTGAGTCTCATAATATTTGATTTATACTACTTAATGAATTTTCTGACTAATGCTTGTTATGGTAAAATCATATATATTAATACGTTTGATATTTTACTTATCCATTGAATTTTATTTTTTCATGTTTCATTTATAAAAAAAACAGTAATTTTGGTCATAGCGATAGTAGCACCAATCAGAGCAGAGTAACTAGCAGGTATTGAAATATTGATTTTTTTTTATGTATGAGCAAACTCTTGTTGTATACTTTTCTTTCAATCTAAAGTATCTTAACAACTTTTGACAATCAATCTATTAATATGTATGATTATTTACTTGAAATTTTCATTTTCTTCATGATAAAAATGTTCTTTATGTTAAACTATTTCTACCTTTTTTCTGTATCTTTGTGTCTATCGAGAATGAATAAAGTACTTCATGTAAAAATTAGAATGCAAAAATAATGGAAAAATTATTTTTTAGATTACTTGATAAACGAGAAAAACGAGAGAGACGAGATGAATACAAAATGGAAGTGTCTTCGTCTTCCCGCAGTCGTGATGAATTACGATTATCGTCCGGAAGCACCGATCGTCGAGAAATAGAAAGACGGGAATTGAAAATGATGGCAGCTATGGAAGAAGCTGTAGTTAGCACCCGTGACAGGCGTGAAGTTCGATTAATTGAAGAACGAAGTAGCCGCCATGTACGATTAACCGAACAGGATATAGTTTATCAGCAAGGCCTTGAAATGATGGACGAAGCAGAAAGATCTCCGGTACGAGAGAAAAGACAAAAGAGGTCCCACAAGCACGAGAGAGTTCGATCTCGAGATGAAGAAAAGAAGCATAAACATGGTATCAGGGAAAAACACTCCAAAGAACACCGTTATCAGCAAGTACCCGAAGCCTCTTTGTACGAAGATCTCGATCGCATGGAAGTGATGATAAGTGAGCAGCACATTGCAATGAAAGATCCAAAGGACATGAACGAACAAGAGCTGCGTCGCCACAGACTCATCGAAGCTGAACGAGAAATGGCTCGACGAAAAGAAAGTTCTCGGCTAGAACTCGAAGCTCGTCGGATGAAAAGAGGAGAAAAACGTAATCATGACGACGTTTCATCGTCTGTAGATCCATCAGTGGTAGAATTATCAGACGAAAGTTTGCACTCCCCTAATTCAAATGCGAGCAATCCAAAAAGTCATACTTCAGCTGCATCCGATCAAGAAAGTGGAAATAATTCTGATGATGATTCATCTGATTCAAGTTCTAGCTCAAGCATGGATGAAGACGATTCTGATGCATCTAAGCGCTCGAATGAAGACTCAAATTCAGATTATAACAATCCAAGTCCACTATCCCAAATTCAACTTGCCAAATCTGATGTTTCAAATAATGAATCACCTTTGGAACATGCAGATACAAATGGTGCAACTAAAGAATCTAAAAATGACACAGAAAAAAGCGAAATGGACTTGATGCTTGAACTACCGCCTTACTTGCCAGCTATTCAAGGATGTCGCAGCGTGGAAGAATACAAATGTTTAAATCGTATAGCAGAAGGTACTTATGGAGTTGTCTATAGAGCTGAGGACAGGCGAACTAAAGAGATAGTTGCATTGAAAAGATTGAAAATGGAGAAAGAAAAGGATGGCTTTCCAATCACAAGTTTACGCGAAATTAATACACTCCTCAAAGCTCAACACCCTAATATTGTCACTGTTCGAGAAATTGTTGTTGGCAGCAATATGGACAAAATATTCATCGTGATGGATTACGTCGAACACGATTTGAAATCTCTGATAGAAACCATGAAATCTAAAAATCAGGTATTCATTCCCGGAGAAGTCAAGTGCTTGATGCAACAGCTTTTGCAAGCTGTTGCACACATGCACGATAATTGGATTCTTCACAGAGATCTCAAAACATCAAACTTACTGTTAAGTCACAGAGGAATTTTAAAAGTTGGCGATTTTGGCCTCGCCAGAGAATACGGATCTCCTCTTAAACAATACACTTCTATTGTTGTGACGTTATGGTACAGAGCTCCGGAATTACTACTGGGTAGTAAAACTTACAGTACACCCATCGACGTTTGGTCGGTCGGGTGTATTTTTGCCGAATTGCTCAGAATGGAAGCTCTCTTCCCAGGAAAATCAGAGCTCGATCTTTTGAACAGAGTATTTAAAGAATTGGGAACACCGAACGATCGAATTTGGCCAGGCTATAGTAAATTACCGATGACGAAAAAAGTTTCTTTTTCTCAATATCCAGTTAACAACATTCGACAAAGATTCAATCTTTTAACGGATCTAGGTATTGATTTACTCAATAAGTTTTTGACATACGATCCAGAGCAACGAATTTCAGCAGAAGATGCTCTAAAACATGGTTACTTTGTCGAATCTCCTGTGGCGATTGACCCATCGATGTTCCCTACTTGGCCTGCCAAATCAGAATTTGGGGCGCGAACTGTCAATCAATCCCCTAAACCACCAAGTGGTGGAAAAGAATTTAAGCAAAAGGGAGATAAGGAAGACGAGGAGGACAATGTGTCTGGCTTCCACATGGGTGGGCGTGCGGCCAGTCGACAGGCTGTCGGAGGTGGATTTCACTTGAAATTTTGACGAAATTAATTATGAAATAGTTGAATTTCTATCATATAAATTGAATCTTTTGTATTATACACTTTGTTCACTGTATTATATGAATTTGAAAATTATTAGACATATAATATATAAGTCATAACAGAACTCGATCTGTTGTAGCTTACATGTCAAGTAAGGTAGCTTGAATATTTGTACATACATTTTTGTGAAAATAAAAATAACGTTTATAAAAAATTTATAATTTTTATTCGAGTTTTTTAATCTACATACTTACATATGTTGATTAAAGTTATTCTTTGAAAAAATTAATAAAATTGAGGAACTTCTCATTTTTGAAACCTAAATAATTATGAAAACGATTTTTTTTTCAAACGTCATTCGAAGATTTTATCTTTAATTGCAAAATTTAACAGTTTACTATTATTTTTGTTTCAAAATTTTAAAAGAATTTCCTATTTAATGTCATGTTTTTATATTGTTTTTATAACAATTATTACAATTACAGTAATAAATTAGAGTATACATTTGTTAAATTAAAAATAAAAATAACAGCGTCTTCACTGTACGACTATAACATATAAACTGATACTACGATTGGATTTTCACATGATAAAAACAATGTTTATTTTGTACGAATTGTTAATCGAGTAATCTATATGCTAGATTTCTTGTTTGATTTATAATACATATTTACAATTTAAGTACTAAAATTTCTCTTAAAATACATACGTATCGGAATACTTATGAGAATTATTACATCTAAAACGAACTAATTCTTATGAAATACAATTGTATCGATTTGGTTTCTAGTATGAACAGTTCTCTCGTATTGCAGCGACAATCATGAAACAGAAGAAACGTATCTTTCCAAAGCTTTCACGCATAATTTCCAAGTGGCCTAGGTGTACGTACGGTTTGGTCGAGTTTACTGTAAAATCGCATCGGAGCTTACCGATCCGCGGAATCGATCGCAACTCGTCCATCGAATCGCTTCGAGAAAAGCTCGATGGGGCTGGATGGACAATTTTTTTTTTATGCGCCTCGCGTTCACAATTTCTCGCCACTGAGATTGAGCACGTTGTAGTAGGAGTGATCGGGGAATCTGTCGAGCTCGATGTAGTCCGTCTCGTCGAGCAGCAGCTCTTCCGTACGTGCGACTAGTTCCGTGAACGAGGGCCTCTGCGAGGGATCCTTGTTCCAGCAGTAAAACATGATGTTGTAGAGCTCGCGCTTGCAGTGCTCCGGCCTCTCCAGCCGATAGCCCTCCCTCACTCGTTTCATCAGCTGCGTGAACAAAAAATGATATCACGTATCAAAGACCGAATTAAGAGTTAAATCGTTACACGATTCATTATCGTAGCAATAAAAACCTCTTGCGCGGCGAGTCCCGGATAGGGCGTCGAGCCGAGCGTCACGATCTCCCAGATGAGAACGCCGAAGCTCCAGATGTCGGACTTGACGGAGAATATGTTGTCCCAGAGGCTCTCGGGTGCCATCCATCGGATCGGCAGGCGACCCTCGGACTTTCTCTCGTAGATCTGATTGGCGGCGACGTCGCGCGCGAACCCGAAATCGGCCACCTTGCAGACGTGCTTCTCGTCGATGAGCACGTTGCGCGCCGCCAGGTCGCGATGTATGATGCCCTTCGAGGCCAGATACTCCATGCCCTTGGCCACCTGGTACACGAACATGGTGAGCTGGTGCGAGGTCAGGCCTCCTCCTCCACTGCCGCCGCTGTTGCGTTCCTCTCTGGAGGCGCGCAGAAAGCTCTGCAGCTTGCCGCCGCTCACGTACTCGAGGATGATGAAGAGGGGATCGCGCTCCGTGCAGCAGCCCAGCAGCCGCACCACGTTGGGATGGGGCTCGAGGCCCTTCATCACCTTGAGCTCCTGGGCGAGATCGAGGCGCTCGCGCTCCGTCGCGTTCTCCTTCAGGGTCTTGACCGCCACGCAGCGCAGCCCGTGGATGTTGCTGCCCTCGATGCCCTGGGCCTCGCAGCGCCACACCTGCCCGAAGCAGCCCTCGCCCAGGATGTGCAGTATCTGACAAAGCGCAACGACGACGCGTGAAAATGGCTCTTCGATGACCGCGATCGATCGCAATTAAATTCGAGTGTATATACGAACCTTTAGCCTGTGTCGCGGAAATTCCCACTTGTCGTTCTGCAACGTGGCCCGCGAGTCGAAGGTCTTGTTTGGAACCGTGTACACGTTGATCGAATTTTCGCTCTGCGGAAAACAAGGCACGATCGATAAATAAAAAAAATCAGTTACCGCTATGATTTAAGAAACGATCGAGACTCACGCTCAGCTCTTTGGTGGCTCGCAAGTGACGCTTGTAGAGCGCGACGCCGAGCAGCAGAACGACGCTGACGAGTATCACGGCGGACAGCAGCACGTAGGACATGGTCCTGGAGCCGGGCGCCTCGGTCGCCGCGGCCACCGTCTGATTGTTGGCCCCGAGTATCGTCGGCTTCGAGTCGGCGTCGATCGGCACCTGTTTGGCCAACGGTGGCTGCTCGCTGGCCTGCTCCGAGCTCTCCCTGCTGCTGCTGCTGCTGCTGCTCTGGGGACGAAGCTTTTGAGGCAGATACCGGTCGTGCTGCTGCTCGATGATACTCGTCTTGATCGTCTCCGGCTGCAGACGCGTCCTCATGGGCGGTTGGGCCATCATCTGGCCGACATTGGGCGAGGGCGGTATCGTCAGCGTGGGCAGTCGCAGCAGAGGCGGCCGAAATATGCCCCCGTTCGCCGGATGATTCGCAAACGGCGATCTGCGTCAACGAGTCGTATGATTCTTACTATTGCTATGTCAACTGATTTAAATTGTATTGAGTTGATAATAATAATAGCCTTACCTCGTATTTTGTCCCGCATTCGTTCCACGAGGGCCTTCGATATTGACAAAGACCTCGGATTTGGCCGTCAATTGTCCATCCGACACTGTGACGTAGAGCGAAATGTGCTGACCAGCCTGCAATATAATCGAAATTCAACACAACCGCGTCTCTTTAAAAATTAATATTTAACTCGATACGTACTCGTCCTTTGAGAGTCTGATTGAGGGTGATGATGCCGGTGGTGTTGTTGATGTCGAAGGGCAGCGGTTTATCGTTGTTGCGATTGTGCGGTTGCTCCAGCAGGCCCTGATAATTCATCTGGCTCGGCTCGAGGCCGTAGCTCAGCTCGTCCTGCTCGTTGTCCTCGGCGCGGACCCGCTCCACGATCTTGCCCACCGGGTCGTCCTCGGACAGCACCCAGTTGCGATTCAGGTACACCGTGGGCGGTGTGTTATCGTGACAGGCTGGAAATCGAAGCCATCGTTCGTTAAATTATTCCTCGATCGCATAAAAAGGAAAGAAAATAGAGGACAGGATATTTGCACCATTGACGAGGAGCAAAATTACGAGTTCTATACGGTATCGTGTACCAGCGTATCATTTCGTGCTCGATGTATAATTTATACCGACGATTTTCAATGGGAATTCGATGTAAATACCAGGCTCGTGTATATTATATAGTCGCTAGGCAGCTGCACTTTCACTCGGGACGCGTTTTCGCGCTCGCGCGGACGGACGGATATATGTGCGAGCGCGTCTCTATTCGTTCGGATATACGTGTAGCGGCCCGACTGGCCGATGCATTCGAGAGTTCGAAATCGCTCCGCGTGGTCACAATTTCATTAGAAGGTATGGGAGCATCAGGGTGAAAACGAAATTTTTCAAGCAAGATATTCTCAGTGATTTTTTCTAAAATTCTTTTCAACTAATAAAATTGAATCATATAATTTTCAATCCCTACGATTATCGCAGTGCAACTCGTGGTACGATAAAATTAAAAAAATGAACCAAATTCATGGATGTGAAAGCTTTTTATATCTCAGCATAATATGTTCTATTTAAAATTCTTCACTAGAATCATTGTACTTCATAAATATAATCGAGAAACTTTTCACCGATACGTATACTTATTATACACGATAGACTCGAAGTGCAGCTGTTGAGATTCGCACGCCACATAAATAATATTAATATTTCTTCGAGCATTATTTATTGATAATATCCTTGAAGCTATATTAATAATGACATCGCGACAAATAAGATCGAGATTCAGCGGAAAAATAGATCAATTAGTCGACTGCGACCGATTCACTCGTATTCATCAGCAGGAGCAGCACCGAATCGCTATTAATAATCACAACAACAACGATAAAGTAAGATCTCGGTGGCAATTTTTTTCTCTCAAATTCTGCCGACATTCATCGCGCGCCGAGCAATAATAGAAATTCCGTATCGCATAATTCGAGATACGACACGAGCAACGACGTATAGTACAGAAGCCGATCGGGTATTACAAAACTGCAGGTATGACTGCGGCTTTATCGGAAGCGATCGAGAGATCCCGAGTCTCATTGGCGATCGATGTAATACGTATAACGCGAATTATCGGCGTTGCGATACGATGATAGATGCTGCCGCGTGTATATAACAGGAAGAAAGGCTTATACGCCGATTAATCGGCCTTGATTTATGCACATATTATAATATTTACGCGGGCGCCTCTTCCTGTTTTTAACATACCGATCTTTCTCTCTCTCTCTCTCTCTCTCTCTCTCTCTCTGCATGGCAGCGTGAGTTTTATATATACCTATCGCATACAACTTGCAACTGGCATTATCAGCCAAGTAGGCTGTGACGAGTCGAGAACGGTCTGCGGCGCGGCGCGAGTACGCGTTCCTTGATATATCTCTCTCGGCGTATAGTGCAGCTCTCGCCGCGCGGAGAGTGCAGCAGGCTATTAACCTCGCGCCTCTCGCGATTTTGTCGGCGGCGGCGGCGGCAATCGTTTCTCCTCGCGCGCGAGCGAGAAAAAGTCGCTCGTTATTATGTCGCTGCGTATATGTGTATATAATAAGCGCGGCCTTGCTCGAGGCCCCCCCAAGGGTTCGTCTCTCGTATAATTATAAATCACTCGATCGATCGACGTTTCATTACGCTTATGAACACAATAAACATACAGAAGCCGAGCTGCCGTTTACTCGACTCACGGGCTTATGGAGTTCGCACACGGTATATATATATTCGCGAGGCAGCAAACTCTTCTGGCCAGAGCCCCTCGCGCGCCTCGGAGAAAGTAGGCCAATGAAAGTGCGACTGTATATAATGTATATATAGCTATATGTGTAGAGCATAGCGCGGACATCGCGCGCAGGCAGTCTTTTCAGCATCCGCTCGTGTATAATGTTATTATATAGCCTACGACGACGACGGCGGCGGCAAAGAGTTTGGACATGGCCGTGTGCGCTCGAGCTTTCTTTCTCTTGCTCGATTTTGGTTTCGCGCGCGACGCGCTGGGCAATCGAGCGTATGTGCAGTGTGTGCACTTGTGATAATTAGTTCCCTCTTTCTTTTGATGAGAAACTTTTTTATTTTTATTTTTTCATTTTTTCATTTAGTTGTTTCTCGTTGCGCCTTTCATTCGTGGACCACATCGGGCGGTTCGATTGCATTTAATAACAACTACGGGCTTTAACGGCTACGTACGTTTTTTTTTTTCAATTGCTTTTTCAATAGGCGTGAACTTTTTTGCCGAAGACGACACCGACGATTTAGCTCTCTGAATATATTTCCTGCGTATCGCGCGCGCTTACGTTTACCAGCGCACACCTTGTCGCGATGTATTTGACTTTTATACACGGGTGAATAGCGAAAAATTTATCCGATGTAAGGAGTCGAGCTATTGGCTTCACGTATACGCCTCGTAGCAAACGCAAGAGAAAGTAGACGACCTTTGGAAATTCCCACTTGAAAATTCACTCGAATGCGTGCTGTATGGCAAATAAAAAACAATTATTCCTATTAATGTCGAAAGCGAATGCATATATGATCGGTAATAATCTGTTCTACAAAATTATGTTTGATGCTAGTTAAACGATTTGGTATTTATTTTCTCTGTTAACAATCATTGTCGTTTTGTCTATTACAAAAAATAAGCCTTATATTGTTACAAAAGATTCGTAAAATTGTTTCATTTGTATCATAGAAAAGATTTAATCTATATTAGAAAAGACACTTTTTAAATAACTAATCAATATTTAGCTACTAGATTGACACCTGCCATTTATTTCATATTAAGAACGAATATAAATAGGATTTCAAAACTAGCATTTAAAAAACACGAGTCCATAATCAACGCAAATACTGTACAACGAAAACAGTAAATGAAATTCGTGCAAAAGTGTGATCGATAGAAAAAACTATTTTCATTATTTGTCAGCCACGATCTATAATTACCTCCGAAGAGTAAAATAACATTGAAATTATCAGAGTAAAAAGAAGGGCTTAACATATCGGTCCTTTTTTATAATTGCTGAGAAAGAAAGAAAGTTTAAAGCCAGCGAAGCCGATCAATGAGGTTTCACACTCGTTGCGTTTTATACAACACGCTTACATGTAGGTGTATATATATCGGAGGGGGCGATGACTCTCGCAGCGCGAGTCGCTGCCACGGAACCCGGAGTCTCGCACGCTCGCGAAAAAAAAGAGCCTTTAAAAAAGAGTCGCACGATCCGTGAGCGAGGAACGATGGGCCGATTGTCTCGCGGCGCTCGCGGGTATACACAACATGACGTCACCCGCACAAACACATACATATACACAGGCAGAGCGAGTGTCGAAAGTGAGAGTCGTATTTACACTCGCGTGGAGCCGAAATATAAATTCGCAGCCGGGCAAAAGGGGAAGAATTCGCCCGTGTGTGCACACATCGAATACGTCAAATATATCGGGAGAAAGGGAGAGCCGCTGCCGCTCTTACCGATCATCGGGACGATTTCCAATTCGTGGTTCCGCACCCGAGTATATATAAAAGTATCGTATGTGCATTTGTATGTGTGCGCGAGCGCGAAAAGACACAGGGAATGATAGAAAACGAAAGAGAGAGAGAAAAAAAATCAAAAGGAGAGTTACGGAGTTATCTCCGTTTCACAAGAAGAGCTCGCAAAAGAACTTTCACTTTGCGCGGCGCGCGTGCTCGGGACAGTAATATGTATATATACAGTCTCGGTGTACACCCAACAGCATCGATTCTCGGTACTCCGTATCTATCCTGTGAAGTGGATTTCGTCGATGCACTGCACGTTTCGAGCTCGCGGCTTTTCGTTTCTTGGCCTATACCAATTAAAAAAAATTATTAGCAAAATATCGTATCAACGTTTTTTACGATTTCAAAATTTTCATCTGTGGTCGAGCATTCATATTTGTGCATATGTTACACCGTTATTTTTACATCCCCCACGCAAATTCCTTTCCTCCTTTTTTTTTGGTCAAATTTCGCCGACCCTTTCATCCACATCCGCATGCGTGCGTGCGGGGGAATACACGCTCGAGCGAGCTCGTGAATTTTTTTCTCTCTCGACGTGAAAAAAAGTACCACACAATAATGACCCGTGCGGTGTATATGCATTGCGTTTATAATATAAGCCATTTCACTTTTGTTGTCTCGACTTATAACGTGTTACAAGAGCAGCTCAACAAACTCGCGGAGATGACGCACGTAGAATATAACATTGCGAAAAACTTTTACTCCTGTACACGAAATGTATGTATATATAACGCGCATCGACGAAAAAAAAAGGTATTACTATGACGCACGTGCGCGCACATTATATACGGTCGGAAAGATCATTGGCATCTTATGCAACCCGGCGACGACGATGAGGGACTCGGGGATTTGAGAAGGAACAAAAAAATCATGTACTCCCGAGTCGTAGCTCGGACAACCTTAACTCGGGACGAATGTTTGTCATCTTTTGCGGCTGTGGTATAATGATGGCGCGTCACTTATTTCCTTGTGTGCCAACAATTGTCTTTCTTGGAAATGTTATACGTTTGCTAATAGTTTTTTGTATGTATAATTTGGACATACATCTTTGGATCTGTATTTCCCTACATAAAGTTATCTGTTTTCAAATTAAAATATATCGATCCCGGTATGTTATTACCTAATTCACTTAATGTCCGCATTAATTTCTTTCCGACAGCGAGGGGGGGAAAAAAGTTTTTGAACGTATTGTTTGAGATGATTTTTGTAAAGTAGAAAACAAAAGAGAAAGTTTCGACGGGCTCTATACTTTTGCCATTTAAAGACGACGGTGATTGCGGACACGAAAAATGTTTATTATATTTTTACGCACACATTGATCGGAAGAGAGAGAATTATTAGTAAGCTCTTCTTGAATTAATTCGAGAGATAGAGATCTTTATAAGAGTTGAAACTTTCGCTTTTGACGAATTATGCAATAATGTGTAAAATTAATGCGCGAAACGAGTATTTGTGATTTGTGTTTTATTGGCGGAAAAATTCACGCGCTGGATCGCAATTGAGTTTTATAAGCGTCGCACCGTGTTATCACCGAATGTAATCAACGATAAACCTTTTAAATTATTCCAAATAACAGAGAGCTTTGCCATTTGCCCATAAGATACGCGAATGTAAGCGCATACATTCCACTCGGTCGAGTTACCGATTGCCCGCGTAGTACCACCGATCGGTCGTGTCTCTATGCTCCAAAAGAAAAAGAGCTCGGGTATTATATGTGTGTCTGTGCTCTCGTCTAGCACAGATAGATTATATACATTACGGCTATATAAGTAAAGCGCACCTGTTGCCGAGGGCATTTTTCCGTTATGCGACGCAGACGATTGAACTCGACTCCGACACGGCCTTTTTTTTGTGTCCGCGCGTGTCGAGCGGCATTGCCACTACTTATACCATTGCCATACGATGTAATTCTTATTCGTCGGTTTTAAATTACGATAACGCCCGATACGCGTTAAAATAAATGAAAAATTGACCAAACGTGTCGTGGAAGTTGGGGGGTAGTGAATTTTTGAATTCCGATCAAGGTAATCGTATCGAGTTCGTGTACAAACGTGCGGCTTCGCCACCATGTATATAGTACACGCGGCTTGTCGAGTACGCGCCGTCTGCTGACACGCTTTTCTTCGAGTTTATAATAACCAGGCGCGGAGAGTTGTTTTTCTCCTAGTCCCCGTGGAGCTGCGACCTCACCGCGAGCAACGCACAAACCATTTCGAAGATCGGCACGGCAACGCGTAGGCCATTTCGCGCGTTAAAAATTTTAATTTGTAAAATGCCTCAGTTTACTTTGAGTTTAGGGAAAAATATGTCGTTCGTTTACCAGTCATCGAGGGGTTTACGATCATCGAAAAAGACGATCGTGACCGATTGGCAGCGCGACAGCGAGACGGTCTCGAAATTTGACAAATTTTTAATACGACGGTGCCGGATGTCGTGCAGAATTTTATGAGATTTAATTTTCGGAGCACGCGCGAGCAATGCAACAGAGTCCTTGCATCATAATCGCGTTGGAAGAATGTCGTCACTGTATGCTTATACTCGCAATGTCTCGAAAAAGTTCACGGGATCACGACTGGGCGCGCGAACGGCCGACCTATATAATATATCCAACACGTGCTTGCTATACCCGATGAATAAAGTTATGTTTCAGCAGAGATTCTATTCTTTCTATTCAAGCTGACGATTTCTCGCTTGAAATGGCGCGTATTCTTCTTCTTTTCTTACGGTCTCATTAAAAAAAAAAATCAATGCTGCGCGTCGTATAACGCGGCAAAAAATTTCTTGCCGATTTCGTCGATAATAATCGTATGCAGCTTGCCCGCGTGCATGTATAATGTAAAACTTTCACGCGCGCATAAACAGATCCTTAGCGGCTGTAACGCGTGTACGCAGCTGCCCGAGCTCGCCAATTGGACCGAGGCGATAAACACCATTATAGCGTGTGCGACTATATATGGGGCAAATTTCCTGAAGTGTCCTAGCGCTCTGCCGCACGTCATTTTTTGGCCGAATCACTCAATTTCTAACTCGCTGTAAAAGTATCAAAACGCCCCTCAAAAAAATAACTAACTAATGATTTTGATAGGAAATTTCCTCAGCTTTCTGATGGTGAGGTCCGATTTTCCGGAATTTTCCATTTTCACCTCGGAAAATGCAAGTAAACATTCAAACTCGAATATCTCGAAAAACGCCACTTTTTTTGCGTTTTTTATTGTTTCAATCGAAAGATGAGGTCTTTTTACATCGGATATGGTAGTTTTCAGAGTGTATTTTTGATGAAAACTAAGGAAAATACGGGAGGTTTTAGTTAGCGCTCGGCCGCTCGACGCGATTTCCAGCCTTGCGCGGCTCGCTGTAACTTGTAACTCGCTCTTATGACATTGTGATTTGGCTGGAAAAATTATTAAACATATGGTTTCGATAGGAAATTTTCTCAGCTTTCTTATGGTGTATTTGGATTTTCCGATAATTTTCATTTTCACTAGAAAAAATGGACTTGAATGTCTATTTTCTACTTTTTCTAATGAAAATGAAAATTATCGGAAAATCCAAATACACCATAAGAAAGCTGAGAAAATTTCCTATCGAAACCATATGTTTAATAATTTTTCCAGCCAAATCACAATGTCATAAGAGCGAGTTACAAGTTACAGCGAGCCGCGCAAGGCTGGAAATCGCGTCGAGCGGCCGAGCGCTAACTAAAACCTCCCGTATTTTCCTTAGTTTTCATCAAAAATACACTCTGAAAACTACCATGTCCGATGTAAAAAGACCTCATCTTTCGATTGAAACAATAAAAAACGCAAAAAAAGTGGCGTTTTTCGAGATATTCGAGTTTGAATGTTTACTTGCATTTTCCGAGGTGAAAATGGAAAATTCCGGAAAATCGGACCTCACCATCAGAAAGCTGAGGAAATTTCCTATCAAAATCATTAGTTAGTAATTTTTTTGAGGGGCGTTTTGATACTTTTACAGCGAGTTAGAAATTGAGTGATTCGTCCAAAAAATGCCGTGCGGCAGAGCGCTAGGACACTTCAGGAAATTTGCCCCATATACGCGAGCGCGTGTAAATGCCCGCACGATGATACATTAAGAAAAACGATCGTGAAACGAGGGAAAAACAACGCGCGATCTGACTCACCCGCTCGTTGCAGCGAGAACGTCGCGATTATCAGTAAGACGGCGACGATCCTCGTCGCGGTGCCGATCGAGCGTCGCTTCGACGGGCCCGGCGACATTGGCGGCTCGTCCATAATGTAGCCCGTGCTGAGCTGCGATCGTCGTCGTCTCGTCGTCATCGTCGGCTTGGCTTGCCGATCTCGCCGCTCGATTGATAGCTAACATCTGCCGCTAACCGTGGCTAAATCGATCTTTGCTCCGTTTTTTGGGCCGCACGCACGTGTACACTCGCATGCGCACTCACACACGCACTCGCACACGACACACGGAGAATTGCTTGCCACTGGGGTACGATGCGGATGAGCTCTACGATATCATAATATCGTCGTATATCAATAGCGATCGGTCTAGACCGCCGAAGAATCGTCCTTTGGACTTGGGCTCCTTCGTAGCAACCCTCGAGACGTTTATCGAGATTTTTCCGCACTAATATAGTATTAGACGATCGACAGGTCTCGCGGCACGATCCCAGCACATTCACGTACACAGGCGCATTTGGCACATGCACTTTCACGTTGCGTATTACGGTTTATGCACGAAAACCTCGAACGTATATACCTCGGGTCGGGTATATGCAAAGCACTCGGCCACTCGACGATAAACAGCGCGCGCACTTTCGGGTATTTGCGTAACTTTTGCGAACGAGCCCAGCGAGGGTTTTTTCTCTTTCTTCAAAAGGAAACTATTATAACGTGCACTAGCTGCGCTGCATCGGGAACAGCAACGCGCGCGATTTTCTCTTCTCCGCTGGCGAGTATACTCGCCCCACTCTTAAAATTACGACGAGGGGCCCACTGGCAGAGTGCAGCGAGAGAGCCTCGGCACGATGCACTACTACTATACTATAAACGCCGATCTCTCTCTCTTTCTTTCTCTTCAGCTGATGTCGTACACGACACTCTCTGTACGTAGCCTGGGCCAGAGAGCGTAATTGCTCAATCCGCCGATCTTGGAATATTTCGATCGTTTACGCTTACTTGGCGCACTTTGATATCGATTCGGAGCTCGATCGATATATTGTCAGCTGTCCGCAGCCGCGAGCCAAGGCAGATCTCAACGCGAGTCCGCGCGACGATACACGAATGCCGCGTTGCATTTATACCGCGCGATGCCGTGTTTATACGCGTATATGTATACCGATCAGCTCCGTGCGAAGAGTCGATGCTCACTGCTGCTCCGCGGGCATGGGCCCGGGCAACGAAGCGCAGCTTTCTCGCACACGGTTAGAGCAGCTGCTATATAGCGAGTGTGTATAAGTGAGTAAGTGGCGGCGACTGGCCCTCCTCGCCGCGCGACGGCCCCCCCACTGTCCGAGCTCGCTCCTCTTCTCCGCGAACGACATTATATACCTATATACTCGATTTCTTTCTGCTGCTGCTGTTCATGCTTTCGCTGCCGCTGCTACAACCTAGTGCCGATTCGGCCTACTATCCTACTGCTGCTGCTGCTCTTGCTCGTATCTGCTCGTGCATTTTTGCAATTGTATTGCTCGGGGACTGACGGTAACGAAACCATCCCAGCACGCGGCGACTTATGGGTCTGCGAGCGAGTGACCTCTGCGAGTCCTGCGATCAAAGCGATACCTCGTTCAGCTTTTTATTTTTATTTTTTCTGCACCTGTGATAATTATGTGGACAAGATGCTCTATATCGCACACTTACTGAAAATTATATGCCATGTAAACAATGCAAGTCGAACGTTCGAACACTTGCACTAAATCTAAATAAGCTCTGAACTAGCTAATAGAACCCCTATGAAAACGAAATTAAGATATTGCATCCTTTTTCGATCAAACATCTCGAAAACGTAAAAATTAGTTTTGATATAAAGCACGATATAACTGTCTGATCGATCCTCGATGTCAAACAATTATCTGTTACATACGCAGTTTAAAAACGTAAACAAGCAGTACCACGCGTAGCCAGAGACGTGTGATATACAATAACACAAACGAAAAATGCTAGCTCGCGGGTGTAAATACTATCTGGAAAAAAGGAGTTGATTCGGTAAACAAGTAGAAAACGTATACACGACGAAACTATCGACACAGTGACTTTTGTGTAGTTCACGATTACGTATTGCGTTCGAACATCTCTTGAAAATGTACAAGTGAGTATGTCATGGTTATCGTGGCTCGTAATTTATTGCTGCCTATATTATCGTAAAAAATGAATGATTATTGCATTATTGAATTCGTGCTTAGATTCGGTTCTCCTGCGACGCAAAATTACGTTTACGACAACTGGTTGAAACACGCACTGAATATCCTACCGTTACATTCCAATCGCGAGGACGACAAAAGTCACAAGTGGAAAAAGTTCACTAGTGCCAAATACTTTAATAGGGTAAGATATCTAATCAAAGTATAATGCACGGGCAGCGAGCCTTTGATGATTAATGAAAAAAATGTTTTGTATTTTAAACAAAAGCCGAATGAAGCCAGCGACGACGAGGACAACATTTCGCAATTTTGCGTGTCCGGATCCGAAATGGAGGAGGGCAACAGAGTCTCTTCAAGAAAAAGCACGAAAAACGTCAAAAATCAGGTTTCCATCTCGACGGAGCAGTACGTCGATTTTAACGTCAAGGAGCTTCGAAAGGACGCGGAAAAAATGAAGATACTAGGGAAAATGTTCAAGAGCGACGAAGCCGACGCAACGGGACAATTTCTGTTAAACAGTTCACCGGCTTCTACCTACACTAGAGCTAGCTCGAGCAGGACGGGATCGGTATATCGGTCCACGAGTCAAAGGTACTCGCATCTTCAGGAAACGAGCGACGGAAACTCGTCGAGCTGTACGCAGATAACGACACCTCGTCGATGTAACATTAAATCGAGGAAGAGCCGCTCGTTGGACAGCAACAATATCGACATGGACATGGATTTCTCGGCCGAATCGTTTCTCCAGGTAAACCTCGTCGAATCGGCTAGCGATCGGATAATTATTGACGATTGCAATAACGTCTCGCTACTAGAGTTGATCGATGGCCGCATGTCGTACGACGTGCCAAAGCTTAAATCAATAACCGAGGCAGATCTATTGTCGAAAACCGACCTAAAAGCTAAAACTGCTACCAAGAAAAGAAGACTAGCTGCAAAACGACCAGCAGCTCGTCCGCCGTTGCCTATCAGGCGAAACACCGATAAACGACCAAGCTGGATGGAGCCGATAATAATCGAGCTCAACGGCATCCGTACGTACAATTACAATTACTTACCAGGCGAGCTGCCAAAGAGCCCGTTCTACTCGCGCGTAAAGAGATTGAGCGAAGAGAGCAGCAGTGACGACGAGTCGAGTGATTTCTTACCGAGCAAGAAGCAAAAATGCATGCCATCGTCCGATTTCTTCGACTCGTTACGTTTGGTAGTATTATCGAGCGAGTCCGACGACGAAAAAGCCTCGAGACTACCCGAGTCGAGCTCGGAAAGCTCGTCGACGAGTTGCAGCACATGCAGCACTTGCTCTCTAAGCTCGTCGAGCTCCTCTGAGAGCGACTGAATTCTCAATTTTTTGAAAGTCAAGTAATGAAGTTAGAAATTCATGTTTTTTTTTATCATTTGAGTAGTTACATATTTTTTTTTTTATAAATAAGCTAAAAGTTGGTTTCAAATTAATGAAATTATGAAAAATATGTTTTTTCATTAAAAAATGTTCATGAATTCATGTTTATGTTTGCACAATTGTTTCGTTTTTTATGTACGAAATTTGTTACATTTTTATTTTTATGTATCATGATTTATGGCTTACGTGTTTTTATTTTACGCGATTGCAATTATATTTGCAGTATTAATTACTGTAATACCTGTGATTGTAATCGCGTCGTTTTCAATCTTTTCAATTGAAAAAAATGTAATGTCGATTTTATTTTCACGTTTGTCAATTAATGAAGTTAGAATAAGCGAAAAATTGAAATGTAATTGCAATTGAATGTTGAGCGCGTCCAAGGCGTTGACTACCAACAGCAAATTGTAAAAAAGCTGGCCAGTCCGCATTCTTTATCGGATTGCGATATCGCCGGCGTGCTCCATCTGGCAATCGACTAGTACACTACCGTCGACTTATAAAAATACAATTCAATTGTACAAAAACCATTATAATTTACAAGAATTTAAATACATCATTTGTATAGTAATTATTTTTTTTCATTTCTTTAGATGTCTCGTTATCATAAGTTGCATACAATTTGTTGAATTTGCATGTTTACTCACTAAGTTGGCTGCAGTGGTCGCGTAGATAAAGAAGATTGGCTGCCGGAATAATAACTGCAGCTCGGCCTTTTCGTTACGCCTGCATGAAATACACCTAAAAGCAATGGAAATTGATAGCGAGCATTTCTTTTTTCGCTATGGAAGGGGGAAACGTATATATGTATTTTATAGCAGAAAACAAGTTACATCCAGTAAAGTTTTCGGCTTCAATGTTCATGGCCTTTATCATATGCGGCTTTTTAGCCAATTTTTACCAATAATAATATAGTTCTACTCTATCTAATATGTAAAAATTCTTAATGAAAGAGTTTAATTGCAATCATGAATATTCAATTCGATCTGTAAAATAAAGAGAATACTTAATTTAGTAAATATAACTATTAGCTTTTTTATCGATGATGCACAAAAATTGACGCGACGAAAATGAGTGATTCGGCAGATTTCAATTTCTTGGACGATTCTTATAAATATCAGGCCCTAAATATAAGTGGCTCTAAATTTTTGATAGGGGTCTGCAAAAAAAATGGATCTAGGAACATTATTTTAACTAACTTGAAAGATTTCTATGAAGAAAACATATCCAAAGAGACAATTGTCAGCAGATGTCAGGTACTTAATCCTTTCATACATTTAACTCAGCTTCTTCCTTGAACTCTCTTTCTAAATGGCATACAATTTTTTCAGGATCTAAATCCAGCATTTGAAGAATACAACGTTGAAGAAATAGTAGATAATTTATTACTCGATATTCCAAAGTATGCTACTACTTGTTCTCTTGATCAAATAGAATTAGAGAGCAAAATTGATGACGCTCGCTTTTGGTTTCACATTAATTTAAAAAAGTGCAATCCTCAAAAGTTTAATGAATCATTGTTAGAAATTTTCTTTACATCTTTTTATGAGCTTTATAATCGCTACAATCAGCTAACAAACATAGTAAATCAGAAAGATAGAGAAATAGAAGAATATAAAGCTGAGGGAATTAAGTTATTAAGAAGTATGATTTGAATCAAAAATAATTTTTTTCATGTACAATTGATACTATATAATTTGAACTTAATTTTTATTTCAATTGCAGGTAGCATGATAACCGAGAAGTTTTCAAAGGAAGTATTTGAAACCAAATTGAAAAATGATAAACCTTTGGATAAAATAAATGTATTTCTAGAGGTTATGAATTATAATAAAACTGCAAAACAGATTGCAAAATTGGAAGTACAAGATGTGGAAAAAAAAGATATTGAACCAAAAGTAACAACAAAAAACTGCTCAAAAAGAAAATCTAGCTGCGTCCTAAGATGTGCAGTACCACCAACAAAGTTATCCAGAGCATCTAACATACAAAATACCAAAAAAGCAGAATTTCAATTGTGATATCAGTTAGTCAAACCTTAAATGAAAAGTATTCATAACTATTTATTAATTTTTCTACATTTAATTTTAAAAATATGAACTCATTGTAATCTAGTGTACTTAAGTATACCAATTTCATTTTTATGTAGTTCAAGATAATTTAAAATTATACCATTATTGAATTAATTAAAAATGAAAAATTTCATTTTGATAATAATACATCTATATTAAGATTATTATACACGGTAGAAAAATGTAAAACATTTATATATGAAGATTTCTAATCTTTGCCTCAGAATTTTAAATACAATACTCTTGAAGCATAGATTTTACATTTTATAAGTCATGCCAATAAATATTAATCACCTAAAAAATTGTTTCAATTTGAGGTTTCTTCACTTTAAACTTATTTTTTTATAATATATAGAAGCAAAATTACATGTTTTTTGTTTTTTTATTCTTTGTTATCAATAGGCACGATAACGGCTAAATTTAAATTTGCCAAATTCTAATTCAATTTGTTATTTTTACATAATATATATCCACACTTCAACATACAATATTTTAAAGTTTATGAATAAATAGATGAAATTTGCTTTTAATTACAAATTGTTATATTTTCAATAGTCATCACAATGTGCTTGATACTTAACAGTTATTTTCATACATTTTAAAATAATCGTAATTTACTCACAATAGAATTCTAGTATATTTCATTAACAGGTGAAAAACAATTAGGTCTAGGCCCTTTACATGTTACTTATAGTTTTTATATCTTAGACACGTAAAAAAGGATACTTATACTGTAAGTCGCTTACAATTTTTTTCACTGTCTACCCTCGTGAAAAAATAAACGAAATTATTGCTTTATACATATCAGTCTTGATAAATTTCAAATAATTCTTGCCTGAGAAACATGAAAATTGTCACTACAATTTGAGTTATGGAGAGTTTTTTTGTAATTATCTCAAGTCAAAAACGTAAAATAAAATCACTCGTCTTATGCACATTGAGAAGCTCGTTAAGAATTAGAGAGAATTAATTCTAGATTATTATATTCTATGATTTATCTGTTTGACTTCTGTTAAAAGAAGTGATAAGTAAATGCACCACCTATTCTACTTGTCAATTATTACAACTTCCTTCAAAAGTCGCGTATAAAAAAATGTGCGTTAGTTACTTAAACTAATAATTATAACATGATATTCGAGTATAATCAATGGTAAAATTTCTGGTCGTACGTTATTCAATGACAAAAATTGGTAAATGTCGCCTTCGCAATGGAATAATAGTTCATCCAAGGAAGTAAAAGAAAATGCGCTAAGATCGCAAACCCGTTGACTCTTAATTTTATGCGACATCAATCTTAGACATTTATTGATTTACACCCTCCAGCTTTTATAACATGTAAAGAATATAAAATTGACATTTACTTCCGACGATTACAAGTAACAACTTATTGCTAAAAAGAACCATTGTAAATGAATCGACTAACACGAGCATTTCCAAGCATCGCCTTGCTGCGATGGCGACAGAGCTTTGATGATGCTGCTCTCTTTCTGTTTTTCCGACGAATCGAACAAGCTCGCCTAGAAAGAAAATCAATTATTGAAATGTCAGTTTGCGAATGTTAGCGAGATAAAGAGAAAAATTGAATATTACTCGTTGGCCCCGTTGCTCGCGAATTTTTCGCGCCAGAGTCAGGAACGACTCCTCGATATTGATGTTGTCTCTGCACGACACCTCCAAGAAAGGCATGTCGAAGTTCTCGGCTATCTTTTGGCCCTGCTCGATCTTGACGGCTCGCTGAGTCGTGGCGTCGCATTTATTCGCAGCCAAAACCTTCACCACGTCCGGGGAGGCATTCTGTGCAACGAGTAAAAACGATCGGGTGAAAAAATGAATGAAGCGTCGCCGCACAGGTCGATATATATTTTACTCACTTCTTGTATGTTTCGTAGCCAATAAGACAAATTGTTGAAGCTTTCGAGACTGGTGACGTCGTACATGAGAAGAATACCCATAGCTCCGCGATAGTAAGCGGTTGTCAGGGTACGGAATCGTTCCTGGCCGGCCGTGTCCCTTGAAAAAAATTATTACAGATATTTTTAGTTACTTTACAATGACTTTTTGATTTTTTTTTTTTGAAGCTGAGTATTTCTGATCATTTTTTTTCATTGGTTTTTGAAATTCTCCAAATTTCGCTACACTAAAGTAAATTACAAATTCAAGCAATAGTATGCTCAGAAAACAGTCGATGATTTTGCTTTTTTTCTCGAAAAATCAATAAAAATAAAGTATGATTCATAGGTATAACTTACCAGATTTGAAGCTTGATGGGTGTACCGTCGAGGTTGATGATCTTTTGTTTGAAATCAATACCTGTCAATTCAAGGAAGGAGTTTGAAAAATTAATACGGTAAACAAGAGTTTTTTCATCGATAATGTCGGAGTTTCGCACATGACGTATTTTCATTCAATGTGGACTGATACTTTATATTCTTATGAAAAATAAATGCGACTTTCCGTTAGTAAATATTCAAGTCAAAAATTACTATGTTTAATAAAAGTTTTTTTTTAATTTATAGTAAAAATAATCTAAACAAATAAAATTACTTATAAATTCAATTGCAAAAGTCTCTTCCAAATTTACAGATTAAGCAAAGTTATTTTAACACAATCTCGAGCAGTGTTGATAATCGCGAACAAAGAAGACGGTGAGCTTTGACGTGCGAAAGAATCAACGAACTCGTCGCTACAGAACAATAATATTGACATCAAAGAAACAGCCGAATAAGGTAGAAAACGAAATATAGAAAAAAGTTTTTTCTCACCAATTGTCGATATGTAAGTGTCGTAATATCTCTCGTCGCAGTATCGATGCACAATGCAGGTTTTGCCGACGTTCGAGTCGCCGAGAACTAGTACCTTGTAGGTAGCGGCAAACTCGAGAGCCATGATTTAATTTTTTGCCAAAATTCGATTTGGTTTTCGTGTATGAAACGAGAAGACGGTATCTCGTGCAAGCTCAATCCTCGATGGCGTGTATGACAAAGAAAAAGAGAGAGAAGCAGCGCGTGTTGTTTGTTGGCAGTGGCTTTGCTTGTATGTGCAAAACAGCAACAGCAGCAGTAGCAGCAGCAGCAGCTCCTCTCCGTATATAGCCTTTATTCCACAGAGCCCAAACAGATCGATTTTGGGGCTTGCGCAACTTGCACGACTTGCAAGTCGCGCGCGCGGACTATGTGCTCCGCTTTCATGCGGATACAATATATATAGTTATACCTCATAGTCTCTGTCATGCGTGTATTTTCTCGCGCGTATGCTGCTGATCCTATACGTTTTTGACGTTCAAAACGTCAGCTAACGCGTTATGTACATAATACATATCCTATTCGCAGTATCCTTCGATATCGTTGACACAATTGCGAGATCTATTTTACCAACGGTTATTTAAGCTCGATTCGATTTGATTGCAATCAAAAGTACGTCTGAAATTTAACGAACATTATGTAGTATCAATTTCACCCTTCATCATAAATAAAATTATAATCAGTTCAACTGCTTTGAAATATCTGTGTTTGAATATGTAAGCTATGTTAATGTTATTTTAAAATTGCTAAGACTGCTAGTGATCAATAAATCAATTCGTTTCTGAATGGTAAATAGGTATTATGAACAATAAGAACTGGTACGAGAATTTTCCCAAGTACTTTGGTAACACTACATTTATTTTAAAACATCTGATATTTTTTTGCTTATATATGCACAATACATTTCAAGAAATCATTAGTATGTTCTTTCAACAACAGAAAACTTTAATTTTTCATGCAATTATTGCACTTCCTAGGCACTTTCAATCAAGTAAAAATATACATACATTTAATTGAAAAGTTCGTTACAGTTGTTTTCACATATTTTAAATTTCGCATAACAATTTCATGGTATACATATAACATAATATTTAAAAATCATTAAAAAAATCAGTCTTTAATCTATTCTCAAGTTGATTAGTATGATGGATTTTACTTTTCTACAAGACTAATTTCTTTCATCTAGCTAATATTTTTCTCTAACAGTAGTATAATATGAACAACTATGTTTACTTTGTCATATTAGTTCAACATTTATGTCTAATTGTCAACAAACATTATGAGACTATTCAAAAATCACATAAAAAATGTTTTTTTTCAGCTCAAAAATTATCACTTTTTTAACTTTCGTCTAAAATCTTTCACTACTTATTATGAGAACAGTCTTGGTGATGTAAATACTTTTATCAAATTTACTTATAATGTAGAACATATAACTAGGCCGAAAAAAACTATACCAAACATATACATCAAATCTTTTGCCAGATTTGTATCTCGAAGCTCAGCTCCAGGTAATGAATATGTCTTCTTAGGTTCCAATAGGTATATTGGAATAATTACATGAAGAATGTCTGGAATCATGAATCCCAAATCACGAACAATCTGTAAAATTCAATTGATTTCTAAGTTCATTTGAGGTTGACTTAAGATTTTGAATATAATTGTTTAAAATTACCTGATGAGCAAAACCTTGTCCTTTCAAAACATTTGTATAAAACTGGTCCCACCCACCAGCAAGGATATGTAGTACGGCGATGCTTACTATAATCAAAGCTTTTCTTCGTGTAACAGAATTTTTGGTATTTGTCAAATGAATCACAAAAAATGTAGATATAAGCTCAGTAATTGAAAAAAAGAACTGATGGTACCACTGAGAATAAAAATCATCATTCCAGTAATTAATATAGACCCACCAAGAATAGTAATGAGAAAATACTGCACTAATAAAGAGAATTAACATGCTCCAACGTATTTGACGTTGAAATCCTAACAACGCCAAATGTTTAAAAGTTTCATAAGAGATCACAACTCCAAGTACTACAGCAACCCACATTTTGAGCGTTTGAGGTGTAGCATTGAAGTACATATGTTTATAGGAAGCCACACCTGATTCATATGAACCTAAAAAAAAATTGTAAAAAATAAAATAAAGATTATCTTGTAAATTTTGACCTTTAAATAAAGCATCTTACCTTTAAAAACAGTGTCCCAGCAAGAACATGTGCAATAAATTCTGTCAACTTCTCTGGAAAAGTCTCGCCAAAAATAGTAAATTAAGCCAATATGAATTGGTGGAATAAGAAGTGGAGCCAGTAAACCAAAGATATTGGAAGTGCAACCAAGGAGCAGGCCATTGAAAATTTTCTTAATCATCATGATGTCGTTGAATTGTTAAAAATTGAAAATTGCATATCTGTCAAAAAATTTTTTCAGCTATATTTTTGGTTGCAGGTTTATTTTCTCTAGCAATTGCGAGCCAAGGATGTAGACTGTAGAGAGTGTGTGAAGACCATATCATGGGGAGAGAGCACCGCAGCATCAGCCAAGTCCAAATATATTCAAATTTTTTAGCAGCAACGACATTATATTTATAGCTGGATGATAGCCCATTTGAATGCAGGTAGGCGACTCTATTAATATACAGAGGATATTTCGAGAATCGAACATTATGTGGTCGCGCGATAGTCTTCTGTCGTTGAACACCTGTAAATGAAACAAAAAACAATGAACAAAAAAAAGGATTAATGAACTTATCTTAAAAATATGTCAATCAATTGTAACAATATAAGATGCACAATTAAAGGTGAGAGAGCGAGTTACAGTCTCTCAGTAAATAAACTTATTATCCTTACCGCATTTTTTTACACAGCTGACCACTCCTATTAATTAACCTTGCAGCCTCCTCCTACGCACAGTCGGCATGATTGAGCCAGTCCACCATAAGTCATGTTGTAATACATAAAAAGGGTCTATATAGGTTGCCCATGAAATATTTCGTTCGGCCGCAGGCTCCCTCTCTGTCGAGTCTGGGTTAAGCGCGCGCCGAGCACCGGCTTGGGTGGGGAAAATCAGTTCGGCTGCTCGGGTGCGTTTTGAGTACAGACGCACTCGCGTCGACAATTTTATATAAAAATGTATAATTGGCCCCCCCCCCCCAAAAGTGTAAGAAACTTACATTTATTTTAAAGATTACGTAGCTAGATGAATTTAGCTATACGTCCACATTACTGAATCCCGAAAAGACTGAACAAACATGCAAAAAAAACTGTACTGAGATACGTTAACAGGTACACTCGAGGACTATCATACATGGGATAATTTAAGTTGATATACACAAATGACAACAATGTAACGACAGACTGCCTATTTTCGAAAACGAACTTTACAAAATTTTCCCACCAGGTTAACTGACATAATTGTTGGTCGTCCATGATGATCACTGAGAGTTAAAAGGACAAAATTGGTCCAGTCGAAAAATAAAACGTGTGTATCGGTCGAGAGGAGAATCGTATCTGTTCGAACGTTAATTGGCTTCCCTCGCTTTTCAACGGGCAGCTCGCTCTCGCCATAACACAAACACACACACACACACACACCCTTGGAATTTTGTAAACACTTGTTACGAGAAAATAAATTTACGTCGCCTGCTGTTGATTGTAATGATTGACCCATGTTTTAACCAACCAAAGACCAATAAAATAGACGAATTTTCTAAAGACTTGACTCGGTCGAAACAAGTAGGATGAGGTGATAAAGAAAAACACTGGAAATCGTAAATGAGGTCTAACTAAAGTTTCGCACATTGCTAACGTTGCGAGTGGAATAATGACGTATATCATTAGATATACGTATGACATGGTTTTAATCATTTCTGTAGAGCGGGATAGGACGAAATTAGTCCAGGCGAAAGATAAAACTCTAAAATATGAGATGTGAGTTGCACGGAAAATCGTCACTGACTGAACGTAGATTTGCTCTCGTCGCTTTTCGAACTAGCAGCTCTCTCAAAATTCGACACAATAAGAGCGCTCAGTACACACACGCACACACTTAAATTTTGTCTGCACTAGTAACGAGATTTACGTCGTGTTTGAATATATGTTACTTATGAATTTCTTGAAAATCTATAATCTATTACGGAGCCTACAGAAAATAGATAGAAATAGTCTTGCGGAGTAAAATTATAAAGCGGCATTGATGAATTTATTTTTGAAAACTGATTTTTCAAATGCAACTGAAATGATGACGTTATTCGATGCAGATTGATATCGAATTTGAACCTAAAAACGTAGTTGAATATCGTCGTTTGGATTATAAGAATAGTGCAATTCAATTTTGAGATTCTCAGCACGATGACTGAACAAAAACCAGGTCCAGTCGAAAAATAAGATTTATAAGGTACAAAGAGGCGAAAGAGAAATTGTATGTGACTGACCGTAAGTTTGGTTTTCTCGCGCGACCTTGTTTTCCTTATTTTTCGAAAAATTTGATTTGCAATAAGATGCCAAAATTGAATTTAAGTCGCGGTTTTGTATTCATGGTACTTGCAATGTTTTAAAAAACTATATCTAAATTACAGTCGATTGCTGTTGACTTTCTTGGCCTTGTTCACGATAACGTTCGCGTATTCGTTCTAGTGCACGTTCAAGTTCACGTTCACGTTCGAGTCCACGTTCAGCTTTCCACGCGTGGATAAAACGGAAAAGAATGAAGCAAGCCGTCATCAAAAATATGAATTGAATTTTGAAATTTTTCGGAACGAACTCGGCCACAATTCGATTCTCGATGGTATTCAAGAGTGAAATAGTATCAAACATGATTGACGGTGTGGAAGGGGCAAGTTTAATTTGAACGAAAGAATAAGAATTCAGTTCTTGTTCGATGAAAGGCTGGAGACTGACTGAATTACGCTTTAGGCTTTTCTTTCGATGTGGCTCTCTTTTAATGATTCACCATAGACAATACTACGACATACGATAATTATAAGAAAGTAAATATTTGCGAATCCATGAAGGAAAATCAACGTCTTATCTGTTGACTTACCTTAAACCCAGACAGCAAAACAGATGCTCTCGAGACTACAATCGCTTCGACAAAGATAATTTTAACGAACGTTGAGGAGCTTCTGCCAAATTGTCGCAAAAACCAAATCCCACCATAGCCGCAGCCCAGACAATATTAATGAGGCGAACGAGTTCCCGATGAGGGCTCGGACAGTCAGCCACTTGATCGGATTCCTCAAATGCAGACGACATGATTTTTTTAGCAATACTGTGACTGTGAAAACTCTCCAACTGACGAACGTTATGCGTTGACGTTGCTTTCGAGATGCAGCTCGATCGTTCGCGGAATTCGAAGCCTTACCCGAAAATTGGCCAACACGATTGACACGCACAACTGCGCAGAGATAAGTCGTATATTTTGTAAATATACCAACGAGAACAAAGTATTAGCGAGCGGGAATTCGGACAATGAACTTTTAACTCGCGCGTAATAGTTCAACATCTCGAGGGCGTTTCGTAGCCGATAGATGTAGCATATCCACTTCTTTAACCCATAAAAACCAAATTTCTTTTTGCTGGAGTCACAAGTGATCAGGAAAAAAAATCATTATTTAAAAGCTAAAGTACTTTCCTCAAAACAAAAATTATTTGTAGATTCCTCGGTTTGTTCTAAATCAAAAATTAATCGTGCAATTCTGTCGTCCATGGCTTCGTTTTCGAAATAAAAATTATTGCATGTTGAAATAATGAAAATTTTCGATACTTTTCAGCATCAATAACTTTTGATCTGATTAATATCTTTTACTTCAACAAAATTATTCATTCAACAATAATTTTCCGTTGTATGAAAAATTAGGATTTTACCGCTCATGTAATTTGTTCGATCGTGTACTGTTGGACAGGTCGTCTGCATGCAGGCGCTACCGAAGACAATCTACCCGTCTCATTTTCAAAGATTTGAATAGTTAAAAGAATTCATCAAATATATATGATCGCGTAGGTATACGTATATTCCAAGGTTTTCAGTTCCAGGGAGTCATAATACGTAGCAAGTACTTGAGTGAGCGATTTTATCTTTAATTGCTTCGAAAACCCTATGAGCTTCCGGAATATAAGATGTGCTCGTCATATACGAGTTGCACCGATCCCATATCTTTTGTTATCGAGTGGGAACAATTAGACCCACTTAACGACTGATCTAGATGCGACCGATCATATATCATTAAAAACGTATCAAACTCACGTGGTAATATTTTGTGACTATAATCGAAAATTTGTATTCATATTACTAAAATAATGTCTCAATCATTAAGGTGTTTAACAAATTAAATAAACTCTGATTTATCAAATAAATGGAAAAAAAATTGATAAAAACGAATTTTCGAATGATTACTTGCATTAGAAAAAAGACTATTATAAATGCTTATGATAAGAACTAGAATTATTTTTATAATCTAATAACTTCCAATGAAGCTAGGAACAATAATTTTGAACTACTGTAATTAGACGTTAGCGGAATTCACAGCGAAACAATGTCCTGATGAAACGATTCTAGTACTTGCATTGTCCTTTAAATTAACATTCAGTCTGAATATGCACTATGCCAAGGCCGCCTCAAACTAAAAATCGATGTAAAGTCGTACATATTTTTATAGACTACGTGCATCGAGCAGCGGAACGAAGTGCACAAGCCAAATCATTTACTATGCGATCATCGGCGCATTTTTTTTTGTAATTATTGTCACATATTTCATCGGGGAAGGAGGGATTATCGATTCGATTCAATGTCGGCGTCGACGTCGTCGTGCGATATACACACCACACTCGTGGCATTGCGAAAAACGACGTATTAATTACTCTCTCCGATCGAGTCGAGCTGGTGATGTATAATTGCCGCGCAACGTCAGATACAAAGTCATCGAAGCCGCGCGCGTTTATGCGAACATTATTCGTGATATATTGCCGATCGATCGGCCGATTCAAGGAGCAATGACTCTGCACGTTCTCGGTGGCTGATCTTGGCCAGATGTAGGAAAAAGAATTGCATTCAAGATCATCACGCGCGCGCGAGCCAGTGTGTCCCGTTGAGAAAGTATCGAGATGCTTGAAAATGCGATGAAATTGAGCGTCGCTGTGTTTAAACGCGATTATACGACGCGGGACCAAGGCTCCAAATGTATGTGGGTCAAAATAATACTTTTTTAAATTTTCGTCCGCACGTATGTCACCGATCTTGACGCGCTTTGTTATAGTACACGATAAAAAAGTGCCAAAATCAAAATTTCAGACCCCCTCCCTCCTCCCCTACAAACGTCCATTTTCTATCTATATTTTTTGTGAAGGCCTGAAATTGAAAAATCTTAAAAAATTTACAAAAATATTTTTATAAAAAAAAATGATATTCACATTTAATTGTAAGGCACATTTATTTTAAAAAATGATGTATTTTTACAGGAAATATTTGAAAAATAATATTTTAAATAAAATGAATGGCTTTGAAAAAATTTATTTGAAAATTTTTCTTGAAAATATTTTTTGTGCATATTTTTTATCATCCAAATCATTTATTATATTTATGATTATATTTACAGTCAAGATAGTTAAGATTGTTAAGAGTAATATTAATTCATTTTTAAATACCCGCTTCTCTATGACTAACGTGTTCAGAGCAGTGAATTATATTTCTATTAACAAAATTTTTATTATTGTATTAGCCGAGACCAGTGGCTTGATGTATGACAACGCCGAGCTTAGGGAACTTAATGACAAACGTTTACACAATAGACGGGTATGCAGCAAACATTTTTTAAATACGGATTATGAGTATCATGGCAGCGTTAGAACGTGTCTGAAAAATACAGCAGTAAATAATTTCAATATGTCTGCGATAATGGATAATGACAATAATTTAATTATAGAACTTTTAAATAAACGCGAAATATTCAATACGTTTAAATCTGATATTTCGACAGTAAATAAATTAATGAACGAAAGAGCTATAATATCTTAAAAAAATAAATAAATAAATAAAAACTTATGCGCATAAATAAAACTCTTAAACAAAAAATTAAACGAAACGAAAATAAAAAACGTCCTAAATTATCTATCAAAGAAATATTACAAGAAACTTCCCGGTATTTAAGCGTTAAAATGAATCGTTTCTTAAAAATGCAACTTATGCACTCAAAGCGCAGAAAGTGAGAGGAAGATGAAAAACAATTCGCTCTAGGGTTGTTTTGTAAATCTTCGAAAGCTTATGTGTTTTTACGAGAGCATAAGAAGTTTAAATTACCATCAGTAAATTGAATTCGGTCTTGCGTTAATGCTTTAAATTTGAAAACCGGTAAAAACCAAAAATTATTCGATCAATTAGAAAAAAAATTGCGGGACAAGTCAGATTTCGAGAAAGAAGCGGTTTTGTGCTGGGACGAAATGAATATTAAATCGGGCTTAGAATATAACTTAAAAGAAGATTACATTGAAGGCTTTCACGACTTAGAGCTAGATTTCGGAGGCAGGGAATCAAAAATGGCGACATCTGTTTTAGTTTTTATACTGCGGGGATCAACCTATAACTGGAAACAGCCATTAATGTACTTACTTTACGTCAAAATCCGCGGTAGCTGGGGATTCTTGGCCGAAATGATTCGGCGCATAATTGAAATGACAGATAAAATCGGGTTTAGAGTAAGGTACATGGTTTGCGATCAAGGTTCGCCTAATCAAAAAGCCATACAAATATTAAATAACAATGAAAATAATCCGTATTTAATTGTTAATGATCGTAAAATCTTTGTCGGTTACGACGTACCGAACCTTTTAAAATGCATTCGTAATAGTTTAATAAGTCTGGTCAAATCGTAATAGTTTAATAATCCAGTAAAAAAATATCTCCAATTTTTTTCACCGGAATCATCGGGTTCTAGAAACCTTTTTTTGCTAAAAATAGCATTTTTTGGCTCTATAAGCTATCGCCTTCAATTAAAAAATCTGAAAAAATTTGAGGCAATAAAAAATGGGGGTATCTTTTTGGAAAATCGATTTTTGGGTCACTGGCGCTTCAAGGTTACGTCCAAGGTCAAATTCAAGGTCACCGTCGGATTCCTTGTCGAAAAATACGTCGGATATAGGGTCTTTGATTTTTTTTAACGAATATTCTGCGATATTTCCAGAGATTTCCATGCTTTTGTCGCACCCTGTATAGATACTACACTCTGAAAACTTGCATATAAATCAGAATTTTCCTCAGCTTTCGATTGAGACTATTTAGAAAAATCTTGAAAATGATGTTTTTGAGATATTCGACTTTAAAGGTTTTCCGGCAATTTTCTGGGGGAAAATGGAAAATTTTGGAAATTTGTCCTCACCATCGGAAAGCTGAGGTAATTTCCCATCGAAGTCATGTGGCTCTTATTTTTTTAGGTGCATTTAGATGCTTTTCTGACGAGTTACAAATTGAGCAGTTTGTCTTAATAAGGCCGCTCGCGTGCACCGCTGGAGACTTGACGTGAAATGACTCATACATACAATTAACTTTATTAATTTTATTTCCATATAAAATATTACATTGTTTCACACAGTAAAACTTGCACAGTAACAAAATAGTTCATGATTGGAAATAGAGGTGACAAATTTATAATTTCTCAACTTCTTTGCCTGAAAAAAAAGAAAAAGGTAAGTTCCAAAAAATGATTAAAATTATTATTTAAAGGGTAAAAATATTCACGAAAAAGAAGACAAAATACCTCTGTGAACGGTTTTACATGTTTCAACTTACTTTTCTTTTGCCAGGAATTCTGCTATTGCTGCCTGGCATATTCTGAACAAATCCTCGTTCTTCAGCTTCTCGATGATTTCTTCGTAGCAGGGAATTGGTAGCCGGTCCCGCGTCAACTCCCGTAAAGAATCCAGTGCTAACCTTTGAAAGTATCCTCTTGACATTTTTTCGCATAAGTGCGCCAAGCACATATCGCAATATTTTTTGGGGATTAGATAAGGGTACCCATCATAATATCTATATTGAAACAACAGATCGATCTCGAAGTAGTCCATGTATGTGAGCAGTTTTTCCTCCTCTTCGGGCCGTAACTGGATTAGATCGTAAAGCGACAAATTAGGAATGATCGTTATCTCTTTTGCTGTGCTCGTAAACTCTTCGTCATTATACAAAGATTTTTCAAAATCCGACGACTTTTCGAACAATCCGTACTTGATGAAAAATTTAATGATTGTCAAGATGTCGCTTCGATTCATATCATATCCTCCATTCTCAAGACATTCCACGACTGCTAGAACACCAGATGCTAATTTCAATATATGCCACTCGGTATATCTTTTGCCAAATTTCTCGTTAAAATGCTCCATAGTGGGAAAAACGAAGATAGACAGATCAGCACCACGATCCAAGAGAACTTGAACAGTATTTGGCCAAAGGCTCGCCACAGCGTATTCAAGTGGTGTCCGGCCCAACTTGTCTCGGGCATCGACTTGCACCACCTGCTTGATATCATCGGTAATTTTGAAAAATAACTTTATTCTGTCATCATCCAACTTTCCGCAACAAATAATATGCAGCGGGGTCAATCCCTTTGCGTTAGCTATGTTCGGATTGGCGCCCCTTCTCAGCAGAATTTCTATTGCCCGCGTATCTTCGAGATTGGCCGCAGCCAAGTGCAATGGTGTATTACCCAATCTATCCTTTGCATCGATCTGTACCTTCTGCTGCATATCATCGTTGAAGAGTATCTCCTCCAATTCAGCGTAGCATCGTCTCCGACAAAAAATGTGCAGAAGTGACGAGCCATTTGCGGTAACCAAAGTCGGATCCGCGCCTCTTCTCAGCAGTGCTTCGGCATTTTGTTTGTTACCACTCATTAAAGCATAATGTAATGGTGTTTCACCATTGTTGTCCACGGCATTGACCTGCACCGTCTGCTGAATCTCGTCGTTGATCTGGAAGAATGTCTCCACAATGTGGACATTGTTATATTCTAACATACAAAGACGGTGCAGAGCAGTTAATCCATTCTTGTCAGCCCAATTCGGATCCACGCCTCTTCGCAGTAGCACTTCGACGATTAGTGTATTTTCATATTTCAGAGCATAATATAATGGTGTTTCACCATAGTTGTCCACGGCATTCCATTTCAATGTCAGATGCATTTCTTCGATTATTTGTAAAAACAGTTTCATTAAGTCATTATTTTCCATAAATAACAATTCCCTCGTCGAAGAGTTCAAAGATTGTGCGAAGTTCGCAAACATGACCTCATATCTCATGTCTGTCATTGGCCACGTCTCATTAAATCTTTCAATTATCACGTGCAGAGGAGTCTTTCCATTCTCGGTAGGCAAGTTCGGATCGGCGCCTCTTCTCAGCAGCCATTCAACCATCTTCTTGTTGCCTTTGAGCAGAATCCAGTACAATGGTGTATTACCAAACTTGTCCTGAGCATTGATGTGCACCAGCTGATTTTTTTTGTTTCTCGACTCAAATAATGCATTCGCCGAGTCGTCATCAGGCCCACGACAAGGAAGATGCAAAGAAGTCGAGCCCGCCTCGTTAACACGGCTCAACAGCCATTTAGCTACCTTCTTGTGGTCGTTGTACAAAGCCAAGTGCAGCGGCGAGAAACCTGTTTTTTGCACGAGGCACTTATTATCCTGCCCGAACTTGAAGAATTTTTTGACAATGTGTTCGAGACCAGTGATGCAGGCTACATGAAAATGAGTCAGGCCAGACTCGGTGGTGTAGTTGACATCAAATCTGTCATAAATTTTAAAAAGCGCACGAACCAAGAATCTGAGACGTCTGGTATAGAGGATGCGTCTAACTGCATTATGTAGTGGTGTGACGCGACACAACAGTGGCTTGCCATGATCATCGAGATCGGGCTCGTCTTTGTATCCTGTCCTTATCACAAACCTGATAAACTCGGTAGAATCGACGTCCACGGACTTCGTGAGCAACCACTCAATTTGTTCCCGTCCAAAGATTTTTCGGAGATCTGGAAGTTGGCCCCTCCAATCACTGATTAAGCCGCAAAGTTGCCTATAAAAATTATGTCGTTCTGTTTCAATCTCCCAATTGACTTGTTCTTGCATGCTCTTCAATCTCTCTAATTTTTCATGGCCTGCTTCGGAATTGAATCTTTCATTGAAGCAATCGAAATTTGAAAAATCAATCAAAAATTTGTTGTGATTGTCGTCGCACATCTTTATACACACACGCACGAAAATATAGTATCACTTATAATATTAATACAATTTACTTTATTCTCGAGAATCACTTGTTTTTGTCGATGCAATCTTTCTTTGCGATGTTTCCCCTGCGGCGTCGTCACGTGTTCTAATATACTCGGATAATTTAGACATCATTTTTGAGGCTAGAGACCTCGGCAAGATGCGCATGTTGCCGCCGACGGCGAAATCGCTCGAAGCGCCATCTCCCACCGCGGCTTTTTTACAACCCTGTCATGTTAGACAAGATTCAACAATCGGAAAAGCTTGTTTTTCGATGAATGTAGTTAGCTCAGAATTATTGAAATTTTAAGCTTAAAAAATGCATCTTACAAAAATAGCTTTATCTCAGCGAATCTTGCGAATTTTTTAAATCGGTAAACGGCGTTGGAAAGGTGAGAAAAAAACCTATCAGATGATTGCATGCAATTTTTTTCATGAGTGATTATACTAAGCCATTTTCTTGAAGAAACGAATATGCTTTTCTATTTTTCAATTTTTTAAGATGTCGTTTTTCGGGATGAAATCGTTCATTTTTGTATGGAAATAATCTTAAAGCACATACTAATATATAACGTCAGAATCGTCATAAAAAATCCTAAATTTTAGCAGTGTCAAAAAATTTTCTAAATTTTTTCTATTAATTTTTAAACGTTTACAAGATGATTTTTTGTTTTTTACACAGAATAAAAATATCGAAAAAGTGCATTTTTTTCAATGAAATCGTCTTTCTAGTTCAAAACTGACTACGGAATTCACCAGGGCAAACCAAGGCGCAAACCATTATAAAAACTTACAAGGGAGAAGTTGATATGTTGAGGAAGCTTCTTAAATAGTTATAGAAAGGAAAGTCCGGATCATACTTGATTAGATTTTGTGTTTTTTGTTTTTTCTCGGTTATTTCTATTGTAGAAGCCTCCAGAGTGCTCAGATCGCTTCGGGACCCATTTTTTCTAAAAATTTGGACAATTTGCAACAAAAAACCTCCTGGGCACTTTTACTTTTGAGTCATTCTACACTGAGTTAGAGCTTATTAAAATATTTGCGATCTTTGATAAATTACGGAAAATCGCGAAAAAGGCTAACTTTGGAATTCTGAAAAAGGGTGATAGAAGGCCCCAATCGCTCTATACATTTTTTTGTACATTCCTGACATCTCAAACAATGTGTTCATCATATTAGATATAGGAAAAAAATTTTGACCGGTTGAGTTGACACAGAATCGGCCATATATATGGGTCAAAATAATACTTTTCTAAATTTTCGTCCGCACCGATCTTGACGCACTTTTGGTATGTTATAGTACACGATAAAAAAGTGCCAAAACCAAAATTTCGGACCCCCTCCCCCTGCTACCCCCCTCCTCCCCTATAAACGTCCATTTTCTATCTATATTTTTTCTGAAGGCCTGAAGCAATTGAAAAATTCACAAAAATACTTTCCAATAATCCGAATAACCTTGAATTTTTTCAGATTTTTTGTGTGCTTCAGGCCTTCAGAAAAAATCATTGAAAATTTTGAAAATTCATATACAGCGTTAGAATGCAATAACGTTTTCGGAAATTTTTTCACTTTTTTATTTTATTGAAAAAAGTAACCTCAAATTTTTTCGGAGATTTGAACGCACCTTTTCAAGCCAAGAAACCCTTTTTTTGACGAAAATAATTTTTTTAGGACGCTACGGAGCATCGAAAAATTTGGAAACATTTTTTTTCTCGTTTTTTTCATCAAGATACGTAAACTCAAATTTTTTCAGATTTTTTAATTGCTGGTGATAGCTTCCATAGCCAGAAAATGCTATTTTTAACAAAAAAAGTTTCTAGAACCCGATGGTTCCAGTGAAAAATTTGAAAATATGTTTTTGAAATTCCTTGTCAAATTTTAATACATTTTGACCGTTTCAAGTTTCCAATTGAAGCCTCCTAGCTCAATCTAGAGCATCAAAATAGTTTTATCGTTTCTTAATATTTTCAGAAACCGTCTTCCGAATTTTGCATTAATCTTTGTCCTGCTTTAGATTGAGCTAGGAGGCTTCAATCTAGCTCGTAGATATGCTATAAACGATAATATCACATTTGAAAATGATTCGATTGAAATCGACTGTTATTATTGCCACACATATATTACTCTCAGCTCGTAGTATCACGTTATTCCCAAAGTCACCCGTTCCGTGGCTTTTGATCTTCGTCGAGAGGACACAAAAAAAGCCGCGCGCATTTTTACCGATCCCATATCTGCTCATACACAAACTCGAAACTGATTACGATTCTATAATTATCTGGCGAAAAGCGCAGCTCGCTCACAAAGTCGCAGCAAAATTGTGGCTTGCGTAACATTGGTAACATTATTTTATATTTTTCTCATGAAAAATGTAACGATTCGTCGCTATGCTGTATCGCGCTCCGTCTATGCGAAACGTCTTTTTTCTCGACGATAATTTTTCTCCCGCAATAATCTTTTATCTTAACGAGTGTCTTATAAATATAATTACGCGTCGTTTCATAGTTCACAATAATAGCAGTAACATTTTCCTTTTATCGAAATAAATTCGTATGAATTCGCGGAAGAAAAAAGCCTCGGATCTATTTTAATCAGAACCGAACTTGTCGAATGTCATGTATATGCAATCGGCGTGAAAATATCACGAGAATACGAAATAAGAAGGCATTAGTTAAGTGATTTTTTGCAATTGCATGAGCGCGATTCAGTTCGTGATAAATTGCCCACATGAATCGCGCATGAACTAGCAAACATCGTAAATTTTCAGCAAACCAGTGAACTGATTTTAGAGTCGAGTAAATTATACTTGGCCATATTTTTTGTGCCGAACGAACACATCGTTTAATCTTTTTTAAGCTCGTTATTGAATTTTCAAGTAACAGAAATCTCCTACAAGTATTTGCGAGCGCGATGGAAAATATGCATATTTTCTAAACCAACGAGTTGAAGACGTGTCACGTACTCCAACTAACTGGATGTTGCGTGCTAAATCCAAAACTACATTGTTAGGAAAAACCTTCAATTTAATGCAGATTTAACATAAAATCAGACATTAAAATTAATGTAGCCGATACTGAGTATGAGGTGCAAGAAATATTTGTTAAAAATTAAGGTATATTTTCTGGTGTTTTTAAACATATAGTTAACAAAGTAGGTATGAAAATGCAATTATATAGATTGTTTCAGATTAGTTTGGAATGAAAAATGAAAAAGAAACGATGTAATGCTATACTAAAATTTAAACCTTTAGGTTAAAAATTAATATCTTCATACTATTCTTGGCGTTAATAATTGATACTGAAAAAATGTATGAAAATTCAATCATAATTAAATCCAATCTCCACCACTAGATGGCGAGCACCTTTATCTGTAAATCTACAAGTGACGAAATCAAAATAATTGTATAAGTAAAGCACGCTTTTTAATAATTGTAAGTAACGAGAGTTACGTTCATTTTCAATTCTCAAATCTTTCATTCGATTCGCATATATATGAATGCTCGCACATAGAATCGAACTATTCCATATGAAGGAAAAAACCTCGCCTATTTTCACATTAATTCTAATATAAATATTTTTAACTGCACCGTTTATTTTCATCATAACTCTCTGGTATTCTATTTTAAACGCGCTAAAAGTTCCATCTCACATGATGAATGTAGATTTCACTGCTACACATAAGCTGTATACGACAAGCGTATATGCGTAAAATTTTCGATACAAAAGCTGTACCTTACATCGAGCGGGTGCTCACGAGTCGAGATCGTCACGTGAATTCGCAGACTCGAGTCTCGCGAGTTTAATATTTCCGAAAGGTACGAGAAATTCCTGAACAAGCGATATCGAGCTCGTGCGAGGAACGAGTTTTGGACTATATATAAAAATCCATATATACATACGAGCGCGACAAAAATGATTATTCATTAAATATTCGAAGCACATAATGTGTTGCACGAAATTGAAAAAAAATTAGATGAATAGCTTTTTTTCGCCTGCTAAAGCTCGAATTTGGTTGTCACGTAGATGGATCGATTGATATACGATGAAAAAAAAGTGGGGAAAATCGGATGAGCGAAGAGTGATTTAGTCGATTTAACGAAGAAAAATTAATTGCCACGATACCGATCTGCGCACGCGATATTCGCGCTAATCGATCGATCGAACGCTGCATTATTTTCACGATCGGCACGCGTCGTCGTACGCGGCTGACTGCGTAAAAGCTCCAATAAATTCGGCATATATACTCGTTTTTCATTCGTTCGAAACCTGTACACGCCTCTTTCGTTCGCGCGCACAAGATCGCGCGAGTATTGTGAAAGGCCCCCGGAGCAAAAGCCTCGACTCAGCGGAAGAATTCGCTGAGTTATTCCGTTCGTGCTTATAACGCGCATGAATTCATATGAATACGTCGAACCGACGTCAACGAAAAATCAAAGCCAAACTCTAAACGTAAGAGAGCGAGAGAATATTAAAAAAAAAAGGCATTCGCGTGGCCGGACTTGAGCGATGACACGATCGTTGCTTCGCGCCACCAGAACAAGGAGGCTACGTTACATTCGAGATGAACGGTGTCTCATTTCTTCAGCAGCAGTGCGACAAAAGCTTCGATATGCGTGCGTATATAATAATCTCTGTTCTCGTGGCTCGATGCGCGCACAGCCTACCGCAGTCAGTGTGTAAACTCGGCTCTCGTCTGGTTCTTTCACCCGAGTCACGTGCGTCACGAGGATTCGGTTTCGGTATATACGCTGCTATATGCTCCGCTGCTGAGTATAGATATGTAAAAACGACTCGGCACATCCTTCACTCCGAAATTTCACACGATTTTTACCTACAATCCATGTAGGATATTTATTCAATAAAACCGCGAGATGCGCACCCGAAAAATCCTCCAACGGTCCTCTAGTCGACCGAAGGATTCCAGCGACGCACATGACGATTCATCGGAGATAAACAATAATATAAATCGTTGGCGCACGCGTCACAGCATATACATCCGACTATATCTCGCTTAATTGGCGTCGCGCTCGGCTCGTGTATATATATACTCTTCTATATTATAATTCTGAGGACGTCTATTTTTAAAAATAAAATCTCTTCGGCCTTTCCTGCCGCGTTAGTTCTCTTCCGATCACGATGATAATGCAAATATCCTCTCCGCGATTAGCGTCACACTCGTATGCACACACCATAATTACGCGACGAGGAGTTTTTCCGTTAAGCTCGTGCGCGCGCGCGCGAGATGAAAAGAAGACAAATAAAAAATCGGAAATTCGATGAATCCGATCTCGCGGTAGGCAGCAGCTTGATATATTTATCCGATGCGACTACGTCAAGCGCAATTTGATAAATAAATAGTATAATGTGTTTGCGCGTCAAAGCCGCGAGATCGCGAAAGGATGATTATATACATTAGCGATCGCGTCGTCGACGACAACGCGAAGACGACGATGACGACGGAGGTGTGTGCGCGTCTGGTCTTATTTACACGTGCGTTCAATGTTTGTTTACCAATTGAAGTGACGACGACATAGATCGATGGAAATGCCCAGATCCTTGGGAGTGGATTGGAGATATTTTTGCGTGCAACGATGCGCAAATCCTTGAATTGAATGAAGATTTAATGTAAAATCTGATGTTCAAATCGAAGTGATCGATATATTGCCTTTTGAAGTTTAAAATACCTTTGCATGGAATCTAAGTTGAAAATTTATGCATAAATACTGATTTCTTTTTTTATACTTTACCTGTAAAAAAATGCAGGAAAATTCAATTGAATACATTACTTTTAAAGAAAAACTAAACGAAAAAGACTTAATTTTACATCACAATTTTAGAATTATAATGGAAAATGAATGTTCAATTTAGTATTTGCGTGAAAATTGAATCATGATCAAGTCCAGTCTCCACTACTTGTTAGCTAAATACCTTAATTAATCTAGTGAGACTTTCATCGAAGGCAATATAAAATTGCGACCCATATATCCCGTTACCAGAGTCATTTTTGTAACATCATTCGAGCCAGTTACAGGCTAGCCGCCTCTGGTGCATACGTCAATCAGTCAATCGAACGTCGTTTTAATAACATTCGACGAAGAAAATTCAACGAACCCGTGATGTCGCGATCCCGTATATAAGCCTATTACGACTCGCCTGATCGCCTTCGTCGATTGTTCATTACGTCAAAGTCGAGTGGTTGCAAGGCAGTACGTATACGTATACACATACTGCACGATCGAAAACCAAAACATACCGGATAGTCGCGGGACGCACAATAACATATTTTCAAATGAATACGTACAACGACGTGCACTCGTGACGCGCGAATATTATTCCATCTACCATAGCAGTGCATGACTTACTGTCGTTATTGTCTGCTCCGGCGAACATATAATAATAATACTAATAATCGTTGACACGAGACGCGATACTTACGAAAAAAAAAGAAGTGCACATCGGTGCACATTTATAAATCGGACATGTGTATACATAATACGTATCTCGGACGTCACGTACAGCCGCTGCAGCGATCTCGCGAGACCGGATAAAAAAAGTCATATTATTTAACAATTTCGAGCCTATAAAACGTGCGTACAAGCCTCGGCTGCGGGATACACGACCGAGGCAATTTTCAGATTTTCGAGAGGCTGCGCACAAGCGATGCTATGCTTATGGCATCGATATTAATTTTTGGGTCAATTTTATCCGCCGAGAATTCGAGTTATAAATTTTAGCCGCACGAAGAAATTTCTCGGTATCTCGTGTGTGCTCGTGCTTATGCATAATTTGCATTCAAACGCGTAGCCGATGATCATCGCTCGCGTGCAAAAGTACGTTACCAGAAACCATTAGAAAATAAGCAACACTTTTTTCTCTATCTCTCTCTTCTTCTCGTTCGTCAAAAGTCTAGCCAAACACACACACATACACACACGAGCTAGGTGCACTTTCGCGATCTGCTACACGCGCGACAGTTCATCTCGACAACGATGATTTACGACCGCGAGCTTTTTCGCATTATTCTGACGCAAATCTTTACGATGTATGTATAGAGATGCGCTCGGCGAAAAAACTTTAAGGACCACTTAAAAGCGTCTGCATGCGAGCGCGATTAATGCTCGCGTACGTGTACTTAATCGTCGTCTCGGTAGAGCTTTTTTTTCTCTCGATTTTTTTGCGAGCTACTTGCGAGAAGTTCGTATTCAGACCTGGCTGGTGCAGACTCGTAAAAATAATGCGATGCTTCGTTTTTTTTTTTTTTTTTGCTCGCGAGTGCAACATGACCGGTTGATATCTGCGTTTAGTGCACAGACGAATTGTTAATATCGATCGTATGCTTAAATATTATGCGTGTTCGTTGAACCAGTTGCTCGCGCGCGTTTTTTTCTCTCTATTTCTCATCTTTTTTCTTTCGATAACTACACGCATCATATCTTTGAGAGTGAAAATTAGGACTCGCGAAGTTTAACGTCCAACTTTGCGCTCGCCTTTCGGTACATATTATAACTGCTTCGGCTAGCAGAAAATACGAGCCTATATAGCAGCTGCATCAGCTTTTCTCGCTCGCTCGCGACGGTCGAATTTCTTTCTCGAGACACATTGTCTCACACACTTACAGTCGACTCTTTAAACGAAAAGAGCCGCGCGCGCGAAAAAAAAACGAAATTGCGATACCCGCGCGATTACGAGCTCGTCGCGCTATACATACGTATACGTAAAAATCCTGTCTGACATTGAAGCTGAAAAAGCTCGACTCTCGCGTCTATTTATAACTGTATTAAAGTCTGTGGCTGGTGCACAGAGAGCTCGCTCGAGTTTTTCCGATTTCAAAGACCGCAAAGCTGCACGTATACACGCGAGAGAGAGAGAGAGAGAAAAAAGTTTTTCACCGAAGACTAAACATTCGCTCGAGGCCTTATCTAGCGAGAAATACAACGCTGAGCTCTGCCGCGCGGCGATCCTTACATCACGCCGTATATTATACAAAGCGTGTTGAATATCACCCGTCATGTTTCCATGATATAGCCCCGCGCGTGTGTATGGAGCGAATTTTCAAATAAAACTTCTATTAGCTCTTCCAACGAAACGATCGTTATGTATGTGGAGCTTATGCATGCGCGAGCACGCGTTGAGCTATCTGTATAATATAACGTTTCGAAGCTTGAATTTCTTTTGTGCGACGCGTGTGCGGTTCGAGCTAGTGTTGTTGTGCACCCCCGAGAAGAAAAAATCGAGAAAATAACGATACGATATAAATTATTGCACGTTGCGTGTCCTGAAAATACACATTTTCGAATATGCGCGCAAGAGACAAAAGAAGCCAGAGCCGAGCGATGTTTGTAATATATATATCGTGTAGTTTGCCGCTCGCGATTAGCCGAAAACATTTTCGCTCGGACGTCATAATGCCTCGCGCGATCGCCTTTTGCAAGCGAGGCATTAAAATAAAGCCTAAGATGAAAAACGAAAAAAATACCGTGGATGTGGAGTCGACTCACGTGCGGCTGCTGCTGCTGCCGATGCGAAAAGTGGCGAATCATCTCGACGAGGCACACACGATGCTGCGCGTCGCGCGGCTTTGTTGACCCGCGGATGCTTATGACGTACGTAGGTAAATAAACATTATAAAGCGGCCGAAAATTCGTGAAAGAGAAGGGCAACGATCTCGTGAGCGGTGCAGCTCGCGCGAGCCATCGCTATATAGGTATATAAAACCGGAACGAGAGATGCGGCTATAAAATTTATGCCGTGCGATCGCTGCTGCTGCATGTGTGCGAGAAACTGGTCCTGCGGCGTGTGGAGGCGCGAATTTTTCCATACGGAAAGGTTTCGCGCACGGCATATATAAATATATTATAAAATATAACGAAGAAAGGAAGTGCGTAAGAGAAAGAGGGAAAGGAGACACGCGCATAAAGGAAGGAATAAATGAGAATATGCCAGAATGGACCGGGCCCCGCAGGACGGAAAGTTCGAGAAATTATTCCTCGATCGCCGATTTTTTTTTTTTTTGCGTTCACGGACGGTCTCGTGAGAAAAATAAAAGGTAGCGAGGATGGGATGTACGAAACGTACGTATTCCACGGATAAATAGATCGATGGCCGATGATCGAGGCCCTCAGTAGCCGGTTGAAAAATTTACATTTTCCCCGATCGACGCCAAAAAGTACGTACAAAATTTTACCGGGAAATTGACGAAAATAAAAAACAAGATGAAACGCAAGAAAGTTAAACGGAATGAAATAGACAACAGACGATAAATATACAGTAATATTCGAGAGTCACCCGATCACATTGCAGGTCTAGCTCGTACATAAGTGTACACGTTTTATACACTGTATACAAGACATAAGTACAGGGTCAGCGTCGCGGCCGCGCACAGAGAGGATAATGAACCGTGCATTTAAAATAAAATGGCAAACGCATGTGCGGCGGTACGCTGCAGACTTTTATAATATTGCACACTGCACATATTGTTGCTGCTGCTGCTGCCGCTGCTGGTACTGCTGCACGTGGAACGCGCACGTGGCTTTGTTGCTTAACGATCGATTCGACTGCTATACGCGACGATCGCGCGACGATCCTGTCATCCTCTCGCGAGCTACAAAAACTGCAGCGAATACGCGAACGCAAAATTGCGATGCTTACCAAAACGATATCCAAAATTCGAGCCGCGATCGTTACAGCACGCGTATAATATTCATCGATCGGCACTGCGGAGACTATTTTCGATGTATATACAGATATATAGCGCGGTATACGATGTTGGCGCGCGGCCGATCGATGCTCGACTCGGCTCGACTCGGCTCGACTCGACTCCCACTCCACTCGGCTGGCACGTGAGCCAGCGCTTATAAGGCCGGACGCTCGACGCACCGCAAGCCATTCCGCTAGAAGCAACTCTCGGCAGTAGTAGCCAGTGTTATTATTACGCATATACGCAAAGAAAACCGCAAAGGCATTGCAAAAGTTTTGTGCTCTATACCATATAGATTCAGTGCAAACTCGACTCAGTGCTACGTTTCAAACGTTTCGAACGTTCGATTCTCAATTTATCCAAGGATTCGAATAAACGATCAAAGGATCGATCATGTACACGAATCCCTTCAACCGCAAGCACAGCACGATCCGCCAGGTGCTGGATCGCTTCCTGGAGCCGGCGCGACTCAGGCCGATACGTCGCAGCGAGAGCGTCACCTCGTCGTCGAGTGGCGGCTCCAAGGGCAGCACCGGCTCCTTGAACATGAGCTGTCGGGCCAGCACGAGCTCCCACGGCAGCCGGGGCATTCTCCAGTGGGGCAGAAAGTGATCTCCGACCGACGACGACGAGCTGGCCCTCGAGTCGCAAGTACATCGGAAAAAAGAGAGAGATTTTTCTTCATTCGTCGACGATCCGCATATCGCGTACGTAAGCCGCGGCCCGTATAATTGTCGCAATGCGGATACTTCGATCCTGCGTGACGGCGGCGGAGTGCATCGGCCTTGATACGCCGATGCGGCGATTCACCAACGAGCGTATATATACATCGCTATACAAGCGCAGAAAACAAAAAGGATCGCGACGAGGATCGATCGTTATCCGCAAGGAGGAGGAGGAGAGGTGGTGCAGTGCGCCCATACGAGTCCTGTTTCGCAGCTCAGCTCAGTGCACGCTCGCGATGTATTCTATAAATGAATTACCATCGTCAGCCAAGCCAAGCTTCGGATTCGCGTTTGCACGCCTAGCATACATCGCAGCAGCAGCAGCAGCATCAGCAGCACGTTGTGTCAAATCGTTTTCCAAATAGTTGTATTATAAACTTTAAATTATTATTTGTTTCATTGCTCGTTCGAGTCGATGACTAGTCAATAATTGCCAGTATTATCTCGTACGTATGAATGTGTTTATGCGTGTGGGCGACGACGTGCCTCCCCATGAATTATATGTCGTCGAGTGCATTGTCTTATAATTATGCATATATAATAATATATTGCACACAAAGCATGTATCATGTTTTATTGTAAACTCGCGTCACCAATTACAGAAATGCCATTTATCCAATTGCCATTGTTTTATATTTTAAAAGTTAACTACGAATAGCGAATGAATATTGTTACAATTTTTTATTACTATGATTATTATCGCAAAATAAAATGCAGATTTTTAGTCAATTGAAAATGGGTCGTTCATCGATTATTTACAATCTCTCTCTCTCTCTCTCTGTCTTTGCTTACGCCACCAAAACCTCGTTTTCTCAACACCATCCCACCGTCTCCTAGTAATCCCTCTTCTCTTTTATGAAACATATCAAACACACACGCAATCTCGGAATTGCGCTAATTTCGATTAATTCATCGGCCACGTTTCTCGTGCGCTCAAAGATACATGTATACTAAATCGCATACTTTGCACTTCTTGATCGTGCCTCCCGCATTTCGTAATACTGGATGCATCTTTTGTTTTATGTTTATTTAAACGTGCTGCTTTGCATTTTGTCGAATTCGCTAAATATATATACGTCACACGTCGCGGACAGGCCACGCGACACGATTTACATGTTATAATATATACCGAGAGCTGCTGCCGTGTCGTATACGAATATTTCTTTGACGCGCGATCGTTTTCTCAACTCGTGTAAATGATTATTCAATATTCGTCTATGGGCTATTAATGATCGTCGATGACGTTTCGTATAGTATTTCCGATTCCCCGATGTGCGTTGGTTCTTTTTTGCACGCGTGTCTCTTTGCTCTCCTATCTTGTACGTGTAAACAAATGAAAACTATTTTCGTTGAAAACGATTTAAATATTGCATAATTCATATTCTAACGAAAGGTATGCAATCGTTCCACGAATTGATTAGTCGCCGCGTGGCTATTTTTAATTTTTGATTATGACAGCGAATCGACGCAGCAATTTTCGGTCTTAAATTATAACAATCGCGCGAGGCCAGAAATAGACTAAAAATTGCTCGAAATTGCGACGATCGCGCGCGCTTTTATCAATTTCAAGGCGTTCGCGTGCAAGGCTCGTATCTAGCGCAAAAGCGAGCAATCACCCGCGCAAGATCCAATTCGGTATATTACGAAAAAAAAAAAGAAGAAAATAAGTTGAGTAAAAAAATAAATAAAGGAGAGAAAGATAAGAGGAGAAAACGCATATACGCAGTTAAACTCGTCACGAAGCACAGCGGCAGAAGCAGGTGCTTCAAGTTCAGAGTCAAGGTCTCGGGGGCCGAGCCGAGAGCTTATTACATATTACATCCGTGCGCGCAGCCTCTCTGCGAGCGCCCGTGAAACTTTTTACTTCGCGACGACGACCAAGCGAGAGAGCTGCTGCTGTTGCTCGATTATATTAAAGCAATGTATGCGCGATTTTATGTGCGCTCGCTTACGTACGTCATCGCGATTGTTCGCGACAAGTGCGCCGCGCCGCTATATATATACAAGTGCACATTATGTGTACACACTATAACGCATCGATTTAATGCCAGTAAATACGATTATGTACATTATCCTTTTTTTTCAATTGCACGACGATCGGTTATAATTATAGATTATATATGAATTTCGAGTCGCAGTCGTCGCAGCGGTCCATCGTAGGTCGTGGCCTTCAACTCGACTAGCTGATAAGCTCCGAGCTTTGCGGAGCGCAGTCGATGCATGGACAACGACAATAACGAAGGCTATTATTAGATCGGGTGCGCCGAGTTATAAGCTCTTGTACATGTCGTCGACGCCGCCGTATGTATGATCGAGTCACGGAGAGATGTCTCGGTAGTTTTATATTGATCATGAACAATGGGACGAATTGTTGTACGAGACATTCGTACATGTATGCCCATCGAGGGAGGTATTAACCCACGGCTACGTATTGACCGATAAAGAAATTAGATAAGCTTGAGCAGCTTTTATAAATATATCACCGAGCATTATGTTCCTCTTAAAATTGATATAAGATCGCGTAACAGCCGCGTACATCTGAGCCGTTCGATTCTCCGTATGTACTTTATATATATTCGTACGAAAGAGGAAAAAGCTGCGCCGCACTATCTATTATAATTAGACGAGGACTTTGCCAGTTATATACTTTGCTCTTATGAACTATCGGTTATCTGCTACTGCGAGGATGTTGCATAAACGGACATTTTTAAACTCGAGCTTATCGTCGAAAGACGCGAACTTTGAGATTTTTCGTCGCATCGTACGAGGAGTGCGAGAAAAAAAATTGAGACAAAAAAAGTCTTTAAAACTAACTGACTTGTATTATACTTATAAGCAACGACGCGTGTGACCCCTGGCAATTGCGATTGTAAGCTCTCTCGCTTGTATGTCTGCATACATAATAACATTTATGCCAACGATCTATAATAAAATATAAATGAATTCACGCAAGTTTAATAAAATAATCGACGCGTCGATTCACCGACTCTCGAATTATAATACCGATATTGTTATAAACGTCGAGCGTATCGCGGCGTATAGGTCAATCGAGTCGCGAGCGCGAGACGTTGCACACGCGCGCGCGAGTCAGCCCCCCTTTTCCGTTTGAGCTATTTTTTCTTCGCTCGTTTATACCTCATTATCGCCGCGAGCTCGCGACTATTGCACTCGACGATCGTAAAGAGCATACGTTATTATAATGTAAGTTTAAAAAAAGGAAGATAGGCGTATTTCCGCAATTGTTATCCGCCAATATACAATATACGAGTAAACATCCGAGAGCAGTCGAGCCTCGAGGCACGTATTCCAAATTAAATTTCTCAAGCGATATAAATTAAAGTATTATAAGTACACGCAGAGGCAAATAACGAAACCCCCTTGATTCACTTGCGCGCGTTATAAAGGCGCCGTTTGTATTAGCTCAAGCTCCAAGTTATATATTATTCAGTTTGTAAACAAACGAAAAAAAAAATGTGGAAATCAAATTTATATACGTGTGTATAATCGTAAGCTCGCAATCGTCGCCGACGCCTCCGAGTCTGTGACTGATAACTCGAGCACATATGATCATCGATACGCACGCAACATACGTTGCACCTATGTATACAAACGTCATAGGCTCCGTAGTCAACGTCGGGGCTTGGAACACACGCGACGTTACTTTGCGCGCGAAGAGTGGAAATTTAATAATAATAATATATAAGATTCCCACGAGATCGTCAACGGCTTCTCTTCTGCTGCTGCCGCGACACATTGATATATGTACGTGTGTGTTATACGACTCGCCGCGGCCTCGCACGCGAGCGATCGCTACCTTGTCCTTCGAGACTCGAAGCTATATACACGTACACAGCATGTAATACGTGCGACCGATAGAATAACATCGCAACCTCGAGGTGATTAACGAAAGCACGCAAAATCCCCGACCGTACGTTATAGTCGCACACACACAAATACATACATATTGTTGTCAATAATATAATCGCCTGGCTGGAGAATACAAATAATGTAAAATGTACGCGTGGGTCGAGTCGCGGATTGGGTCAGACGTCGTCGATGTGCACATATAAGCGATTCTCTCGTCGTTCGGCTTTAATACCACTCCGATGTGCAGCCTGCATCGATACGGTTTTTCATATTATGCGCGTCAAGTAGGCTATCGACCGATATTCCGCCGCTATCAGCGCGCCCTTGGGCCTATCGAATCTCGTACATACTGCTGCATGTATGTGAAATCACGCGCTTTTATCGCTCTCAAATTGCGAGAGAAAAAAGCCTCGGTTATATACACCAAAGACGATACAAACATTCGACCGTTGACATCTGTAATCCAACTCGTTGCCTCGAGTGTCTGCTCTGTAGCGCGCATCTCTCGAGTACGTGCAAAGATAATTATATATGCAGCGTTGGCCGCGCTGCACGGCCTCCGTCGTTTTGCATCGGTCTCGCGATCAGCGCGCAGCGGCGTGCCACGCGAGCAGCTAACGAAAGCAACAAAAAAAAATCCGGAAAATATCATCGAGTCACCTGGCAGTCAGCGGCAGCGGCTAATTCGCGTTACGATACACATAATACATAAGCCACGCGTCACACACACACACACGAGAGCCGAGGCTGAGAGACTTTTATACGGAAAATTCGAATTTTCCTCATGAAACGCGATCGCTACATAATACTGGCACGAATTTATAATTGACTGGGGAAATACGCGGAGAAATATGTAGTTCGCGACACACAATATTGGCAAAAAAGTCTGCTTATAAACTGGACGATGTTGTGCCTTTTTTTTCTGCTCCGCCTTCTAATTCGCGATCGTCATCGTTGTATGCGCGCTCGTCGCGAGTCGCACGCGTCCATATGTGCATGTCAATTCGTGTAAACGTATCTAATCGGCACGCGTCGATCGTCCGACAATTTAATACAATAATTTGACGACTTTTGCCGAGGAGATGAGCGAAATTCAAATATCGGCCGATCGAAGATCTAATATATGCCGATCGGCCAGTGCAGAACGACAATTTATGTCGTGGCGAGCGTGGCATTACGTAAGTTTTAATATAACTTCGAGCTCCGAGTGCAGCAGTACATCGATATTAAGACTTGTCATCTTTTATCGTAAAATATTACAATAACATTTCTATGAGTTATAAACCGCAAGATATTATACCCTCGTTTATCTAATAGGATCAAAGAATCATCCTTCGCTTGCGTGATGTTAAGCTCCGAGGCAAAGGACAGTTGGCGACCTCGCGGTAAACAGCGTAATCGCGCGCGCTCGCCATCGATCACATTATTATACTCATTATACACATCTCATCGTCAACACCGAGCAACATGCTTACGTCGACTCGAAGTTCAAAATAAAACGGTCGTGCGCCGAATGTAACGAAAATTAACGTGTGTCCGTATGATAGAGAGAGAGAGAGGACCGCGAGCATATAATGATATGTACAAACGAGCACAATAAGGTGCAATTTACAAAGACGTCAAAGCCTGCTGCATAGCTACAAATTTAGCCCCTCCACAAGCTCGCAAAAGCTCTTCCACGCTTTAATTTATTTTATATCCCGGTTGACGTAATTTAAATGATAAGCGTCGAACGAGCCCGCCTGCTTATGTCATCCGGGCTGCGTTTCGACGAACTGTCGCGTGTGTGTGTGCGTTGCGATGCGGTGCGCGCGAGTCGGTAATTATCGAATTGATATTTAATCGGTTAACGCGTATATATCGATGGACGTAAATGCTAATTGGTAAAAATGAACTAATTTGGCTTAATTGTCGTTTTTCGTAATTAACAATCACTTATTTTATTTTATTCTATCGCTAGGTTGACTTTAATGATGAAAAAGTAGAAAATTATTGCCTTATCGTAAAACTATACATTTAACTTCTAGACTCGGACAATTACAATCGAAACTCGTCGAGCAAGTCCTAAGATATACAGATACAGTAATATATACAAATCAGGCAGACACACAATAAGCAATCGATCAGTAAGTAACAAGAAAAATCAAGTATCATCAACGAAGAGCCGTACAAGACGAATGAAATAAAAAGAGTCTCTCGTTCGCGTAACCTTTTTCACGAGAGCTTACATATGCGATTTTTTATATTAAAACTAAACGTTGACCTCAATGATACATTAATTCGACGACGGTCGATCGTCGAACGACGAGGCAGCTCCAGAGCTGCATATCTGCGATGCGACATTATACACACTGTAGACACATTTATTGACTGCCAGTGAGAAGAAAGTTCCTGGAATTGACGTTGGTGAAGATGTAAGGCGCCGCGGCGCTCGGACAGAGGACCCTCTCGAAGATCCGCGGAAAGCCCTGATCGGTCTTGTTGCCCACGGGCTCCAGCAGGTTGTTCCAGAGCAGATTGGCACCTGCGGCAAAAGGCATCATAGAGCTTGTTATATTTTTATCGAGCTTTAAAAAGCGCATCTTGGTCGGCGCGACTATTTCCGATTTCTCATCGACTGAATCACACGCGCGCGCTCGTATCAGCTGCCTACGTGCTTTTCGCGGCAAAGAAATGTCTGGCTGTTACTTCTATCGCTGCTATTTATACGATTAAATAAATCGTTGTCCGTTTAATAATAAAAATTTATCGTCGCGAGCGTGAAAAGTTGGCTCATTTCCTCTCTCAATGGCTCGATATGCGTTGATATCGATGCACGTCTGTGCTCGCCATTCATCACTCTCGCCGCGTGCAACGATTCTTGAACTTTGCAGTATATGTGCTTATGGTCGCTGAATCTGACCCTATTCTTTCTCGTTACAATCGCTCACTGACAATGAATGCCAATTTATTGTAAAATGCACATGTTGTGCACGTACTCAGCACGCGAGCATCTCGGAAAGTACATTGATCCGTGCAGCAGCAGCATTTCTCTTTTACTCTCTCGACTTTTTCTCATTTTTCGAACGCGCGCCGATTTCTTATACAGTATGGATCTCTTCGACCGCGGTCAAGGCAGAGAGCTGACGCACGGTGACTTACCAAGCGCGTGGCCTTTCTGGCTGAAATGAAAGCAGTCGTGGGTGACGAGATTCGCGTCGATCGGTAGGCCCCTCGACGGGTCCGCTTTGGGCGAGTTGAACAGCTTCGTGAACGGCTGCAGCACGGCCGTGAAGTCGTCGGACGTGTCGTACCTGACAATCAACAACAACAAGAGTTATATATAACAATCGGTAAATCGGTCGAGGCGAGCAGAAATTATCGTTACCGATCGCGTCCATAGTGTATAATATATGAAAATCGAGCGAGCGCGACTTACCTTCCAGAGGCAATGAGAGCCTCGGCCGCTTGCTGATACATCTGCGACATCTTCGACGCGGTGAGGTCCGGCCGATTGCCACGATGCAGACAGGCGCAGTACAGGGGATGCAGTATGCTGCACATGACGCTGCGCACCGACACTCGCAACGATATCGTCACGTCTATATATGTACACGAATCGTATAAAAATTTAGTACAGATTCGTTGGAATTCAATGAAAAATTACAAGTATCGAGTCGAGTTTAGATTTAACGTACCCACGGCAGGCACGAGATTGACGATGGTGCGCGGCAGCGAGGCGCGCAAAAAGTCGAGGGTGCGGCGCAGATGGAGGGCGTAGCGGATCGGCGAGAACTTCTTCGGGTTGTAGCACTGGGCCGAGCAGACGTCGTTGGCCCCGAACAGTATCGTGATCATCTTCCAGTGCTTGCGCACGTCGATCTCGGGATCGTTGCGGATCCTCTGCACGAGGATCTTGGCCTGGTGCAGGGCGTCCTCCGCGGCGGCCACCGGGAAGGCGATGTTCAGCCGGGCCTTGCGCGATATGAACTCGCCGGTGCCGGTCGCGTAGCCCGTCAGCTTGGGATTGAATTCCTGGGCGAAAAAAAAACAAAACAAAATAATATCTTTCGAAGAGTTCGAAGAAGCAACGCTCAGAGACTCGTGGCGGTATAATGAACTTGATCGCTTGCCTTGAGAATGTTCGGCACGGTCAGGTATTTTCTCCAGTTATCTTGACCCCCGGCGCACCAGCTGACCCCTCGTGCCTCGATGAACGTACCGATGGCGAATTCTTCCAAAGCTCCATTTCCAGCTACGAGTGAGTCGCCAAGAGCTCCGACGACGTCGATATCTCCGGGTCTTAGACGATGAACGCTCGTAGGCGGTGTCGGTGATCTGTCGATCGTGTAATAATATTATAATTATATTAGTGTTTACGCGAGACGATAAAAATTGTTCGCTATTTCAATCAAAATTATCTCTTTCACTTTAAACAAGAAAACTTGCAGTTATACGATATCTATCAAGAATTATTTTCGTACGCATAAATAATTCTTTTTCAATATTTAAAAGTTATCTTAGCAGTACGAAAATAAATATTTTTCTGTTTAGTCTCGAAGAATGAAATACTGTTCCGGTATTTTAATTCGATCTCGGTGCCGCGCCATATGATACCGATGAAGCATCCCTGGAATCGCGGCCCGAGCAATGTTGAGGTCAGAGTACTGGTGATATCGGTTTAGTCCTCGGTCGGACGCGCGCATAAATACACGATAAAATTTTAATGACATATCCATTGCACTCGGCGATAACGTCGCGCGATTACAATTCAACTCCCGCTCGTTCGATATTACGCCTCTTTCTTATTATTTCATACGAATACAATTGCGTAATATTTGTTAAATGAACGTAACGATTCCACGCCCGACTTATACGTTATTAAAACGAGATGTCCTTTGCAAGTCTGCATCTCGATTAATATATATAACTCTGAATTATTCATCAAATATTCGCGCGCGTTTGCTTTATTATAATTTATTTTTCTCTTTTCGAAAGTAAACGAAATTTTCGGAGGGAAAAAAATATACGTATGTATGGACAAATAATAGCGTATAAAAAGAGACGATTCCACGACACGTTTTTTTCCACAATGTCGAATTCCACTTTTGACGAAGGTCGATGTTGTATGCTAATCGTCGAGAATTCGTTGGCTTCGAGGCAAGTTAAAAAATGTGCCTTTAATCTGTTCGCGCGCAGCGCTGCTCGATAACTAGATTGTAAATTTTCGAAGATGAATAGTTCCTAAAATCTTTCCGTAAGTGACATAATTAAACGTGATACATGTTGATTATTAATTTGTATTACATCCGCGCGACAATAATTTTTAGCACCATGGGTATATACCATACGTGCGTACGTCACTGTACGATTTCGAAATAAGAAAAATCGCGTGCATTAAACATAACACCCGATTTAAACATATGATTTAATCATGCAGAGAGCGGATAGCACGTTACAATCAATTAACGCGCGGTTTCGAGTACGCGCGGTATGCATACGTAAAAAAAAAGGTGAATTTTTTTTCTCTTTGTCACCAATTCAGGTCATCGGTTCTGTTCTTTTCCGAACTTATATATCTCTTGCACTGGCCACAATGCCCAAGAGAAAGCTCGCAAGCATAACCGTATAGTGTTCGAAATATTAAGGTTAATACAATAACGTTATGCTGTTGTTTTTTTACGTAATTTGGTTTTTAACTATCGCATTATTATGATGTCACTCTTGTTAACGATGCAGAAAAAAAACAACATATTCACGCGCAGGCATAATTTTATGCCTCGCGTTGAAATAATAACTTTCACAATTAATTTGCTTGCATACATGCGTATCGTGAGTGTGCAGCTCGCGAGTCTTACGTGCGAGCAAATGCAGAATTTGCTTGATATTATTTATATCAATCCTTCAATTATTCATGATAATTTTTCGTACAAAAGTTATCGTCTAAATCTCAAAGTTTAAACATTGAGACGATAATTTACATCTCTCGAAGTGCAACTGCTCCATACACGTTGCTTCTTTACTATGTTATTCTTAGTGTTAACATGAAGCGGTGTCCACGGTTTCATGTATTGGCCATTGGTGGCGGGACGTCACATGCGTCGTTTAATCCCTATTGTAGATGCAGACTACAGAGGATCAGTTCTTCAGTACACGTTACGATGTTACAACGCAAACAATCAAAGAAGATCGCATCGACTGTCGTAAGCGATTTCCGAGAAAAAAGTGAATTAAGTTTTATATTGTAAACGATTGTGTGTTGGGTGTGAGGGCGTCGAACGATTGAAATATCTTCCAACGACGAATCCGATGAACGTTTTCGCGACCTTGGTGGGTACAGGCGATGAAATACAAGACAATAATTCCGAAGACGTGATTCATCTTGACCAAAACAGCATAGTGAAATTGAAGAGTGTGCGAGAAAAAGTCAATTGGGAGAACGAAGTAGAGCGAAATGATCTTCTTGATGAACTTTATCCCTTAGTCAGTGATTGGAAGGGTCAACTTCCTAACCTCTGGGACATTTTTCGTCTCGAAGCAATTGATTGGATTCTCATAGAGGATGTGAAGGACATCGGGCCCGACTTCGAAGTTCTAATCGTTGACTTTGTAAGGACGGCAAGCCATTGTCGTGTCGCACCACAGCACTGCATCATGCGACTAAATGCAACCCCTTCTGCGTTTATTCAACATATACAAAAGGTTCAACGTGAATTACATCAATGAGTCCGGCCTAACGCACTTTCACGTAGCCTGTAAGAATATCTGCTACAAAGAAGTCGAGAAATTTATCGAACTCGGCCAGGATTCCAATTGCCTCGCACAAAAATCCATCAAACCGCTGCTGCAGATGCTTGTGAAGGGCGAACACGTAAAGATACATGGCGGAAATGTTGTTCGAGTTTAGCCAAGAAAGATATCAGCCAGAGCAGCTCGATGCCCGGGACAAGTACGGTGAGACGCCATTGCACTTGGCCGTGTACTTTGGCAACAAAAAAATGATGGAAATGCTGTTGAGAAAAGGTGCCCGATGCAAATTCGACAAAGAACGAAGGATCGACTCCTTTGCACACTATTTGCAAGGGCTATGAACCTATCGATTATGCGGCGATTATGTGGCGAATGTAATGCCGCACGAAGTAGATGCACTACTGGATAATGGTGCCGATATATACAGCTTCGTTTTTCCTATTTCGAGTTACTACGCTAAGGGATTGGAACAGCGTCAATACGAAATTTCGCTCGATTTTAAATTGAGACTATAGCGTCTGGCGCTCTGATCATCATCGAAAGTCTTGAGAAAAAAGGATACGAGCTGAACCGTAGCGATACCCTTACGATCATGGCATTATTCGTCGAGTACAGATTGTTCGAAAAGTCAGCGAATATCGAAAAATACTACAACGACGAGGAGTTTACGAGCAAGTCGAAACATCAAATGGTGAGTTCGAATCTGTCGCTCTACGACTTGATCCGGTTACGGACCGAGAAGGCGAAAAATGTTCTCACATCAAAGGAATACTTCGAGTTCGCGCACTCGGGCGATTTGTGTAAGCTGCCTAAAGGGCCTAGTGAGCCGTGTGCTGTTTATCTGTGCGAGATGCTATCAAGAACATTTTTCTGGCGATGGGCATTGGGATCTTTCTTGGAATTGACGCGCTATCGGCTGCCGATTCTCTGCTGCGACACGATCTTCGAGAATCCGAAGAACGAAGATTTACGGCGTATTCGCTTGTCAGCTACAGGTCAAAGCTCTCGATGTTACTAAGCATGTTTACAGTATTTTTTTTTTTTTGTTAATATCATTCAAATAGATTCCCCATACGATTCAAATAAATAAATTTCATTCAGAATTGAAATCATTAATTTTTTTAATATACTTTATCACACTGATTTATCACACTGATTTTATTCAGAAATGCAGTATAATTTTTAAAACCGAAATCAATCGTTCGAACTTTTCGCGTCCTTTTCATACTTTTGAAAAAGAAAAAAGGAAAAAAAAGATTATCTCGATGAGCAACGACTGGTTTCCGATTCGTCGATAACCAAAAAGTGCGACCGCTTCATTAATTAAGCCACGATAAACTCGAATTCAGATCGTACCGTACAGAATCGTACTCGCGATTGTTTGCTAATCAGCGCGTTCGCGGCACGATTCCCATAATCTATATATTGCACGTAGGAGTATATTACACAAATGTATAGGTATAGGTATAAGTTCGACTGCAGATACGTTGGATGCTGTTGAATAGCACAGGTATAAAAAAAAAGAACCTCCGAGAGGGAGTTTTAATCTGAAGTCGAGCATCGACTTCCTGGTCTCGCGCGCGCGCGATAGGCACATATACAGACACACACTTGCACTTATCCGGATTCCAGATATGCCTATATATATACTCTTCGCGGTGGCGGCTTGAGTAATCTTTAAAATATATGGATATAAGTGCTGTAATACGCGTGAGTGTACCCAAAATGCGTGCATGTGTGTATATAATGTATATCGAAGTGAATCTGGCTTACCTGGCGTTGCGAAGATCGCAAGGGAAAGGTACGCTCGGCTCGACGACTCGCTGCTTCCTTACGGCGTACTCGACTTTTGGATAGTACAGCGATATACCTTCCGCCTCCAAGTCGCTCTGCAACCAAAACCAATGCGATATAGTAAGTAGTATATAAGGCACACACACACACACACACGCAAACACACGTGTATAGCTATATACATAACGGTTACATTATACGGTTCGAAGCATGCACAAGCAGGTATATATAATAATACAGCAGCAGCAGCACTGATGTAGGTGCGTGAACAGCAGTGTTTATTGCATAAAGATGGCATCTATCCTCAATGGCCCGCTACTACCTCACGTATTCGCAGCAACGACTATACACAACTTGTTACATACGAAGCAGCACGTATATGACTCGTCGTCGTCGTCGTCGTCTTCGGCGCACAATAGGACGTGCGAATTATCCTCGCGATCTCAGCTGCTGCTGCTGCTGCTGCTGCCGCTGCACATCAGCTGCGTCACGCGCTTATCCTAATACATAAAGTCCGCACACGATTACCGCGTTAGTTACGCTTGTATTGCGTCTCGAATGCAGCTGCCTGTATACGTATAGACGAGCGCCGTAGCTGTATATAACGCGACGATGATACGGCGATGACGCGGCGACGGAGACGACGACGATGATGCACGAAAAAGGAAAACTTGGCCGAGAGCTTTTCTAATTTTCCGGATTCCTGCCAGCGCGCGAGCTAACGAATTAATTTGTCGTACATCGAATCGTTGTATTCGTTGGGAGTCCGAACGACGCGTTACGCAAGCTCGAAATCGGTTGCGGAGCTGCGTTCAAGGGCTGCGTAATAACGATGTCAGCGATACGCGAAGCTAATTTACTCCTTTGTTTTTTCGGCCGTTTCTCTCTGGATATCCGCTCGATGAATCCGCGACTAGTTCTCGATTACCTTTTATATCGCGACGATCGAGCTTTTACTCGCGAACACACAACGGAAAGCCGCAGCGGCGGCGGCGGCGAGCCGCGAGATAAAAACGTTATATTATATGCGGGCAGTCGTACGTTATAATATTGTGATATATGTACAGGCGCGAAAGAAGAGAGCGGAAACGTGCATGTATATATATAAATGAGATGAGCGGTGTGTCTGTGCCTCTATGTGTGCGATGAGGCGTTACATACGCGCGCACACACGCACAGACGTATTAAGCACGCGAGCGGCGGCGGGTACTGCGCGCGGAAAACTCCAAGGCGCGTTTGTGTAATTGGTTACGACGACTCCTCGTCGAGTCGTATTATCCATTTGCAAGCGCGGCAGGGCTAAGCGCCGATGCGCTGCGTCCGTGTTACAAGGCTCGAGCCCGCGCTGTATACGACGCGGTGCCACCATAAGCCGGTGCTTATACTTCGCCTCGGGGTCACGACTCGTGTGTTGTTGCGGCACATGCACTCGCACACATAGATACGTATGTATAACGAGTTGGCGAGGTGCGCTAAAGACTGCGCGGCAGATGCTTTCACCGGCCGCAGGTATAGGCCAGAGCCGAGCTAGTATATACGCGTGTGTGCTGCATGCGGCTAACCGCGAGACTCAACAATACACAGACACGCTATTAAAGAGGAGCCGAGCAGGATCAGGAATAGAGGCTTCTCGGACTGTGTGTGTGTCTGTGTGTGTGGGCATTGCAGGACAGCTTTAGGCTAGAGACATTGCACATTTGAGACGCTCGCGCGCACGCTCGGCTCAATCATGCTTTCTTTCGTCGCGCGCGCGCTTATATATAGTATATATTTGCATCGCGAGCGCGCCCGAGCTGGCATAAAAGTCGCCGCGTGGCGCATAAAGCTTTTCGTTATGTCCTCGCGTCTTGTGTTGCATGAATACCTAAGCAGCTAATACGTATACGAGAGCGAGAGAGTCATCGACTTTGACGTAGACACACGAGCCAATATTACTACTACTATTTTGTACTACCGGTGTTGCGCCAGAGCCAGAAAACCTCCTGTGCGACGCGTGTACTGCACAGCACGATCATCAGCGCGCGGTCCTACTATACTCGCACGGTAGTATAGGCACTCGAGAATTGGAGGATTGCGCGCCAACTCGAGATGCAAGTACTCGACGGCTCGAGTCCTCTTTTCAAAATAATTCGTCGATCGGACGTGGCGTCGCGTTTCCGCCGATCGATCGCGCACCGACACACGTGTGAAATATATATAAGCAGCCGAAATTGCCGAACTTGACGCGAATCTTCGCTCGGGGCACTGCACACGCTCGAACGCAATCGGGTGATGGTTGTTTTCGTGGCGACTGCGCTGCGGCTCAATTTGTTGTGTGTCCGTGCGCGTGAATTCCCCTGACGCGAACGAAATGCGTCACACGTGCGCTTATGGACGCGGACGCACATGCCTTCTCGATCCGTCGCCCCGAAAAAGTCGGTCCGCGGGTAATTATCCGCGCCGCCCGATCCGTCTCTGCGCCGCATATATACAAGCTCGAATGCGGAGCCGGCTCGCGGCAGCTTCTTTTCCGCGCGAACTCTCCGAATCAACCACTTTCTCCGTCAGGGTCGCCGTTTACGTAATACACCGTGTGCTGCTGCTGCTGCCGTTGCCGACTTCATGAATTATTTATATTCATATACACATGTGCACACGGTGGTATATACCCACACACAAAAACACAAGCATACACTCAAGTTTGCAGCACAGACATCGATATTTTTCTCTCTCTGCTAGCGCTCACCGACTGCTCTGCGTGTGCAGTCGCGCAGGCAGCGGCTTGCTTGGGCGCGCGCACAAAACGAGAGATCGGTATATGGAATACAGCGCGCACCGCGATCTATAGCACGTATGTATATGCCGATATTATACACGCGTAAATCGTATAATTGAAACACGAGCTATTACATATTAAATCTCGTCTCTCTCTCTCTCGTTGTGTATATAACGGACAAGTCGATCGATCAATGATCAACGAGCTCGCGATCGCGCGTGCACGCCACCAACGAAGCCGATCCATTGGAGTTTATACGTATATATGTATACCGATCTTTCGCATCCTTGCGGCTTACAGTTCATTAATAATACATGTACTTCCGACGTTCTCGAATTTGTATTATATCGCTAATATAACGACGCGCTCGCGCGTATATCGTGTATATGTATATAAATAAAGCATAGTGTATGACGATGACGATCGCACTTACCGATCCAGAAGCGAGGAACGATCTGATGGACTCGGCGAGGGACGAGTACTGCGCGTCCCCGGGCCCCGGCAGCAGAAGAGCGACAGCCAGAAGAAGTAACGCGATCGGTAGACGACGGGCGAGCCGTCGTCGCTGCTGCTGCTGCATCGGATGCTGACCGCTGCTGCGCCTCATGTCGCGCGCGCTCCCGGTTTTCTCTCTCTCGCACTCTCTCAGCTGCCCCGAGGGCCTCCGAATCACCTCCGAAATATCTTTCTCTTTCTCTCGGCTCGCTCGTGTGTGTGTATGAATGCGTTTGCGTTGAAGCCGCCACCGCCGCTGCAACTCGCACTGGACGCAAATCTCTCTCGCTCTCTCGAAGCGGTTCCTCAGCAGCTCGAAAGTAGTAGCAGCAGCAGCAATCCCCGGGCCATCTCAACTTCTTCCTCTTCTTCTTCTTCTCCTTTTTTTTTCTTGTCGCTAGGTGAATCGCTGGCGTCTGCGGCGTTTTTCTCGGCGCGACATGGCCTGTTGTCGTCGTTGCAGAAGTAAACAGAACGAACGATTTTGAACGAGGTATGACTTTAGCGCGCATATAATGCACCGCCTCGCGTGCGTACACGGACGGTGCATAATATGAGCGAAACGACGACGACGCGAGACTCGTTAATGAGTAATTGTGTACGCGCGCGTGCACGTTTCAAAAGTATGTGTATACGCGCGTATTATACGTTCGAAACGTTTTACCGCGTCTGCCTTAAACGACTGTTTATCGATGTCCGTACGTATAGCGGAGGCTCTTTTCATCTTCGACTCGAGAGCAGCCAGAGATGCGACTCCGTTCACACCCGGCCACGAATCTTCTTTTTTCTCTCTTTACTTTTTTTGCCCGTAAAAACTATACTTGTTACTCCATAACAACCGGCTCGTATTTTCTCCCGCTTATGGTGATTCCGAAATGATTTTAAGAGTTCCTCATATATATGGGGCAGAGCTGCGACGGAAGTCGAGCGTTTATTTATCATTATTCATTGAAATGACAATAGCCGCGCGCGGCTAGAACGTGAATTTCATACGTGAACCATTTACTCGATGCCGCGGCTAATTGTCAACGCTATACACTCGAGTATGCCCCATCGATTCACGCCGCGCGAGTACTCGGTAAAGGAAATGGAAAGTGTCAAACTTTAGCTGCGTTGTCCAGCATACGTGGGTACTCGTTTTCAACGGGAGAGCGAGTGAACGAAAAAAAAAGAGATGAAAATTTACACTGTGAAAATTGCAAAATTTCGAGTTGAAAAATTTCGCGCGGCTGTCCCTGACCGTATAATAATACACGGCGGCATATAATAGCACAAGTGAGAAAGAAACTGTTTTTCCAGAAATAATTTAATGAGATTTCGGTACAGCATCACGTCGCAGTTGTAACGAAATTGAGCGTAAGGTGAAAAATATAATTTTTCAGGTCAATGGCGTGCACACACACAAGCATCATTATAAAGGAGATAACGTTAATTTTATAACGTAAAAAATAATTTGAGTATGTAAGTTCAAGTATCACGCCGGCTCGAGTTTTAGGTGCCTTGCGTAAGGAATACGTGTAATTTGCAAACACAACGTAAGCACATATAAAAAGCTGCACAGAGCCCGGCCGTACTTAAATCACTTATAATCGCTTCGTAGCATTATATGATGATAAAGTATCATTAAACGCTGGTATAGAATCTAGACTATATTAAGGTTAAAAAAAAGAAAGGAAAGTGCACACACACGTGCGTGTGATGCTTTTGTCAAGCGGGACAACTTGTAGTCAATAATAATAAATATTCCGTTACGACGCTTACGAAACTTTTTATGCGAATCGCGGAGGATCAATTTTTTTTCTCCTAAAAATAATGTGAAGATTTTTATGCTTTTTATAGCTTTGCTAAGCAGTATCAAGTTACACGATTGAGTGCAATAATTTGATTTTCTATTTCGATCATCTGATTACTTACAATTGAATTTAGAAATAAAACGAAAATTTTTTATTCGTTTGATCGATTCATCATCAAAGGAACAATATTTCAAAAGTACATTCTTTCCACGCCGAAACCATGCGAATTTCAAAGGATCACACATCAATTCTTCGAGCTTGAACAGAGTAGAATAGATCCATTATGTAAATAGTAAAAGTTACGACCAAAAAAAAAACCAAGTTAATATTTAATATCGCGCGTGTCTTAACATTCATAAAGCGTAGCGTCAAAGACTCTTACCTGCTGCACTTGCGGGACGCGTTGGACTTTCCAAGCGGTGTGTGCGCGCAATCGTCGTCGATAACTTTCGAAAAATAAATATAACTTATTTATATTTGTCGAACAGCACCCTGCCAGTTTGCACCGTCGAACTTTTTTTCTTTCTTAATGATTTTCGTGGCGAGTTCAAAACTCGCGTTTAACCGCACGGAAGAAGAATCGTAACGATTTGGCCTTGGATCGGCTCGATCTGGTATATGCAAAATTAATCAGCGAACCATCGTCAGAGTCGCGATCGCTCGAGAAAAAATTGCCCCGTATATTTTTCCATTGTGATGCACAGGGATCATACGGCACGCACGCACACGACGAGGTGGACAGCTTCGGCAGCTCGAGACGTCGATCGCGGAATGATATACGTATCGGAACTGCGAAGACATACGAGCCCAGCAGAAATCCCCCGGCTATGCGCCCGCTGCTGTTGCTGTTTCTGCTGCTGCTGCTGCCGAGAGAGAAACGAGAAGAGGTGGTCCCCGCGAAATGTGTATATAGCACTCACGTAGGCTGCTGCTGTATCCCTTCCTCTTTGGCAATTTCAAATTTTCGTTTGCCCCGCGCTGTTGTCGCGCCGCCGCTGCAAGCTCGCGGTCATCCACGCGATCGTCGGCGGTGTATATTATACACGCATGTAATACAGGTGAGCGAGGCCGGCCGCGATCGCTTATATATTATATGTATCGCGAAAGCCGCGCATTACAACGCAGCTCTCGGCGGCGGCGAGCGCGCGGCATCATCGTCTCTCTCACGAAAGGTGGTTTCTTTTTCGCTGGCTTTTTTGATTGGCAAGTTCATTACGTGATCGATTCGGCTCCGTTTAACGCGGACACGCGAGAGTGTACCTTCGTACGAGTGTTTTTCAACAGGCCGCCCCGTTTGAAGGCGAGAGATGAAAAACCCATCTCCGCGCGAGTGTCGAGCAAATAATACGCATAATCCTCGAGTACTTGAGCGAACGTGTACTCGTACTGATACGGCTTATATTGGTATTACCGAATGTCAATGATTGATGGTTGAGCGTAAAATGATTGTAAATTGCTATTTTACATTTTTAAAACCTGTTGTATACGTCAAAATTGAAATGACAATTGATTTTATTCATACACCGTAGTTACGCGTATAATTGACGCCAATTCGCAAGTATTATGAAATATCATTTATGCCGTTACTTTATTAGATTTAATATTTTACAATTACTCTAGATTTAATTTGACTATGGAAACTATTCAAGGTACAATATGTTTTTATTGAATTTTAATTTTAATCAACGTAATGTTGTACATGCATCAATACATTAATGTTATGTTTTTTTGGAATCTTTGAGTCACTTAAAAAAATTACTGCTGTTATTTTTTGAACTCGATAGGTTACAAGGTACAAGCAATTCAGTTGTGAAGAAATCGTCGAAATTAAACATTCGAATTGATTATTTCTCGCAAACTATCAAGCTTATGCGAAAATGATTAGCGAAATTTTCTGCACCAAATGACACATCGAGAAATACACAAAAACACTGATATAAACACCTCGATACCTATTTTAAGCCTCAGAGAGCTTTTCTCGACTTCAACACCCTATGCTGATTCTCTGATCATTTTAGCCCAAGGGAAATCTTACGAAATATATCTTTTAACAATACTAATAGAATTGTAATAAAATCGAATAAAAATACAACATTAAATTATAGTAAAATCTTCGTATGCAGCTGTAAGATAAAGGATTCTCAAAATACTGCACCAGCTACTTCGTTTCAGTTATTTACAAAGATAAAAAAAATTGCAAGAGCTAAGTTGATTTGGACTTCCGATCGCATGTTCACAAAATAAAAAATACAAAAAATTCGCTTTTACGCTTTGACTGATTTTAATAACTTTTAGTTCCTTATTATTTTTTCATGAATTTAATATTAATTGAGTAAAAAAAATGTTATGAATTTGGCAGTATTGTCGCACTCATACCCAATACCCATATATACGATTATAAATACAACCGTCGAAGAATAAAAATACAAGAATATACTCATTCCCGAACATCTTCCCGACAACCAGTAAACCCCGAGTTCTCAATGCGAGTCTCAATGTGTTTATGAAAAGTATAAGTTCGTTTTCAGTCATGGCATTAATTGATTGCGAGAATCATAACAGGGTTAATTATGCCGTGCTTTTCGAAATGTTTCTATCAATCCACTTCGATTATAAATATAGCATTTTTTTTCATTCTTTTTGATTTTATTTGTACCGTAATATTTAAAAGTTGATACAATCATTATTTTTCAATTTAAATAATTATTTTTCTCCATAAAAAAAGATGAAAAAAGATGTGAACTAGTTTACAAATAAAACTATTGATCAACCATCTGTTACGAAAATTATTTCTATTAATACATTTATGAATCACAAATAATGTATTGCCATTAACAATAACATTCGCTCAAAACTTACAAAACATTTGATTCTAGATTTTACAAAAAAAAGTATTATATAATATGACAATCATAGTTTATATCAAGGTAGATGACAGTATATTACCAAGTTATTAAAATACAATGTGATTTTTTGTAAACAACACTCTTGGTGTTTACGACTCAACTTGTTTAACAAATTTGAAGAATCAAAAGTTTACGTAGTGCTGATATTTTCATATACATAATACTGAATCAACTAATTATTTTCTTGAAAGGTTAGTTATGATTCATCTTCAGTCTTTAAAATATTTCTGAAGGGATCAAATCAGTAACTTTAAAATATTTATATTTTGATATTTGAATTTTTTGGCGTTGCTATGAACGGCCTACGTTCAGTTGGGCAAAGAAATTCCTCGAAAGTATTTTTCCAATTGCGAGATTTAGCACCCACCGCTTGCAGTAGGTTATTCCACAATGCATTCGAAACTGAAAAATTTGAAAATTAGCTGTAGCGAATATTTAAAATGTTTTTTTTTAATTTCATTATATATATTGTATACCTCTTGCGTTTCCTTTTTGACTTATGTGAAAACAGTCGCTCGATAAATAACTAAAATCAGACTTTCCATCTGAAGTTTCTGGAAACGTCAGATTGGTCGTAAATGGCTGAATAACTACGGCAAAATCGTTCGTTTGAAATTCGGGATACATAGCTATTTCTTCCTCTAACTTATGCCATCTTGAAAAAACATTATAGTGTGAAATGAATGGTATTTTAGTATTACATGATAGGTATTAAATCATTTAGCCATTATAATGAAAAATTAATTATCGATCGCCTCAAGGATCAAATATATCGGTGCAGTTTGACATTAAAGCTCTCCGGGGCTTGTTTTTGATTCTAAACTGGTAATCCCGATTTCACACGCGTTGAAACTTTTGACACGAGCAGTGAAAGTCGATGAAAATTTTTCCGTAGCTGTTCTATTTCACAGTCAAGATTTTTGAATATAAACGAGCTTGTAAATATCAATTATTAGAGGATAAAGAAGCGAGAGATCTCACAAATGACGTTCAAACGTTGACACATACGAGCATTAAGATGCATGAAAATTCGATGCAAGGTAAGGTAATTAAGTCCGAGAATCAAACTCACTGCGCCATTATGTCGTAGTAGGCTTGTCTGCGATCTCTGAAGGTGAGACCAAGCAAGCACGAGCACTCAAAGTCGACGGTGATCTCGCAAAAAGCCGATCGTCCGGTCATGTCTACCAGAAGCTGTAGGTGCGGTGGTGGTATCACCGAGACGAAGGTCCTAGGCATTTCGCTCTTTAGTAAGCGGAGAGCTTGCAGTAGATCTTTTTTGTGATTGTACAGTGTATCGGAAGCCTTTGGCAGGTAGCACATGTCGGTGCAGAAATCGTTAGCGCCTATCATTATGGAAACCATCTGCGATGTGGAAAACAAAAATGTAAATAAAGCCGATTCTCAATCCTTAGAGGATAAACTTGAATTGTTAACCTTCCAATGCTTTTTCAAATCAACTCGAGGGTCGCTTTTCATTCGATTGATTAAAGCTTGAGCCATGTAAGGTATATCGCGCGACATTGCTCCTCCTTCGGCGACATTGAATTCGGACGCTTTCTCGTAAGTAAAGGCGTCGGACGTAGCGAATCCAATCAAATTTGGATTAAATTCCTAGATAATTAAAGATAATAATGTTTAGACATCGAATTCAAGAGTATAATAGGTGATCGAAATATTTTACCTTCAAAATATTGGGAAGGGTAAGATACTTTCTCCAATTGCCTTGACCTCCACCTGTTGCCACGACTCCTCGATTTTCCATTAGAACGTGCAAAATATTACTCGCGAATACTCCATTACCGGCTGTTAGAGAATCGCCCATTGCACCGATAACGTCGATGTCGCCGGGTCTGAGTTCGTGAACTGTTTTAGGAACTTTCGGAGATCTACCATCTGCATGAATTGAAAATAAAATGTTACTTTTGTTTTATTTGCTTTTGTTTGTTGTATTTTTTTGATCAAATATCGACTGTCAACAAGAAAATTAATGTAGCATAGTTAATTTTATTTAAGTTCTCTTTGTGAATACATTTAATGAGTTTCAAAGAGCCTTTTTTACCATTTTTTACAAGCGAAAATTGACCATAAATCACGTTTGAATATTACTTTTTCTAAGAATCATGACGTCATTTGTGTTGATATCATACCAATTGTATAAAAAGTAGTAGCGTACAGCTAATGCCATAAAAATAATGATGTGCTAGAGTGCAATACAATTTTAGTACATTATATATGAAAAAAGTGTATACTTACTTCGTTTTACCAGTAAAATAGTAGTTTTGTATTGAAGTTTAATTAATGACAGATATATTAAAAATTCTGAATATTTTCACGAATGAAAAAATGCTCTAAGAAACTTGATTCGCAAGTATAATTATAGTTTTATGTTAAAGAAAAAAAACATAGTTTTGATAATTGAAAATAGTTTTTTTATACTTTACTCGAAACATCACATGGGAATGGTGTACTGATATAATCTTGCAGGCGCTTTAGATTTCTGGCATGTGTTAAAAGTTCCTCATTTTTTCCTGTTCGTCCTACAATAAAAATTAATACAAATGTTAAAACGATCGTGTTAAACGATTTATTATTACAAATATATTCAAGAGCTGCTTGAAAATCTCCGCAAAACAATGTGAGTGAAGAAAAATTACTGTTAGATAACCGCGTCAGAAGTTTTTGTTATTTAAATCTCAAATTTTATGCACCCGTTGAGACAAAATTAATATTATAGTTCACTGGTGAAAAATCGATAAGCCCGATCTATCATTACACTTATTTTACCCAACCTCTCGAAATTTCCCCATGATTACCTGTAATTCAATTCTTGACTGAGATGTCAAGGTAATATCATACCAATCACTTTTCTTCGTTCAGAACGTGCAAGTTTCGCCCGCGGGCGATTGTCATTCAAGAGCGCGTCAGAGAGTTGGAAAATGAGCGAACATCTCTAGTTTTACTTAAAAAAATAACTATTTTAACAAACCTATAACTTTTGTGGTCCACTGTCTAAAAGCTCGCAGAAGTTTGATATTTTGAGGCGCATCCAAATGCGTCCTTTGACCCAACACCGTCAAAATGGAAAAGCAAACGATCGTGAGTAAAATCCAAGCACACGTCATGATGAGCACTCGAATCGAATAACCACGTAAATATTTAAACTTCTTCAACGCCTGTGCACTGCACGAGCTCGGATGAATCGCGTCCAATAACAACGAAAATCTATCTGAAAATGCCGCGAACAATACTCCGTTGTCGCGTGCCAGGACACGACAAAGTTTCCATTGACGCGTGTGTTGGTGGCGCGCAGGAGAAAGACAAGATCGAGTCTTATATAGTAGCTTCTCCGATTAAAAGGAGCAATGGGACTGAAAGAAGATGCAGCTCGCGCGGAGAGGCAACGCACTCACGATGTCAAGACAGGATTGAAATATCAAGCAGGTTCGTCAATGCAGTTGTTATTATATATCCAGGTGTGTGTAGCTGATTTCAGCGATCGAGGCGAATGCATACTAAGCGTCGTGTTCGGATGCTCCGATATAATCTAAGAAGGTAATTTTATATGTGTTTACGCTTGTTTTCTCTCTTCTAGGTAAGTCTCCTTGAATGCGCATCTATTATACGCGAACACTTTGCGCGCGCGCGAGAGCTAATTCACGTTTTTCACTCACGTTGGATATCGGAATGACTCGATAGTATTCTGAGGTCTCTCGCTCGCACTAGACGATCGTCGGAGCACGTGCTGCGATTTTTCTATTCGTGCGTTTTTCTAATTCAACTTGTTGGCAAGCTGATCTTTGAAATGTCTACTGACTCCGAATGCAATTGGGTGGAAACTAATTTTACAAATGAATAACTAGTTGAAGGTGCACATGTTGCATCGATCAATGATCGCAAGCGGCCTTGTAACTCTTTGTGTTGCGTACCCCACACGCGGAGAAGAAAATGAGCGAGAAAAAAATTTTTACCAAAAAAAAAAGCACCGACTTGAGGACTCGTTTTGCAAGGTGAATAACCCCGATTATAATTGATGATCGGGACAGTTTGTGCCATCTGTACTAAAAATAAAATAAAATAATGCTAACGCGATGCAAATGAGCTAATGGGAAAAGTATGGCAAGAAATGAAAAGAGGTATCGTGCTTTGTGCATTAGGTCAATGCTCAGAACGAAAATGGAACAATTCAAATGTTACTGACGTTAGTCTTTGATGAATGGAGTGCTTTTTTTTTAAATAAAATTTGAAAATGTTTTCCTAATATGAAACTTCAGATTTTTGCAATGGGGTATCGTTATACAAGAGTTAAAAATTGAATCAATGATCTTTTAAATTTTTTTTCATACATTGGTAATAAGTTGTGTGTAAAAAATTTTTGAAGAAATAAAACAGGCTCTTGTAAGTTAATATTATCCATTCCAACCGATGATACACAAATTGGTTACTTCTAAGTTCCGTCGGTAAAAGAGTGCTCACTTGATAAATATCATTCATTTCAAAGGATTCATAAGATGTTTTCCTAGCTTTCTAAAAAAGCATTCGTGGCCAAATTTTAAAAAATTCTGAAAATTATATCATCATTTGACAATATAAAAAAGACTTTATAAAATTTTATGTACCCCGAAAATTTTAGAAATTGTATCGGAGAACGTATTCTTTATTGCTGTTTTGATGGACGAAAGTTCAAATTTAGCATTTATGCTCATACTATTCATCATCAAAGCATTATGATCAGCAGAGTGATGTTTAATAAACCCATGGTTTACTGATACTTATAAGATTGAAGCATGAGCAAAATTGACCTAAGACACATCTGGGATAGATGGACGAGGCTGCTAGTCGTTCACGAGTAATTTTGGTAAATGATCTTTGATGGTATCCGTTATATTTCCGGGCCGTCGATCAAATTTGAATCATTCATCCATTTTATCTTTAAAGCTCCTGATCTCAAAGTATACCATAAACAGGAGCTTGACATCCTGGATTAGGAGTAGCATATCTGCATACTCATAGCTCGCGGTCGCAACCATTGCCGTTCCAGCTGTCGATGACGACAACGTCATTTGACCATGTGGGTCTTCTCCAGACGCTGTTTCTGGCGAGCGCCTGCAAGTCGTGCAGCCTATCAGACATCCCTGCCCGCATCGTACGCAGACAATAGTGATGGGTTTCACGTGTCGGAAACTCAACGACACACGACACTGATAGGCACACATAGAAAATAGTACATTACGAAACTGAAGTGAGGGGGGAAAAATATTGAAGAACACACAGAAAAATTCTTCCTTGTTACAAAAAAAACGCACTTCTGTACCGCCGACTAATATTTTTAGTTACCGTAACAAAAAGCTATTTTGTCGATGCTATAAGTAACTTGGTACACCATTATATCAAATTGTTTTTCAATCAATTGTCACTAAGAAAACAAGGCAACAAACGCTTTTTTCAAGACTAATAAAACATCTTCGAAGCTGCATTTATAAATCAGGATTGAGCGCAAGCGCTTACACGACGTTCGAGGGCATTTTCAAATTTTAAGGCCTAAAAAGGGCTAAAACAGAGGGTCACGTAAGTCGCTGGAGATCTCGACGATAAATGACGGACGCTGGAGTGTTGACCATGAGTTGATCATTATCAGACAATATTACCATATTTCTAGCTTACGAAAAAAGTGTTAGAATTTACTCAAAAAAAAACATTCATGTATGGTTCCGATATATTTTTGCTCGGCTTCAATGGTGTAATTAGATTGTCCAAAATATTTCATTTTTACCAAGAAAAAACCAAAATTCAAACAAAACTTTTTTAAATATTACTCAAGTAAATGCTCCGTAATTTGTCTCAATAAATAGGAATCGTAATATATTTGAAAACATTCTCTCATTGAAGAAAGACCAAATATTGTAAAAATGTTTATATTGGCTGAGAAAAGTTGAAACAGAGTCAAATAATGGTGGTCTTATGTTATAGAATATAATAATCTGTACTTTAGTTATAACACAGTTTGGTAATGGAATATGATAAAGATTACAATATTCTATAACATATGACCATTGCTATTTGACTCTAATTTTCTCAGCAAACATAACAATTTTTACTACAGGGTTTACCGTAGTGTATTTGTAAAATTTCTTAACAGTAACAAGAAAAAATTAATGTTTCAGTAATCTAAAAGTTAAATTAATTTAATCCATTAATTTTTAATAAAAACATAACGCTTAATTTTAAAATTTTATGTTTCAATTCTTGCATTTGTAATTCTAGCGCAAACAAATAAGAATGATGATTTAAAAAGTTGTCTCAAAATTCACAGATGGTGCGCGCTACAGCTGCTTCGTTCTTCGAACAGCGTAATGAGCTCTCCTTTACAAAATCATCACTCTGTGTAATTGATCTGTCGAGCAAATAAAACAACTACTTATAAACTTCTGTGTGGCCATTCGTATTATATCAAAATGAATGATATCATAGGAATGGAATTTATTTCAAAAATATTTAATGGTACAATATGATTTCACAATGTTTAAAAGAACAATGACAAAAATGAACAATAACATCTGCTTTTCCATTTGAAATTGATTTGAACTAAGCTGATTCTGAAGTCATAGTATTATGTAGTACTTTAATTATGATATTTCCATCATATAGGAAATAACAGATTCTCATTGTACGCGTTTTATCTGTTACTATTTTACCTTTGAAATTTTTCGACTTATAATAGTACAGCTTTCTTATGTCTTCTAATAATTACTTTCAATTGAAATTTTTCTGGAAATAAACATGTATATTCTATGTGATTATCAATTTCCTTTCAAACTTTATTATTAATTTCAACTATTACGTTTAATTTTCTTACAGCTCCCGATCGTAATCATAGAAAATTTTGAATTTCAAGCTAAGCATTTCAGAAGCTTTTCATATAGAACTCCCCAAAAAAGTTTGTACATTCAAACCCTTCGTAACTATTTTTTCATAATTGGAAGCATAGCTTTTATAATTGGGAGTTTTTGCGGAATCGCAGTCATTGCAATCAAAAGAATACACGGTATCAATAGTTTTACACCATTGTGCGATAATTTTAATTTTGTTTTTCTTGAACATCATCAGAACACCGATAAGTTAAAAAACTTGGCGGAATTTTAAATATACTCATTAAAATATCGAAATAAATCATATCGCAACTCGATTTCGTAAGAGCTTAGGAAATCACGATGCAGACACTTCTTCATAGGGGTCTTGGAATCGAAGAATAATAGCTATTATATATCGACGAAAAATTTTCATTCACTATTATTGTATATACCGAAACACGATATAAGACTCTTTAAACAACAAAATCGAGAAAGAGAGATAAAGCTCGATTACGTAATATATAGTTCGGTGTAATATTTACTCTTGATAGCAGTTATTCTACCCTAATGAATGATATCAATCATTAATATATGCGCGAAAAGAGCAGTGCACGTCATTGTTTTTGACTGTTTTACCAGAGAGCTGCGTCGGCAATGGTACGTGTGTACGTGTGGTGTACTTATCGGCACCTTTTTTTTTTAGTACACTCAATCTTCTCGAGATAATGTGCAGCATCTTGTATAATTTCTTTGAAAAAAAAAAGAGTTTAACGAACGAATTACTGTAGAAAGCAGACTTAGCTAGATTAGGCTTGAAACTCAGCTTTCTTCACAAACAACCATAATGATGATTTTTTTTTCCTTTATCAACATCTGCGTGTGTATGCACGACCGAGCGCAGCTCGCAGCAAAGTTCGCGTTCATTAATTGTATGATTGACATCGAGAGCAGACTTGAATAAATCGACTGCTTCTTACTGAATAATACCAGATTGTCAAATTTGAACTCAAAACATTTGATAATAATGTTATATATTGTTTAAAAATATATCTCGCGTGTCAACGGGGGCAGAGAAATTAATCTCGATCAATCAATGAAATAAACTATAAATAATCGTCCGAAGCGCAATCTCGTTTTACTCAACAATCAATTAAAATAGATAAAGTGTCAGCAGATGTAAAATTTTACTCATTTGTAAAGAAAAAAACTTTAATCATTAGGATATGCGTACTGAAAACATGAAATTTTATAAACGGTACTTTTTTCTAATAGATTTGACAATTGCAGTTCGAACATTATAGACCTTTATCTAAATTTAATCTAATTTTAATTTATCAACAATTAAATCTCTACGATTGAAAACATTTCACGATATTTTTCATAAAAACAAATAAAGTTCATAATGGAAAATTATGCATTTTTTATTTCAAAACTTTTTAATCAACTTTTTTTTTTGTACGGTAAAATGATACGAAAATTAAAATCATGCTGCTGACGCGTGTAAATTCTGTTACGAAAAGCCATTATACCGAATTACTAAACCAAAGGAATTATCTACGAAAACGCTGAAGAGCAGATTTTATTGCTTTTATTCGAAATTTAAGGACTTGGCTGGAAAAAAGTTTGAAATTTGATCGGATCTCGCGTCGAGCTTACGCGGAAACAAGTAACACAACTGCCAAGCATAGAATACATTTTTTACGATTGTGCTTTTTAAATATGAAAATTTTCATGCGTAACGATACAATTTTGCACTCTTGAGTTCATAGTTTCTTTGAAAAATTATTCAACTGCATGACGTCCGGGTTATTACGGCTTGAAAAAGCATCGTTAATTCATTATTTACTTTTGTATTTTACGTTAAATAAGTGCACATATACGTCACCGCAGTGAACAAATGAACAAAGGTGAAAAATATTCCGACCGATGCAAAAAAAAATGAACTGATATCGTTCAAGTTACAACCGTTAAAAATAGTATCAAATTACTTTCAAAGATTTGTCTTTTTTCGCGACAACCCACGCGAGAGAGCGGTTTGCAGCGCATTTAACACACGATAAAACTTAAAAAGATCGTGTGATTTTTTCGTTATAATATTTTATGATTATTCAAAGTTCGATGCCATCCTCATAGAATACCCCTCCCCCGAAAGAAACGTACACAGGCCCATCACTTCAATTTACCTCGGAGTTGCTTCATAAATATTCCATTAAACGTATTAGTAATAGTCGCGCGTGTATAGTTGAGCAACCTCTCGCAGCTATTTTTCCGAAAAATACCCACACGAAGTTGTACGTCGCGCCGAACGCTCTCGGTCGCATCCGAGCGCCAACTCGTATTTATTGCAAACATTTTCTAAACTAATGCAATATAATGAGTGGCGATTTTCTCTCCCAGTTCCACGTGCACGATTGATACGGCCCGGCAAAAGTGCGTGATAATGAGTAATATGTCAGTGAATGTGTGCGCCTCCTCGCCTGCTGATAATGCTCGCCCGTCGTTTTTTTTTCCTCTCTTTCTTTCTTTTTGCATCAGCAAAATTGTATACGCCACGAGGAAACTTTTATAACAACTTTTTCGACGGCTATAAAGCCGGCTGCATCGAGGAGCGATTGTGGGTTATATTTCACATTACTTCATACAGAAATACCGCTGAAAAATGCGTCTTCTACTTCGTCGTCGTCGTTTCGCTGTAAAATAAACCTCCATAATACTTCATATCTAAATTTTAATTCTTAGCTTCCATATATATATACTGTTCTTATAATAGCTTGCTCTTTTTTTCTCAAAGACTCGTCGGCTCGAGCGATTATAACATTATCAATTTGAGTTCGGTTAAAACGGGTTTTCCTGCATAATTGTTTAACCTTCACGAAGTGCCTTCGACATTTCGAAGACTCGAGTAATAGTTATAGTTTTCTTTCTTTTAAAAAAACAATTATCGTTGAATCAATTAGATAGCGTTAGTTTAACAACATCTCGGATCTTTTTCATGACAAAAAAGTGTAAATCTCATGAAGCGTAAAATTTCATCAGCTTTGAAAGCAAAATGACTAGGTCATTTTTAAATCCACGTTATAATACACATGCTGAATGAACGTACATTTGCAATATACAGATTATAATTTCCGTATGTATAAAAATGACTATGAAGAAATTCAAATTATATTTTTTTTCTCCTCGAGAATAAATAAATAAACTCATCAATTATACCGGTAGCTTTTTCCCCTTCTCTCCTTATTATTTATTTTTTTTCTTTTTTACCTCAAATCGAAGAGTCTCTCAACGGGAGAGGATTTTGGGAGCAATTGTATCTGTGTTTACATCAGCCTTATTTACATAATTTTTGGAGTCTAAACGACGATGAGGTAACGTTTTCTCGTGTTACATCGGATAACGTTTTCATCAGCCAAACTTTATGTATTTTATCTATGTTTAAAAATCACACACACACACACTGAAAATATTTGTTGTTACGGAACGACACCGTTAGAAAAATTTGTATTATAATTTACTACTTATTTAGATAAAAAATTAATAAATATTCAAACTTAATAACAAATTTAAAGTTGTCAAATTTTCTCGAAGAATCTATGGAATTTTTCCAGAGCAAAGAAAGTTGGTCAAAATATTTTTTCTCGTGAATTCTCAAAAAAAACCGACTTTTTCCCTTACACTTCAATCGCACTGTTTTTCGGACGGTATTGTAAAAAATACACAGAGTCGAAGAGCAAGAGGGTCGGAATTTTAAGCCGGCAGAACACACAGCTGTTCACGACGACGACTGTCAAAAGATATATATCTTGCTTTTCACGTTACTCGTGCTTTGTAACAGCTGTTCCGTCGAACTTTGCCCACTTGTACGCTACGAGCAGTGAAAAAGACCCTCGAACGTATGTAAGATTGGAAAGAAAGCCGAGTGCATCTTGGAGTTCACAACAGGATTTAGGTTGACTGCTCGGAGTAAATGAAGAGAAAGAAAAAAAAAATAAGTAAAAAAGTGAAATTTCAGCTGAAAATGTTTAATAGCCATGATAAGCCATCATTTTTCCGAAGTAACGAAGGAAAATAACTTCGTAAGACACGTAGAAGCACGAGATGGAAAATCGTCAACACGTTAAAGAACCGCGAGCTCCAAAGTCATCATAAATCAAATCAATAATCTCATCGTAACGTAGCGCGTATAGGTATAATACTGTAACACTATTGCACGGTGTTGCGCGCACGTGTTGGCGGCTCGATCGTCAACAACAGCGCGACGGGCTGTGTGCCGCAAAGGCAGAAGCAACAGTCACAGCTGCACGAGGTAAAAGTCGCGCATATACATCGGCTTCCGTTCAATCTTTAAACGCTGCCTGTTAATTTGCGTATTTACATCAGGCTCGCGTGATAATTACGTTGTCTTTGGTAACGAATCGTCGTCGCGAGCATAAACGATCATCAAAATACATGCAAATCATATGTACAGATAAAAAAAATACAGAGACACGCGTTGTATACAATAGGCTGAATTGTGTATATATATCTATATATAAATTGGGCTGCCCCAAGCTGGGGGGTATATCTATAATCTAGTATATAAGGATAGGATCAGGCTGCGATCACATGATGCGCGACGTCGACGACGGATCCGAAGACGATCGAGGCGCGACGGTCTCGGCCGAGGATTTCTCTCTATACATGTATTCGCGAGCTGTGCTTGTGCCGTGGTTTTATAAATAAAGGGGGCCGGCGAGCGGGGAGACTTCTCTTCTTTTTCGCACTGCACAGCGTCTCGTGCGCAGTCGTCACTCGCATACTTACTAGTTATGCTAATTTTCCTTCTATCCCTCGCTTCATCGTACACAGCAGCACGCTCTCGTCGAACTTGAAAGACCCCTCGCTCCGTCCATCCATCCATCTCTCTCTCTCTCTCTCTCTCTCTCTTTCTATCTTCCTCGCTGTGCTGACTGCACGAATATACGAGCTCGTCGTATCGTCGCGGTCATTCGTACAGTCACAGATTTCAGCATCTCCCTCGCTGTGTATAATATAGCACGTACAAATACCTATATATAGTATACACGCTGTATATTCCTTGCACCTTCGTCAATCGTCGCGCGCGGCCGTCACAAATCTCCGACACGCTCTCGTCACGCACGCACACCGAGCGACGACTCTCGTGTCTGTGCGCGCGAATTGCAACAACAGCAGCTCTCTCTCTCTCGCAGCCAGGCACATTGCATCAGGCCACTATATACGCGTTTTCGCGGAGTGAGCGTGCACGAGTTTCTCTCTCTCTCTATCTCTCTCGCGCGCTGATAAGAGCAGAAGGCAATAGCAGCACTAGTAGCTATTGACAAAACTGCGAGAATATACAATCGAATCGAGTCTCTTTCTGCTAATATAAGTTGGCGATCGACTCGGACTGTCGGACTCTCCCGTTCCTGTATAGTAGCAGCAGCTCGCGTTGGTCGGGGAAACGAGGGTGCGCATTACAGCTGCACATCATCATCATCATCATCATCATCGTTGTTATCATCATCATATAGAAGTTGAGCATAGCAGAAGCAGTAGTACCGCGTCGTAGTTAGTCGCTGGCTCTTTTACTCTCGCCCTTCGAACAGCACTCGCTCTGCAGCGAGAACGACAAGAGGAAGAAAGAAGGAAAGAAGACGACGTATAGCATACGAAAATCGTAAGTCTGCTCAGCGCTCAGCAGCAGCAGCAGCAGCAACGGCAGCAGCTCAGTCAGTTCGTCGCAGGGGCTCGTCGTAGTTAGTTTGCAGGTACGGAGAGCTCTTGAGCATACACGCTCGTAACATCCCGCGCTAATATATACGCACCAGCAACTACATGTATATGTACAGTATACGACAGTCGGTCAGTAGTCAGTCATAGTCGACACTGTATAAAAAGCGATAGGCAGCATCGCAGCAGCGAGCGCCTCCTCCCACTCTCTCTCTCTCTCGCTCTTTTCTCATACTCTCTCCGAGTATACGAGTCCCCCTCTCTCGAGGCACGTAAGCACACACGCTCTCACACTGGTGGAGAGATCGCCACAGACAGGCCAGCTGGATCTGGATCATCTGCACGAGTCACAGTCTCAGCCGGGTAGCGCAGAGTTAAAGAACACGATTCAGGAACAGAACGAAGCCAACGACAGCATCATGCCGGAGAACGCGCACCATATGAACGGCTACGCCAATGGCCACACGCCACCAGAACTACAGCAGGACACGAGTTTCCTCTTCACCTCCGAGTCCGTTGGCGAGGGACATCCAGGTCAGTCGAGATATCGTATGCCTTGCTCATACCCTTTTTTACTTTCTCGCTTTCGTTCGCGCCATGTGCTATTTCCTCGACTTGAGTAATACAAGTTTTACACGCGCTCTGTACTGGCTCTAACCCTTGCGCTCGCCCGCTCCTCTTCTCGTACTTTCTTTCATCTATTCTCACTGTCTCTTTCCTGGCGTACTCCAATCTAGCGAATCATTTCACTCTCACATCTCTACTTCCTTTAATGCCGTGTTGGTCTCGTCTGCTTGTAGCTAAAAGTAGCCTTGCTTCATGGGGCCATGCGCCCGTTGACCTGCTCTCTCTCTCTCTTTCTCTAAGCTTTCGTTATAACGCAGCCCGAGACACTCTACTGTAGTCATGTACAGTAGAGCACGGAAAATCACCAAATTAATCGCATACATCACGTGAAACCCTTTATTTTATTCATAAGTCCGGATTCGAATTCTCGCGAGAGCCTTTTCTTCGATCGCATAATGTGTAATCTCTATCGACTCCCTCGAACACGTTCTTGGCGTCATGTCTCGTGCTCTCTCTCTCTCTCTCTCTCTCTCTCTTTCTCTCTATCGCTCTTTTTCTCTTACACACTTGCCCGCAGCACAATCTAGCTTTTAGGTTAAAAATCGAACGTTTCCAAGAAACGCATATACGTCATCGATGATGAGCGCATGAATTTCTATGTGAGAGGCGCACTCTTGTACTACGATCACTTCCTGTCTCTCTCTTTCTTACGCTCCTTTTTACTGCTTGCCCCAAACCATGCGCAGTACAGCTCGATTTGAATTCATCATAGCTGATCATTTTTTAGAATTTTTAACATGATGAAACATCGCGGCTGCTTCACCTGTTCTGGAGGGCATTTTTTTTCTCGACTCTTATCTGTATTATTCATATAATTTATGAATCTTTGTGAGAGAATCGTGGAAAAACACTCGATCGAACAGCTCCAAAATATTATTGCATCATGATTCCCTCGATACACATCCCACATTCGCGTTTGAGACCTTTTCTTCTGATCCCCCTTCCCTTACGAACATTTCATCGTTCTTCCCATGCGCTCGAATTAACACCATAATTTCGGAGTCGGAACGAAAAAAAAACCCGAGCTAAGTGCCATGTGCTTGCGTGCGAGATTAAAACCTCTCTTGCGTGCGGTGGAACTCTCCTCTGACCCGACGCTCTCTCTGGCAGATTAGCCATTTATGTTTGAATTTCGCCGCTTCTTTATAACTTGGCACAACCGATGTGATCTATCTTGCCGTCGTCTCCTTCCTCTGCGAAAAATTTGCTCCCCTATTGTTATTTTTAACGACTATCGGCCGATTGCCTCTATCAATCTTCGGCCTCACACGAGGAAAATGTTATCGTTATTAAACGACCGCGAGAGTCCATCTCAATATTTTTTTTTCACAAATCTTTTGACTGAATTAAAATTCAACCTGACCTTAAATCGTACGAGTATGATAAAATATTTTCGCCGGTCCCTTGATACAGTTTGCAGCATGTTTACAACGACCAGTCCATTTAATTTTTATGTAATGTTATTTACTTTTGCTATCTAGATTTAACTCTTCATTCAATCTTCTTTCTAAATTGGTTCTATTTATTTCTCAGAAACTAATTAATAACTATTGTTTTTAGACAAAATGTGCGATCAAATCAGTGATGCCATTCTGGATGCTCATCTCAGGCAAGATCCCGATGCCAAAGTTGCCTGTGGTTAGTACATACAGAATTTTCTTTAATTTTGTTTTAAAATTATTTAACACTTAACTTTTTATGATATTTTAGAAACTGTTACAAAGACTGGAATGGTATTATTGTGTGGAGAAATCACTTCTAAAGCTGTAGTAGATTATCAAAAAATTGTACGTGATACTGTGAATCATATAGGATATGATGATTCTTCCAAAGGTACGTTCATAAATTTTCAATACTGAACACTTCAAAATTTAGTTAATTCAAAAAATCTTATTTTCAAAGAAAACTATTTGAGATTTGATTTATTTATATTTTTATAATTATGAATTGATTAATTAACTTGAACTAAACTACTCAAAAAACTTCGTTAGAGTCATGATTACAATTTTTAAAAGCTGCCGGGTAAACAATTATTCAACTCCAATCATAATCGCGTGTGTAAAAATACTTAATATAAGCATATAATGCTGGTAGCAGGATTTGATTGGCGTACATTGAATCTTATGGTGGCAATCGAACAGCAATCTCCAAATATAGCTGATGGAGTTCATGTTGACAGAGCAGAAGTGGACGTAGGTGCAGGCGATCAGGTACATAATACTTTCACAGCCTGTACCACAGAGCAGCAAATTTAATAAATCTCATTTAACTTTTTTGCTGCCACCTCACGATTAAAAATAACAGTGAACTCAAATTCCAATTATTTCTAATTACCGCACAATGATAAAGATAGGGGTTCTTACAAACTAACTCTAGAGAAGAGGATCCATTTATGGCAAAACAAACAATTCTATACATACATACGAAAAAAATTCAATGTATTTGAACTAGTTGAAAATCACAATTCAGTATTTAGTCAAAATAAGATTTCATTTATATGAAACATGTTCTTAGAAAACAAATTATTCCAGAGGATTAAGATCATTTTTGCTGCGAATTACTTGAATCTTATTTTCCATCATTTCTACAGGTTTTGACTACAAACTGTGCAGCATTTTATTGGCACTTGATGCTCAATCCCCAAATATTGCAGCTGGCGTACATGAAAATCGTAGTGATGAAGAAGTTGGTGCTGGCGATCAGGTTACATGACCAAAAATTTTTTCTTGGATGTTTTATCATTTCTCCTTCTAGTTGACTTAATGTGTCTTATTCATTTTATGTCAGCACCTTTATTTCTATTTGCACTCTCTGTTCCATTAATTTGGTTTTGCAATAATTTATGGTACTATTTTACTTTGTATAGCGTTTACAAAGTATATCTGTGTTGTGTAGTGGTGTAGTTACAGTAGTTACATATTAAGTTTTTAATATTATGGATCCTTATACCTCTAGTTAGATGTCCATATTTTTACTCTATTTTCACATGAAACTTTTTCTATTACTATCATAGAAGTGGAAAATGTATTACTGTAGTTTCTGATTTATTTTCTCTCCACATCTTTATATTATTATTTGGCTCTGTGAGACAGTGTTGGTGTTTTATTTATTTATCTTATATATTAATATATTAAATAACATTTAAATTAATTAATAATACAAGTGAAATATAACATTCAATGATGTTCATACTATTTGCTACTTCTGAATGCCATGATTAGAACCAAATATTATCTGAGAATGATATTTCACTTTTCAATATACTTCAACTTACTTTTTAATAACTTTCAAAACAGATGATTTTGATAACATTATCAAGTATCGTTTCCAAAGTTATTATTTGCATGCTCTAAAATTTGTGTTAACAATGAGTTTTTAAATTAGTTTTTGAGTAATTATTTGATGTTTCTATTTATGAAATCTTCTATATTTCTATTCTAATGTTTCTTCAATCTTCAGGGTTTAATGTTTGGATATGCTACTGATGAAACAGACGAATGCATGCCGCTAACAGTGGTGTTAGCACACAGGCTTAATCAGAAGATTGCTGAATTGAGACGAAGTGGAGAACTATGGTGGGCACGACCCGATTCTAAGACTCAGGTACTTTAATAGTTTTTATTAAATTATATTTTTCACATTATATTGCATACTTGTTATTCAATGATGATCTTTTTGTATTTGCTACTCTTGAATGCCATGATGTAAAAAACACTGTTGAGAATAACAAAGTCACTAAATAGTTCAAAATCAACATTAATGTAAAATTATTATATGATTGAGATTTTAATGGTATAATTTTTTTAAATAGGTAACATGTGAATATAAAATGGATCATGGTGCATGTGTACCAATTAGAGTACACACAGTAGTAGTCTCTCTCCAACACAGTGAAAAAGTCTCTTTGGAAGATTTGCGCCAAGCTATAATGGACAAAGTTATCAAAGAAGTTATTCCAGCTAAATATTTGGATGAAAGGACAGTTTTTCATGTTAATCCTTGCGGACTATTTATCATTGGAGGCCCACAGGTAGATACATTTTAAATTCATCTTATTTGTGCATGACTATTATGAACAGTATTATGTTGTTAAGATTAATATTACGAAAAATATATACAATTTCGTTTTCAATGATGGATATCTTATTTGCTACTTCTGAATGCCATGATTAGCAAATATTTTCTGAGAATATTTTAGTATTTTAAATGACAGATTTAAGAATTAATCATATTTAAACTTTTATATAAATAAAATCTAAGAATTGAACAACAAAAATCTGTCATTCCATGATCTTAAATTTTTATTATTAACTTTTAGAGTGATGCTGGTCTCACTGGGCGTAAAATTATTGTTGATACCTATGGAGGTTGGGGTGCTCATGGAGGAGGTGCTTTCTCAGGAAAAGATTTTACTAAAGTTGACAGATCTGCTGCGTACGCTGCTCGATGGGTAGCAAAATCGTTGGTTAAAGCCGGGCTCTGCAGGCGCTGCTTAGTACAAGTATCATATGCAATTGGTGTTGCAGAACCTTTATCTATTACAGTCTTTGATTATGGAACATCAAAGCTGTCTCAAAATGAACTTTTAGCGATAGTAAACAAAAACTTTGACTTACGTCCTGGAAAAATTGTCAAGTAAGTTTATTTACTTAAAATGTACTTTGATTATGTATAATGTTGATCACATTTTATTTTACTAATATATATATTTTTTTTATTTAGGGAGCTTAATTTGCGCAATCCTATCTATCAGCAAACAAGCACATATGGACATTTTGGAAGGGACTGCTTTACTTGGGAACAACCCAAAACCCTAAAACTTGATTGACTCAATCCTACATAAACCATTTAACTTTGACGATGTGACAAGCTTCTCCTTGTACCAACTGTATTCTTTGGTTTTATGTTTTCTCTATTTTTTTCGTCGATCTATTTTCATAAATTTAAAACTCATGTCACCCAAATTGTGAAATTGCTAATAATGCCTCTTAAGGTTGAATTAGTTTTGGAACTGTGTATTTTTTCATAAAAATGTTACTTCGGTTAAAAAAAGTTGCAAAAAAAATTAGTACAAATTGAAATATTCCAAAAGTGATCAACCAGCATGAAATAAAGTGACTTCTTTAAAAGAAGAAAAGTGTGGACATGAAATCAAAGAATATATGATGCTTTGCATGTTCAGTTTTTTTAGTCAATTTAATCAATTTATTTACTCTTGATCAATTATTCAATTATAAACATGCAAAGTAGAAGTTCAGTTCCACGTTTATAAAAGGTGGCATGTGTATGTATGTCTGTATGTATGTATGTGTGTTTGTATGTATGAGTTAAACAGTCACGTTACTTTTGGTAAAAAAAAAAAAAAAATAGTACTAACTGCAGATGTCTCGTCGAAGGTACAGCACGAGGGATGCAGTGGTTCCTAGTTTGTAAAGTTGTAGAAAAATAGAAATTGTATTGTATTCGCGAATTTTAAACTCTTAGTTGTTAAGATATACATAAAATAGCATTTGCATGTTTCTTGTTCAGCCACGCTCCCCTCATGCTAAACCCATCACAGGAATGAAGTTTGAAAAAACCAAATGAAATACCAATACACTTAACAGAGTGCCACCAGCTATAGATATCTATATCTCTTATGTATCTGTTTTTAGATTTAATGCGCACGATATTTTGCGTGATTTTTTTAATCTTCTTAAGTATAATCAAAAAATTCGTGAACTGTACAATCGACCAGTTATAAACTGAATTGTATGTAAATGACGAAAACATTTTTCTGTGACCCATCGACATTTTTCGCTAAGGCGAAGTAACACATTCGAAATGGATTGTACTTATCTTGATAAAAGTTATAAAAGAAATTGACATAAGAAAAAAATGTTTTAACTTAGCCCTCGCTATCGATGAGGCTGAACATGCAAGCAGATGCATATTATTCAGCTACACCGTACACCAAAAAAAAAAAAAAAAAAATAAACAAGATTTTTTAATATAAAGTTCAAATATTTCATTTACTGAATCAAATTTTTTTATTTTTTTTTATTTTATTCACAGTAATTAATTTACAGACAGTGAAAGCTATAAAATTTAATAAGTCTTAAATTATTGATTTAAATACATAATCAATTGAGAACATGATTTTGTGGGAATATATTCGTACATCATATAAAATTTATTCATAATCAGGAAGTAAATTCGTAAAAACATTATCCAAAAAAATAATGGCTTTACCAACGCAAATGTTAAATAAAATATAATTCGTGAAAAATTAAAATTACACTATCCATCATCATCACAAAATTCAAAGTCCATGTTAAATTTACAACTTCATTGCGTTCACTATTCGTTTTCAAAAAGTGGTCTTGATACTGCTTTGCTTGGAGGCACAACAAATGTGTTTGCATGCAAAAATGAAAGATCTTGTGTCATAAACGAGATGAAAGATCTTGTTTATTTTTCTCCTGGCAAAGCATTAAGTGTCCACTTAATGGAAATCTGAAAACGACCTGTTTAGAGCCATCATTTATCGTAGTTGATTTGTTTTTTAATATTTTTTAATTTCACCCATAATTATTAAAATAATCTTATCATTTTAATTTTTGATAAATATAAAATTAATATGAATGCAACCAAGTATCTGAAAAATTCTTTCAAGGATAATTTTTTAATTTACTATAGGTTTGGGAGCATGAATGCGACTGTGCCTTAAAAGTGAACTTTTATCAGTGAATGACTTTTCACATTCTACACATTTGTAAGTTCTTCCAGTGTGTGTGACAAGATGTCTGCTTAGGCCAGATGCATGACAAAAAGCTTTTGGACATAATTGACAATGATGTAATTGAATATCATTTGGGTTAAGTTTTTGATGTCTGCGCATGTGTACTTTAAGAGCTTCACGTTGTGTGAAACTTTTTTCACAATGTTGGCATTGGAAAGGCTTCTGACCTGAATGAGTCATGAGATGTCTGAGAAGTATTTCTTTTTGAGCAAAAGCTCTATGACAAATATTACATCCAAAAGGTTTTTCACCCGTATGAGTTCTTTCATGTCTAACCAAAGCAGATCTAGTCGGGAACCACTTTTCACATGCTTGGCAAGTAAACCCTCTCTGAGTACTATGAACTGACTGATGGCTTTTCAACATAATTCTTCTCGTAAAAGCTTTGGGACATTTATCACACTGGAAAACTTTGATTTCTTCACCAGATTCAACTAGAATAAAAAAATATATATAATCAAGCAATGTATTTTCCACTTAAAAATAAATTTAAGTTTTTCATTATTACCTATTTGGGGACGCTGTTGAACTTGCTGACTCTGAGGTTGAGTTTGATATTCCATAACATACATTTGTTGTTCACTGTTAGCAGAGTTACCTCTTTGAACTTCATCCACAGTTTCTTCATCTGAGTCTTGCTCTTGTTTAATTCTTGCTCCCCTGATGGTGCATCGTGCTTTGGCTGTTCTCTCTTCAGCTGGTCCCAGAGTAATATTCTCAGGATCTTCCGATAGATGATCTTCCAATTCAGCATTGTCAACACCTACACCAAGAATGTACCCACCGACTAATTCTTCTTCAGTTACTTCAATGGGATCACTTTCCATTTGGGTATTTTCAGATCTTGTGGAGACCAAGTCTGCAAGTAATTGTTTAACTCTTTTTTGTTTGCCATTGCTAGACTGTTCATTTTCATCCTGACTTCGTACTTCGTCTTCTTCTCCTGTTAATTGTTGAATCATCTTGACATGTTTCCGTAATTTACTATCAGCTGCTTCACATTTTTTTTTAAACTGATAAGCTTTTTCTAATTGGTATTTGCAAGAATGGCAAATCATATTTGGTAAGCCATCTTCTTCAAAAACCTGTTAAAAGGAAGTTTCAAATAAGTTCATGAAAGAAAAGAATTCAATGTATCAAACAGTAAAGTATGTAATTTAAGTTTCTATGCAATATTGTTTTTTAATTAAAATTAAGAATAACATGACTTGACTGAAAACAATGAGTTAAGAATACGATAAAAAAAAGTTAATATTTTTAAGATTCTATTTTGGGTCCATTTAGTATCTTTCGAAACATTTATACTCCTATTTTTGTTAGATTGAATCAATATTTTTGGTTCATATGATTAGCAATGAAAATTCATATTAATCATGAGATCAATGAAGTTAGGACGCTTGAAGCGAGCGCATCCGAATAATCGAAACAAATCCATTTATCATAATACAGGAATCATATTGTCGTGTTTTGGATATCTAGAGATTTCCTTGGTCAAAACCACCAAAGTCGATAACTCGGTAAAAAAGGTTGTTGCATTCGAGGATATATAATATCGTCGGCTTCCATGATAGCGGCCGTGGCAGTATGTTTTCGTTGCAAGCTGCGCGTATCGATGCCACGAAGAAGCACACCAGAGCGCAGCAGAGGTGTGCGCTGCTTATAATGCATTTACGTGCGTTAAAAAGATAATTATCGATACATGTAGGCTATTCTGTATCCGTCATAGGATTGCGAGTATCGCAGCACGGAACGACGCCTTTCGGTGCTGAGTATATGTGATACGCGAGAGATGTCATAACAGCGAGTTACTCCAGAGCAAGTATATAATGTAAAAACTGATTTGAAAACGTATGTATCATCTCATGGCTTATTCGACATCGGTACAGAGCGATAAAATAGGTTTCTATAACCTAGCTATTTCGATTGAATTCAAAGCTCCAAGTGGGTAAATTCACTCTCGTCCGAGTTATTAGTGCATACAACGCCGGCGGCTGCTCATTTTTTATGCTTAACCTAATGTGTATAACAATGTATGCAAACGAAGACGCAGCGCGTCATTTGCGTATCCACACAACGAGTGTGGGTGTGTTCGCGAGGAGAGGCGCGCCAATCATCCATGTGTGTGCGTGTGCATTTTATGAAAGAAGAGGTGGTGAGACGAAGAAAAATAGTACACTCGAGTAACATACTATGGTAGAGAGGAGGAAAAAATGCCTCGCATCGGACGCTCAATGACGCTTCCAGCTTATTAACCGTAGGAAAAAGTAAATTATAAACTACAGAATTAAGAATAGCAACAGAAAAAAAGAAGAGTAATAACCTCAAGATTGATGCAAGCCATAATTCTAAGTGGCATAGGTATCAGATCTTCGTCGAAAATTGGCACCATCTCCTCATCTTTGACCAGGCACAGTCGGCATAGCTCGTTCAGATGAATAATAACGTTGCTCGGGCTGTCGCCCTTTCTGCTGCGACGCACGTACGTCTTCATTTGTCCCTTGCTGTCCATATTCTATCTCGTCGTACGGCAAAGTAAAATCAAAAAAAGTAAAACCGCTCCGTTTATTTTTCTCAGTCGACCCAGAGCAACAACAACGTCAACGGAGTCCCTCGAATAGTGCAAATAGGTCCCACGATGGAAGCGAAGCGCGGTCGGATGCTGCACGTACCGCGTGCGGAGGTGGTCTCTCCAGAAGCCACTCGGTGATTTTTCCGACGTCAAGTAGGCAGCAGCACACGGCAGTGGTGAAAATTTTTATAATCGCGCCAAGTCGCCGCTCGAGTGCTACGCGACGTTGATCTATACAGATATATAAATGTATGTATATCGCGCTTTCTATACTCGGTCACTCAAAGCGGGATCTACCTGCTCAGACAACTGCTCAGCGCTCACTGCCAGCAATATGGCTGAATGCGGGCCGCGTTTGTGCAGGGATCTTCATCGTACACCGACCTCGCGACGCGTCGCTTCGTCCGCTTCGTGAACGTTCTCTTCTCTACAGCCACGAAAACATGGCCGACGCTTACAGATTTCTCTTTTACGGCGCAGTTTTCTCCCCCACCGGCCGACCTCTGCTGCGAGGCAGTCGTTTCGCATGGCACAGCTCTGCTCTCTGTGCGTGCAGCGCACTGTAATCGTGCATGTAAGGCAATGGGCATGGCAGGCAGGCGCAACACACGATGATTTCATCGACTTTTCCGAAGTGTCCGCGTCGCATTTTCGTTTTGTTTATCCGATGTCAGGGGTATTTTCGTATAAAACGACCGATAGCGCAGCAATATTTTGTCCGATAAAAATTTTAATATTTCATTCAGTCTCGAGTTATCCATCTGCGTATCGAACATATAAAGATCCGACAACGAAATATTATCGTTGCTCCGTAATGAGGCAATATCGTGTCGTTGCACAGGTATTCTTTGTATCGAGTGCGCGACTGTCACGCCGTGTCGGTAACATTGCAAACTAAGCGTTGCACATGTAATACGGCATTATTGCATTAATAAATATTTATGGTTGATGAATGCCGTATTGAGGGCCCGATATGATGTTACAGGCCGACTATAACATTTTGCTGTTTTGCATTCCGATCATTCGGTTTCGTTTTTTTTTTACTCAATCAGATATTGAATCTATTTGTATGTTTTTGAAATGAAATGGGGACAACGGCGTTCGATGCATTATCCATACATATATAGTTACCCCGAAAGGCTTTATAGGACGGTTGATCAGCTGCTGTTCAGTATTTTGTGGATATCACGCGTTAAAACTTTGCAACTGATTCGATACGATGAGAAGATTCTAAATTTATGCTGTATTAAATTTTACTACCAGTTGCATAGTTCTTATGAAAAATAAAAATTCTTTAATAATTTTTAAGCTCGCGAATAAGTTCACATCGGGCGAATAAACTCGAAAAATTAATAAGTTAGATTGAAACGCTTATGATAAAGCATTCACGCCACTAAAACTCGGCGTGATCATTGTAAACACGCGGTAATCGAACGATTCGCCAGTCTTGGCACAAATCAAAATCATCGACCACTTCCTTTGAGCAGTTTTGGCGCGAATCTCCATACACCGTGACAGTCACTGTTTGTGACATTCTCGGCTCGACGGTTACAAGTCTGTTTGTTATTGATACAAAAATCAAAATTCTTTGCGAGTTTTTTTACGGGCTTTGAAAAATAGTTAACTCAATCATGGGCGAGGGACTGTTAGATCTGTGCGAGAAGTATTTTGGAGCACGCGACTTCTACGATGTTATGAAAATTCCGAAAAATGCTACCGAAAAACAAAGTGAGTTTGACATAACCTTAACGTCACATTTTGCAATACAGGATAAGTTCATTAGTCAAAATGAATTCCAGAATTCTGAACAAATTTTAAATTCTCATGACAAATTTTCATTGAGAGGTTTTTGGAAAGTTGATTTGTGATTAAATTCCGATGCTATACACAAAAGAAAAACATTGCCTCTTTGATACTACTTATTAACACTCAAATGTTAAAATGTCTTTGATCTACATAAATCTTACACGCTAAACATAATTAAAAATGTAGCCTTGTATTAATTAAAGACTTTGATTTTATATGACTTGATATTCAAGTATAGACTATAAGCATAAAGTATCATTTGACAATGCAGTTTATAACAATTTTACTATTTTCAATTGCTGTTACAACACAATATTTATTATTTTGATTTTGATTTCAGTCAAAAAAGCATATCATAAATTGTCCTTGTTGGTTCATCCTGATAGAGTTGATGAAGACATTAAAGAAGAAGCAACTGAAAAATTCAAGGTATTGGGAAGAATTCATTCTATCCTAAGTGAAAACGACAAGAGGAAAATATATGATGAAACCGGAGAGTTTGATGATGACAGTGAATCAGTTGTTATGAGAAATTGGTCAGATTATTGGAGATCATTATTCAAAGAAATCACAATTCAAGATATAAATAATTATGAAAAAAATTACAAAGGATCTGAAACTGAAATTAAAGATCTGAAAAGAGCTTATTTAGACAGTAAATAATAATTTTTTTATAATTAATTTTTTTAAATGATGATTCTAAAAATTTAATTTATTTTTAGGTAAAGGTGATATGAATTATATTCTTGAAGCAGTACCTTTCACAAATTGCGAAGAAGAGCCCAGACTTCATTCCATCATAAGAGATCTCATAGAGAAAGGAGAAGTTCCTGAATATAAACAATTCACAGAAGAAGATGAGAAAAAGAGATTAAGAAGAAAAAGAAGGGTAATGTATACATTATAACATTTTTATAATACTCAATCGAATTCTGAGCATAATTTCCAAAATAAGGATTTTACTATTTTAATTTTTAAGTAGATGAAGTAAGAAAAAAATCCCTAGGATTTTTATCTCTAGTCAAACTAGTCAAATAATTTTAAAATTATTTATAATATAAAATTTGATGAATTGTTTTACTTTCTCTTTGAATTTGAGCTAATTGCAGTATCATTTTTATAAATTATACTGATGCTTCATATTTTTAAATCTAGAAAAACAATTTTTAAAATTTATTTCATTGTATTTCTGACAAATTTTTAACATTTTGAATATTGCTGCAAGTTGTAATCACTAAAAATTGTCTAATTGAATTGCTTGAAACAAACAAATAAGTTTCAGATAAGGATAGTTTGTTAAATACAGATAAATCTAGTATCATTTTTATTGACTTTTGAAAATTATGTTATTTTTGTTTTTCAAATTATTTCTTATCTCGTTACTAAAATTAAGAAAGGTCAAACAATTAAATAATTCTTCTTGCGTTAAAAACAACTATTTATAATTACAATTAACTATCAAAAATAGTGAGAGAAAGTATATTATACATCAAAATTTTCAACCATTTCTAATTTTTATAATAAATGACATTACTTTATTGACTTTCTTACGTAAACATTGAATATGTACGAAAAACGAGTGAATTAACGCTACATAAACTAACTGCGCCAAGTTTTTTGCGCATCGTTTTTGACTTACTCCCGTTCTGTTCCCCTTATTTTTGTTTAATAAGCCAAACAAGCGATAATGCACGGAATGACGTACATTCGAAATTAATTACAATCGAAATAATAATACTTTTGAAACAAATTCAAATTTCCAAAAGTAAAATTTTTCGAAACCAATGATATTATAAGAATAGAGCACAGATGATTTTTCCTTTAGCTCATAAATGCGTTGTAAGAAAAGAATCTATAAAAAATGCAGAAAACCTGTTCGAGAAATATCCTTATTACTTTAATAACTTTTATATATGATATAACGTAGTTGAGGACGTAACGAAACGCAACGAAAGAGGCGTTGTTCATATTCATAAGTATTGAATATTACTGATTTCGTAATGAAAAATGGATTGAACAATCAATTGATCTTTTGATGATCAAGTTTACTTCGAAGTAGAGAACCATCTCGTGTAAAAACTCAAAACTAGTCGCAAAAATTAGCATCTTATTTTAGTTGAGACTCTATGTGTAAATAGTTTTTAAAATAATATTTTTAAGCTAGAGATCTCTAATAGCAAAATATATTCTTTCAATTGAATATCTTTTCTCATAATGATAATGAAATTAGTGGGAATATAATTTACCCGATTTTTCTTATTTATTCGTATTATTTCTTACGCAATTTACAAATAAAAACAAAAAAATCAAAACCATACTCTTCCTTCGGGACAAAGGAAAAAATTGTTTTCTTCGCATCTGTGGAGAAGGAATGCTCTTACAAATGTGTTGGTTTCTCCTCGAGTGTCACGATAAGTACGTGCAGAAATTGCATTTTTCTTACCGCTGTGAGAAATCTATGAGATGTGTACTAATGAGGAAAATATCGTTGGAATTGCTTTTGTTCATTTTATTTTTCAATAAACGCAACTCGCTACGATTAAATAAATAGGATAGTTTTTAAATGTACGTATTTTGTCGAAAAGTAGTATTGTATTTTTTCTCTGTATTTTTCGATCTCCGGTCGTAAAGGGTAATCCTTACCTCGTAACGCACGAAGCAGCTCGAGTCCTAGATTCATCCACGAAATATCCCGACAACATTGATTTCTCTCCCGCAATACACCGTCCTTGACACTATCGTCGAATTTCGAATGTGATATTGCCGCTATGTATTTGGTCAAGTTTTGTTTTGTGAATCTTAATTTTTTTCGAAACAATTTAACCGCATTTCTCGAATGTCGATCCGTTGTTGTTTTTTGTCGTATTCTCGATTTTTCAATTAAAAAGGGTCTCGCCACACGCTCGAGTTACTTTTCGCTAGGAAAAAAAAACGGGTCAGGAGTTCATTTCGTCCGCTATGACATTCCATAAATTTTTCTTGTTTATACTTGCACTTATTCGAGTTTATATGGGTGAAAAAAAAGTCTGACGTGTAAGAGATATCGACGGGTCGAGGAAATGGCTTCCTCGAAACGCGATACATTCTTAAGTAAAAAATACGAAAACGCGGAAAACTCATCGGCCAGGTATAAAACGTCTTGTCAGTTTACGTTCGCTCGCATGTTTACACGTTGCAAGTACGATCACGAAAGTCTCTCGGGGGGTAAAATCATGGATCCGCTCCATATTTTCATCCTACTATTTAGTTTTCACAGTCGCGAGCAAAATGAATAAAATAAAGAGTGTACACCGAGAGGGATATTTCTTGATGTAGAGCTTGCGATAAGTCATGAATCGAGTCGTATCGTGATTCGAAACATAGAAGGAGAGAGTCGAGCGCAAATGTATTATACGCATTGCAGTCGACACTGCGCACGAATGTTCGAAAGCTCTTTCTCTCTTCGCAATGGCTCGAAAAAAAAATCACCGTTCACGAAGAGGGTATAGGGTCGATTGGCATGTAGGTGTGTCGTGCGGGGCATATATATACGATGGTTGCAGCAGTCGCAGGACACAGAAGTGTCCGAGTATCGTCGGGGTGCGGGTAAGCAGCAGCACGAGGCGCTGAAAAGCTATAGGGCACAAAAGCTCTACCTCGCCCAGCACGTCTGTCGGGCGCTATACTAAACGGAGACCTGCATATAGGCGCAGCAACAGCCAAGGCAAGAGCTTCACCATTATACGCTGTGCATTGTATACGCTGGCGTCGACGCGGGCGCGCTTACTTAGACTTGCGTCGTCGGCGCTGCTCCGGTGGAGGGGCGCTCGCGCCAATAAATGAACGGGTGACGGCCACGGCTGGCTCAGTTACCCAGTGTGCACTTGTACCGTGCGCCAGTGCCATCCATCGCATCCGATCCGCGTATACGAGCGCGCGCGAGAAGAGAAGCAGCAGCTGCTCTCGTGTAATATACGCGCGCCCGCGCGAGTGTCTCAGAGTGTGAACCTCGTAAAAAAGCACAAGTTTCGAGTCGGTGCAAGCTGACCGAGTAAAAAAGGTTCGATCGTGTGAAGTGTGTGTGCATCGTTGAAAAAATGAAGCAGCTGCTGGTGCTGCTGCTGGCGACGGTGCTGGTGTCGGTGCTGGCCCAGCGAGCCGAGGCCGCCTGCCAGGAGGTCGAGAATCGCGACCTAATTGAGTGGCGCTGCGAGGGCGGCGCCATCGACGACCTGCTCCAGGTGCCCAACAACGTGGAGAAGCTGCGCGTCAGCCAGATGAACGTGGGCCGACTCGACGGCTCGCTGCTCTCGCGCTTCTCCAACAATCTGCTCGTGCTGTCGTGCTCGCACTGCGGCATCGGCGAGATCGACGACCGGACCTTCCGCGACCTCGGCAATCTCCAGCAGCTGAGCCTCGACAACAACAAGCTGCGCGAGGTGCGTGCCGCCTGGTTCCAGGGCCTCGTCTATCTGACCTTCCTCGATCTCAATTACAACGAGATCGAGCGGCTGGACGGCAACGTGCTCGCCGAGCTGCCCGGCCTCGTCGATCTGCGACTCTCCGGCAACAAGCTGCAGTGCCTCGACCTGCAGGCCATGTCGAGTCTGCGCTCGCTCCAGCGCGTCTACGTCAACGAGAATCCGGACTTCGGCTGTCCGAACGCGCTGCGCGACTTTCTGCGCGAGCGCGAGATCGACTTCGAGCCCGATCCCAGCTGGGAGCATCAACCGATCGATCGGATCTTCGTCGCCCGGCCGTACACGGGTGGCCACTCGTTTCCGCCTCCGAGCCCGACGCCGATGATACCCACGACGCACGGGCCCGTCGTGTCGTTCTCCGATTTCACCGAGCCCCCGAGGACTCTGCCGCCGAGACCAGCGCCGACCAATCCGCCGCCGCCGTCTTGGGGCCCGAGCACGCCCGGTAACTACGAGATCAAGCCGACCATGTACGACCCTCTCAACGTCACCACTACCATGAAAGTCATGATAGCCGGTCATCAGCAACAGCAACAGCAGCAGAAATTGACGACCGAGCCGCCCAACAAGTCCTCGAGTTATAGGAGCTTGCCCTCCTGGACACTGACACTAGTCATCCCCTCGTTGCTCTGCTTGTTGTCGGATCGTCGCCGCTGAAGAACTCCACACACCGACAGTATTACACGTTCTCGATGTTATTCCATAGCTAAACTGCGCTTACGAGTGTCTTATTATACATATATATACATGGGCTCGAGTTCTTGTGCATACCCAGCCGCGCCTTCGTATACATAATATAAATTATATACGTATATAAATATAGTGTTACTTGCATTGTTGTTTTGTCAGCGTTGAAATCTTTCGCCGCCGCTGCTGTTGCTGTTTGCTGCTACTAGTGCTGATGTCGTGATTGTTGTTGAACGACACTATGATGTATAATGTATTAATTTTTATTTCAATGTGCTTCAAAAAAAGCAGCGGGGATGCGTGTGTGCGTGTGTATGTGCGCGCGAGTTTTGAACCGAAAAGTGATCAACCGAATTCGACCTCGTAGCGTTTCCGATCCGAGCGGCTATCTTTAAACGACGTACGGAAGTCTCAATTTAGTGTAAAGCCAGCTTATAGACTTCGTTATTTATTTAAAAGTAGCGAGCCCTGTACCGGCAATCAATAGGCGCTTTCCATTGTTTTTTCCTTCAATCTTAGACATGTAGGAACACGTCTTAAAATCGTTAAAAGTCAGGCAGTCATAATACACTTGTGCAGTGTTTGAATGGTCAATCGGTATGCGTTGATTCCTCAAATTTATGTCAAGAGAATGGATAAACGAACTGCTATATCGCTTCTCGTAAATGCAAGATCGGCCTAAGCTTGCTCCGAAATGATCGTAAAAATATATTAAATTAATTAATGAATGTTTGTAGTTTACTACTGCGAGCGAGTAGTAGCCAAAGAGTCAAATATCTTAAGTACATTAATCAGTTATTTTGTAAAATACATATGTTATAAAAAATATTTAAATTCGATCAATGTAACTTTGCTAATATCATGCGACATAGTTGAAATTTAAGCATAATAACGTAAATTAAATTCTATTAGAACCTGGTATTAATCGTTCAAGTTTTACAAAAAATTAAAATTCATAAGAAAACACTTTAATCTTACTTTTGCAATTAAGTAATTTAAAGAATGTTACAATTAACAGCTTTTTTAAATTCCATCATTTTGTACAATTTCATTGGTTCCTAAACTAGGATTGGTGGTAATTATCTGGTTTGTTGTTGACAATTAAAAAAAATGTTAAAGTAAAGTAAATGTTAAATTAAATTAAATGAATATAGAGAACAATACAAAGGAAAAAGGACATTTTGTCAATATTTTTTAGCTCTTTTGCACCAAATGATAAATCGATATTTTATATCATAATTAGTAAATTGTGAAATACTTGTTGCGCATAATCAAATATTTTATTAAATGTTTTGCACAATTTAATATATAATAATATTAATATAATATATAATAATTAAAAAGCTTTGCATGAGCATAGTGTATAATATAAATTATAGATGAATAAGTTAGTAGATGTAATAACTGTAATTAAATTCGCGAGTCACGTTAATTAGTGTACTACACTTATATCATTACAAATGTACAATATCCTTGTATATTTTTATGTGGAGTGCGACATAACTTTCAATGTGTCATGATATAATTATGATATATATTTTTGTATCACGTTATAACACGCGGCAAAAAAAGGCTTGCGCAGGGCATTTATGAATGAAAAAAAAGAAGTTTATATTGTTAACAGCAGGATGATATGATAAGCTTTTTCTTGGAAAACACAGAAAGTGAAGGATTGTGAGTGTATAAGTATGTAAGACGAGTGTGTACTATATATCTTATTACCCAGTTGGTTCGCGTTAACAAAAATGCCAGGGAGACTGTGTTGGACATGATGCTGTTTAATCGAGGCAAAGCCTTCAAAGAGCAAAAAACCCAAGGAATAAATACACGAGCGAGAGATGAGCGACACAACTATTATTACGGCTGCTGCTGCTGCTGGCAGGCCGATGATTAGCTCTAGCTACATAACGCGCGTTATCTTCGCATTTGTGCAGCTTGAGATCGCCCTTACATAAGCTTTTGATATAGTCTCTTTGATGTTTTTGTAGTTAAGTTTTGGTTTCGAGCGGGACTAGATTGCTCGAGCCTCGCGCTCGCTCTTGATGCTGCAAAAACTCGCGACCGATCGCGCTCGTTTGTGCATCGGCTGTAACGCGCCAGCACTTCAGTACGTACCATTAAATTTTACTACGATTCTCAGATTTGCGCGAGCGCCGCGCGCGACTTGAAACGAATATTTTGTCGCCGATGTTATAACTACTCACGCTGCAAAATGCCTTTATATTGACTGCATCGAACATCGGAGCGCCTATATACACACGATCGCTTCAATAAGCCATACTGCCCGACCAACTCGTATTTATCTATTATAAGTGTTAATAATTTGCGTTTTGGTTACGCAGATACGTCTACGAGTGCGAGCATTTTTCATTAACGTACCTTTGAATAATGCCCGCGCATGTGCGCTACTTGCTGCGATTAAGAAAAAAAAAAGAACGGACAATTTTCTTATTTGATTTAAAAGTTGCGAAATAATTCAACAGACGGTTTGTTTGCATACCACTGCTGTGCTTATGTATCTACGAACTGACTTCGAAAGTCAACAAAAGTAACGACGATAGACTTGTAAAGTTGAAGAGGTTTAAAAATGTAATTTTTAACTCGATCTATTCTCAACTCTTCGGAAAAAAGTGACCTAGATATAGTCTCATAATGGAATTCAAAAATGTTGTTAATTACAGAGTTTTTTTGCGTATTAATTTTCACACATCTTGCACAATAATTGGTGGTACATAATGCCTCATGAATTGACACATGTTCTTATTCCTTAAGCGTTTTGATGTTTGAACAAAGAAAAACACTCGCAAAGCTGTTACTATCATCATTTTTATTATTGGGACAATGAACATTTTTTTAAATCAATTTTATTATAAAGTTTTCGTAGAGTGCTGATGTTTAATCCAAGAAAAAGATTATTTACAATAAAATCAAGTTTTACGAAACAAACTCTTTGAATCTTACTTTACCTCTACTTTTATATTATATACTCGCCTATTATGAGGCTACATTGCTTCAAATTGAGTTACATAAGAAAATCTTTGATTTCTATCTGTTGTCCGCATGTAGAAAGAAAGACAAATTAAGAGCAACTTTTTTCCCAGACGACGTTGTATTCGTGCCTGCGCGTAGATGCAATCGTCTACACCGTTCGTACCGCAAATTTAAAATATCATCCAAATTATCTTTTTCGATCGTCTCGATGATTTTCGCGCGACGAATGCGACGCTCAGGCGACAGTTTCCACCGGCGCTGACCGTATAACGATCACAAAACGACGTGGTGGCACTCGCTCGAGTGGCTATTAATTCCGAATAACGGGGTAAGTAGGATGTCATGTTTCAGCGACATGTGAGCTTGCGTGCGCGCGTAGATTCGCAATGCGTTCTCCTATCCGAGCCTTGATGCTCTACAGAACCTTGTGTCTGTAAAATATTTAGTCTAGTTTACAAGTTCATCGAGCGTAATAATAACGAAGCCAATAAAACGCGTTGGATTGTACGAGACCCATGTGTGGATTATAATCTTTACATCACCGTTTGTAAATAGAAAGGAAAAGAAGCAAGTAGGAATTTTCGATAAACCTATCCGAATTTCCGTGCTTGAAAGTTTTATTGTTTACCAAATATACACCGGCTTATAACGTCGACGTCGACGTCGTCGTCGGCTACTTGCCAAGCTCGACACTTATATCCGACAAAAGTTCGAATGAGAAATATTTTTACATACCAAATAGTTTCTTCTACGTATAAAAGTTCAAGAATACAATACGGTACCTCACCTCTCGGCACTACGACACAGAAATGCGACAGTCTCATCGAAAGCCAACACACACACACATACACGAGTCAATGACCACTCGGAGCCTCTACTCGTATTATAACGATTCAGCTATATACGTACCCCCTCGTATGCACGCACAGATATTGCACGCGCGACCCAGTTATGTCGTCAACAGCAGAATATGGCGCACACGATAGTGAAAAATTCAAAATATTAAATTATTCAAAAAGTTGGAAAATAACACCCGATGCACAGAGGAGGTTTCTATAAGTCCAATGAGCGCGCCTCTGCCATATAAAACTGCGCTCGCGTTGTTCCAGCTTGTCGATCTTTTATTGCTTGCAGCAGCAGCGCATACATATTATAGTATAATATTCATATCGCCCAACGCACGAGTGGAAAACTTGTGCGCGTATATTTGCGCGATACGTATATAAAATAATCCGTGCTCCCATTGTCATCGGGCGATCGCAACTCGAGGTACATGTATATATAGGAGCATTATAGAGTTGTAGCAGTAGTTTTATTACGTAACGACCTTCGCCAAGTGGCCCAGAGGCATATGGAGAGCAAGAGCAAACGTTGAACGAAACGAACGGCTGCAGCTGCAGCTACGCTAGCAGCAGCTAGGCAAACGTTAGCGCGTGCGCGCGCGCGCGGATCCTCGTGCCAAGATCAGCCCGTTCTTTGGCGTATACATATGCATGTGTGTATATAATACAAAGATTTATGATGATCGTGTCATCCACAGTTTTGTTGACTCTTTTTTTCTCCTCTTGCTCGAAAAGCACGTGGTAAATCGACGGAAAAAACGCTCATTGTGAATTATTCGCGTTCGACGATCGCCAGCGAGCTCATTAGCACATTCATATTAATATATTCTAGTGCGCCTCGTCTAATTCATCTTTATATGCAAATGATAAGCCAATGATTGAGGCTATTTTTGATCCAGCACTCGAGCTATGCGTTTTGTTCTAAAATGATGAATGAGCGAGTGCTAAGAACGAGCAATAAGTTAGTCTAATAATTTTGGCTGTCGATATGTATGGTAACGCGAGGCTGCAGTGTGTAATAGAGCATCAGAATCGCAAGCTCATCCGTAAATCTTGGGAAAACAACGCCATCGCTTAAATATGCATTCATGATCGCACTACTGGTGCAGTTGGTAGAAACGAGTTTTAGATTTGCTCATACAGCTCCAATGGCTTTTAATTCTTTTCGTGAATCATCCGCATTCTAATAACCCGCGGGAGAGCAGAACAATGCCGAGCTTTAACAACTTGAGATTTTAAAAAACAAGTGTTTAAAATTAATAATAGAAATGATTGCTCTTTCAATTTTAGACAGCTTCGATATATATCCCGAATGTGCATAGCGCGTAGGAGCGAATAAAGCTTTCGAATGCAGCTTATGCCAACCCCCCCGACAGCTCGCGCGCGTCGAGCTTGAAGAAAAAGCTCCGACGACCGAGCGCCGAATGGTATAGAGGGCGGCGCCGCTGCCGTGCGCAATAATCCACTGTACGGCATTATAGAATGTATACACATACATATAGCGCGGGTCGAGTGAGAGAGATCGTTTATTATTGCTAGACGCGCCTCGGATATATACAAAGCATCCCAAATGCCAAGATGACATGCTCATCAAACTATCTCTCACGCGCTCGCTCGAGTCGACAGTTTGTTATGAAAAAGCTGGGTCAGATATGGAGGCTCGACCAACGTGTATTAGATCACAGCGAAATAGATTCAAATAAATATTGCCAAGAACTAAAATAGGAATAATGAAATTTGGGACTCTGCACCGTATATTCCACATCCGCCCTTTTCTTTTGGTACTCGTTGCTTTTTTGTCCGTGCTCTGTATAATCGGTAGCCCGAAAGATATTCAAAATTAAAAACTCCACGACGAGCTCTGCTGCAGTCGAACGCGATAAAAAATTCAATTCAAACATTGCAAATTTTATAGCATTCGTCATAAAATTCCCTCCGCAATGAATCGATCGATGCGATCGTCTGAAACGCGCATCGTGAAAAACTGAAGAGAAAGACCAACGCCTGTGCTCGCCGACACGCGCGCATAGTGCTGCAGTAGCAGCAGTCGAGCTTGTTTGTTTCGGAACGTGCACCGCGTGCGCGCGGCCTCTCGGCCGCAGAACTCCTCTGTATTCCTACAGTGCAGCAGCGTCGTATAAGTAAATGCCATTTGAAAGTCTAAACTCGTACGTGTGCTCGCGCCTTCGGGCACGCGCGCGCGCGCGCGCGGAGATGAGAAGGGAAGGCGACTGCGGCGCGGTATAGGTGTGCAGCAGCGCGCGCCTAGACTATATAGCGCTGCAGTGCGCACGTATTACACATGTAACTCGGAGTGTCACGGCGATTGCGAAAACGTCCGATAAATTGCAAGTGAAGGAGAGACCCATTTGCGCGGGAGGTTCTCCGTCTCTGTCTCTCTCATCTATGCGTCGTCGTCGTCGTCGTCGTCGTCGTCGTTGTGGCAACCATTTGCCTCGTGCGGTATATAACATCTTGATACGTATTACGTGGACCAGAAGTGCTCGTACCGCGACTAAGCTCTTCCATTGTTTATAGAATTCATTCACTAACTCACGGTGAATCGTATACACTGCGTTTACGAAAAAAATTAAAAAGATTTACTTTCTAATGTAAATTGTTTACAATCGATGCTAAATAAGTTGATTGAGGTACATGAAAGCAAAATTGAAAATTGTCGAAACTTTCTTCCTTCTCCGATTACTCGGTCGCGATACCGCGAAAATTTATTGGCATTATCTATGAAAATCGAACGTCATCTACACACGGCACGGCTAGCGGTGCAAGTTCCACTTTCGAGGTCGAGCGTGCCTCGAGCATATTGAAAACTGCGCGCGCGCGCGCGCGCGGGTCCTGATATAGATGCGGTTGACTTTCGTGTGTACCAGCAATCAAGAACAATAGCGCACGAGGCGCCAGCTATCAATGATTTGTTGTTATAATACCCGAGATAGTTTCTGTCGATTATAATTTATGTGTACCGTAATGCTGGAATACGAGTTTCTTGAATCGACTGTACGCGATTCATGCGCAATTTTTATTAAACGAATAATCACACAGTATAATATGTGAGTCGAAGCATCGAGGTCTCCGCGATCTTTCATCAGCGACTCGCATTTTTACGAGCATTTCTTAATAATTTTAATGCGAATGCAAAACTTCATCTATACTTGGACGTTTTTTTTTACGATTTGAGCAATATCGCATTGAGCTTTTCGAGCTTTTGAGAAAAACATCGTGTAATTGATTTATTTTTTGTACGATTGAATCTACTTTTAAACATGTAGTTTCTTAGAGATGATCTTTTAAATCAAAAAGCACACGTTTCTCTACCAACATTTATCATAACGATTACAAATTGGAGTAATAATAGTCTTTTTTAATATTATGAGAGAGTAACGAGAGATGACTGTAACTTAGAGTTAGCTTTGATTTGTCGATCTTTTAAAATTTTTTAAAAATAAAAAAGTTTACTCAAGTTTGCGTAACTGTTGGTCGCCAGTAGACTAATACTTAAAGATAATTATTCTAATGAGTTTCAAGATATTTGTTATTAATAGCATATGTCGATATTGATCTTCCATAGCGCAAGGCGGTGACGAACCGGTAAAACAATGCTATTATGTTCATTGTTTTATTTTGTAATTTACATTGTAAAATCGTAAGTATCGCTTAATTAGCACTATTTAAATAGTTGAAAGTTGATATCATTTTTACATACATCAAGTTTGAAGGCACAGTGTAAAAGTAATTTCAAAATTGTATGCTTAAATGGTGTGATGTTTGCTCTGAATTCAGGTTTAATATGAGCTTCAAGGAAAGATTCATAAAGATCATATCTTTTCATAGAGTGCAATTAGATAGTTAAAAAAAAGATGAACAGTTATAAAACGCTTTATTATAAATAAGAGAGTCACCAGGTTAAGGAAGTGTCAAAGCCACAGGGACAACATGAAAATTTCAAATGAGAAGTTGTCTTCGAAATTTCATCGATCAATTTTCTACGAATTCACTTTTCATCATTTACTCTGACTTTGACATTCTTGTCGGAGCATTAAAAAAAAAAGAGAGAGAAACTGTTCGAACTTGGACTCCCACGTGCACGGCAAACGTAAACGCGCAATCGTAATGTCATTCGGCGAATAAAGAATCTCTCTATAAGACTACACGCAGAGCGAAGATACATAATTCAGTATTATTTTCAGCGCGCAGAAGCGCGCATTTTCATCGCTGATGCGCAGATGAAGGATAACGCGCTCCAAGAGTTTTCAGCAAACCAGACGCTACTCCCATAATATTAGCAGCGTATGTAACGTATGTGCGTGCGTGTGTGTGTGTGTGTGTGTGTGTGTGTGTGTGTGTGTGTGTGAGTATACGAAGACGATCCGCAAGTGGCAATAGCCTTTGGCGTTGCATGCGCGGCGCGCATCGCGATTAACCGCACGCTTGCATACGCAAACACGCAACGGGGCAACGCAACGCGCGCATATATGTATGTGCAGGAGCTCTCGTGTGCTGCTGCTGCTGCCGTCGCCGCCGCTGCCGCTCGCCCGAGCAATAGTAATAGTAACAATAATTGTTGTAATGATAGAGCTAAGAGCAATATGCACGAATGCCGACTACGACGACGCCAGCGCACGGCAAGACGTGCAGAGTCGCGCTCTGCTCTCGAGCGGAGGGAGATATCTAGCTAGCCGCACCAGCTTATGATATAGCAAGAAAGGGCCTTGTACTTACTCTTGTTTACAGTATAAGATGGAGAGAGAGAGAGAGAGAGAGAGAGAGATATAGACATTGCCATCAGGCAGAGAGATAGCCGCGCTCGCGCGAGGCAATTGGAATTCTTCGACAGTGACGCACCCAAGAGAGCGAGCGATCGCTCGCGCTCCGGGATTGTTGCATAATAAATTGATCGGCGGCCTGCACGCGCACACTATACCATGCGCGCATATAATCGATGTATATAGCCCCATATACAGTACATATACACGCGGCGGCGGCGGCGGCAGCAGCAGCCGTTAGTCTCGCATCGTGGATATATACGCGCCGCGTTTATTCGCTCCGCACTCCGCCACCACCACCACCACTACCGCTGCATCGAGAGACAGATCGCGTAAACATTGCTGCGCGTGATATAGATATGGATATACTTCACATCCGTAGGGCTATCGCGTATGCATGCTGTGGATGATACGCATGCAGCTACGTGGGATTCGATACACGGATCCGCGCTCGATGCAGCATGGATGCGCGAGCAAGTGCCTCCGTCCGCGACATATATATACGTCGCTCTTATACTCGAACGCGTATCGTGCAGAAAAAAAGCCTATAAAATACATCCTTCGCGCCCTCGTATACAGTACATTACAATAATCACTGCGTTCGACGAACCAGCTCTATACGCGCGATACAAGTGAACATATACATGTAGAAAGACTCGCGCGCGTCCGTGCAAGTGTGCGCGCAATGTGCATTATAGATTATAAATCCGCGAGATCGGCATCGGCGCGACCGCGACGACGTCACTCTCACTTTGTCATGCTGCGCACGAGAGATGCCCATATGCGCACGCGTTGCAAGTATATCTAATGCATCGTTCGTATAACGGAAAGTGCGCTCCGATTTTTTTTTCTCGAAGCGCGAACTATAGCCACGCGGCCAATATTTATTATACGGTCAGCTTTCTTCATTTAGTTCACGTCATTCGTTCGTCTTGGTGAGTGAAATTCGACGTGCTGCAGAGTCGGCGTGGCTTATATACATGTACTATAGAAACCATTGATTCCAATCGAAAGACTGTATAGCCATGCCTAACAAACCAAATGTAGTGCTATATATATATTTTCCTCTATCTCATAAGTCGAGCTTTTTATTATTCTTTTCTACCTCTATCCGCGTCGAATTTCACGCCTTTAATTTCAGAAACTTCCAACGCGTCGGGGGATTATATAGGTCGGACGAAGCGTACGAACTCGTTTTTCTAAAGGGCTGGGCCACACGAGTTCCTCGTGCACTTCTTATTTCCTCGTGCATCATCCACTAATAATATGCATCGCGCCCAACCTACCGACTTTAATTCATTGCTCCGCGCGGATAGGCGCGCAAGTGGATTAGTTCAATCTCGTTGCGGAGTTCTGCTGCTTGCTTCAAGCGCGCGTTTACTATAGCGCGCTTTTCTTGTATTTACGTGTGCGTAAGAGCTTCTGGCGAATCAACGGGGCGAATTCCCGATAGCCAAAACCCACCGACGCACTGCACTGCTTCAAACACTTCGCGGCTAACTTTATTTTCAGCCTTTGAATTTTCCTTTATGTTTTCAATACATATAATATTTACCGAGAAGCTCAGTAACATAGTATCTCTATCTCTACAACTATAAACTGTGATTCTTTTTCCATCGATCTTCTCGGAAATTTGTATACTATCTCTCTCTCTCTTTCTGTCCTAAAACAATGATCGAGAGAAAATATTATCGTTTCAATCTGTATATATCTGAAAGTTGGCTTGCCAGTTTCAATAACATTGAAATTGATCATTGTAGACGTATCCTGTTGCCGCTTCATTTGAGTTCATTGAATCCAATCATCGATATGCGTACGATGACCAATAAATTGCATTTACAAAAATATATTTTGTCTTATGACAATAAATAATCGAACCATCGAACTTAACTTGCATACATAGCATATATCGTATGAAAATAATAACAAGTATTTGAAATTAGCTTTTTTATTAATCAATTATCTTTCTTTTTCAAAAATTAACTTTAAACTAAAATCTAACATTTATACTTCTAATTATTTTCATCGATTCATTTTTCTAGAATAATTATTTCCATAATTTTAAAACTTATTTTATGTAACCCAGTGGAGAATAGAAGATTTTCCGGTGCTCTTGAGTCTCAAGGTGATTAGATACATATTTCTGTTCTGGAGGAATTATAAATCTAGTTCATTCAAACTATTATCTTGAACCTTTTAAAGCATCGACATTAAAGTACACCTACGCAACTGAGATCTATTTATTTCTAGATTGAAATTTTTATTATTTCTGCCGCAGAATTTATTGGTTTATAGAACAAGCCAGTTAACCGACGTAAGTTATGCAAGATACAAATGAACCATTTGTTTTTCGAGTCACGCGGTATATTTTGTTTAATTGAGCATTCAACTGCGCGATGAATCTATTCATAATTTGGATCTCTCAATTTATATTTTATACAGACAAAAATTTAAATAAAATAATAAAAATTCAATTATCAATCAATGCTTTCATGTTTTCACATAATTTAAATGAAGGCAATTGAATTAGTGCGAAAGTTAAGAAATGCTACTACTACCTATCGTCCAGCAAACACGTTTCAAATTACACCCAGACCGTATCGTTGTAAATAGAGCATACTTAATAAATTGCTACGCAATTGGTATTTAAATCGCCTACTGCTACACAGATCGTCTTTGCAAGGAACAAGCAATTGAAAGGAAACGTGTGAAAATCTCAATCTTTATCGCCTTTATCATCGCTACGCGCGCACGAGTCGTCGCAGCTTCTGTCTATTGGCATAATTTCGCAATTCTCTCACCACACGTCCGAGTAGCGAACCGAGAAGCTTTTCTCGGTCACATGTATAGCGTATGTACATCAAATCTTTGCCAGAAATATACAAATACCAGGTCGAGTCTATCGCTTTTGCCGCCTCTTTTTGTTCGCCCAGCTAGTAAAATTTGTACTTGCGACGACGCACAAGTCGTATAACTTACTTTTCGGGCTGGCTCCAAAGAGTTTATGTGCCGAAAGTTGAGATTGCCTCTACAACTTACCGGTTTTATTGATGCATGAAATAATCTTGAGTGATACACTTCAATTTATCTCGATAAAAAACTTTGAATTTCTAAAATTTTTAATATAATTTTTAAAGTTTATTCGCTGATTAACTTGAATGAAATTTTACATGAATCCTTGACTATCTGTGCTTTTTTAGCTAGTTTCATTCATTGTTCTCCTTGCTCATATAAATTAATTATGCTGGATTCTTGGGAATAAATCTTCAAGTCAATGTAAGACTTTGAGTAAACGCAGTCTTCTAGCTGCCCTATATTGCTAGTGCTCTCTTTCTATAAATGTTTACTAACTAAATATCAGTCAACAACGATTAAAGTTTATAAATAGTATATTTTTAATTCCCGTTTGTAAAATGAAATGTAATATGGGAAAGCTTTAAAAAGTAGATAATGTGTAATTATATTACGTAAAAAACATCTTTCTAAAATACAGTTACCTATAAGTACTAGCAATTAGTAATGATTTCAATACAATAAACTCATTTATCTTATTTTGTTAAATAGTTTTTAAAATCTTGAAATATATCGGTATAAATGATTAAAAAAAAATATAGATTTTTTCAATAATGTTATCTTATACATTATGCCATTTTTTGAATGTTCATTAAATTTCATTTTAATTGTAATGTTTCAGTGGGAGCAAGAAGCTAAAGCAGCTGAAGATTTAGATAAAATGCGAAAAATTGAAAAAGAAGATTTCGGAGACGACTTGGCTCTTTCCATTATAAATAAAAATAAGGCAAGAGCTGCAGAATCTAATAACTTTTTTGATTCTCTCATAAATAAATATGCAAAAGCCGCGGAAAAACCCAAAAAGAAAACTAACACAAGGACTACTAGATCGAGCAGTAGAAAAAACAATTAGGAAATCAGTTAGTTCTATAATAGTTCTAATATACTGACAATTCAATATTTGAAAAAATTGTTTCATATTAAATTGTTCGTTATGAATCTAAAGTTTGTAATAATAGATAAGATTTAATCTTTTTTATTTTAGCCAAATTTTTCGTAGGCAATTGTTTAATCGAAAATTACATATGCCAATAACAAAACTTTTTGTCAAATTTAAATGAATTACAGACAATGGTTTACTATAAAATCATTTCTAGTGAAATATCAATTTTAGAATAATTCCCTCAAAAGTTATCAAAATTTTATAACATATACAATTTAATTCCAAAAGTGCTTTGAACGTCATCAAAATGCTCTTATTCTTCAACAAATACGTCAACAATTCAAGAATACTCAAGTTATCTATTAGCGTATCACGTCAAGTTGTAGAATAGAAAAACATGTACTTTGAAAAAGTTACGTCTCTATTTTTGTGTAACTCCGTTTTTTATTGTTTTTTTAAGAATCAGTTGAAATTTATTTTTTGATAGACATAAATTTAAATAAAATAGATAGTATTGTAAAAAAAACTTTTTTGCAATAAAATATTTTTTGCATTAATCAAAGTATTCAAAATCTCATTCAGTTGTCAACTTCTCAATATATGACGAGTATAATTTTTTTTATTTATTAATGTTTAAAGTACCCACGGGAGTTTTAATTTATCTACATGTAGTACAAAGTTGTAATATCGGTAACACTTTACTTTTCACCGTCGATAACTGTATACGCTGCCTTGCCTTATCATGTTAAATTGGAACTTGAGTTTAAGATTTTCAACGAGACAATAATGCCTTGACTTATTTTCATTTTGTAAATTTCGTATATAATTTATCCCACATGCTCATTTTTTATGACATTGAAGTATTATTTTTTTTTGACAATAATTAAAAATTGAAATAATTTAATTGCCCAATAACTTTGCAATCGTATATTTTGAATATAAAGTCAATACAACCAGATTTTCGCAGTTTTCAAGGACAAACAAAAAGAACAATTCAATTGTTAAATTAATTTTCTTTTCGTACAAGTAAGTATTGAGTGTACTGGTCTCAAAATATTCTTCATCCTAGAACTGAAATAAAGCTAATAACGTAACGATTCGTAAAAAAATTATTACGAATAGAAATCGCTCTATAGATTATGCGCTCACTTTCGAAAGCATAGAAATATAAATTGATGATATTGTTAAACATGAGATATCTGAAATGCATCATAAATATTTCTCATAATGTCTCATGAATTGACTCATTTTTATTATTGGGACGCTGAAAATGTTTTCAAATGAATTATTATTATAAAGCTTTCGTAAAGTGCCGGCGTTTAATTGTTTTTAAAATTATTTACGAATATCAAAATCCGGTATACACAAAACTTAAGTTTCGTTTCAAATAATAATAAAATAATTATAATAACGAGCGAACATTTACGACTAGGGTATATCGTTATTATGTGTTGCGTGTTTAACGAAAATCTATTTGTAATTAGTATCATATTTCACGCTTACGAAGGAAGATCAAAAATATCTACCATGGCTGTTGCTGTAGTTGTAAAATTTCCAAGCCAATATTATGACCCACCAAAATTCGTTCGATTCAGTTTCTCTGTCAACGGAGAACTTGAAATAATCCAGTTGCTCTTGGTGGAGACTCAAGAAATCGGGAGCCAAATTGATTTTGATACCGTTACTGGTATTTACCATGAACGTAAAAATAATATGACGAATTTTTCTCTGAATGAACCAGATTCGTCATATAATCAATTTGTTTGTGATTTTAACAATTGGAGAGGACCAGTTAAAACTTTATACTGTGACAATAAATCATTAGATTTATACCACGTAGGACAAGGAGAAGTTGGGACAGACTTAGAGGCTATTTACGTAGGGGGCCCAACAATTAATCAGCCCCGAAGACCGGTCTCATTTGTTCCTTTCGTTTAGCTGAAAAAGGTTTGATTTCAATCATATTTAATCATCAAGTTCGCTTATCATCAAGTTTTATTTGACTAATATATATTTTTTTTATTTAGAGAGCTTAATAACGCTTTATAAAAGGTGGCATGTGTATGTATGTCTGTATGTATGTATGTGTGTTTGTATGTATGAGTTAAACAGTCACGTTACTTTTGGTAAAAAAAAATAGTACTAACTGCAGATGTCTCGTCGAAGGTACAGCACGAGGGATGCAGTGGTTCCTAGCTTGTAAAGTTGTAGAAAAATAGAAATTGTATTGTATTCGCGAATTTTAAACTCTTAGTTGTTAAGATATACATAAAATAGGATTTGCATGTTTCTTAATTTATTTTCATAAATTTAAAAATAGATTATTTACAATAAAATCAAGTTTTACGGAACAAACTCTTTGAATTTAAGTTCACCTTTACGCTTATCGAGGAGCACGCTCTGGCAAATACTATATACTCGCCTTTTACGAGGCTGTATTGCTTCAAATTAAATGACATAAGAAAATCTTTAATTCTATCTGTTGTCCGCTTGTAGAAAGAAAGAAAAATTAAGAGCAACTTTTTTCCCGCCGTTGTATTCGTGCCTGCGCGTAAATGCAATTGCATGGGTCGCGGCAGCGGTTTTAACGCGTGCGTACAGTCTCGGTTGAAAAAGCATTGCGGCTGCTGCTGCTAAGGTAGCGGAGAGTCCGCAGAATCAGAGTTGCTTTCAAAATGCTCTCGAGAGAGAAGGTAAAAAAGGAGCGAATAAGAGAAAGACAGAGAGATAAGGAGCGATGAGGAGGAAGGGAGAGATATTCTGCTCCACGCGCACTCAGAAGATGGAGAGTTAATTGAATCCAAGGCAACATATAAGTGGAATGGCTTATTGCTCTCCCTTCTTTCGCGTTCTCCCTCTTCGGGCAGTGCCGCCGCCGCCACCGCCACCGCCACCGCCGCACCAACTGTCTTGGTTTCAGCTTTTCTTATTCTTCTTTCTTTTCGCATACCTTTTGAATACGTTTTTCACCTTCTCTTTCTCTCTCTCTCTCTCTCTCTCTCTCTCTCTCTTGCTCGCTCGCTCGGCTCGACTCCTCTTCGTATCTTTCGGCTTAACTTCGCCCTTTGCTGCTGCGCGCTGACGCCGCGCGCGGCTATGTGGGTCCTGTGCTGTGCAGCCGTGTGCCGAGACCCTGACGCAGCAGCAGCAGAAACTCACAAACGAGCCATTCGGCACGTTTATTCCTTTGTCTCTGCATCAACTACCTACTTATTTTTCAGGGGTCATACTGTTACGAGAGGCAACGCAGACTGCGAGAGCTGCTTTTACTATGCTACCGCACTTTCATAAAAAACAAAACATTTATAGAGTTGGCGTGCACCTAGTTCAAATTAAAATTTAATGTTCACGATGCCTTTGCGTTTTTCGTCTTCAAAATTCATTCCACGAATTACTTGAACAATTTTGTTACTTCTTTCAAAACAAGTATATCTTGCATTTTAATGATTTAAATTGCGCAAGGAAAAATATTTGATCGCGTCTGATTGTTATTATCGTACACTTTTAGAATAATAATTTCAAATGTTCAACGGCATTTCGACATGAAAAAGTAAATTTTTGAATTAGAATCGCAAACGTGAGCCAAATTGGCGCACAAATCAAATTTATGGTAGCAGCCAATATAACTGAGGCACCGGTAGCATTCCGATCCCGAGGAACCGCGCAGTTTGTTTTTTCGATGATTTAGGCGCGATCCGCCTAGGTAAGAAGGCACGGGGGCACGGGGTAAAAGTGTAATTATATATGTAAAGCGCGGATCTCTTCTGACTTTTGTATATATTAGGAGCTTGTAAAAGTGTCGGTCTGTTAGCGCGCGCGCGCGCGGCCTCTCTGGCTCTCTCTCGCTTTTTTATATATATTATAACATGCGGCGCGCATCATGTGTGTACGCCAGGATGAAAGAATATGCGCGCGCGAGCGGAGATGCAAACTGCGGCGGGCTTCTTCCTTTCGCTCGTTGCCGTGTGTGCGTATGTGTTTCGGGCCGTTCCGAGAAAGCATCGGTCGCTGAGCAGCATGGCACCCAGCCAACAGGGTTCATTAATAATTTATTAAGTTGAAGAGTAGCGTCGTCGTCGTCGAAAAATCGGCTCTTTAATCGAAAGTGTCGGGCTTTTGCATAGGTACAAACATAGCCAGGCAGGCAGGCGCACACACAACGAGCTGTGCGAAGCAACAAGTTCGATATAAGAGGAGTATCTCTGCATCTTTTGCTGGGCTCTTTGATGACCAGCTATGATACAGCTCCAGCCAAGCGCAGGAGCTGCAGAGTCAGGTCTCTCTATATCTCTCTCTCGTCGCTCTCGAGCTGTGTATGTGTGCTGCGTGTGTGTGCCATTGCGTATGTGTTGAGGTCTCTGTGTGCCGGCGGCGACTACAGCGGCACGGCAGCTATATACGTGAGAAAAACGTCGCTGCTCCGTGTACGCCTGCTAACTCTCGGCATTTTTTTCTTACACCTTCTCTCTTTCACTCTCTCACGAGTCAGAGGATGGGTGAGAGGATACGCGTCCCGGCTAGCCTCGCACACATTCGAACGCATATATATACACGAAGACGCTCGCGCATACCAATATAGGCACCACCATGAGACCAAGTGCCGCTGAGCATCTCGAGAGTAAGCTAGTTGTGTGCTTGCTTGTGAGCAAGCTTGTCTGCATCGCCGCCGCCGTTTGCACACACACACACACACACACGGGCACGAGCCACGCTTGTATATGCAAGTACGTGCAGGTTCGTTCGCGCAAATACGCAATACACACGCATCTTTGTGTAGCAAGAGCAGCTCTCCGGACTATGCGCGCGGAGACAGCCAAGAATATGAGAGAGAAAGAGAGAGAGAGAGAGAGGATAGTTGTGGGGCTACTCTCTGCACTCTTCAGGGGGAATACAGGCCAAAAGGGATCCGTGTGGATAAGACAATGGAAGCTTGTTTTCAGTGGAGAGAGAGAGAGAGAGAGAAAGAAAGAAAGAGAGAAGCTCTGGCGACGACAAGCGTCGCGCTCTTGGGCTAAGGAAATCTGAGGATCGCGTTTGCTAAAGTACGAGGGAAAGAGAGAGAGAGGGCATAATAGACTGGAAGCGCGGAGCACGAGTCTACACGTATAAAAATGTGCGCGAGAATGCTAATACCAAACTGGTTGACTCGAGTGAGTAAATAAAAAAGGAGTAAGGATCGTAAAGCCGCGCGCCGTGTCGCCCCGTCGCGCGCTGCGTGCCATGTCGGTTCTTGCTCTATACGCCCCTGTAATCTTGCCCCGTGCTTTTAGTATAGTAAATAGTAGAAGTTGACTCTCTATTGCTAATTCGAGAGACATTCGGTAGACATTTGGTTTCCAAGAGCTCATTCTTGAACAGCGAGAGCTTATTCCGAAGCGGGTCCATGCGTGCTCAGAACCAGCTCGCCTACCTATCATCGCTATGCAAAGCAAAGCGATAATACCGACTGCAGCTGTTAATCGGTAATTAGCAACAAGACGTAGACACAATTTGAATTGACGATCATTTTTAAGAGTTCTCCCATTTTAGGATCGATTCATGTACAATGTGTAAATACCAAGAGCCTTGAAAGAAGGGTAATGCGTTAATCAGGAGTACAAGGATTCTGGACTGCGTCGGTAGCAGCAGCAGCAGCAGCAGCAGCCTCGGTCTTCTGCGGCGGGACGGTCCTGCTTGCGAATGCCACCCAGGCCGGAGCGCGTGCTCCGCGCTGTGTGGCCGCGCTCGGCAGCGCGACGGGACGCGTCGGGCCTGTCGGTTAATGTAGGCCCACCCCGGTAGAGCGCGCGCGTGCCGCGATAAGTGTGGTCCTCGGCGATGGGCTCCCCCTCGCTCTCTGCGTACGCTCTGCTGCTCTTGTATCTCAGGCCGGGCCGGGCCGCGCTCTTTCTTCTTCTTCTTCTTCTTCTTCTCTCTCTCTCTCTCTCTCTCTCTCTCTTTCTTTTTCGGGGCTTTTTGAGCTCGTCAGTGGCTGCAGTGTTGGACGTTACGCGTCGGCACTAACTGCACACTCAGCCTCTATATACACGCGGTCCCCAACACTATTTTTTCTACTCCTATTCGTCCTCTTCCGAGACTGTCGTTGCTACCGCTTCGCGCTTTCCTTCTTCTGCTTCGTCCATTTTCGATCTCTGGATCTCTTTCTTTCTTTCGGCGTGGTGTTAGTGGTCTGTTACAATTTTCACACTACCACATCGTCCACATCTGAGTCTTACCTTTCTATCTTCCTCTTAAAACTTTATACCAAAATCATTTTCATCCCTCTGACGTTTTCTTATAATAGTTGAACCATATCAAATAATAACAAACTAACTCATTCAATTTTATGAAAAAAATTATATATTCTTTACTGCAATTACTCAATAGTACTTTAGTTTCCACTGCAATCGATCTTTTTTGTTAGTGGAACGAGAAAATTTCCTGTAGTTAGCTAATTTTTCACTATTTTTAGCTGAAAAATTAACTGAATGTTGTTAAAATAACTATTTATAATGTATATAATTAATAGATAAATTTATTTTACTATATGCACAAAAAAAATTAGCCGTATTAAAAAGTGTACTTTTGTAATTAAAATGTATAAAATTTAACTCGGCAAACAAATCTGAAATGTCGGTAGAACATTATAAGTTAACTATCAAATCTCGAAGCTTCGACTTCGTGGCCTATCTTGACCCAAAGATCTCCATTAAGGAGGTTCGATAGTAAACTTCATGTCTTTTGAAACGCCTGAAACTTTTTTATTTCAATCTTTGATAAGAAATGAATGCACTGTTAAAATCTTAGATTGATCTACAATCTAGTTTTCGAGAAAAAAAAATCAAAAACGACGTCTTATACATGGGTCTTATGGGGAAAGTTACAACAATGTCACAAAAAAAGCATTATATATTTTCAAATTTTTTTACCGGAACCATCGGGTTCTAGGAACCTTTTTTTGTTAAAAATAGCATTTTTTGGCCCTAGAAGCTATCGCCTTCAATTAAAAAATCTGAAAAAATTTGAGGTCGTGTATTATGATGAAACAAACAAGAAAAAATTTTTTCCAGATTTTTCGAGGCTCCGTATCTTCTAATCTTCTAACTTATAAAAAAGAGATGGACCTAAAAGTGAAGCCAATCTATTCGGCCTCTGATTGGTCGACTGACTTTTGACTCGAGCCAAAACGTAATAAAGTGACATCTACGGTCATAATAGCAACTTTTTCGAAACTGACTGAAAGATGTACGCGCGCGAAGCGCGCCTGAAAGTTGCTAACCTCAAAACACAAATTAAAAAAATTGATACGCGCGCAGCGTGTCTTAAACGTCTAGTCATCGTAAAAAAATTATTTTCGTCAAAAAAAGCGGTTTTTGGCTTCAAAAGGTGCGTTCAAATGTCTAAAAAAATCTGAAAAAAATTGAGTTTACTTTTTTCAATGAAATAAAAAAGTGAAAAAATTTTCGAAAAAGTTATTGCATCTTAGAACCTTATACGAAATTTCAAAATTTTCAATGATTTTTTCAGAAGGCCTGAAGCACTCAAAAAATCTGAAAAAGTTCAAGATTGTTTGGATCGTTGAAAAGTATTTTTGTGAATTTTTTCAGATTTTTTAATTGCCTTAAGCCTTCAGAAAAAATATAGATAGAAAATGGACGTTTATACCGGAAATGGGGGGCAGGAGGGGGGAGGGGGTCCCAAAATTTGGATTTTGCATTTTTTTATCATGTACCAGCAAATGTCATCTAGTTTAAGAGGAATTTCGCATTTTTAGTTTCGGGCAAAAACTGAAGACGCTAGCTTGCCGCCCGTTGAGGTACCTTTTTTGTCAACACGATCTCCATTAAACGCTGCTAGGCGATAAATAATTCAATATTTTTGTCTGGAAAAATTTGTAAATATAGTTAAATACATACTTTATAAGTACCAAAAAACTTGACTGCATTATTCACTTCCTTCCACGAAAAAAAAATCACGAAACATACGTCATTTTTGAGGCGCTAGATGAGAGCCTCCCCTTAAAGCCTGAATGTAGTTTCGTTTCAATGAATTAGTTCAATTTTGAGGAAAACAACTTGAATTTTTTTCTGTTTTTATCACATTGAAAAAGTATATTATGTAGCAAGTGCTTGAGCCTTTTAAAGCAAAAAACTTTTTTTTAACGAAATTAATTTTTTTAGGATGGTACGGATTTCAAAAGTTACATGCTGAAAATGAAGTTTTTTGCAATTTGCATATTTACGTAAATTAAAAGCAGTTAAGTTTCAAAATATGAATGAACACCTCAGATTTTTTTAAATTTATTTATTCGAATAATATGGAAATTATGTAACATTAAAATAACACCATAGACGTTAAAATTACAGCCAATGCGCTGATCGCTTTCATGAACTTTGTCCTTTAGCTGCCAAGCAAATATTGTATAAATCTTTATTCATGAATGATTCATCGATGATCATTTCACAGCACTCAATTGGCAACTGATAGTGCGTCAGCTCCATAAAACATTCCAGTGCCCAAACTCGGAAAAACTCTCTCGAAAGTTTTTCACACAAATATAATTGAATAATCACTTTATCAAAGCAGTCCAGAAATCTCCATTCTAGTTTGGAGCGTGCAAATTTCAAGTAGTCCTGATATGTGAGTAATTTTGCTGCTTCTTTGGGACTTGAACAGATCAGGTCGTAGAGCGACAGGCTCGGATTCATCATTGTAATTTTTAAAGAGAATGAGTGGGATGTTATGTATTCCTGATCGTCAGTATAAAATTTCCAAAGACGCGACGACTCCTTAAACAATTCGTTCTCGGAGAATAATGTCATGATGGTCAGGGTGTTGCTTCGGTCCCACTTATATCCTCTATCCTCAAGAACTTCAGCGACGGCCAGAGAGCCAGACGCTAAAATCAATTTAACAGGAATGTTATGGATGTTATACGATTTCAATCTCTCATCAAAATGACTCGCAGTTGGGAAAATAAAGCCAGAGAGATCAGCACCATGATCCAAGAGTACATCAACTACGTGCGGCAAGAAACTCACCACAGCCCATTGAAGAGGTGTCCGACCTAACTTGTCTAAAGCGTCGATCTGTACTGTCTGCTGGAGGTCATTGTTGGTCTCGAAGAATTTCTCCAGTAAGTCGTCATCCTTGTCTCTCTGGCAAATTATATGTAGAGGAGTCAGTCCTTCAGAGTTGGTCAAATTAGGATTAGCGCATTTTTTCAGCAGCCAGTCGGTCATCTTGTTGCGTCCTTCCTTCAGTGCCAAGTGCAATGGTGTATTACCCAAATGGTCCCGAGCATCGATATGTATCGGTTTATGTTTGTCGTTGCTGAACTTGAATAACATCTCCGCCAAGTCATCGTCATTATCTCCCACGCATATCATGTGCAGAGGAGTTAATCCCTCTGCATTGACAAAATTAGGTTCAGCACCTTTTTTCAGCAGCCATTCGGCCACCTTCTTCTTGCCGTAGCGCAACGCCAAATGCAATGGTGTATCGCCTGTTTTTTGCACGGGGAAATTGGGATCCTGCACTACTTTGAATAATTTTTTGACGGCGTAGAGATAGCCAGACATGCAAGCCACGTGCAAGTGTGATAGCCCAGATTCATTGGTGCAATTCACATCTAATCTATTGTATATTCTAAAAACATCACGGATCGTAATATCCCAATCATCTTTGGCCTTCTTTGATCGTGTAAGGCTATAGTATATATTATTCACTGGTGTGGTACGACGTGTCAATGGCTTTCCGTCTTTATCGAGGTCGAGCTCGTCTTTGTATCCTGTCCTAATCACAAACCTGACACAATCGATGAAATTCCATTGCACGGCCTTCGTGAGCATCCGATCAATTTCTGCTCGTGAAAAAATCTCTCGGAGATCCGGAAGTCCAACATGCCAGTCTATGGTGTAATGGCGAAAGACCGAAAGAAACATTATTTGCTGATCTCTTATCTCCCAATTGGTACATCTTCGCAGATTTTTCAATATTTCAAATTTTTCTTGGTCCACCTGGGAATGGCTTTCATCAAAGCAATCGAAATTCGAAAAATCGATTAATAGTTGATTGAATTCGTCTTTAGCCATATTTTCACGCACTTGCAAGGCAATATAGTTTGGCTTGTAATTATTCAAAGTTTATTTATTCACTACTCGAGAGTCACTTGCTGCAGTCGATGTAATCTCTCTTCGTTGCTTACGTTGCAGCGTCGTAACATGCACTGACTATTACGTACGTTACGTTTTATATTGAGAGAGTACGCACGCGGTTAAAACATTAACCTTTGAAAATCTTAAATCCAGCGTAGTGGGAGATCCTCGTGGGCGTATAACGTACGCTAGGAGTAATAACAGTAGCGCATGGCTTGGCATAGACAACTTCGTTGGATTTACACTTTCTAATTTTTACTGAAGCGACGCCGACGGCATTTTTTTTGTTTGACTGAACGACCCCCCACAAACACGAACAAAATAGTTATATAACAAGTGCGCGAAGAAGATGACTCCTGGGTGATTCATCCTCCTCATGAACTAATTTCATACTATATTTTTTAACATTTCGTAAAACGTGGGTTTTCGTGTCACTGAAAGGTTAGAAAACCATGCTTTACGCAAGGAGTGTTCAAATAGTAATATTTCTAATCATAGCACATTGTATACAAATTTGTTATACGTGCGAAGTTAATGCACGGACCAGAATATCGGTCAAAAACGAGCGAAACCAAAAGGTAAAGGCTATGGTGCAATCGAAATTGCGGCTGTATCTTTAGCGTTTATACATCATATTCATGCTCAAAGTTACCATCAGGGAAATAAAAACTCATCCTCGTGTACGTATCTACAGCATGTGTATACGTAAAGTCTTTTTCATCACAATGCGCGGGAAAATCTTAAAATCGATTTCCTGCACTCGATGATGAAAGAGTATATTACTGCCCTAGGCCGGGAACAGAAAAGTCCCAGGGCACGTGAAATGAGCGACCTTGGTGAAGACGAGTGGTCCAATTTTTCTAAACTTTTTTTGGAACCAATCTGACATCGAATACAACAATTTTTTCACATTTGCAGAAAAATATTTTTTTAGACAGTTTAACTTCACGGAGAATCGGCCATAATATACAGTAGGGCGGAACGAAAAAACACTTTTGACGCCGATATATAACTATAATTGGGGTTCAAGAACAAAAAAAAATTAATGTAACGTCGTTTTTCAACCCTCTTATGACTATATTTTTGCTTTTAAAGCTCCTAGAGGGCTAAAATTTTACAGATGAGCTTCTGTTAACATTTAAAACACGCCCTGAAACTTTCAGCCCAATCGGTTAATCCGGCGCCGAGAAATTTGGCAAAGATTTCTTTCTGAAGCATAAAGATATTGTTTTTACGAATTTTAAATTTCAGGCTTCATGCGCCACCTGAAGACATCATTTGTTCGCCCCCAGCTCGCAGTGTTTCTGATTCGTGTTCATCTTATACTTTCAATAAATTACTATTACAAAGCGTAAAATGTATTTTTTCTTTCCACCTTAACATACAGTGCAATATGTTATTATATAGTGCATGTACTTTATGTGCAGTGCGAGCGTGCGCGCGCGTGTGTGAGCATTGCATCTGGCATGCGCTTTCGCGAATCACATTCGTGTGCGAACACGAAAGGGCTAATATACGTTTCTTGATCGCGCGCAGAAAGACTCGAGTGACGCAAGTATCGAGACTGATCGACGCCCGCCGACGACCGCCACTTATCATTCCAGTACATGCGTGCCCCAGCGCCTCGAGACTGCACTTGCGATCCGCTGCACTGTGTCTAGTCGAAGCTCATTTTTAGACGCAAACTTACCAGAGACTATGGCAGAAGAAAACTGCCACCTCACCTCGGAGTATCGATCCGTCTGTCACTCGTATTTTCTTTGCATATACTCTTTCTCTGTCTCTCTCTCGACACGCAAAAGACTACATATATACATTTTATATAAAGTGCATACCGTAGGTATAAAACATGCAGACAGCGAGACAAGTTAGCGGACTCGCACAGTGTTAACAGAGAGAGAATTGACGTCAAAGAATAGGCGTAAACCTAAGACTGCATTATGTTGCATTTACAATGAATATTACAGCTGTACCTTCAACTTTTATTAACTGTATAATTTTTCAAAGAACAATATATATTTATTCGGAAATTCAATCTTAATAATTTTTTTAAATTACGAAATAAATATAGCTCCTATCTTCTAGTGCAACAATTTCAACATTGATTTCTAAGGAAAAAAAATTGTACTGAAAAAAGATGTTACTTTTAAGTACAAACTCCCTTACTATATTAATGATCATATCTCGTGTCAAAATCAAATTTTAAAAAACGATAAGTCAACCTCATGGTTTTCTAGTTGGCGCATTTAAGGTAACAAGATGGTGTTTCGAGCTGATATTTCAAGCTCTGAAATAATGTGTCACTTGTTGCGTGATTTTGAAGTAAGTTCATCATCCATGCTGATTTATGGGGTATCAAAATCTTAAAAACAGTACTTTCTTCCCCTTGAACGAAGCAGAATTAGGGAAATATTTTTGTTTTTCTTCCGAGGTCGTAAATATGGCATTTAGCGTTTGTGAAATAATGAGTTTTTTAAAATTTTTTGCATTTTGACTTGTACATTAAGTTTTTCACAATTTTTCCAAATTCTGCTCCGTTTAGGTGGACGACGGTGTGTTCTTGAAGATTTTAAGACCCCATAGATCAATATTGATGTGCGTCAAAATCACGTGGTCAGTCAATCCAATCACAATATTTTGAATTATGAAAAAAATAATGTAAATAGAATTTCAAAGCTTGGAATAAGAGTTTATTTTGGTCAATCAGGTGTAGTATGAACATATTTTACTATCAATAAAAAAATGTCCATTGTTTTGATTTATATGACTATTTGAAAATATTCTCTATAGCTCAAAATACCACCTTGTCCCTTTGCGAAAAAAATTGAAAGTATCACACTTAAAAGCTGGCCTCTGTGATTCATCTGTCTAAAATTCATTCATTCAGTATTATCATGTCGTACGTAACAAATCACTTCAAGTAGTCTATATTCGAGCCGGTACAAAATGTTAGCGCAGCACGATCAGTCTGTGCACATTGTTCCACACGAAAGAATCGTAGAGGATCGAGAGATCGTAGAGAAGAATAGCGAGCAGAAAAAATTCGGTTTGAGCAGCAGAAAAGGGTCCGAGTCGAGCGACGACGTGACGAGCAATATATATATATATACTGGCGCGCATTCGAGCACAGGTGCGGCTGTAAGCGTGATATTGGCTTCGTATATATAGCCGCGCCACGATTTGCGCAGACAGCTCGCAGGCCACGACGATAGGTCGTTTAGTAACGAATTGCCGAAGCCCGTCTGTGCGATTGTTTCGAAAAAGCCCGAAAGAGATAACGGGTGGCGGCGGCGGTGGCGACGTACAGCCCGTGTGCGCTCGTGCGCATCGGCAGCAACAGCGATACAGAGACAGAGAGGGAAAGCATATTAACGAAACGGCTAAAAAGATAGCGCGCGCAGAAAGAATATAAGCTGAGAACAAGCAAAGAATCGGATCGAGAGCGAGAGAGAGAGAGAGAGAGAGAAAGATCGAGTCGGACGAGAAGAGAAGCGTAAATCGACTCTATATGATCCCTTCCACTCGGCCTGCACCTGTGCTGTGCCGTGTTCGTTCGAACAGACGGTGGAGGCACAGACGCGCGCGGGTTCCGCCCCGCGGCCAATGGGCGAGCCTCGGACTCTCGTCAGCGAGAAGGGGGATGCGAGAGAGCGAGGAGTGGAGGGCATACCGGCCTCGGTGGTAGGGCTGGATACAACATTTCCCACCTCCGGAAAAGCGTTGGCGGACGAGCCAAAGAGAGAAAGAGAGAAGATGGAGCAACGGCGGCGCCGGTCTTGGCTCTCTCTCTCTCTCTCTCTCTTTCGACTCGGCCGTGTTGGCCGAAGTGGCGAGTGTCTCGCGTGGCCGACGACCTTGTCGCGATCAGTCTTGGCTGTATGGCCGGCGAATCGACAGCGTCGTGTAGAGCTCTCTCTTTCTCTCTCTTTTTTCCATTGACGAACATCGACGTATGCCAAGCTACCCGCATAAACAAAAATAAACAACAAAAGTGAATCGATTAAAATCAAAAGCCGAGTGATCCGCGAGATTGGATTTCGCGAGTGCCTCATCGTTGTTATTTCATCGTTATTTTACTATTGCAGCAAAAAGTGCGTGCGTATAATTGCTCCGGGGGTGTTGTTTCCGCGAGTGTCAACGACGAGGAGATAACTCCTCCGAGCGTACACAGTCAGCAAAGGCGGCTATCGAGGATTCTCCGCGACGAGCGATCGACAAATTCTCCAACTGGTACTCGTGCGTCGCTACTTTTGTCCTCCTACTTGTGCCGAGGAATAAAGTGCAGCGGTGGTGTCCAGCAGGTCGCGCGCGATCCACGGCAAGTCGCAGTTGCGTCGCGCTCCTCTCTCGTCCCTCTCTCTGTCTCTCTCGCGCGTGGGTCCAATAATCGGGCGCAGAGGTCGGCTGCGCGTCCGATCTCGGAGTGATGCTGCCCGGCCAGGGCCCGAGCGCTGGCCCGGCCGAGGGGACAGTCGACGCCTTAGCCATCGTCGTCGTCGTCGTCGCTGCTCCAGCTCCAGCTAACATCTGCGTCAGCAGCAGCAGCAACAGTGAACAGTTGAGCTGCACAGCGCGATGCGCAGGATGCGAGCGCTAGCGGCAACGAGGACGATAACGCCGCGGCTCGTGCTCGGGCTGCTGCTGCTCGGCCTGGCCGGGCATCCGGCTCTGGGCTGCGGCCCGGGCAGGGGCGGCGGCCGCCGACCGATACTGCGCAAGCTCACGCCCCTCGTCTTCAAGCAGCACGTGCCCAACGTCTCGGAGAACACGCTGCCCGCGAGCGGCCTGAGCGAGGGCCGGGTGTCGCGCAACGACAAGCGCTTCCGCGACCTCGTGCCCAATTACAACGCCGACATCATATTCAAGGACGAGGAGGGCACGGGCGCCGACAGGCTCATGACTCAGGTAAGCTTTCGCACCCTTTCCTTTTTTCGTTCTGTTTCGAGCTTCTTTATTTCATGCTCGAGATGACACTTTTGACAAAAAGATCCTTGCCGGCTGCGCAGGTTCGGGCGGTGCAGTTTATGCGATCTACACGCCGGAAAGCAGCTCTCGAGCGAATATATTTACCGGCGGACCAAAGTTTTGGGCCGTCGGACGAGTCGCACGCCGAGCTTTCGTCGTGCGTTCGCGACGAGCCGCGATTTCAGCTATGTTTTCTTCGCTTAAAAAATTTACTTCTTCGTCGACTGTGAAACTTGTTTTAATCTTTCGCCGTTTTTATTTTTTCTCTCCGAGTTCGCCGTGTTGCCTCTCTGTGAAGCATATTATACCGACAAAAAGAAAACGAACAACAAATCGATGCAACGAATCAACAGGTGACGTTCTCTTGACTCACTAAAGCGAATCGATTCTCGTACATATATATCTACGCGTCGTGTGTGCTCGTGTATTAGCGTGGCGCTTTGACGCGCCTCACCCACACGCACGACAACCGCTTTCAGTGCACGCACGCACGCACGAGATCAGACCTGCCGAATGGTTTTGACGATCGCGCATAAATTACGGCATTGTATATCGGATATATGTATACAGCTCTCATTCTCACCTTTGATTCTCTTGTGTTCTCTCGATACCTTCGCTACAGCTCGCGTAATGCATCGACAAATAAACTCAACGTTCGATATAATTCATCCGACAAAAATTCGTCGTCGTAATTTTCGCTCGTGCACAGCTATATATACGACAGTTGCCGCGTGTGGCTATACACTACTACGTGCCTGCATTTCTACAGATTCTCGCGAAAGTGTGCGGGCCGAAAAATATATAATTGAATCGCTTCGGCGATTCGACAGGACCTCTCGGAAACCTTACGCACACACGAATACGATATCGGTCAGCTGTCAACGAGCGTTTCGAGTCGATCGGCCCGAACCCGGCTCGACAATATCATCGACGCGTTCGGAAATTCGTTCGCGGCGAGCGCCTTTATCGCGCAAAATTATATTAAAAAAAAAGCGCCCGCTCCATCGATCACGATACCGCGCGGCGATAATATAATTTCGGCTACCGCCTTATTATAATGAGACGCACACATCGGGATCTCCGTTCGACGCGTGCACTCCCCATTTTTATACCTATATAACCGCGCGAGCGGTGCGCGCTTGTCATGTCGCATTATATGCTGTATATATACAGCTCGTGCGTCTCGGAGTCGTGTTATACGTCGAATTTCGGGGGATCGGCGTGTATCGCACGTCGTTCGCAGTCTCGACATGATTGATTCACGCTTGTATATATATAATAATATTCGCCTAGGCCCAGCTCGTAATATGGCAGGTAGAAGTGTGTATATACGCAGTTAATAAGCGTAAATGCTGCCGGTGCGTGAATCAGATTTCGCCATAAATTAGCCGCTCTGCCTTCGTTCGTGCGCTCGGCGTGCACGTCTAACTGGTCTTGACTTAGCCTAGCTCTTCTGGACAGCAGCAGCAGCAGATCGGTATTATGCTCCTTGATCTGCGCTTCTTACGAGAGAGAGAGAGAGAGAGAGAGAAAGAAGTCGGAGAACACACGTCGCAAAGACGGAAAAGAAAAAAAAATATTCGCCGGCGCGCGACACCAAGCCTTGTGATATACACGCTATTATTCATATGTACACACACACACAGACACAAAGTGATATTTTGCATGTATAATGTAGGCGTTCGCTCGCGCGCGTCAATCTTTTGTGAGTACGTTACATCACGGTAGTAGTGGCAGGATTATACAACTTTGCATCGCGCCAGAGAGATCCCTTTTATTCGAGTCTCTTGTATTAACTCTCGCTCGGCGACTGCTCGCCGCCGCCAGAGAGTACGCGACAGTTATGCTTTTATTCGAAAAATAAGTCATCGCCACGGCAGCGCAGCGACGATATCTCGCGCGTGCGTCTATTATCGTCGCGTCGCTCTATATATTCGCGACGACGAGTCGTCGAGTTATATCTGAAACTTGTGCAGCACCTGCTGGCAACCGAGATCGCCAATTATATTTCCTTCGATGCCGTATTGTGTATAGGCAAGCTGCAACTTATTGCATGGCAAAACAGTTGACCTGGGCCAGGGTTGCAAAAAAAAAAAAAAAAGAAACCAGCGAGATATTTCACGACTTTTGACCGGTGTCGGAAATTTATTGGCCATTTAATGGTCGACACAATAAAACCTCGAGCCCTGCCACAGGGGGGCGTGACGATCGATATTCCTCTTTTTAAAGGCTGCAATATAAAAGTTCTCTCTCCCGCGCACTCGGGCGCATACAGAAATTTAACTATGCACGAGAACTGCGAGAAAAGTGCAGAATAATTGATGATAAAGTTGAACTTTATCGTTGCCGTGCTTTGTTATAGAACACAGCAATTAGTTATATGCTATAGAGTACAGCGCCAAGAATATATAGAGGCTGTGAAAAGGAATTCAGGTGGGCTCGAAAGGAAGTCTCGGATACATGGCTTATAAAAATATTAGTCGCTATCTGCCTGATTCGTAAATCGGAACTAATGCAATAATACGAGAAAAAAAAGCGGCGTCGGGAGAAAAGCGCCCGAAAGGATCGAGGTGAACAAACGAGGCAGGGAAAGGCAGAACAAAAGTAAAAAAAAAATAAAGTAAAAAGAGGGAGAGAGAGAGAGAGAGAGAGAGAGAGCGAGAGCTAAGTGATTGTAGGTAGGTTTATGGTGGCTGTAAGCGGTGTTTGCTTTTGCGCGTTAAAGTTCCTCGAATAATGGCAAATAAACATAATGACGGCCAGTGTACACAATTTCTTTCATCGTGACGCCCGTTTTTTCAGTCTCGCTTCTTTCTTTTTTTTTTTTTAATTCGCATATATATGCCTATAAATAGAATAAGTTCCTTTTTCTGCATTCTACACCGATCGAAGCCGCTGCTCCTGCTGCAAGAGAATAAAAAAATATATCAACAACAACAGCAGCAGCAGTCAACGCGCAGCAGACGTGTATATATATGGAATTCGAAATGAGAGAGAAGCTTATCGTTGTGCAATTGAGACCATAAAGATCGCGGCCGAGAGAGTTGAGACATTCTCACGAATCGTAGCAAGCGAATAACAATTTCGATCGGTGTAAGGATCGATAAAGAACGAAAAATCGTCACTTTTCGATAGAAAGTTAACGAAAAGAAGCAGAAGCAGCAAAAAAAAGATCAAGTGCGTGTAGCTTTCGCAGAGTAAATGGTAAGAAAAAAAAATTGGGAAGTAAAGAAACCTTAGGATCGTCGCGTATAGCATACGTGAGAGAACCGAAACCTCGGCCGGCCGAAGGTTAATTTATCGCCGCGATCGTCTCTCTCTCTCTCTCTCTTAGACGTTCTTTATTTGACTTTTCCAGGTACGTAAGTAATATACGTAATTAGGCAAGTTACCACCTCGCCCGAGCGACGCGCGTAAATAAGGTCTCGAAAGGAGACGAAAAAGAAGAAGAAGTAAGTTAAAGGAAAAAAAAACACAGCGGAACAAGCTGCGAACGGTCGTAAATCGATGTCGTCGCGCCGTCGCCCCGCTGTACATATAAGCGACGAGCTGACAAGAAAAAAGTATATGTATATAAGTAAAACACGATCGCGAAGCATTTTGTAACATGTGTCGATCGGGGATCGATTCTCGAGCAGTGCGCGCGAGCAAAGAGAAGCTCGACGCGATCTGTCTCTCGTATATATACACGTACATGACATTAGGCATATAATGCAATGTAACAGCAGTCGAGTCGAAAGTGACACGCTATATCAGAATCGAACGTATAAGAAACGCCCAGTCTGTAGCTTCGTATCGCTGCTACTACTACTAATACTACCACTACTCGAGTCTTTCTTGTCGCGTCAAAAGCTCAAGTAAGAGAGAGAGGAGAGAGATGAACACGAGCCGATGCTGCTGCTGCTGCTTTATAAGCAATCGGATAAAGATAAGCGAGTGAACGAGAGGGAGAGAGAGAAGCTGCTGGTTCGGCTCTTATCGGCATGCGGAGAAGAGAGACGCGCGTGCAAATTAGCGCGAAGGGGGATCGAGTCGAATAAATACGTATAGCAGCAGCAGCAGCCTCGAAGGCAAAGTGACACGATCGCGATTCCGGCTCGCACGTGCGTCTAGGTCTCGGGCTTTTTGCTCCGTGGCTATACTGCTACTGCTGCGCTAAGCTCGAAAGCTGAAAGTCGTCGTCGTCGTCGTCGTCGTCGTCGAAGGGTGAAAGCGATAGACGATCGCTGATTTCGCGCAATTATTCGCCAGCTTCTATGCCGCTGCGAGCTGAGTAAAGCGACTCTCGGCGCGTATATACCAGCACGCGTATATAATCTCTCGGTGACGTTTCACTCGGGCGACGAGAGTCCAACGTATTAGCTCGATACAGCATGGGTCCATGTAATCATAATACGCGCGCTGCGACGATAATGTAATATAATGTAGTTACGATCGAGTGCGTATGCACCTTTGCTGCACGCGGTATCGCGTACAGACTGCGACTCCGCGCAATTCTCTCTCTCTGCGCTATACTCGCTTTCAGTGGCGACTGACGATAAGAGGTTAATAAACTGCAACGTATGCCCTCCGTATTGTATGCAAAGAGGAAGGCAAAGTCGATTACGAGTATTATGTTAGTTTTAGCTCGGGCTCTCTTTCTCTCTCTCTCTCTCTTTCTTGCGTCGATATTCTTGATTCGCTTGACGCCGCGACTTGTTTCTCTCTCTCTCTCTCTCTCTCTCGGTAATCCGAGAACTCATTGTATTCGCGAAAGAAAGAGAGTAAGAGAGTGAGAGAGTGAAAGAGGTTGAACACAGCAGGCCTCGTGATCGGTCGCGGCGAGCGATTACCGATTCTTCGCTTGCACTTGTTTTTTGTGTACGAGAAAGAGAGAGAGAGAGAGAAAGAGAGAAATGGCTGCTTTTAACGCCCTTATGACGTGTTTGTACTTTTCAGTAGTATACTCGTGCACGCGACACCGTGAACCGGTCGTCGGGGTGCAGGCACAACCGAGATTATGACTCCTTCTCGCGCGATCGGTAATCGACAAGAGTCGATCGGAAGGATCTCGAAAGTTATGTGCGTACGATTTCGTAATGCTCCATTGATAGCCGCACACGCGATTACCTACGTTGCACGTGTAGGTATAATAATTCGAAATTGACGACACGATCGGTATCATCGGCTCTTCATCCGAAGCGACAAAGTTCATGTACGAAGCTGCGAAGCCGCAACATCGCATATTATTATTATAAAAATACATCAGCGCGATGGGGAGAGACCCACAGAAACAGTTAGCACCATCGCATCTCGGCTTCGATGCGCGGCACAAGTACATCCTCGGCAGCGGAGATCCACCGTATACATATACGTACAAGCTGTATGCCTCATAATTCTCATAAGCCGCGCACACCGATGCTCACCGTTGCTGCTGCTGCAGAGACTCGAGCTGCCGCGGCCAATGAAAAGAGGGAGGCTCAGCTCGGCTCTCTCGGCTTCTCTCGAATGGATGCGCGCGCGCGCCCGAGGTAGATGTATCGAACGTGCACGAACGCAAAAGTGCAGGCACGAGAGAGAGATCGAGGCCGCGAGACGGTCCGTGACCGGCCGCCATGATGCACTCGTCGGGGTCATGCCGCTGCTGCAGCGGGGGTCAGCTATAGGCTCTGCGCGTTATAAGCTGCTGCTGCTGCCGCTGCTGGCGTGGCGCGCACTGCAAATTATATATCACGGCGAGTTGGCGAGTCTGCGAGAGAGTCTGTTGCGGCCGACGCCACCACCAGCAGCTTATAACGCGACTATATTCGCGATGCAGCAGCAGCAGCAGCAGCAGCAAACGCATTATATGTAGGCATCTATACAAGCTATGGCGTCGATTCGGTACTGCTGCAATGTGTGTGTGTGTGTGTGTGTGTGTGTGTGTGTGAGTATCCTCGGCAGCTCGTGTGCTTTCTCTTATCCGCGCGTGTACTCGTGTTTGTACGTCTGACGGAGCTGCTGCTGCTGCTGCTGCCTCCCTCCTTCCTCTCTGTCTCTTTCTTTCTCTCTTCCTCTCTTCCTTTCGAGGACTCCTCTTCGATCTGCAGCCACGAGAGAGGAGAGCCTTAACTCTCGGTCTCTCGCTTCACCTTGGCTCGAATACGAGAGAATCGTATACCTTCTCACGGCTTGTTGTGTGCGCTAAGTATACATATACGTGTTGTGTCCATTATACAGTCTTGTGCTGTGTGCCGCCTGCACCGCCAACTGCTTCTCTCTCTCTCTCTATATCGTTGCTCCTCTGCCGATCCCTCGACTCCGCAATGGCTCGCGCGATTCTTCTGTATATATACAGCGTGTGGTGCAGCGAGCTCTCGCTTATAGTATACATTAAATGCTATGGATGTGCTGCCGCGTACAAATGTGTGTGTGTGTGGCGTTATATTCGACGACGATACATAGGTGGTACACTGCCACCGACGACAACGACACTCACGGTCTTATGTTGGCCATTTGAATCGAGCCGCTTGGCTCTTTCTCTCTTCTGCCTCGTTCTCTCCGAGCTGCTGCAACTCGTCGTATAAAAATACGACGTGTATCGGGGCGCGCGATTCTTTGATAATATTCGCGCGCGCGCGTGCAGAGAGTGAGAAAGAAGCGGCTCCTCGACACGTCTCCGACATACACGGACACACAGCGAGAGAGAGAGAGAGAGAGAGAGAGAGAGGAGCGCAGAAAGAGGAGCCAACGACGGAAGAAAGAGACCGAGCCGACGAAAATTTGTCGATAAACCTGTATTCGCGCTGCTCTCTACAGACGGACGGACGCGCTTCTATATACGCTGCTCTCTGCCACATTGTACAGGTGTGCGCGTGTGTGTGTGTGTTTTTTTTAAATGTGCCGTAAAAGCCGCGCGCAGAAGCATCGCGAAAAATGCAGATCGGATTAAAGATACGAGCGAGGATAGCCGCGCGTATAGTAGTCCTCCTATCTTTTGCGGACATCGCTGCACGACAAAAGTCGACGCAGACTTTCGGAGCGCATGGGCCACAGCGAGGCGCGACGTTCCAAAAGTATTCGACGAAATATATAGGCAGGAGAGCGAGAGAGCCCAAGTAGCCTTTTGACTTTTGCCTGCTGCTGCTGCTGCCATTGGGATATCGTGTCGAGTGCAGGATCTCCTTCTAAAACGAATATATACGTGTATTTATACGACATTAAACGAATACCTACCTGTATGCGCGTATTATGGTACGCACATCAACGAAAAAGGACGTGGACGGATGACGATATAGTGTCTGCAGGTCCGATGGTGGCCGCGCTGCTCTCCTCTCCACGACGATCGAGGCGATCGCGCCGATGTAAAACGACACCGGCGCACGCCGTATATAACACGCTATGTTATGTATATAATAAGAGGTCCACCGACGAGCGCCGCCGCCGTGTGCGTACGAGAGTCACCCCCTTAGCTGCTGCACGAGACCACTTCCTTCCTTCGTCGCATATATATATTCACGGCGGCACAGAGCAGAAAGACAGAGAGAGAGAGAGAGAGAGAGAGAGAGAGAGAGAGAGAGAGAGACAGAGAAGCAGAGACGGAGAGCACAGCAAGTGCGGATCCGATGACGAGTTTGAGGTCTCGTCACTGACGTGGGAAAGGATCGCACGCGCGATGATACACACACACACACAAGTCGGAGCGCGACAAAACTTGGTCCCGCTCTCGACTCCGATATATTATATATTATATTTTATATATTACGGCGTTGTCGCAGCGCATAAAGCTCGATGCATAATATATATACGCACACATCCTCGTGGATCATGTGTCGTGTATATATACGGCTACAACGTCTCGAAGCAACGGCAGCAGCAAAGCAAAAGAGCGGATTCCTCGTCTCCGGTTTTATCGCGAGTTCACTTTGCCGCTTGTATATAAGACCAACGCGTATATAGATCGTTGTCGATCCGATGCATCGATCGATCCGCACTTTTTCGTATAAAAATTTCGAGATTCGACCTAATTATCCTCGTCGATCGCGAGGGTTGAAAATATATATAGTTCAGTCGAGCTCGTCCAGCACCTGCTACTCGCGGCATCGTATATAGATACGCACACGGGGGGGGGGGGATGATCCGAATAAATAATTGCTTAACTCGCTACATCCGATCGAGGAATATATTTAAGCTATTTAAGCTCGATCGCAGCGAAGAGGGTGAGACGCGCTCGAGCTTCGAGCTATTTGCGTACGCCCGATCGGGGCAGCTACATTACTATATAGCGACCCACGGTCGAACGGCTACATCGTGTCCATTGTCGTCTCTCGACTCTTCCTCGGGGCCTATATTGTACGAATCTTTACTTGCGGCTATGTGTATACGTAAGTGCGTGAGCGACCCTCGCCTATTCTCTATATCAGCGCTTCTCTCTAGACACATGTTCCGAATCGGCTTAAGCTACTTTGCTCGTGTATCAAAGTGCGCGCGCCTATCTCGGCTTATGTATATACATTGGCTACATGTCGTTGCCTGTGAGCGCGATCCTTGTACACCGAGAGAGAGAGAGAGAGGCCCACATACTGCACGTACATTCTGCTCTACTCCGTGCGTAAATTCGATATCGAGCTTTCCCGAGCGACAGAAAGGGTTGCGCCCCCTCCGTTTTCAAGGTCGATTATTTATTTTGTTAATCGTCCAAACATATTACGCCCGACGTAAAGCGCACGCCACTTAACGTGTATAAATCGCGCGTACAGTCGGTAATACGTAGACAAGGGTGTCTGCAGTACGATCCTCGCTGTCTATATGCTCAGCTTATTATACAGCTTCGCTCCTGAACTTAATGAACTTGAACGCCGCCGACTCCTTATACACGTATACACATTATTATATCACACGCTCGTTTAGCCGATCTCTCGCGCGTCAGGAATATATTTAACGCGCGCCGCCGCGAGCCTCTCCATCCGGCCTACATTTTTACACACATTTATCTGTACTTGTAAATCGATTTAACGAATTTCGGCATAATTTGTTATATTTACGAGCCGAGTTCCTTAATTTTTTCCGCCTCTCGAATGGAGCGGCAGATCGCTGCTCCGCGTGTCGAGAATTGCTAGAGAAATCTCGTTAAAAAAAAAAAAAAAAAACGAAGAAGAAGAGGGAAAAAAAAAGAAGAATTCGGTACGATTCCTCAAAGCTTCGATTAATCTTTTTTACAACGTTCACAGGTACGAATATAAACGTGTATGTGTATATAATATGCTTTGCGCGCCGAGTGCGTATATATAGCTCTCGGGCCTCGTTTGGCGCTGCGCGTCGTTGTTGTTCTACCATAATTCACAGCAGGTGCCGAGATGATAGCACAAATTATGCTTTACACGACACCGTATTAGTGGCCAAAGTACCTAAATAAATACTGTATATAAGAATCCCGATGTTATGAGCCCGCGCGCTCTTCTCATTAAATTAATCGCCTCGTTTCTCTTTTGCTCTCTTTCTCGCTTTATCTCTCTCTCTCTCTCTCTCTCGTTTCTTTTACTTCTCTTGCTCTACCTATTATACGTGTCTGTACGTACCATTGTGTCGATTTTTATTTCCTCTCTTATTTATTACTGTTTTTACCTCGTTGCTCTTGAAATAATTATATTTGTCATTATTATGCCTAATGTACGAGTCGAAGGTGAATGACATTACGAAATTTTCATTTTAAATCGATTCTCAGCCACGCTCGAAACTCGCTGCGGAGCAATTCGAATTAGCCTCGAGACGTTGCAGTTGTAGGCGGCGTTAAACTTTACGACGTTGATCTAACGCGACGTTCGTTTGCCAAAAAAGAGTTCGTGTCATCGCTCGTTGGTTAACCCGAATTCGCTCGGTAAAGGGTTGGGAGGAGACGCGGGTCATCTCTGGTATTTCATCTTCTTCCGAATGAACAAGACGAAATATCGCACGATTGTATAATATCTCTTCTAAATAATCGCATGTTTCCGTGGTGTGTGAAAATATGCGAGTCGTCGTCGTCGTCGTCGTCGTGCAAGCGGTCGCCGCCACCTCCGTGCGACGATCAACGAGATTATGGGCGTGATTCATAATTCAGGTATTATGTAGGCGCGCGCGCGCGCGCAAGAGAGTCAAAAGCGTTGCCTAAACATCGAATTAAAATCTAATTATCTGTCACATTTGTCAGCGCACGAGGGTAATAATGTCCGGTGATATATCGCGCTTAGCAGCAGCAGCAGCACAAGCACCAACCATCCATATTCATCGATTAGCCGCGAGAGATATTTCGACCATGCCGAGAAAAGGAACAGGCTATATATGTGCTTGTATACGGGGCTTATACAGGGATTTAAAACGTGTATAGAGCCGGTATATATATGCTGGATAACGATCGACTGCGAATTGTGGCGGTGGCGGTGCCATTTTGCTTTTATATACGTGATATATAGGTATACAATCGTCACACGAGTTCAAAAAGTCAAAAATACAAGTGTGGTGTGTCGTCTCTTTGTTTTTCCGTGTGGCTTATAAGAGCCGTCTGTCACACACGGATTAAAGACAGCGCGCACGTTTTCATACGTAATATGCGAAAGAAACGAGCGACAATCGTCGAATGAGTCACGCGCGATTAGGCAGCCCCTGCGACGACGATCCCGAAATAGCTTTTTATGCCGAGAAGGCGAGCCAACGAAACGGGCTCGCGATTAATTTTCGCGCGCGCACCACGCGCTGATAACAATACACATATATGTATACCTGCGCGCGCGAGAGAGAGAAGCCGTGTTCTCATTATATACATATATATATACCATGCTTGCGATTGTTGCTGCAGTCGAGCGAGAGAAAAGAAAAGGAAGACGAGAGAGAACACGAGCCTTGGAGAAGGGATGTAGTAGCCTATGGAGAGTTGCAGCAGCAGTTCGAGTCAAGATAGCATTGAGTCTGCCTGGCGCACCAGCTAATACTTGTACGCGCTCTCACACTCATAGTGCTCGCGAGCATATAACTTTTTTTTCTTCATTTCTCTCTCTCTCTCTCGTCCATCGTTCTTCTTCTTTTCTTTCTCGTCTTCCTCGCGAAATTTTTTTTTCATTGCAGCAGCAGAAGCAACAGCAGCAGCAGCAACAGCAGAGATGAAGTATGCGCGCAACCCGACGCGAATGTTATGCTATAAATACACACACACACACACATACACATACATTCACGGGGCCGCATTCGTATATATACAAGCTCTCGAGATGCGCGTATTTCGCATTTTTAGACTGTTATATACATCATGCTGCACATGCACAACGCGTCCGGCGCGCGAGCGACGAATTTGTCAGCGTGTTCGTATGTATATGCAACACAGAGCCCCCCGTATACGCTTATAACAAAGCCCGTTGCTTCGTACGTATTATGCTGCACTTGTCCGGCATCTCTCGCTTCGCCTCGCCGTGTATAGGTACCATATTATGTATGATCGAGCGCGTCAACGAAATTTACCTACCTAATTTTTTCGAGGTATACAAAAAAAAAAAAAAAAAGAAAGAAAAAAAAAATAGACGAGGACGATGTCGTCCGGCGCCGGACGCGATATGCTCGAGCGAAAGACTGGAACGCGATCGATTTTGGATGGCGATTCTCAAGATCAGCGATCGAGCGATCTATTCTACCCTCATCGGGTGACGATCCGAGCACTGGTCTAGCTACCTCCGAGAGCACGCAAAAGTCCGAGCGAATCGTCCTCACGTGCGCGCGCGAATTCCATAATCGTCCGATCATTCGTCAGCGCGGTAATAGCTGCTGCTAGCTCGACCTTAATAAATATTATACGATGGCTTTGTGACAGCGGGGAAGCCGTGAAACATCCGATACCCCGAACGCGCATACCGAGTGATATCGGACGCATATAATAATTCCATCGGAGATCTCGCGCGCCGTATCCTATACACCGTATACAAGCTGCATATATATATTTTCGTATACATCGACTTGGCGAAGGAAGCAGTCAGAAGGAAGGAGATCGGGTCCGACGAGAAGAAGGACAACGAGAGCAACGAAAAAAAAGAGGAAGAAACTCGCGAAAAAAAGAAGGGTACGAGGAAGAAACGAAAGATCAGCCTTGCGTGGATGCGGCGGCGGCGGCGGCTGTCCCCGGCGAATATCGGGCACACGCCGTGGCGTGAGCCTGCCGATGATGAAATCCGATCGGCAGCAGCAACAGCAGCTATATAGCAGCAGCGACGAACCGAAATCGAATATATCTCGACCCGAAACGGATGAGAGAGAAAATATTTCACCTGCTCGAGATCGTGCAGAGCGCATAGTATAATACCACCAGCAGCAGCAAGCGTAAATTACGCACACACACACATAGAGATATCCGTCATTCTTGCGCTGCATATGAAAATATTTACACTACATATACATATACCGATCTCTGGGCCGAGGATTTGCTGTGTCGCTTTCAATTAGGCCAGATGACTGGACTCTGATCGGCGCACATTATAGCTGCCAAAATCTCCTGAATGAAACTCCTCGTCGTCGGACCGGTGCGTGCGCCCGATTAACATAAAAATGACGCCACCTTGAAGTGTGTGTATACGCGTCGTCGATCCTTATTATACACATTATTATAATAGCGATTTGACGCGCGATCGCTGCGTGCATACATACATCAGGGCACAGTAGCGATCTCGAAACTTTGACGTGCGCGAGACTCGAGAGGCATACACACTTACACACACACACATCGTTTGAGTTTTGACACGCTCGAGATCATAGGCGTGAACAGATATCGTGCGCTTGCGCCGGATTCGATCTTATTATTTTTTTTTATTTTAAAAAGTAGATTTAAAAAGTAGACAAGAGGAGAAGAGTCTCATTATTTATCGATAAGGTATCGCGTACGTAGGGTTGGACGCGCCATACCGATCCCGCCCCTGTGCTTTGCCCTGCCAAGCTACGTGAGGTGCACGCGCGCAGTTCGTCGAAAACGCACATACGCGTCGATATGTAAGGATCGGTACGAGGCGGATCGTACGATCCAGGTAGGAACGCCGAGAACGTCGGGAACGTCTCTTAAACGGCCCCGCTAAATAAACGAATTGAGCGAGAAAAAAAACGTCGCTGGGCCCTGGCGTTTAATTGGCGTAAATCAGGCGCCAAAGGCCGCGTTATATATAGTGTATAGGCTCACTTATATACACGGCAGCAGCAGCCCTCGTGAAGGTATGCGAGAGAAGAGCGCGACCACACAGCGACGTAGACAAAAAGGTCGAGAGAGAAAAGGATCGACTTTTAAGCCGCAAAGGGCGCTCTCGAGATCGTGTATTCGCGGCGGCCGACGACGACGACGACGACGACGACAGGATCGCAGCGCGTGCGGAATGCGCTGCTCTCTTGCACGCTTGCGGACACACGGTATATGCCGGAGACAAAAAAAGCTCACGAGTGCCTAATTCGGACACACTCTTCGGTGCGGCATCGAAACCTCCCCGCGCATTATATGCCACCGCTGCCACGTATAATAGGCGTGCAATAATGCACATCGTGACTGCAGTGAGCGATATACTGCGCGCAATAAAATATATATTCATACGAATTGCCAACACACATCGATCGAACGAGACGAGCCACTATTATAAGTCAATTTCACGCGCGCGGCCGGCCATCACCTCTTTAAAACTGCACGTGGACACGTGTACGGCCCTGTACGAGGTCGGGGGATCGGAGCTGCCGATCCTTGCTGCGCTGCGCCGCACAACGCATACAACGAGAACTGCGGCTCGCACGCGCGCGTTCCGATTCGCGAAGCTCGACGGCAGCAAAAAGCGACTTCATTACGTGCTTGCATTTCACGATCGAGCGACCCGTACGAGATACTCGTACTTATGTATACGCACACAACAAACGAACCGTATCTTTCCGCGCCTGGTATAATTAGTTTAATTTTTTGCCATCGCCGTCTGCGCGACTGTCTCGCTCTTCTTTTCTTCGAACTGCACCTATTGAGCAGCGTGGCGATCGCAGCAGCAGCAACAGCAGAGAGCTGAAACTCGTCAAGATATGCACGTGCGCGTGGAAAATTTCCTTCTTGCGTGTATAAATGTGCAAATATGTCGAATCGCGTTCGGTTAGTCCAACCCACAGGACGATCGGCCACTGCGCATAAGCGCGTATACAGAGTGCCAACGACTCGACGCGTCTCATCACATTGGGCTATAATATAAGAAACTCGATAATCTCAATCGAAGCTCGTCGTCGGACGCATCGTCGGACACGCGGGAGCGCACGAGGCTATCCGTTAAGTGACTTTTGCTGTTTACGAGCTCGAAGCTCGCTTCTTTTTTCACGTAGCAGCAGCAGCAGCAGCTCTATGTCATGATCTCATCCTCGAACGAGAGAGAGAGAAAGAGAAAGAAAGAAAGAGGGTTAAAGGGAGAGAGAAAGAGAGAAGAGCATTGGAAGAGTTCACGTTCGCGATATTATAATATAGCCAACGCTGTTGTGATTGATGAGCGTGCAGGGCGCGTGGGACTGCTGCTGCTGCTGCTATATACCGGGCGCAGAGCTCTGGCATTATCAGATGGTATGTGTGTGTATATACAACTCGCGCACATTATATGCCATTATAGCGTATGACAAAAAAAAGGCTTTACGAAGAAAACGGATGTATGTAACGTACCGTGTGTACGTCTGGTTTTGTGTCTGTGTGTGTCTGTGTGTCTGGGTTCGTGAATGAACGAGCCTCGAGGGAAGGTGATATCAGAAATTCAATGATAAATATCATAAAATCGTTAGCGCGAGATCAATCATCTGGATAATTTGCTCTCTTTATACGCGCGCAACCGTAACTTTCTCTCTTTCCGATATATTTCTCGCAGCCCATATAGCACTGCGCGTTTGCGAACTTTGAACTTTTTTTTTCTGCGTTAGATATACTCCAGTGAGTGCTTGCAAGCCATATAGCTATAATATAATCACATTATGATTTACAAGGGCCGTGTGGCTCTCTCTCTCCTACGCGCTTCCCGATTGATTTATATGTTTTTCACGCGCGTTCGAGTGCGCGCACTCGAGTGCGCGGCTGATTAGGGAGAAAGGTTCGCATATAAATTTACGACCGCCCTCGCGCGCGCGCGAGCGAGATACATAAGTGTCTCTCTCGCCTATCTTTGAGCGCGTATCGAAAACGCGGCGCGCATTATTCGTGAGAACCAAATGCCTTGTGTCCGTTTCGCGTGCAAAGATCGATGCCAGGTTTTACATCGGTTCAAAATTTCGCCGACGATTTAAAAGAAAATGGAAAGATTCGGTACGTACGTATAGCAGTTGAAAATTACGGTTTGCGCAGCTGTAAACTCGAGCACTTCGTAAATATAGAGCAAACATATCACCCTTGTCCTTGGCTATATCTTTTCATTGTGGGCAAATATTCGGTACAGCATTATAATATTCGATGCTAAAAAATCCGTCGTTCCTTTTGCTTTTCGACGAGTCTTTAAATTTCGTATAATAAACTAAGATCCGATAACCATCTATGAGCTATCTTTAGATCGATAAGGTCAACTTCTTTCGACTAATCAACAGGTTTGTCATTGTTCAACGATGCAGGTCGAGAGCACAGCTAGAGCTTTTTTCGATGTCGTGTTTACAGTGCAACGCATTTATTGCTGCGCGCCAACGGAAATGTTTCCGTCACTCGGCCATTTGACTCTGATAAATCATGTCTCGCACGCGCGCGCATGGTGCCGGAGCTTATATATACATTACAAATCCTCGCGGAGCTGTGTGGCTGCTCGGCCGGCACAGAATTCGAGATGCTAATCGACACATTCAAAATTCTTCGACCGCTAAAGTGACGAAAATTAGACGGTTACATTGTAAAAGCGGACGGGCCGATGACGCGCTCCGTAGTCATTTTTTTCTCTTTCTCTCTCTCTCTGTTTATAATGACGCGACGCTGCGCGCTCGTGAGAGAAAAGTCGCGGCCGTATCGGAAAAAGGAGAATAAACAATAAAAAAGAAGCCAATATTAGCTGGCATTTTGCCGCTTGTATCCTTTCTGCAACGAGTCGTTGGCAAAAGTGTCCATACAGACTTTCGCGCTCTTCCCCATACATGCGTCTAGATAGGTATACGCTGGGCCGGTTAAAAAGTTACGCAAGAATATATACCGTCGCTATTTACATTACTGAGCAAATATATGAGCAGTACTCTTCGGAGATTTTTACCTGTGTTTGTAATAGCAGCGTACACATAATACGTACGTCGCGCGCGCCTCGTACACGCATGGAACAAAGGCGAGCGAGTCGATCTTTTCGACGTAAAAGGTTGAAATACGCGTGTATATATTTTGCTCTTGGCGAATATTACCTTATATACATATCTTTGGCTCGAAACTTTGACTACTCAAACATCGTTCAAATACGTTTCGTTTTATGCTTGCGCGCGCGCCCGGACTTTTGTCTCTCTTTTCTTTCTTCCTCTCTCGCTCGAAGCTTTTAATTCAAGTGCGTAAATGCGCGTACTTTTAACTACCGTATAGGAAGAAGGAGACGTTCGTTTTTCTGCGCCACGACACACGTTGAGACCTCGTGTGGCTCGTGTATTTTGTCGTGCGCACTGCACATACTCACACGCGCGTTCGCGTACGCTGCAACTCGAAGCAAATTCCTTCGCGAGAGAGTTTATAAGTTCGATGGCGCTTTTGTATTATTAAAGCCTGGGGAACGCGCGGCAGTCCTCGCTTGCTTACAAAAAAAAGGAGCTGTTACTGCCGCCGCTGCTGCTGCTGCTGCTGGCTGAGCGAGTGCGAAAAAAACGCAGCTCGCGATCGCGAGTGTTTGTGTGTATGTATATATGTGAGTCATGAGCTCTTGGGGCAGCTACTGCAGCTGCTGCTGCTGATATGCATAACAGAGCGCAGAGAGCACTTTGGGATCGCGCGGCTAATGCCCCGTATCGAGAGCCAAAACAATAGGCGCGTATCGAAGAAAATAATCAGCTCTCCGATATCGGTCCGTAGCTGCTGCTGCCGCTGCTGCTCCGACGTTGTTTGTGTTTCGAGTTAATTCAACAAGTCATGAAAATCGTCCGGCTCTCGTATTATATACGGAGCGTCGTCTCGTCTCGTTTGCCCGACGTTTTACGGCGCTTCGAGTACGTGTATATAATACGCGTACGATTTTTTTTATGTTATAAAGCGCGAGCTCGTTATAAGTATGCATATTAGCCACCCAATTATTACGCGAGCGAGCGAGCGATCGTCGTCGCTGCAAAATTTATTGAATCCGCTCGGGTCTCTGGGCATATTATAATCGACTCCGAAGGTGTCGTAAAGTTATCTCTCTCTCGGCTCTAGCTTGTAACGCTGTGGCACTTATTTATAATATACAGCGCAGCAGCAGCAACACCGCAGCCGTAGTATATACCTACATATACGAGGAGAGATATTGTAAGGTGCGAGAGCTGCTAGGCCTCTTATGGCTCGTCGTTGACTTGTTAGTGTGTGCGTGCGTGCGTGCGTGCGTTATATGCTGTATGAGTCATAGCGCAGCGCGCAGCATCTTGCTAGAAACATTAAAGCCCGCAAGTGAAATTCTCGCGGTGTTTCTGAAAAATACGATTTTAGCGAGACTCCTCTTATAATATGTATACACACATATATTCGCTATATAACACGACGCGCAGCGCAACACGGCACATAATATATAATATACTTACGGCATCGCCGCTCGCAAGGCATACCGTAATACTGGGCCGGAATTCCAAATTCCTGAGCTTAGGGCGCCTTGTACGCGTACACATATAAGTAATATGCGCTTTGCCACGGCTATATGTATGCTGAAAAGCGACAAATCACAACATTCTCTCTCTCTCTCTCTCTCTCTCTGCTACACGGACGAGCAAAACGAAGAGATAGACAGCAATAGCACGCGTAATGCTCCTGCGCGCTGAAATCAACAGGTCATCCGAGCGTGTGTATTATAAGCTTCACGCGCTTTCAGCTTTTGATTTGACTCGGTGTATAGACCATTTGCCAACGGCTCTCCGACATCCCCCTGTATCATAGCACACCGAGCGGCATATTTTCATTGCGCGCACACGAGCGGCCACTGTGTATATTATGTATGTGTGTGAGCTTGTACTATACGGAGGCAGGCGTCGACTTGAAAAGCATCCTATAAATGGATTGTTTATACGCGCGCATTCTTGACCTTTATACGCACTCGACGACGAGACACCGCGGAGTCTGCGCGCTTGTTTCCGGCCGGGCACGTCTTTTCCTCGTTTTTGACATGATTTTCGCTTGATTATTATGACGTATGTATATTAAATATTATGTACGTACGCGCCTCAACACATATAGGCTTGCCGCGGCACCGATTTTTCGCCAAGCGTTTCGTTTGACTTTTTCCCCGCGTCTTTTGTCGCACGTTTCACGGCGTGCAGTGTGTATATATACGAGCTGGTAAAAGCTAGTTTTAACGTGACTCAACACGCCCGATTTGCACACTTTTCGCTTTCGATCTTTGTATCTATTTGCTCTTTACCTTCTTCGCTGCGTCGAAAGTATAAAAAATAAAATCGGAGCGGCGATAACGAGATCGCGAAAAATGGGATGCAGCAGTAGTAAACTCGCGCCTGGATCCTAACTCCTTTTACGCGCTAAAACATCGCGTTCGCTATTTTGCGGTCGCGCCGTTTTACGATCGCAGCAACGCCGTTCCTCGAAACTATATCGATATAACGAGCTCCATTCATTTTCTCCAGTTCGATTCTCGTTTAATGTGACGAGGCTAATTTAATAAATCAATAACTCGCATCCATTTCTCGTGATTCCTCGTAATTAGTTTAGGATTCGGGAATCGTTGAGTCACCATCGCGTACTTACGAATCTGTTGATTTTAGAGACGCGCGAGTATCGTTGATACTTAGGCCTCTATATAATGGACATTACAACACGAGTCAAGAGAGCGGAAATAACACGCCGTTTTTCCTGCACTTTTTCGGAAACGCTTTGTGGAAGAGCGAAACAGGTTACACAATGTACACAACGATAATCGCACGGTCATCCTACGTAAAAGCTGTATCGAATGTTCGAACTGATTGGTAGACAATTATATGGCCTGTTAAAAAAAGGGAAAAGAATAATAAACATTATTTTTCGCTTTCGCTTCGATGGAAGGATCGCGGAAGGAAATCACACGATAAATTTCACATCTCCCGTATTCAAGCACGATGCGTACGTTCTTTTTAAAGACCTTTTAACAGCTCCGATAACAAGATTTTAAAATTCTCTCGCTCAAAAAAAATTATACCGTGAAGGTAAACCGAGTCAGTGAAAAAAAATTGCGCCGCGTGTGCGAAGATCAGTCATCTTATAATAAGGATTCTTGCGGGCGCGCGACACTTATTCGATCAAAGGTGCCTCGGAAAGTCTCTCTCTCTCTCTCTCTCTTCTCGGTCTCTTGATTTATTTAGAGGGCTAAGTTTATTATTTTCTTTAAAGGCAAAAAGCCACCACCAGCGATCTCCGCGCACATATTACACGCATTGCTGTGTGAGCAGCAGCAACAGCAGCGGCCTATTTTGATTTGTCCCGGCAGGCTGGCTATTGTCGCGCCCTGCGATGGGCCTTCGTCCTCCACAATGGCAGCAACGACTTAGGACGAGCTACTTACAACAATGTATTATATCCTATTCAGCCCATTCAGCTGTTGCTGGCACACTGATTTTTTTTTTGCCTCCTTATATAATATCGGTGATCGTCGTGTGCGTAAATGTTGTCTCTGTCATCCGAGGAAGCTGTTGCTGCTGCTGCAGCCCGTGTATATCTATAACAAGAGGAGAAACCGAGTGCGGACTTGGTAATACGGCGAGAGATTCCGTGGCGGCGGCAGCGTGACCATGACTTTTACACGTTCCTGGAAAAACTCATCACTTTTGGGGTGAGTTTGCTCGGGCCGGTAGACGCGAGGAGCGGAAGCGCACCTCACGCCGTGAACAAAAAAAAAACAACAAAATATCAAAAGCAGCAACGAGTTCACACGTCGTAAAACCTGCATACCTTTGTATATTAGATCACACACATTCGGATACACTCCGATTGGAATCATGTCGAGAGAATAAATCGAGTGGGCTATCGCATCGACCCTTACACGATTCGAGGCTAACTTTTTCAGACCTTTGGATTATCGCACGTGTACCCGCATCATCGACCTTTCGAGGGGCTGATACATGGAAATAAGTCGGAAGGCTTATGAAGATACAAAGCATCGATCGACGCGTCAAAAATTGCGCTATACGCCCGATCGGCAAGCAGTTAATGATATTTACCCAAGTCATCGAGACGCGGCCGGATTTCCAAGGAAGTAAAAATTACGTATATCGATAGTGGCCGACAGTCAGTCACACGCGCGTACCGATCTCTATGGGTGGCAAATATTATATACTTGAACTCGCGGCGGGCGAGCGCGCATCAGAGGCCCAGTTATCCGCGCGGTACAGTACATTAAAATTTTTTTGTACGGCCGCGACTTTGGCGCGCGACTTTAAATGTAAGAGCAAATGTTGACGTTGCGACAACGCGCGACACAAGGTGGTAAACCCGGAGGGGGACAAAACTGGGCTTCGAACCCAGGCTCACTGCTATGTGTATATGTGTACAGAGTACCAGCAGCGGCCCGTTTGAGATTTGAAAGCGAGGCAATAATACTTGAGGCCGGAGTACATTGCAGGGACGCGCGCGCGCGCGCCTCGCACACCGCGGCTGCCAAACGCCGCCAAATATTTGGATATCGGACTTTCCTTCTTCTTCTCTTCCTCTCGATCTTTTTTTTTTTCGTATATATATTCTCTTTTTTCCCGCTTATTACGATACGCGTGTATGCCGTATTCTCTCTGAAAAAGTCAGACTTTTCAGCTTTTGCATGCGCGATGACTCGCCTCTTTTTTTTTCCTTCGTGCGTGCGAGGTATGAATTCAATAAGAAGGCATCTCGTCTCGGTGTTTGCTCTCGCGCACTAGGCAGCGTAGCTTTGTCGGCACGATGTTCTCCGTCCATCCATCCTGCGATCTTGTACGAGTCAGCAAATAGTTTATATTATATCGACCGATACGTATGAAGAAGCGTCGCGGCGCGGCAGTGACAGCAGCAGCAGCAGCAGCCGATGGCATCAACAATATCTCTCTTATTGAAAGGATGTGTGAGAGAAGCGGATCGATTTTTGATATTTCAAGTTCATCCCGGTGATGTGTGTAAAGTGTTGGCGCCTCCGCGCGTATCCTTCAAAGTCGCGCGGCGCTTCCCAAGAGCAGACCACATACATAGCACACATGAGCCAACAGAATGTCAGCTATTATGCCTTTGTATGTGATTCTGCGTGTGAAAAGAGATCGAGGCAAACTTATCACTCATGTGGTAGCTCATGCATTCATTTAGCAATATAATCGTATTAAACGTTGCCGATTGCATCGTAATCGTTATAATTCGTCTATTATGTAAAACCGGAAAATCTTGTCGCGCACAAATGACGCGACGACAGATTCAATTAGGCGAGATAGTCGCGAAACGATCGTTCAATCAATTAGGATTAACGCGTGGTTGAATATGCGCATGCCTGCGCATACGTAGTTATCAGGCAGTTTTAATTCGATGGATGGGTATATAGGCGCGCGAGAAGAAATTAGCGATCCGAGAGACGCAAACGATCACCGATTAGAGACACACCTCGACACGGGGACCACTCGATAAGGTGGCCATTATTACAGCTCGAGTCTGCGAGTTATCCGAGCGCCTTATAAATGCAGCACAGGTCCGAAGTGGTGCCTTGTAATACACGAGCGCGAATTAAATCGGAGCAATCGGTGCAGCGGATCGATCGAGGAGCAGAAGCGGAGCATATAATGTGCCACCACCAGCACGAGGTGGCCGTACACGAGGGAAAGGAAGAAGACTGCTATCATCCGACTGCACGACTAATATAACAGGGCACGACGGTGTTGCTGCTGCTTCTGCTGCTGCTGCTTCGTTTTAAAGCGATCGGTTTACTCAAGCGGGGACGACGTCTGGACGAACGATTACAAGCTCCGTAGAGTATAGCGGCAGTTAATTATCGTCGACGACCAATTACGGCGACACACACAGCAGCAGCAGCAGCGGATCGAGCTACTGCTGCTGCTGCTGCTGCTGAATCGGAGTCGAGATTGCCCTTACACGCACGCACACACACACATATACCCACAGACACACAACGAGCTGCTGTATTATATACATATAAAAGGCAGAAAAAAGGCGAGAGAGAGCTCGCTCGTGCGCGTCCGCCTATATATACACACACAATATGTGTATACAAAATAAACTTGATGAGGCGCTCAATTTGTCGCGGCTCATTAGCACCGACAAGTGTCGGGGACTAACGCGATATCTAGGCGTCCAACAGATGCGTGTAAGCGTACGTGCGACATTATTACATATAACTAGAGCTATATGTATTACGTAAGGTGCTGCAAGTGAATTTAGCTTTTGTTCCTACACCCGCACCCGCGCCACAAATCGCAAGTACGATTAGGAAGCGTTTCGATATCTTAAATCTAATACGCGTTGGTCTAGGCAAAAGTATAGCGGCGATCGGTTCGAGCGATACACAGATGCGGACAAGTCCTTGGCCACCATGACGTAGGACCATGAACGATGCAGAAGCTGGCGCAGAACGATTTAGCGATCATCGAGCGTCAAGGATTAGCATGAATTTGGCTGCGGATCGGCGTTAGAACGTATAGATTGGCTAGACGAAACACAGCCGATTCACATACTATATAATATATATCCTGCAGGGTACGATACGGGCACTATACCGCCGCGCGATCTCTCTGGAGCTGGAGAGGGGGTGTCGAGCTTCGTCGGCGAGTCGTCCTTTTTGTTTCTTCTCTTTCCTCTTGTCTCTCCCGTTCGTTGCGACATTCTTTGCGCTTGCCGAGTACATAATACGGGGTGCGGGTTATGTTGCACACAGGGACTCGAGTTGATCCAACAGCAGCAGCAGCAGCATCAAGTCGATCGGACCCGCGTGGAAAGCCGTACGTGCGCCTATATACACACACACAGACGCACACAGTGCGAAAAGTGATACGGCAGATTAACGCTCGAGATTATGCTAATGAGCTGTCTCGCTCTATCACGTGTATGCTGCTTGCTATATATATATGATGCTTCTCTCTCTTTCTCTCTGTGGGAGCCCCAGCTTTCATTATTATAGTACAGGCTATATGTGTATACAAAGTCGACGAAACGGAAAGTTATTTACACACTGCGCGATCCGATCGATACGTCCTTATATATTATGTATAATATATTGAATGCGCGTGGACGCATCCGTGGCGAGTTGACAGTCAATCGATTAAAATGCGAATATAATACGTCGTCGACGGCTCTAGCGAGAGAGCGCGAATAGCCCCGCCGAAGAGCTCACCTTTCGCTTTTCATATACATATAGCTGCTACCAGGCTATAGTCGCAGTCGACGAGCTGCTGCTATATTGTAATATAGCCTTCCTCGCCTATGTATATTTAGATAGCTCTATTTTTTTCACAATATAGAACGAAATCCGCGCGAGCAGATATGAACAATAATCCTCGAGCCAGCTAGGCCTGCTGCTGCTGCGAGGGGGAGTTGGCGTTTGATGAATTGCTGTTTTGACTCGGGCCGACGCAGCAGCAGCACCAACGGCAGTTTGCGCGCATTTTATGGTGTCGCGCCGTATCCTCTACAAATACCCACTATATGCTATATATATATGAGGTCTCGGAAAGGTATCGATGTGAGAACGCTTGTCATCTCTCCGTCTGTCCGTCTATCTGTCTTTCTCTCTCTCTCTCTCTCTCTCTCTTCGCTCATCTCACCTCATCTCTCTCTGTTTATTATACGCTTATTTATACACACGCACATAGGTGAAGATCTTGTGTGCGACTCGGCTCCGAATTTAACTCTTCGCACGCACACACGCACACGGCTTGCAAGAGACAGGTATACAGTCCTCGCGATCAGCTGGGACTCGATTACCCGCACAAGGACTCGAAGCATCTAATTCTTCGCACGATTCATTTCCATGGCCTGCGGGCGCGAGAAGAGACAGAGAGAGAAAAGAGTTCGTTTAGCTTTTAAATCAGAGATAATAAAGATAAATGCCGCACGCGCGGCAAGCGAGCGACAACGCGTCAAGCGTCACTTAAAGGATCGCTGCTGTTCCTCTCCTGGCTGTGTGCAGTTTATATACGTATACAATAATAAATGCACGAGGAACTGAGATGGACCCCCTTCCCTCTTAACCCTTATATATGTATACGACGTGTTGCTGACCGCATTCGAGAGCTCTGACGCGGCAACAATAAAAATTATACAACGGGGGTCATTGTCGAATGCGCGAATATATATACGTCGTGTTAGTCAAGAGTGAAACTCGTTCGTCTCTCATGAGGTCCCACGCGTATTTATATATGATAGGTGCCTGTCGCGGGCCCGACTGCATGCATGCCTCTCTTATATAGCAGCACAGATATAGACTCTCTCAAGGAGCTCGTATCTCTCTCTCTCTCTCTCTCTCTACAGCGTGGCTCAAACAAATCGAGACGACTCGGACTCGGACAAAAATTAATCACCATCTACGGACCCGATCTACGTCTGTGTGCATGTGTGCGTTGTGAAGGTCCGAGAGCTCGAAATTTCGACTCACTCCGCGAATTTGCATAGACTCGAATGAGTGAGTGCAACTGCAGCTCGACGTGTATATTATATTAACATAAAGGCATCGATCAGCTCCAGAGAGAGAGAGAGACGCGTCTCGAGCTAGCATGCGTGGAGCTGCAGGCCTCGTGATATAAGCGTGCTATGAGCGGACAAATGAGTCAAGAGCCGAGCGCCGAGTTCGCTGAGAAGAGAGACTTGCAGTGTCGTTTTTCACACGCACACACGGAGCAAAATAAAAAAATTAAAAAAAAAAAAAAAGAAGGAAAAGAATGAAAGAAACTACGATCGCAATTGGCATGTCGTGCTTGCGATCTCGCGAATGGCTACTTAGCATAAGAGTTCGTTATAATAGCCTCGAGGAGGCTGAGAATCCAGATGAGTCACGAGGACGACGACGACAACGACGATGATATAGGTATAAAAAATATATCGCCCCGAACAAGAGTCATTCGAGCTTTATAATCGGCGCTCTATTACGCGCTCGCGAGCAGCGGCCGACTGAATTCTCTCGTCGGAGGAAGGCATTTAATATACGAGCTGCAGTATTATAATAAAGGAATCGTTGTATAAGACGGTGAAGCTCGGGCCACATTCTAAAACAGCTGATCGTGACCAAAGATCGGCCACTATTATAAAGCAGCAGCAGCAGGTCCGATCGGCGCGGATGGAGAGTGTCGGGTTTCGCGGTCCGGGCAATACATGCATTATAAGCTCACGTGCATGTACACGGCGATGTGCAGCATCGCAGATGACGAACAGCGATCCGTGCGCGCAGATTTAGCCGTGACCGGACATAGCCAGGAATGCGCTCGCACGCGGACGAGATACGATCCTTAAAATTGAGAATCTGTTGCTGCTGATCGGTATACATATATACGGCTATGCAGCTATAAATATATATGTACGTATATATAGTACGCGCGAGTATAGTTTCGGTGGTGCAGCACAAGTTGCGCAGACCGCAGTGGCGCGTCGAGAGCTCGGCAAACACACTCGAGAGAGACTCGCGCGGACGGGACGCGCGGACGCCTCGTCATCGCGAACGCGACTCCAATGCAGCAGCAGCAACAGCAGCAGAGGGCAAAAGAGAGAGAGAGAGAGCCTCTTCCCTTTCGTCCTTCGCCTTGACGATCGCGCGTCGCAATGCTAATGCCCCGGTAAACAGTATACACGTATACGTGCAGTACGTATAGGAGGCACAGACGTACACGCGAAAAGATCCGCAGGCGCAGACACGTACACACACACACACACAAACATACATAGTGTACCTGCTCTCTGCAGAGAGCTGACTGAGGAGTATTGTGTGCACATGCACGAATGCAGTATAGCCGGGCTACCACTATATATACTCAGTATAGAGCTCCTCCTCGTGCGGCTCAGGTGCACTCTCTGGGCACCTTGTACCTCTATACGTGTATAGTCGGGTTCTATGCGCGCGCGGGTCTCGAAGCGTGGGACGCCGCCGCCGCCGTGCGCATCTTGAAAGGCCGCGAGGAGTCAAGTGAGGCAGCAGCAGCAGCAGCAGCAGCAGCAGCAGCAGCAGCAGCAGAAGCAGCCGCATTCCTTGGACGACGATGCGACGCCTAAATCCATTTGCGTGTGCGCCCATAAGTACTCGACTCGCGCTTCTTCATACGAGTGTATTATATACCTGCTTATACATGCACGCGTATGTATAGCAGCTGACTCTCAATAACGTGTTTATCAGCACCGCGCGGCCCTATTGTGCGCTGCTATTGTCCGTCGATCACGCGCTGATGTGTCTGCGAGCTTACCGATTTCGTGTCGATCGATTCCTCTACGTTATTGTGTATTAATTATGACGAGTATTTTGAATCAACGATTTTCGATCTGTTTGCTGGTCCAGTGTGATTGTTCTTTGACTCAATATCACAGAGCACTCTCAACACAAACTTTTAAGCCTTGCGAATTCAAAATTGATATCGATTTATCCGATTGATGATGAAATGTGCCTTTGAAAACCTATTGCACAATTTTATTTAAAAAATCGAGTGCAGATCGATTTCGAGAGTGGATGCCAAAACCTGCGTGAAAAACCATTACGTGGGTCATATAGCGGCGCGAAAATAAGCCTTCGACTCGTTCGAGAGCATCGGGCACGAGCATCGAAATCACGAGAAAAGGGTCCAGCGAGAGAGAATCTTCTTCTTCTTCTTCTTCTTGCCGTGGATAGGAGAAAGATTGAGTGAGAGAAAGAGAGTAAGAGAAAGAGAAAAAAAAGTAAAAACGGAGAGTGGGGTGGAGGAGGAGGGACCTCGGCTCGCGACTGGCGATCTCAAGGCGGAGCTCCCATTACTAAACTTGGCTCACTGCACCGCCGCATACCTACATCGTACTTGTTTTCTCTCTCTCTTTCTCTTACTCTTTTGCTTCTACGCTTCCCGTCTTTTCCTCCACCTCTACCACCTCCTCCTCCTCCTCCTCCTTCTTCTTCTCAGTCGTTGCTTCTTCTTCTTCTGCGAGACGCCAAAGATACGAATGCAGCTCTCGAGCGGAGGCCAGACACAACTGCGACCGATCTGCGCTCAACCAAAGCCGTATCATCTCCCGATATTCAGCGAGAATCCAGCTGATTTTCGCTGAAATCACGTGTGCCTTGTGTATAGAGAAATATATGTATGTAGTTCCTTTTTTCATTCGACGAAACGTTACCACGCAAGGATTCGATTGTTTAGTCTGCGAGCAAGCGCGCGCGGCAAACAATACGCCAAACGCTGCTGCTGCTGCTGCCACTGCGCCCCCGAGTCAGTCTGTGTGTAACTTATAACATTCTCGTCACGGCGGAAGCTCATTTTTCATCGAGCTTAATTGGATCTCTGTTCGAGCCTATATGGACATTAACATTTTCAGTCTCTCTTACTTGCGGACAAAAAGGCGGTGAAACGCTGCTGTTCATTCATGCGCTGGTTAGCGAACTATCAAACGATCATTTTTCACGGGGCACACGCCTCTACTCCTGACCGCGCGATGAAAGGAAAAGCTGACGAGTTGCGGCTCAATAAATCAAAAATTTCTGTGCCCAATGGAATCAACGATATATACAATATACTATATAGTACTGCGACATTGTGAACTACCTCGAAGGCACCGCACGACCCTCGAAATCGGTTAGCCGCAGCCGTTTTCCATATTTAATTGACCGATACAGGGAAATCTGACTCGTGACTTGTTGACTTTTAATAGGAAGCCACCGCACGAATACCCGGTAATATGTAGTCGAGCAAGATGCGCTTCGGAAACTTTTCCGTTACTTTTTGCAATTTCATCGATTTACGTTTTCAAATTTATTGTGTTGTGAAAATTCTATCGAGTTAAGATCGAGTTCAAAGGCAGATACCTGAATTGCCAAAATCGTAGTGTTGATTATTTGAATCGTACGTGCAAATTAATAAATAAATAAAATAGTCTGACTCGGTATGGCCATTGTAAAAACACACCTTATAAAAATTGTCGACAGAGGTATAAGGTAATTTCGGAGCAAATATATCCTGCACAAGGTGCTCTGATTTGTAAACAGCAGGATTTTTTTGGCATTTTCATTTCACACGAGCAGAATCATCTAATAACAAAAAACAATAAAAAATGAAGTCAACGAAGACAGCAGTTTTTTTTTCAAAATCGAATCATTCCATTAGAAAGCAGAGGAAAAAAATACATCAAAACAATGTATCAGCGAATTTTTTTGGGAGACTTTTGATACGCTCCGTGGCGAGTTGAAAACTGCGCATTTTAGCCACTTTTACGCGCACGCTGCCGGGGCAAATTAGATTATATTCTTTCCATGTATGAAGCAGTCACCACACGAGCGCGAGAAATATTTTCTCGTATAAATTGCCTCTCTTTCTTTCTCCCATCCCTCGCGCGTACGCTGTATTAAAGAAGCGATGTATGTATTTGTAATGCTGCTTAAACGTACAACGTTATACACAAGCTCTGTGCACGCGAAGCCGATCGACTTTGCGCGACGATGCGGTCATTCAAAGTAAACAAAGAGAATGGATCGACTGTATAAGGACTATTGACCCGTCGGATCTTTCAGCGCTTATATATATTGGGCCACCGAGTGCGTCCGTCCGCGTAGGGTCCATTTGTCACACGTTGCGGCTATATATACGCAGGTTTGCGGGTCCTTTGCCTCTGCTCTCTGCCAAAATATTGGTAAATATATACGTATACGTGCTACATAAAAGATACGCGGCCACTAGCACGGGGACGTACCGCTCAGGCAGCAGCTATATAACTGCGGGATGCTCGCTCGTACTTATAATATACTTTGCGCTTCGCATACACCTATGTATACTGCACCTATGTGGATATGTATTCGTGCGATCTTCAGGGGCTCCATTCACGTAATGTAGCATAGATGGTGCAGTATATATATATATATGCTCGAGACGTTAAATCTCTGCCTTCTCTCTGCTGTGTATAGCGCGTGTATATGTATATTAAAGTACCTCACGACCACCTACCTATACTTGTCACGATTTATCATCGTTTACAAGCTGCGGTACTTTTGATAAACTTTTCCTGTACTGCTCGTCCGGCGAGCGCCGTAATACATATCATCTTCGCGAGTCTCTCTCTCTCTCTTTTTCTCTCTCTCTCTCTCGGCTGTATACGAATGTGCTGTAAGGTATAATATAGGTATATTCATTACAAAATGCGGCCCCGCGCGCATACGAGCTATATCGAGCCCAATACCGATCGTCATTTCACAGCTGTACGTATACGTACCTATTCGTAAGTGGCCGCGTGCGTCCTCGATCGCTGACTGTGGATTTTTATTTATTCAGTTATTTATTAGTTTTGTTTTTGAGCAAAGTCACTCGAAGGATCTGTACACTACACACAGCTGGTCCAGTTATATCGCGGAGGATGATACTTCGACGTTCTTGACAGCTATGTGGCGTTAGAACGTATAATGTAGGTTTTATATAAGAGCTTTGCGGCACACGACTCGAATGATACCGGTCGCGCGTACGTACACCTTTCGACTCCTTCCATGATCTCCGTCTCTCGTTTTCCCATCTTGATCGCGCAGTCTCGAGGGACGAAGCTGGCGCCAGCCAAATGAATATATTTAAGGAATTACACGCGCAAAACAACGATCCGCGATGACTGTTTGAAATTTTGGAAAAAGTGACGATAGCTAAATGATAGACAAATGCGTAAAATCTGATGATCGGCTGTATCTGGCGTCTCAAAATGAAAGCCTAGCGGTCGCGGAGCAATCTGATGGGTCGTACATCTTCCAGTTCCATTTTTCATCCGCTTCAATTTTATCGTTCGATATATTTCATTAAATAATTTTATTAATAAAAGTATACGCGATTATTAATAAAATTATTAATGAAAATTAGTCGAGAAATTGGCCAGTTTTAGATTTCTCGATTGTATATAACGAACTACAGCCATGCGTCTGTTATGCGCCTCATATGCGCGGAGCTTTGTCGACGATGTGGATGCGGCATGCCGCCACTGCTGTATAAGCTGTTGCTGCTGCTGCACCACCGACCAACAACCGACCAATACCTCTTTTTCTCTCTCTCTCTTTCTTTCTCTCATTCTTGCACGAGGCTATCTTACACTCATCCTCCGCACTGCTTCTCTCTCTCTGTTCGCCATTCTCTTAACTTATCTTCTCTCTCTCTCTCTTTCTCTCTTTGGTTGCGGCGCGATTCGCGAGGTATGGCGACCGCTCTCGCCCCGAGACCGAGAGAGTAAGAGAGCCGCTGCGAGAGAGGGGAAAATCGTGGGAACCGAATCGCAGACAATTTCGATGTGACCCGTTACTTTTTTTTTCTTCCTTCTCTCTCTCTCTCTCTCTCTCTCTTTCTTTTTCGCCATACACACGTTCGTATTAACAAATTATACGCGCGTTATTTAGCGACTGCTCGAGCTCGAGCGCGCGCCTCCGCATTATATACGAACGCATCATGCAAGAGCCAAGAGCCGAGAGCCGAAAGAGAGAGAGAGAGAGAGCACGAAAGGGGCATAACTGTGCATTCCGTCGTGTGCGCGCACTGCAGCTTTTTTCGGCTGCGCGCGTATACACAGCTCGTGCTCGTGTCCGTTGTCCCAATGTGAAATCGGCTTTTGTTAAGCCTAGCTGCGGTAGTACGTCACTCGATGCGTACACACGAGCGTCCGACGACGGATTGCACTTTTTATTTTGAGCGCGCGCCCGAAAAATCTGTACTTTCAGCCGGGGCTCGAGAAAAGTCGATGTTCTGCGCTTTTATAAACTGCGATAATTGCGCCGAAAGAAGGTCCATGTCACACCACGAGTACAATGTTTATATAGTCGAGCGCACCACGTCGGTTCGGCTGGCCCTCAACCGATCATTATCCTTTATTGCTTGAAATACAAACTCTGTGCAGCACGAGAGTCGCGCGGGGGACGCGTGTCGGGGAAAAAAGGCTTATAATCATTGTCTCGCGTGTGTACGCGTTCACGTCGAGCTGTGTTAAGCGCAGCGGTGCACGAGGCAGTTCTGAGCTGTTGTTGTTGTAATTACTCTTGTATACCGATCGTAAAGCTTGGCTCGTCTTGGCCGCCAAAATGATCGACTCGTTCGAAGCGTGACCTCCTCCTCCTCCTCGTTTCGACGCTATCGCTCGCCCAGGCTAAATTCGAGTACTCGCGATGTTATATTATATACCTACTCGATCTGCTCGAAAGGTGCGAAACTGCAGGAACCTTTAAAGAGTGGCCCGGCCGCGAGTTTTCATTCGCTGCAACGATGTCGAATTCGCGTTACTCTCATATCTACGCGGAACTTGGTGGTGCTCGAGAATTATAATAAAGTGTAATTACAGGCAAACGCTGTAATGCATGATACGTGTATCGACTAAACGTTCATGATATGGCTCAAGTTGGGAATTACACACATGTCAGGGGATGATTTCGGGGACATTCCTCTGGGATCGATCGCGTACCTATATATAACGGATGTAATCTGTACCGATCTTATTCAAAGCTGCTGCTGCTGTTGCCTTCAAAAGGTATTAATAATAGCTCGTCATGTGTGCGCGTGTGACGCGCGCCACTACAAAGTGAAAATCCGTATCCTATACGTCTGCACATATTTGACTCGAGCTCGTACATTACGCTCGGTCACGCTGCGCCGGATCATCACCTTTGTCCAATCGCCAGGATCGATCGATGCATGAGCAGCTCCGCAGCGCGAGTTTATTATATTATGACGAATATAATGCAAAGCTGCGGTACACACACACACACACACACAGTCTTCGACGCTTTCTTCGATACCTTTGTCGAAGCGGGACATACGATCGCAGCAGCAAAGAGGAGCGAAGAAAATAAATCCTCGTGCAATACAATACGCGATCGCAATTGCAAATGTATACACACAGATCGATCGAAGCCACCGCGCGATTCATACGATCGCCATTGAAAGCCATTGATGCCTACAATTAGACACTCGGGGATTTCGTCGCTTCGCAACGTTGAACGTCTCGTTGCTCGCGGGGGCTCGAGATTCACGCGCGCGTGCCTTCCAATTGCTACGTGCAACTATTGCGTATTTGTACTTGTCGTATGATCCTTACACGTGCATGTGCGCGTCTCTTTCGGGAGATCAAAACGGATCCCTAAAAGTTTTATCCTTTGGACCAGCAGCAGCAACTCTTGACTGCGTAAGCCATCTGCGTGCCTTGCACACTTCGATGGCCGCATCGTCGTCCTTGTTGTTGTTGTTGCTGTTCGATTTCCAACATTATCCGCGGCATAGCAATATAGGCTCTTTTTTTGTGCACACCGCCACCGCCGCCGCCTTTTTTCCTCTTCTTTTGATTTTTACGCTCTTTTACGGGTCGCTTCCCGCCTTCGCCTTTCGTTACGGCTCTTTTAAAGCGCCATGCAAGCCTCGGCACACAAGGAGAAGTAGACGCAAAAGAAGAAGAGGTCCAATATAATTGCGAAACTCTTGCGCAGTGCGCGTCGGTTCGGAGTGAGAGAAAGAGAGAGAGAGAGAGAGGAAAAAATAATCTTATTGTTGTATTGGCTCTGGGTATATTCTCGCGCCGTTTTTTATAAAAATACAATGAGGAGCGCACCTGAGTGTATCTATGTATAGGTATATTTATAGGACGGAACGAGCTATTATTTAATATCGATTTTTTATCGTTCCTGGAAATGCACCGATTATATGACTCGAGCTTATGGATACACGCATACAACGCACAATTTCTCAACGCTCCTTCCTGTCTTCCTATTATCAAATTTTTCACGCTCGACACTATTTTTTGTCGTCGAAAACCGCATTTATCTTCTTGAAAAAAAGTATACAAACAAGTAAACACATCGTTAATAATGTACGTTTTTTTTGTTGCTGTTGTCACGTTACAGAGGTGCAAAGAGAAGCTGAACACGCTGGCGATCTCGGTGATGAACCAGTGGCCGGGCGTGAAGCTGCGCGTCACCGAGGGCTGGGACGAGGAGGGCAAACACGCCACCGACTCGCTGCACTACGAGGGCCGCGCCGTCGACGTCACCACGAGCGATCGCGACCGCGCCAAGTACGGCATGCTGGCGCGTCTGGCCGTCGAGGCGGGCTTCGACTGGGTCTACTACGAGTCGCGCTCACACATACACTGCTCCGTCAAGTCGGGTAAGTCCAATTTCGCGTTGATAATTTTCACTTGTAATTGTACAAAACCGTGTATGCTAATCTTTATCTTCCCATTTTCCATCGACAGAGTCATCGTCCGCGGGCAAGTCCGGCGGCTGCTTCCCCGGCACGAGCACGGCGCTCACGGCCGACGGCAGACGCGTAGCCCTGGCCGAGCTCCAGCTGGGTGAGCGAGTGGCCGCCCTCGACTCGGCCACCAACCGACTAGTCTTCAGCGAGGTCATCGGCTTCATCGACCGCGCGACGGCCGAGCGTCGGCAGTTCCTGCGGCTGCGCCTCGGCTCGGGCAAGCAGCTCAAGCTGACCGCGACGCATCTGGTGCCGGTGCAGGGCCGCGGCACCGTCTTCGCCGCCCGAGTCAGTCCGGGCGATCGACTGCTGGTGCGGAGTCAAAACAGCAGCAGCAGCAGCAGTAATGGCGCCAGTCAAGCACTCCGCTGGGAAGAGGTGCTCGACGTCGAGCTGGTCCTCGAGGAGGGCGCCTACGCACCCCTCACGGCCGAGGGCACGCTCCTCGTGGACGACGTCGTGGCCAGCTGCTACGCCGTGGTCGACAACCAGAGCCTGGCGCACGCCTGCTTCCTGCCGCTGCGGCTCTGGGCCCGGCTGAGCCGCGGCTTCGCGAGCCTCGAGCACTACCTGGGACTCGTTCCGAGCCGAAGGAAGGACGACGACGACGAGCTGAAAAGCAACGAAGTGGACGACGGACGCCATTGGTCCAGGCAAGAGGGTGTGCACTGGTACGCCTCGATGCTCTACAGCGTCTCGCGCTACGTCTTGCCGAGATCCATGTACTATAACTGACGATGAGCCCCGGCATCGATCCTTGTGCGGAGCTCTCTTCGGAAATCGATCGTCCATTAAGTCACGCCTGCGGGGCCATAAACGCCGCGCGCGATTCTACGTAAAACGCACACCGACCGCTGTATAATATATTAAATTATAAAGATGAAAATGATGTTTGGACGCCACGAACATTCCACGATGACGGTGTTCGACATGTCTCGTCTGTGCGTGTGTATGTGTGCTGTGTGTATGTGTATGTATCTCGTGTTTATTGTACAAAAACAATCTCGACGAGCCTAACAATTTTTATTCTAGTTTTTAACCCCTCAGATTTTTCCTTAACCCCAACCTCCCCCATCTCCCCCTTTCCTCGCATAGGAAACTCATTTTTTATTATTTCATTATAGTATTCCGTGCTTGGACAATAATAAAAAAAAGTTATCAGTTTACGTGAATATGTATTAAAGCAAGAAAAAAATATCAAACTGATAATCATCGGAATACCCGCGCGCGCGCACTAGCCACCGCGGCTGTTCGGTAAATAATTTTGTAAATATTATAATTGCCGCGTCTTTTATTACGAGATCGCGGTGCCACAAATGTAGTCTGTCAAGAAATTGAAAAATCAATCTTTAATGTATAGTTTATTGTTCTCGCGTTAAGGAACGAACAAAAAAAACGGCGCGAGGCAGTTTTTATATTAAAACAAAAATCAATAATAAAATAAATAAATAAATAAACAAATAAACATTTCTTTTAGAGCTTATATCGAGTGTAAGATTATTCTCATTTACCACAAATTGTAAATGCTGAACTTGAATGAATCAACGAAATTTGTCAAAAAAACTTCAATTGAAACGAAGAAAAAGAAAGAAAAAACATTTCTGTTAATTTATCGTTACCGATTCTCCATTAGTTTCAATATTCGCAGTGTATGTGTGTGAACTTTGTTGAAAAAACTCGACTGTATTGCGAACGACAACGGCATCGTTAAAAAAGAATCGTCGACGATTGCGCCTCGACGATTGTTTATGAATAATGTATCTATTGGTTTCATTTTAATGGATAGTATTATTTGTATGTAGAACAAAAGAATTTATCAATTTTGTAAATATTATAGTATATCATAGTAAAAAATTAAATGAATTACATTTTGGAAATTATGCGCATTACTCTTCATTCAACGCAACCCAACAAAATAGTAAAAGCTCGTTTATTGAAGTCTCTCGTTATGAAAGTGATATTTATCATATTAATGATTGCAATTTGTTTTTAGAGAAAGAGAGAGATCCGATGGGCTCCGTATGACAAGCAATAAATAAACACCGTGTGCGTCAGAACATCATACGAGCATAAATTGCGAGAATACGAAAAAGAGGAGTGGGTCGTTTATTTATTTTATTTCACTTTTTTTTTTTTAATAAAGGCAATTTGATTGTAACTCCGTTTCATGTTTCCGAAGACGCGTGCGAAGACCACCAGGTAATGACAAAGTTTTTGGCAGTTGACATGATGCCTGCAATTAATTTCCATCAGTCTTGTAGCGATAGGGATCGATCAGTTGCGGCAGAACCGATTCGTTTTCTAGATACCTGAGCCTCGAATCTAATTTGACTAATGATTCATTAAACGGATATTCATTAAGCTTAATGAGCGAGAGCAAGAAAAAACAAATTGGCAAAAATAATCTGACTTTATGTCGACCGGACTGATTAATAGGCGTGTTTGGGTCGGGCCTCATCAGTTGACACGCGTGCGAATAATATCGCGCATTTTGAAGAAGTACAAAATGTTTACTCCTAAAATGTATATAAGCAAGCATGTAAGCTAGTCAACGACGAAGGAAGCAGAAAAATAATGATAATAATAACGAGGAAAGAGATCTCGCGGCGCAAGCCAGCGAGCTTGTTGTCGGCCTGTATGTAAGCCAAGCCGAATTGCGGTTTTGACGATTTCTCTCATCTTTTCGCTCATAAAATCCTGACGTGGCTTTTAGGCCCGATCCTCGTTATTATTTTCGCGCACGTTTTTAACGCGACGTTGCATTGTGCCGAGCTGCACATGCGTTCTCAAATTATGCGCGCAGCGAGAGAGGAATGTTTTTTGCTGCGTACCTGGCGCACATTTTTGATAAAATATACTTTCCTCGCTCGCGCGAGTCGAGAGAGAAACAATTAAAATTATACACACGCGAAATATTATTCGCCAGCGGGATGAATACTTTGCATAAATTTGCGAGTGATTTTTGTGCGAAGAGAAGACGAAGTATCCTGTGTATGCGCGGCTTGTGTCGGAAATTTAAAAAAATTTCTCGTTGATCTTTTCGCGCGCGTGTGTAGTTCGGCTTGTAATACGTTGAGAATCGTAACGATCGCTTGAATTATGATACCTTTCTCATAACTAATAATAAAAAATATTTCGTTTTAACGCGTGACTAAACGGCTACGTAATTTGAAAGCCCGATGACATTAATATAATGCTCTACAAACTAGGCTCTAAATGAATTATCTGCAGGCTGACCAATAAGTGCCTATTTATGATCTGTGCAGCGCATTCCACTCGAAGCCAATTGGTGGAATAACTCATTTTGGCTCTTTTTTGAATTTTATTATTTTCCAGCTCTCGTTATATGACTGCTGTCGTTTCCGCGAAGAATTAACCCTGAAAAAGTTGCGTCACATTAAAGCGTGGTTGATATTTAACATATTAGTGTAGGCCCATGCAGTACTAGCAAATAATTGAATTTGGAAGTATTATATGGGTAAAAATCATCCTCATCGCTGTCTCATAGACCAGTGCTATAATACGCCATGCTGACTGCGAGCCCAAAACTTTGCAAAACTCCCAGAAGTAATAAATGAATGTCCATCGCGAGGTATTTTGCTCGACTCTCTGTGTATATCCGTGCGGTGATCGGGCGCATCATTATGATAATTTTTTGGACATATATTTTCTACGGTTTGCCTAAAGTGTCGCCGCCAAGATAATTTATCGTATATTATGCCTCGCAGCGACAGAGAGATAAAATTATAACACCTTATAAAAATTAAATTAAAGTTTGCCGAGAATAATTAATTTCGACAAAGAATCTAAATGTGTTTCCTGAAAAAAACACGTGTTATTTCTTTTCTAAATTCCATTATTCCATACCAAAGTCAATGACTATTAAGCCCTTCAGAGAATCTTGTTGAATCCGTTTGATCCCTTTCGAAAGCTAGGCTGCGCCGCTAAACGCACGCTCCCACTTAATCGCATGGATTTGCAGAAGTTATACATAGATGAAATTATGGTTTTATCTATTAATTCTATTACGGCACGTCTTCACAGGCATAATATCTGCAAAACGAAAACATATTTTAGTTGAAAATCTACAGTCGATTGACAAAGGTCTATGTTTGCGAAAACAGTACCTTATATAATTAATTGAGCTAAAAAGTCTTCGTTATTTTTCATTAATTATACTGTAAAAAGTGAAATTTTCGTATGTTTAATGTTTATATTTTTGTAATTAATAGTTGAAATTATCATCTTGAAATAATATATATCTTACAATGATTTTAGCGATAGACTATATTAGTTTTGGTGATAATTTTCGTTCGATTCATGGATACCGAAGATTCATCGATGTTCCTCGTAGTTATTTTAGCATTCAGTGGCATATTTATGATGACAATTTTGCTTATATTATACATTTGCATATTTAGTGATCTGTGTTGCAACGTTCATTATTGTCAATCTAATAATTCTCGTGGCGTTGCAAAAGTAAAATATAAAAATAAAATCAAAGGTATAGTTATCTACAATTAACAAATTTAATAAAATGCAAATTTCTTCTATATATTTCCGATTGTTTGCCAAAATGATCACTAAATTTCTTTTTTAGCAATGCTGTTTGTTTAATTTTTTTGTTCATAGGTGCTCGTACCAGTTACCATAGTCACAGCAAAATTGACGGGATAACATTTTGTGAATTAACGCAACAAATGGAGAGCATGCCTACAGAATCCGAGAATGTTTAACTCTTATTAAAAAAATTAATTAATTATTATTTTTTGCATTTAATTTAAAATGTAACTTTACAAATTGTATAACTTAAATTTATAATTTTTTAAAAATAATAAAGTCATTCAGTATAATTGAAACTTTATTTTTTATTTAAAAACTTTTTTTAAAGTATTTTTACAACGAAAAGTTGTATGGTTAATTCTCAAGTGCCTCTAAACAAACATGGCATCTTGTGATTTGTTTTGAAAAAAAAAAAAAAACATGAATTATTAAGGGTAACTATTCACGTAGACATAGAAAAATATAGATGATCATATAACAATGATTAATAATTTTCATCAACATTTTTTAAAGTACTTTACAAATTTCATAAAATCTCAATGTTTTACATCTATCTACATTTTCAAATAGATACAATATTACGCATCTGTTGTTTGGAAAATAAATATCTTCAAATTAAGTTAATATCTTAAAACACTATATCATAGAAAAGTTTCTTTGAAAAGCTCCACAATATATTTTTAGACTGTGACACACTCTATACTGCAAATAATCAAATAATTTAATAGGTTTCAAAGCCCTTAGCTGTTACAATGGAGTTAATTTGATCTTTGTTTTCACTCACTGCATGTTTGGTCATATGAGTAAAATAGATAAAGATTTATTAGTTGATTAAAAAACAATAACACTTATTTTTTACACTTTGTACTAGTATAAACTGCTCCTATATCTAAAACGAAATTATTCTCAAACTTGTATAAATTTTCATCAGATCTTCAAAGTTAACACATTTATACTAGCTGGAGTGGTCGTAGGTTGGATGTATTGGTTGTAATACTGAAACTACCACTTGTTGAAGAGTCTGTAATGAATAATAATAAAATATTGATGTTAATATAGATATTGTTCAATGTAAACATTATTTGATGTGGAAATGATGAAATAGTTGCCAAGTATTATTTACCGATGGTTTGCAATGTTCCTCTAGCCATCGGAATATCCAATTGGTCAGTTCCTCAAACTCAAATGTTGGTACTTTTTCAAAGCTTCTAAACAAGTGATCCATTATGGCTTGGAACTGTTGTGAAGAAAAAAGGTTAATATTGGATTATATAAATTATAACTTATAATAATTATTAACAAAAATTTCAAACTCACCACTTGGAATTTTATTTCATCAGAAACACAGTTATCTGACGGCCCTGGCTGGTTGTTAGTATCATTAGCAATCTTTTCATAGTTAGCTTTCATGATACTTAGAGCTAGAACTTCTTTGCGGAGTTCATTTTGCTCTTCTTCTTCTTTCTTCTTTTGTGCCATTAAGTAGTTAATATAATCTATAGATTTTTGTAAAATAGTTGCCTTTGATAATTTGTAACCTGAAGCATCAGATTGATGGCACGCTGGAACTAAGTCTTGGAGAGTATCATATCCTCTTTTGATAGCATCTCTTCTCTTTTGTTCAGCTTGAGTATGAGCTTCTCTACGTCTCTCTTTATAACTAACTGTTGAATTTTTATTATCGCTGTCTTCTTCATCTTCTATTATTAAAATAAAGATTGTTATTAGTGATAAATTTTATATGTGCAACTTTATTGAATTAAGAGATCTTTTCATAATTATGGAATTATTATTATTCTATTTAAAATTTATTACCTGTATTGTGTGCAGAAGACAGAGTATTAACAGATCCAGTACTGCTACAACGAGAAAATGTATGTCTATCGACTGGACTAGATGGTTCTAATTTGTGTTCGTGAACATCGATGTTAGTGTTCATAGCATTAGTAATTCCTGGAATTATTTACAATTATCAATATTCTATTTTACATTGTAATAAGCTATAGACAGTCCCAACAACTTACTAGAGTCATAAGATTCTGATTGATCACCCATTTTGAGACGATAGACTTGTACTTCATCAAATAACTTCTTACCGAATAAACTATTACAAACTTTTAAACAGAACAATTCAATAATGAATAAAAAAATGGCACTTGCACGTTTTTGACTAATAATAAATATCACTGATCAAAGTACCACAACTGCTACTAACATATATTAACTTTGGGCAGATTGATAAAATAACATTAACCAAATCAATTGACAATGAAGTTGAACCTTATGATTTCATGAAAGTCAATTAATCAAGAAACCAGGTCTATCACCACTAATTTTCACATCACAGACGATCTGAATTGTCAGGAGACAATAGAAGTAATGCTCACGAGAGTCGACATCCGATGTACTGCACACGATTCATGGTAATATTTTTATCAGTAGAAAGTTCATACGATCTGACTACTTAAAAAAATCATATCATAATGACAAGATAAGATGATGCTGAACTAGCAAATATCGGAGCGATCGTTCCGTACTAGGTTGTCTTTAGGTATGTCTCCTAAGATAATGTAATCTACAATATATAGATTAAAGATTCAATACCAAATTACACAGCTGCAAGAACAGTGTAGCAATGTAAGTCACGCATTTACTTATCGAAAAAATTATCTACATTAAACGTTTATGAAACCCATTTAATTGTAGGAATCGATTAAAGCTGAAATAAAGAGTTAGTTTCGAGTCAATTAGAACTGTAATTGTAATCGACTCTTTTTTTACATTTCATAGAATCAGCAGCCTGCTAAATGCTCGACGGGCATACGTCATTGCGAAAAATTTGCCTGCTGCTCGATGCGCAGTAGCGCTGCGCACTGGGCACAATAATAATAATCAACTACGAAAGGTAAAAGCACACGATATATAGGCCAATACGCTCAATATACACATATTGCAATAATTGTTATTTTTTAAGATTTTTATTGTAAAAACATTAATCGAATTTTCTCGCTTTGATTTGAAGATCAAAATTGATGATTATTTACAGATAGTGTATTTTTCGAATTGCATTAGATCTTTTATGACTCGAGCAAAATTAGTTTTTGAAAATTATTCATTGACTCGAACATCAACTAGGTCAAATTGTTTTTAATTATTATAAAAACTGCTTATTTATGCATTTTATTATTCATTCTCGATACTTACTTGTTCTCGTGATTGTAAAGTTTCATTGCACGACTTCGAGTTTGCAATTAAAAATTAAGAATTCTGAATATTTGTCTAGTCACATTTCGTCAATCTGTTTTTAATTGTAAATATCCATACGCAATCATAAAACACTCTTTACGAAAATTTATCGTAATCAATGTCTCATTCGACATCTTTGCACGAATCCATCACAAAGGATAAAAAAATCTTTGAATCCTGACCCTCTGTTTACCATCATTTTTTTCTTCAAAATACACGAGTGACAAATATTCGGAGAAATCGATGAGAAAATTCAATGATTGTGTACGTTGCGCCGGTCACCGCCAGTTGGGAAAAATGACAAAAGTCATATTGAGGCCGGTATTCTGACTTGTCGTGTTATAATATAACGTTTGCGAGTCTCGCGTGCGTGTCGTCGTCGTTCAAAACATATCTATAGATATAAGCACATTCGGCCCACCAGGCCGGCTTTCTCTTACTCTCCGTTTTCGAGCTATTCTCATTCCAACGTGAAGAGCCGGATAGCCTGCATCTCGACTCATAAAAGCGGAATTCAAGTGTTCGTGTTAACCTTAAACGGTGAGTGTGCTCCGTTCATTTTTTTAAAAATAAATAATATCGCTCGCTCTTTGGAAGGACATTCATTCGATCGTTTTCATATATTAACGATGTCACTTTTTTGTGGATTGATATCAATCGATAATCTATTTGTACTAAAAACCAAATAATCACTGAAGTTTGAACTGCTTCACATTTGTTCGATCGAACATTCTATCGAATATTTTGCTTCTGTTGCTGTCTAAAATTAATTTCATCAAGAACCACGTGTGTGAATAGAATCTTTTGTGCTTTTTTTACAGAAAGTTCAACGAGAAATTCAATCAAAATGCCCCGTGAACATAGAGACGGCGAGAAGGGAGTGAGCACCACCGGAGGAGGCGATTCTGCCGGCGATAAACATCATGACAAAAAGCCGAGGAAATTCAACTCGCATTTCCGCGGAGGAAATCGTGGTGGTCGTTATTATGGCAAAAATCGTAAGTACCAGTTGGTTAGATGATCGCTTTTTGGGTTTAATTATTCACTAATAATATTTTGCCGAGATTCATAATCACGACTCGATTCATTTTGCAACGAAATTCGTGTTAATCGTTTTACGCGATTAAAGAAAAGTTAATTTTCGTAAATTGCGTGCATTACATCAGTAATAAATTGTACAAGTTTCAATAACCTTGATTACAGGTTCAAGGACTTGTTTTTGTACAAATTCCTGGAACTTAGCCGAATGTTTTGATCGCGCGTCGTGTTATTGAGTCGAACTGTTTCATCTTATTCATACCATCAAAGATAAGCTGCTGGAAAATATTTCAAAGCATATTTAGATTTGAAAATACTGTAATTTTGATACTTTTGATCAAAATAAGTAAAACACTTGACTTTTCATGATCTGTTAATATTTTTGGAGCGATTTTTGATGTTCGAAATAATAATATTTTTTACAACTCATAACACTTTTAACTTGCTAGAAGTACCTGCAAAATAGAATGTTTACATTTTATTGAAATTGAAGATTTGAAACATTATTAAAGTAATGAACTTTTTACAGGTTACCATGGTGGTGGCGACAATAGAAGACATTACTACAAGAAGCCAAGATATGATGTTGGGGAAAGACTCAAGGAAGTCGATCTTGGGATTACTGAATATGTTGGCAATGCCGAAGGATTCAATGGAACAATGAAGGAAAGATTTACAGACTTTGTTGTTCATGAAATATCTTCAAATGGAGAAATCGCTCAATTGAATAATCAAGACATACCTCCAGAGCCTGAAGATTTAGAAAATCTGGAAGATTTGAAGAAAAAAATTCCTGAAGGTGTTTGGGATCAACTTCAAACTCTAGCAGATAAAAGTGAATCTGTTGAAATTGACGTTACCGATATGGATAAAGCTCAGCGTAGAGCTGTCCATGTAATTGTCAAAAAAATTACGGAAGTAACAAGTGAGACCAAAGAAATTGGTTCTAAAAAAGTCATGGTTTTCTCTAAACCATACCCTAACAAATTTGGTAAATATAATTTTTTAAAGTAAATATATAATAATTATTTCAAATATTTTATAATCTATAATATGTACAGGTACAAGACAAACAGATAATCGTAAAGATTGGTCTGTTAGAGGAGGTGATTACTGTCACTTTGTTTTACACAAAGTGAACATGGATACTATGGATGCATTGAATCAAATGGCGAAAGTTTTGAGAGTCAAATCTGGTATCTTCAATTATGCAGGTACCAAAGATCGACGAGCAAAAACCACTCAATGGATAAGTGTAAAGAAAATGAATCCAAAAAGTATCATGCATGCAGCCCGAGTTGTTAAGGGAGCTTTTGTTGGTAACTTCAAATTTGAAAAGGAACCTTTGAAGTTAGGAAAATTAGAAGGCAATAGGTTTACTATTGCTCTCAGAAACGTTACTGTTGCTGATGATGTAGTGGAAAAGGCAATGACTTCGTTGAGAGATCATGGATACATTAACTACTATGGTCTTCAAAGGTTCGGAACTATTGCAACCATTCCAACTCATGTGATTGGCAAGGCACTTCTTCAAGGTTAGTTGAACTTCTTATTTCTTTATTGAGTTATTGTTACTCAAATTTTGAAAATATTTTGACAGTATAAAAATTTTAAATTATATTGTAGGTAAATTTGAAGAAGCTATTGATCTTATTCTCAAACCAAGAGACGGTGAGCAAGACTATAATTTGGTAGAAGCTAGAAAAATTTACCAAGAAAAAAAAGATGCTCGCTTAGCATATCAAAAAATTGGTAGAAATGACAAAATAGAAGCCAAACTTCTATGGGGTATTAATATTCATGGAATGAATAATCCACAAGGAGCTTTGGATATGGTTCCAAGAAATACAATATTAATGTATATTCACTCATATCAAAGCTATGTATGGAACTTGATAGTTTCAAAGCGTATAAAGGAATTTGGACTTAAACCAGTTGTAGGTGATTTAGTTTATGAAAATCCTGATTCAAAGGATGATGTTGAAACTGTTGCTGAAGAACAGCAAACAACTGAGGAGTCTACTAAAGCAGAAACAAATGAAAACTCTGACAACGCAGAGGTCAAAAAAGAAGACTCTCCAGTTGAAGAGAAAACTAAAACTACTGAAAAAAATGAATCAGAAAATGAATTGCCAAAAGTTAAAGTATTAACTGAGGCTGATCTATCATCTTACACAATATTCGATGTAGTTATGCCTCAACCTGGTTGGAAAGTAACTTACCCAAGTTATGCTAAAGCATGGTTTGATGAACATCTTGAAAAAGATGGACTTACAACAGATTTAAAGCAAAAGAACAAGTATGTACTATTAATAAATTAATCTCTTTTTTTCTTTTAAATATTTCAAATAATATTAATTAATGTTTTTTTTTTCAGAAAATATACCCTGAGTGGTTCATATAGAAAAATAGTCCAAAAGCCTGAAAATTTAAGTTGGAATCTTTTACGCTATGCAAACAAAATTGATGACTTACTTATTTCTGACATCGACGAATTAAAAGACATTAAAGCACCAGTAGATAATCCAGGTAAGAAACAATTTTTTTCATTTTTCATGAGGCTCTTGCTAAACCATCAATTTATGATTTCATTTTAGAAGGCAAATTCAAAGCATTGGTCATTCAAATGTCGCTGAAACCATCATCCTATGCTACAATGGCTTTGCGTGAAGTTTTGAAACGTGATACGTCTTCTCAAACTCATGCTGCTCAATCGGCGGCATTCCATGCTGCCCATGCAGAAGATAGTGATGGTACACCTCATGTTGAAACTTTAAAACTTGATTCAACTGAAGATGAGTCAAATGATAAACCTACTTCCGAAGAATCTGGAGTAGAAGACTCAAAATTAAACGGTAAACTTGAAACTCTCAAAGAAGATCCTATTAACGATTCAGGTATCGATTCTGGTACCGTCATCTCAGCATAATGTATTTTTTTACATTGAACATTGTTCTATTTTTTCATATTTAAAGTCAAATGTACTTATATAGTATATATCAGTATGTACATATATGATATATATTTCATTTTTGTTATGCGATTAAAACTAAAAGTTTAATATAAGAACTTCGTTATGTTTCATATTGATTATAAAAATAATTTTTCTAATACTGAACATAAAGTATACTAGTCGTAAATGTACGATAATGAATATAGTTTTTCAATAAATGACTATTTTGATAAATTGTTAATATTATTGATAGTACAAAACTAGTCTTGTGAAAAAAAAACATTTATTTGTTAAATTTAAAATTTGACAATTCGAGTCAAATTATCCTATGTGCAATTTTCAGTTTGATTATTTTCAGTGTGTTGCTCATTGAAATAATATTTGGATTGTTAAAAAAACACTGAAAATTTTCTCGAATAATAATTAATAAATCATTAATCAAGATATCAAACTTATTATCGACAAAAATATCGATATGAACTGAAAGGAAATATTAATCTTGTTACTTCATCATTAGTAATTGTTTCTGAATTTGAGTTAAGCTGCTCTCAATCAATAAATATAGATTTTTATCGAGTTTCCGTAAAAATTATACGAAGTATTTCACGATCGCGATCAATCTTGTGAAAGCATACATCTGAAATGGAGAATATAATTTTAAGGAAAATCAAATTGAATGATTGATCATGAATACATTATTCAAGGGCAATGAACACGTTTAAATGTTATAAAAAAATGTGTGCCTATAAAGAGTTAGAACGTAGTAGTTTCGATTCGCTCCATTTATCTTCACCTATTTTATATGAATGAAACCTGTACTATGTCTATCTAATGAATGAGGTGTAACCTTCTACCAGGCCGTTTTATAATTGAATTCCGTCGAGCACAAGGCACACCCGTATCATCGCTATTACATCAATGTGTAAGAAGCTTTCAATTCCATTTATTATTTACAACCAGTTAATTTCAAAAACCTTCAATTACTTGGCCGTGGTACTTTGTTTAATAGAATAATCACGCAGTTGCTCTAATTTAAAATAAAAAAATATTGTTTTTTATTATCGATAAATACCAAAAACCATACAAAATTGAGCTCATTGCCTATTTTGTGTAAATTTGAAATAATTGCACTCAGGATATCACCCAAACTTTATTATTGTGATGATCCTTGGCCAACTCCAACGAATAATCCAAAATCGGCGACCCTTGTAATTTCATTATCCGATTTTGCGGTACGTACTCGAGCTCCAATACCACCACGCTATTTTGGCCTTTTTTTAGAAAAGCTGCCGGTACGTATAGGGTGACCTGAGGCCCGACCGACGGCCAATACCTTCCAAGATTGTATCCGTTGACATAGACGGCACCTTTGCCCCAGCCAACTGTGTTCAAGTACGTATCCAAAGGCTCACCCTCGACGTCAAAGTACCCAACGAGGAACTGCGGTCCGTCGAAGAGTTTTCCAGTCTGCTTGCGCGTTTTAGTTAGTAAGAAATCGTTGTTTTTCAAGGACGAAAGTCTAAAACCAACGACTTTCCACGGTCCAAGCGTTACGTTATTTAACTTTACGTTCGAAATGCCCTATAAAAAAATATGCAGTTTTAACATAGAAATGTTTTTAGTGATTATTTGTATACAATTTTTGTACCTTGAAGTCTTCCGGCTCGTTACTGCCATAATTGACGCGACCCAGATTCTCCGTCAAAAGCCTAATTTTTTTCGTTCCTTTCGGCAAATTCATCACGTATTTGTTGGTCATCCTCGTGAGAACACCCGATAATTTTCCGTTTGCGTAAACCAAAGCTCTGTCTTTGACTCTGGCTTCGAGCGTAAGATTATTCGGATTTCTGAGCAACGGTACGTCGGTCTCGTATTGAACCAACCAATTCGATAAGCCGAGGGCCTCGAACGAGGGAGGTTTCTCGAATACGGCTTCGACGGATCCAAAAAGATTGACACTTTCGCTGGTAAACAAGTCGAGCGCAGGTATCAACGTGACGACTCCGTAATTTCCTTTTGGTGCGATGGTGGGTATCGCTACATTTGGCAAAGGTAAGTACTGCAATGATAATCGAGGTGAGAAATTCGAAATGAGAAAAAAGAAGAAAGAAGTTGAGCTTTGCGTACTTTTGAAATGACAGATCTGATTTTGAAATACTTAGGGGTAGGATCTCCTGCCTCAGTGAGCGGGGCATCGTAATCGTAAGAAGTTAATTGAGGCCAGTAAAATTCATTGATGTTGGCACCAGATGTAAAACCAAAGTTCGTTCCACCGATGAACATGTAAAAATTGACCGAAAAATTTCGCGCCAACATCTCATCGAGATATGCTGCTACGTAATCTGCATCAGTTCTCTGGAAAGTTTCATTCCAATGGGTCAACCATCCGGTATAATATTCCGAATTTACCAAAGGTCCCTAAAAAAAGTAAAAATTATTCATTGCGACAGAAGCAATTAAAAATCGCAGTAATTTTACACGATACCTTGGGCGAATACTGTCTCATCATTTTAATACTGTAATTCAAATTTGAACCAGCGGCAAAATCGATCGTACTGTAAACTCCTGGAATCGTTCCACACTGTAACATTCTTCTGGCTGTGCCATCGGTCGTAAATAAGAGAGCATTATTTTTTACATGGTAATTGAAAAGATCGAACATTTTCTTTTTGTAAACGTCGTCGCAGGAATAAAAGCTCCCGTATTCATTTTCAACCTACAGAGAATCGTTTGTAAAAGAAAATAATATAATATCACGACACGGCTATACTTAGCAGGTTTTTTTTTGTTACTCACTTGAACCATGATAATTGGACCACCATAGCCTCGAAGATAACGTCCTACCCTTTTGAAAAGTTCGTGAATGTATCTTTCAGCGTAAAAGTTGTATCCTAAAAAATTAATGTTTTGTAGATACTGCACGTCGAGTAAATAAATAATAATGTAGAACTTACTTTCATCTTTGGTACGAATTTTTATATCCGGTACAACTTTGAGCAACCAATACGGAAAACCTCCCTAAAGTATGATAAGAAATTTTGTAAATTCGATGATTCGTAAATACTAATAAGAACTGAGTTTAATAATTAGAATATCAGTTATTACAAAATCTCGTTCAGCGCATATATAAGGTCCAGGCCTTAAAATAACGAATAGACCCTCTTGTGCAGCGATTTTTATGAATTCCTCGATATCGGCATCTCCAGACCAAACCCATTGATTAGGTTCGGGCTCGTGTGTGCTCCACTCGACATAGCTAAATTTTTAAATAAGAAAATTTGAATAAATACGCAACGGTACGTCATTTTATTATATACACGAAGGAAACACTCTTGGTATGCACTGTCGGAATTGCCTGCGAGCATTGGCAGCGAGTCTAAGTGTCATCGTTGTTGCTGTACTTACGTTGAAACGGCATTTAATCCGGCGACGCGCATTTTTCGCAGTATGTCACGCCAATTTTGTCGAGGAGTTCTAAAGTAGTGAAAGCTGCCTGCCACATATCTGAACGGTTTTCCGTCGAGCAGAAATTGATCGTTTGCATAATCTACGGTGAAACTGTAGCTCTGGGTTTCCTATTTAAAGTAAGTAAAAAAAAATGCTACTTCAAATTGAAGCTAAAATTAATTGATGTTTTTATGTTTGGAATGTAAATGATAATGCAAAGTAAATTATTATAAAAAATTTTGAATGATGTAATGTTTAAATATTTGTTAAAGTATACTTTCACCTATAAAATTAGGGTTAACTTACATTTTTCGAAGAAGATATTGTAATCATACACAGCCAAATTAAAATTAGTGCAATCCGCAGCCTTATTTTCATGTTTATAGTTTTTAAAACGATAGTAGTTGATAAAATAATTTAAAAAAGTTTCGATCATAAAATTTTTAATCTTTTCTGATGTTTTTCGTTCAAAATATTTAAAAGTAAATACTATAGGAGATCCGTCGATCTTTGTGATTAGGTAGCCAGATTCGAACTAAACACAAGTAGAAAAATATGCCTCGGGATTGTGAATATTTGCAAGAGCGCTATGGATACAGTTACACCATTCAAAGGTCAAGCGGATACAGCTCTATCAATCGAAGTAAAAATAATGCCGCAAGATTTTATCGCAATAAATCGATAACTTTATCGTTTTCGCCTTTCCATTTGTTACGATGTATCATGATACCGTCTAGAATAACAAATTCATTTGCACGTAAAAAAATAACAATAAATATAAAATCAATAACAAATTGATCTTCTAATTGCACGAATATGCTTAAACTCATAATAACAAATAATTCAGACTGTGCATCTATTTTCGTCCTCACAGTTCTCTGAGCGCTTTCATTCGAGTTTTATCTTGCGGGTGAGAATAATACAAAGAAACTAGTGAATAATTTGCATACTCATTTATTTCTGAAATATATATAGCCTCATAAATATTAGATTAGATTAATTTGTATTATACATACCGTTGCACACTTTTTAACAAAAACAAAGAAAATAACAGTGAAATATTTATTCACATCGCAACAACTTACTATTTGAAAAGTTTTGAGAAACTAATGGTTTTGGAGAACAATAATTCTATTGAAACATAATACTTCTTCACATCTATTTTAATGTTGTTATGATTTTGGCTGGATAATCCAAAACTGGAATAGTTTGGAAACTAATCTTTCTATTTTCAGGGACATACTCCAACTCGACTAACACCAACAAATTTTTGCCTTTTTTCAAGTAAGGGGCAGGAACATATAATGTTAATTGAGGCCCTATCAAAGGCCAATATCTTCCCAGATTATGACCATTTACAAAAGCAATTCCTTTCCCCCAATTTTCTGTATTCAAATATGTATCACGAAGTTCTCCGTCAATTTCGAAATGACCGATTAGGATTTGTGGGCCACTCATTAATGTACGTGTTTCAGCAATAGTCGATTGCATATTACCTAACGAAGATTCCATACTTTCATCAAAACGGAAACCAGTAACATTCCAGTATTCGACTTTAGCGTCATTTATCGATACATTGAATAGCCCCTAAAAATAGTATAAATATAATGTTTCAATTTATGTATAGTTTTTATAAATAAAGGATCTTGAATGAAGTGGAATTTATTACCTTAAAATCTTCGACATCTATGTTTCCAAAGTTTACTCGACCTTGATTTTCAACTAATATCTTGATTTCGTTTGGTGTATCTAAAATTGTACTATTAACTCTGTGAGAACGACTCAAAGTACCACAAAATTTTCCATCTGCGTATACCAATGCTCGATCTTTTGGAAACGCATTTAATTGAATTTTATCTTCAGAGCGTAGACTTTCAGGTACTACAAGTTCGTATAATACTAGCCAATTGGACAAACCAAGAGCTTCAAATGTTGGTGGATCGTTGGTCATGACTTTTACTTGTTTTGTTCCATATAAATTTCGAGAAGCCATGTCGAATAAATTGAGTACTGGTCGCAACGTCACTGAGCCGTATTCGCCCTTCAAGGATACGGCTGGAGTGGGTAGTTTAGGTATGGGCAAATACTGAAATTGTTTCAACAATATTTAAATTTTTTCAAGTTCAGCCAAAATCAATACTTTTGCCTTACCTTTGATATTATTTTTTTAATTTCAAAGTATTTATCAGTTGGATCTCCAGCTTCAGTAAGAGGTGCATCATAGTCGTAAGATGTAAGGTCTGGAGCGTAGTTGTCGAATATGTTAGCGCCTAAAAATGACTCAGATTTATTATAAAATTTCATGACAACAATGTTACAATTGAATATTCTCGTCGTACAAGATTATTTGATATTTTTTATGGCTTTCATTCTTGAATAAACAAATATAACATTGTCTAGACATTCAATAAATCAATGTCATCCACAAACGCTGAAACATTCGACAACTGTTTGCAATTTTTTCGTTTAAATGGTACTATTAATTGAACTTTTTTAAAAATATATTTAACATATTGTTTTATAGATTTTCACTCTAGTTTTACCTGAAGTAAATGCAAAGTTTGTCCCACCGTAAAACATGTAAAAATTCACAGAGGCCCCTAACGATAACATTTCATCGAGAACTTTGGTGATGTTTGGCGTTTCTACTCTCTCAAATGGTTCTTCCCAATGACTTAACCAACCTGGATAAAATTCTGAGTTCACCAAAGGTCCCTAGAAGTATTAAATATATTTCAGTATTATTTATGTTAAAGTAGTCGATGAAAATCGTATATCGCGTACTATATATGAACATTTTCATGTAAATCTGAGTTACTAATTTTGATGTACCGGAAAAAGTAAATTATAATTTTAAATTAAGTATTTTAGTTAGGAGATAGTACAAAAAAATTATTTAAATTAACCTTTGGTTCAACTTCTCTCATCATCTCAAAATTTTCTGTAACATTTGCAGACGTTCCAAAGTCGACGGTAGCATAAACCCCCGGTATTGGACCACATCGAAGAGCTTCTCTATACGAACCATCCGTTGTATATAAAAGAGCTTTGTTTCCAACGTGCTTTTTAACAGTATCCTTCAACTTATTTTTGTAGTCACTATCACAAGCATAAAAACTTCCATATTCGTTTTCTATCTATAAAATAAATTTATTACGTGATAAGGTGATAACAATTTTTTGAGGAAATATAATCTAAACTAAAATACCTGAACCATAATAACTGGTCCTCCATTTCCTCTTAGAAAAGGCTTTACGCGAATTAATAACTGATTAAGGTATTCTTCGGCATATTGCAAATATCCTTTTGTTATTGAATCATGAAAAAATGGATAAAATGAGTACAATTTAAAAATATATTACCAAAAAAATATGTTTTAGCGATTTTTACTTGAATCATTTGTTCGTAATTTGATGTCAGGAACGCGGTTCAGAAGCCAGTAGGGAAAACCTCCCTGAAATATTACGACTTTAAAAAGCAAATTACTTTTATGGTTAAATGTATTCAATTTTAACAAGATATATACTGACAAATTCTCTTTCTGCGCAAATGTAAGGACCTGGTCTCAAGATTACCAAAAGATCTTCTTCTTGTGCTAATTTTATGAATTCAATTATATCTGCATCGCCGTCCCATACCCAAACGTCAGGTTCCGGTTGATGTAGACTCCATTCAACGTACCTTAATCACAAAAACACTTCGATAATCAAACAATTTACAGTATAACTTTTATAATTTATATACTTACGTTGAGACTGCATTTAATCCAGCAGCTCTCATTTTTTGCAATCTATCTCTCCAATACTGTCGTGGAGCCCGAAAATAGTGGAAACTACCACTAACATACCTGAACGGTTTTCCATCAAGTAAAAATTGGTTGTTTTCATAATCGACGGCAAAGCTCGGTCCATTTTTAACCTGTTTTACAATTTAATTTTTATCACTATTTCTGAACAAAAATAATCTGTTTTTGATTGTACTCACTGTATCGCAACACAAGCCGCCGTACACAATTGTTATAACAAGAAAGAATTCTAAAAACATTTCTGCATCGAGCGTACGATTTGTGTACGCTTTTGAAGATCACTGGAGAGTATCAATTGCTCCCAGTAGATAGTCTAACAGCTAAGCAACTCAATGTGGAGTTTTGATAAGACCTATCTCGAGTAGTACGATTATGTAAACAAATATCTATACATACGTGAATAGCATGTATATAAGGATATTATCGTTGGAATTAAAATCAATTTGTTTTAATTAGCATTAGGACGAGAGAAAAATAGTTAATATTTCCTATATTTCACATGTTTCAAGTTTTTCAAAGAACCTCCAATGTTATTGTTAAGTTTAATTTAAAATTCGATTCTCTAGACTTATACTTAATGATAAACTCTATAAAGTCTTTAAGAAATATATTACATAGATGTCTCAGAAGAAAGGTTTAAAAACATTTTTTGAACCGAAACTTAGAAGTCTTTTTAAAATAATATAGTCACCTCAACAGAAAAAAGTTTCAGATGTTGTACATATAACGATGTGAATTGTAATAAATAGTATGAATTTGATTCGTTTTTAGCCTTCATTTTTAGTGAAATAACGCATTATTTTAATTAAAATAATTTAATCCAACTTACAATTATTTTATTTTTCCTGAAAAAATGAAATAATAATGAAAATGCAAAATTCATAAGATGATTTATAAAATAATTAAAAAATGCGTAAATATTTTAAAATGTTACATTTTATAACAATTTTACAGATTTTTACGTTTTCGAAATGTCATTCAACAATTGAACGGGTGCAATATTCTAGTTAGCAATTTAGTCTTAATTGAATTAGGTAATGGTTTAACATTTCTTTTTAAATTTTCAGATACAATCGGTTAGTTCGTAGATCGCCAACATCATTTTGGGATAACACAAACAATCTATTTTTAGTACCCGGTTAAAAACTTACGGTGAACAAAATGTCCATAAAAATATTTTTCTAAAAAATTAGTTATTTAAGAAAATCTTATGAGATATATTGAACTAAAAAAAATTCATTCAAAAAAGTTCAGAAAAAAATCTTACTTACGAATCTATTGAAAAAAAACTAAAAAACAATAATCGTATTTCAAATTAGTGAAAGCTTTTATTCAATTAAATTTTTTTACAAGTTTTTTTTGACAAAATTTGAGTAATGGAATTTTTTTTTAAACTTTTTGAATAAGGTTTTTTAATGCCATATTACTTGTTGTGTGATACTTTTCGCAAGTACGGTCGATAAAAATCTCAGTTGGGCTTATTGGTCGCAAACGGTTTGAAAAAAATCTCTGTTGGACTTTCCGTTCTTATTATGAATGTGTAGAACAAGATCATTCGATGCTGTTTGATCTCATGCCATAGGCAATTGGTAGGGTATGTAAGGAATAAAAAAATTATCATTAAATAAATGACCATTTTTTAAAAATTCAATTTATTAGATACTACTTCTATATAATAAAACTATTTAAATCGACTCGTCTAGAGATAATCGCCATTAAAGTCGAATCGTCTTTAGAGATTGATTACCCAGTTAAACCCTGCAATAATCCACCAACTAAACCAGGGGATTGGCCAGAACTATTTCGTTCTGTTGTTGCATCTGCTTCTTCAACACATTCGGTGGTATTACCATTGATATCAGGCGTGGCAGTTGAAGTAGAAACAGTTGTCACTGAAACACGCAATAAGATATATAGCAATTACCTATTTAGTAATTGACCAGAAATGAGTACATGTTCGCTAATGAGCAGTGGTTTTAAGAGAGGTCAATCCCCTCACATCCTAAAATTATTCATTTGCATAATGAAAATGGGTTGTCACCGCTCCAAGTACTGAAAAAACTTAAGATTTGACAAAAAATGAATAAAGCTTACAAATATTAGTAGAAGATGATGTATTATCACTGATTGTTGAAGTGCCACCATTTGGAACTGTTACACTAGCACTAGATGTTGTTGCACCCCCGTCTGGAGTAACACTTGTTTGTGTTACACTTGAAGTTGCGTCGTTTGAACTTGGAGGTGTGGTATTGGAATTATCACCGGGAGTTGAAGGTGTTTCTTCGATGCATTCAGTTGTATCTGTAGCATCACTGGGAGAAGAACCAGTCGAAGGAGTTGTGGTTCCGGAAGTAGTGACTGATGGGTTTGTCGACGATGGCGTAGTATTTTCACTACCAGTTGTTGAACCACCATCGGATGTCACAGTAGATCCTGTTACATTCGGTGTAGTGTCTGTATTTCCACCTGAAGTTGATGGTGTACCAGAAGGTGTAGTGTCAGTGATTCCACCAGAAGTTGATAGGGTACCCGAAGGAGTGGTATCTTCAATGCATTCAGTTGTGTCTGTAGCTTCGCTAGGAGAAGAACCACCAGAAGGCGTCGTATTTTCCGGATTAGTCACTGCTGGGGTGGTAAACGATGGTGTTGGAGCAGGTGTGGTATTTTCACTACTAGTCGTTGATCCTCCATCGGAGGTCACAGTCGAGCCTGTTACACTGGGTGTAGTGTTACTTGTATTTGGATCTGTGTTACCACCAGACGTCGATGATGGGCCCGTTGGAGTGGTGTCTGTATTACCACCAGAAGTTGATGGGGTACCAGAAGGAGTTGTATCTTCGATACATTCAGTCGTGTCTGTAGAGTCACTGGGAGACGAACCAGTCGATGGAGTTGTTGTTTCCGGAGTAGAGACTGATGGGTTCGTTGGCGATGGCGTAGTATTTTCACCACTAGTCGTTGATCCTCCATCGGGTGTCACAGTCGAGCCTGTTACACTGGGTGTAGTGTTACTTGTATTTGGATCTGTGTTACCACCAGACGTCGATGATGGGCCCGTTGGAGTAGTGTCTGTATTACCACCAGAAGTTGATGGGGTACCAGAAGGTGTAGTATCAGTGTTTCCACCAGAAGTTGATGGGGTACCAGACGGAGTTGTATCTTCGATACATTCAGTCGTATCTGTAGTGTCACTGGGAGACGAACCCGTCGATGGAGTTGTTGTTTCCGGAGTAGAGACTGATGGGTTCGTTGGCGATGGCGTAGTATTTTCACTACTAGTCGTTGATCCTCCATCGGGGGTCACAGTCGAGCCTGTTACACTGGGTGTAGTGTTACTTGTATTTGGATCTGTGTTACCACCAGACGTCGATGATGGGCCCGTTGGAGTAGTGTCTGTATTACCACCAGAAGTTGATGGGGTACCAGTAGGAGTAGTGTCTGTATTTCCACCAGAAGTTGATGGGGTACCAGACGGAGTTGTATCTTCGATACATTCAGTCGTATCTGTAGTTTCACTAGGAGACGAACCAGTCGATGGAGTTGTTGTTTCCGGAGTAGAGACTGATGGGTTCGTTGGCGATGGCGTAGTATTTTCACTATTAGTCGTTGATCCTCCATCGGGGGTCACAGTCGAGCCTGTTACACTGGGTGTAGTGTTACTTGTATTTTGATCTGTGTTACCACCAGACGTCGATGATGGGCCCGTTGGAGTAGTGTCTGTATTACCACCAGAAGTTGATGGGGTACCAGCAGGAGTAGTGTCTGTATTTCCACCAGAAGTTGATGTTGTACCAGACGGAGTTGTATCTTCGATACATTCAGTCGTATCTGTAGTGTCACTGGGAGACGAACCAGTCGATGGAGTTGTTGTTTCCGGAGTAGAGACTGATGGGTTCGTTGGCGATGGCGTAGTATTTTCACTACTAGTCGTTGATCCTCCATCGGGGGTCCCAGTCGAGCCTGTTACACTGGGTGTAGTGTTACTTGTATTTGGATCTGTGTTACCACCAGACGTCGATGATGGGCCCGTTGGAGTAGTGTCTGTATTTCCACCAGAAGTTGATGGGGTACCAGCAGGAGTAGTGTCTGTATTTCCACCAGAAGTTGATGGGGTACCAGAAGGAGTTGTATCTTCGATACATTCAGTCGTGTCTGTAGAGTCACTGGGAGACGAACCAGTCGATGGAGTTGTAGTTTCTGGAGTAGAGACTGATGGGTTCGTTGGCGATGGCGTAGTATTTTCACTACTAGTCGTTGATCCTCCATCGGGTGTCACTGTCGAGTCTGTTACACTTGGTGTAGTATTACTTGTATTTGGATCTGTATTGCCATCAGATGTGGATGTTGTTACTGACGGAGTAGTGTCAGTGTTACCACCTGATGTTGATGAAGTAATAGACGGAGTAGTGTCTGTATTTTCACCAGAAGTTGTAGGTTCAGTAGAAGGGGTTGTAGCGTCTGATGCAGTCACTGTTGGATTCGTCGGCTCGCCTGTAATTGTTGGTGTTGGTGAGCCAGTTATATCACTACTTGTCGTCGTCCCTTCATCGGGAGTTTCAGTTATACCAGTCACACTAGATGTTGTATCGGTGGTATCACTTGGTGTTGTATTTGTTGTGAAGCTTGGCGTCGTGCCCGTGACATCAAATGGTGTAGTATTAGTAGGGCCGCTTGTTGTCATATCGGTCTTGTCGTTCGTTGAAGATCCCTCAGAAGGAGTAGTAAACTCTGAAGCCGTTACTGATGTTTCAGTCGGTTCGTTAGTTGTAGGTGTTATTGGAGACTCTGTTATACTATTTGTGGTTAAATTATCATCTGGGATTGTACTGGATGTAGTCACCGCTTCTGTTGTAGTTTGCGTAGTCTGATCCATGTCAGTTGAAGTCCTATCAGTATTTCCTCCTGATGTTGTATGAATACTAGGAGTTGTGTTTTCTTCGATGGATGTTGTCTCAATTTTTTGAGTTGTACCTATTGTGATAATCGTATTAAAACTACTTTATTATGTCGATTTCTTATTATATTTTTATAAATTACTTCACACGTACCTGAAGTCGTACTAGTACTTTGAATTACTTCACAGGTTTTTGTAATCGACTCAATTTTGTCCTTGAAATGTGCAATGATATCATCCAACTCTTTTTTAACTTGTCTTAAACATTGTTCATCATATTCCTGTTCATTTCCTCTGAGATGTCTTAAACCATTTCTACACTGATGATCGCAGAACCTTATTCTCTGGACAACTTTCTTTTTGATAATAAGGTAATGAATCAATAGTTTTTTTCGACATTCATAAACGTTGATTTCATTCGTGTTAGTATTATTTGCAATTAATTCAGAAATCGAAATTCTCATAGTTTTTCTATTTTCAATAATAATAATTTCTGCTATTATTTTAAATTGTTTCCAATTTTCTATTTGTGTTTCTCGTACGATTTTTGATATATCTAAATTTGGTATATCTTTAATTGAAACTATTTCATGAATGTTTTTAGACTTATTGAGTTCATTTAGTAACTTAACGATTTTCAAATCTTCGAGCGTAGAATGATTATTAATGTTAAGGTCATCATCTAATTGTAATGAAGATTCTCGGACATTTATATGACCTAAATCTAACGGTAAATGTTTATTATTTTGATTCCATTTAATGGATATTTGTTCGTCGTTCCAGTGTTGTTTTTTGTTTAAAAGATCTAATATTTTATTAGAGTCAATAATATTTTTGCTACTGCTGAGATCACTTCCTTGATCTACATTTAAAGTAGAACTTCCAATTTGATTCCATATGTTCAAGTCCAAGTCTTGTAATTTATTAATTTCAACCCCCTCATTTAGATCTGGTATATCAGGCATATTTGTTATTTCTTTCCACTTTATAGGTTCATTTGTCCAAAGTTCATGTTCATCAGAAATTTCATTCAAAAGATTTAAATCCCAATCACTTTTTTTACTTGAATCTAATGTTGATAAATCAGATGGTTGTTTTTTGTTAATGATATCCATTATAGAAGTAGCATCCTTTATATTAGCAATATTTAGAGGTAACCAGGGTGTCTTAATATTATTCTTTTGCAGATTATTATCATTATCCAGTAATGATTCAGCAATAATGTCTCTGTCACTAATGGCCCATGAATTCGAAGAAATCCAGTCATCATTGTTTAGAATTTCAATACTTGGAATTTTTTTATGATTATTATTCAAATTCAAATTTAAATTCAAATTAGAATTATCCTTGGAACTTTCAGTCCAGCGATGGGAATGATCTACGGGCAGTTTTGGTATTGGAGGTGATTGAACATCACTAATTGCCCAAGAATGTGAAGAAGATAACACCTTAGTATTTGGCTCAATGATATTTAAATTTTTCTTTTGATTACTGGTAAGAGAATCGTGTCCAATTATATTTTCTAAGTTTAAATTTAAATTGGGCTTGGTATTCTCTAGCCACTTTTGGGAATGATCTACGGAGAGTTTTGATGCAGGAGAAATGTTATTACTAATAGCCCAAGAGCTTGAAGAGGTCAACGCCTTATTGTTAGGATTTATTCCATGGTTAGAGCCCTGAATCCAATTATGAGTTTGATGCGAAGCAAGTTTTGATTTTGAAGGAATATTATCTATACCTGATGCCCAAACATTCGAAGATGCTAAACTTTCACTACTAGCTGAAGAATCAATCAGTACTTTATTAGCATGTCGAGTGACTCTATGCTTTTCGCCAGTTTTCCATGAACTAAAGTCTAAATTATCTTTAAATTCGTTATGCCAGAAAGGTCTGTTAATTTTAATATCTTTAGACCCCACAGATGAATCTGCAAAAATTGAATGCGAATTTAATCGAGGAAAACGAAATATATCATGACTAGAAGAAAGATGTCTTTCATTACGATGCCACTGATTGGGATTGATTTGTTTTAGCCATTTTCGATCATCTATTATTGAATGTAAAGTGCGGTCAGGTGAAGAGGATAATATATTGTGCGAATTATGTTGATTTTTAAATGTACGGTGATGATTGTTTCTATTATTTATCCAACGTAATTCATTTTTATCGTCTAATGTTCCCAATCTGTCACGTTTATTGAAATTATTTTGCCACCAACCTGAATGAAATTGTTCAGAGTTAAGACTTCCATCATCAAAAAAATTACTTGACGATCGTCGTTTGTTCCATTCTGATTTATGATAATTTTCCGTCGAGACACAGATAACTGGTATGAATAAAATTATAGCAGTCACAGCTGAAATTAAAAAAAAAATTAGTTTGTAATAATCATTGCGTACAAAATAAAAGTAAGATTTAAAAACATAAAATGTAACAAAATAAATACAAAACAATATTTGTATTTAGTAAATAAAAATTCATTAAATAATTGTATGTTCGATCCTTTACCTCGCATAATGTAGAATGCAAGCTTGAAATTTTCACTTGCTCAAGAAATACTCCGATGTCAAAGAAATTGCAGTTACTTTATACGATGAAAATTCACGGAAATATTGTTACAGTTGTGCTGGTATTATTTGTAAGTTGAAAGGCTTAAAAGTATACAATTGTAATTACAATTGTAATACTCTTACATATGAAAATGATCGAGATTTATATCATAATTTTTGGTGGTGTTATACTTAATCGTTAAAATTTATTAAGCAGCTATCATAGTAAAATAAACAAAGTAACTTTTTTCATCGAATAAAGGATGACAATTTTTTTTTTGTTCAAAAACTAGTAATATTTATATCCACTCATTGAAATAATACCCATGAAGTAAAAATGGTTATGGGAATAAGTATTTTGTGCGAAATGATGCAATATATATTTGATATTTTCACAAATGCATAAAAGAATACTTGTCAGTTAAATTTTAATCAGTTTAAATTGATTTTAAAACAATTTTTTGATTTTAAAATTATGAATATAAAAAATTTAACGTCATTAAGTATTGAAGTGGCGTCTCTTGAATCTCGATTTCGTAATGTAATACACTTCTTCGCAAGGGGCTATTACGTAGATCAATCGGAATATTACTCGAAGCATTTATTAATGTTTAATATAACATCCCAAGTAGGTTGCTGCGTCGTTTTGATTTCTTGATGATTGATCTGTTAACTTTTCCCCTCAACGAAATTCATTTGAGTCCTAGTCTTTCTTTATGTACAATATTAATTCGGAAACAATGATGAAAACAATAGGATTATACGAAAAATAAAAAAAAATACTTATTCGAATTGAAGTATTATATTTAATTAAAGTATTTTATAATATTTTATTAGGATATACAAAGTAGATCTATTTTAAAAGTATAAACATTTACAGAGGTAAAGCGCCAATAATGAAAGTTTTCACATTTTTGAATCTCCGCACTTCAGCTTACCATTAAATACTTTTCAATTGATACGATTTTCCGGTAATACTTATACGTTGTTTAACATGCGCGCATCTGCTATTTGTGATAATATTTTCCGAAATCGAAATTAAAGTTCACGTTTGTCGCACTTTGGAATCCAATCGTTCTTCCCCGCACGATCGTGCAAAAATAAAAACAATCGAAAAAAAATACAACCTCTTTCGTTCATCTTGTGACACGATCAAAAACGTACAAGTGGCCTCGTAAGAGAGAGATATCTACGCTGCTTCCGTATAAGAAATTGAATCGATGATGCACACTAATTACGCTCCGCTTTCCGCGAGCAAATTGCAAAATAATTATTTCGCTCGGCGTTTTACTGAGAGAGGAACAATTATTATTTAAGTGTACACGCACATTCGTGTACGCATTGCAACGCATTCGTATAGACATACAAATGTTGCGGACTCGTTAAACGTTTTCGGCGAGTACATGCGCGCGTATACAAACAACTTCTATCGACGCCGTGTAACCGTTTAAAATTGAGCAACTATTTTTAAGTTTGATTAATCAACTGTATTATGTGATTTGACCACTTGTACGCGCCGCACGGCTGCAGCTCGACGATCATGTGAATTGACAGTATTAGTTTTTCGTTATTCATTGTAATGCGTCAGGTTTTTCCACTCGCCAAACAGAAGGCATGCACACACATCGAAAGTGTTATTGTTCGCGTTTGTTGCATTGCGTCTCTGTGCAATATATATATACGTATACATATGTATACGTATGTATGTAAAGGAGAACTATATAAGAACTCCAAGTCCACGAGCATTGGCTATGTTATACATATACACATCCATCTATGTACACACCTTCTCCTTCCTTTGGCAAACACGTACAGCAATGTACGTATTCGTGTGCTGCGCCGCGCGGGATGGAATACGGTCTGGCGGAGCACGCTTTTACACGCGCGCGCGTGTATGACTAGATCACATCAGCCGACTAAACTGGCGTTGCAAAAACGACACTTTTAACGAGATCTATTTGCCTTTTGCAATTCTGAATTCAATCTCGAATTTTTAATAATTGCTGCCCCGCAGTCACGAATAAAACGATTTTTTACACTAATTCGGGTGATGTGGAATTGTGAAAAATTATAAGTGACAATTAATACGTAAAAGTGACGATTGATATCCGACACATTGGAGCTAAAGAGATTGAAAGTGAGCAACCGCGAAAGAAGAAAAGTACATTTAATTTTAGAAAATAAAAATTACTCAAAGTAATTATCGGAGCTCACGAACATCCCTGAGTTTGATTTATCAATTAATACAGATAAATTATTAAGTACTCATATATGACTATAAAAATATCAAGTATCGAACGATAAACGATCAGAAAGCTTAAATAAGTTACCGATTTTTGTACAAGAGACGCATTCGGCGTTTCATCTGTGAGTAATATATATTGTAGTATTGTCAGTTTTAGTGAAAATCGGTTTCCAGACGACAACTTCCGGAGGTCAGCGAACAGACGACGACAATTTGAATAAAGGCAGTCGTTGGCCTTGAAAGAAAACTTTCCGAGGTGAGAGAGTATTGCTGTTAAATACGTTATTATGTTGCCCATTTTCCATCGATCAATGGGTCAATTTTGAAGCCTTCTGCTTTTGTGTGGTGTACTGCATTTTATGGACTGAGTTGATGATCGCACCTGCGATAAATTTGTGATTCTTCTTCATTGCTAATCATTGAAGCTATATGTACAAAAATTTGAACTCTCATGTTATTATGATAAGATCTCAATAACATGGATCGATTTCAATCTTTGATTCTATTTATTTTTCATTAAAAAAAGAAAAGAATATACCGAGAAAAACGCTATTGTTTTTTTCATCAATATACATGCAATCGCAACTTTCGCTTGTGTGTCCATGAAAGCTTTATAATATGCTTAAACATATTGATTTCTGTAAGAGAAAGAATTTTATACACAGTTCACTTTTGAGTACTCGTAATGAACAAAACACTCATGGTTTTACCTCATCATTTTCTCTTCAAGACTTTAGTTTTACGACTAAATAAAATTAAAAAAAAGTATTATTATTGATATAGAAATTTATATTAAAATTGTGTTAAATCGATACAGAAATAATCAATGACTTTTGTTTGGACGAGCCCCTAGCTTTATATAAAGTTTCAACAAATTAATTATTCTATTATGTGTAAATGTTATGCATTAAAAATTTGGTGGAAATTCAATTGTTCATTGAACCACGATTCGAGGATCAAAACAATGAGCTACTATAAATAATTCGAAACTGCACTTTAAAATAACGCGTGATAAGACACAATGAGTGCACGACACGTTCAATCTCCACTATCTGAAGAGGAACTTGTTGTAAGAAACTTAATAAATTATTTTATTATTCATTACAAACTAGTTCAAATTATTTCATACTGGTATAGGCCGCATAATTTCTCGGTGTGTTAGATCATTTGATCAAGATTAGTGTAACGGTGACATTCTCTCAAAACACACAATAATCTTTTTACTCGGTGCCGATGATTTTAATACGACATGAAGTACGAAATTCGCGACAGCTCATTTACGCGATCATCAATGATTTACGCACACGTTTTGCAAACTAGCCGGAATATCTAATTATTTAGCACATTGCTTGCAGACAAAAAAAGCGACGCGTCTGACTGAATAAATTATTTTTTCGTTCATTGTTGTGCAGACTTTGGGGCAAAGACTTTACCAAATTAGTCGAGTCAAAGAATAATGCCCCGTTCAATAATCTTCTGAGAATATGACATAATGGTATTATTGTCTATTTTACTGTCGCTTTTTAAGAGCGTTAGAGACATTAGCATTTAACGACAATCGCCATGAGAGTATCTACGGAAGATTTATATCGCAAACGCGGTACCTGTCGTCACAGTCTGTAAAATATGGTCAAATATACGATCGCATAATCGTCAACGAGATCTGCGCGAGCAAAGTTTTCTTTTCAAACTTTTCTGCATGATGCAATGTCCGAAACAAATCATGCCCGCGCCGCCTATGCAGCGTTGAATCGCATGCGTCTTATTAAGATGCATTGAAACGACGCGTCCGCTGCATCCGCTGCCACACGCGCGAGATAATTGCATTAAAATCCTCTTAATGGCACTTCATCGTATATAATATACACGATGATGAGTTCGGGCCGTATAAGCTTCAACAACAATGCACGAACTTCAACTCGCTGTATATTAGCAACAAAAGATCGCGCCGGAAACGTCGGACTTCCTGATCTTGCAGATCGCGTTATTCGATTGAACGAAAAAAAAAGAGAAAAACTAGATTATAACCAGAAAAACTCGCACGTCTGCGATTCCATCGCGCGCAGCAATAAAAGTCTCTCGAGTGCCTGTGCGTCGTTGTTACACTACGGCACACACGTACGATATCGCGAGCAAGCGCGAGAGCACAGATATTTCAAAAAAAGAACACGCGTAGAAACGCATTTCGTCGTCGTCGTCGCGTCGTCGCCGCATCGGTTTGCACCAAGGTCGAGATCGACGCGCGCTCTCGTACGCAGCTCTATGATATTTCACGCACATACACTCACACATGCAAATCAGTCCGTTTGGAATCCATGCCAATTTTCCTATTGTAAATGTGCGCTTTCTGTTATTGTGTTGGTATACACATACATATATAGTTTACAATATACATGATGTTCTGCATTACATACTCGAAACGAAGCCCGAATACACGATGAATTCTCGAAGATTTTGCGCGCGCGTCGTGTTAACCGCGTGCGATAATATAAACACACGATGTATCTGCGTGTGACAGCGATATCTATCACGAGTTAGTTTCGTCAAGACAAATTTTTAGTCGTCTTGTGTTTGAGATACGGCGAATGAGACTTTTTTTGCACAAAATTCGAACTTAATAATTCGTTCAAGTGATTGACTTTCCCTGTGCGTTTAAAGTATCAATGTATCAGACGTATGTGCGACCTTTTTCGAGCTTTGTTGTATTTGATCACATTGTTATCAGTGTTAGTTTTGTTATTATTTCTTTGGTGTATGTGTCGAATGATTGATTGAAAACGTTAAGCTCGGAAAAAATGGTTTCCACAAATCACTCAATTATTTTTATTAAAAATATTAACGCATTGAAGAATATCATCGTGATAAAATTTTTTTCTTGTTTCTGAATCAAATACGTTTTTTGTACATATAACGTTCTCTTGTTTGCTCACTTATTACTATAGTAATTAAAAACTTGTACGATTTTACGGAACTAAATAATTAGAATGCTTTACAAATTTGAAAAACATTTTTTATCTTCTAGCTACATGGATTTCAATTAATATCATAACATAGTTATTTCTATGAAAAATTCTATTCTTCGTTTGACAGTGGCGTAATATTAGTGTTCATGCGTTTTTCACATGCAACTGTCAACTATGCTTAAGTTATATTGAATGATATTTCATTTGTTGTCGATTGAAAGGTAGAAAGAAGTTGGGTATTGAAATTTTTAATTTCTTTAAAATTTTATGATCGCATGCGAGCAAAAGTGATTTTGAATGATTTTTCTACTTTCTCATTTGCAACTTTAATCTGCAGATATACATCTAAGATACACTTTTGAAATATGCTTAAATCTTACATTTCTCCTTTGCGAACTAACAATCATGTGTACGAATCGCGAAAGGCAAATATATCTTTTTATCTGGATGATCAAAAATCTCAAATGATAAGATACCGATTTTATAAAATCATACCGCAATGATGTTAAAAAAGACTACTAAAATCTAGCTAACCCAAATTATTTAATCAGTCTTAATACGTACTTGAATCTATCCATAATAAATAGATACATTCATTTTAGGTGTAAAATTTATGAGTACATCTCTTTTCTACATAAACATCCAGTCTCTTGGATTTTCAAATCAGGATTTTATTTGAAAAAATTGATTTCTGTGCATACATTATCCCTTGTGACAACTAAGGCATTCAAAAAGTGTGATGAAGAATTTTCAAATTGACGAACATGGTACGCTAATTAAATACGCATTTGAATCTGACTTACTTTAAACATGTGTTGATGTATTATTTTCATTTTAATTAGAGGTAAACGGCAAAAATAATATCAGCAATGGAAAAAGTAACGGCACGGGTGAATATATCCAAAAAGACGATGGCGATGCTGTACAGCAAGCTATGGGTTTTCTTGGAAGATGGCAAATACTGATATGCACAGCAATATCGCTCATCAAGTTTCCTGTGGCCTGGCATCAATTGGCTATTGTCTTCATGGCACCGAAACAGGGATATAATTGCACAATGCCAAGCTTCATGAATAGCACGGACCAGTGTCGTGCAGAGGTCAACGGCAGTATCGTAGAATGTTCTGAATGGAAGTTTGATACATCTGTATTCCCTAAAACTATAATATCTCAAGTAAGGCAATATTCACGTTTTTTTTTAAATTGACTTTTTATAGCTTGACTCTTCGAGTTGCATCAAAACTTAATTTTTATTACAATTTTCATTCTATTTTATATAGTGGGATCTTGTTTGCTCTCGTGATAATTACGCAAATGTGCAGCAATCAATTCTTATGTTTGGCATTTTACTTGGAAGCGTTTCCTTTGGATATTTCTCAGATAGGCACGTTATTTTTTCACATTTTTCTTTTTATCGAATATTTTATTATTGAATTGATTACCGTAACAGGCTAAGCTGAAATTTGACATTTTTGATTTGATTACAGATTTGGAAGGAAAATTCCTTTAATGATAGCAATTTTATTACAATTGATATCGGGCATTGGATGTGCCATTGTTCCCTGGTTTTCAGCATTTTTATTTATGAAATTTATTAGTGCCGTCGCAACTGCTGGTACAATGGTTACTAGTTATGTCATATGTGAGTATTTCTTTTTTATCAGAAAATAATTAGAATTAAAAGACTCTTGGTTCAATTTTTTTATAATTACCATTAAATAGGCATGGAAATCGTTGGTAAAAATTGGAGAGCTGCCATAACGATACTCTATCAAATACCCTACAGTTTAGGGCATATGTCCTTAGCGGGTTTGGCATATTGGTTTAGAAACTGGCAACACTTACAATTAGCAATAACTTTACCATCTGTAGTATTACTTGGTTATTGGTGGATCGTTCCAGAGTCACCCAGGTGGCTCTTGGCTATGGGTAAACAAAAAGCTGCTTGTAAAGTACTTCGAAGTGCTGCTAAATTCAATAAATTGGATGATAAAGATATACCGGATATTGTCCGGCAACATTGTTTACATCAGGTACTCTACACTTTTGATACTTTTACATAGTTGATCTATTGCTAATTTTTTTATTTCCATACTAAAGAAATCGAAGAGAACAGAATTTGATGGGAAGCCATCTATTTTGGATCTTTTCCGTACACCCAACATGAGAATGAAATCGCTATCAATATTCTTCAATTGGACAGTCTGTGGAATGGGTTTATTTGGAATGTCTCAATACATAGGTCATGTGCAAGGAAACATTTTTATTAATTTCGCTGTATCAGGAATAATTCAAGTTCCTGGAAATTTTGTTGCATGGTGGACCATGAACGCTTTGGGAAGAAGGATAACGCTTATTATTAGCAACCTTATGACTGGAGTTGCTAGTTTTTTAATTATATGTGTTCCAGCAGGTACGATTGATAAATTTTTGGCTATCACTTGTAAACAATTTCATGATGTAATTTTTTTCTAGAAATGCAATGGTTAAAAATGATTTTTGCTTGCTTTGGTATTGTCGGTATGTCAGTCGCATTTACGACTGTTTACTTGTATTCCGGAGAACTATTTCCTACGGTAGTAAGGAATATCGGCGTAGGTACTAGTAGCATGTGTGCCCGAATCGGATCGATGCTTGCACCTTTTGTCGTTGCATTGGTAAGAAAAATAATCGATTAATGAAAAATATTTGGTATTTAAATTTGAATTTTAAAATTCTAGGCAGCTACTCAATCCTGGATTCCTCCAGTGATATTTGGTGTAATGCCAACCATTGGCGCGGCTCTTTGCTTTTTATTACCAGAAACTGCTGGTTGCGAATTACCAGAAACATTAGAAGATGGAGAAAATTTTGGAAAGTAAGTTATGAAACCACATAAGTAGCAAAATAGATCTTTTGAAATTAATTCATTGCAAAATATTTTAGAAAAAAGAAAAATATTGGAGAAGAGACAGATTTAAATGAAGCTGAGATGGCTTTTTAAACTTCAAACAAAAGATACAGCATGGAAATAATATTAAAAGTTTTATCTCTGTACAAAAAAGTACCAAAGGCCCAGTAATGATATAATACTTGACACTACTGTTTAAGTGCAATAATGTGGATATTAGCGTTAAATGAATGAAAAGTATAAGGAGAATAATTATTCTTTTAATGAGTATCGGAAAAAAAGTATACATTTAAAATTTTTTAAATAATGTTTGATCGTACAGAATAATTTATGCTCAATCTTTTGAACACGGATTTTTTAAGAGTTTTCCTGTTGCGTAGAAAAAAGAACATTTTGTTCCAATTACTTTTTTGATAATATTTGAGAAGTTGGACAAAAGATTTGCTATAACATAGTTTCGAATCTCAATGTAAAACTTTCTAGAGAAACTACTTGTTATGTTACACTAGAAAAATTAAACTTTGTTATTTCTTATTTTAAGAACCTAGTCATAAATCATATGTACAAATACGAACAATCAATTACATTCCGTTAAATCATTTAATGAAAACATCCAAAGTACGCGATATATTCAAATATTTTAATTGTTTTAAAAGTTCTGTACCTCTTTAAAAGAAAAAATAGGATAAAAAAGTTTAATTTTGTATGATATTTTGTAAATAAATTATTCATTGATCATCTTTTTAAAATGCACTGCCGTATCAAAATTTCACATTGTAGGTATTTTAATAATATCAGATAAATATTTTCAATGTTAGAGGATTCACTATTGAAGAAAGTTGTTATTAAAAGAGTTATAGTTAGAGCTGTAAGTCAACAACAACTTTGTATGAATTATTTATTTATATAAATATATTAATTTTAGAAAAATTGTTCATAATCATTTTCATCCATAATTTTTTTTCGAAAATTGTTGAATAAAATATTAAAATAGTGTTCGCTTTTTTTTGAGAAAAATGAAGAAATTTTATATTGAGCGATGATAATTATTATAATACCGACAGAAGGTAATTTCTCTCCATTGGATAATTGCTTCGTATTCTGTAGATGTACTGAAATGCGTCCAGATGTCACTCGCTGTAAGTTGAGAACAGTATTTTTATTTAAAAATTTGATATTAAGATATCTCGAAGTAAGAGTTGAAATTAATTATTAAAAATATTTTCAACACATTTTTTGTAAATAAATATACAAATACACCGTCTTGTCTTCAATTAATTATTGTCATTTTAAGTGAAAGTAAAAATATAAATAAGTTTTTTTAGATATTTTTCAGATCTAATTCACTTAGATTATCGAGCTCTAAAAATTTGAGCTGAATTATACAATAATAGATATTTTATCGAAAATCATTATTTGATAAATATTGTCTCTCTGTTAATAAACTATTTTTTCGTAGAAACAATTAAAGATCGGTTCCGGATTGTTCTGGAATTGATGATAACTCAAAAAATGCACATCGATCAAAGTGTAATAAAAGTAGATAACTAATTATGATTAGAGAAAGTAGAAAATTAATATAGTTTGATATAAGAAAAACTTTATATTGAAAAAAATTTGCCTTCTCGAGAATTATTAACATTCCAATGATTAAACTTGAACTTGATTTTATATTCCCTTAAAATGAAAATATTTTCAATTAAAACATCTTTCGAGTCACTGTAGCGTTGAATTTATTCAAAATCAATTACCTTCGGAGAAAATTGCTTCTATTTTATAAAGAAAATGTAGCGAGGAATTAATAAAATAGAAATAAATCAGAATTCAAAGCTCGATCGAAGCGCACATTGTCGCATAATGGCAGAGGAACTCGACTCGCGAGTTGCATTGAAAATCCACGCAACTGCAGCATTGGTTTGCACAGTCTCGCGCATTCGCTATATACATTGACAAAGTCAGGGACCTACTGTACTGTCTATCTGTCTGCCTGTCTCTCTCTCTCTCTTTCTCTCTCTAGCTCTGCAGCTGCAGCAGCAACAGCGAAACAAATACACTTGTAGTTGCAGTCTTCAGCAAAAGAGCATCCAGCATGAATTATTCAATTGCTCGTGGGATGCAAAACGGTTGGTGAACGTATAGAACTATTCGCTCGTGAATTCTCTCTCTCTCTTCCTCGGCAAATGTACGGCAGGCAGCGCAGCTACCGCAGACGAGAACTGCAGGTCCTTTGCCATCCGATTTGTCGGGTGAGCGATAGAGGATCGCCGCAACCGAGTGATAAAATCGAAAGTGCGGCTAAACACATTTATTCGGTGCGCGCGATCGTCGCAGTCGTCATCAACCGCGTGCGCAGAGATTTGCGCAAGTTGGATATACCCGCGCGTTCGCGAAAAAAGAGATGATAAACTATACGGAGGATTATATTTACATCTGTGCTCCACGCGCGTGTACGTGTATACGCGTGCGACCTGTATAAAAAGGAGCGAAACATATACGACAAGTCTCTCCATCTCTTTCGGCACTTCACGTGTAGCCGGCACAAGAGACACAGTAGGCGCTATATAAAGTCGAGCTCCAGTCAAGTGTAGCCTTCATTCGGCGCTATACCGTTCGCCGGGAGACTCAGACACACAACGTTGTTTCTACTTCACGCATACAGTACCCACTTATACGCACACATATTCGGTGAGTTCTGCCTGTGGATTCTTCTTCTTTTTATTATTATTATTATTATTATTATTATTATTTTACGCACATTCTCGCGCAGCACTTGATGCGTGCACACCTGCTGCAAATTTATTTTTCTCTGTTAATTTTTGCATCTCGGCGCGAAAAAAAATATCCGCACCCACGAGAGAGAATCAATAATCGTAAAACGATTCGGTTACTTTTGCGAGTGTGTGATTTACGCCCGGCTCGCATCGGTAGTAGAAATATGGGTTTGAAGCGACAGGTTTACAGTAAACATTGCTCAGCTGTTGTAAATTTAAGGCGCGATAATTTTTGTTTAACTAACGTGTACATTGTACCATATGATTTTTATGAACAAGTCTCATGAACAAGTTTTAACGATAAACCTTGCATTTACAGATCTTTTTTTTTTGTTTCGAAGTATCTCAAGGTTAAACGTAAATTCATACAATATATAATTCGATCTTTCTGAAAAACAAAATTTAATCGTTGTGCTTGAATTTGATTTCACCAGTGCACGGTAAACAATTTAATTGGAGGTTATTTCTTAATAAAAATTCTGTATTTACGAGAAAAATACATGTAATTTTAAGCGGCCTCTGCCTGTGCCGATTTCACGTTTGCATCGGTCGAGCGCACCGTGAGCACGTAAAGCCTCGTGTATACGCATGAAAATCCACCAATGTACAGAAACCTAATAATAATGACTCCATTATCGAGTACACAAACAAACAGCAGTCTCGTCCTTAATAATTTTCACCAGTACAAAAAAAAGTTTCATCGTTCGGTCGATAAAGCCGATGAAGCAACCATAACGACGAGCACGCGCGAATCGACAGCCGAAGCCGGTTTTAATGCAGAGCCAACTGCTCATTGAGATCGTTAATTGGTATTGGAGAAAAAAAAGTCAGCTGTCTGACGGAACGATTCATAATAAACCGAGGACTAATCGCAAAAGATATCTTCGATCTGCCTTGTAAATTATTGGATATCTAAGATCCTACTTCTAGGACCAATACATAAGTAATGGCGAGTGTAGAATCTCTCGCGCGCGACAATCACGCACATCTCTTTTTATTCGTACTCGACACATATAGGTACAGCTAGTCAATGATAAATAATTGGTTGTGAATAATAACACGCGAATGTTTTACAAGATACATGATAAATAGTAAATTTATGCAATCGTATGAATACATCTTGTTGTACACATACGCATGAAACCAATGCACACACACTGCAAAAAAAAGTTTCATATTTTTTGAAAAAGAGAGAAAAAATAAAAGAAAAGAAGATTGTCATTGCGAAACGATCGGATGCAATTATTTTTTATACAATTAACACAATATAAATCTCGATGCGCAGGTGTCATTATGATATTTCATTCACGTGACTTATGTAAAAAAAATTCTATATAATGTATCGGTGCCGATAAGCAAGCTCACGTGTGCGTACAAACTATATCAGATTAAAATAATTACATTCATCAGAGAAAAAGGCGCAGTACGAGCCCATCATGATCTTTTGTCATTTTGCAGATATGCGGTGGATAATGCTCGTTTTGGCCCTGGTGGCAGCCGTTAGCTGTCACCCGCCCGAAGTACAGTACTCCTGGGACAAGATCGATTATAACTTCCCGAATGAATCAATGAGACAGGCCTACACGAGCCGCGGCGATTTCATCCCAGCCAACAACTTGCCGGTCGGCGTTGCTACATGGAAGGACAAAATGTTTGTCACGGTGGCCAGATGGAAAAAAGGAGTAGCCTCCAATTTGAACGTCATCGACATGTCAAAAACCACTGGTAGGATTCATACGAATAATAGTGTTCGATTTAAAATTGAAATTTTGCGGAAATTAAAATATTAAAAGTATCAATTACGCCCGTAGATAAATCGCCGCAGCTCACGCCTTATCCAAGTTGGGAAGCCAACGATTTACACTCGACCGAGAATGACGCAATCGTTAGTATTTTCCGCATACGAGTCGACGCCTGCGATCGCCTTTGGGGAGTCGACACCGGCATCGAAGATATTCTGGGAGATACCAAAGTCGTCAGACCGCCGAGGCTCATTGTCATCGATCTCAACACGGACAAAGTAAATGACGTTTGTTTTTCGCTCACAATTTAAGATTCCGTTAATTAACGACGATTGAATATTACGAATTTTACGATTCGCGCATTGAATAATTCTTGTGCTTGGGCAATAAAAGACGAGCCACAAAGGATTGTAACAGCATGAATAACACATTATATTCGTCCGATACGATTGATACACGAGTTAGAGATTATGTTATGAATCTGTAGAGACTATAAAAAGTTTGATCGTATACGCGTTAGACGGTGCCAGTTAAAAATGATGAACGATGATGGTGCTATATACCGCACGCGCGCATAATACGCATTACGACGCGTTCTATGCATGTACAGACGTCTATGTGTACAGCATGCAAAGCTCGTACAGAAAGAGAGAGAGTAAGAAAGTTTTGACATGAAAAGGGCACGTTTGAAACTTTTTGCAGATACTGCTCACCTACACGCTGAAAGATTCGGATCAGAAAGCCGAGTCGTTCTTCGCCGACCTCGCCGTCGACGCGGACAAGGATTCCTGCGATGACGCCTACGCTTACTTATCTGATCTCGGTGGTTACGGCCTCGTTGTTTACAGCCTGGCGCAAAATAATTCCTGGCGTTTCCATCACAATTACTTCCACTTCGATCCCTTGAACGGTAAGTATATCTGCTGCGCCGCGCCGCAAAGTACGGATCGGCTTTTATATTCTAATTTTTCGAGATGCACTCGACGAGATAGCGCACGCGCGGATATAACATAAACCTCCAAGAGGATTACAATATTTTTATACTTTTGTTCGATCGTTGCTCGCTCGGCGTATTCGCTCGCTGCTTTCATTTTTATTATTATTCAATATACCGTTTCGTATCGTGACGCAAAAAAACCATCTTGTACAAGGAGTTCTTTACAACGTCACATGGATATAAGTAGTGTTACTTCATTCGTAATAAAGAGGTACCACTTTTGCCAAAAATTAAACGAATCAAAGCTCAATGTTAACGATCGTTTACCGATTTTTAGCAAACCTAGTTCATGAATATTCATGAACTTCTAACGTCCCCGAGAACAAAGCTACAGTATGTAAGATATAGAGCTTGATTAATTATTGCCCCCAGAGAAAAGTGTTTTGTCGCGGTACAACGTGGTGTCATTATGACACCGCAGCATGAATTACGAAAGTTTCATTAAGTCAAAATCTTATCAGCGCGAACGTATAATAAAATACATATAAAATATAAAAGCGCAGCGCACGCATAAAAGTCGTAACCATGCCGGGTATAAGCTCGTAATAGAGCAGCAGCGCGACGCGTTCACCATCATCAATTCCATCTTTTTAAGTGTACATACAGTATATTACGAGGCCACTTGCACGAGAAATTACATTATATTTGACCTTATCATGCTGCTGCTGCTACTGCTATATATTGCCTGCTGCTGCTGCAGTGACAGACTTTCGCGGCAGCAGAAATACCAGCAGACCGCATCATTAATAATCTTCTCTCTTTCTCATTCTCTTCTCTCTTCTTCTTCTTCTTCTATACTGCAATGACATAACACATCACTGTTATATACGGCGATGAACGTACGGCATGTTCTGAAGTCTTTTGGTGATATTTCGCAGGTGACTACAACGTCAGCGGCATAAACTTCCACTGGACAGATGGCCTGTTCGGCATGGCCGTGTCGCCCAAGCGCGAGGACGGCAGCAAGACCCTGTACTTCCACGCCTTCTCGGCGATCCGCGAATTCTCCGTGCCCACTCACGTGCTGAAAAACGAGAGCCTCGCCGCGGCGGAAAATTACAATCTATTCAAGCTCGAGGGTGTCAAGGGTGATCTCACCCAGGGCACGTCCTCCGCCATGGATCTCAAGAACGGCATCATTTATTTCGCCCAGATCAACCGTCACGGCATCGCCTGCTGGAACATCAACAAGCCGCTCAGTCCGGAGACATTCAGTGAGTATTACACACGTATTCTTATTTATTATTGTACGTACGGTACGTACACGCATACTCGCGTAGTAGACGTCTTCATATCAGCGTATACTTTCGTTTATCGGATGTATTTGCTCAGAGAGATGTGCTCCGGCAGATAGTTTATTGCGCACTGTACGAGAATCGAATATATGTACTACATATAGGTACACGCTCGAACAAACTTGAGGGATTGCGCGAACACGAGGCAATGATTGAGTTTGTCGGTGCAGTTTGTGCGCGTCTGCGATGCAAAACATGATCGCGCGTATGTGTGACGCATACACGCATACACGCATACACGCATACTACGATGAGCATTTTCAATACTTGACCGGTGAAACGGAAACGCTATACGCGTGTTTCTCTCTCTCTCTCTCCTCTTCTCGTGTCGGCTTCTTGTTGCATTCGATGCAAATAATGCCAATGAAATATTATGATTATCAATTACTGCACTGCACGACTCGAGCGATTACACGCGTCCTTTTTATTCAGAATTTGGTGCGATTTAATTTTTATTCTTCTTTTCACAGGTCTAATTTATCAGAATGCAGAAACGATGGCTTTCCCGAATGACATAGCCGTGGATCTGTCGAGCAGAAAATTATACGTTATGGTGAGCAACGTGCCGAAATTAATGTACAACGAACTAGGTGACGATAATAAGTACACCGTGTTCACTCAGAGCCTCGATGTGCTCGCTCATCACTGCTAATATAAAATATTGCACAATGGAGTGTTCCTGTGATTTTTTTTCACTATTATGAATCACCGATTGGATTCGCTATGAACTACTTTTTCTTTCGATTATTTTGATTAGTTTTATATAGTAAAGCATTTGATGCACAACGAAAATTTACTCAACTACATATTATATGATAATTTAATTTTTAAAAATGTGATAAGGCTTTTATACGTTATAAAGATATAGTAAAATAAAATTTTGCTATAAACCATGAATTTCAAATCTTGTTTTTGATTGTTGCAAGCTTACATCGTCACTGAATCTCATTAACAAGCGAAAATCCTAATGATGTAAAACCGAAAGTACACGAAAAATGTTCTCCCAACGTTGATTATTACGTCTTCGTAACACCATGGACGTGCACCGACGCTCGATTAATTCATTACAAAGGACCGAAGTGTCATATATAATCGTGTAACTATTTTCCGGAGAGGCAGCAGCAGGAACAGGCGCTGCTCCAGCTCCTCGATACCTCTATATATACTCGTCGATAACCGTTCGAAATTTTAACAAGCGCCGCAACAAACTCCTCGAGCTGCCGAGGTGCATGACGCGCCGCGCCGCCAGTGCAGTACAGCATCGGCACGTGCCTCGGTGGCGCGAAGCTCGTACCTTCTATATATACTACTCTTCTAGCTACCCTTCGCTTGCTAGCGAAATACCCCGAAGTCATTTATCCAAAACGTTTCTTCGCTGTAGTACTCGATGAAATCGCTGTCATCGCTGTATATGTGTGTGTGCAGTATAAAACGGGAGCTCGTCGACGACGCAGCTTTCGCTCGTATACAGGGCATCGAGGCATTTTACGCACAAGCACGCGCCGCGCGCACGCTAAACTTCTCGTAATACACGTACACCGTGGGTATACGAGCTAGAGCAAAGCCAAAAAGAAAGAAGGAAGAAGCTGAGAAGTAAGCATCATCATCGGCTCTTCGCGCAGTTGTTGCCCTCGAGGCGGTGCGTGGCAGCTATTATCTTTTTCGTGTATCACAAGTGTCGACTGTCGAGTCGTAAGCTGAGCGCGACTCCCTCTTTATATAGGTTTGGTATGTAAGTACGATGCGATGGCGCTTAACAATGTGCGGTACAAAAATCGCTTTTTCGGCTCCCTTCCGACAGCAACGAGCGCCTGCACAATTGACTCACTCGCGGGATCCTCCCAGTAATTTTTTCATCTCCCTTTTCTTGTAGGCGCGCGGGCAAGACAATAACTAAACCGACAAGTAACGGTGGACACTCTTATTAACGGAGCAACGACGGCTAGTCCTGCACGTACACGCGAGAGTGTACACTTTAAGCCTCCCTTTCATTTTTTTTTATTTCGGCTCGATCAGAGACGAAGTCGTCGTCGTCGGAGCATTGCACGGGGGAGGAGAGACTAGTGCGACGTATAAACTACATAGAGAGAGAGAGAGAGAGAGAGAGCATGTGTGTACGCTATACAATTAGCCGAATGAAAATGTAACACGAGAGTCGCGCGTGACTTTCGCCGAGCTCTTTATTTCGCGAGTGAATCTCTGTGCAGCTCTGCAGCTCTCTTTCTCTCTCTCTCTCTCTGTGCAGGCGTAGTGATTGTCACTTTGTCAACGCGTCGAGAGCTCGCCGCCACGCCACGCCACGCGCGCTCGACGTTATATACGATATACATATAGGAGCAGTACCGGGTTCTCGTCCCCTTCGTGCACAACCGCATACATACATACACACAGACACAGACGCGTGGAGAGGACTCTCGAGTTCCACTGTATCGCCTGTGTCCTATGCTACTGCTGCTGCATGCCTGTCTGCTCGTGCCCTAACTATATACGTATAACTATAATATACCTACGTCATTTGTATATACGTATATAATGTTTGCCGTGTGTGTGCATTACCGAGTCGACAGAAATTCAGTTGTGAATTTTTCGCGGTTGCTTTTTAATTGCCCCCTTGCCTTTCTTTTTCTCTCTCCTACGTGCGGTTCTTTGTATAAGTGGCTATATGCATACTGACCCCTTAAAACTAAAAAGCAAGTATAAAAAATGCCGTACACGGAGCCGTGAATAGGTATATATATATATGTGGCATTATACGCGTGCAACATATACAGCGACGAATGGGTGGCTCAAAGAGTTGTTCCCGTGGCCATTGGCACATGCGCGACGTATATACCTATTGCACACGAGGCGAGAAAGTGTCACAGTTGTCATGCGGCGACGCGGTGCGCGACGTAAAATGAGATTCAAATGCCAGTTGCTGCACTTTCAACTCTATTATACGCGCGCGCACTCGTACACATATACGCAACCATAATAAATATAAAAAGTCCGAGTGTTCGGGCGCCAATTTATAACGTAGGTGTGTGTGCGTCGTAAAAAAATATAATAATGCGCATATAGACAAAAATGCTGTCAGTCTCTCCCAAGCGCTGAGAAAAAAATGCATGGGCTTTGTCACATTTTTCTCGATCTTTTTCACTCTCTTGTACGCAATGATGTGAACACAGTCGGTTACTGTTATACAGATTCGATTCGTCAAGCCACGAGACTGTGTGATGCGCTAGCAGCAGCTTTGTTATACTTTTTTTGTCATCAACGTACATGATAGAGCGAATACATTATTTCGGGAGAATTTTTCCTTCCTCCAAATCGAGCTTTATAATATTCATTGACAGCTTGGTGTGGAACAAATGAAATTACTTATAAATTTCCTGCGCGCACGAGGAATAAATAGCGTACATTTTCCGCCTCACCGAATCATTATATTTAAATTCTGAAATCAATGTCAATCCGGCCGAGTCGAAAATACGTTTTCGCCAATCGAATGTGCACGCGCGCGATAATTAAATAAACACTCTGCTCGACGCTCTCGCAAGCGAACTTATTATCTGTGGAGCCCAAGTTTTCGTCATTCCTCGACCACACGATATATACATACATACGTATATACAGGGCTCGGTGCGGCATCGAGGTTGTACAGATGGTCCTAATTGGATATAGTTCAGCTCGTTTCGTTTCTTTTCTGTGTGTGCTGATGTCACTCACAGACAAGTGTGGGAATTTCTTTTTCCAATTGCACACTGTGTTGGCGCGGCGGAACTATTGTAACAAGACGGCGAAATCGGAGCGAAGCGGCGTGCGGGGGAGGGCGGGCAACGCGCGGGAGAACGTCTATCTTCAAAACCAAGAAAATCTCATTAACTTTCTACAGTCGTTACTTTTTCTTCTTCTTACTTTTTTTTCGACTCGACAACCGAGGTTCAATAAAGCACAATCTGTACTGATCGATTATGTAGATAATTCCATAATCAATATGGAATTTATTTAAAAATGGAAACAAACTGATACTGCTTGCAAGCTTCATTTCTAAAGCTTCTGTTTAAATAGAAAAAAAAATTGTAGTCAGTTTTATATCATTAATTGAAACAGTCGAATCATGTCAGTCCAGTCAGACAAAAAATCAGCATTTTAGAGGGAGTAAACGGCAAGAGTTACTTTTTCAAAAGAAAATAAAAATATTACATTAAGCTCGGGAGCATTGTGTCTTTTCGAGCGAAAGGGAAAACCGTCCATCCGTAGGTAAGCATCGGCAAACAACCACCAAAGCAAGTACTCCGTGAAATCGGCGCGCTTCTCGAAGGTAAAAAAAAGGGATGCGCTGCCGCGTGTGTCTATGTCACGCAAATATAATTTACTCGCCTAGTGCTATACTTTTTTTACCTCTCATTTTTTCCCTTTTTTATTTCCTTCCTTTCGCTTCGTACATAGGTTTAACCTCAACTTCATTGGATTTTGGCGTGTGCGGCTATACGTTATAATGAAAATGCGAGCTACGTTGAATTTGACACGCAATCGCGGATTATTATTACCACGCGTGTGATCAATGAACTAATTACATCCAAACGATATATTTTCAAGCATGTGTGTGTGTGTTTTTTTATTCACTTGTTGGGTTTCGCCCACACACAGTAAAACTGCACACGGCATGCTATACGCGCGCGCTCGTATAATTCTCTTTCGACCCTTTCGTTTTTAATATTTAGCAGGCACGTACGTATACGCGTATACACACGAGTAGCGAGCGCTGCAGCTGAGCACCCTGAGTCACCACGGCATATACTACTCGAAAGAGTCCATTTAACGCAACATCTGTTATATTCTGCAGGGAGAGAAGAAGAAAAAGGAGAAGAAAAAAAAAATTGCTCGCCATGCGTGCGCGCTATGTGTGGCACGCGATGGAAAAGCGAAAAGTTTATTACGTCGTCTTTAGCCTTGCTGCGCGCTCGGGAAATGATGATGGAAAAGCGCCGGGGCATGGTCAACTGCGTGAAAGCTCTCTTTCCGAGCGAGAGAGAAGATCGCCATTTGTACCGGAGTTCTCGCGCCCGTATGTGGCATATATGAGTGAAAGAAGGATTTTTCGATTATTGGCTCTCACCCTCTCTTTTTCTCTAATAATTCAGCTTTGCAGAGAAGCCTTTCAATGTTCGTACTTACTACCTTTTTTACCGGTATAGAATGAAGAGCGAGTGAGAGAGCGACGATGCACGTATTGTGCGAGAGTTTCAAAAGATTTTTCTCCCTTTTATATTATTTCTCTTTTTCCATTCAAGAGTCTCATTCGTTTCTCTCTCTCTCTCTCTCTTTATACTACACACATTGATTTGTTGGAAAAAGGCGTGAAAGATAAAAGTTAGATATGGATCGATCGTGATTGAAGAAGCGAGAGATATGGCAAGAGCTCAGTAGCACGCTATATATAATACCCTTATGTGACAAGGACCGGTCAACGAAAGTGATTTCCTGCCAATGTGACGTGGCTCTGAGGCGCTTGTGTGCAGATATTGCAAAAGATAAAAAGTCCATGTATTACTTATATATAGACAGATTTCTAGATGAGAAATTTCAACGATCTGCACAAAAGTTCGTCGTCGGAGTTCGCGAGAAAGAGAAAGAGAAAGAGAGAGGATCGCTCGTGAGAAACGAGATTTTTCGCTGAGGGAGGTCGCACGCGCGCGCGAGCTCCGCGTCCATATCGAAAAGTGTGGATCTATTGTTTTTTCCATGAGATGGAGGCAACTTAGCTAGTGGGAGCTCAGAGCCGCCGCCGTCGCCACCGCCGCTGTGTGCAAGTCTTTTCTAGCGGAAAATAACGAACGTCGAATTCGACACGTGAGAGAGAAAGAGAGAAAAAGGGAAGAGAATGAAAACGTCCGGAATTGACTCGAAAACCTATACGATATAGAGAAATAGTTGCCTTTTTTTTCTCGTCGGTATATAAAAGTGTGTGTGTGTGTGTGTATTGCATGAGCAGGAGCTGTCCTTAAAAAATATTGAGTTACGTAAGAAATTGAGCTCGTACGTTCCCAAAAAAAGACGTGCAGGACCAAAAGTGGGGATTCCGTCGATGTGAAACGCGCCGCCCTCAGGGCTCAGAGTTACATTTTTTTCAATCGATGTTTTTAAAATCAATCGATAATGTTACGTCTCATCGACGTAATCATAACTTACAAGGCTAACAATCGTTCGCTATTATTTCTTCCTTATTGCTCTTTTTTTTCATCATTGTGAATAAATTTTTGCGCTAGCACAGAATTACATGAGAAGTTTCTTAAACGAAGTTGGACGAACTCGTTACATTCGACGGTAGAATAGAGACGTGGATTAAATTATCTTTTCAGTCTAAAATCAGGTAAAAAGGTCTTCGCAGTCGTTATCTTTGCTCGATATCGAATATTTTTCGACCGAATATAACGAGGGTGAAAATTTGCTACGGTTCAATCAAAGTCCCTTGGATTTGAATCAGACGCTGTTCACTGCTAGCTTTTTCAACTGCGAAGTACCGTAAACGCATTTTAAATTATTATATATTTATGCTCAGACGCAACAGTAACACGAGCTTATTAAAAACGACATTAACATATAGATGTTTCAATTCTTATTTTCGCTCTTAGATCGAGCGACTCGATATTTTTCCGAAGCATTACGTGTGCGGGCGTCCTTGAAGCGTAACGTAAAATCGCGCGTCAAGACGCAGACCTCTTATACGAGCGCACTTGAAAAAAAAAATGGTTAACATTTATTGTCTGGTATAGCATGTAAGCCATAAAGAGTTCGGACATACATTTATGTGTAGAGAGTTGCGAGTTATCGAGGGCGTCCATCTCTTGCTCGGCAGAGTATTTTATAAGGTATACGGGGTTGAGAGGGACGCAGGGTCACAAGGTATATATTATATATATACACAGTGGCAGTTGCACATGTACTTCTCCTCCTGGCCCTTTTTCCCTCCCGCGCGCGCTCTCTCTCTCTCATGCTCTGACAGGCACCAATTAAAACATGCTAACGAGCTGCTGATCCGCTGCCGATACAATTCTTCTCTCTTGTTGCACACAGCTCGTCGCGAGTCCTAATTAAATTCGCCCAAGTATATAGCTGCCTGTTTTATATATATTCATATATATACTTACCTCGTGATCTATAACAAAGGGAAAGGTCCGCAAGGCGGCAGAACAGACACGACGACGGTAACGTCACAGAACAGTTTAAGGTTCGAGCACGGTTGAATCGCAGATATTTCGGTGGAATACATTTGAGATTCGGCATGGGCTTCACACATTATCGCAAAAGCATACATAAACTGCAGGATACTCGTGACAGTGTTTGAATTAAAAACTTCTTTTACCACGTGAATAGGTTTCAAATCGCGATACATCGAGGAATCGCGAATATTTTTCACATCCCAAAATTGTTCTGCAACACTTGTCGAGAATGCAACAATTTACGGGTTATACAATGTCACCAAATCGATCTCGACCTTTCACCCTGCACCGCTCACTGCTGCGTCATTTTTCCGGTGAACGAATATCGGCTCGATCCCGAGTGATCGCCACAATTGCGGTTGCTCGTGGCACACTTCCTTTCCGCTGCTGAGTCGGGTGTGTATGCAATCGCCAAAACAATGACCCATGCATGCGGTACACAAATGGACAACACGATTAGTTCTCGTACAAAGAACAAACAAATATCGTTGATCGGTTGTACAAGCCAACGATTGGGTGAAAAGTCGATGTCCGATGCATATACAGATCGAAAGACAATAGCTCGACGCATCCATATTTCGGATAAGATATTTATAGTTGTTGTTGTTGACGTTGGATGGCACGTGCGTGTAAAAGTTGTAGAGATTGCGTTGCTATGTGTTGATAAATATGAATGAAGCATTGGGTACTTCCATAGCTCTCTGACTTCATTAATATCTTGGAGAGCCTCTTTTCTCTTTTTTAGTGTATTCTAATTCTTTTGCTTTGCGTGAAGACGGGACACTTGAAAGTCTACGCAAAAATCCGATTATGCAAAGTTGCTCGAAAAAGTCCGATGAAAAAGTAATGCAGTGAATAACAAAAACAAAAATGAGGAAGTAAAAAAGACGAATGAAAAAAACTGTATTTAAAGTTTAAGTGAACGTAAAATAAAGGGATATATCGATTAAAAAAAGAAGAAAAAAGAAAAGAGGTGAACTTTTACAACAAAAGCTTTGAGCCGAGTATCACGAGAGTTCGTACATTTTTAATTATCGTTAAAGAGCAAAAGACGTAAATGCGTCTATGCATATTTACTTCGGAGTGCCTCTTAATTTCACTTTCAACGGCCCCGTGCATATATATATATTACATCCATGCCGCATGTTAGCCCGGAACATTATAGTCGTATATTTCCTCGTACTAAAACTCTAATATTGCTTAATTAAAGGTTCAGCAAAGCAAATCTACTGTATATACATTGCGGAATTATTTCCTACTCGCAAAGGCTTTTTTATTATTATTCTTTTTTTTTTTTACTTTTGCAAATTATACTTTCATGAACTCGAAATCGTCGCACTCGCATCTACATGCAAAATTAATGTTTAAAATATACACTAAATGAATCGTTTTAAACTGCGGGCGGGCGTGTAGCGGCAGTAGTAGCACTGCGGATTCACGCTAGATGGATAGCTAATGCGCGTCCTCAATTTTTACGTCGCAGATATGCAGATTTTAAACTTTTATACAGAGAAAACCTTTGCCACGTGCATAAGTTTACTTACAACTCCAAATGTAGGTACATCTTGAGTCTTATGGTTGTATAAATTACGAACAAATATTTTGGTTGCGACTGTATAATATTTGCCCAAGTATTATTTGGGTTGGAAAAAGTAACGAACTTTATTTCATGCGATACAAAGTTAAAGTAAAAATTCTGCACGCAGCTATATTAATTCACTTTTGCGTTTTATCAGGAAAGAAAAAATGAAAAATTTTCCGAGATAACTCGTACTTTATACTTCTAAATAATTCACTGCAGCGAGTGCTTTCGAGCATTACAAGGGGATGATGCTATAATGGTCCAGAAAAAAGCTACACAGCGTAAGAGTCTGCATGTATAGACAGCCTAGCACTGCAATATCGCGCGTGCAAATTGCTCAGACAGGCAAATCATTGAAAGGCTCTCTATACACGTATTGCACGGTGGTTATGTAGAGTCGATACGAGCACGTGACAACTATTACAGGGCAGCACAAGAGCAGCTCGTTGCGATCGAAACAATAAGAGCTTAGAGGCCTATAAGAGATGCAAAAAAAGGCGTCATGCCTCTTTTCTGTCGAAGTAGTAGTAGTAGTAACGGCATGCCTGCAGGGCTCGCTGTATTATATCTGTATGTTCACGCTCGCGACACCCACACCCACGCACTTATTGTACATGCAGGTCATTCGTATGTATGTGCGTTTCGCGTGTACATATAAGCTGTCAGCTGACGCGCCCCGAAGGCTTGAAAGGTACACGCTCGTCATCGGCTGCTGCTCTCTATTTTTGTCTCCTCTGCGTTCTGTAATTTTTGCGCCACCTCACAATGGGCCAGCTGATTAAGCTGCTACCGCACACGGCTTTATGCATATATAGACCGGCTCCTGCCTGTCTATAACGCCTATCCCTTATAATATAAGCCTCGAGCTTTTGCGTTATATGCCGTTGCTGCGAGCTGGCTGTGGCTGTAATCATCGGGGCACTGCTGCTGCCGCCGCCGCTACTCTGTGGCGTAATACTCAAAACCCAGAAGGATTCGCTTCCGTTCCGCCTATATTACTCGCTTTTATATGCCATGTACCATCCATTGTGCGCGTTTGGCTTTCGATGTTTCTGCATAGTGCAGCGTTGAGGGAATATTACGTGGGTGGGCTAGACCACTCGTGACTATATACAAGTAGTCTTGGTTTCGAAATATAAGTTCGATTTTAATGTGAGTCAATAATCGAAACAATAATACGTCCGTACGAATTTTCAACGTCATTTTCAACTTTTGGTTTTTGTAGAATAATTCTATTAATATCTTATATAAATTTAATGCATTTCATAATTAGCGTTGATCTATAATTCTAAGCTGATTGAATTTAGTTTATCCATGCGCACAGCACATTAGGAGACTGTAGACCAATCGCAGTTCGAATAAAACAGCTTCGCATCATTTTTTTAAGACACGATAATGATGAAAACCTCTGCAGCGAAGAGCGACAAGCGTTTCGAGCTTCGAATTTCATTACAATGGGAAACATTTAATTCATAAAAAATTTCTTTCAAAGTACGATCATATACCCGAGTTACACCCCTGTACGGTGTTTACACTCGAGTCCCCGCGCGCCAACACACGAAATTTCAATTAGAACGTATAATAATAAAAATCAAACAAAACGCGCGGCCAATAATACACTCGTAAAGTTTACCTCATACTTGCTTATTTCATAATTCATGCGCTCGCTCGTACTGTATGTGCGCCGCTGCTGCCTTATAGCGATGGCACGAGGCCAAAAGCTGCCGCAGTAGCAGTCATCTTGTCAGCTGCTGCGCGCGCTAGCTTTTAATTCAGAGAGCTCGTATAAGCAGTGTTAAGCTCGTATATATAGGTGCAAAGCACGAGCCGTACAGTGCGGAAGGGTAAAAAGCCGGAAGGGTCAGCAGACGAGTGAATTGCTCCTGCAGCGCAGCTAGAGCGTCTATGCAGTAAGAGAGGTCTAACCATGATGCACTCGAAACGCGCACACACACGTATACACTTGCCGACATCGTCATCGTTATAATCACGATTGTCGTGCCGGAGCAGCAAACCTTAACCACGCGGTAACATTTGAATTGATCTCTCGGACAGCGTGTGTGCGCACAGTATATGGGTTCTTCTTCGTAGAGTTTGATAAGTCAAAACCGGTACGTGATCCACGTCTGATATTTAAAATGCAACTTTGAGACTCTGTAAATCCAAAAAGATGCCACTTCTACGGGTCTCAAATTTCCAAAGATTTCAATTTTTCAATGTTTTCGTTAGACTTCGTACATCGTTTCTATCCAATTTTTCAATTAAATGAGGGTTGACGCGATACAGTCCATGTATAAATAAAAGCAACAGCAGCAACGGCCATCAGTCTGGGCTCTCGAAGCCACGGAGCATTTACAAACGTTGCGGATGGCTGCGGTACAGAGGATAGTCGGGTATATGTCTGAATCGCAGCCCAGAGTGAATATACACGGCAACGTACTTATATACAATGCAGCTGTAACGAGATAATTGCAACAGGCGACGTAGAAATTCTGTGCGCCATGGTGTATATATGCACGTCTGACTCTGACTTACATGCGCGTGTATATAGGTGCGCGTGTGACATACGTTAACCGCACGAGAGCGAGATGTATGTGCGCGAGAGCCTGTAAATGTGTGTAGGTGCACATCGGTGTATATAGAGAATTGCTCGACAGACACACGAGCGGAGCATAGGAGGAAGATCGCATTAGAGTATCGGATTGGCGTATACGGAATGAATTGGTTCGCGATTGCTCGACAGATACACAGCACTAGGGCTATAAAGTCTTCTCTCTCTCTCTCTCTCGAGCACATCCCTCTAATTCTCCGGAGCAACTATATATTCGCGCGCAACCTAGACTACACCACGCCGTTTTCCACATATTGTGTGTCTGTGTGTCTCCAAGCTCGCGATCAGCGCACACATATATCTCGTACTTCTCTCTCCGCCTCAACCCTCTACGGCAGCGTGCAGCATCTCTGAACACGTAAACTCCAAGAGCTTAATGCGAGCAAGTATAGGCTTTGCTCGCTGCAAGCCTTGCTACACACTATTTGGATATGTGCCTGACACTTAACTCTTGTCGTCGTTTTCCTACGACACATACATCGCAGGCGAGAGTCGGGGAGAGGCTGCACGGGGGTCGGCTTATTTGAGCAGAGTTACGCGCATTATCAATTAGTAGCTTATATTTGTTCGCAATTACGAGAGACCGTTGCAAGCTCCGCCGTGCAAGATGGCATAATGTCTTATTATTGCCAACGTTGAGCTATACCTAAGTACTACACTTTCCCACTCTATTATAATAGCAGCAGCAGCAGCAGCAGCGAATCACAGATACAGTTCTCGATGTGTAGCTTTCCGTAAATAAAGCAGCGCAGATGACTGTTGTACATACACACTCGCAACTACTAGCTGGAGCTATAATGCTTCCACTCGACTGAATTGCCAGGTGACAATATCTCGTTAGTGGCGCGCAGTTGCCGCGTCGACGCGCCAATCAACGGTGGCAGCGGCGGCTTTTTGCCAGGATAAATGTATCTATATCTATATTATGTGTTTTAACGCGCTCTGCACCCCGCGCGCTCGTGTTTTATTGCCTCGATATTCCGGACGGAAGCTTGCGCGCATACAGCAGCGGTAGTAGCATCTCCCGTGTGACGAGCCGAGAGCTTCGCAGCTTCGCTCACCAGACTGCTGCGGTCTGGACGCGACCATGTCTATGTGTGCCTGTGTGTGTGCGTCGATGTAGGCGAGTGAATTCGACTCTGTTCCTTGATGCGCTGCTACACTGCTGGCCAGATGCTACACTTACACACAGATATATATTCGTGGGACGTTTATTAGTGTACAGGGCAATCCCTTTTACTTGATGGCAAACTTGGGAAAAGTTAAATAGTCGAGACGAGTGCGGCAGCGCGGCAACGGATACAAAATAAATAAGTCGCGGATCCTCGCCACAGCTGTATATTATAATTTTTTTCCAAGTTTCGGTCGCGCTCGTGTCGTGGTGACGCTCATTTGCAAAAGCAGCTCCGGGAAAGCTAGCGCGTATTGAGAGTCTACCTTTTTTTTAACAAGTTTCAGCAAACTTTAGATGGTATATTTATTTCTAGCAATAGAAAATGTTCATTTCAGCTTGTATTTGAAAATTTTCGTCGTCTTGTTTATAGCATCAAAACTTACTACGATAAATTGATGTAAATTGAAGAAACATTAATGTTTTTCTTCGTAGCTGGGAGAAATTAACTGTACTTCTTATAAGGATAAAACTTTATTCTCTATCGAATAGCACTAGAGTGTGAGAACGAATAAGAGTATACAGTGTAGCCATTGAACGTAAGTAAACGCATTGTTCTCACGGAATGGTTTCTTTTAACGTGTGCGCGTGTCTCGCGCAGAACGAAAAAGGGAAAAGTCAGTAGCAGAAATTTTAGCAGCTCTTCGAGCGACGATACACTAATGCACACAATACGAGCAGCACAAAGAAACAACGAACACTTGTCAAGCATCCTTGGTATTTTCTTAAAATGTTTCGTTTGACTTGCAGGCGACACCAACGCGATATCTGCTTTATGTGTGAGTAGCGGACACGCATACATGGTATGTTATAAGAAAATGAGCGGCGCGCGCAAGTTTTTCAAAGCACCAAAAGGCATGAGAGCGAGAGGAGACAATTAGTAACAAAGCCCGAGAGCGCGCACGGCAAAGGAGTGATGTGCCTTCTTGGCGTTTGACAAATGACAGACGATTTGTACTCGTTTACACGGTGCGGGACAGCCTATATATATACTTCTCGGGCGCTTCTCAGTCCACTTCGATTGGATGCGCCGACTACTATACAAAAAGATAAAAGTTAGATATACTCTGACATTAGTGTCTGTCTCTCGTTCGTTATACTGTCTGCTCTCGGCTCGCTTGAGGAAAAGAGATCGCGCGCGAGAGAAAAAAAGTGAGATTTATGGCCTTGCGGGATTACTACACTGGAAAATCGCGAGCTGCGCCGAAGCGAGCCAACTTGATTGCTCAATTTTCTGGACATTATCCGCGCGAATCGTACATGTCTTTTTTACGTCTCGGGGCAGAGAAAAAAAATTTCTGATATCGATCAGTCACACGCAATGGCGATCTCGTTCAGCTGCACGCCCGCATATGCAGGCACTATACCAATCATCGATTTCATCCGCGTGTAGCGTGCACCGCGCTCGAGTGTCATACAAAGGTTCGATTTTCTTCAAAGCGTTTTTTATCCGCACCGAAAATTCGTTTTTTTTTGCCACGTACATATATGCCGAGCTATCCGGAAAATTTTCTCTCGTTCGAGATCGTCCTGCACACGAGAAAGCGTACGCAGGGCCATAAATCACGCGCTCGCGAGTTTGAGAGCATTTATAATGCATGCAAAATTTATTCAACCCACATAAAGTGCACTCCGCGGCGAGGCAGTACGCTATTAAACGCTCGTCATCCACGAGTACGCGCGTATATAGTTTGATTTTTTTTTTTTTTTGGTCGATCGCTCGAGAATCAACATAAATATTGCGAGCCACTCGCTGCAACATTACGTGCACACGCGTATCTTTTCGGTTCTCATAATGACGTATATTTGCAGCTGCAACACAAGCTATGAGTTGCGAGTAGCCGATACATACGTACGGACTACGTGGACACATAAGTCGTTGTCTTTTACTGTTATTATAATTTTTCTTCTTCTTATTTTTTCTTCCTTCAAATAAATCGCCATTAGCATGTCGCTTGTTAGCGGGCAATTTCTCGGACAAGTTTTCCGCAGAGGAACATTGGTGTACCGCCACGATACGACGGGGGAAAAACGTCGTGTAGTAATATCTGCAACTACTAATAGCGAGTCAGCTGTAAGTACATTTGCCGTATGGGTTTTCCTCGAGCGGTAAATAGAAACAAAACGGATTTATCGAATCATCGACAATCCTCGCGGTATCTCTCAATCACGAGCTCGCTCGATGCTGCTACAGCGGCTAACGGATTTTTTTCATATATAGTATATTTACCACTGCCGACTCTCATAATGCTCTCGTGGCTTAATCCTTTTTTAATCGCGTGCTAGTTCGCGCGACACTCCGTGCGTGTGACACTCCGCGCGCGAGCATCGTAACGTCCAGCTCCGGGGGCTGTATATAAATGCATATTAAAGCGTACAGCATAGGGCAATATCGGTAGTCGTGTGGCATATAAATGATCGTCGCGACTACTCGAGAGAAATAACTGCATCATATATGTACGCGATATATACGTGTGTCAAGCGATTAATTTGCTTTTGGCTCGTATACAGTATCCGCGAGGCAGTAGCAGCAGCAGTGAAGATCGCAAAGCACGCTAGGTTGCAGTGACACCGGATAGTATAGATGGCCTTCTGCTCCTGCTGCACTGCTACTGTACATATACATGCACCATATACCCCGAGGTGTTTTCAATCACTCTTGAAACGTTAATAACGCCGGGCTCGGCCACTATACAGATCGGTAATTGCGGAAAGGCATCCGATCGACTCTTCGATATTCGATTAGTGCCCCTCGCAGCCGCTGCCCGAATTTATCCAAATAACAAAGAGATATATATGCCGTGCACGCTGGTGCTGCTGCTGCTGCTGCTGCTGCTGCAGTGCGCGTCCAAAGTCGCCGCTGTAGCCGTTGCTGTGAGCTTTGGCCAGTCGACTGTGCACGTCCATATATACGATATATATATGCAGGTCCATGGCGCACGTATGCAGCGCTGCTATATAATACTTGCATAAAGCTAGAGCCGTTCGCTACGACGTTGCATCGGCAGCCACGTTAGCCATAGTCTCTCTCACTCTTGGCAGGAGAAGCAGCGACCACTTAATAGGGTGTGATAGATCGGCCAAATTGCATCGATGCTAATGGGATTGCACGCGCGCGTGCCCGCTATAAACATTAGAGAGTCCAGGCGCCAGAGGAGCCTGGCGTTGGATCGAGCTGTCCCGTGCACCTATACTACTGCATACTATATGTATGCGGCATACAGCGACGCTCTCTAGCGTCCAGAGAGACAGCGAGAGAGAGTGAGATGCAGTTACTGTCTTCGTTGTTTAGTTTGCCATCGCCAGCGCGTTTGGGGGCTTTATCGGCTCCTCTCTCTCTTTGTATAAAGATAGTATACACGCTCGTGCCTTTGTCCATACGTATGGATGGTATTCGGGCATCGTTCTATTGCAGCTACAACGAGCTTATTTCGTCGATCAACTTTTCATGAATATATATTTTCATACTTTTGGTTTTTCCTCGTCTACCGTCACGCACCCTCTCGTTTGTCGTTTGCAGTATGCACTAACCACACACGTGCACACCTGGATTGTTCATAGTTATATATACGCGCCAGCCGATTTTCTTATGCACGATAGGTACTATTATATTGTTCATAGACTCAGTAACTCCCTGGAGATGGAAAATATTTAGAGCTTTTATGCATATTATATACGGCCGTGTGGGTATGTAGTTAGACAAGCTTATACCGTCGCGCTACCGCCAATCGTGCAACAACGGAGCTTTATTATTTTTGCTGTGTATATGTCAACTCGGTGCAGTATAGCTACTATTATCAAATAAAGTACATTTATGAAAAACGTAATTAATATAATAAGAAATACTCTTTTTTCTTTCTTAATATATGGGCTATATCACGTCAATTGTGCCCCCTCTTGGATCAGAGTTGGAATTTGATTTTTTCATATTTTATTCTGCTTCCCAAGGGTGAATATGAAAAATTATTGAAACGTGATTTTTTATGTAAAATTTGATGAGGAATTCAAATCTCATGGTAAGTATAGTTTGAATAATTTAATTAAACTCAAAAATTAAGAAAAAAATGAAACGCAAATTTTAAAAGTTTCATTCCATCTACGGTGTTAACAATGGGTGTAAGTATTTAATTAATAAAGCTATTATTTTCTTATGTGTACACCTCGGTGGGATCAATATGAGGCAGACCTTCATTACGCATATTGTAGAAAAATGAATGCAGCGTTATTATTGTATAAAAAATACAATTAAAAAGAAAAAACTTTGAAATTTTTGAATAAAAAACGTTGTCGAAAGGTATTGTTTCCGCTATATATGCCTGAATATTCGTGATTGATGTTTCAGAGGTAAGAGCGTCGAACAGAACTCATCTCTGCTACCTGCTGCTGCCAATATCAGTACGAAGCAAGTTGTCTCGTGTTTTATGAGTTAGTACCTCCCAACGCGTCTCAAAAAGTTTCACTTCGAAAAGTACAATGGTCAAAAAATGGATCGCAATTTGGTGCGCATTACAGACGCGTAAACGACAAAAGATTAGTTTGTAGATCGAGCTTTCGGTGCACGCGTGAATGAACTCCCTGGTTCCCCCGTGTTGTACGCATACTTTTCAAGAATTTTCCTGGCATCATCTTTGCTTCCGTAACTGCGTAAATTCTATCAACTATGAGCTTGTTTCTGAGCGTTCATATCTCTTCCAGCGGATAATCATTCGGCGTCTATAATGCGAGAGAGACGTAGTAGCAGAAATTAGGAACGCGCGCCTAGCAATATCACTGGATGGGATATGGAAAAGCTCATCCCTCTGTCTCCGCCGCATCAACTCCCAGGCACTGTATTCCTCCTCGGCAGCATCTTTCGTCAATCCTGTAACAGACAATGGGTATGATGCTTTTGGGAAGAGTCAAAAGCGAACTTTTTAATAACGAGGGAAAAAATAATGGAGAGACAAGGCTACGTACTGTGGCAGTGGTAGTGCAAGCGCAGCGGAGCGCGAGCAGATCGACAATGGGCATGCCGAGGATCTTCATTAGAGCGAGGCTAGAGAGAGAGAGAGAGAGAGAGAGAGACAGCAGGAGCCGATTAAACGCTTCTCGACTCCCGCTCCACGCAGCAGGGTGAAAGTTTCAACTCCTGTATTATATGCATACATCAAATGTATAGTACGACTAACATAGGACTTTTACTCCCCCATTGGAATAGGAGTACATTTTAGCAGCTGTGTTCGCAGCGAGTGAGAGGAGGAGGAGAAGGAGGAAGAATCACTGCCTCGCGCTGCAAACAGTCGTGACGACGACGATGAGGGAGTCGTGCTGCGATCCGGAAAGAGGACGCGATTAGCGACATCGATTATATATCTTCCCCCTCGCACGTGTAGCTCGGGTTGCCTTTGTCGAGGCGCTAGATGTGATACAGATTTTGCTCTTTTTTTTTCTTTCTCTATCTCGTCGGGTCGCTTCTGCAGATAACTGTTGTACTGCATGGAAAGCCGGGAAAGATCCTCCAAGGATCTTCTATTCGCATAGCTTTTTGTCGAGGCTCGCTCGCGCGTATTATATCCTGCCGTAGTAACCCTCGCGCGCAACTGTGAACGCACACACGCGTGCGACAGTGTCCTGCACGAGAGCTATATAGATGACAAAAGTAATCACTTCGTACGCGATGGCTTGACTTTGAAGTGGCGCGTACACACAAAGATATGTGCGCGGTGCAAAGAGCTCAGACAGTCCCTGTACGTATAGTACGTTGTTCAGTTATTGGGGCTTTAGAGCTGCTCGACGCGCACCAGATTTTCGCATGTGATTCGGTTGTGGTCTTGTCCTGCTACTACTGCTGCTGCTGCAGTAGTGCTTTGGCAAGCTCAGCAGCTCCTCGTTCACAAAAAAGGAAAGAAAGGAAATCGACAAATGTTTATTCGGCCATCCGATTATCGATGAAAAAGGTGGTCATGATGCAATTCCTGCACATGTTAAGAAATCTGTTGCAGGTATTTATTATCAATAAAATTTTTTATGCAACGATGCTCAATCGGTGTTTTCGCGACTGTGTACACAAAAAAGACACAAGTGCCGGCTATGTCACTGCACGACAGTTTTTATTATATACTGGGCCAATCGTGCTGCATAAAGTTTTAGATGATGATGCTTATTTTCATTTTGTTAAACTTCATGTCGCCATGACCATTTCAGTTAGTCCAATTTTTTGTAAGATTAGTTCATATTTAAATCTGTGCAGAAATTTATTGAAATTATTTGTAAAAGATTTCGAACTTATCCACGGTGAGTCAAATGTATCATTTAATGTGCACAATTTATTGCATTTGGCCGATGATGTTGAAAAGTTTGGAAACGTTGATAATTTTGGTGCGTTTATATTTGAAAATCATGTGTCCCAACCTATGTCCACGTGTGTGCGTGGGTATCCGTGTGTATTTGGCTGCTAGAAAATTGATCAGATTTTTCAAAAAAGCGGGTGCTCAAACGAACCCCTAGATTTTTATCAGACACGTAACGTATAAATATTGTTAAATAGGTGGGCTTGAAGAACAAGCTCGTTTATTGAAAGATTTAGCGACCGCGTTCGCAAGCATTAAATTATTTAACCTTATTATGTCATATTGTCGCTCGCGCTCAACAAAGTCAAAGTGTCAGGCGTGTAAAAGCCCACGAATCTTCATAATTAATGGGTCACTCGCGCAGCAGGTATATAGTACCATAGCTTTGTAAAACACATAGCTTGCACTACGTCCTATTTGCGTCGTAATGACCGCATAGTTTTCGTTTATGTATCGCCGCTTAAAGATAATATTATATGTTTTATCTATATCATCGTCAAGGTACGCGCTTAACGTTTCTCAAAACAATGACGCTAATTTCTGTGTTTAATAACCGAACGGAAACGTTGCGCTTGAGTATACGATCCCCAATACAATACTGTGCATACACGCACGATGTACAACTACTATTATTTAACGGCGTGGCGCTGATATTTTTTCCTTTGGCGTCTTCGATTGAATGGATACACATACGTGATCAGTAGAGAAATTCCATGGGATATATGTATATGATCTATCCGCAGGCGTGCGTTTCATATTCCACGAGAAATCACAATCGTTACTAATGATTGATGCGTGTACTCACGTAACAAGACATGCTATGTTCGTGTGTGTCTATGTGCATTCTCTATTGGGCTGTGCCCGCATAGCTCGGCTGCAGCGTTATGAGTATTGTGATATATACATACAGCGAGCCTATATGTGCTGTGTGCACACTTGATTCGATCAGTGTGCGATATAAACCGAGAGAGAGAGAGAGAGAGAGAGCTTGCGAGGAGAATGGGAGGTACACATTGGAAGAGCCGCGCGCATCCTTCATTATACAGATATGCTTGTGCACACCGTATTTAGCTCGAAATTTGACGTTCCGTCCAAGCTATCTTGACATATGCGCTTGGTTATGGAAATTAGTCGTCGAATCTGCGCCGCGAATATATCTCTGTTTGAGCTTGCGTGTGTACTAGTGTGCGGTATAACAAAATCATTCGGGAGAAAAGCTCTCTCATGGCTGAATAATTTTCCGCTTGACTCGCGCAATAAAACTTATACATATGGACAATTCTCTGCAAAATCAGAGTGTCTAAAAATTTTTAAATTTTCGATTAAAAAACTTATTGTTTTTAATTTTTTCCCAATATGTTTGGAGCTTAAGAGGAGTGTAAAAGTCAAAGTCTATATTTGTGTTTGATCCGGACTTTCATCATTAAAAAATTCACAGAGCTTTCTCGGAATACCAATAAATACCTCATTTTTGTAATGGTCCTTAAAATCTAACGACTTGGAAATAATCAGAGAGTATTAAAAATCATGGTAAAACTTTAACAAAACCACTATAATAACTGAAAACAGTGTTTATATGTCGTATAAAAAGTTATCCATGTCAACAGAAAAATTCGCCATCCGATTACGTAGAGAATTGGCCATATATAAGAGGTGTCTATAAAAATGCACAGGCGATTCCGACTAATGGCATTTACAGTCTAGCTGCTGCACGGAGGTATCAATATATGTATACGTACACTACGTGAAACTTTGTTATTTCAAGAGTCGAAGGGGGACATACATAAATCGAGTTAGTTATTCAGTGCCAGGAATTCACGCTTGATTAAGTTAAACAGCAGAAATTTCACGTGTACATATATATGACGACGATGTACCCGAGCGGTACTTTTCACGCTCGGCTCATCATTAAAGCTAGCTTACTTCTAGGCAGGTAAAGTAGCTGCGCCGCACGCCGAGCTTATATTATAGTCGAAGTTTTCCACCGAATGAAATAAAATTAGTTGACATGTGCTGCCGCGCTGCTCCGCTTATGCCTTACTTTTGTATTCATCGGAGGCGCGGCAGCGCTTAGAGTAAGATTAATACCCCTGCCGCAAGCTTTGAGCTACTTTTAGCTATTTCTATTGCAGCATTACCGCGAGTTAGTAGTTCTAATTGTCGAGAATAGAGATCTTTCGACGCTAGTGTTGGCAGTGTGGCGTGCGGCTAATTTCGCGCGCACGCGACTCCCGGAATCAATCATTTTCTTTTGACGCTTCAAAAGTTGAATTTTTTCCATATCTTTGTTCCACAGAGATGGATGAAAAACTACTATGAAAATCAACAGCGATGAGTTTAGTGTGTACACGTTTCTTCGCTAAATGTTATTTTATAAAAATTAAATTCATAAATTTAAGGCACTTTTACGGCATTTTTACGGTATTATACGTGTACGAGTGTGTGTTCACTTCAGGATAACTATATCATCGGTATGCGAATTTGAAAAACACGAAGCTTTATGACAAAAATCACTGCAGAGTTTATCTATGTCAATGGACTTTTTTTCAACACAAGAGTTTGTTTCAACTCCATGCAAATATCGATTTAATCATCTCAATAACAATTTTCTGCACGAAGAGCAACCGAGGCACAAGCGCATGCTTCGTTCATTAGTCGCGAGTACAGTTCAAGCGGCGTGCGAGAATCATCGCAATAGACGTGAACGCACAAAGTTGGTGGTGCTGAAGCATTCACAAAGCCAGTGAAGTGCTTGCATACACAATCTTTATCAAAAAAGACTCAATCAAAAAGAAATGAATAAATTTAAAAATTCATCGTGCTCGGAGTGGACAAATAATTGCCTGATTACAGTAACCCCGCCCCCCTCCCCCTTCCCCCTGTTCGTGGTTCATACAGCCTTTTCAGTATATTTGCCAACATTTTATTTACTTATTCTTGGTTTCATGAAAATTTCAATTATATTTAGTTGCTACTTATCAATGAAGCATTCTAAGCTTTTTGATAATATTATAAACAATAAATTTTTTTGGTGGTACGCTTCTGTAACCATTGACTATTCATTTTTTAACTATTCAAAGTGTATAAGTAAAGAAAATTTCCAAGTAAACTATGAAGAATTGTCTTGATTCGTTCAAAATTGATAAAGATACGAAAATAGATATAGTTAGCACATAAAAAAATTGTTTTTGCGCTTATACTCACTCGTTAATAACCGGTGCTACTGATGGTACTAAAAAAAAATTCGAATCTCTGCGATGTTCATCGATTTTGCAGGTACAGGCTTATAAACGCGATATCGGTCGCAAGCTTCGTCTTTTTATACCGATATAATAATGAACGACGATAATAAAGGATCGATACTGCGCATACACGTGTAGTCCTCGTCGCGGCAAACGAACGCAAGGTATCAACGCAGTCTCCACACTTGCATAATAGAATACAACATAAACGAGTTGGAGCGATTATATCGGGTCCTCTTACCAGCTCGCACGCAATGTGTATACTGCAACGATGCGGCGCTGCTGTGTCGATACTTACCAATATGCATACATGCTCGTAAACACACACACACACACGATAGGCATTATAACACTTTTGCAACGGGTGTGCGCCAGAGAAGCTGCTGTGCTTAGTAGTTGTAGTAGTAGCAGCGTTTGCGTGCGCGCATAATCGGTACTCATCCGCGTAATGTGCAAGCCACTGCGTACGCGCTCGGTGCGATTCTCTCTTGTAAACATTTAAGCATGTTATTCGCGCCAAGTGCACCCACACACCGACACGTATATAATGACTTTCAATAGAATTGCCGCGTATACGCAGCAGCGCTATTTCTATATGTATATCTCAATCTATATATATTCGTGTATTATGTGCAGAGAGAGATAGAAATAGATGCTCGTTACGATTATACCCGACACACGATCATTCGGCTGCTCCCATTGTTGTATTGGCCAGCAGCAGTGGCAGACGACGACGCTTGATCGTTGCACTGTATATAACATATATGTATACAGCTCGTACAATAACCGCGAAAATTGGATTTCAGTGTGTGAATTGAGATAGAGATAGACAGACGCGCGCGAGGGGCACACGTAGGTATATATACACGCACATATACACGTGCGTCGCAGGCATTATATACGTTATTGATTTACTCGTGTGCGTGTGGATCCTTTGTGCTTGATGTGCACGCGGCGCGCGATTCACGCGTCCGCAGTCCGCGTAGTGACGATTATGAACGCGTTGATTTTTGAGCACGACGAGCAACGGCCAACACCATCAGCACCACCACCACCACCACTAACGCCAATTCCGCCACTAGGAGCGCGTTCATATTCACGCGCCTCGGGTTCAAAAGCGCGCGAATACATGCTCGCAGCAACACACACACACACAGAGCGCAGCGACCGATGCCGATATTTTATAATTAACCGTGCCAAGCTCGAGCAAGCGTGAAAATTTCCCAGATTCCCTCTCGCCCAGCAATGAGCTGCCTGGACTGTTTGTGTGGGTGCGCGTGTATGTCCACTGGTAATTAAAAGAAGCAACGTTGTTAAAACGAGCCGCGTGAACTGATGCTGCTGCTGCCGTGTCGCTGCGAGCTTCATTGTATTATTATGTACGCTGATGCGTTGGCGCTGCCTTTTTTCAGAGGAAAAAGTGTTGAAAAATAAAATAAAAAATACGCGAATATCATTGGCTGGCGGTGTAGAGCTCTACGCGCGAGAGATAATAATTATATGGTCTTGTAAATCGGTGCAAATAATGAAGATCCGGAATAGGTCATGCGTAAAGCCGAGGATAAGGTGGTAAAAGCTCCGCATAACGCGTATAATATAAATGCGATGTAAGCGCGATGCACTCGTACGCGTCAAGTGGTCTTGTTAAACATTAACGGGGGGTAACTGAATTTTTATTTAAAAAATTTGACTCGACATTTTCTACGGTTTTTTGCCGATACTTTTAAAATAAGGATGCCGTAGCCTATAGCTACCTTACACAATCATTTCAAACGGCTAAAGGGATATAGGTATATAGTAATAAGTTTAACGGTCCGCTCTCAGATTTATAATCGCGTTATACCTGAACAGATCGTTGATCCGAGCTTCGAGCACGAGAAAATCCATTTTACTCTATTAAGATAGCTGATTTAGTCGGGTAGTCGACCTTTCCCTCTGCACCTAAACTCTCTCCCGGCTTGAAATCAAGAAAATCCATTTTGGCTCTTTCCCGTGATACTCCTCCACTCTCCTGCTCTTGCGCAACGGAATACGGTATATATATACGAGTTCTCCAAAGTAAAAAAGTCTGTTATGGCGGTATAAAGAATATTTCATAAGAATAAAGAAGCGACGAAAGGTATAAGGCATTATGTACGGAAGAGCACTGGAAATTTTCGAGATTAAAAAAATGTCTCGTTTTTTGTAATTAAAAGCCGCGATATATCAAGCAAGTGTCTCGAGCCGACGCGCGCGAGCGCGCGCACATACAAAAAAAGTCAATAATTTGTAATCAAAGATCGTATGTATCTCGTGCTCTATATAGCAACGCGCAACAAAACTTTTAACAAAAACAAGCCCAGGAATGGCGAAAGAAAGAAACAAAAAAGAAACCCTTTGGAATCAAACTCCCCAGACAACATGCGATGCTGCAAAAATACATAAGTAACAATTGGCCCTGAAGGTGTATTTTTCTTCGGCTCTATTTTTCTTCTCTCTCACTCTGTTTCTCTCTTTTTGTTGCTCTCCCGTATATATCCAAAGCTGTACAAGGCCGAAAGATATCTTCCTTCCTTTCCTCCACTTTTCCAAACCACCATGAAACAATTCCGTTTTTCCTCTGTTCTTTTTTCCCTTGAATTTTCCTCTTCGTCGTTTTCTTTCTTCCTCTCTCTCTCTCTCTCTCTCTCTCTCCATCTCTTACTGTACTTTCGTGAATCGACCTGATGCGCGCAACAACAACACACGATACTGCACACGCACTCAAACACACTCACATATTCCACATGTGTCCGTGTGTATATGTTACAATGTGCGCATTTATGTAGTAGTTGCAGTTCAAGGAACAGCATTGCCGAGACGGCATGTCCCTCTTGCTATATACAGCCGAGTTTCAACTTACTTTAAGAGCATTGCTCTATAAGAAGCAAGCGAAAAACGCAACGTTACGGTATATGTATTCACTAAACTTTATTGGACAAATGTATGTATGCGTCTGTGTACGGATCCTACAGGTGTACAAAGGGCAAACCCTAACTTCCGCAAACTGTGCGGTCGTACTTGTGTGTGTCAGTGTGTACAACGTACACAATATAACGCGAATTCGCGTATGTAGCCACGTTTTCACCGATATCAGATGAACGAACCGCGTCGATTCGATCGGGCAGTTTTCTTGCTCTCTTCCTCCTCCTTCTCCTCTTTACTTTCATGTCTTTGTTTCTTTCCAATCCTTCTAGTTCTTCTTCTTGCAAGTATACGTACACATGTATAAATATATTTATATACGGATGCGTACTATAGATACAGGCGACCCTGGCTTATGCAGCATGGGTGTTTCCACGCGCTTTCACCCTCGCTCACTCACTTGCGCGCGTGGTATTTATCGATTTACCCTCCTGTGCTTGCAATACTGCTGCTATAATACAAGAGTTCCCGTCTCGTATCTCTCTCTTCTCCTGCAGCAGTACTTTTCGTATACCTTTTTCGTATATCGTTGTCGTCTATTCCCCAAGTTCGGTAACGATCGAGCGAATCGTCCTTTTTCCTCCTCTTTCTTTCTTCCTTTTTTTTTTCATTGCAAGCGGTAGAAAAGGCTCATTGTCGTCTTGAATAACGCTCGCGCATAGATTGCTTCTCTCTGCCAGTTTTATACACTTATAAACACAGGTATACAAGGCTACGGATATCGATATTCCTGAGAAAAGTATATGGAACAGGAGCGAGTCGGCTCGATCGAATCTTAGCTCTAGCAAGCTGCAGCTAGGCCGAGCTTTCGAATTAATTGATAAAGCTGCTTCAGGCATCTTGGCTACAATGGAAGAAGTTAAAAAATGAGGTTCCAATCGACGACTCTTATCTCTCTCTTGCTCGTTCCTTATCCTTTTCTCCATAGCTTGCCTGTCTAAATAATCATCATCGTTCTCGACCTTTTCCATTCATTCTCCACGCACGCGGCTATATGCAGTTAAGGTCTCATCTTTCGACGATGAATATATAATAATAGTAAAATAATTATAATGAATCGGTGGGGGGAGGATGGTCCACGCTCCTCGCTACGTAGACTACGGGTCTATTGTGCCAGTCCATACTTTGACATTATTCCAACCTGACGACTTCCTTCCAGAAGCCTATCAGGCGGCCGGAATGAATATATAACTTTATAATGAAATCGCAAAGAAGTCCAAAGAAGAAAACGGGATTCGCAGGAGCTTTCGCAAGTGCAGTCGTATAAAAGTAAAACGAGGAGGGTAAAAGAGCTGCTGAGAGAGAGAGAGAAAGGAAGAGAGAAACGGAAGCGCGGAATGACTTTTGCGAGCTGCGATCCTAATGCGTGCGTGTGCGATAAATTATGAAGCTCGAAATTCAAATTATGGAATCCAAAGAATTTGCGTGCGCGAGTGAGATGAAATATTTAGCTGCGTTTCTGTGCACATTTATGCAGCAGCCGCGCGTGCCGCGGCATTGTCGTCGTGCGGGGCTCGTGCGCGCTTCGTAGTCGTCGAGTCGGGCATATATAGGCGGAGTGGTGAGCGCGCGCTCAAAGCTTAATGAGTCGGTATATACGCCGCTCGTACATACGAGCATTATAGATATATGCGCGCGCGATGCGCGCAATGAACGCGGCGGCATACCTTGCCGTTTCGCTCGACTTGTTTGCGCCTTTGATGGAGTCTAGCGGAGCTCGACTCGCGCGAGAGCGACGAGTTATGTGTTAAAGAGAGATTTTTTTTGTCTCAGTCAACGACCAAACTCCGCTGCTTATACGAGTCAATTTTATGCATTTACGGGGAAAGCGGCATTTATACAAATTCAGCGTGCCGGCGTCGGGTTGCTCCGTTACGTCTGATTACGATCTTTATCCGCGTGGTCTACGCATCAACGTCATAATGCGGACTTCGTTAAATTTGATTTTATTTATAGTTTGGAATTCGCAATAAACATTTCGATTTATGCGGGCGTTATATTAGCATCCCCTCTGTCCCCCACTTTACGGCTCGTGTGGCGCATTAAAATATTTCAGCAACAAATTAAAATCATATTGTCTCACGCATATACAATACACAATATACGGGTCACACAGTTACCGATCAATTACTTTTGAAGCTGCAAAGGGCCCCGGCAATTTTTAATTAATTAACCTTTAGCATGTGCTTACGGCCCGTACGATTTAATATGTGTACGTGCTGCACTCGACGTGCCTATCATAAAAAGCATACGTCCGGATGCAATTTATAAACACACAACACACACATGTGAATAATGCTGCGATCCAAATATATATCGTATGATTATACCGTCATAATGAAGCCAGTAATAAAGTACTTCACGAACGGAGCCGGTTACGCACTAGCGAGCAAGTATTGTACGTTGTTGTTTTAAAATCGAGCGCGCAGGTGAATCACGTCGATGAAGATGAAATTTACCAAGTTCAATTTATTATTCAAGTTTTAATTTATTATTACACAAAGGCCATCTTTTGGGATACTTCGTAATAATGTTACCCGCCACGCGCTGCAAATATATGCACGCTATACGTACGATTGACTTTGTTTGTTTGATATTTTATCGCTTGATTTCCAATTCATGCATAATCGTGAGAATATGTATTCAAACCAACCGCACTTTGAATCAGCCCATGCACCCACTACCCGAATTGAAATTTCTCCGTTATGGATATGTGCTTTATGGATATAGCGCGGGACGGTCGACGCTCGCTATACGTGAATCGCCACCCCTCGCTGTATACATAGATGCAGATCAATTGAAATATGAAAATATAAAATGTCCCAGCTCCTGTGTATTTCTTTATTTTCGTTTTGCTCCGAGAATACGAATGTGCAGCAGCTCGCGAGGATCGCGCACTGTATAGATCGAGGCTTTGAATTGCGCGCCAGCGAAACTTTATACAGCACCGGATAGCTACGACAATGATCCGCCTGAGATCGAGTATCGCTACTGCCCGGGCGTCCTTTATAGAAGGGAAGAAAAGTCAAAAGTATGTGCATGCAGGCTATTGTCGTGAGCTTTGTGTAACTTTGACGTGTACACGCAAAAGAACGCGTGTACATGTACACAAAACTATTACACGCTCATACCGCTAAGTACGAGCGTTAAAGCAAAAAAAAAAGTAAAAACGAAAAATGTCACGATGAGAGTATGTACGAGTGTAAAAATGGAGAAAAAAAATATAAAGAGTGGGGGGAGGGAGAACTTTTATTTGGTTTAATCTGCTGCATCAAGCACATCCTAGCAGGACTACCGTACGTATGAGAATACGTGTATAATGTGTGCACTGCGAGTTGCTTGTGTACAGTAGTTCCTACACTTTGAAGTGACTTTAATCTCTCGGCATCAAAGCAGCAGCAGCAGCAGCAGCCGCGGTGTGCCGTACACACGTGTAACCCCAATAGTATAGTAGAAAGAGAGGCGAAAATCCCTAAAGCGCGTGTATAACGCGCATCAGTGACAATAGACACTCAGCGGCGACAACGATGACGATGACGACGACTCGACTGCAGCGCACGGCAGGCCAAAGTACCGCTGCTGCTGCTGCTACAAGTCGAGGACGAGCTTTATGAGGGATCAGTCGCAAAAAAGTTGTACACATTTTCAAAGATATTTCGCTGTCTGTGTGTGCCACCTCGCACGCCGCTTCGTGAACGATGGCTCTTGTGGCACTTCCTGCTGCGGCTGCGACTTGTAGTACACACAAAGTTCGTATATTATACACATACAAACGCATAACAATGCGCGGGTAATGATCGTAACGAGTCGGAAATGCGAGTCTCGGAGCTATACGATCGTCGCATAAGTCGTCGTCGCGCGGACGAAATATATATACGTGTACCTCGTAGTACAACGGCGCGTTATATATTACGCATTCGTACACGCATTCGGAGCTATTGCGAATTGAAATTCTGCTCGACGTGAAAAGTCTAGTCGCGCGGGTATACACGTGCTACATAACTAGTATATATATATGCGGGAGGATATATGTACATGTGCGGTGCAGCTGCACGCGCGCACCTCGGAAAAGTCTCCGATGCTCTCTTACAACTATAGGATTTAATTTAATACTATACTAGAGAGAGAGAGACGCGAGGAATTACGCTCGCGAGTGAGCATTGTTGCGCGTGAGTCGCATATAATAAGCAGGCAGAAGCGCAGTACAGGTACAGGCCAGAGAGTTGGGAGAGAGAGAGAGAAAACTTGTCATGGGAATTGCATTGTAAAGTTGACTTGTATAGCTTTTGGTAATGAAGAGCTAGCTAGGCTGCGCAGAAGCGCGCGCATGTGACAGAGACAGCAGCAGCAGCTATCATTTATGCGTTTAAAATTCTTACGCGACTTCCTTCGCGCTCGCGAACTCAAGTGTTACGAGGATGTGTACGAGACGTGCGCAACGAGAAGAGGAAAAAGTTAATCGAGTTTCTTTAATAATGTATGTACCGTTTCAGCGGGGGACTAGTCTCGTTGCTCGTCACAAAGAGAGATAAAACAGCTCGAGAGTTGTGCAGCAGTGTGCTTGAACGTATAAGCCGCGAAAGTGACAATTTACGATCGAAAATAAAACTTATTAAAAATCAGAGATAATGAATGATTGAAACGCGCGACGAGTTGGCCGACGCTCGGAACGAGCTGTTTTTCCACGAAAAAGCCCTCAGAACGGTGTAAAAAGCCCCCGACGACAAGTGGCTATATATACGGACTTCCTCATTGCATTACCGGATCAAAGTACTCGAGAGAGAGAAAATAAAGATTTTACGTTCCTCGTGAGCCACGCGCCTCGGCACCATAAGCTGCTATCTGGTCCCGTCGTGTTAACGCTTGCGTCCTCGCTCACACATATACGCGCGCACTCGAGTGTCGTCGCGTTAGAAATGCACACTCACTTATCGGAGGCTCCGAGGCTAGATTCTTTATGCTATATGCGGACGACATCTTGGTCGTCTCTACATATATACGAACTTAATATTACTGTTCTGGAATTCCAAAATTCAATCTCTCCCTTTTCACTCGATATTCCGGTAGAGTAGGATCGAGTATGTGTGTGTGTGTGTGTGTGTGTGCGTGTATGTGTGCTGCAGCGAAAAGCGCATCAGCTCTCGCTTGTCGGACGTATTTACATAAATATTCGAGCTTGCCGAGCTGTTCCAACGCCCGCTCGCTCGTACACTCGTGTGCCAGGGCACTTGTGCATGTTAGATATATATATAGGTATAAAGAGCTCTTATGCATTTACACGCACACGTACACACAAGGCGATTCTCTGGAAAATCGCCTTTCTGCAGCACTCTGAGCGCCACCGCTGCTGCTGCTCCTGACGCTCCAAGGATTTTCGTCTCGATCGGCTTAGCTCGGGGGCAGCTGTCGCCGTGTAGGCCCTTGTATAAGTAGTGACTCTCTCTCTCTCTCTCTCTCTCTCTCTCGCACTCTGGCATTGCATATATAGAGCTGCTAGCTTGACTTCCTCACAATGGATTTAATTTTGGTCTCTTCCCTCGAAAACTTAATCTCCTCTCGCTCTGGCACAAGCAGTGCCAGCGAGAGTATCCTATATACACTTCCTGTGCGAGCGCCGCCGCGCTGATGCCGCTGCGCGCGCTGTACCCATCAGGCTCCGTTTTTATCGTCCCTTACTCTTACTCTTCCTCTTTTTCCCTCTCGCTTATATTCTTTCCTCGCGTCGCTCTCGATCTTTTAGCCATGTTACAGACTTTCATTTTGGCCGCTTCTGCTCGGTAAATCTCAGCGCAGCTTCTTTTGCCAATCTAATCCAGCAGCGGCACCACTGCTTCAGTGCGCTACCACTGCTGCCCAAAGTTCGATAAGACAAGAGCTGCGCCGCAAGAGCTTGATTCGCACGGCGCAGCGATGCCTCTCCGTAAATTCATTTCCTCATATTGTGCGTCCCGTGTTTCTTTTTCTATCTTCGGATATTTGTCGTTCAGTAGCCTAAAAATACGAGAGCATGTGCATGTGTCGAGCTACCTCTTACATCGTGTATTTGACAACGTAGGATGAGTCGAGTTTTTTTTTCGAGTTCCAGTCGAACACTCGAATTTCCGGATACCCGATTGTTTTATTATTCTCGAGTTGGAACGGTAGATGCACACTGATGGTCCCTATATATCGATCGCAGTCGCACCCAAGTTATAGGTGAAAGTAGCCTATTCTGTAGCCATGTGTATCTTTGTCTCTGTTCATGTTTCATTTGGTAACAATTAGAAAGTCCAATTCCAGCGAAATAGGGGCGGGGCTCTCATCTAGCCGTATGCTACTGTTACTATAACCGTGTATACTACTTGCATCTCTAGAAGTTTCAACCATGTGTTTTTTATTTTCTATATAGATCATGGCGTGTGCGTAGTCAGTACACGTTACGACGCTGCCATGTGAACAGCTAGGAATATCTCATAGACTGCAATAAGTGTTTCAAAGTAGTTAAATATTTTATATTATAAGCAACTGTGTATTGTGTGTGAGTGAGCAAAACAATTGACATGTCTTCCTGCAGCGAAGTTGTTGATAGTTCCCATGGTGAAGATGGAAATGGAGGCTACGATTATGATTTCAAACGCATGGATAAAATTAACCAAAGGAAAGTAAAGAGATTGAAGAAGTTACTCAATGATATTCATTGGGAGATAAAAAACGAACGGGAAGAATTTTTCCGTAAATTCAAGCACATGATACTACATTGGAAGGGCCAATATCCAAATCTCCAAGACTTTTTTGAGCACGATGAAATTGATTGGCTTCTTACGAAGTTCATAAATTTCGGGACGGATTCCTGTGGATGTCACGCCATACGGTTCATCAAGTTCATGGCTAGCAGCGGCTGCAAAGACAAGCCTTGCTTTTATAAAAGCGGTAGGCCACAGTTGCTCCGAACCACACCAGTGCATCACTTCGTCGACAACAAGTTCGAATACAACTGCTGGAATAATGTACTCCGTGAGCTTTTTAAAATATACGATAGATATGATGTGAATTACAACAGCGATAAAGATATTTCGCATTTTCACGTGGCCTGCATATATGGCCTTGACTGGGTAGTTCAGGAATTCTTAAAGCTCGGCCAAGATCCCAATTGTCTCGCGCACAATAAATCAATTAATCCGCCGCTACACTTAGCACTGATCAACGCCAACGTGGAGGTAGTCAAATTGCTGATGGCAAGCGGCGCCAATCCGAATTTGGCCAACTTCCTTGGACAGACTCCACTGCACGTTCTTTGCCAGAAAGACGGTGACGATGACTATTTCCAGCGAAGCAACCATGTTGGCTTGATGGAAATGTTTTTCAAACTCAGCCAAGACAGATATCAGCTGGTGCAGGTCGATGCCCGGGACCAGGTCGGTAACACACCATTACACTACGCTTCATTGTTAAACAACAAAGAAGTGATCAAATTGCTGCTGAGAAAAGGTGCCGATCCGAATGCGACAAACAACAAGGGATCGACTCCTCTGCACAAACTTTGCAAACTTTGCAAGAGTTCTTATGACAATTTGAATCCTTGTGAATCAATAAGGACATTCTTCGAGATTAATAACGAGCTTCAGCACACGGTGCTTGTTGACGCTCGGGACAAAATGGATCGAACGCCACTACAATGGGCTGTAGCGAATCTTATGCCGTGTGCGGTCGATATACTCCTGCATGATCTTGGTGCTGATTTATCTAACTTCGTTTTCCCCACGGAGGATTATTTTGGCGTCCAATTAGAAGAGCCACGTTCTAAATCTAACTATTATAAGAAATTGAAACTATGGTCTGGCGCTTTGTTAATCGTCCAAACTCTTGAGAAAGAAGGTTACGAACTAAACCGAAGCGACGCCCTCACGATCATGAAATTTTTCGATAAGTATGAGTTGTTCGAGAATTGGGCCGATATTGAAAAATGCTACAACGACGAGGAGTTCACGAACACAGCGAAAAAGAAAATGATAGATCAGAGCCTGTCGCTCTACGACTTCCTACGGGTACGACCTGAAGTGTTTAAAAAAAGATTTCATTTTTGGAGCTACAAATATTTCAAAGCTGCAGACGGATTAGGGATTTTGCCCGATAGGTATCAAGAGATTTGTGCTAAAAATCTGTGTGAGAAAATTTGGAGAGGATTTTTCAAGCGATGGGCACTGGATCCTTTCATGGTGTTGACGCACTACCGACTGCCAATTCTTTGCTGTGACATGATCATCGAGAATCTAAATAACAAAGACCTGTTTAATATTTGCTTGGCGACTACGAACCAAAACCAGGGAGAGTGAATAGCACATTTTTAGTATTTTTATGTCTGATGTTAGCAAATTTTGTGTATTTTCTATGTTATTTAAATAAATAAATTTAAAAAATGAGTTTCGATTTTTCTACTGATAATCATATGATTATGTGAAGCATAAAATCTCAAATTGTGCATTCATTAATCACAATACCTTATCAAAACCCAAGTTATCTATACTTACACATACCAAAAATATGAATATTTAAAAAAATGTATACTTCAAAGTAATTGATAAAGTTTAAACTCTCAAAAAAGCGCGTATCCACCTAAAGTTAAGTATCCGAAAACATTCGGGTATACTTGAATTGACTGACTCATCTACAACTTGATTCAAAACCGACTCATAGAGTTTGAGTAGAGTAAGGCTCGAAAAATTTGTTACTCGAATAACCCTAGAATATATCAACATTTTTATTGGAAAGAATTTGCCTTTCGGGTATTTGTTTTTCAAGTTATAGAATTTTTTTGGCTTTTTTACCGTCACCGCGGCAGCTGCTAATTTTTGACGCGCGAGCAGTCGCTATGTTATGCCCTTTTTGTGTCGACTGCACGCAGTACACTAATAAACAGACGACGCCAATCATTTTCCTTTATGCAGATATTCTTCGTCGCACGCGTCTCATTTTGCTCGGGCTCAGTATAGCAGTGAGAGCAACTTCAGAGGGCTAATCTCTCATCGAATAGTCAAGCCAAAAATTATGACTGAGCTCGAGCAAGCGCGCGAGTTTTACACTCTTACACGGCATTATAACGAGTCTCCTCGCGAGTGCGGGCGCCGTGGGCGTTGATTTTTCCTTTCTTTTTTTTTCCTCGCAAAAATGACTCGTGCATGTATCGTCGCATACGTATTTTAATGATCGCGAATCTGGCGTGCAAAAATAGTTCGTCGCGCGCACGCGCTTCTCTTTCTCCCGCGGTGGCATTAATTATAATTTACCCTCGATTTAGTGCTGCGCCTTAAGGGGGGAAAGGCACCTAAAATATAAAAAAAAAAATTTTTTTTCATTGACTTTTTTGATAGGATTTTTCCTCGGCTTTCCAGTGCCGTGATCGGAATTTAAAAATTTTAACTGTACCGTGATGTACAGCCTATTCAGTACCGATACTTTTACGATTATTTAAAAATATATCGTTGCCATTCTCTCATGAATCTCGAGACTTTCATGAGTCGGTAGCGCCGTCTATTGATACTCATTTTATTCTTTGGTTAGAGTACATCTAGCAGAAATTTGTTTGTTTACATGGCTATAGGTGTACAGTAACGCCACCACTCGCTGCACGTGGGTTTCGGCATATCTTATGTCTCTCTCTGTTTCGTGCGCGAGCCCTGATCAAATGTCAATAACAGTCTGCTGACTGCATCTTGATTTTCCAATGGCTAAAAATTACATTTTTTTGAAAGTGAAAAAAGTACATGTACAGTGAAGTTATATCTTTGCAACTTGACATAGTGATTTATAATAAAGCTATGAAGATGCTTCAATAGCTTGTTATAAAAATGTTACATTTTTAGCAGTTCAAATTCAAGAAATACAGCAGTACATATGTAAATTGACATATATACATCAGTGTACATGTATGTCACTGTACTTTATGTATGTGTATATAACTGTATCATGTATATTATTGTATGTTGCATGTGATAACCAAGATTAGTGATAATTGATCAATTTTGAGTGATTTTATTTCCAACTATAGATCCAATGATTGTTGTTTTATGAATGTGAGTGAATATAGGTAGAGGGCTGAGTTCAAGTTCTAATGTGAGATTGTGTATATTAGTGTGAAAAGTTGATTTGGACATAATCAACTTAGTTACCAGTTTCCACATAAAACCCATATTAGCGTATGCTAACATTTTAGTAAAACTTATAATTTGGCTTTGTGTGTCTGTCTGGGATTATTGAACATTGTCCTTGTGGGTCTAATATGTTGAAATTTCAAGTTGAATTACTGTTTTTTATTGTCCAAAAAGTTTAAAGCAGCCTCAGTGACATGAGAGTATCATTATGACATATATTGATGTATTTTGGTTTTTTTCAACTCTTGGGCAGGAACGTTTTATCTCAAAATTGCTTTGTTGCCGTAACTTTCCATGTAAACCGTTTGAGCAAATGAGCTGAAATTTTCAGGGATTGTTCTACATGAGAATGGCTACAAACGCAAGCACTTTCAAAGGTATTGGGACAAATGAGCACTTTTTTCAGGCTATGATGTAGCATAATCTGTCATTTTATCATATATATTAATGAATAAATGTGTATATGTGGCTGGCAAATTGTGTATAACTAATTAAAAAATCTGAAAGTGCTTGCGTTTGTAACCACACATCTAATGATCAAAATGAGACCCCAAGGACCATGATTGAATCATCGGTTCTAGCTGGATCCTACGGCACAGGGGTACCTGTCAGGACTGTGGGCTTGCTTCATCGAGGAGGGTTCTATGGTGACTGGGACCTCAATTTTCATATTCCACAGAGAAAAACTTTGAAAAAAGAGTGAAGAAAACAGAGTTTCCTCTGTGTATTCCAAAAAAAATTTTTTTCTTCATAATTAATAAATTTTTCATAAATGTAGGTTTAAGGTACCTTTCCCCCCTTAAATCACGATCATCCCATTTCTCTCGGGCAATTAAGTGCTCAAGTCTCTCTGCTACTTGGGGAATCTTTTGCACTGTCCGCTTTCTTGCAGAGCCGCGCACGCCTGCATTTGCGGTAGCTTTTTTAATGTGGAATATAACTATGCGTGCTTCTTTTGCCGCGCGATACTAATTAGTTGTATTTACCCGCGAATGCGCCTTGGTATGCAGAAATAGTTGCAGACTGGCAATATAAGTAAAATACCAACTTTCGACGAAAAGTTTAAATTCTCTCTTTCTCTCTCTCTTCTCGATCGAGTTTGACAAATCAATGGACATACGGCAAATAAAATGTGTTGATCAAGCGCTATTTACTTGTGCGGTTGCTCTAAACCCTAGCCCACGGTATATTTATACTCGTGCGCGCGCCGATCTCGTGCAGAGTGAAATGAGTCGACAAACTTTTTCCCTCAAAGAGAAGAAATTAAAGTAATTTTCCGCAAATTTTCTCCGATTCAAAGACAAATTGAACCGTGAGTAATCAGGTTGTGGCTTTACTCTCTTTCTTTCTCTCTCTCTCTCTCTCTCCCTGTCCTCGGGAATTCGTCCGCAACGGCCTAAAGATGAAAAAGCTCTGAGAGGCCGCTTCTAGATTTTCATTAGGAGCGCAATTTCAGGGGCCGAATGAAAACGCTAGCGAGAAATATTTTCCCTTTTCTCGTTTCAAAAAAAACATAAATCAAAGAAAATATTCCCAGAAATATATTATCGAACACCAAACATTGCTCCATTCCACTTTTCTGTTGATTATTATTATTTTTATCGAAGATTGTAGCTCTGAACGTTTATGCTCCCTCACGTACATTCAATAGGTTCCACATTATGAAAATGATCGTGCTTCGAAGAGAGAATGTAATATATACAGAAAAGTGTTATTCAATCGAAAACGTCCAACACGCAAAAAATCTCAGAAATTTCTCAAAACAACGAAAGCATATCGGACTCTTTTGGAAAAAGAGAGCTCATACAGTCGAGTCGTTTTCATATAAACACCGCTGCTGAACTATAACGCATCGATCAAGGCGCACACATTGTTTATCGAGCAAAGCGAAATCAAGAGCACCTCCATGCACCAATGCAAACACGACGACGAGCCCTCAACTGTCCAAAAAGAGCACCCTCGAACGGACAAAGAGTAGTAGTCTTGCAGGAGGGTTCCCGATCGCCCAGGATCCCTCCTGCGCGGGCTCGTGGATGTATAAATAAAACATGATCGCGCATCGAGCGCAGAAACGTCGAATGACATGTTTTTTTTATCAAATACCCTCACTTTCTCTCGTTTTCGGCCTCGTGTATAGCTCGCAACAGCAGCCTATCACGTATACGGTACAAGCATCGACTGACGCGTACGCTACTCGTAAATCGAGATTTCGTCCAGGCGATTAAGTTTTGCGCAAACAGTTTTGCCTGTATCCATATAGCCCCGCGTGCGTATACGACGTAGTAAAAAAGGAAAAAAAAGGAAAAAAAAAGAAATGAGGAAGGTAAAGATGTCGTCGGTACTACAAGCCGATACTATAATGGATCTCGTCTCGATGTGCGTAGCGAGTCTGGATGATCGCGCTGGATCGGCCAGAGGAAGAGGGTTGAAAATTTCCACGTTTCTGCACCTACACTACCACTACAGCTGGTTGCAGCTCGCTACTGCTACCACCACCACCACCACTACTACTATACGTGTACTACTGCACAGGGAGCTTGTAAAGTTATACGCGGGCGCGCGCGCGCAAGCACCGAGCGGAAACGCGCAATTACATGGAAATCTATTCGCGATCATAGCCGTGTCTCGAGAGCCTCGTGCGGATGGTTGAGGCAGGCAAGCAGTAGCGTGGCGGCACGGTGGCATGAGGCACGAGCTCCTGCGCAGCTCGCAGTGCCTCGCGCGCCATTAAATCACCGCCAGAAATAATAGCCCATACAAAATTATTAGAAAGTTCTTTCATGCATACAAAAGCATCTCGTCCTACTCGTCCTTCGAAGCTCGGAGCGGGCGCGCAGCCTCTATATGTACTCGCTTCGTCGCAGTCATTGTTGTACTACTACTACTACTATTACTACTACTACTACTACCACTACTACTACCACTACTAAGTGCGTAAAGCCATCTCTTCTCTCCTCTCTCTTATTCTCTTTTCGAGAGTGAAAGCGAACAACGAGAAAAGCGCGATCACGCCCTCCTCTCCTCTCTTGCTCTCTCTCTGCAGCCCTGGGATATTGATTACAAAATTCGAATCCATACTCATCGGTTAGGTTATTCCGCGCCGCGTCTGCGGCTCGACGTTTCGTTTCTCATCCGCGAATTTGCAGGCGCCTCTTCTCCCCAGAATTCTCTGTATATATATCCCCGGCATTGAATCATTGATGAAGCTATATAACAACGCGAGCCGTCACTGCGCTGCGCACACCAGCCCTGTATACACGCCGATATTCGCACCCGCAAGACGAATGTGTTCCTGTACAAAACACGACATTGATAATTAATTCAAATTCAAGTGCCGAGTTTTGTTCGCGAATACGGCGTGGCGCAAGCCTTATTAAGTACTTATTGCCTTGGTAGCTGTATACCTGTACATTTGTGTATTACGCGGTACCTAGTAGATATACGTATATATAAGCTGGAGCCGCACGCGAATTCAAGGGTCGTAGATGAAGCTATATATATATAGTCGGCAGTTCACGCGGTCGGGATAATTTAATTGTGGAACTTGTGCTTTTCTCGCGCAAGAATCGATGCCTTCCAAACAGCCCGGGTCAAAGTTTGTCGTTCGTCGTCGTCGTCGGTGACGCCGTGCGACGTTTTCTGAATCGCGGCAAATGCCGAAAGAGGGAGAGAGGGAGGGAGATGGAGCTCTCGCACGGACGCTTGAATGCGACGCGCTGAATGTATATAGACATATATTCCCTAAGGGACGACGAGCAGATCCAAAACGTGACGGTAATCGGAGGGCATTACTTTGCCTCGCCACGGGCTTCAATGAGCGTCTGATTGAGTTTTTGACTTTGAATACAGCTGCTGCTGCTGCCGCTATCGGAGGAGGTGGAAAAGAGGAGAGATACAGACAGGCCGTGGATCGAGAGGGAGTGTTTCATAAACTGGACGTTGAGTAAATACAGTTCAAGGGGTTGGCTTTTGAATTGTTTGATTTCTTTTTCTATTTTTTATTTTTCATCCGTTTTAGCGCGCGCCAGCGTGATGTCTGCGAAACGATTGCGCACTATTGTCTGCGGCTCATGCCGATGTCGAGCTCTTTTCACCTTTTTTGTTTTATACGCATACGTATACGCTTGTACAGGCGCGTATCCACGCACCGATAGACATTATGTACACGCGATGAATAATAGATTTCACAAGTACTTTATTTGCCGAAGTAAAGGGTCGCTGACAGAATGATTACGATTTTCGAGTCTCTTCGTAATTATCAGTTCGTTCAATAGAAATAAAATATTTTTAAATAATATGTACATAATAACTATGTGGTTATGGAGATTTTCATAGGATTTTTTTTGCAAATGAACAAAGCGCAAAAAATATGGCTCCAATATGATAAACAAATCGTTTCCGTCATTCCTAATCCGTAGCCTAATAAAAGCTTACGGCTGACACAATTTTATATGTCCACGCGGCCATATAGTGATCGATCGACGCATTCAGCCGAAACGACTTTGCATCTACATACGTGTATCATATACGTGCAGCAGACACAAACGATTGCCCGACGCGACGAACGTAATTTCGAGCAATCTTACGAGCTGCGACAGTAAAAGAGAGAGACCATATTCGATCTGCAGCCACGCGTACACACAGGCGAAATGGATCCGCATCCACTGAATATTGAAGTCTTAATCATACGGATTCGTTGGCGTGTACGTATATAGAGAGAGAGATATATATAAAAGCAATAGCAAAAAGACTCTCGGACTCTCTGTATGGCGTCTCTCTCCTCAGCCGTGAATCCGTTTTCAAAGACTACGCCGGCTAAGCTTTTGGGCACACACATAAGGCAGCCTGCGTGCACAAAGAGAGCTCGTCATCGAAAAAGATACCTCATATATACGCCGTATATAATAATAAATATAAAAAGTCCATACGGACGCGCGGCCAAGATTTTTGCAGCTTTATGCGTATAATATCACCCACATGCGAGGATCCTCGCAACGGCTCCCGCATCGTGCGGCAACTGCGCGGCAATGAAAAAGTAGATGCGATATCGAGAACGAGAGAAGAAAGGTCCGAGCGAGCTAGCTACATAGAGCATGAGCTCCTAAATCAGGTGCTCAACGCGCACGGCACATAAAACGTACGTGTCCTTGTGTGTGCATGTGAGTGAGTGTATGTGTGCGTGTAGGGTGGCCCTACACGTCCTTGCTGGACTACCAACACCGCACCGCTGTCGGAAACTCTGAATATAGCGCGTATATAAGCTTATGCTGGACCCTACACTCACCGCCGTATAGTATATACCCGCGATTCCGCCGGAAGACGCGACGCTCGCTCGTAATTTTAACCTCAGGAGGCAACCCACACCGTGGTATACCTCATTTCTCTCTCTCTCTCTCTCTCGTTTTGCGCGCATACGTGAGTTTAACTATGTGTACCTAGCGTAGGGATGATATTCTAAAGGGCATAAGAGTTTTGCTTTCACCTATAGCGAAGGGGCTGTAGCACCCGCGACTGTCATGAGCTGTACAACGAAAAAATTTGCCGAAAGAGACTACATATAGCCTTTTCACGTTCGAAAGTTTGGACCAGCTGAGAGGAACTGCGTAATATTTCGTTGTGCGCGTGTAGCTGAGAGGATATAGGAAGGATGAAAGCTCGTCGTCGTCGGCGCCGGTAACGGCGATATGAGAGACTAAGAGGTATATATTGGCCCCAACGCCGGGAGAATGAGAGAGAACGAGAGATTACTATATAATAGTAATGGTGCACAACCAAGTCAAAGCTTAAAGCTCTGTCCTATGTGATTCTCGTATTTTTAATACTAGCTGCAGAGCGCCGAGGAAAAGGGTCATTAAGAATTACAGATAACGACAGAAAATTGACCAAGAATGCGAATGTCACCCGGTTTATGGCCTCGGCGACGACGACGAAGCCGACGACGGCAGAGGGACCTTTGTCTCTCTGAGTAATGAGTTAATTAAAAATGCCGAGCGTCGCAATAACTCACCCGAGCTTTTTGCCCCTTTATCCTCGAAGATAATCGCGATTTTCTTGCGCGTGCGCAAGCGGTTTATGAATAGTAAACGTTATCGTGTGGGCTGGCAGCGCAGCGACGTTGAATTTTCTTTGGGTTAAAAAATTTTAATAGTAACATAAGCAGCGCGCCGCGACGTCGTTCAACCCAAGCGATTACGTCGACGAGACGAGATGAACATTTTTGCTTCCTCCCCCTCCTCTCGCGCGACGTATACACTTAGCATTTATAATACAAAGTTTATGATAATCTTGGGACTCGGCTGGCTGACTCTGCTGCACCGAGTCGGTATCTTTGATGAATATTATAACGAAAGTTCGAGATATAGCTGCCACTAGGCTGGAAAGCGTTTATAAGAAAAAATTTTCTCCGGAAAATTCAATTCTCGAATATGCGCGTGTATACAGTCATATGTATGCTATGCAACGTTGTAATTTTCATGAAATTGCGTATACACGAACGCTAGGTGGTCTCCACGGGGTAATTTTGACGGCATAAGTGTGCGCGAGGGCTTTGCATATGAGCGCCGGTTTTTTTTTTTCATCAAATTCAAACTCGACTTATGCAGACTCCGGAGCTTTTTCGAAAGTATTAAAAATAGGCAACAGGAATAAAAAAATACTCGCGTCTCGTATTTTTGACCATTAAACGGCATATCTGTACGGTACATGACAAAAGGTCAGATAATGCGCGAACAAAAAAATGTGTGAATAACGTACTGAAAAGTTTGCCGCGCGCGTGTGTGCACGGAGTTTTTTAACTATGCGTATCTTTCAGCTGCAAAAATAAAGCGATAAATTTTCCAATGTGAGAAAAGTTTGGTAGTCATTTTGAAAAGCATACGCAGTGTACCTATATATACCTTTTACACGCGTGCTTGACAGAGCAGCCGTAGGAAAAAAAAGGAGGAGGAAAGATAAAAAAAATAGTTTTCAATGGCAAAACAATTAATTGTCCGTAGAGTTGGCTCGTCGCGATGGTAACAATGTAAAACAATTCGGGCGCGGGATGGGACTAGAAAGAACATTCCTCATCGCGCGTGCCAAGCGTCGCTGCGGATTCGCGTCTCTCTCCTCTTCTTCCCGACCAACGACGCACGACGCTGGTGTAGTATACGCATACACAAAGCTCTCTCGCGCTGGCGGAAGCAAAACGCTCAGCTCCGACCGGTGAGCACACAAGGAAAACTGGCGCGCGCTCGCAGGAGGGTAAAAGCGAGAAAAAGGACGAAAAAGGATACACAGTTGCTGCAGAGTATCACTGCGTACGAGAGAGAGAGCAAGAGCAAGAGGAAAGGGAAAGAGAAGAAAGAACCGGGAGTTTGGGAAAAAGAGCGTCGGAGCTGAAATTTCGTTTTGCGTTGTGCAGGCGCGTATTCAACTCGTAGCCCGTACACTTCGTGTATACTATATAGCAGTCCCATTCGAATGGGCTATGGCATTTCCGCGGCTGAATATAAAATATTGATAAACGACTCTACGATAAATCGCACCTATACAACGAGTGCTGTGCGCCGAGCGTATAAGAGCGCGTACACCTATGTGTACGTACGATTGCGCTTGTGCACGGATTGCATGCGTGTATGTGTGTGTATGTGTGTGTACAGCGTGCTGGCCCTGCTTGAAATGACCCTTTCATTGTGCGGAATAATGCTGACATACGAAGTTTCCGCGAATTTCAAATTGCGCAAATACGCGAATTTATCGCTCGACTTGTATACACGTATCGTGTGTACATGTGCGCGCATGTGTGTATGCATATATAGCTATAAACGCACACACATACGCGTATTGCAGCACGACTATACACACGTACGAAATCGGCCCGAGTATCGATCGTTTCGTTGTATGTGCGTGCGTGCGAGTGCGCTTGCAGTTAGCTCGGTACGTATATACGTATGTGTGTATAAGCTCGCGCAGCAATTTCGCAGATTATCGAAAATCGTTCGGTGAAATATCGCGAGCTCGGCCGGCCGGGCGGGGGCGTATTTTCGAAGATTTGTGTATTATATAAGCGAGGCAGTAGTCCCCGAAATTCACTTGCGGCCACCTCCTTTGCAAGCTCACATATATTGCCGCTACGAGCAATGCAAATTTTAGATTTTGCGCGCGTTTATGAAGGATTTTACACGTCGAATCGCGCTCACCCCGACGTTACCGCTCGGGATTAAACTTAATTGACGATCGCAGTCCTTGGGAATGTATCCCCTCCGCGAACGATATAACATTGTGTATGTTGGAGCGCAGGGAACGATTGTCGTTCCGAATTTTGGCCCGCCGTCCATCCACCTCTGCAGTCTTTGCTCCCTCGGCGCATTGAAATCGATAATTAGCCGAAAATTTGGCTATTTTGATCAATAATAAAGTACGTGCAGCGCCGCGCTCGATTCGTCGCGGTCTTATCGGCTCAGCATTATCGAGGGGAGCATAATTCAAGCGATTGACACAAATCCTTTCCGAAACTCGCTGCAAAGCTGCTTAGACGCCAGTGGAGAGAGCGAGCGAGAGAGAGAGATTATCGCGCGACAGCCACTTTATCTGCATCAAATCAAAATCTCCGACGTATCTCAGGCCCGACGACGGCGATATCAGACTTTTGTTGTAAAATCTTACGCGACGCGGGCTAAAATCTGTCGCAGCGACGAGCAAGAGGGCGATTAATTCGCTTGATTCGCCGCGTACAGTAGCTGTGGTGGCGCACGCGGCAGCCAGGCATCGTTATATTTCCACAAACTTCGGAGGAGCTGTAATTAGAAACGTTATTAGGGACAATTAAGGAAGACGTATGACAGCAATTATTGCACTTTGCCACTGTGTTTGTAAGCTCGAAACCTGATAATAATCATAATAATACGTGCGCAACGTTCCTCATATCACTCGTGTTTGATCGCGGCTACTGCTGCTGGTTCCATAAGTTCCTAATATATGTATGTGTAATAAGTGCGATGTTTTGCCGGTTGATTTTTTCTACAATCAACTCTGAAAAAATGGAGAAACAGTGTCAAATTCTAAAAAAATATTTAAAAAAAAAATTAAATTTTCAATATTTCCACACAATTATATTGAACTTCTTTTATACCTAAAACATGCGTTACTTACTTTTACATGATTCTTTTCGCGAGTAAAAAATAGAATAAATAATTCGTTTTATCCTTTCAAAAATTAGCTCGCACAGCGACGACGACACAATTATCTTAAGAAGGAAGTAGTTGAATGCATGATTTATCGCGAAAATAGTACTCCCGTACTATAGCATACTGAAGGCCAGCCACCGTTGTATGGCAATGCGTCACTATGTAATATAGAAAAGAGAGAAAGAAATCTGACAAATTCAACTGTCACGCGACTTGCCACATACTATATTATAATATCGGCCAAGTGTGTGCGCTCCGTGAGTAAATAGGAAACATACACGTCCAATTCGAGAAAAGATACAACCGAGGCGAATGAAAATTTCACATATTCTGAGCGTGTATACCTATGCGTCTCCCGATATAAACATGCAGCGGCAATAGCAGCAGCGGCAGCTCAAGTCGAGTCCGTATCAAGAAACAGGAAAATTAAAATTCGATTTCGCGCACGCAAGCAGGCGTATTTTCCTTCTTCTTCCCGTTTTTTTATATATATATCCCCGCTCCCTCGGCATGCGCGAGGATATCCGGAAGAAAATCGATGTTCAATTTCGATGAGCATCGCCAGAGATCGTAAATTCCGGCAGAGATTTCAAATTTTACAGTGACTGACTATTCTACATCCTCTTATATATATTGTGCGCGCTGCTGCTGCAGGCTGCATACAAAAGAGCTATTGCAAGGCTGCGCGCGACATTGCAGCCTGCAGTGCAGTTTCTATTTAATGTATATATCCAGACGAAGGAACGCGAAGAAAATATACCGCTGTGCCCTGTACTTTTTTTTATTTAAAAAAATTGTTTTCCGCCCTCGATTTTTCGCAGTGATATTCTTTTTTTTTTTATTCCAATAATTGTGATCGCGTGTGCCTGCCAATACCTTGCATAAACAATAGCAACTTTTGACGAGTCCCGAACCCGCGCGAGCTCTCGTATTATTTGCAATGTAAATAGAGTTGACTGGGTATAGATATATTCGTTATGTAACACACCTACAATTAAGATGAAACGAACGAACGAACGAACGAAAAAAATATCGTTTTTCTGTTGCAACGCGTGCGAAAGGCAACGATATAATAATAACGTTTAACCTCGTCGCGCAGCTCGCTCGAGCATTAGAGAGGTTCAACTGCATAATTTATCATTTTTTCGGACAGCTTCTGTCAAAGTGTCGCACGCCTGCGCTCGACTGCGGCGGCGGCGGCGACGAAAACGGGGGAAAGAAGTCGTGTGGGCTGAAAATACTATATACTACGCGTGTATACGAGAACACAATGCGCACGCCGCCAACTTTATGGTCCTTTGTTTCTCGCTTTAAGCTCGATTTAATTTAAATGATTTAGTTTATATCAAAGTTTGAATATTTATGAAACGGTGAGCGGCTCACTCGAAAAAATATCGTAAGTTTCGTGGTTTCGCGCCTTTTAAAAATCAAAAGGCGTTAAAGCTTTTCGCGATACTCTATCGGAATAAATTCACAATGCGTGTATTATGTATTTATGAAACTTGTTTCTGGCGTTTGTGTGCAAAACGCTGCGATGTTGAATATAACAAGAACTTTTCGAGCTTAAGTGACTGAATATGTATTAATTTTGAAATTTTGTAGGATTTATGGAGAGGTTGTCTCGATTGAATTTATCAGTTAAATACATCTGCATGTAGACAACTTTTAATTATTTCTGAACGAGGGTTATATTGAAAATCAAAAAAAGGTATTGTTCGGCCTTGTGAACGTTTTCAATTTAATCAAAAAGTAAATATACAGCATCAATTATCTGCTTTAATTGAACTTTATTATAAATTTTAATGGCATTGTCGAAAAAGCGATTTAACATTTTGCAGTAATGCTCATTTACCTTGTAACGTAATTTTCAGTTATATGTGACATAATGTAGACTTACAGACTCACATTAAAATTTCGGTGACATGCATCAGCATATATGGCAGCAATGAGGGGAGCTCGTAATTGCATCTAGATCCTTTCGGCTCACACATATGAGCTCAAGTTCACGTCAAGTTGTTTTCTCTCCCTCTCTGTCTCTTTCTCTCTCTCTTGCTCTCTCCTGTATTTATGTCGTTCGAGCTACGGTCGGCTAAAAGCAAGAAAAAATCGTTTTACAGCCTATTGTGCTCGTGTGTTGCGGTTAAAGCCAACAACTGATTGCGTCAGAGCAAGACCGACGACGAGTATTATTGTCCGAGCTGTCACGCGTTTGCTTTTCCATCATCAGAAATGGGAGGACGAGTAAAAAATTTCTTATATTATCGCGATGTTGAGTTTTTTTGTATAAAAGTATAAGTTTGGATTGGAAGTTGCGACGCAGAGACGGAAAGAATGGTCAGCGCGCGCTGTTTACGAGATCGCTCGCGTGTCAGGAGGAGGACAGTTAAGATTGAGAGTTCGCCCGGGGACAGTGAGACATTTCAAAATGAAATTTCAACAAAAATGGTTTGATCTTGCTAGTCCGTTGTCACGAGCACAGTGCTTTGAACGTTTTTTAAAAACGTTGTAGAAAAGAAATGTCCAATCAAAGTGTGTATTACCCCTTGGTGTTGTATAAACATTTTTCCTCGAATGATATCATATTGAGTTACTTCATTTGATAAATTATCATGCCTAAGATGTTGAAACGTTCAAAGATCCAAAAACGGCTTTTTAAAACATACGAGTTAATAATTACAGATTGAATTATTTTGCTTATCATGTATGCATCTTAAATTTCGTGACAAAGACAAATGTATCTCCGGTTACATTCGAGAGAATTATGGATTTCAAATCAACAAATGTTGATGAAAAAATCAGAGTTAGCTCGTGGCGGCGACTTTTTATCTACGACGGATCTCACAAATGAAAACAAAAAAATGTTCAGTGAAATCTTTGAGTTGTCAGCCCATTGGATTAATCTCAGATAATTACTCGTATTGTAATCGTTTGATCTATACGTGACGAAAACTCAATCGTGTTACAAGAATGAAAAAAACAGAGAAAGAGAGAGAGAGAGAGAGAGAAATTAATAAACGATAAAGCATCAACAAGCTCAGACACCCACAAAATAATCAGATCGACGTTATAATTTCCAATCTCTGATGGATGATTAATCAAATGTATGTTCGCCGTTATGAAGCTAGCCCCGATCTTAGCCCGCGTCAAATATGCTTAATAATAATGGGGGCAGGGGGGGGGCACTAATCTACAGACTACGTCAACAGAATAGCTGCGAGGTATATAATATAGGTAAAAAACCAACAGAAATGAACTGCACGATGATAGTGAAAAATATGCGCTCGCTTATACACAGCAGACAGAAAGATATAGTTTGGTATGGCGCGAGCGCCGTCTTGGTTCGAAGCGTCGTCGCCACTGCATCGCCGCTAATTGGAACTGTGTATATTATAAGGTTGTTTTGTGACTTGCAACTTTTTCTTCGAGTTACCCGCTCGCGAGGCTTCGGTGTAACTGATGACTGGGCGACTTCTTTCATCGCCGGTCTTTCACCGCGGTGGAGCTTTTTCATTGCCCTGATATCTTGTATCAGTATCGCATTGCTGTGACTCTCTCCTGCTCCCGCGAGTCCTCGTAAATCAATCTTTTATAAATTCAAACAATATGCCGTTTAATTTCCTTATAAAATTACCCGCTTTGTTTGTTGATGTCTCTCTGTGGGGGTATGGTGCTGGTTGGGTGGTTGCACACGTTTGGCGCAAATAAGAGAACTCTTTGTATCCCGCGTACTTTCACAGAAGATTTATTTTCCGAGGAGGTGACACTTCCTAAAACGAGGAAAGAAAAAAAAAGGAGATTCGAAAAGAATGGGAGTAAAATGTGCTGAAACCGCAGAGGAGAGGATATAAAGACAGAGGTGTGAAATTGACAGTTTCGAGCACGTTTCATTTTCGAGGGTCGAACAGAGTATATAGTTTTTATTTCGCTTTGCCCAAGCTCTTATACTGCTTTTCTTTGAACTAAACTCTTTTTTAGGTACATTTGCGCGTAAACGCCAAGCGAAAAAGTCGCGGACTTTTGTGCGTATTTGAACGAAAAAGAGAGGAAAAAAAAACAAACAGGTTGTCTTTTCTCGGAATAGTAAATGGACTTTCTTCCAGACCAGTGGTGATAAATACCCGTCGACTATGTCATCATGAACAGACGTTAAGCTTGAGCAAAATATATTAATAATTACGGTTCCGGTTTTTTATTATACGGATAATATGCGTTCGCAGCGTACTTTGCTAATTAATTATACTACTCAAAAAGTTACTGCCCCAATGAAACAAGCTCACAAATGTTAACATATATCTGACTGACATTCACGACGATATCCTTTTGCAAAGTCATACACCTCATTTTTTCAAACTTTAATGTCGACATACCGAGATCAGTGGTTATATTTACTAAATTTTTCTCAGCGCGTATGAAATATTTTCCTGCAGCAGATCTTTTTGTCAGAGATATCGCAGATCGTTCGTGGAAAACAGGCTCAATATTTACCATCAAATGTGTTATAATTTGTCTGGTATTTTCATCGAAAAAGTTTCACGAATCACGCGGTAAGCCGCGCGGTTAAAAGAAAGGGAAACAAGCTGAAAATAAAACTAATCATTTTTCTTCGACCGCTCGAGCGTTTATCCGCGCGGCGAAAAAATACATGTTTGCCAGGCTAAAAATACCAATATGATATATTTCAACCGCGACTCTTGGAAATTCGCAATAAACAACTTTTGAAAAATAATTTCCTCTTCTCCAAGCTCTCTCGCGATTTTGCCATTTTTCCCGCGCAGCAATAGGCAATTCATCGTTTCGACAAGCGCGAGGATAATAAATCCAACCCGCAACAAATAATTCTCAATGTATCTCTGTGTACTATCGGGTACCGGTGTGTGGTGCGCGCCACGCGGGGCTATTATAAAAATAAAAAGCTCATTTTCAAAACTTCTCGAGTCTCTCATTCTATTGCGCGGCGCACTTCATCACGCGAGTAACATATTTCAAGCGAGCTATCGCGCGCGAACCGGGACGCACGCGCCGCGCCGTTCTTTTTGCGCGCACATCCTGACGCGCACACGCGCTGTACGTTCGCGTATGTGAACTTATACACTGCATTCTCTTATACTAACAAGATTTTTTTCCCTGTCCCAACCGGCAGTGGCAGCGCGTGGTGCAAGTTTTCCGTGGCAAATTTTGCGCTCGAGCTACGAAACTTTTCTTTTGCATCGAAGTATGGTCGTAAATTCGTAGGAATATACTGGAACTTCCTGCGAGTTGAAGAAGATATGCATGCGCGAATTTCGTCAACACAGACACACACACATACACATATATACAGACGCGCTCGAAGGAGGATAGAAGCAATGGCAGAAAGAGATACATATGTGAGCTATATCGCCTGCATGCGCCTTTGCAAATTATTCCCAAATGCAAGCGACGTGTTTATCGCTGCTGGCTGATGCTACTGCGAGCTCGTCCATCGGCACCGTGGGACACATTTCGACTGAGCGGCGCCAAATGTAAACTTTGCGGTACACGCGAATTTAACGAGATAGAAACACACGTACAGAGCAGAGACACATACATTTGTGTGTACGTGTGTATGTACCTTCAGCCCGAAGCACATCTCCTTCACAAATCGAAGCTGCCGCGGCGCGGCACTGCAAACTTTCGAGACTAAAGTATACAAGCGCGTGCTACGGCGCGTAGAGGCACCACCAACTCGCGCAAACACACACATACGTGTATAATAAGACATGTTTACTCATTACTTTTTGCCTTACCCCAGCCCACAATTTTGCGATGATGCGTTACCGTGCCGGAGTGTGAGAATGTGCGCGCTCGTATTTGTATCGGTCCCGTCTGTGTACACGTTCTCTTGTATGTGTCTGTATATATGCAAACTTTGAGTCAACGGAAAGTTCGTCGACGACGACGACGACGACGACGACGACGAAGCTGCCGCCAACGCCGCCGATGACAACGATGGAGGAAATTTCTCCCTTTTCCTCCGTCTCTCCTCTGCAGCAAACGAGTATACAAGTATGCTCTGCGGCTGTACATCAGCAGCTGCCGCTGCTGCTGCTGCTACTGTCGCGTTTCTGGGGGTTTCGATTGGGGTGTTCGCCAAGTGCACCACCACCGCCACTAGCAGTAACAGAAGTAGCGGCAGTAACAGCCACGCAAGCACGGCATAGATCGAGTGAGAGAGTAAGAGAGAGGAGAAAGAGCGCGAGCTTGCGATGCTACTGTTGCCGCTTTTGCTTGATATATTATGCAAACCAGACAGCGAGGCGCGAGATAATAATAAATGAAGACGATTCACGACAAGGAGGAAAGAGAGAGAGGAGAGATTGAAGAGATAGCGGCAGCAGTGTACAAGTGCCGCGCTGCACTGCTATATACACATACACACGCCTGTATTTTCGCGCACATGCTTTAAAAGTGCTACTGTTATATGTATATACTTATATGCTCTGGAAATGAGAGTAAGAGAAAAGAGTAAGAGAATGACAGAAGGTTTCATGTATATGTATTGTACACTTCAGACGCAACGCAATGGATATGCCCTGTCGCATGAATTATTCTTCGGCTCGAGCCTTTTATTAAATACTTCTTCTTCTGCCGCTGCTTACTTCGTGCCGCTGAAGGCACAGCACGAGCGTCTTTGATGTGGAATAAAAAAAGAGCGAAAAAAGTAGCTTGAAAAATGCACCGTGCTCGAGTGCAGCAACGCCAGCAGCACTACTGCCTGATGAGTTTTGTATGTTTTATGAGTATAAGAAAGAGCTACCTACAGTCTAAGACATAGAAAGAAATAAAGAAAAGATATTTTGCGGTTGATGAATACTACATTTGTTGTTAGCACCGAGAACTGAGCCACGTATATATGTCTAATATATATTACCGGACGACTTATATGCTACGGGAATTTTCTCAATTTCCTACTGAAATGCAGTATTATACCTAATGCCAGCGCGAAAATAATTACTCGCCGAGTCTGAGGGCTCGTGGCACTACACTTTTAATTTATTACATTACACACATTCACACGGTCAACGACATATGTCATCTTCGTAAAATCATTGCTAATATATAAAAAAAATATAATGGCTCACAATGTCTAGAATAAAAGTTTTTCAATCTATATTCTTACATTGGACCTATACTAGCATTAATAATAAAACCATTATGAAAATTTTGCAGCGAACTAATCAAAGGTTATTGTTAAATATGAGTAAATATCACAGTTATCAGTCATATAAAATTATGAGTAAAATCTAAATTTCTACAATACTAGAAAATATAAATTTTCAAACGATTCATGTAATTTTTATCAAATATTATCCAAATTTGAAATAAATTATATTTTATGCAGCGAATGTATCCAAGGTTATTGTTAAATTTGAGTAAATGTCACAGTTATCAGTCATATAAAATTATGAGCAAAATCTGAATTTCTAAAATACTCGAAAATATACATTTTCAAACGATTCATGTAACTTTTATCAAATATTATCAAAATTTGAAATAAAAAAAAATGTTTTATTTTATTTATGAAGTAGAAAAAAAAATTTTTATAATTCTATAGAATAGCTAGATATGATATGATAGATTTGATTTAAATAGATGTCGTGACAACACTTGGTAGCCAAAAAGCTCTGGGCACGCAAAGTGATATTTCGTACTGAAAGTCTGAATGCACATGTACGAAAGTATTATTATAGTAATAGAAGATTAACCATTGACTAAGAATTGTTTCATGGTTAATGGGTAAACAATATGCACGCAATGAATCTTTGACGATTATTTCGATATTTTAATATTTTAATGAATTATCTTCGTAATTGTTGTACCTGTAGCTAATAATTGTAAGTTCATCTTTGACGATTATTTTGATGTTTTAATACTTATTATAATCGAATCGTAAAGCTTTACAATGAATCGGTCACATTGATTCATGAAAACAATACAATACTTTGCCGGAATCCAAACTTATTTATAAGTTTTTGTTATTCAATAGCTATATGATGTAAGATTTCAATTCGAGAATTGTGAATTAATCAATGAAAAAATCATAATTCATTTTTTTATTCATTCATTACATTTTATTGATATTAACTATGTACAGAAAATTACACGAGGAGTTGAGGAAACTTATAACAATTATTACAATTTGGTTTTTATTTACATGGATAGTTGTTATATTCACTGTCCAACAAAGAGACTTTGGAGATTCATACGAGTTAAATTACTGTTATTGTTTCTAAACTTATGAATCGATGTTATTATAAGGTTTTGATTTCAAGAAATTCGTTACAATTTTACAATTATTTACAATTTTTCGATAGCGTTTATAATTTTTCGTTATCTACATAGTTACGATAACAAAAAAGTCACCGTGGGCTACCGCCGCGATCTATCGCCTATGCAAGTATGCATGCCAAGCAAATATTATATAAATCCTCGTTCTTCAGCTCCGCAATGATCATTTCACAGCAGAGAACCGGTAGCTGGCAGTGTTTCAGTTCGTAAAAAGCATCCAGTGCCCATGGCCAGAAAAATCCTCTGGACAGTTTTTCGCACAGATGCCGAACGCAAAGCTCCGTGTGGCCTTCGGGAAGGTCCGACAATTTGTTTGAACGCGCCAACTCGATATAGTTCTCGTGTTTCAGTTGTTTCGCCGCCTCTTCCGGTCTCAATCGGATAAGGTCGTGAAGCGACAGACTAGGAATCACCATTATCTCTTTCGATTTGCTCACAAATTCTTCGTCGTCGTACCAATATTCGTCGAGATCCACTGACTTCTCGAACAATCCGTACTCGGCGAACAAACTCATGATATTCAGGGCGTCGCTGCGGTCTAATTCGTATCCTCTTTTCTCGAGACGCTCAACGACGGCCACAATTTTCGACGCCAGTGATAATTTTTCGTCCATCGCACGTACCCATCGAAATCTCTCGACGAAAAAGCTCTTGCTGGAAAAAACGAAGTTGGACAGATCAGCGCCCCGATCCAGGAGTACATCGACCTTATCGAGGGAAAGATTCGCCACGGCCAATTGCAAAGGCGTTCGTCCCTTCTTGTCTTGGACATCGACCCGCACCGGTCGATCGGCCTCTTTGCTGGCGTCGAAAAACAGCTCGAGCAATTCAGCGTCGTCGTAAAGATCCTTGCTGATGACGTGTAACGGCGAGAATCCGTTCTTGTCCGTCAAGTTGGGATCGGCGCCTAATTTCAGCAGATACTCGACCACCCTACAGTTTCTTTCGGCCAGGGCCAGGTGTAGCGGCGTCCGGCCCAATTTATCCCGGGCGTCGACTTCGACCGGATTATTTTCCTCGTTGCTGATGTCGATCAACATCCTCGCGAGGTCCTGATCGTCATCGTCGGACCTGCAAACTGTGTGCAGAGGAGTCGACCCCTTCCAATCGACTAAATTCGTAGCGGCGCCCTTTCTCAGAAGCAATTCCGCCACCTCCCTGAGCTCTACTTTGATCAGAGCAAGGTGTAGTGGTGTGCAGTTGTGCGTGCACTGAACATCGATCTGCACCTGTCGATTATTTTCCTCGCTGATTTCAAACAACATCTTCGCCCAGCCGCTATCGTCGGCGACTATGCAAATCGTGTGCAGAGCCGTCCATCCATCGTTATCGGCCAGATTCGGATTGGCGTCTCTTCTGAGCAGTAATTCAAATACCTTCTTGTGTCCGTGTCTTATAGCATGGTGGAGCGGCGTTTCACCCCGCTTGTTCCTGGCGTCGACCTCGACCGTTCGATTCAGCTCGTCGCTGATCTCGAAAAACGTCCCCAACAAGTCGGCATGGTCCTTATTTCCCGCGCTGATCGAGTGCAACGGTGTCGATCCCCACGCGTTGGCTAAATTTATATCTGCTCCTCTTCTCAGCAACCATTCGGCCTTTTGTTCGTGGCCGCCATTCAAAGCAAAGTGCAACGGTGTGTTGTCGTCGCTGTCTCGGGCGTCGATCTGGATCGGCCGCGTTTGCTCGTCGCTGATCTCCAAAAACGTCTGCAACAAGTCGGCGTAGTCCTTCTTTTGAGCGCTAATAAAGTGCAACGGTGTCCATCCCCGTGCGTTGGCTAAATTAAGATCCGCTCCTCTTCTCAGCAGCCATTTGGCTATTTGTTCGTGGCCGCAATCCAAAGCAAAGTGCAACGGTGTATTGTCCTCGCTGTCACGGGCGTCGATCTGGATCGGCTTATTGAATTTGTCACCCATCTCGAACAACATCTTCACCAAGTCAACGTCGTCGTCTTCTCTCAGACACACGACGTGCAGAGGAGTGAATCCGTTCTCGGCAGCCGAATTTGGATCGGCCTGTCTTCTCAACAGCAGTTCGTTCAGTTTTTTGCATCCGTGGGACAGAGCCAAGTGTAGCGGCGTCGAGCCCTCGTCGTTCTTGGCGTCGATCTCCACGGGCTGATTCAATTCGTCGGTGATCTCGAAAAATCTCTTCGCCAAGCCATCGTCGCTGTTTTTTCTCTCGCATATTGCGTGCAAAGGAGTAAGTTCGTTATAATCAGCTAAATGCGGACTAGCGCCTCTTCTTAGCAAACATTCTACCAAATTGATGTTTCCTTGGTATATTGCAGCGAGTAATGGTGTCCAACCCTCATTGTCCCGTGCGTCGACCTGGACCGTCTGATGTTTCTCGTCGCAGACCTCAAATAACATCTTTGCCATGTTTTCGTCGTTCCAGTCGCTCTTGCAAATAATATGCAAACAAGTCTCTCCGTCGTCGTTGACTAAATGAGGGTCGGCACCCCTTCTCAGCAACTGTTCGACTGCATTTGTGTTGCCACTCTTCATAGCCAAGATCAATGGTGTGTCGCCCTGTACGTTTTTAACGTTGACCTGGATCGTGTTACCGAGTTCGTCGTTGATGGCGAAAAATTTCTCCAAGAACTTGTACTCGCCATCGTCCTCGCCGTCGTCCTCGTCGTCGTCGTCGTCGTCGTCGTCGTCGCATACGAAGTGTACCGCAGTATCTCCGTGTTCGTTGCACAAATTCGGATTCGCGCCGTGTCTCAACAGCAGTTCCATCAGTTTCTTGTTTCTGCCCCTCAGAGCATAATGTAACGGTAAAAGGCCATCATGGTCTATGGCGTTGACCTGCAACGTCAGATATTTCTCCTCGACAATCTCGAAAAATGTCTCAAGGAAGGCATCATTGTGATTTCTTTTGCCAAGCATGTGCACAGGAGTTACTCCGTCCGCACTGGCTCGAAGCAGATCGGCGCCTCTTCTCAGCAGCGATTCGGCTACCGTCCCATGGCCGTTGAGTAGAGCCAAGTAAAGCGGCGGGTATCTCGCTGCCGTGCCTCGAGAGAGGCCGTTGGGATCTTGCCCGAGTTCGAGGAATTTTTCGACGACGGTGTCGAGACCATACAAGCAGGCCACTTGAAAATGCGTTAATCCATCTTCGTCTATGTAAGCTACGTCGAATTTGTCGTAGATTTTAAAGAGATCAGAGATTATGACGTAATTGGTAACGTGCTTAGCCGCGTGATGCACCGGCGTGGTGCGACGCAACAGTGGCTCGCCGTCTTTATCTGCGTAGGGGTCGTCTTTGTAGCCGCTGCGAGCCACAAAATCTATGAATCGTTTTCCCGGTGTCTCGATGTCGTGTTCGTCTGTGTCTATGACGGACTCTATCAAAAGCCAAAAAATCGCTTCTTTTTGGAAGAAGTCTAGAAGATTTGGAAGTTGACCTTTCCAATTTTTGACCACGGTATCGAGTTGATAAAGAAATTCACGTCGATCCTCTTGAATCTCCCACGTCACATCTTTCGACAAGTATCCGTACACTTCTAATTGTTTTTTATTATTATAGCTCACACTGGATTCGTTTTCGGACATGTTTATACGCACTCACGAACACAAAAAAAAACACTAAAAATTACAAATTTCAATTTTTTTTCACTAATTTAAAAGCACGTGTCGATGAGACCTCTTTTAGGTTGTGAATTCGTAACGTGATCTGAACGACTTGACATGTGGAGTTGAACTGCTTAGCTGCTATTAGATATTGGAGCTTGATGCCTTCTTAAGAATAAAAGTGAAAGTTAGGCCGTTAGAAAGTGGGCACTGAGCATCGCTCACTTATACTTACTGCGCGGCCGTAGTTCGACTCAAGTCCCAGCCAGCGGTTGAGCCAGACAAGCGTGCCGGCGATTCTCACTTAAGGAGGCTCTTTCGCTGCAATGTTTTTTACATTAAGCGCGCGGAGCGCTAATGCATGGTGCAGCGCGTAACGTACTGCGCATGTGCTATGCCACTAGTCGCGAGCAGAGTAACAGACTTGTCGTCAGCTTTTATTTACATCAACGGCTCACGTGTAGCTACGATAAAATTCGATATTTGCGAATATTTTTATTATAATTATATTGATAATTATGAACGATCATTTTATATTGTTATATGTCATTTTATATTGTTTACACTTTTTTTAAACTATAAGAATTTTTTTATTATATAATTGTTAAATATTTATTGACAAATTTATTCAAAGAATGTTAGTGTTAATATTTTTTTTAATAAAAGACTTTTTTTACAGAATTTATACTATTTGTTTTTAAGCGCATTTGAATTTGGCGCGCTTTCGTGCGCACTGCATTGCTGCTGGCTGGTTCGAGTCGCACCACAAAATTGACCATATAAAGCGGATTATCTTCTTAGAATGGTCAGCTACCCCTATTTTTTTACAGGAAACGATTCGTGAAACTCTAACGAATCTATTGATATAAATTTTTTGAGGATGTAGAATTTTTTCCAAAAGTTATTAACGAAACAAGATCATTTCCTATACAAGTCCATGTTAAAATTGCAATTTTCGACAGCATTTTTCTCGGAAACGAGTTCAGCTACCCCCATTTTTTTTCTTTCTACATAATTGTGAGGCTCCAACGAATTGATCGATATAACTTATATGAGGATGTAGAGTTTTTATCAATATCGAAAGAGCCTCCTTAATACAGGTCCTCCCTCAAAAGTGTTTATTTTCTCTCCGTGTAGATTCGGTGCATTAGACATGTGCAGAGGACACGCTGTGTACCCTATGCCAAAAAAGTGATAAATAATTTTATCTAGTTATAATTTTAGTAATTATAATTTTATTTAGTTATTCCATCTATTGATTAAAGGCGTCTCGATTTTCCCATGATAAAAATAACATTATTTGAATCGCGCGCTTTGGGCGGGTGTTACTTTTGAGAGCACTGTACACACTGGGTAAATAATTAATATGAAGCACATGGGAAAAATATGTTATTGATTAAGGGGGGACAGGGGGGTCTTGACTGAATTAAAAAAAAACTTTTTTTTTAACATATAGTAAATAGAATTGATCTATTGATCATACACATAATTAAAAGTTATTTGAAGAAAATTCTGTTAAATTTTTAGCCCTAATACTGAAAAATAATCTGGCTACAGTAAATTTCCACATGCAACGTAAAAAAAATCCGGTGGACACCAAAATCTGCTCGACCGATCCACTTCATATTTTATACACTATTTAAGTAGATAATATATGAGGTAATGACGTCGAGATGATTTAACTTTTTGCATTTTTAAATGCTTTTTACCAACATGTATGATGAATTTTTGCCTTCATCTTTTCAAAAAAGTCATTTTTTCCCATCAAAATGATGCCAAAATCTCAAAAATCATTTTAAACGAGATATCTCGACGTCATAACCTCATAATTTATGTAGATAAATTGTGAGAAAAATTTGGAAAGAATCAGTCCAGTAGATTTTTAGATACAGTGTCAACCGCAATCGATCTTTTTTTTTTCAATTGTTCAATTTGCTGTAGTTAGCTTATTTTTCACTATTTTTAGCTGAAAATTTAACTGAATGTTCTTCAAATAATTATTTATAATGTATATAATTTATAGGTAAATTAATTTTACTATGCGCTCAAAAAATATTATTAAAATCCAGCTCGAAAACCATCGAACAAGACCCCCTTCTTGAACTAAGTATTTTTTCACTATATTAAATTTATAACATCATACTAAACAAAATATATTTTGCGAATATATTATCATCAGAATTTTCAATTTTCAGAAAATTTAGAGCTCTTTATCGATTTGTAACTCGTGTGCTATTTCGCGATATTTTTGCATACGCATGAGAAATTGTGCAGATCTCGTGGTTGACACAAGTGCACAATTTCTCATGCGTATGCCAAATTTGAAACCTAACTTAAAACGACACTTCAGTGAATTATCGAATTAGAGAATGCATTCTCCGGGAAATCGAAAATTCTAAGAGTGAACTATTGGAGTAGAGCTGTATACCTATCGAAATCTTGCTTCAGAATTTCGATCGGTTAAGTATTCCGCGAGATCTCGTGGTTGACTCATGTTTGATATAAAATTTAGAAAAAACGTGATTTGACGGTAAAAAAACTTTGGATGGTCCAATTTTTTGAACCAATGCACCAAATCATCCAAAAATTTGCATGAATTTATGATTTTGGATCCCCTATCGAATGATACCTATCTTGTATCTCTCTGAGTACGGGAAGTACCCCATCTCGAACTAGCTTTTTTTGATTTGGCGTTTTCGGTGTATATATAGGTGCGCTGCACCCAGCCGACAATTTTTAGCTAATTAAGGCTAATTTCAAAGAATTAACACATAAAATAATTTTTTGCGCAAACATTTTTTTTGAAAATTTTTGAAAATTGTTTTTTCAATTTTTTGAAAATTGTTTTTTCAATATCAAAATTTTTTTTTCAAAATTTTTTTTTTCAAATTCTAACGAATTTTTTCTTTTTAAATAAATTTTTTTTTAAATTATTTTTTATAATTTTTTTTTTATACTTTGCCGGCTAGGTGCTACCGCACCTCTTGATAATTTTTCGAAGTGAAAAGCCAGCACAAAAATTGAAATTCATTTAAACTATACTTTTAATCGCACTTTTGTAATCACACTTTTCTAACGGTGAGTAATCGAATCGAGGATCAAAATCGTACCGACCGTCAAGCTCTGGTGTTTTCTCACAAGACTTTGAAAGACATTACTGTGAAAATCAATTAAATGTATGATCGATATCTTCAAAGTTGAAAGACATAAAACCCCCATTCAAATGGAATTCATCGAGGATAATATTGCCATTCGGTGTTTTTTTCTCTAACACAACAAAGGAACAGATCGTCGCCACGGAGAAATATACATAAAATCGATCAAGGGTTATAAACGCGTTCAAGCTCGATTTAATCAATCGACGGTGTAAAAGGCTTTTCACTCGAGCTCGAGTCGTAAAGTAGCTAACGAATTTAGCTATCTCTTGTCGTTTGCCAAGAATGTCAAGAAGCAATTCGCAAAACATATCTCGAGGTCTTTGCTTGCTCAGAAATCCTCCATGCAAATATCATCACGGGAAAGCCATAAAAAGTTTTACAATGGGCTTAAGCCCGCGAGAGAGCTTCTGTTTTCTTATATTTTTCTCGCGCGAGCGAGCTGCGCCGCATTCCCCGCTACCAGTGCCTGTGTGTTTATATGTGTGTGTGTGTGTGTGTGTGTGTGTGTGTGTGTGTGTGTGTGTGTGTGTGCGTGCATGTAACCTTGGGCAGAAAAAGGAACAAACGACCCGTTGTTGCTAGTGATTTAACCCGTGGCGAGCACTGAACTCTCGAGAGCTTTTTTATTTTATTATTTTTTATAACGTGTTATATGACATGCGATATAGAGGCTTGCGCGCCAGAAAAAAGCCCCGAAGAAACTATGTGCATGTAGCGTGCAAATAAAAGTCAAAAAAACAGCAATTTCTACTTCTTAACATTCTCTCTATCTCTCTCGGTCTCCTTACCCTCACATTTCTTCATCTGAACCTTAAAAGCCACTTTGCGCACTCGGTGATTCGAAAGCGCATTAATACTGCAGCAGAGAGCGAATTGCTTTTACTAAAACGCTGCGGCGCGTAAATAAATATTGCATTTGCCGTGAGTGTAAGGAGCAATGAAAGAAAAAAGCTAAACAACAAGCGAAAATTGCTGACGTATATACGAAAAAGTCTACGATTTTAGAAACAAAAGACGCTATTACACCCCGCGTAACGTCGCTTATACTGCCGACTGTCGTTTTGCATTATGCATAGCACCTGTAAAATGTGGCTCTTCTTCGAAACTGTTAGAGTCGAAAATCTCTGCGGTCGTTGTGGATTTATCTTTCGTACAAATTTCCGTCAACAGCTGCTACTACCGCCGCCACCACTGCTGTTGCTGCTGTTTCGCGCTCATTTATCATTTTTGCGAGAGCGAGAGGACAAGGAGAGGGAGAGAGAGAGAAAAAAAAATACTTATATACATACACGGCCATTTTCTGCCCATCCGACTCGGTGTGTTTTTATTTCTTAGCGCTTCCGTAGACGCATCATCGCTCGCTTGCTCTCTCTCTCATACATGTCTTTGCTCGAGCCTGCATTATTATAATAAACGTTCTGGGACGAGTTGAAAAAAAAGAGGGAAAATAATATTTCGCCCTACGTCGTGCACCAACCGCAACGTTTGAGACAATAGAGTTTCGTACCGAGAGATACACGCACGCAGTGCACGTATATACTATATGCGCAAGTACCTCGCTCACGGAGGGACATAAATTTCGTCGTATAATAGGACATAGAGCGTAGATGTGCCAAGTTCAAGTCGCACGATACTTTTTTTCCTTCTGCCTTGAACGCAGAAATGCAACGATACATATAATACGCAAAACGGGCCGAGAAGCATACGCAAGTTGAACGATGAAAATTTATTGCAAATGAATCCGCGCCATTACGCTTCACCGCATAAATGTCTGCATATTATATATATTTTTATGTAATAATGAATTTATATGTTTATTTTAGAAAGGGACATAAATTTTAATTATGAGGTTATCAAAATTTTTACTGCACGCGAGCTTCGAGAAAACCGGTTGCCCGCAAAAGATGTAAACTACAGTGACTTTTTTCTCTGTACTTTGCCAAATATTAGTGATTTATTTTAAAATATACTATGTGATTAACCATAGTAGATCTCCTAAATTCATTACCAAAGCAAAGTATCAAACATTTTAATCATAATCAAAGCTCGAGCTTGAAATGGCATTCATCGTACAATGGTTCATAAGTTTCAAGAAAAAGCTTCGATCGCTAAAAATGAGCAGGTTTATCAATCACGCGGGCCCGAGAATTTTTAGTGAGAAAATGAAAACATTAAAGCGAAGCCCCTGCGCGTCGGTGGCAATCCATCATTTAAATTACAGCAATTTTTAATTCTCCAAGCAGAACGCGATGTGGCTGCGCTGCAGTGTGCGCGCGATCCTTCACCCGCACCGAAGCAAAACATCGCCCGCGCGCACGCTGCACCGCACCGCCATGTATACGTAAGGTCGAGTCGGGCGCGGGGGGCTTACAAGCGTGCAGCCATGTCTAACATACATCTCTGGCACGCATCCACCGTAGACTACTTGGATTTTAGTCTGCGAAACGCGAATATACGTATGTACGTACTACGTACACAATCCGCCACATATAACAAGGAGGGAGAAGCGCGCAGCGAGAAAAATGAAGCAAAAAGCCCCGCGAAGACGAAGAGCGCAAGAAAACGTTTGCTCGTCGGCCCATGTTTCCCGGACTTGGCCGCGTCGCGCAGTTTATGCGCCGCGATCTGCGTGAGCTGCTACGCGTACATTCGCGTAAAAGCGTCTCTCGCAACGCACGTGGGTAAGACGTATCGCCGTATATCCCCTCGCTCGGGTACGCACGAATTTTCCATTCCCACAGCTCGGGCTGCTTGTACACTTTTCTAGTTCTCTTTCTTGACTTTTGATAGAGGCGCTCGGTGAAAAGTATTTACACAACGTCTACGCAAGTGGAATACCGCATTTTGGGATATCGTATTGTTTTTTTTCTCCTGCTCTTTTTGATATACCCTCGGAACGTAGCCGATATTAATGGGAAAGCAAGACGGATATATTTCGATCTGTTTGGAGATAAATTAAAGAATCGAAGAGTCGACGATGTACGTGGGTGATAAATTTTCGACTTGAATAGATGGATGGGTAAAAAATTCGTTTTTAAGGCGGAGTCGTTTTCGGATACACGGCAGGTTTAGCCTTTTTTTCGAAATAAAAAAATTTTGGACATTAGTATATTTATAACGCCCGGCCCTGCAGCCTTTTTAGAGCTCATTATGCTACGCAATTTTTGCTAAATAACGTACGAAACTTTTGGCCATGAATAAATTAAGAACTTATTTGGGGCCTGAATTATTTTAACGACTGCGCCGTAACTATATTACGTTCTGCAGCGAGATTATCGAGTCAACTTTTAGTATTTTTTTCGAGTATTCGCATGTTTCGTCTGAGTTTTTATTCGAACCAACTCTTTTTTTACAAATAGCGTAATCTATATTCTATTGCCACCTTAAGTAAGAGTTTGCAAAAATAAAATAAAGAAGCTCGAAATAAATCTTCTGTTGATGGATTTAACAGTAAAGAAATAAAAGAAGATAATCTATATGAAAAACTAAAAATGTTTTTTACCCTAGTACATAAAGGGATATCATATTACCATATATATATATCTATCGAATCGAATGAAGAGTCAACGCTCAAACCCAGGAGCAAAATCAATATTACTAATAATTTACTCATCCTAGCATTATACCTTGAATATATAGCAAGCAAACAAATGTTTGACTTTTTGCTCCGTCTGGCCAATCAGACGATTCGCGCAAAAGTTCAGATCGCCGCACTTCGATCACCTGATACAGCAGCAGCTGTTCTTCGAGAGCTTATTACAATACATGTATTCGGTATATATATGTCACGAGCGACGCAGCAATATTAAAATCATCGTCATCGGGCGTTTGCGTACATGCGTGATATTCATTTCTAATTGCCGTCACGTGTCACGTCACATGTATATGCGCGTGCACACGTCCAACTGTTGACGAGCTCGAGCCGAAAGAATATAATATACACACACACATACGAAGTCGAAGAAGAGACTCGCTTGTGAGGCAGTAGCAGTCAATTAATCAAGTGTGTGCGCGGCGCTTCCGCCACACGCAACGCGCGCGCGCGCGCGCGGCAGTTCCGCACCCTCGCAGCTCGTCTTTCAATAGACGTTTCTTTCTTCGACGACAAAATCATGTCCTCACGCGGCGGCAGCTCGAGATATATTAGGAAATATGCATACGTATAGAGAGCCTGGCACGCGCGCGCGCACGCCCGATGCCTTCGCTACATCATCCGTCGATCTTTTAACCGCGACGCACACTGCAGACGATGCGAGAGCTTCGAGTACGATGCCACCCACGCGTCACTCACTCGCACGTACGTGTACGAGCTTTCGCGTATACATGTCTATGCGCATTATACGCTCATATTTCTATGTAAATGTCCGGTCGCTTGATGCTGCTCCCGCACACATTTATGTAATTGCTCGACGTGCTGCTACTGCGCGTGCCTTTTTTTCCTCTCTCTCGTTTAACTGAAAACTTTCCCTGTCTGCGTTTTCGCATTCGGACGAATAGAAAATCACAAAGAGGGAGGGATTGAGGGGGAGAAGTTCTTATCCGCGAGGGTCTGCTTCGGATCAAAGGCTGAAAATATGCAAGCGCGTATAGAATGTGTTTTTTCCCTCTCCCTCTCTTATTTCATCCTATGTTTGTGTGCGCCTGTGCGTGCGATTTCTTCAATTTGGACTTGCGACTGTAAAAGTTCGCAGTAGTGCGTTCAAACGCGTACATTTCAGGCGATGTACCTTTTCTTCCTCTTCTTTTTTTTTTTTTTTTGTTGTATATTATTCTAAAAAGTTCGAGGGAGAGTATAAACGCGTACACGCGAAATGTCTTGTTTCTGACGCGACGCCAAGAGAGTTTGATAAGAGAGACAGAGAGAAAGGACAAAGTGTATATATATGCGCGCGCGCACTGACTCTGTTGTTCTTTTCATATTTATGAAGAAAAAAAAAAGGAGTGCGACGTGCGTAAGAGCGCAGATCCTTATACGCGTGCGGCCTCCACCACTATGCGTGGGGTGCACGGGTAAGCGCGAGCCAAGTTTTTCCAAGGAAAGTACGTGTATATAGACGGATAAAAAAAGCACACGACGACTTGTGCTTGCGAGAAAATAGCGAGGGTCGTGCTCTGCGCCCGTGAGCTCCGTAGGGCTGCTGGGCGCATAGAGAGCAAAGAACAAATGAAAATTATGCTTATTCCAGGGTTGCCGTGCTGTCGCTCATCGGTGCTGCGTGCGGCAAGAGAACGAGAATCGCCCGAGAAGAACTCGAAAATATGTCGGCGATTTCTCGAGTCCGTCGAGCTCTGTCGAGAATTGGAAGTTTCGACTGCAACAGATGTAAGTACACGCCGGGTTTTCTTTGAGCTCTGCCATGCGCGCGCGCGCCTCCACATCACAATAAATTAAACGAAGAATTTATGGACTTTCGCAGAAATAATTTCCATTAAAAACTGCGTTTAACGTTAATAGTTAATAAGAAAGTTTCCCATGTTATGGCGGACGCGTAAAACTTTGTTTAGTAAAAATGAGCCTGCATTCAATTTCCATATTACAAATATCTACGTTTCTCCTTTCTCTCCCTCTCAATTTCTCTCCCTCGAGTGAGCCCATATCATTAGGAATCGCTGTCTGCCGCGCGTTACTGCGCGTTGCTACGTTATACGTTGCGTGTAGTACACACTATGCAGCAACATGTGTATTCGAGGCACGGAGTTGCCTCTCGCGTATATAGATATATCTATCTATATATACGCGAGAGACTCGGTGGGGATAATAATCGGCCTCGCATCCAGAACGGATCATTTGCCATCGATTTAATTGAACGTTTGGCAGTTTAAGAATGTTTCGCTTGGCTATGTAATAAGCTTACTTCTTCTACTATACACGATCCAACGGAACGAAAATATTCAAATAAAACTTTAGCAAATGAGATGTTATTACACGTAGCTGCGCGCGTCGACGACTTTTTTCAAACATCTTGTTTCGTCATTAAAGCTCGAGGTAAAAATTTTATATTGCATAGATATTACAATGAACTGTATATTTAGACGAAGCTAAAGTATTTATGCGCAACGACGCATTAATTAATTCTATATTTACATATAATACCCTAATCATACTGTTGTGTCGTAGACGAAGCAAAGTTGGACTTTTTTACAACGGGCACAAAGTACATTATACGTAAACTGTAAGCGCCTAATGAAAACTTAGGGGCCAAAACTTCGATGATGTTTAACGCGTATCAGGATTTTCGTGAAAATATTACACTGCAGAAGTAGACAGAGACTCGCGTAAGTGAGAAAGAGAGAAAAAGCAGATTGAACAGTCGAAGCTACTTTCGGGTAATATAAAGCAGCTTTTCGGAAACTTTAGAACGTCTTATTATGTGTGTGCGTGTGTTGCAACGTATAGGGTTTCGTTACAATAATTTTAGAAACTTGGGATATTGATCTTTCCCAGCGCGATATTTGCAATATACACGTTGCTGCAGCCCGAGCGTCTAGGGGGGAAAAAGGCCACGTTATTCTCGGCGATTGTTAAAGTTTTCAATAGAAATCAGGAGCCATGACGTGTTTCGCTATGCAGAATTTTATAAATCCACGATGCAGCGGTGCAGGGTAGATCTGCACGGCAAAAATATACCCGAGGCAGATTCAAAATTTGATCTTGTTAAGTCGCAATCAAATAGTAGCGAGCCGTCGAGCTTCGGGAAATTCAACGTCAGAATATTGAATTATAATGCACAAAGGTGCAGGTAGTTCTTGCACCAGTGACTTTTTCATTCTCGTCGTCGTCGTCGCACTGCGGCAGGTACAAGATTGTTTTAATTCGTGAATAATTTGATTTTAATCGTCGTAAGTAATAAAGAAGAAATATATAGAAAGAGTTAAGACCGATCTGCACAGGTTCTCTCTTCGTCGAAACTATGGGACAAATGAATTTAACGACATTATTTGCAAGGCGGGCTCCGGCAAGTACGACGAGGCTATATAGTATCATTGCACTGGCCGCCCGGCGAAACTTTTCTTCTCGGACCAAGGGTATAACTTTGAGCAAATGCGTCGGAGCAAGAACAATCAGCGTGCTTAAAACTAAAAAAAAAAAAGATAATCAGCGAGGCCTGCAGAGTCAAGAGTGGGTGGGGGCAAGAAAAAATTGTAGCTCAAGAAACTAACTACGTATAAAAATTCATTTCATGAAGTTCCACCGCATCGAGTAGAAAACGAGAGAAATAGTCTTGCGCTGCTCGTCGAGCACCAGCCCGGGCTCTTCTTCCGCATGTAAAAGCTTAACGAAATTACCAAGTTTAGCAAAATGCACAAGTAGTCGTAGTAGTGGTAGTAGTAGTAATAGTACTTTTACATTCAAATGGTTATGGAAGCTTTACCACGGCAATTTGCATATTAATTGCGCGGCATAAAAAGCCGCGGCTTCTTTCCGTGGAGCAGCGCCGCAATTTTCATGGCAAAATTTTACTCTAGCTGGCCAGCTCGCGTCGGCGATTTTCTCTCCCCCGCGGACAGATGAGCAGCAGTAGCAGTAGCAGCGGGCAGTCATTCTTATTATACGGGTAGATTTTTTCCTTTCAAGATGCGGCTAGATTTCCAAAAGCATCTCTCACATCGCACGTGCAAGCTGGACTGTTGTCGGTAGCGATTTGTAAGCTGGGTGTGTGTGCGTATGTGTGCTGCTACGCAGTAAACTCGCATAGACATTGGTACATGCAAAGAGAAAGATAGAGTGCGGCTGAAAGAGACGGAGAACATACGTCTCTTGCGAGCGGCGTAAAGTCCAGTGCCATGTAATGTAACTTAAATGCCAGCTATAAATCCTGTGCGTATAAGGGAAAATTCTATAGCGTGGGCGAGTATACGCCGGGAGAGAGAGATAGAGAGAATTCCTCGAACTGTGTCGCTGTTTTACTGCCAGAGCCGCTTTGCGAAAAGAGGGAAATAAGGCATTTCGAGATTCCATGCATAGACAACAAACGCGTAGTTCTTTCTTTTTTTTAATGAAACATCAAGAAAGAGCGAAGCGAAAGAAAAATTCAATAATAAAAGTCTTTTTGCTCGTGCGAGAATTTTCCGCGTTTCTCGTATACGCATCGGGTATAGAGGCACATATCTTATTCGCGAGAAGAAGAAAAAGAGAAATAGACGTGCAGACGTAATATTACTTTCTCCCGCCTTGTATACATACACAGTGTGTACACCATTGTTGTGCGTCACTGTCACTCTTTTTACTCTCTCTCTCTCTCACGCAGTGCGAGCGAGCTCGCGAGGCGCGCGCATAATGGCATGCATAAATGTAAGTATATATGTGCCCCTTTCTTTATATATGACGCTGGCGAATCTATATATACGTAGTAGGCAGCGTTATATTCGCACATCGTGTGCAGATCTATACGAAAAATTCGTTGAATTCAAATTGAAAAAATAAAGACTTTCTTCTTCCTTCGTATATATCTCGCACGATAATAAAGCCGCGCGTGAAGTATGTGTGTGTGAGCTGCGAGAGCGCCACAGCGATCTATTATAACAGTACTGTATATGATCGCGCGCAGGTCGGGACCATTTGAAGACGAGGAATTTCCTATTTATCGTGGTTTCATTTTAATTTTATTCCCTATCTTGACGTTATAATATATAATAATGTGTGACTGGCGCTGGCAGACCTCATGGTAATGGACAAATTATTTTAATCACTGGCGTCGTTCTGCGTGCTCGTAAAAAGCCGATGATTCAGAATCGATGTGTCTAAATTACATCGGTACTTGGCACGTTCAAAAAATCGGCAAGTATCCACATATTATATATTCTACGCAAGATAACTATATTGGCCGAGAGGCATAATTCAATGCCGCGCACTTGCTTCTGGATGAAAATAATCCTCGTCTTTCTTAGCTGGGTGCACCAAGCCGAGTGTGCAGCCATAGGCCAGCAGCAAGTGCGTAATGCATATAATACAGAAATATGGAGCTAAACACTACCGCTGCTGTTGCATATATATAGCTTGCGCGAACCTGACACGCATCTTCATCAGCTGCTGTTGCTGCTGTTGCTGCTGCAGTACATCAAGCCGTGTGTGCAGCTTTGGGCCGCCGCGTATAGTTGCATATTATAATTTAGCGCGCAGCCCACTAAGTGCTCCTACTCGCTCATTTTCCAAAGCGCATATACATAGCCCCAACGCGTGTATGGCGTCTTACATCGTCTCTCTCTCTCTCTCACTCTCTCTCGTGCACACGAGCTGCGACGTTGCGAGTGAGTATCGCGTATGTGTAGTCTATGCATGTGTGTACGCGTGCCGCCTAGGTCATTGGCCACAAGCTGCCGCCGCCGCCGCCGCCGCCGTACTGCACGATGCCGATGTGGCGACGCGCTCGCGAAACCCTAGGTGACTCCGAGAACCCAAAGACGTCTGCGAAGAAACTGTATATATACGCCAAACACGCGTATATAATACCAAAGAGAGAGAGACTCGCTCAAATTTGTGCGGTCGAGAGATTATTCGACTTGGCTGGGCACGCGCGCACGCGCGACCGAGGCAGACTGCATATACGCACTTGCACGTCGTGTTCTCTTTTTTTTCGTGCAGCGAAAGCGAGCTTATGTAGACGAACGGTTAGACTCGAGCTTCGGAAAGTTGAGAATATGCACGCGCGAGCGGGTATCTCCTCTTCGGCTCTCGAGCATATGCAATATATATATAAACGACGCACGACGATTGGCTAGGCGTTAATCCAATGTATATACAGCAGATATTATACGTTTCCTTCGTTTTTCGATATCTGCTCTTGGTGCATATATACATGTATATTCCAGCAGTCTCGGATCGATACGTATAATATGCGTAGCGTATAGCAATTCTAAGACGCAAGTTGTCCGCAAGTCTTATCTCGGGAGCTTACGCTTGAGTTCTCGAAGACAGAACTCGAGCTTGAAGGGCCGCGCGCGCATAAGAGAGCTTACGGAGTATCGACTCGCTCGTACTGCGCTGCACAGCTATATGGTGGTACGCGCGCGCAGATGTGTACGGGCGAACTTTGAGAATCAGCGAATTTGCATGTGTATGTATAAGGCTGTATAAGCGATCGCGGCGCAAACGAAGGGAAGCATGGCGCAGCCGAGGACTGGCACGCGCTCGCGCTCGAGCGTTAATATTTGATATACCTTTGCGGTCGAGCGAATATACGTACACGTACACCGACAGACTGCACACTTGGCACACGCGGCTATATGCGGAACCGCCGCTATACCATGGGCTCTCGATCGTCTAATGTTGCGTAATACCCAGGCCAATATTGATAAATAAAATAATGCGGTCCATCTTTTTCTTTCCACTCATTGTTACGTAGGTCGAGTGCATGTGCCGTGTACCCCCTGTATGCGTGTATTATTACTGTACATAATATACCAGGTAACGAGTACATAAGTGGCATATATTCTCCGTGAGGCATCGATCGGCGCTTGTTACACATAAATGCGCGCCTGCACCACGTATACACATAGCTGCATGCAGCATGCAGTACCAGCTACTCGATCTATACTTCCAAGTACTATATGCCGCAGCACAGCTCGTCGAACGTCGTTTGCAGAACGTCGCTATATATGTGTACGCTGCTGCGGTTATTAGATTACTAAGTTCACAGATATGTAGAGAGAGAGAGAGAGAGAGAGAACGGATCAAAATGGATTTGTCAATAGTAAAGCCGATATATACATTTTGTTTACTGAATTATTAGCTGGCCGGACGAAGCCGTTATTTATTCTTGTCATATAAGCTACCGTATTTATCTCGTTATTTTTCATCCGCAAATAGTCCTTACTTCGGAGCCTTTATACTATATACCCGATAAAACTATATACGATACGTATTGATTGCGTTTCGCGGATGGAATATAATATTATATATATAATACACATCGATGACGCGCACGTAATATCCGCGAGGAAGAAAAATCTCGCAAAAATTTCATTCCAAACGAAGTAGTGGCGGCGCACGTGTATCACGAGTTTCTCGTCGTGTACTCAAGAAATATATATATAGTCGACGGACGTGTACGAACATTTTCGATCAGTCGTATAATGTACGCGCGCAGTACCGCTCTGATCTGGATTATCGAAAGCAAACGTATAATCCGCTTATATATCCGCTACCGTGACGTAGAAAGTTGGTAGCGAAATTGTATACGACGTCCGCGAGTCGAGCTCGCGCGACTGTCTCTGCGCGCTTAAAAGGACATTCGAAGAAATTAAAACTTCAAGGGTTCGCGAGAGACTTTGTGTTTATATTTTGCATTATCGACGTGAGGAAGGGTATAATATATATTCGGAGAAAACACTGAGTTTTTCCCCATATCACGGGCATAACCCCGGGCAAATGCGGAGATGGATAAAGGGAAGGAAAAAGGTTAGGAAAAAGGACAGGAAAAAGGGAAGGAAAGAGGATAGGAAAAAAGGACAGGTGAAAAAGGACTAAATAAAGGTATAAGCCTCCAATCGGAGGGCACTTTCTAGGCCACATAGGCTGAAGGTGTATAAACCCCCCNCCCCCCCCCCAATATATAATATATTCGGAGAAAAGTTAGATGTCTGCCCTTTCCATTTTTAATCGAGCTTGATGCAGACTCGACTTTCATTGCGAAACCAAATTTTTATGAAAAATGAAAGAAGAAGACTCGCATAATTTCTATGACGCTGGCTGCATATCACGGATTGACTCGTACAACCAAAACTCTCAACGTCAACTTTTTCAAGCGAGCATCGCATTGCCATAGATTTTTCAAAAGGTTCGATCTATCTAACCAAATTACGACTTGTGCGCAATATACTCTAGCGGCAAGAGTATAGTATTTATAATAATGTTCATTATTCGGAGTAGTCGTTACAATAGAGTCAGGTTGAAGCTCGGTGCAAGCTGAACAACGAAAACCGAAAGGCTACCCTTGCGATCAGCCAGGGGGTGGGACCATCGATGCGCTTACATAATCAAATGATCATCGATCGCGAATTTACGCGCCTGAAATTTCGCTTTTACGGGTGATGGTATACGTCGTATCCTCTATCGCAGCGATCGCGTACGTGTATGTACAACGTATTATTATCCACGCGGGGATGACGCGATTCGCGCGCACGACGCCCAACATTACGCAGCATCGGTAATTTCCATCGAAAAGACTGCATAAACGCGTGTCCAGGCTCGTTTGTATATTACACGCCGACGTGCCGGGTGAGCACATTAAGGGCACTGTAATTAGCATTTGGCTAAAGCTGCAAAAGAGGAGCATTTCCGAGGACGCGTCTGTGCGTCGCTTATAATATACGGTAGGCGCGCGATGATTCGATTCTCGTCGCGCGAGCAAACGCGTCACCGAATCGAATTTCATTTCGGCAAAGCTGAAAGGGAGCGAGAGAAAGCAGCAAATCGGCTAGATGCATCTTCGATGTATAGCTGTCTTTTACTCAGGTATGTCGTATGAATAGCTCACGAGTATGCACAAAATGTATGTAGCAGCAGCATCAGTAGTCCAATGCTGTATACACCCAGAGAGACGTACACGAGTATTAAACTTGAACATATAATGACGAGTCGAGCACTCCATCATACATGCACACACGCACACACGTGCGCGCGTGCAGAGCTCCATTCTCGGGGCCCTGGTTAGAACGAGAGAGAGAGGCGTATATTTCACATGTAAGTGCACAACGCGCATAAAGCAAGAGAGAAAGAGAGAGAGCCCATTTACACAGTTGCAGTCTAGTGGCAAAGCATCTGGTCGAGGAGTAATTGCGAGGAGTGCGTCTATTAGAGGACTTGCGCGCGCGCGCGCGTGCATGGCTTTAGAAAAAGAGCGTCATTAGTCCGATGCCGCTGCAGTTGGTTTTCAACCTGCTGTGTGCCGCCAAGCTGTGCAGAGCTCAACGTATATACCTATACATGAACGGCGCGGGCTGCTGAATAATACGAATCTTTTTTTGCCGCGCGCGCCGTGACGTACTACAATTTCGCCGCTGCTCGTATTTGGCCTCTCGAGTGCACTTTTTAAACTTTTGTTACCTCCATATTGCTCGGAATTTCGCGTTCGTCGAACGAGATGAAATTTTTCACTTCGGGTGGCAAATGCATGGAAAGTGCATAATAAAAGGAGCAAAACAAATTATAAATAAATTCAGCCGATGAGAAATTAAAAAAAAAAAAAAAAAAGAAGAAGAAATCATACGCGCCAAAAGTGCATGTCGATAATCGATTGTCTCTCGTTCACACTGTCTGGAGAAACAGAAAAAAGATTCGAGCACGGGTCGTGAGTTCGACGCACACGCGACAATTGGGAAGGAGGAGGAGAAAAGCACACTCGCGTATAAAAATGCACAATGCGAAACTCTTATAAAATCACTCGCTTTTAATGGCAGTCACGCGTTAATCGCTACACACAGCTCTCGAGTCTCAAAATTATCTTTCACGGTATATACCATATAAATATAAGTAGACAAGCACGCGATCCAGCAGTATTACATTCGTGACTGTGCCTATGTACATAGAAAAACTCATAAATCGACAATAATCGCCATTGTCACCACAAAAGTTCGAGCTCTATACACACCAACTGCGCTGCGTGAGTCTCGAGCTCGAGCTATAGTGTGCATTACGATCTCCCTGCGTTGCATTTAAAAGCCAAAGTCAAGAGTGCGGCGCGGCGCAGAGCACGAGAGGAGAGAGAAGTCGATCGGTCGACACACAATCCAAACACGCTCGGCGCAACTTTTCAACTAAAATATTGAATCTTGCGCTTGCTGCCGCCGCCGCCGCCGCCGCCACTGCCACCGTGTGCAATTCATTCATCCGCAACGCCGTATATATATAACAGCTTCCCTTACCTCGCTCAAGTGTACATAGGGCCTACGCACAATGGAATTGAGACCGGATCGTTCATCGACCATCGAAGATTCACGTAAATCTCCCCCTGCGACTACATAATCCACATGGGCTATTGAGTTTGACTTTTCCTCGATATATACGTATCGACTCACGTATCGTGCCGGTAAATGTATGAGAATTGGCTATTTCAACTGCTGCAGTAGCTACTGTAAATATATACACTTATACGCTTGTGTACGTATGTGTACACGTCTAGGCTGGAAATTAAAGTATATACGCGTATAAAAATAGATCCACTTGAGAAGGTATATCAGGAGCATCAGCTTCAGGTACATAGGTGTACATTTATAAACATGTACAAACATACTCTAGGTGCAGCAGGAGCAGTAGCGGTAGCAGCGACACGAGAGGCTTAGCTGCACACCACGTCGCGTTCGTCTTCTGCACAAACAGTCCAAAAGCTTCATGGCATACAAAGTATACACTAAATACATGTATATACCTTTACAGATACAGGTATATATGCGCATGCTACGTGTACATTTATAAGCGCAAACGGAAACGAGACGAAATGCAGCGGCGGAGGCCTAGGCCAAAGCTCGGTATATACCACCACACAGACTAGCAATCTAGTCGACGTAGGTTAAGGTAAGCTTTAGGGTTTAGAGATCCAATGCAAATACGGCCGTACTAGAGAACGGCTGCAGCCATTCCTCATGATGCTTATACGTATATATGCTAGAGCTAGGCCAGCCACATGTACTTTAGCCGGAGTGTCTGCCACGGACAGTTTACGCGTTATGTATACATATCTCTCACGTATACAAATGTCTGTGTGTGAGAGTACGTCCTGCAGTTCGTCAGAAAATAAGAGGGAGATAGAGAGGCCGGCTGCAACGGAGATCTGTGTACTACGTGATCACTAGCTGTGCGCGGGGCTGTTATAGGTGGCAACGTAGGTACATCTACGCGAGACTCGTGTACGTGCGCAAGTTGCATATATACGCCTAAATGATTGATGTCGAGCTTGTCCGTTACAATAATGAGACTGATACCCTAGCCACCAGTCGCCCAAGTCGTCCTCGTCATCACGTTCAGACACATACGTACATTATGCACACACACACACACACACACACACACATAGACACGCGCAAATAAACCGCACACATCATATAAGCTGCCTTTTGCATTTATTATTTTATTATCGTGCTTGTTAGGAGCAGCAGCTCGACGGTCGCCGGACATAGCCCATATTATAGCAGCAAGCGAGCACTGCTTGGATCCTGATACCATATACAGGCGTGGGCGAATGTTTATAACGACTTTAATTATTTTTTTGATGAAGCACTCGTGCATTCGTCGTCGTCGTCGACGTGCTTGGATTATTGCACATCGAGACCTTGTCTCGGGATTTTTCATGCGCAGAGGAATCATCGGACTCAAGACACGAAAGTTCGAATTAATTTTACAAGCTGTCATAAACAACGACGTACGCGCGTGCGCCACATAATATATAAACATTTTACGATCGTACAGCAATTATTGTGGCTGTTGGCATAAACTGTATGCGCGCGTGTGTGTGTGTGCGTCCATACGCGTACGAGCATGTGTATGCATGCATTTGGATGAATGCACTATTCGTCCGAGGCGCGGATTGAATTACGATAAATCGACGCGCGTCGAGTGATTGTGAAGTTCGTCGATGTCGTGTTATTTATCTAATGTCATTCGTAGATCTCGCTCATGCCCGAGTGCCTGTAGCGCAAACAATCGTGCGCTACATCGAACAATCATACAATAAACATGGACGTATAAAATTTTCAGTCCGTGTACCATGTGTGTGTATGTGTGTGTGTGTGTGTGTGTGTGTGTGTGTTTGTATGCTCGCAATGATGTGTTTAGTGTGCATCGAAAGCATTGAAAGCCATGTTGTACCATGCCATGCCACATTGGCGTACATTGAATAACCCGATATACTCGAGTCAATCGGCCTCGTTCAAGGGCAAACAGAAAATAATTTCCCAAATGCGTGTGTTCGATAAACCATGTGGTATATGAACGTCCAATCGTGTACATATGGGGCAAATTTCCTGAAGTGTCCTAGCGCTCTGCCGCACGGCATTTTTTGGCCGAATCACTCAATTTCTAACTCGCTGTAAAAGTATCAAAACGCCCCTCAAAAAAATAACTAACTAATGATTTTGATAGGAAATTTCCTCAGCTTTCTGATGGCGAGGTCCGATTTTCCGGAATTTTCCATTTTCACCTCGGAAAATGCAAGTAAACATTCAAACTCGAATATCTCGAAAAACGCCACTTTTTTTGCGTTTTTTATTGTTTCAATCGAAAGATGAGGTCTTTTTACATCGGACATGGTAGTTTTCAGAGTGTACTTTTGATGAAAACTAAGGAAAATACGGGAGGTTTTAGTTAGCGCTCGGCCGCTCGACGCGATTTCCAGCCTTGCGCGGCTCGCTGTAACTTGTAACTCGCTCTTATGACATTATGATTTGGCTGGAAAAATTATTAAACGTATAGTTTCGATAGGAAATTTTCTCAGCTTTCTCATGGTGCAGTCGGATTTTCCGATAATTTACATATTCATTAGAAAAAGTATAAAATAAACCTTCAAGTCCATTTTTTCTGGTGAAAATGAAAATTATTGGAAAATCCAACTACACCATGAGAAAGCTGAGAAAATTTCCAATCGAAACTATATGTTTAATAATTTTTCTAGCCAAATCATAATGTCATAAGAGCGAGTTACAAGTTACAACGAGCCGCGCAAGGCTGGAAACCGCGTCGAGCGGCCGAGCGCTAACTAAAACCTCCCGTATTTTCCTTAGTTTTCATCAAAAATACACTCTGAAAACTACCATGTCCGATGTAAAAAGACCTCATCTTTCGATTGAAACAATAAAAAACGCAAAAAAAGTGGCGTTTTTCGAGATATTCGAGTTTGAATATTTACTTGCATTTTCCGAGGGGAAAATGGAAAATTCCGGAAAATCGGACCTCGCCATCAGAAAGCTGAGGAAATTTCCTATCAAAATCATTAGTTAGTTATTTTTTTGAGGAGCGTTTTGATACTTTTACAGCGAGTTAGAAATTGAGTGATTCGGCCAAAAAATGCCGTGCGGCAGAGCGCTAGGACACTTCAGGAAATTTGCCCCATATACTGCCAGAGCACCGAGTTAACGGAAAATTAAAAAAAAATGGCGCTACCATGGCGAAATTCTGCTCGCTGAAACGTGATCGATCGTTAATTAGGACTTTGCTAAATGTGTCAACTATAATGACGCACGAGACAGCCTCCTGTAGGTACTATGTTTGCTATCACTGCGCCAGGACACGGTCCATTGGACTTTTCAGTTGTTATGTCATTTTTGTCTTCATCAATATCGTCATTTTGATGCTTTCTGCTGCCACTATCGTCGTCGCGATCGAGCCTGTTTTCACTTGTTTAATTTAATTACAGCGAAAAACTTGTGCTTCCTTTTATTCTCTTTTGTGTCATTAAAAAGGCAAATGATCACGCAAAAAACTCTTGTTAACATATATTCAGGCATTTAATTCAATTCCTTTCTGATGAATTCAGGCGCATGATAACGAAAAATCGCGTTAATGAATGATCAGATCTAATTTTCGAACATTAGTATAGATAATTCAAACGTGTGGGAGAATAAATCAAAATATAACGTTTTTACGAGTATAATAGCTTTGAGCTGCCGTAAACATCCCAGCAAAATCGAGCTTATTTTCGTAAAATATAATCGAATACGAAAATAAGTCAGAGTCTAGAAAGTTTTGGTCCAATAATACGAGTACGTAAATTTCGTGGCTCGACCGAAGTCGCTCGCCGCGTTGCGCCCTCACTCTACGAAGGCGTCTTATAACTAAATACAAAAAGTCGTCTTGGGCTTTTTCTTAGACTGCAACTACAATCTTATTGTGAAGCAACACAACAACAGTCGTTCTAAAATTAACGTCAAATAATTGATCGCCGTCGCGCCGGCGAGCATCACCGAAACTAATTAAACGCGACCACAAGTCTCTTTTCTCATTCATTTTCTCTTGTCTCTCCATCGTGATAATTAATAAAATTATTATAATTAATTTTGTTTTATAATGTTATTACTCTCACAGTTATTTTTCTAGTATCACATACTTCACAAATAACGCTCCAAAAATATTAATATTATTACAGATGGATAAAAATAATACTTTTTTAAATTTCCGTTCGAATGTATGTCACTGGTCTTGACTCGCTTTTGGTATTTTATAGACTATAACTTACAGTTCATAGTAAAAGATTTCTAAAGCTAACATTTAGGACCCGTCACTCTTCGCACGAACGTCTACTTTCCGATACCGATTTTGAAGCGTTATTATACTTCAAAAATCCAAACGACTTTGAATTTTTCCAAATTTTTTGAATGATTCGCAAAATCAAGCAACTTTTCTAAAAACTAATTGCACATTGTTGGAAAGATGAGGAAAAAATATACAAAAAACATGTATTTGTTTATTGTTATGGTGAAAGTATAACGCGTGATAGATAAATAGACACGTAAAGTGTAGCGAAAAAACAGGCCGCGGCGCTCGAAAACGGCTGACCGCGCGCTCTTTCCCTCTTCACCGCTTGAAAAAATCGGGGGAAGTTGACCGTGTTTTCCTCGGGGAAGTTGACAGGAGGAAATTTTGTACTCTTGGTCGACTTTCTCGAGGAAATCGTTCGAAAGTACAAGATTTCCAGCTGGTTCACATCTAGAGTGACGTGGTGTCCTGAATAGGTAAAACCCAGTCGACTTCCCCGAGGAAGTCGTCCAAAAATACAAGATTTCCACTTGGTTCGTGACTAGCGTGACGTGGTGCTATGAACGGGTAATATTCCGTCCTGGCTCTCGACTACCCTGGCGTGGTGCACCAATCGCGAGTGTAGAAGAATATGTCCATTCGCACATATCTCATTGTTAAACTCGTAAGGTAACTATTAATATATGAATCTTAAATGTAAAAATTCAACTACGTGCTGCCTATGGCACGGCTTTTATACCTAATTTTTTAGTTGGCGCAATAATTTTCAAGGTTTGATGCTCGCCAATGCGCCTCCTGTTCACTGTATTATAAAAAAATCACATAACGAATTCAATTGAATTGATGAAGGGAGAAAAACGAGTGCGCTAATTTTTTTTATCCAACTGACTGCACATCAGCTGCAGTGCAGTAAGTTCCTCCTCAGCAAAGCAAGCTGAAAGGAACTGAAAAGCTCGCGTGGAAAAACTTTTGCTACAACGCTCTTTTAATTTTTTTTTTTCAAAACAAGAATCTTATCGGGTCTTTTTTGCAGGCTATACTGCGATTGAAAGGAACAAAAAAACTTTATCCTCGAGAAACCCTTAGCTCGTCGGCGCGTCGGTATATATCCTAAAAAAATACGCGCAAAATCAACTCGTTGGTCGCGCGGATCGTCGAATCCATTAGAGATACGTATGCCGCATAGATGTGTGTTTGTGTCGGTGGCAGTATAGTGGCATAGTATGAGCCCCCGTGCACTTCGGCCGTGCAAGTTATTAGCTCGGTGGGACCTTGATTTATGTACACATACTCGGGGCACATAGGCGCGCTTGCGAACGCGTATATCTACTTTTTGTTCTAGGCACGCGCGCCGCGCTCACGTATACGCTATATGTATATAAGTCAATTAGGCCGATCTGGATGTGGCATCTGCGCGAATAATATTATGCAAACCATCGCAAGCGAGAGAGAGAGAGAGAACGAGAGAGGGAGAGTGAGACAGACAGAGAGTGGAGCTGATACTGTGCGTCGATATCTAATGCGTTGTATGTATACGAGAGCTACTGTCTGCTGTCGGTTGTGTGTATGCTGTAGCATAGAGAGCCGCTCGCGAGCAGGGCAGAGGACACACTGGATAGTCATATATGATGTGCATCGGACAGCCGCACGAGGGGATCTCTGCTCGCGCGCCGCACGCAAAATGTTGCCCTGCCTTTTGCGCGTTATATATACCTACGCCTGTATTATAAACGTCCGCGCAGATCGGCCAGCTTCCATGCGGATATATATGTTTGGCATAATGTAATCTATGTTTGAACGGGTATATCTACGTGTACCTATATAGACACGCAAATACACGTAGTGTGTACCCTTCAGTAACAGCGAGAGATTATTGTTTCCCCGGTTCTTTCTATTATATCTTTTCCTCTGTCGTCTACCTTCGTTGTTACTGCATCCTGCGTTTAAACGGCCATATAGAACTTTTATTTGCATCGACTTTTTTATTTCCGGAACATACATCGAGTGTGTCTTGCTTTACCTTATGCCGCTCGTCGATATACGCTCAAAGAAATACATTATATAATATTCTCAACAACGGTACTGCATATAAGAGGCGCTTTTTTCATCGTTTTCTTTGTCTTATCATTCGATGAAAGTGTAAAGCAAATAAAGTCGTATCTCGCGCGTGTCGCACAGAGCTTTTTTTGTTTAGTTTTTTATCTCGCTCGCGAGCCTACTGCTACTTCGCTTATTTGTACCGAACAGAAGCGAGAACAAACAGTTACATACACACGATCCGCGTACGACACGAGCGTCTAATTGCACAGGTGTTTTACTGTATTTTTATTAGAAAGCTCTCGCGCGTTTAGATCGGCACCAAAAGCGTGTGTGTGTGCCCATTAAAATGAATGTCGTTCTATTAAAGAGATGGTTTATACCTATATGCTTGACTCTCTCTCATTCTATCTCTCTGTGCGCGCGTAGTTAATATATGTACGGCGACGGGGGTAGTAATCTTCATCAATCAGATTTTATCGGACTTGGCGCGTGTGGCCATTAAATCTAAGTGCTCGACGACCACCTCATCCCGCATGCACAATGTATAATTGTGTGTCCATGTATATGGGCAGCCAGGCAGGCGCGCGCATGAGTATAAGCGCCCGAGAGAATCTAATTAAGCTATTGTTAATTGCTTATTTAAATGCTAAATACATTTCCACGTGTGTATGCTATGACATACATAAAATCACAATTCGCAACACACCGCAAACGCACACCCGTATACGATACGTATGAAATTTTATCTTCCGAGTTGGCTTTGTGCTTTTTTTCAGTCTGCGGATAATTCCATTATGCGCCTCATCAGTTTCCACACACGGCGTTTTGTGTCCCTGATCCCTGGGCTTCGATAAGGCCAAAAGTATCGTTATCGCACTTGAAACGAAAATCTAAACGCTGTTTTCACACACTATTGATTTCGCCGTGTACCAATCGTTATATTGAGCTTATCAATTTACTCTAGCTTATACGCTTTATAGATACAGCGAATGAGTATAAGCTCACGTCGGGTATCGTTTAAATAAACATTCTCTCGGTCAATATACCCAAAGGGATATCTATGTGAACCGTTAATTATATTTTACATAATATTACGTGCACGCATATAAGCGCGATGCGACGCGCTCGTATATAATGTGCAGCAGAGAAATGCATACCTATGTGCCATGCTACACGTCAACGGAGATCGGTTCTCGAGTTTTTTAAGGGATAAAAATAAACATGCAGATTTCGCACCGTCGCTACAACGCGCGTACGTTCTCGGCGATCTGCATTCTCCGCGTGCTCCATCCCGGCAGTCCGGCACGAGAATCGACACTTTTAATTACATCAACCAATATAACACGCATCCGCATATTTATAAATATAATATTGGATCGCTCGCCGCCGCCACACGTCAATATGATCGGTGCCGCGTCGGCGACATCGCTCCGTGCGTGCATCGTGTATATACAGCATAACGTGTATACCCACGAAGCTCGACGAAGCTGATTCGATCTGACACCTATCCGCGAAAAGTGTCCACTGCAATCTCAGATTCAGCGAGTATATATACGCGCGCGCTCGCTTCAACGACAAATGCGATTTGCCGCTGCGGCTAGCTGGATGCGCGCAGAGAACCGAGAGATGCTCTCTGATCCGGGGCGTGTATTTTTAATGTCTCGTTTATGATGTGTACGCAGAAAATACGTCGAGAGATACCAACATCTGCACGTATCCTCGTGTGTGCAGCATGAACTTTTCCTCTGCCATAGTTGTTTTATCTCGTGTTTGATGCGCCAGACGAAACACTTGCGAGTAAAGCAGGTCACAGAGGCTGTCCTTTTTATTTTTTATTCTTTTATTTTTTACTTTTTTTCAGTGAGAAACTCGATGAAAAACATTTGTGCACGCGCGTCAACTTGTGCGCGCAGCTCGTGTCCACACGCGGTGGTAGGTGGAAGCAAACAAAAGTTTCAAAATACCGTAAAAGCTGTCTTCGTGGCTAACGAAAAAATACACGTCACCCCGTTTGGTACAGAAAATGTTTCAACTTCGTATTGACAAAAGCACGAAAAGAAAAGTTTAGCTGCTGCAGCACGTAGCTGTAGTAAGTAGTAACGTAATCCAAGTATCAGAAAAACCTGCTTAATGTCCATTTGCATGAATAAGTCATTCTTTTCGATGTTCCATTTTTTGCTTTTCTTCGTGTTAAATACAAGGGAATTATAATTTATTGTTCTTAAATGCTGGATTTAATTTTCTTCTTTTTCTTTTATTTGCTGAAAGTTTCTTTTATACGGAAGGTAAGCGTAATTTTTCCAACCACTTTTGTGCTACGCATAATTATACATAATGGACTTTAGAATGTGACAATACGTAAATTGAATGTAATTTATTACCTATAATTAATCTGCTTTTTTACCACATTATCTCTTGAAAACATAAAAAACGATTTGTTATATACGAACGTTATGAAGATATCTATTTCCAGACGATCTCGCAACTGTACTATATCTGCATAATCCGGAATCATTTTTCTTCCTTTTTTTTAATCCGTTATGTTTTAATAATTTTCTGACAAAAAATTGCCTGCTAAAAATTCCATCGAAGCTATATGTGTTATAATCCATCGCACGTATATTCTGAATAATTCATCCGCTTAAATTCAGTGATGATAAACACCATTTCGTTATAATAAAGCGACGCTCAAGCTGCAAAAAGTTTTTTTGTAGCGTTCGCGAGGCAGCAGCAGAGCTTAAAAAATAAAATTCCTGTAATTTTACAAATCTCTTTTACACTAGGATAAACGATGCTCGTTTAAAAACCCACCATTACGAGTTTTATTGAATCAATTTTTTATCCTTTTTAATAATACCGCGCGCAAGAGCAATTCATTTATGCGCGTGGTAAAAACATCACGTTTAACTTTCTATTTTTCTTTCTTCTGCATTGGTACACTTATTCAAAGCTCTTTTTCGTGCATACGCAATTATATTGATGGTTTGTTACGATTTAATGAACGAGTTATGTACAATGATGTTTGTATCGCGACGTCAAAAATCAATCACGTCACAAGTCATGTAATTAAAGAACAATTTATCGACATTCCATCAACTTTTTGCCGAGGTACTTTAAATGGTCTGCTATATATTTTTTTAAATTGTAAAAGACGTATAATTAGGAATAAAAAATTGATTGATAATAATGTATAATGTAAGATCAAATCAAATGTTTTGCTACTTCATAAAAGTAATATAAATAGATAGGGGTTCTAAGTAAACCCTATCACAAAACGTAGATCCCCATTTTAAGTTTTTTTCCCTTTTTTACTTAAAATTCTCACGATGTTGAAAAAAAGATGAAAAGATATGATAAATAATATAGATGCAAAGATAGGAAAAAGTTCAAAAAAATTCTTCAAATAAATTAAAATCATATTTTTCATACACAAGAGAATTTCATTTAAATTTTGTAGATTTTTAATATGTATTGTTTTCATTGAATTATTCATTTACTCGGGGTTTGAATTTATTTCGGGTTATGTTTAGAATTTTACGTCTACTTACTGTTCAATAATAGATGTTTGCTGTTGATTAACTTTTTAATTTTAATTATAAATTTTTTAATATATTTGGATTTATTTTTTTGCGGCCCAGCTCAGTAATATACTAATTACTACAATGAGAATTAACTTCAAGATCTTATAAAATTAAACGTATACCTATAAGTTAACAAAAGCAAGAGTTGATTTGAAGGGGTCTAATTGCCACATCTCTGTATCGTCGTGTATCTTTTTAGCTACTTTAATTCTCATAATGTGCTGCTGTAACGGCAATAAACAAGAAGTCCGCGTGCCATTTCCACGTATTTTATTAAAACCAAGCGGGTCAATATTAAATAATGACGACGTGGCTGGAGATCGCAGTATTTTCTCCAGCACACTGAAATGCACGTTTCCTTTTAGCCTCCTTCACTCGTCAATATCCCAATTTAAAATCGTCACGAGCTGGTTTGGCCTCTTACTTCTTTTTTTCTCACATATAAAGGTCTCTTTGTCGTATGGCCGACTATGCCCCGGTTATTTGTGAAGCGGGGCTTCATATTGTTAATTGAAACATTGTTGAAAAATATGATCCAAAAAAAAAAGTATCTCGCGTGTCGGCCGTTCGCGACGAGATGATTCACTCTATAAATGGCTCAAACTTTATACATACTGACCATCGCGGCGCACGCCATCATAATACACAAATGAGCATCGTCGCTGTCGTCAATGGATCTCATAATGTACGCTCTTCATTCAACCAGCAGCAACAGCGTCGGCGGCAACTCAGCAGTTGCATGAATTGAACCGGTCAGTTTGATCCAATGTATTCGCGCGCGCACAAGCACACGCCCGTATACATAATAATATTTTCAACTGTCGTAAATATTATTTTATGAAGAGTCGCGATAATGAACACGATGTACGAGCTCGGGCGGTGCGAGTTTGAAAAATTTCACTCTATAGGCACTGGCCGTGCCTATGATGTCTTGATTATAAATGGGACACGTGTGGATGGCTGAGATCTTAGAGCTATTGTCCGCTAACACTGGCGCAGACCTGGAGAAGAATAAATGCCCATGCGTAATTCACATAGACGCGAGTGGACAATGAGATATAGAAATTATATGTGGACGCACTGGCTTGAGTAGCCGGTTATACACGTACACACACACAATCGGAGTCAGAGCTTTGAGGTCTGCCCAGAGGCAGCACACACAAATACACACACATTCATGTACGCCATTCATTAAATTAATACGATGACGGTACGATTATTCATTATTGAATTAACTTGTCTTTTGAAATAATAGAGAAGGCGGTTCGCTCTTTAAATTGCGCTACGTACGTGCGTGTACGCAGAGGCGCCTCCCATCCCGTATGTAGTACGGCAGACAGACGTACACGCATAACACAAGCACTTGCTGTATACGTGTGCGATTGTGTCTGTGGGTAATCATTAATTGCGACCATTTCAATTTACTCATTTGATTGATAATCTCCGTGCGCCCGATGTGGTGTACCGACGCTGTGTTTTCGTTTATTAGGGCCCCGGCGTGCGCGCGCGCAAGCTTCACAGTATACCAAGAAGTATAATAATACAAAGTCGCTCATGTTGTTGCGAATGACCAAGCCGGATAAAAGGTATTTAATCGAACATCTCGGTCCGATATCTCGGGGCTTAAAGTCAATTTAAGCAGCACGGGACGCCGATATGCACAAAAAAAGCTCCCTACGATCGTTCGGCGTGGCTCGTGCACTCATGCACCATGCACCGGGATAAAAAAGATGTAATCGCTTTTTTTGCTGCCGCTGCTGCTGCTGCTGCTGCTGCTAGTCCCTGGAGAGAATTTATGTACCAGCTATCGCAAAGCTGAGCTCGCAGTGTTTTTTGTCTGATATATATATAACGCAAACAGGGTAACAAGTGATTTTTTTTTGTCGGATACAAAAATACAGAGAGCATCGAGAGGCGAAGTATATATCCAGTTAAATTTTCGCGCACCGAGAGAAAGAGTAAAGAGAGAGAGATTCGAGCTTACTGATAAATTAGCCCTAATAGAGCTCAATTATAGCTTTAACGAGTACAAGAGTCGTACGTACGTAGGGATTGCGCGGTATGCGCTGGTATGCTGCTGTAGCTCGCTCGTGTACGTATGTATCGCGCGTATATATATAAAATGCCAAGACCACAACATTGTAATATATATTACATATAAATAAAGCAGTAGGACTATTCGTTACCCCGTAGTGCATACCCAGACAGTGCATGTGTGTGTATACGACTATAAGACCCTTTGTACGAAATATATATTGTACGCAACGCGACGGGCTTTTATACATACCGCTCGCTCGCTCGCGCTGGTATGCGGCGCGTTGCTCGATTTATATATAAAAGCTCCGAAAAAGTCCGGAAGAGCGGAAACGTATACGCAGGTTTTTTTTTTGCGCGCGCGCGAGCGTCGCCACACTTTGACTGATGGTCTGGGACAAATTATAAATTCATGGCGCGCGAGATGTGGCTATTTAAATCTACCTATAGGCGATTCGTGTAAAACAACATATTATGTAGATATATAACGCGCGCGCGCACCCACACCTTGATTAATGACAAAGATCATTTCGTGAATTGCTCACACGCGTCTAAAAAAAAAAAAAAATAAAAAATAAAAACAGTCAGCATCAGCCAAGCTCGCCGAAACTCTCATTGGAGTGTGGATATGTATACGATTCCCCGTTGGATTCGTGCTGGTGTAATGACGATGCGCTGATCCGGGCTGTATACACGCGATCGGTGAGTGAGCCGCTACATTAAAATCCCCGCGCATGATAAATCCCAAGATGGCCTAGCGGTGGCGGCGGTGGCCCTATATACATAAGCGCGATAATAAATCGAAATTTAAAGAAGAAGCGCCGCATTGAGAATAATCGCATCTAAAATTAATCAAGAACGGATTTCGCCGCCGCGGTAGCCCATCTCTCACTCTCTTGGAGCAGCAAAGCTCCATACGCAAACCGCCCACGGTTTATACTCGACGACGAGGAGCTGGCCGACTGGCGCAGAGAGAAAGAGAGAGGCGCATATTACTCGTGGGAGCGAGTATTATATTTTATATTGTATATATAAAACCTGTGTACGTGTGTACGTATATATATATCCGCGTCGATATCGTCGAAATTATGTCGCTCGTTAAAGAACCAGTCCTTATGGGATATTACAAAGTCTCTCATCTGCACGGCAGTGTATAACTGCACGCAGTGGCCGCGCCGCGCGCACTTTTAACGAAGCCAGCCACGCTCAATTAGCCTTAACCCTTTGGCTTTCGTGGTATACACATATATACACACGTACATTGGTGCGGCAGCTTCTGGTATATAGACGTATATGCTGCTGCATGTATATATAAGCGCTGCGTACGCGGTGTATGGCAGTGGCATGCAGAAGCCATTATTAATCGCGAGGGCTCAGCTACTCGAATTTTTCGTTTGTTAAGATTAAACGAGCGAGGACAGGCGGTAGTAGCGTATAGCTCTCGGATGTGTACAATGAAGCCTTCGGCGCACGCAAGCCGGACGCGACGATTAAGTTATATTTGAATGATGAGTGTGTGTATATGCGTGCGCGTGCTCTGTATATATATGTATATATATGCATGCAAAGAGAGAACGAGGGAGAGAGGGGAAAACTACTGTTTGAAGCTTCTAATATTAATTGTCGCGAGCCTTTTCGAGTGCCGCACTCTAATGGGAGTGGTGGTGGTGGCCTGGCTGCTACTGCGTCTATACGTAATAATATTCTGCAGCCAGTCTGCGCGACGCAGTTCTTTAAAACGACGACGACGACGACGATGACGACGCGACGCTGCAGATTAATGATTCGCTTCTGCGAGTTCACTTTTAAATTTAATTGGCAAATCGATGCCTGATAAATATACACAACAGATGGTCGCACGAGTCTCGACGGCAATCGAGCGAACGAGAGAGAAAGAGAGAGAAAGATTTGATCGTCGATGGAAGAGACACGTTCGTTCGAGTTTTGTTTCGCTTGTTTGTTGATCGTCGTTCGCTTGAGAATTCAATAAGGAAATACGCCTTCAAGGACACGAGATTTTCGGCGGCGGACTTGCCCAAAAGTTCATTAAGGAAATTCTGACGAATTTACATTTGCCATCCTCGGGCGAACGCACACACGCGCACACGCACTTGCTTCGACTCCGGGAATGAACGTAACTCGTAAATTACAGCATGAATTGCGTATAAAACTTCATTGCTCGAGAGCGAGCGAGGCGCTTGAGCATATACTCCTACGTACGTTTCGTTTATATACCCACTACCGCTGCATTCATAATGAAATGATATACGAAAAGTCGGCAATTTTCAATTTGAACGTGTTAATCGCGCCATGAATACTTAATGAAGCCATCCTCTTGCCTGTCAGGCCAGGCACATAGCGGCGGCATGAGGCGCTGAGTAGTCAACCTGCTACGCGCCGTCATCATTCCGCATTAAAAAAACATTGAATCATTAATGATATTTGAAGAGAGCCTTTAAATAGGATGCCTTTGTTGTTCCACTCAAGAGCTTACAATAGGATTTCGGAAAACTAAGAATCTCGACACTCTATATATATAAGAGAGCTAAGCGCTCGAGCTTTAAATCGTTGGAAAAACATCCTCCCAGGCACACGGCTATAATATTATGCCAAGAGCGCTTGTGCCTCTGTGCTCGCCGGCATTTGTATCTCACTTGGTCGTGTATGGAAACTATTTGAATTAATCTTCATTAGCGGCGGCTATACACTCCAAATTTGACACAAACAATTTTTAATATCCCAAAAGCTATTTGTTTGTTTTCTTTTGACGCACTGAGGTAAAAATCCATGAACGGGATTATTATTATTCGCAGAAGTCTTTAGTAGCAGATTACAAAATATATAGTTCATTAGATTTATCAGAAAAATTTTCATATTATATTTGCATGAAAATTTTATTCAGTCTTGTAATAGTTACTAAAGTTTCATTTACCAAGTCTTTTCATGAGAAAAGGGTACCAATAGAATCTTATAAATACTAAAGATAATGACGTGTAACCACCTAAAAGGGAGAGATGGAAAAAATTCAAGTTTAAGTGAATGGAGCACTAACATCAAAACGCAGTGAAAAGAAACTTTATCCAAGAGAGGAAAAAAGAAGAGGCTACGGTGCATTCTCTTTATTAAAGTTTTATATACCGGGATCTTGCAATCCAATCTTCACTGTGCTAATTCACTTTCGACTCTTTTTTTCTTAGTTTTATATATTCATCGAAAATCAAATCGCTGACGCTGCGTATGAATATAGACGAAATGGAAAAATAAGCTTTTTTTACGCTAACATCATAAACGTATGAAATGTAACTATTTTCCATAGAAACGGCTCGAATGAAAAGGTTTGAAAAGCGTATATACTTCCTTGTGTTAACCGAATCTTGGATGCTCGATCTCGGCGTACGAACGGGTAAGAAAAACTCCTTTTCCTCCTAAGCCTTTACAGTACTTTTCATTAGCAAATGGCGCAGTGCGCGCGTACAGACAACAAATGTCTAAAAAATAGGGTAAAAGGGCCCGCCTTTGCTCGGCTTAGTTTCATTCAGAGAGAGAGAAAAAAAAATAGGAACAAAGAAAAATGTTTAAAAAAAAGGAGCAAAATTCGATTATGTATAGTGGGAGCGAAAGACGGCAGATTAGCAAGAAAGCAGAATATCTCGTTTTCCTTTACAAACAAGATTTCTAAAGTAGTATTGTCAAAAGAAAGCCACGTGCTTATACTTGACTTGTCCGGCATTTGGCGCGCAGTGGCTGCAGCATAGGCATATACACGCGGGCAGTTTCCTATAGACGGCAGGAGTTAGTCAATTGTGTAAGGAGACTTTGTTCACTTGGCAGTATATAACGGCGACGGTAGCTATATATAGCCGCTGCTTTACTTTAACGCATACTGCGCAATCTCTTTATCTAACTCTCGGGTGCGCAAAAAAAAAAAAAAAAAATAAAAAGGCGAGCTACTGCGGACTCTTCCGCTGGAGACTCGAAAATATGAGTAAAGAAAAAAGAAAATGCTGTACAGCAGACAGGTATATACGTATATATACCACACTGTGTATATACGAGCACACGAGACGCACACACAGAGGAAACAAGGAGAGAAAAAAGGAAACAGATAAAAGTTATAGTATATTCCAGGTTCTCTCTATGCCGTGAGCGGCTAAGGAATAGAGAGAAAGAGAGTAAGTTGCTCTTGACGGAATCGCCACTATATATACCCTAGTGCACCGCCAAGTTCTGCTCTTTTCTTCATTCTATTATGTATATAAGGAAGGTCCGGTGTTCTGTGCTCACCTCTGTCTTTCTCCTGCTCGAGCTTTGTAGAACCTTATCCCTATTGTTATAACAGTGGGCGAGAATTATGAGCTCTGTGCTCTAACGCGCTGGGCCAACTCATACTCTGATTTATCTCTATTATACGGATACGATACGTATAGATATACAGAAGTATACGCACACGTACAGTACGATGGGTCGCAACGATATTATGCGCACGACTGCATCGGCAGTCAGCGGCCAACCATGGACTGCGCTTCTCTCTAATTGTATTATGGCGAAGCGATTGTCCCGCGCGTCTAATCAATGGTGCACTATAATATATACGGAGCACAGCTCGACGCCTTCCATTCGCAATTCTTTTTTGGGCCAACAGCTCCAGCCACGCTCCAACGTGTTGACAGTTTATATCATATTTTAATGCGCATCGAACTGGTTGCGACAAGAGCGAAGCAAGTTAAATTCGTTTCAAGTTCCGCTGCATACGCAATTGTTTTTGCGCGACACCTCGTTATCGCGGCTGCTGTGCTCCGTAGAAATTTCATACGCCATACCATATACATAATAATCTATAAAGAAGCTATATTTACACTTATCGTGTACCAAGAACGGCTAAAGTATTGAAGTATAAATGACAAATAAAGCATGATTGCAACAAATCGTTGGCGCGGGCCTAACTGGCACCGACTTGCACTTGTATTTACTGCAACATCGGCGATTTCTGCGCGTCTGCAGACTCCATATTCTGTATCGCAATTACACACAAAGCTCGGATCTCGCGCAGCTATCGCGTATTGTTATAAGAGAGCTCTCACTTTGATTTTTTGCCACACGCCACGATTACGAGTATACGTATAAGAACAGGCTAGAATAGCGCGGGCGGGGTGTTGTTTGCCCCGTATTATACCTATATATCGTAGCGGGCCGCCGCCGCGGCCGTGAATTTATGGAGGCATTGTACGTTATGAAATAAATCATCCGTATGTGCGCTTGATAGCGCGCGCGCGCACACACAACGTATTATATATTTATATGGATATACGCTATATTCAGTATACTCATAGCTGCGTATGTGAGAATAAGAGAGGCTATTTTTCTATATCTCGCGGAAAATTCGATGGGATGCAACGCTGCTTTTTTTTCTTTTTACCATCTATTGCTGTATAGCTCTAACTTCATTGTTGAGTTGCGCCCGCAGAGAGAAGATTAGCACGTGTGCGAATTTCATTGTAAGACTTTCCTGCGCCAGCTTATTATCCTTAGATAATAATCCGTTACGGTCCGCTGCTCGCTCGCGCGCGCGCCGATCGATGTTGTATTGTAATGCCTTACGCGAGATATCGGCCTCTATACACACGCACGCCTGGTCAAATTATACACTCGTTGAAAGCTCGTTTTATCCAAGAGTAATGACTAGACGTTTCGCTTTGCAAATCTGAACTTGTATTATGCAACTGCAATGTTTCTGGATAGAGGTCAAAAACGATTTTCTCGCGCTTGTGCTGCTCTTATTGCGCGATTACAATACAATGTTTTTTTTAAGAAAACTCTTGTTTCGCGGTTATGTTTCGGCATCGGCACGCGCACGCGCTCGAGTTACGTGCCAAGTGATTTTATATCGGGCTCGTATAGATTTTACTAGCGATCGCCAGAAATCGAGAGATTGATGATTGAGTGGTGACAGGGTCGAGATCGATTTTACACCAATAACTGCCAATGGTTTTCAAGAAATGAATACAAATCACGGATGCTGGAGTCAATTAATCAAACTAATGTGACGTTCGAGTGTGGGTTATCCAAACATGTGCGCCGGTTCTCACAGACTTTCCAAATTTCCGAGCACTCGATCGAGATCTCGTTAATGTTTTTTTTATCTTTCTAAACGTTTATTAGCGAATGTTTAGGAACATGCTAAAATATTTGCAAGACTCAACGACATGCTAATTGCAATTCATTTTTATTAACAGACTTCTCTACAACTCGCGAAGTAATCGGATGTGCAAACAGGCTCTCGAGTCTTTCGCATGTGCCAGCGCGTGTAATAAAAACAAGTTGAAAAGGAGGACTGCTCATGTTAATATAAATGCCTAACGATAACGCTGAAACGATTCCTTATTTCGCTAATAAATCACAAACTCTCGCAATGATTCTTTTTCTGTATCGAAGAAAAAAATTTTCCCTTTTTACGTGCGCGAGGTCCACGAAGCGCCTCTCCTGGTAATTGAATATATCAAAAGTTATCAAATCTCGATAAGGCGCTTGAAGCCGCAGCACGCAGAACCGCGCCTGTTTCAGACTCGAAAAAAAAGGAAATGCAAAGTTTACCCTCCTGCACGCACGAGAGACGAAAAAGTAAAGCGAGAGAGAGGCGAATGAGATACAAGAAAGTCTGCAGCTACAGGCGCGCGCGCGCGGCCCTGCACGTGTGTGACAGATCTTCCCGGGAGAGTCGGGCCCGAACCTCCTAAAAGCAACGACGAGTATCATAGCGATTAATCACTCTCCTGTTCCTCACTCTTTCTCTCTCCCCCTGTTTTACACACACACACACACACACACACTCACACACTGGGCTGTGCTGCAGCATGAGCTTTGATGCAGCCTCCTATTGCACGCGCGCTCGCACACACGATAAATTTGTCCCTCCCAAATTACATTTATCTCGCATAAATAATCGACCTTCGTATAAATATATACGTATGGAATAAACGATTGTCTATGCACTTGGTCTGGGCTGGAGGCAATTTGAACTCGAATGCTGATTGTGGTTGCTAGTGCACAGATGCAGAAAAATGGCTTATATAACGCGCTGAGAGCACATCTTATCTGCGCGACTGTCTCCTGTGCGTGAGTATACGGATGCTTGCTTGCGTATATAATACGTGTATACGGGCAAAAGTAAATTTAACGAGTGTCGGGCGCCAGAGCACTTTCAAGAATGTGTACAACACACATAAATACATAATTGCACGGTACGTTTTAAAGGTGGCATTTTTTCAGCTTCACTATTATATAGCACACCGCGAGTGATGATGTGTGGACACAGCGACGACGCAATGCGGACGAAAAGTTAGTGAAAACCTAATGTTTTAATTGATTTACCATTAGATTCTCAGCCGCGTGTACGTATATAATAAACACTCACTTGAGACTTTTAAATTATTCCCCGGATGATTTATTCGTTTTCACTGATTGAGAAAAAAGAGAAAAAAAGGAAATGAGGCTCGAGAACTCGCCGCCGCCGCCACTCGCTCGTCTATCGCTCCGCGGAGAAAGTCTCATACATACATATTACACGCGATAGTAGAGATGAATCTAATATTTCACACCGATAAGATTGGGTAAATAAACTAGTCGATATTTATACTCGTGTGCATTTATTTTCTTCCGAAAAAAATGTTATTAAGCGGATAAGATCATTTCCTTTAACGCACGTCGAGTCTACTTTTTATCACGCAAGACTTATTGTTCAAAACTCATTACAAACATTTTACCCGAAGAGTTATGTATACACGATTATTTTTATACGAATCGGTTGTCTCAATTTTGCTGTTACTTTGTTTTTTACACCGCACCGCGCGAAAAAGTGATGAAAGCGCAAATGAAATATTCTCATCGTGACAGTTATAAATACTGTTGCACATATAATGTACGTTGGGCAAAGGAAAAAAGTGCGCGCGCACGTATGTATGCACATTTATAAGCCTTTCCACAATCTCACTGATAGAAATCTCTGAATTTCAAGTATATCGCAACTCGTTTCATAAACAGCACTTATAAAGGCGGGCGAGGAAGAGAGAGAGAGAAAGAGAAAGAGTAACAATCTCTCCGGAGGATAAACTTGTTTCTCGAGTCAGAATATTAGTTTATTCGCAAAAAAGTAAACCTTTGTTGGAACGTTAAATCTCAGTTATGATAGCACGCGCTGCTTATTTGCACATCAGATTCTAGAAATAAACTAGCTTCGATGTAATGCGATAATATCACTCCCTCCCCAGAGTGATCGATTGTAGATGATAAGCGAGTATTCCAGTATTTCAAGCAATCAAGATTTCATCTTTAATAAAAAACTGAAAATTAAGCCAAAAGAAAAGCAGGCGCTTATACACAGTACCAGAGTATAAGCACGGCAGATAAAGAAGCGGCTTGGTAAGGATTAAGGGCAACGTCTTGGACTTCTGTCTTTTCTGATAAAATTGTTATTTATTTATAGCCGCAGTGAAACTAGGAAGAAAATCAAGAATTCTTAATGAAAAAAGCTCACGCGAAATTTTCTTCTAAGGGTTACCGCGCTACATCGGATTTATCCGAAGGAAAGATTTACGAGACTGAATGACAAATTGCCGCTTTATTGAACTGTCCTATTCTTCCTCATTCGTTCTCGACATCTTCATCGGTATTTCACCCTATTGAGTACAGACAATGTTAATGGCAACTTTTGTTGTAATTAATATGTTTTGTCTAGGTTTCGAGCCGCTTACGACTTCAACTTTTCAATTCCATAGCATACAGAATATTAAAAACAAGTAATTAAGGGCATTAAAATTTCACATAAGAACTAACGAAGAAATCAATCAGTCTTCACAATCGCTGATCTGCATTTATAGGTACATAACGGCACTTGCAGTTGTACCAAGCGAAATCGCTGCTCACGATGGTCACGGACTGTTTTTTCGTTATCGAAAATAAAAAAAAAAAATAAAAAGAGGGAGAGCTTGTCATTGATGATTTGCTCAAAGTGACAAGCGCCTCTTCATCAAATGTCACGCGCATGTCTCCCCCGTGCTCGTGATTCCTTTTATGGAGGTCTCGCCAATCAATCGCGGTAAACGCTGTATGCAGCGCATGTATACGAATATAACCTGCAGGCACTGTTCAGTTTGTTTCACAATTGAAAAAAAGGCTCGAAAAGTGTGTCGTTTCCGATGACGATGCAGATTATTATACATACATATAAAACGTGTTTGATATACACCTCGTGATGAAACCCGCACGATGTTTCGTCGAAAAAAACAAGATCGTACGCGGTACAATTTAAAAAAATTACATTACGTTTGGACAAAAAAAAAACGGACAAATGAACGTTGACTCTCGGGGTATAAATGTGAAAATATCTTGAAATGTCATTTTTACCTGTCGCAATGCACGCCGAATGCGGCTGCCGCACGTAATAACGAATATATGCGGTATTATATCGAGTATATAGCTATATAGATTACTTTTAATTTCCGCTAGGCCGCACCATGGGCAGCTGAAAAGTTTCTGCCTCTGTTATCTACGTCTGTTGATCGGCACAACCACTAGCTGCACTCGCAGAGAGGACTCAATCTAAACGAAAGCGTCGTTTTTCTCGAGCCGAACAAACTTTTTCTCTCTGCCTCTCTGTCTGCACAATTAAATCCGGAAAATCAACGACACACAAACTTGATACCGCCGCAGCAGCGGGTATACTCGGCAAAACCCAAATGAGATTTTAAATTTGTACGCGCTATTAATTTCATTGTTTATGTCTTTATGTACTTTTCTCTTTTTCTCATTCAATTATAAGTTTATCAGGAATTTTACTTGCTACGTAAAAAAAACACAAGATCGTACGTGCAATATTTCCTAAATAATTATCTTGCCGCCAGCGGTCAACAGAATTGTCAAATATCTTTAATTAGAAAGTTCGTTAATGCAGCTTTTATTTTTACCATGGGAACGCGGTCTATTCATTGTTTCTACAGATTTTAGTCGAGGTCCGACAGTATCATGGCTGATGACATATCGTTCCCGAAGATTTAGAAACCACGTTGGTTGGGAAAAGGTAACAAGAAACCGATTGGTTGCGATGATTTTTTTCTCAATTTGCGGTAAGTCGCGCTGATCAAGCCGATCGATGATTCATTACGTGCAATGTGGCCACACAATGAAGACATTGGCTTGATATTTTTTCGCAATTCAGCAGTGTTATCGTACATACAGCCAAGTAAAATTGGAAGGAAATAAGAGCTAATACTTTGTCGGAACGTCACAGGAGTCTAATGACCAGATATGCCTTGGTGGTACCAATAAGTGGTCCAATCAATGATTCTCGTAGCCATAGCCTATAGATAAATCATAATAAACAGTGTAACGAAAAATCCGAGCTCTCTCTCTCTCACTCTTTCTATACAGCAATCGTTCCCATTAAAATTTTATCTCTCATTCCCTATGGTGGAATTCCATTTCGATTCCGCTCGCTGCGGCAAGCGCAGCAGCGGCAATCAATTATCGAAGCGAAGGCACACATACATACGTATATGGCGCGCATCAGTATCGCTCCGCGGCCAATTCATTCCGCCAAGGTATTTTTAAGCCTTCTTTCTCGTTCTCTCATCGTGTGTATGTGCGCACGAGTGAGGCGAGTATATATACGGCTGCGGACGGAGAAATCTCTTTCCGACCTACCGATAACAACGGACAAACGAATAGCTGCGACTCGGCACGGGTCCGGACACAGAAAGAGTATAATAGGCCGCAGCACCGAGGGACGCCAAAGTAGAAGAAGTAGAAGAAGAAGAAGAAGCAGCAGAGGAAGCCATCCTCCGCCGAGGGAAAAAATACACGCCGAGCGCGCAGAGGATTCCTGCGGTCGGTGATAAGGATATCGTTCGCCATTAGCGCAATCTAATCATCCTCCCTCATTCTTTCGCTCATTTCTATAGTTTCGCCTACGTATATAAATGTACGAATGCATCGAGCCTTTCAGCCAAGGTTGAGCGTATATACACAGAAAGGTATTTCGCGTTTATATATAAAACAACATAACATGCAGCGAGACGTTTGAAAGGAAGAGCATAAGCAGAGGAGTCGAGATGAAAAACAGAGCCGCGCTGCGACGGCGACGCCACTGGCATATGCCTTCAACCGCAAGTATACGTACTATTTTTGGATTGTATATTATCCGCACGTGGAGAAAGATTAGAAATGCTGAATGTTGTTTAATTGACGTTGCCTCGAGGGGCCTATATCGTTTCTCTTTTATAGTACGGGCATTAGTCAAGCTGCAGCTTTTTAGACCGTTTTACTTAATAAGAGGAGGATATGTCAACGAGTGCATATGTCAAGTTGTGTCTGCCATATCCTTGCCACGATGCAGCGCGTCGCTCAACGTTGATTCCGAAACTCTGCACAAAACTTTCTTGCACGCGCGTCTATCGTTGCGGGCATTTCGTTGCATCCATCCAGCGTGTACGTATGTTTCGAGGGTGATATGATCACGCGCCTAGATCGTTCTTTTTTTTCCGAAACGAAAATAGAAGGTTGCGCTCGCCTCAGGACTATCAGCTCCAACCGGTGGAGAGTTGTAAAATAAAGATTCTTGGTGGTCTCGCCGGCAGACGCGTTCGGCCGCGTGCGGTGAGCCAAAAAAAGAAGAGGCGGCCTTTACCTTTCAATGGAGTTGCTGCTGCGGCCAAAACCCAGTCAGTATATTATAATTCATATTATACTGCAGATACGGCACAGAAAGGGCCCGAGCTTATTTATTCAATCTAATAGCGTCAGATGTAGAATACTAACACCGCGTATATAGCTTTAACCCGAACGGTGAGTTCCTTTTAGAAAAGGTTTATAATACACTTACTCATTTAAATGGTTCATTTTTTCTTTTGCGCTCGGTAAAAGTATATCGCGGTGAAAATTGAATGAAATAAGTATTCAGTGGGAGTTATGTGTATGGGTGTCAAAAGGCGATTAATATCGTGACATTTTCAAAATTCAAAAGGCGCTCTCGCGTCGACAGGTGCTCATTGAATAGGAAATGTGCCGAGGCATCATTGGAGGAAAAAGATTGAGCTTCAGAGAAAGAATTATGAGACCACAGAAAAGAGAAATTTATCATGGTCATTTTCTTTTATTTCGTGGGGATGTAAAAGCTCTGAAATAATATTGCAATCTACGAAAAATTGTTGCAAGATAAACATACGCACCCTTTTGAAAAAGTGACTTTGTCTCACGACGGTGACATGTGGTTAGCGCGAACAAACTTGTATCAAACTCGCTTTTATATTGATCATTATCGTTCTTGTGGTGTTAAAAATTGTCAGTACCATCGAATTTCATAGAAATACAAAGCATATGTTTATGAATAGAAATCGATTATCAATGAATTGATCGATTCTTTTTTTTTTTTGTCAACATAAAGTTGTCAAGAGTTTTATGCAGAAAAGATATCATTTCTTCAGCAATGAAATAACTCAACGTATAACATACTTTCAATCTTGACAACTTTACAACATCATTCATGAATGTGTGCTAGGATGTTAGATACATCAAAGCAAGAACATACTCAAAAATCAAAGTAGATGATAATTAAAAAACCAAAGAGAAAACACATTAGAGATACTTTCTTGGCGTTTTGAATAATTCACACATTCATAATGGTACAGATTGAGGACAGATTAAAGAAGAAAAGCTCATTATTTGTTCCAGTCGAGAAGTTTAATCGATGATGCACCTCAAGAGGTGTAGAAAGTCTGACCGACTCTCATCGGTGAAATATTTTGAGCCTGAGAAGTTAAAAATTTCTAAAACACTAGTCTTTGGCAATGTGCTCAAATCACGCATTAAAGTACCCAACGATTTTTATCCAAGATCCGCATACGTATAACATACATTATACGTAAACACGTGTGTATTTTATCAGTAAGGAATCACTGAATAATTACCGTACACCATGCTAATTGCCTTAAACGCTCGAAAAAAACGGCTAATAACACATATCACCGGGCGCGAAATCTCGACAGTCGGAAACAAACGCGACAAATGATATGCTAAATATTCGTGTAATGCGGATCGGTCAAACATGAATTTTGTCACGCAGAAAACAACACGCGCGCAAAAAGATTTCGCGCTCGTATACGTAGGTATAATACAAGCTTAACTTTCAGCGCGCGCGAAAGAAAGCCAACACGCACACGGCGACCACCTCGCGCAGTACTCGGCTACTTATCTGATCGCGAAGATTTACCGCCGATATTTCCGACATTTTAATACGTTTACTACCGATGTTTTGATGACTCTCGGCTTGTGGAGGCCGACTATCTGGCTGGAGCCATGATGCGCAACCGTGAGAATACACACACGCTCACGCACGCGTATAAGAAATGAGACTCGAGCTCGAGCTTTTTAAAAAAGTCTCGCCTATAAATTTTAAATAGGCACGGACACGCACGCGCGCCGCTGTGATAGCTTGCGGCACCGCGACTCGTAATAACACGAAAGTTTTTCTCAACTCGTCTTCACGGCTCTCGAGTGTGCGCGTAAAAAATATTAGAATATTCTGACATATCAATTAATAAAGATGAATAAAATTAACCATTGAAAATTCCTGAAATTAAACGCGTCAACAAAGTAAAAGTATCATAGCCGAGTACTATGTCCTTCGCGAGAAAGATAATAAAAACATTTTTTCAGCTATTCTTTGTGTATATAGTTCCAGCATATATTTCGATAAGTATGTCGCGCACAACTCGAGACACGCGTCAAATCCATAAAAAAAATATAGAGATAAAAAAAATTAATAAATTTTCACTTCGATTGCCAATAAGGAAGTAATTAGGTTCGTAAAAGCATCTGCTCTTACGAAGAGCATTGACAACGTTCATAAGAGGATTTCCTGAACTCCTTGGGCGCGCGCGAGCGTCATAGAAAAAACTCAAGGGTTGACTTGGGCGCAGCTGCATGCACTTGACTATATACGCGCGCAGTAGCGCCACTGGCTATGTTGGGTGTTGTTGAAAAAAAGAAGGAAAAAAAAGATATACTTGCTTTTGCTTTTACTTACTCTGGCACCTATATATATGTAAGACACAGGGGCCAAGCAGCGCGAGCGCCCGCTGCGGCTCGTTTTTCCTGACTCTTACTTCCTCTTGCTGAGAGCCGCAGAGCCGCGAGAGAGTAGGCGGTTTCGAGCCAATATACATCGAGGCGCGTACACAGCAAGGAAATTATACATTCGTCTCACGATGTATCGATGATTGATTCGCTCGAGTTTTTTTTTCGTCACCCTCGAGAGAACGAGGTTAGACCATTACCATAATCTTTTATTAAAATAATAATACACGCATGAGAGCGAGACGCACGGACAAAAAAATTTCTTAGGTTTTAGTGGCTTTTTAGGATGAAAATCACACACAAGTTGATGACACACGAAATATTGACCTGCTTTATATTCTTCGGTGTTAATCTGACCACGACAGGTACATAAATGAGTCGCTCGATATTGTACTCGAATCGATGGGAAAAGACAGTTACGTGAAAACGTATACATTTATAATGGCCGCGAATCATATGCATAGTTTGGTTGGGCGTCAAGTAATCACGATACATCGGCCGAGTCAGCTATCAAAAGCACTCATCATATTCTCTGCAACGGGCATATATGTATGCACCTGGTACTCGATGCATCGCGATGATGATTTTGAAAGCAAAACAAATTAAATTTTTCATACCTCGTGCACCGCTGGCAAGTGTGCAATCTCCTTTTCACGTGCACATATATATAGCTCAGAGAAAGAAGAATCCGCTACAATATGAATGCATGAATTTCTTCAGCAACAACAACAGTCTAGCCATGAACGTGGTGTGTATGTGTGTGTGTGTGTGTGTATTATTCCAAGGAGAGGAGCTCAAGGAGAGGAAAAAAAGCAGCGGCAGGGCGCGTGCATCAAGCGAGAGCGATCTTTCCTCCCGCGTGAATCAACGTTTAGAGTCTGTGAAAAATCGTGAGTTGCAATAGAGAGGAGAGAGAGAGAGAGAGAGAATCGCCGGAGGGTTTTTAGAGTCGCGCGCGCGCACGCGACCTGAGAACATATTGTACTGGACCATGGCCAGATTGACCAGGTTTGCGACTCTCTCTCTCTCTCTTTTGCTCTCAGTATATAGAGGCCTGCTGCACGAGCTGCACAATGGCTATATGCACATAGCCTCTCTCTCTTTCTCTCTCTTCCTCTCTCGGAAAGCAGAGAAGAAGACCGAGAGAAAATCTCGTGGAAACAAGGCGGAAAGACAAAGAGATGGGATAGCTCTCTATCTATGTAACCCCCTCTAGGCACTAGAGGAAGCTGCAGCAGCAGCAAGTAGAAGAAGAAATCGCGCCTGGACTGGCTTAACACAGCACACACCGAAGGATAAATATTAGATTCGCAACCTTACTCTTACTTTTTTCTTCGAGCTCGTGCTTCCTCAGCTTCTTGTGCATCTACATGTGAACTCGCTTACTTTTCTCAGTCTGTCTTTTTCTCTCTCTCTCTCTCGATATGTGCACGCCGGACGCGCGCGAGACACATATAGATATAGATACGTATTACCCATCTCTCGTCGGTGAAATATTCAAGCTATTTTTTTCTTTCTCTTTTTTTTTTATTCTTGCTTCCTCGCTCTCTACAACATGACCAGTGGCTTTCTCGCAAGTTTGCGTTTGCGAAATCCCTCGCACAGCTGCATCATCATGCGCTCGAATAATATTCTCATCGTGCATGGTCAGTGCTATACACACGTACATGCGGACGCACACACACACTCTTACACATGCCCACATATGCGCGCATTTGATATCATGCCCTTGTAAGCATCAACTGCAGCGAATACGGTGTACAGAGCGCGCATTGCATTGCATTGCATTGGGATAGATCGTTTGTATTCTAAAGCAGCATTTATGCATATGCCGCACATGCATGTGTGTACGGCCAGAGAGGGAGAGAGGAAGCGGTGGCTGTACACGGAGGGCCACCGGCATGGTGGACGTCTCTCGAGCGCGCAACTAGCGACTCACTGACATGCCTGCATGGTGCAAAGAGTATGTACCTCTTTCCTCCTCCTATATACATTCATATACCTCCTCCCTCGGTGCGCATTTCACTCACATACACACATACACGCATACAGTGCAATCGCAGCGGGCGAGTGGCGCCGAGGAAACGAGAAACATCGAGTTGCTGCACATTCGTGCGCGCGTGCCTCCGACCACTGCTGCTGCTGCTACTCCTCCTCTTTTCATTGCTCTTTTTTAACGCGGGTTTAATCTTGCCTCTCGTCTTTTTGTCCATCGAGAGACGATGATTAGCTTATAAACACAAACGCACGTACACGCAGTGAAAGAAACGAGAGAAATATCATCGCGGCTCGATTGATTATACCGCACCGACGAGGCTTGTAGTACATCGCGAGCTGCAACGAGGCAGGATCGCCCACCGCCATAAATGATCGCACACGGCTGCAGTCTAACGCAGACGTCGATAGCAATTTTTCTAATGGAAAAAGTCCACTCCGATACAGCTGCAGTGTACAGATGCAACGTGTAAGTTCTTTCCCAAAGTCATCGATCCTGCAGGAGGTGAAACTTTGCTCTATTAGAATTGATGATGCGGCGCATACATACTAAGCTCCAGAGGTAGTTCATTAATCGGGCATGATTCTTTGATTCTGACCGGGAGTTCGTCTTCGCGTGCGCCCGGTGTAATAACAACAAAGCAAGGCAGCTCGTATACGATGTATATGTGCAATAATTTGTGTGCTCAGTACCTTCTGTGTTTTTTTTTCTTTCATCAGCTGCAGCTACCTCATTTTGTACAAAGCTGAAAAATTTAAGGAGCGCTGCAGGAGGCATTATAAATAGATTTTTACAAACCCATCCGGAGCTGTCCAGATAGATCGAACTCGATATAAATTAGATTTCGCCGGTCTAATGATGCAACGTTAACGTGTATCGATATTAGCAAAGTTTAATAACACTTAATGGGTCGTAAAAAGAGATTTTCTCTCGGTCGAACGTATTTCTGTATACCTGTTATACGTATATCGTATGTGTTAACGTCCATTAGCTCGGTAAGTAATATTTGGAATTATTTTTTTCATTAGAGCATGGACGAGAGATAGAGCGCGTTGATACTGCACACATATTATTGCAACTCGACGGATATATCAATTAAAGCGAAGAATGTCCAAGCCCATTATATTTATCGATGTTCCTATGTGCACACATTTCTTTATCCATCCTATTACCCGTATAACTGATACGTGCATGCATAAAACTATGTTGACGAGTAAATTCTCCACTCGTGAGCCACCAGAATAGTGATATTCGATACATCGAATAACTTTGCATATCCTCGATAATATTCCCGAATAGCTCGTGCGCGACAGTCTATATCGCCTTTCAAGAATTTCGCTGATACGATATTATTTTTGATGCTACACTAGACGCGATTCGTGTGCGCGACAATATTATAGCTCGTCGCGTATAATTAACTTACATGGCAGCGCGAGTTAGAGAATACCTATATGATAAAATTATGGCAATATAGGCAGTGCAGTAGCGGTGTTATACCGCCTGGTACAGGTCTGTGAGCACGGCTCCACACACACGTATGCGCTCTCGAGCTTGGCCATTTTTTAATAATTAATTAGATCAGCGCATTACGAGCTACTTGGCAAAAGAATTTGCATAGCGCGTTGTCGCGATGTTTACGTTACGAGCTCGCGAGCTTCACTTTTTATAAATAATAAATGCCAGCCGTTTCGCAAATGCGCCAAGCGCTCGCGATCGTGTGTTTATATATATAATATGACTCGTAACTGCGTTCTGCATTATAACGAATGCAAAATGAGAATTGTTTGACATTACAAAGTTGCGAAAAACTTGCATATTGTTATACATCCGCGCTCGTGGTGTAAAGTTACAGCCATTTCTGAAAATTTTTGGAAAAAGTTCAATGGTCCGCGTGTGCCGCGCTTAAATTATATGCACGTAGAAAGAAAGAGAGAGACGGATAGAGAGCTCCGTTTCGTTAATGAATCATTCAAAACGTCGACACACTATATATATTCTCTTTCCTCTATGCAGAAAGACGTCGAGAAACTTTAGACTCGTGTGCATGTGTATACGCGACGTACGTACGATTCGTGTGCTCGACTGCGGCTGTGTACCGAAAGCAGCTCCAAAAAGAGGAGTATTATTTTCTCAAGGTAAGCTATAGAGAACAACACAATGGTCGATCGAATGCAGGACAGTATTACGCGCAAATACACAACTGCTGCCTGCCAAGGCCATTATTTACCAATTCGCTATTATCTAATAAAATTTCCATCCAGCCTGCCGTGCGTGCGAGCAGACACATAATATTTATATACGTTTGTGCTTTGGCCTGCACATACGCATTATACGCGTATGTACGTAGGTCTATATACTCGAAAATCGCCGTGAAATTTCTCAACGCACGTCATCGTCGTCGTCCCTTATACTTTAAAAAACACACTAGAAGCAGCTTTCGCAGCAGCAGCAGCAGCAGCAGCAGCAAAGGGACACAGCGGCTGCAGAGAGCCGCTCAGCTACTGCGACTATGGTGTGTATGATAATATATAGGTATATATGCGCTGCAAATGTGCCGTACAGAGGTAGGTATATAGCGAGGAAGCAAGAGTCGAGAGATCTCCCCTTCTCTCTCTTTCAGTGGCATGCACATACCACTAGAAACCACGACTCTGCACAGCTCGATGTGTGTATGTGTGTATATGCCGAGCGTCTGTCTGGCTCGCGCGCGCACGTTGCCATGTACAGACCCGAGAGAGAGAGAGAGACGTAGAGCTGAGAGCAAAAAGGATAGACGACGCGCTCCGAAGCGCATACATATAGCTTTATACGTACACGGCTGGCATACACACACACATACACACAGATATTCGCACGAGCGGCAGAGAGAAACGGCGACAGTGTACAGTAGTGGTAGTAGTAGTAGTAGTAGTAGATATGGTAGTAGTGGTGGTCCGTGTGCTGGTGGAGGTGGTGGCGGTACTGCGGCGCCGGCGGCAGCGGGTTTTCAAGCCACGCGCGTTTCGGAGCGCAAGTATAAATCGTACTTTCAGTCTCCCTTTGGACGTCGACGCGCGCGCAAACCTATACGTGTGCTCCGATGCTGCCGCGTCTTTATCGTAAAACAACACACTCACACAGATCGAGAAGAGAGCGTCAGTCGTCTCGTCTAATATATATCTTCTGTGTATAAAATACGAGACGTTATCGTAATTCTTTCAGACCTATCACTTCATATTAATTGTTGATTTTTTATCGCTCGCGAGTTGGATCAAAGCTATCGGCCTATATAGTGTTGTTTTCGTTGTGTGTTTGTGACCGTGCGTGTGTGTCTTATATGTGTTGTTGTTTTCTGGTGCACAATCGTGAGAAAAGGAGTTTGAAGTGAAGTCAAACGATCCTCTTACAGTCGCCGTGTAGTAGTCGTCGTCTCGCACAATAGAGAACGCAGAGAGCGCATTACGTATATATTTATCAGACGCACAGTACGCTGCGTGCATACATAGACGATTTATGAGTCTCGTGTCGTCGATGGATTACAGCACGTAACGAGAGAGAGAAGGGCTGTTATTCGCGCGATTATCTCCTCTGTGTCTCGGACCGAGTATTATATCGAACGCATTTCAAGTGATCATTAGAGCACACACATACGTACTTGCATTCGTAGAGAACGAGACAGCGAGACAGAGACCGAGATAGAGAGCAACGGATGCTGCACATTGCACTCTACCGTAGTAGTACTCTGCTTTGGCCCGAAGGAAGTGACGACGGATATTGTGCGAATTAACGCGAGTGTTATACGAATGTAATATATTGTTCGCAATATTAGTCAGTGAATTACGCCAGTGCACTGCGAGAGCTTTATATATAGATCTCAAATCTCAAGTGACGCTGCTCATTGCGCCGCTTAATCCTCGCACGGCTATTCTTCATCGGTGAGTTGATATTTTTATCCCCCTGAATTGCGATGCGCACTTGCGGATATAATTCAAGGCGCAAAAAATAAAAAGTCGCGACGTCTCTTATAAGCTGACCAATTGCACGAAAGTGTGGGATGGATTGTTGTCGCCTCGCCGCACGTTTCATAGTATTTTATATATGCGTGGGTGGCTCTCTCTTTCTGTTGCAGGCGCACGCCTGCATACACGTACGCGGCAGTTTTGCAAAAAGGCGATAATGTACAGTCGCGAGCGGCGGCGTCGGCTGTCAGTGCTGCAGACGGACGGAAAACAGAAACGCGCGCGGTTTGTTTTGGACGCGGAGAGCTGTGTAGTTCGTGCGTGCTCGCGTGCGCCTTTCCAGAGATATATATACCGTGAAAGTTGACTGCCGTTTGCTGCTGCAGCGTATTATGTGACTTTAATGTATTGTACAACGTTGCGCACACATACTCTATATAGCTGCATGCGTGCTTATAAACGCATACGCGCTCCGTCTAAAATAGAATAATGGGAATTGCTGATGAATGTAATACGTTTATGTCACTTTATATATCGTGTGCAAAACTAGCTCTCTTTCTCTCTCTCTCTCCTCGTCTTAATAGGACCACTATTCAAAACTAGCACCCGTATTTTTGTTTTCTGTTTTTTTTTTGTCGTGCGACACCGAGTATAAGTGACGACGACGATTCGCTCTTCTATAAACTTTTCGCAACGCTACGAGTTGCTTATTGAAGTGGCAGAGCGAGAGTATCCCTCGCAACGGACTGCAGTGTGCAAATGTGTCTGTGCGCGCGCGCGCGGAAAAACAGCTGATAAATTCTCGCTGACTGACAGATTGCACTGCCGTTTCTACTGCTACTGCTGCAGTTACAGTCGCGACGCCGAAATGCTTTTTACTCCGGAAAAATTCGATAACGCGCTTGGAGTATGATTATGGCGCATAAACATAGTTGGCCATTTTTTCTTTTTATCGCTTGGTATAATGCGTACGAAACCGATAAAATAATGATTCGACGTTATTGTGTCAAGGAATCGGATCAATAACAGGCGGTACATATACGCGCTATCGATGCTGACTAACACGCAATTTAATCGCCTTATTATCTCGGAGCTCTCTGCGAATTTCCAATATACGCGAGAGATGCATAATTAAATTTTGTAGGCCTTTTTTATGATGCTCGATCGTCTCTCGAAGCTACCACGAGAACTCTCGGGACCTCCTTATCGGTGCAAACACGAAAACAAGCGTCAACACATAAAATCCTATATCTAATTCATTCATCGAACGAACTTGTAATTCATAAATTTCGGCGTTCTGCGAATAAAGTCCGCGCCTATATTATGCGCCTACATGTGGTCCGGCCGGTTGCTTCGTTATACATATTCGCGATATACATATATAGTAGCTGCGCACACCAAAGTGTTCTGTTGTTCCGTACTGCAGCAGTCACTAAACTAATAAACTTTTTATACGCTTTTCGCCCCGCGTGTATGCGCAAAAGTGACAGTGATGACCGTCGTATCCATACACACATATATTGGCCTTACACGTATCACTCACACACGCGCTTTTTTATGGAGAAGCAAAGTCTAGTTCGTACTCGACACTGTCGAAATAAAAGCTCACTTCATGAATAATGCTGGGCCACAGATCACGCATAAATAAATTTTTTGTCACTCTTTCCTCTCTACATGTCGTTTTTTTCTTTCGCTTTCACAGCGGGGTATCTGCTATCAATTAGCCATTCTCCTCATCCTGCGCAGACACACAAATACACTTATACTCAGACGCGCATAATGAACTGAACTTTTTTTCATTCCATATGCTCGTGGCATGTTTGAAAATCCGCCAAGCGCGTGCATTACTCGAGGCATTTGTGAATTCCTCGATTTTACATCGCGTAGAAAAGTGAAGTACGAAAAAAAAAGAAAATTATGCGCGTATGCTCGAACTAAACATTCGCGGTCGTGCTTCGGATCAAAGAGTGGTAAGAGAGAGAAAGAGGGAATGAGGATATATACATTTTTTGGTTTATACAAACTGCATGTATATATAACTGCCGTGACCGAGAGAGCTCGAGTTTGTCGCAATTTTTTCCTTCATTTTTTATTTATTTTTCGCTTTCCGTGCAGACTGTAAACCTCTAAACGTATATAAATTACGGTAGAGTGAGAGAGAGAGAGTTCCAGAGGGAGAGAGATACGACGACGATGCGGAATTCGCCACGGCCGATCCTTCCTATATACATTTGCGAGAGACGCTCTTCGCTTCTTCTTCTTCTTCTCCGTTTTTTTTCTTCAAGCAATGCGTTATTTTCGCTTTCGCGCTCTGTTCTTTTCCTCCTCTTGCCGCCTTTAATGAGAGCAAAGTATAGCGGCTATATAATACCGCACGCACGACAGCGACTGCGTTTATCCACAATATAGCGTGCAAAAAATCAACGCACTATATGCTGCAGCGTCAAGCGAGCGCGAATCATCAAAGTCCGCAAGAACGAGCCGAGAAGGAAGGGCAGAAAAACGTTCCCCGACCGGAAAGGAATTACGTCAGAAAAAGGCAGTGTTTCAACATTATATTATACATGTACAACGGGTAGGCATTAGTGCAACGTCCGGTCGTCCCCGCGACGACGTAATAATATTTGACTGGCGCTCATGGTCCGGCGTCGACGAGTCGCTTACACTGCTACTGCTCAAGCTCGTGCTTTCTCTCTCACATACATAATACGAGGCTCGCGTATTATACACAGAGTTAAGCTAGCGCGCACACACCGTACAAGAACATGTGTCACCCACTTGCCGTTCTCGCGATTCGATTCTCTTCCTTTTTTTTCCTTTCTTTCGCTTCCTAAACTACGACTTTTTTTGTCACGTACGGAAGGGTTCGCGTGAATTTCTCGCAAGTCGAAAAATTGGCTTCCGCTTACAGTGCGTACCGGTGCGAGACGAAGACATTTTTGATGTAACGATCTTCGTGTGCAAGCGTATTATGCTATATGCATCGACGTCCAAACAATTTTCTTCTCACCTAAAGGACGCTCGCGCGCGCGCGCACACACGCGCGTGAGTGATTTAACGATCAGCTTGCCATCGACTGCAGCCTGCGTGCGCCGTAATATATAGCAAAGTATACATGTATAACTTCGCCGTACGTACTGTGTGCCATACGTGTGTGTGCACTCACTCGAGCTCGCTCTTTTTCTTTCTCTCTGCGTGAGAACTTTATTCTACCTGTTACAATACAAGGGCTTATCCCCTCTGGGCTACCTTATTCCTTTTCTTTCCTTTTTCTTTTTTTTTTCGACAACGCCATCATCATCATCATCATCAGCGAGCACGGCCATAAATGTACACGCAGTGTGCCTCGGTGCACAATGCCAGCGTGTGTTGATACTCGAAAAATGAGCGGTGCGTGAAAAATCGGATTCAGTAATCGCTTTACGTTTCGTTAAAGAGAGAGAGAGAGAGAGAGCAAGAGAAAGAGAGAAGCTCGTAATACACGAATTGCTTACTTATACGAACACTTAAAGGGGGTGCACATTCACAGATGCTTTAATGACCGGATAGAAGCCCGTATAATCGTAGGTGCAGTGCGCGCGCGCTAAGTCCCTCTCATATATACGAGCTTTTGAGAGGTAAAGCAAGCGTTAAAAGGAGATATTCGATCGACGGAGCACAAGATTTAAAAAACGTCCAAGTAGTAGGTATATATATATGTGTGTTTGCGCGCCGCATTCGTTGTGGGAGGTAGCGGCAGCAGCGAGAGCTGAGTCGGCAATTTCATCCCATCAAGGGATAAACATAGAATTTCAAGTGTATCTCCCGTAAGAAACGTGCGCGGAATAATACCGTCCAACATTTTTAAATTGTCTTACTAGTTCGCCGTCGTCGCCGTGCAGTTAATGACGCAATTATCATTCGGAGCGTTCGAGATAGCTACGTAGCTTGTCATTTTCCGGGGTCAAAAAGCGAAGGCCCTGACCCGCTCGCTCGATCGTGGATAAGAGCTGTTTTTCGCTTATGTATCATACGCTCGTTTTCTTTTTCGTCGCGCCGCTTTATGCGCTTCGCGACGCACCGAGACTTTTCATCTTGCATACACGCGATAAGCGAGTGCATAAGAATAAATCGTTGCAAAATTGCAGCGACGTCGCTGCAGCACGCTATCTATGGTCTTGAGGATTTTTTTGTCTTCTCGCGCACTAGTGGCATGATTCAAGCGCGCGATAAATAAAATTCCTAGAGTCACGCAATATCATTACTTTGTCTCGACTTGAAAAAATCACGACATAGATTTCGTATAATTTGAGTCATGTCATTAATTAATATCCTTTCACACGCTTGTCAATCAACATTTTCCGAAAAGACCTTTTACGCCGAAAGTATATAATTCAAGCGAACTCGTCGTGCGTCAATCGTTATATGCATTTTTTGAGATCGGTTCAATCCTCTTTCATGTATACTCTCGGTTCTCTCGCATGGAAAAGCCTATAGTCACGTAGTATATGTGTGTGTGCGTACCAGCTGTCGCCAAAAAATTCAAACTGAACATGATAAAACAGCAAGTCGAGCAACCATATGCTACGGCTTGTACGTAAAAACGCATTTCGCATATATTCGCCGTTCTTTTTCTAATTCTCCGGGACATTTTGATAGCCTGGAAAATTCGACGATTGCAACGGTCTCGTATAATCCGATGCATAAAGTTTTGCGTAGCGAGACTCGTTAGAATATTTTTGCACGCAGTCGAAACATATGCACAGAAATATGCGCGCGCGCGCGTATCTTTGTCTTATTAATAAACCTCCTCTGGTTCGCGACGTGTGGGGGGTGACGAGAAATTTTGCGCAGCTCGTAAAATATAATTGCCATACTGCTATATACGACGCTAGTGTGAAAATGACTGCAGCGGCAGCGTTATGTACGCCGCAGATCAAACAGCTGTACACCATTACAAAATTAGACCCCAAGGAAACAAGAGCGATATAATAATTTCGTGTTTTGTTTGTGGGTATTATTTCTGAGAGATAGGGTATATTATATAGAGATAAAATCGGCCTCGTAATACACGCGAACTGCTAGCGTACTTTCAACCTGCGCGTCGCAAAATTATAATGTAATAGAACCACGTTAAATCAAAGATTTTGAATGTAGGCCTGCTTATAAAATCAACACTCGTTGAATCAAGTCTCCGTCTTTTGAACGCGACTACAGGAGAGATGGAGGATACACGTTGCGATTATGAACTCTCGAGTAGGTTACCAGGGAGAAAGGTGTCTCGTCGCGTCGTGATCAGCATAATACGCGTGGATTACACACACAAACACGCGGGATTCGTATGGCCGAACGTATAGGCTCGCATACACATTATATTATTAACACTTGACACAACATTTCGGGATCCTCATAAATTGTGCGCGATTATAATATATACAGTTTTTCGAACGTCTGCCTCGCTCTCCCACACCCGCTGAGTATTATAGCTACGATCGACCGATCGAGCCGGTGCTGTTGCTGACCCTTCAGCTTTATATATGTACAACGCGAACAAAACTGTACACTTTTGGGTTCATTTCGTTGCGGGGAAAAAGAAAGAGAGAGAGAGAGAGAGAGACGCATCGTGGGATACTTATAAGTATCGACTCCTCCTCCAACTAAGTATATAAGTGACTGCAGAGGTCGATCTTTTTCGGGAAAAATGAGAAAAAAAGAATCGTATTATTGTATCGAGCACAGGGGATCACTGCCGAGTGTCGCATTGAGCAACAACGGCGTCGAGACGCATGTGCGGACACTTTTAATACGTACGTACGCAATATCGAGCTCGCGCGCCGATCATCGAGCGATATATTCATTGAACGAAGCTGCTAGCTGCTAGCTGCTGCACCCGCGTGTGTGCGTATATATTTCATTCATGCTGTATTGGAAAAACTTCCCCCTAGGCTACCTATACGCCACATACAGGCGCTCGCGCTCGACATACACACCGTTTTTGCAAGGCAGCGCCTGGCACAGCTTCTTTTGTGGGGGTATATTTTTCATTCAATGAATTATACATCTGCTTATACGCACACGCGTGCGAGTTCGCTTCACATGCGTATACGCCAGTGCAGAGATGAAGTGTAGATGTATTATTTAGACGGGGACAAGCGCTATATATAACGCGAGAGACGCAGAAATTCCCACTCTTGCATATATATAACATTGCTCAAGTTAATAGGAGTTTGGAAATTTTGATCAAACAATGGTGCTCTGCGGTCTGAACTTGATAATTCTTTGCGTGCGGCGCGGCGCGAACGCGGGAGAGAGCTATATCTATGTGCCGTGCTGACGCCGAGAGGGCGAAGAACCTTGACTGCGTTGCTTATTATACGTTCATGGACACACGACAGCAGCGATGTGTACCGGTGCGAAAGTTCATGGCACTACCCTACGAGCGCGCGCCAACGTATATACGACGAGAGGAGCGTAACGAGGAAAGAGCAGCAACAGCAGCAAACTCTGACTCGTCAGCCGGTTACATTAAAGTAACCCCTTTATTGCGGATTCCGAATGGAATTTATCGCCTGCGACTGCTGCGCTGATGAGTTTTTAGGAGGATTGACGCGAGATTTTAATTAGTTTCAAGGTTTTTTTTTTGTTGTATATTTTTTTATTTTCTATGACACGTCTAAGATTCGTGGAAATTTTAACAAATCAGAAACGCTCTTATCTTGCAACTCGTTCGAAACAAGCGTCGTCGCGTCTATTACCGGCAAATAAATTGCGCGTTTAGCAGCAATTGATAATCCATTAATGCTTTTTGTCCGCACCTAATGATGCGTTGATGAGGCCGCGCTAACACGTGTGCGCTGTTTTGCTTGCGTCCGAGCGAACCAGATCATTAATCGACGTTTTCTAGCTCGGTGTAAAATGTTTATTCGAGCGCCAATTAATCATAGCGCACGCGTAAGACTAGTATTTATATTGAGCTCGGGCATGAATATTCATCCACGAGGCGCGCGCGCGCGCACGGGCAAACGCCGCGTTTCAAGTTTCTTATATATTCCATAATAGTTTCCAATAAAACAGGCGCATAGCACTCATTTGTCTATAATATACAAGATCGCGAAGTGAGTTTTGAAACGTCTTTAGTAGGAGAGCATATAAAATCGCGCTTGGACCAAGGTTAAAAATGTTAAATCACTCCGCTGTGCAGGTAGCTCGAGAAGTACCTCATCGTCGTTTTCATACATTATAATACTTTTACATTCAAATGGATTTTTTTGGTACGTCGCGGGCCGATATATAGGCTTTAAGTGTATGTACTTCGACGACGTGAAAATATCTTTAGTGCCCTCTTTTTAGCTCAGCTGCTTGCTTCTGCTGCTGGGATAGAATAATATTTGGTTAGCTTTTTTCAGCGACGACGACGACGAGACGACGCTTCTTCTCTTGTTCTTGTGTTTGAACGCTCGGTGCACGCGGGCCCTCGTCGTCGCGCAGCGGCAGCCTACTTACGAGCGAGCTTCTTCTTTTTCCTTCTTTTTCTTCTTTTTGTCCACTGCTTCTTCTTGCCATCCTCTCTTCTTCTTGCACAAGTTGCATGTGCACTTACATACACATATATGTACTTGTACATTCAACCGTGTGACGCAAGGCAAATAAAAGTCTATTTGAAAAACAAATGTCGCGCGCTGCAGCTCTATAATGCAATGCTGCCGATATCCGCCGTCTCTGCGATCAACTGATTTTCTCAAAGTTTTTTCGTTGACTCGCTCCTTTCGACTGACTTTTTCCGCCTCGATATTTACGTATACCGTACCGTACGTACACATAACACGTCGGCGGCGGCGCTGAATCCCCGCGCGTGTTTATGCTACTTGTCTTCGCGAGACGCTTAATACGTGTTTGGTTACATTGTGTATATACACTCGCTCTTTGCCACTGCTAATGGTTTATTTTAATGAGCCGCGCGTGTTTTGATAACGCGACGCGTATGAACGAAGAGTTAATTTGTATCGTTTATCTTTCGTATAAACGGCGTAACAAGTGCAGCGACCTTTTGTACCAACAGTTTTTTCATTCATCACCCCAACTCGATTCGCTCGAGAGCAAAAAGAAATTACGAATGCGCGGCGTATCCCTGACAATGCCTCGTCGTGGAGCAGCTATTTTTCTTCGCATTGGCCGAGTTTTCTAAATAGCATTATATAGACGAAGGAAGCCCGTGAAGTTTCATAAAAACGAAAAAGTTTCGTCCTTAAAGCATCGTTTGAAACTTTTCATTATCTCACAAGGCACCACTACCAACGCGAGTCAACTTAATTATATTAAGCGTTCGAGTGTGAATATATGGTAAATAAGGCGCTCTCTCAGTCTGATTTATGTGACGCTTATTACGGGCTTGCGAAATGACGGCCAAGAGCACAAGAAGTGCCGACGTATATGTGCATACGCATATGCGCGTTTTTACTCTGCGCATCTATTTCTGAGAAAATTTTGAAAAATGTGCGCTTTAACCCGCTTTCGTTTATCTCATTTTGGAGATTTACCTATATAGCACTCTTACGCCAGAGAAACGAAATATTTTTTTTACACTTTGCGCCGCGGGTCAAAAGGTATTCCGAGCGGCTTTACACCATAAATTAAGTAAAAATTTCCAGAGCTCATCTCGTATATATGAAAAGGCGACTCTGTACTTAACAAAAATAAAATTTCTCGTTGAATTTACCTCGACCAACCTCGAGCTTCGAGCTCTGTGTTATTATGCGGAAAGATCCCCTCGCTGTTATTATAGAACTTAACTTCTAAGTAGCGCTGGCGTCTCTCGTCAATTCGTACATAAACGGGGGAAAAAAGGCAAAAAAACAACAAACAAAATGAGCCTGGTTTATTAAAAAAAAAATCCATATTTTCACCGCACACGATTATAGTTAAAAATGTAATGCGAAACGAAATGCATTACATCGGCAAACTTACAAATGCACGAGAAGAAAAAGAGAAAAGGTTGAGACTTTCAATGTCAGGTTAAGCTCTGCGGCGACACAGAAAACCGCACTCACGAATTACACGATGTATACTGCATACGTACCTCGCAGCAACTGCAGCAGCAACATACGGCTTGAAATTACAAAACGAAAATTTACCCGAGGGAATTTTCATCGGCAATTATCGCTTTCGCGAAAAAAAAATTTCAGAGCCCGAAGAAGAAGCTTATGAGCGCTCGCGCAAGGGTCCCGTAAAACTCTTAACCTACAATTTGCACTCTCTGTTCTCTCTCGCGCTCGAAAAAAACTCATAAAGTCGTTCTCGTGAAGCGAGAGGGAGAGAGAGAGCCCCTTGCACAACATCGAATCCGTATAACATTATTGAACTGGCAATAATTTCAGTATATGCTTTATTTGTTTCAGAGAGGCCAAAGTCGTCGTCGTCAGTGATCGCTCAAGGAGCAATACAATAATTGCTCGGGATCGCTAGACCACATGCATCTTTTAAATTAGCATCCAAAGACGGCGTATTGGTGAAAGAAGGAATGAAAGAAAGCAAGGAGCAATCGAAATGAGGCCGAGTTCGTGCTGCTGGTTGTTTATCGTCCTCTGTCTTGCATTGGTAGCACTACCCTCTTCCATCATCAGACCGGTACATTCGTTACCGACTGGATCTGACGAAGGTGAGTCATTGCTGCTGTGTACATACAGTCAGCCCGCGAGCTCGCCGTGATACCTACCTACTGGTTTCTCTTTGCATGAACAAAAAAAAAGTATGAAAAATGAAGAGAAAGAAGCTATCGATGGGATATTGAATATCGATTCACCGCGAGGGGTTTCCAGGCCGAGAGCTCCTCACGAGATATGCACACATGCGCGCGCGCGAGAATTAAAAAATCCCTAATGCATGTGATTTTCATTTCGTTTTATTTGCATGCGCAGAGCAAAAAATAAAAGACGAGGCAAAGCGGCCTGCTGCGGATGCCTATAAGGTATGTGCGGGCCCGCGCCGCGACTTTAAATGCGGGACGAATTCACGAAGGATTGATGAAAGAGGAGAGAAAAAATCTTTCAAGTATATAATATTGCTGTGCGCGCAGCGAGCCATTCTTTCTTTCCCAAGAGAGCGAGCGAGAAAGAGAGAGAGCAAGAAAAGGGGAGCAGCTTTGACAAATACGTCTGACTTTGGGACTGTGTGTCTCTCTCTCTCTCTCTCTCTCTCTCATTCTTACAAATATGATGTGGGTGTATATAATATAAGTTGTACACACGACTGTTAAAGGAGGGCTTACACAATGCCGTGTTGACAATTTATGCTCTTATACACAATACGCTTGCTTTTCTGGAAAACAAGCCTCGAGCCGATATTCTGCGGGTAGATTGATATGAAGTAATACGTCGCGCGGTTAAGAGATACTCGGCTATTTTTCTAGCGTTGTCGTTGAAAAATTGAAATCGCTTAAATGTATGCATCGGCGCGCTTGCATCATCAGTGTGTAAACGAGTGCACGATAATCAATTGACTCGAGCTATTTGCCGGTAATGCGCCGTGTACCTTTTTACAGACGACAGATAATGACGAACGTTCGCTTTAATAAAGTAAATGCAAAGACGATCTTAAAGGTTCTTTTCGACGAGGAATAAACCTGCGCTTGTCTCTAGCTGCTCTTCCTCGGCTCCTCTCTCTCTTAAAGCGCTAAAAGGATAGATTTTTGTTGCCGGTATAGCTACTCGAGGATTAGGCTTACGAAGAAGCGTTGAAAGGCAGCAATTTAACGGGATCTCGCGCGCGCGCTATATCCTGCATAGTATATTCGCTTTGATTGCAGCGACGACTACTCGCAAATGAATACAACGGCGGCTAAGGTACTTTCGCAGTTGACTTATTATTCAAATTAAAAGTGCGTATAAGATTTTTTTGACATTCGTTCTACAACATTCGATACGCGCGCCTCCGTATAATGAAGAAAAATTAATCGTTTCGCAGTGGATGAAAATTACGACTCGTCATTTTATGTACACATGCATGCATGCATCGGCGATGAAATTGGAATTTTTTTCGCGCACAGAAGCGCCAAGAACTTACAAGTCATTCGGCGTGATTGCATCGTGATGCAGTATATATCGATTCGAATAAAATTATCTATCGGCCGAATCAATAAAACGACGAATGAAAAATTCAAAGTCGAGCGATTTCGAAGTAGTGCAGATCACTCACAGCTCGAGTTGAATATTGTAATAACTCGTTCGAGCTAAAACAATCAGAAAATTGGAAGAATATTTATGACGAGATCTCGGGCTGCTGCTATAAAATAATTGTATTAGCATTTTAAAACCATTAATTCCTTGCAAGCAGCGAAGGCAGAAGCAAAGCAAAATATCCATCACTTCGAATTCGTCTTATGTTAATGCAACAACGATCGACGCGAATACAAATAAAAAAAAATGAAAAATTACAAACTGCTCTGTGCTGCTGCTTCAACCTGCCAAAAGAATAACAAAATCGACCAGTCAAGCGCGTAACCAAATCCTCTTATTCCGCTTTTTTCATTTTTCCTTGTACGCGTCGTACTTTGGAGCGAGCGGCGACTACTACGGGTAAAAACACTAAAGCATCATAAGAATTATTCCATAATCTTCTCGTGCCTAGCAGCAGCAGCAGGAACAACAAAGTGTCTTTCGTTTTTGTGGCTGTAACTTTATACTTAAGCGAGTTCAGCGGGATTCTTTTTTTTGTAATTTAAAGATACACGTAGTCGCTCGCGGGCATAAAAAAAAAGACGAAACAATTCGGTGTCAATTTCGTTTGCGCTCGCGCGCGTGGACAGTTGTCGAGACCGCAGCGACCGCAACGCACACGCAAAAATGCATGCATGGGTCATGGCTCGCCGCTGCTGCTCGAGCCTATATCTGTTCATTTCGATCATCTCTAGTTAGCATTCCACTCGATAATTTTGCCTTGCAAAATAGAAAAATAAATTCCGTCGTATAGGCACTCGGACTCCATATGTGTATAATGAAACGGAATGAAAAGGGAGCACGATCTCGCGCGCGCGCGGGAGCAAAAAGAGTCTGCGGTCTGTATTATTGCATAGATCGCTTTTCGTTATCGCTCTCGATTCGATCGACATATCGCTTATTATAACTGCTCGATATGCAGTTCGCTCTCTATATTGCTTGGCGGCGGCGCTGAAATGTGCCGCTGTTGGTTGTGTGTATGTGTGTGGTCGATGCCTGGCCGAATAAAAAAAACAGCAGCAGTACTGTAATAGAGGTCGGAGTTGACGGGCTTATACAATGTTGGTATTCATGACGTATTGCGTAATTTTCTCTCTTGTCTCTCCTCCGTCCGATTCGTATCAATTTCAACGAGCTGCTGCTGCTGCTACTGCTACTGCAACTGCAAGCGCTCTGATGATAATACATCATCGATCTTCTGCGTGGCAGTCATTGACTGGAGCTTCGAGAAAACAATGGCTATTTTTCCTTTCTTTATGAGAGCGCCGGTATGAAGGAGACTTCAGGTGCAGCTCTTGAAAGACTCTCAGCGTTTATAACGATAATGACTTTATTGTCGCCCTGGCCGTGCGCTCGGTATAAACTATAAAATCAACCTCCATCACGTTTTTATTTCAACCATGTATGAGTATGCGAGCTTGAGCATCGAGCAGCAGCAGCAGCCGCTTACCTCTTGGCATTTTATGGAGCTTTTTCACGTGTCGCGCCGACATTTTTTTGTCCTCGAGCATATACCGACTGCTTCCGAAAAGTACCATTTTATGTTAGTTTTCCTTACACGCAAAAAAAAAGTTTCCATTGAAAAAAATTTTTTATGTACTTATGGCCGAGGGTCCACGAGACGTTTTGAAAAAGCTTTATGGCAGCTGCGGGTGGCTAACTCTACTACGAGAAACGCGATTCGCACTCGGAATATCTTTATCATCCCTTCCGCGTATTATACGTAAACCCGACACACTTAAAAGGCCGTGATATTATACCGTCGCAGCATAGAATTTTAATATTTTCCAACTTTCGTGATTGCTTTCAACAGTAGCTCTCGTATTATGACCATTTCAATAAATTCGATCGTATAATTGATTCGAACAGCGAGCGCCTGCCGAAGATAATGGCCAAGTTTCATCGTAGAAATAATAACTGAGCTTGATAAAACTTTTTTAAAATTTTTTTTTCATCATCTAAAGCCTCGGTCAGGCGCAAATAATGGTGAAAAAATGACGTTCATTCATATCGATATAGTGTTTTTCTCTCGCTCTCTCTCAATTCTTTCTCTCTTGCGTCCAATCGTCGCAACGCGACCCAGTTATTAAATCAGCGACTCAAGAATAATATCAGTTTCTTCGCTCGACTTTTTATTTTCATAATTGACTTTCCACACTTTTTCGATCACGATAACGCTCGTGCCTGTCGTACGCTGCCCTCTTACGCAATTTTCAATCTCGCGATTATATATCCTTTCTTTCATCCCGAAGAGGTATATTACGGCCTCGAATGAGGTACTCGAAAACATTAAATCTTAAATACACATCTGCAGAATTTATCGGAATTACGAGTAACTATGCCAGCGTAATTGTAATAAGCGAGTTATGGCTAAACATCGGTAAAGCAATCGCCAATCTGCGACTATAATAGCAGAGCTCGAGAGTACATACACGTCATACATCATAGTTGCACTGCGGCGGCGGCGTCCGCATTAAAATTATAAGGTGCAAATCGTAAACACCCCTTCAACGTACTCACATCGAGACTAGATTTTTTACGATCGTATTCTCTACATATAGCGCTATATATCGTTATATATCGTCCAAAGTCAGCATCGTCGTCGAGAGATTTTTCTCTCTCTTACTCTCTAGTGCGCGCCAGCTATACTAGGGACTCAGTTTTCAAAGCTTCGAACGAGTTAATTCTCGGAGTTTTCTGCATAGAGTATACACACACATCCCCATGGCTAGGATATTCCTTTATTCACTCGCAATGGGAAAAATAAAAAGAAATGAAGCAACTTTCTCTGAGCTATAACGTGGAGAGAGAAAGAGAGCTTGCGAAACTCTCATATACGCGTTCGGCTTTTATCAAAAGAAACTTTGCAAACGAGTACGTATACACTCGCGCACATACACACACACACACAGCAGTCACTCCCGCACGTACTACTCGGAAAGCCGTGTACAGTCAGTTTCTTTCTCGTAGCGGTAGCAGCAGCAGCCTGGCCTGGGTCTCTTACGGTTTTTTTCTCGCATGGAAACCGCGTAAGGGAGTCTCTCTCTCTCTCTCTCTCCACCGCAGTAGCCCGGGCAACGTCCGGGTTTTGGAATATCGCGTTGCGAAGGTAATGGTCTCTCTCTCTTGTCGAGGCGCAGTACTGCTGCTACTGCTGCTTCTACTACTACACAGCAGGAAAACGGAACCGCGATAATAGCCACCCTTATATATCAAAGACGATAAATAGCGCGAAATTTTCTCTCTCGCTCTCTCTGAGCCGCTAGCGCTGCGCCGCAACTCGGTGTAGTCTAGAAAGAGAGAGAGAGAGAACTTGATGCTCATGCGTGGATAAGCTCCCGCAACGCTCGAATGCAGAAACTCTCATTCATTCAGCGAGAGAGAGATATACAAGTGCACTTTATACGTGTACAATAAATTCTCTCTTTTTGAAGACGCGATATGCACTCGCATACGGGCACAGAAAGCCGTTGAGTCCTTTCAGCGATGTTTATACATATATAGCACATATACATGACATGACGATTTAACGAGATTTCTTGCGAGCTTTAAAAATGACAGTCGCATTTAATTTACAATACGTTGGCGAGCGAGCAGACCTGCCGGGGCGCAAGAGCAATCAGAATCTTATAGAGAAGCAATATTGCCTTGGCTTGCGCACTCGACGATGGCATATAATGCTCCTTACTTGTAATATAGTTTGAAGAAGTCAAGCGCAGCAATTTTGATCGCGCGAGAGGCAATGTACAACAATGAAATTAACGTTTGAACGCCAGGCCTGAAACAAGCCAATTACACCCCACTTTCCATCTTCGTTCTATATTTGTTTCTCATCTCTCTTTTTTCTGCCTTTTATTCTTTCCACGAGTTGGGTAAAGTAAAGCCGCAAGAAAGTATATAGCGTGCGTATGCTATACGTGTATAACGCGAGTATATTCGCGAGGCTTTGCAATGTAGCCGAGGAATAATAAAATTTCCTGCTTGGAATTGCATTTGCATTAAAACAAGAGAGTTCGTTCGACTAATGAACATCAAAATAAAGTGCCGCCTGTATACGCGCGGAGGAAGTAAAAAAAAAGAAGAAGAATAGAGAGAGAGAGAGCAAGAAGATGATGATATGCGCGTATTACACGAGGCATTGTAGCCCTGAGCTTTTGTAATTAGCTCGATTTTAATATGCTAAGAAACATTTCCTAATCTAATTTCGCAGTGCTTGCTCGGCAGTTCCGACGTATGAGCGTATCTTTTTTTTTCAAAATCACTGCAGTTCCATTAATACAAAAAAGTGCCTTATCTTCAACTACTTTTAATTAACCTGGATATTTTTCTGTTTACTTTTGCAGCAAGCGAAGATGTCGGCTCAGAGGACGACGACGTGTATCCGGAGGAGGACGAGTCGCCGTCGCCGACCATGTCGAACGGCGACTCGGAGCTCATCGGCGGTGGGCCTGGCAACATGCCCATCTTCCTCGTTGAGCCCGTCTCGTCTTACGTGGTGAAGAACAAGCCCACGACCCTCCACTGCAAGGCCTCGAACGCCCTCGAGGTCTATTTCAAATGCAACGGGGCGCAAGTCAAGGATCACATGCAGCTGGACTTTGTCGATCCGCACACGGGTACTCGGTACGTCGAAGCCGAGCTCAACATCACGCGCAACCACATCGAGGAGTACTTCAGCAAGGACAAGTACAAGTGCGAGTGCATCGCCTGGTCGAGCGCCGGACGAATAAATAGCCAGCCTGCCGTGATCGACGTCGCCTGTAAGTCTCGACGACTCTCTTTTTATTATAATCGCGCTCTTTCATTGAATGTATAAACATATTCGCGCGAGAGATGCGTGTGGCTTGGCGGAACGCGAGTATCATTATTCACGCGATCGTTAAGATTTTGTTTACGACATCCTCGCGCGCAGACGCACGAGAGAAAGAGAGAGGCTGCATCTATATAATAAGATTTCTATCCCGGGATCAATCATAAATTCAATTAGTTGTGCATACAGCATAGGAGCCGAGCGTCGTATGCAAAACCCACGTTTTACGCGGAGAGTATATTATGCACTCTCGGTAGACATTTTAAAGACCTCATTACGCGGTTGTAAATTTGAAATTTTCGTGGATTAATGAGTTAAAGCCCGCGCGGAGTTAATAAGAGAAATTTTCACAATTAGTCGCCGAGCTTGGCGCAGAACTTGGCAAGTAGCTCAAGTGCTTTGATGTATGTACCTATGTATGAATTTGTTGTAGTTATACGTGTGAGAATAAACGCGTGCACAAATGCACGCAAACACGAGGACGTGTTCTGATGGAGTCGCGCGCGGCACACGATCTTTGTGCGATACTTGTTACATTTGCTGAACGCCGCTGCTGCACCGTGTGTATCTCGTTTCATAATTCCACGGTATATGTAGTACAGAGCGCGTAACATGCGTATGAACCAAGTGCCACACACGTAACAATTTAAACAAAGATACGTATTATACGCAAGCTGCCGCGAAGGCCGATACGATATAATATTATATCGTGTGTATAAGGGTATTGCATTGCAAAAATACCGAGTGCGATACACATTTTACTCGGGCGATCGCGACTATAAATTGCGCAGTGGCAACGGATTCTTTAATAAACAAATTTGTATAATGGATACAAGCGTAATTCGAGATTTAGCCGGTGTTCGGGGGCTACTACTAACAAAGTAACTTCCGACAACTCATCAATCAATCATTCCGAGCACTCGAACTCGTCGATTGTTTTTCTTTTTTCTTTTCTTTCGCTGCCACTTGAAGATGTTTGCTTTACAATTAAAGCTCTCGACCGACACCTTGCGCGCGTGCGTGGAGAGACTCGAAATTTTACAGAAATCGCGACATTGACGACGGCAGTCGAGAGAGCAAGCAAAGCAAAGAAACAGAAACAATTTCTTGCGCAAAGAACGTCGGACGTACGAGACATAAGTGAGCAGAGACACGACTTATATATACCAATGCCAACTAAAATAAAGACCCCGTTTGTCGTGCGGCTCTCGCTGTAGTTTTGCGCAGCTCACACATATTCGTGGGTACGAGCCGGCAAAAGAGTATTGCACTTGCTGTGCTATATATGTTGCACTATACGACCATAGAGTGTTTTTGACCGCATCCTCTTTTCACTTATATATTCTTCGTGTACGTGTAACTCGTGGTCCATTGAAATGCGGATTTATTGTGCGCGCGGCTATTTCAGTTTTTGTGCATTAAGAGTCAGGTATAACGGCTGCAATTTACTGCCATACCGGTAAAGTCTAGAACTCATTTTCTTTTATTAAAAAAAAAAAAACAAATAATCGACTACTTAAACTTTGGTAAGGGGTTAATAAGGTTAACGAATGGACCTCTATAAAGGGTTTTTAATTAATTGTCCAGCGTTTGAAGTGTTGCAGATCCTCTGCATATTATAGTTCCAACGTCTAATTTTTCATTTTTTTCATGGAAAAAACAAGAACTAGATATTTCAGTAATGCAGTAGGTTAGTTGCAGTTACTATAGCTGGGTTCTTAATGATAGACTTTTTCAAATGAATCGCGGCCACTGTGACTATTTTTCAATGTTCCGCTCATGTAGTAGAATAGAGATGATCGTCATCGTTGCCGCGTAATTTAATTACACGCATAAAATCTCAGTGCAACTCTCAACTTTCTGCGCATGATTTCAGAGCGCATATAAACACTCCCATAACGGTAAATGATCATCCTAGACTTTTTACTGCGTGCGCTACATTAATAGAACATTTTTAATAAGTGAATTTACATTGAATCGATCGGGACTATATAAATTATGCCGCTCATTAAATCAAATGGCACAGTCAAACGCATCGGCTTACATGTGTCTAGATTGCGGCATAAATACACACGCGTATGTTTATAATAGATAGACGAAGCTTATGAAGCTCATTTTCAGTTACGGCTTCTCTATATCATACTGAGTATAAATAATAAGCTTGCGAATCGAACCATCATTTGTCAATTATTAAAACTCTTTCTTTCGTGCGCACGTACATTACGATCTATGCGCAAAAAACCGTGTGTATGTAGTTTCCTTCAACGAACGCGCAGCGCGTGTATACAGCAAAACTTTTCCAACGACAGAACGGTTTGTAGTGCATATATACTTAGGTACTTAAAACAATAGAGGTATTATTCACTATTGTGCAGCAGCTCGTCTCTCTCTTTCTCTGCCCATGCATTATAATGTTACACACGCGTGGCTCAACTTTTTCCCGCGAAAAAAGTCATCGGCGCGAAACCTAAATAAAATTAGACAGTATATCGCTTCATGTTATTTTTATACACGCACACACACACAAATACACGTAAAACCGTTCCTGAGTACGTGTTTATATTTGCAGAAAGCATGTTTCGTTCCTCGGAGAGCGACTGCATCGCCGAGTTAATTACAATGGAATTTCATTATTCGGCATTTTAATTGTCCGTACTTTGCGCTTGCGGTTCTCGGTATTCGTATACGAGCCACGGCCTGTACGACACACGTCAAGTCGTTAGGTCATTGCTAAGATTCGAATTGCGCACACAAGCTCACGAACTTAATTGAATATATCTCGTTCCTAACGTATATAGTCGCAAATTATTATCTTATTCGCGTATACACAATTTTGGTTCGTTGACCGATAAATATGATTTAGCGGTTGTATATGAATGTAGCTGATCTGCTAAATTACTTGAAAATTTATCGCTCCGATTAATTGACTTTTATTGATCTTGCGTCGGTGTGCACCACGCGCGCGCCAGGTAATAGTTGCGTGTAGCAGATAGTGTTCTTATCAATTACCCCAGAATCTATCAGACAATATTAAATTGCTGGCAAAAGGATAGGATTGATCCCAGAGGAACAATACAAATAGAGTTGAAAAAGGCCAATAGCCGTGTCTGCATTGTATGAATTTCTTGTTAAAAATCCATGCGAGCTTCGAGGGACTGTGGTCGGGTTAAACTAAACGATAAAAAAAAATGCGAAGAATTCATCCTCGTTCGGTAGTATAAATCTAGATTTGCTAAAAAAACAAGCTTGTTTACATCAAACTTTTCTCGGTAGAAATTGTATTACTCTGGAGTAAAAAGGACGTGTTTACTTTGGCGGTGGGAATTTGGATGAAATCAATGTCGAATATTTTTCTCTCTCTCTTTCTCTGCAGTCTTCTTACAAGTGCAACGAGTCAATAATCGTATTAAATTTTTCTGCATTACATTCGTGGAGATAAATATCATGCATCTCTTGGAAAAAGCTCGGCATTTGCACGTGAATTTATATTTTCAAGCCGCGTTATTTTGCACTCAGGCATGTACGCGCGATAACAAGTTCTAGCTTCCGAAAATCTGAACTGTCGCACACGGCTCTACGTAAGGACTGCGTCGAGGAAAAAAAGGGGAGCTCTGTATAGCTCAACCTTACGCAACAAAATCCGCTATGGTTATATGTATAGGTCTGCACTGTATTCGCGTGCTTGAAAGAATGTGTCGAGCAAGTAGAAGCTCTCGAGAAATCAAGCGAACATCTGCCATAGTCGTCGTCGTCGTAGAGTCTTCGCGTGTATGTGCTATATAGGTATATATCAGTACGTAGTCTTCTTTTCCGATTCTCGGGAGTAATTTTTTCTCTCCTTCGCTCTCCTCTCAATACGCCAGTACGTAACAAGATATTCGCTTGGGCTTTCTTCGGGTGTTCCGGCGCGCGTTCTTATACTTTTCCCTCGGCTGCGTCGGCGGCGGCGGCGTGTAAGTACTGCATTGCACCGCACTGCACCGAAAAAGAGAGCAACAAACGCTCGTGGAATATTGAGTGCTCAAGAAATTATCCGATTTCCTCTATCAATATTGGTAATCTCTCGCTCTCCGAGGCTTGCGTTACTTCTTATTCTGTCCGTTCTCCCTTTATCCCTCGTGCAGATCGCGCAGACTCGCAGAAAGAAACAATTTGAAGCGCACAGCTGTCCTTATTATACGTTCTCGGTATGTCTGTTCAGTATACCTAAGTAAGTACATACATACGAATGCTTGATTTATACACCCTCGCTCTTAATTCACACACTCGGCAACGGAGAAAAGAGGAAAAAAAGTCACCAAACTTTTCATAAGTCGTGATCGGATTTTATCGTTATCGTTTCTTTGAAATTAGATGACTTCGGGAGCTTGATATTGTCAAACGAAAAATCTGCTCGAATATTTTTTCAAGTATGGTTGTGTATTTACATTTTATTTAAATGCAAACGAAAATGTATGAAAAAGAAAGCGCGCATCGAATAAAGACGTCATCCTTTGGCAATGGCGATCAATTATAATACATGAAAGCTCGGCGAGCTCGGCTTTAGTCGGAAACGTCGGCTAGCTTCAATTTTCATCGCGCTGCACAGCGGCTTAGATAAACGATAGGCTTATCTCTTTTTCTAGAGAGAGAGAGAGCTCCGAGACTGTAAGCGCCGCATTCACGCCCCTTCGCTTTGTCCATGCGTTTAGACCTGCACGTACACTTATACGTGTATACGTATTACGGCACAGCGCGCGCGCGTGCAACAATAGCGGCAACGGCTCTCGACTCGGGAATTTTTTTGCACCGGTCCCAAGCGTCGAGAGGCTGCTAGAGCAAACTGAGAGAGAGACACGTCGTATCAGTGGCAAGCCATCTCTTTCATGCGCGCAATATGCACATTCGAATCAATCCCCCCGCATATATACACACTACATGCGCTTTGGTCGCGCATACATATAATGTAGCCTAGCATTCATACGTATCGCATGTATTCTCAACGTATCGCTCTTATTCTGTTTGATAGATTTGAAGAAACAATTCGAGTCGCCGCCGTACTCGGTGTCGGTCGAGGCCGGCCAGAGCACCGAGCTGAGATGCCTGCCGCCCATCGGTCTGCCGCCGCCAAGGGTCTACTGGCTGAGAAACGGAGTGACCCTCGAGCCCAACAGCAACAGTGGAGGCAGCGAGGCCGGGGCCGACACCCTACTGGTCTCGTCCGAGGGCCATCTGCTCGTGGGCCAGGCCAAGCTGAGCCATCAGGCCAACTATACCTGCGTCGCCGAGAACATCGCGGCCAAGCGTATGAGCGAGCCCGCCAGTATCACCGTATACGGTAAGATATTCTGCAGAGTTACTCTCTTGCGCTCTTTTGTATTATACATTCAGCGAAAATGATTCTTATCGTCGTCTGTTATACCAACTCGAGCCGAGCGCGGTAGTTATTCTCAGCGGGGAAGTCACTGACTTCGCATGAAACGTTTATGTAAGCCAGTAGAAATAGTAGGTGAGCGACACGATTTCATCTGATTAGCAAAAAAATAAAAGAAAGAAAGAATAGAGGGAAAAATGTCCGTATACGATACTTTTGCTTCACATATTCGAGCGCGCGGATTGCTCATGTAGCTCTCGTCGAAACGCACTGCAGATCCCTATATATAAAGCAAGAAAGATAATCACGTACGAGGCTGGCGACAAAATTGGAATATCAAGAATAATGTAATACTTGCGCCAGTTCCAAGGGACTTGGGATTCGCTCACTCGGCGTGCATACTAGAGACAGCAGCAGCAGCGAAACGGTTTTCCAGAATAGTTCTAATGCGAGTCGGCGCTCGCTACTGCTGCTGCTGCTGCTGATGCCGTAGCCTCCTCCATGTGCAGCCATTTGCATATGGAATATAATCCATTTAAGAGTTGCCTTGTATATAGTTAGCAAGCGTAACGCGTAGAACCAGTTTCTTCGTATCTTAATTTCGTTATTATGAGTTTAGCTTTTGATACAATAATACAACGAAGCACTGCGTGCAGGGCTGCACGAACTGCGACTGTGGCGGCGAGGCCTGTACAAGATTTTCGCCAAGTTTCGCCCAATCCGTGACGCACGTACTATATATTATACTCTCGGCAAAGTCTCGTTAGCCAACTATCCGCTGCTTATATATATTTCTTTCATCGGGAGAGCTCCTATAATATAATCGTGGATTATCTTCTCGTCTGTGAGATTATTTTTTTTTCAATCTCGATCACCTGTTACTACTTTGCTTCGCGTATACGTTACTCGTTAAGCATCGATTCGATCAACTTTTCTGTCATTCGTATCCGTTCGTGAGGAAGAAGAGTGTTATAGCGAGCCACCAACTCACTGCACTGCCAGTGCCGCGAATGAAAAGCGAGGGAAAAAAATGCAGAAATAATCTTTTTCGTGTCGCTAGCGAAATGATCGATGCGCCGAGTCCCGCGCCAGCAAGTATCGGATTTGTAAAAACTTTTTTTTCACCGATAAGTCGATCATTTCACGTCTGCAGGCGTGCTAAGGTAAATAATGATTTTGTCGGTTCTGCAAATAAATAATAAAAAAATAGGAAAAAAGTTCGAGGACAAAATTGAAAAAAAAATTTTACACTTAAAAATGACAAAAGTTGCTGAGAAGATTGTGTTCGTGTGCAAGAATAGCTTATCGACCTATACAAGCGTGGGTACATAATACGCGAAAAGAAGTTTATCGGTATGTTCGAGCGTTTCTTATGCATTGTATTACAAAAACTTTTTCAAGCTCTCACACGCCTAAGTATGACTTCTCGAGTATTTCATATTTTGAATGGTTCGCGTTTATTTACCGGCTGGAATAACCATCGAGAATATAGTATAAGAGCGCAGTTTTGCTCAACAAAATATTGTCCATGCTGCACTGCTGCTCGAGTGAGTCGTATAAGTAGGCTCCGCGAGCTTGTCAGAGTATCGACTTTGACCCGGCACAATGTTTTGCCATCGTCCTCTATTGTTAGGTAGATCGCTCACAAGGTGTTCGCAAATCTTATTTGGCCGTCGTATATATAGTCGCGGGACATAAAGTACACGTAGCGCGCAGGAACACAAAGAATCCCATAAATACGGTCAAACACGTACATTGCCGACAATCGAGTCGGCGGCGCGACTATGTTGCACGTGTATGCATTACATTCGGTCGCGGAGTCGCGTGGTTGCAGCTTTTTACGTGCGCGCAAGGCGTATACAAGAGATGGAATGTCATTGGCTGAGCCATTAGTTGCAACAAAACGACGATTAATCATTGCCGTTATATACGCGCGCCGCGCTTGCCTACAGCGAAACCTCTGTTATACTTTCGAGCGAGCGAGCGAGCGAGCTAGCGAGAAAAAGGAAAAAAGTGCGTGTTATTTTTGAGAGCCGCGAGTCGAATCGCCGCGCTTACAAGCTTACACGCTGGATACACGTTATCGCTGCTGTACATAATATACGCGTCAATTTAGAATTATTGACGAATTCAAATTTACAATGCTGGCGGCCGGTCACACAGATACTCATCAGTTATTCATTGAAATGCCAAATGATTATTAAACCTACGGCGCGCGCTGCATATTCGCGAGTGAGTTACGAGCACGTGTATGATGAATATAGGATATTATATATAGGCTACTGCAGATAGTGGTAACTATATATTTGACGCTACATAGTCTGGCATGCGGCCCTCGCTACTACTGCAGCTCGAAATAGATTGCGATATTCTACTTGAATGAATAATGAAATTCTAATGTTATAATATTCCGGAGAAATTTGGCACGTGGCACAGTTAAAGATGCACAGCCTGTCAAATATTTATGTATGCGCCTACCACTCGACTGGCGCGCTACTGCACCGCGCTACGACGCTACATTGCTTCATCCCGGATGAAGCCGAGAGTCAAAATCAAAATGAGTCAATATGCGTCGACGAGTGACATGTGCTAGCTGCTACTGATGAAATTAGGAGAAAAAATATCTCGCACAGGCGCTTGCGGAATTCCTCATTTGCGTCGCCGATGTAATTATATACACACATTCGACTAGAGAGTGTTTAACCCAAATTTTTCGAAGCGTATCTTTCGAAGCGCGACTCGTTGACGCGATCGATGCGCAAGAGGAGCTCTGCTTCTAATTAATGCTATATAATAATAACGACTCGCTACGAGGACGAAGAGCTCATGATCAAACATGTTTGTGCTTTGGATGATTACAGTTAACGGAGGCTGGTCGTCGTGGTCGGCATGGTCGGAATGTCATTCTCGCTGCGCCAAAGGAGGACAAAAGAGGACGCGGACCTGCACGAATCCGGCGCCCATGAACGGCGGTCAGCCGTGTCTCGGTCCTGCGATCCAGAAAAACGACTGCAATACCAACTGTCAGCCTGGTGAGTTGTGTCTGTATATATACCTCGCATTGCCCGCGCGCTTGTCGCATATTATTCTCTCTCTCTCTCGCTCTTGACTCGACCGGGCTTCGCCGCTGCTTGCGATATATCCGCGAGTGTGCCGTTTTTCACTCGATAAAAGCCAAAGGGAGGGGGTCAAACTACCCGTGGAATATAACGAAAAATGTGCTCGTGTGTGTGTTTCTGACTGTATGGTACGTGTGCGCGCGTGCACCGCCTCTCTTTTCTCTCGAAGCGACAAAGTGCCGACGTTGTGTTACGGGCTCTCGGCATCATTCACCAGATGAAATTGTCGATGAGAGAGCCTCGGTGACAGAGACCGGTTTTTCTTGTAAACAGTCATTTGAACGCGAGCCTCTTTTTTTCTTGCTCTTTTCCCGCGTGCAGTTGAGTGGCCACTTTTCTTGATTCATAATGCAGCTCTGGCTCTGGCTCTTTCTCCGTCTCTCTTTCTCCCGGTCTATGTCGCAGTCGCGGCCAGAAACGTCGAGATTTGAATTTGTGGTTTGCGCGTTAAATGTTAATGTTCGCGTTTCTTTCTCATTATCCATCGTGGATGCAAGCACGAGACGTCATCAAGCCTAAGCAACTCGCGGAACGTGAGAGACATCTCGCTTGCGTGCGTGGCAGCTTGCGGGTGAACTGCACGTATTAGGAAGACGAAATATCTCTCGTTCATAATTTTGCACGGCGTCTATGCTGCACGATGGCTATTTACTAATGTTTCCAGCGTGCGCAATAATATACGCGGAAGAGAGAGACAGAGAGAAACAGAAAAATAACAAGATATCCCGTCTGCAGTTGTCTAACGTTACACACTGCATACGTGATTCTGTGTACGTTTGTGTGTGTGTGTGTCTTATATTATAAGAACTTGCAACTGTAACTAGTGTGTGCACGTACGTATGAAACAACGATCCTCTCGTATAGCACGGCACACTTTAGTGAATATCATTACATGCAGTTAACAATTCGATCATTTTATGCATTACAAAGTTATCTATAAATATTATCTGTAATAATATAAGTTTATACGTGCATAATTCTTCGCGGGCACTTTCTATTCTAACTATAATATCATAATGGTAAAACATTAAAATTATCCCTTTTAATGCCTTCCATCACGCACGCTTTCACAATGTGTATGTAACTACTAAACCATACTCATGATACTAACCATCAACAGAGGAGCTGGAAAAGTTCACTAACACATTCGGTGAGTTTTAACGTTCAAATCTGTTTGTGCATTGTTTATGAAACTTCATTTTTATTTTTAAATAAATAAAAAAGAAAGGAAAACTTTAAATTTTACCTCCCGTTGATTATTTTTCATTCTCTTTCGTTTGTACCACCACAGAATTTCTCCTGCTCGCAATCCCTCTCTCTCTCTCTTTTTCTTTCCTTTATTACACCTACTGGCCGCATGATAACGAGCTTTTTACCTCCTATATCCCGCAACGATAAATCACTGAGGCGGCACTGGCAAGGCTAGTGCGAGATAGGGATAGAGAAAGAAAGAGAGCTAGTCAAAGCGCACAGTAGAAAGAGAAAGAGGAAAGAGAAAGATAAATTTGTTATAAGGAGGAGGAGTAGCAAAAGCCAGCCATATAATAACGTCACGTTTCTTTTTTTTTCTTGTCATTGCAGCTCCGGTCGACGGTGGATGGTCCAGATGGTCGGCTTGGTCGGTCTGCGGATCCAATTGTACACACAGCAGACGAAGGAGCTGCGACGACCCGGCTCCGAGCCACGGCGGCAAACAGTGCTCGGGCAAGGACGTCCAAGTGGCCAACTGCACCGGCGGCATGTGCAATGGTCAGCAAAATTTTCATTAAAATATACTCTCACATGCCTCATTACCCTTTTCCGGTACGTCGCTGTATCTCTCGCCCACGCGTGCTAATGAGAATCTCTGTTGTGTACTGTGCTTCTGTACGTCTGTATATGAGCAGCAGATTAAACGAGCTAAGCGATTAAGGGATTTAATTTTCCCTTTTTCTCTCACTCTCGTGAGGGGGTCTTTTTGTAAGGAGGCTCGTTTGATGTAAGGTACTGCAGAGTATTTTACATATTTGGGTTTATCGAGCGTGCCTTCATAATGAAAGCGAACAAACACACGGGTTCTTCGAGCAGTTTGTATTTTTTAAAATAAAGCGTGCTACGATTTTGCTTTTAATTTTTTTCGGTCTGCACTGTTGGTCGTATTTATGTATACGTGTATAGAATGGAGCGTTTGTTTACCTTTCAGCGAGTTTCTTGATAGCTTATGCAGGCGTTGCAACTTGGCAAAGTTACGGAAACGAAGACAAGTTGCAGGGTATACGCCAGTAAGAGAGCGAGAGACTCACCGGTGTTTCGATAAATTTTAATGTTTCGTTGGACTTTTGCCTACATTAGACTTGTCAAGTCTGTCTCTCTCGGTCTGGTCCCAGTGGTAAAGGTTTTGTTGCCGTTTGAACTCTCAGGGACTTAACTTCGAACGAACGAGTGGCTTTTTATTCGAATCGGAAGTTAATTAATATTTGTTTAATCGAGGATGCGGAATGAAACAAAATACGTAAAAAAGTATTTGAAATCCACTCGAGAGAGGAGCTTTCGCGGTGCTTCAGTTCGAGCTGCTGCACTCTTACAGGCTTACAACTCGATGAATTTAATAAGCAGTAGGATTTTTTCTCCGCACTTTAATACTCTTGTCGAACGTTTAATCGTTTCGAAGCTCGAGCGTAGATTACCGATCGCGCACTGCTTGTCTCGCTTTTTTAATTTCGAACATACACCGATATTTTTATTATTTTTAATGTATACACATTTGGGTATACTGTGCGTAGCAGTACTCGCGCGCGTGATGATACATTTTATGCCCTATTATGCCGAATAAAAGTATAAAATATCTCCGAAAGAATGTGTCTCTCTTGTTATCGCTGTTGGCTCGTAAAATCAGTTCGAGAGTGCCGCGTTACTCGCGAGTAAATTGACATTTTACGAGCTGACGCTTTTCCTGTCACGCACCCATGGTGTATAAATATATCGCTCTCGAAGCGAAGGCTCAAAGAAGAAAAAAAGGACAGGCTATTTAAAATTCCCGAATCACTTCATTATTATATCGAATATACTCTGTGTGCGATTTTATCGAACATAATAAGAAAACGTCTGTTTGTTTTTGTGTTGTTACAGTGGACAGCGCTAAAATCGGAGGTCACTACACCGAGGAAGGTAAGCGTATTTGCTGCTCGAAGCTTTTCTCCTCTCATTTTCCGTCGTCACACAGCGCGGTGAATGGCAAAATTTTTATCATTATTAAACTCTTCTGCTGCTGGTGCTGTCTCTGCGGCTGGCTGCGCGTCATCTGCCGTATCTGTGCAGTAGCACTTTACGACTTCCGCTCGACTCTCTGCACGACGCGAGGCGAGCCGCCGTCGCAGCGACTAACAGCAGCAGAAGCGAAGAGCTTTTATTAGCTTCATTAGCCTCGAAGGATATCTCAGTCATCTCTCGCCATATATTTCTCCTTCGCGCGCATACACGTACAAACTGCGCGCGTACTTTGAGCTCACACGCACATACATAACTCTTGAAATATGCTTTTGTCTCCTCTGTCCCTGCAGCGAGTCGACAAATGGACGTGGCGCTTTACGTCGGCTTGACCGTGGCCTGCCTTGTTATCGGCGGACTTGGCTTCTTCCTCGCACGACTGGTTCATCGCAAAGGCCGTGATCACTCGCTCTACTCCATGGCACGAAGTGGTAAGTTTTATCATTATTATTTTGTACTGTCTTTGAAAATCATTCGATACACACGGGTGTGCGTCTATAACACACAAACCCTTGCAGCAATATACATTCGCACGCGTGGAAGATTTATTGAATTTACGCGAACTTCTCATGCGTCGGAGGAGCGAGAATTAAGACGCACTACTTGATCAGTGCGTGTTTGTTTAGATGACGAATGGACACGAGCACACATAGGGGTGCCTGCAGTCGATACGAGCTTCTATATGCCTACCAGCGTAAAGCTCGCCTAGTAGTCCAAGTAAATGAAGAGAGAAAGCGAGAAAACTTGGGTAAATTGAGGATTAAACGAGGGGTGCGCTCCGAGTTCGTGAGCTTGTAATTCGGACGTGGATATAAAAATTAGACTAGACCGTGTTGTACTAAAATCTTGAGAATATAGATAAGCTTGGGGGAGGCGAGAATCTCGAGTGACGGGGCGCACACTCGTGAATGTGCGCGCTGATCTTTATGAACCTTGAATTTATGTTATTAATCGTCGAGCGTTTGATGTTTGCGCTGATTTTCCTTGGACATTATCAATCGGTTATTCTTAGTGTCGATACGACGCTGCCCCTAGCGAAAGCGTTATTATCGTGTTTGAATAGTTAACACGGCGCAAATCTTTTTTACTGCGTAAATGGATCTCTTCTCGTTCGTAAGATAAAGAAAAGAAAATAAAAGTTAGACCTTCTGAAGTACATTAAGGGCGTGCAGGCAGGGGGAAGAGGAGGGCTGAGAACGAGCCGAGAAAAATAGCTCCTGCATGAGAGCATGAGGGATCGTATTTGATTTGATTTCATGCGCGGAGGGATTAGATGTATAGTAGAGAGAGAGGAAGGAGGGACAGAGAGCAAGATTGGACGGATACAACGCGATATAAGAGTACATCAGAAACTTTCGTAAATTGGACGCTATAACCCGCATGTATAGGCGCTGCACAGATAAAGCTCTCGCAATTCTGTTCTTCGGTTCAGCTGCTGCTGATTCACGTAGTGGTGAATTATATATAGTGCAAAGATAGCACGGTAAGGCTCGAGGCCTCGTGACTATGGATTTATTTAAAGTACAATAGGTTATATTTTATCAGGAGAGAGTTTTGTTTTAGTTTATGCTTAGACCAACGAATAATAAGTCTTCCGCAATGATCCAATCATCCTGATTACTCTTAACGAATGTTTTCCTAAACTTATTTATTGCTTGTATCAATAATGATTATTTATTCCTTACCGCGTAAATACAACTTTTCATCTACGAGAAATCAGTTTTACGCGGAAAAAAAGTATCAGTAATGGCTAAAAAACATAAATCTGCTAAATAAAATCTATATCTCGCAGTTCTCAATTTACCACTGCTTCCACGACGCTCTTTTTTCCCCCTTCGGAGGATCTCTTCTCCCTCATACTCTCGGCTCGCTCTCGCGCATAATCCAAATCCCAGTCGCGCAAGGCAATCGTCTCTCATCCGCAGCAGCATAGGACAAAGAAAAAAAAGAGAGATGAAAAGAAAAAGAAAACGTCCTCGGGAGTGAAAAAGGTTCACTCACACTGTCGGGGAGGGGTCAATGTCTTTTACTTTACACGCAAGGGTATATCTATATTGATGGTTTGTTGTTGTTATTTTTCGCAGACTTTCAGCCAGAGTTCTATCCCGATCCGGAAAAGAAATTGTCTCTGCAGCCGGACGTCACAGCCACGATAGTTCCATCTTGCTACGAGTACCCGTTCGATCCGAAGCACTCGATGAGCCGCTCGCTGTCGGAGCACCATTACGACGTGCCGCACCTGTCGCTGCACTCGGGACCGCAGTCGTCGATCGTTCCGTCGACCATGTCACCGACGCCGAGCACGTCGACCCAGGAGTCCTGCAGCAGCGACAAGCAGATGCTCTCGGACAGCGAGCACAGCCTCACGAGCTCGTCCTATCCGTCGACCGAGTCAACCTACAACGTGGCCACGGGCAACGTACGACTGCCCATGCTTGAGGCCGGCAACGTAGCTCGCGCCCACGTTAATAGCAAGGGTGCCCTTCTGGTGCTGCCTGACGCCGGTATATCCATGTCCGTGCCCGAGGGAGCCGTGCCCAAGCCGTCGAGAAGCGAGCTTCACCTGGCGCTGCTGCAAGAAGATCGATTCAGACCCCAACTGCCAGGTTAGTTTGATTAAATACACACAAATATCGTATGCAAGCTCTTGCTTGGTGCGAGTGTCTGCCGCGTCTCTCTTTACATCAGCTGTCATTTAGCGATTGATGCGATTTATCGGTGCTCCCGGTTTCTGCCTTATATATATACTAGCTTCACCGACTCTTGACACTACCCTCGGTGTACACCTGTGACTGTGCGCGAATGTGTATCAATTTCCAATGAGAAAGTGTCGCGTCTGGGTATTTCCCAAATATTCAGGAGGATCGTTTCCTTGCGACGTTGAGATGCTCCGGCGCCGGCTACAACCCCCGTTGGCTTTTTCAAGCTAAGAGTTGTGTCGAGGCTCAAGAATATACATGTATACAGTATAGTGCCAGTTTTGTGCGAATTCTCCCGGCGAAAATTGAATAAACGCGCCGCGCCAGCATTTGTGTGTACAACTCTCGCACAGACTCTGATGATCGAATACGTCGTATGTTTAAAAAAAGTGAGATCCGACGCTCGGCTTAGAGCTACAGCTATATAGCGTCGGATAGGTTGTTGAGATTTGTATCGGTTTTCAAGGCGTAAACATTTTCCACCTCAACATTTCTCGCGATTAAATGCAAAATATACGACGCGGTTAATTTCATCTTTCTCTTATTCCACTCATGCTGCATGGCGAAAATAAAAAGTCACGGTGTCGCTGCTGCTCGGTATATAATGCGCAAATCATATGAGAGAAATTAATATTCAACGGTTGCCCGCAACACAGTCTGGCGGGCGGGCGCACTTGCCGTTTTGGTAGAGAGGATGCTGCCTCGTAAATTTCGATTTCTATCTCACCACGTGCCGCAGCAGCAGCGGCAGCTTATACGAGAGGCTAGAGATCTTGCACACAGCCGCGTCTGACTCCTGCACGCACGCAGGGATAGATATGTACTATATATATAAGCGTTTGCTTCCTCGAGTGGATGAAGAAGAGAAAAAAAAAATAATTTCATCAAAATATTGGAGGACATAAATTATTTTGAACCTCGAGCCGAGGAATAATTTCGGGAGGATATATAATATGATTTTGCGATGCAATGTGTAGGAGCGTTTTATCAAGTTATCCGATCACTCTTGGTTCACATCGTATTCTCCCTATTTATACTGGCTATTTTGTATCCTCGCCTTTGTTGGACTCGTTCGTGCGATATCTGGCTGATCTATCGAAGAAGCTTACATTTTTTCGCGTACTTTTTTTATACGGAGCTCGAATTCCAATATTGCGGTAATTAAACATTCTCAAATTGAAACGCAACATTATTTACCGGTAAACTATTTTTATCATATCTTTATTGGCGTCGAGTAAAAAGGTTGACTTTTGATGTAATAATAAAATGCGAATCGCCCTACCATAAAGGCGTCAGTCGAGTGTAGCTTTTTGTTTCTCAAATATAAAATTCTTTTACGACCCTTGGGCGCGTGCTAATATCCGTACTCTTTTGCTCATCAGCTGTGCTACGCGGCCGTGCGCGACTCCTCTCCGCATAAACGTGTGAACTGTTTAATGACAATTTGCATTATATACGGTAGGGTAATAAAAAGCCAATTCCGAGACATCACTCGTCGCAAGTGCCTTCGTGCGTCGAGAGAAGGGCTTCACTCGCACCGTATATATAAGAATTCCTTACGACGATGATACATATAATGATAAAACCATATACTATAACAGAGTCGTGATGAAATTTTGTGTTCAGATGGCACGACGCAGCTGTCGGCAGTGGTGTCATGCGGTCCTGCCACTGCGACTTTCGCCAAGCCCGTGATCCTGCAGTTCGAGCACTGCGCCATGCTCCAGCATCAGGCTGCAGCGGGCTGGGAGCTGAGCGTATGGAGCTGCGACAATCTCGAGCTCGACGAGAGCGCCTGCAACGCCATAGCCCAGACCAAGGACAAGCCCATCGTGTGGACGAAGCTGCTGACCCTGGGCCAGGAGACCATCAACACGCCGATGTTCACGCAGCTCGATCACGCCGAGGTCTTCATCGTGACGGAACAACTGAGGACCTACGTGCTGGCTGGACGTAGCTGCGACACGGCGATGGCCACGAAGCGGCTGCGTTTGGCCGTGTACGCGTCGCAGAGCTGCGGTAACGGCAGCGACACGTGCAGTTTGCGCGTCTACGCCGTGGAGGACACCAAGGCGGCCGGCAAGGCGGTGGCCGATCGCGAGGCACAGATACGCGGATGCCTGCTCGACAAGCCGAGGAGTCTGCCGTTCGAGGACAACGGAGCGCCTCTGAGCATCAGTCTCGAGGAGGTCGGCAACGAGTGGGCCAACAAGTCCCCGACCGATCGCCAAGAGCTGAGCTTCGACGAGGTCTGGAACAGCCGGGAGAATCTCAAGTTCGCCAGCTTCGAGCTGGACGCGGTCGAGTCGAGTCCCAACACCCACACCTACAAGCTGCAGATCAGTCAGAACGGCTCGGTGGACGCGCGCCAGGTGTTCCGCATCATCTACGACGGCTCGAAACAGCTGATATCGTCGGGCAGTGTGACGCGGCCTCTGCGCGAAGTGACCGTGGTGAGCAGCGTCGTAGGCCAGAACTCGGGTGGCACGGGCCAAGGCGGCGACTCGAGGACGCTGCGACCGTTCCGCTTCACCAAGTCGCTGAGGAAGCAGCTGTGCCAGTGCCTCGACCCACCGAATTCGCTCGGCAACGATTGGAGGATGCTCGCACAGATGCTGCGCGTCGATAGGTGAGTACTATATACTACGTAGGCTATAATACGTACCTCGTATGGACCGTCTAAGTGAACTGGGAGCAGTGCGTGCGTGCTAGCTGCTCTCGAGCCAAAGTGCGCATGGGGTGCAGACCGTAAAATAGCGTCAAAATCGGGTGCACAAGGGAGCAGTAGCACGCCTGGCAGTTATTATTAAAACCGAATAACGACCCGTAGCCTTTATAACTATATATATATAATTTAAGGATCGAGCGGGGAGCGATTCTTTTTTTTTTTCGTCTTCGCCAAGTCCTTGATTGATTGAGTATTCATTTGACTTTGAATCAAAGTCGACATGTGTGTCGTTGCCACTCCAGACCGCGCGCGGCTCCTACTTTCAAAAGCGCTCGATTACGAGCGCATAATATGTTTATTAACGGGGAGAAAAAATTATCTCTCCCAAGATTATTGCGCAATCGTCGCGTTGTTTATTATAAAGCGAGGCTCGCGACGCGCTGAATTGCATTCGCAAACGAACGGACTTACATAATTAAGTACGCTCATCGCTCATTAGCGGCATCATGATATGCTGGCGCAGCGGTCTTATCGTGCAGTGCGCTATTCATCAAAGTCAATTTTTCTTTATATATATTCTCTCGCCGCGCGCAAGTAATATGTCTTCAGCGAGTACTTCGCGATTCGCGCTGGATATTCTACAAAAATGAAAGATCGCTTATTGTCGACGCGCGGGACTCTTAAGAAAATTGCTGCTGCGCGTATTATATAGGCGCATTACTTTCGTGTATGATCGCGATATAGCCTCACCTGCAATTATTATTATACAGTTATTATGTAAAATGTCGCCGCTCGTAGCTCCAAGTTATGTGTGTGCAGAAGCCAATTTTTAAATAGAGTCTCTCTCTCTCGCTCTTAAGCGCCGGCCGCGTATGCGTCGGGTGCGTAAAAGTGCAGCAGTTGCACTTACCTATATACGTGTGTATACGCGCATATTACAACATTTTCCTGAACAAACATAATGAAATCTCAGCTCATGCTCTTTCTCTCTTTGCGTGTTCGTGTGATTAGCGCGCCAGCCAGCTTACTCGGTGCTTATATCGTGTTATCTCACTCGCGCACACACATACACGTTCGTGCGGCATTGGTGCACTCAGCCTTACATACATGTACGTGCTAATCGTCTGTATTCATATTCGCAAGCCACAGATGTAATTTATGGTTTTGTTCGATTAAACAAGTTTTTCGCGGAATTGCAAAAGAAAATCTCCGGAGAGCGAGAGAGATAAAAATGCCAAAGCTCAGTCGTGTTGACCAGTATTACGATTAGATATTTAATACGGCGAATTCGATCGTCTCGTTTCTCTGTGACAGAAAATGTCGTACTTAAATGGGTGCGCGAGAGTTCATGAAGTAGCTAAATTAGCGCACGCGCTACTCTTTCATTATCAATTTTGATTGGTTGCGTAACGGCCCGCGACACATTTAATACACGCATAAACCTCATTGTGTGCCCGGCGCGCTGCTTCGCGAGTGAGTAATAACGCGCTGCTGTCCAGTGCGGGCTTTGATCGCGGTAATGCGGCAATCCCATGGCTTAACTTTTGCTTTACATTTCATTTTTAGCGTCCTTTTATATTTTCATGACAAGGCTGCACGACTGCAATTATTTATTGTTACTCATCAATTCCGATAAGCATATGCTTTATATAGCTCGCTTGTTATGCAGGGCACGCGCAGCTCTATCAAAGCAAAAACCCTTACATATAGTTACATTACGAACGATAAGCAAGAGACGAGTTAAAATTCGCCTATGAAAGTGCGAGCGCGTGCGCGCGTGCTGCGTGGAATACCATATACCACAACAAAAACAATCGCGAGAGACGAGCCGAGTTGAAGCAACATCCCATGCGCCTCGCAGTTCTATTTCTTCTTTGCGCTTTTGATACACCCCACCTTCGTCTAAACACGGTGGCTTGTGCGTGTACACAGTCGCGTATAATGCACTCCGTGCGTTAGGCAGTGTAAGCTCAAAAAGGCGCACAGACGCTAGTTCCGGGAAGATAAACTATTAAAAGCATCGTCTCGCTGCCGCTGCAAGCCAACAGCGTGGCTGCTCCTTTTATCGTGCTTGATTCATCTACTCTACCTTTGCCGTGGCTTATATACTCTCTCTCTCTCTCTCTCGCGTATACTCTTTACGCACTCTGCATTAAAATATAAAGGCGCATCATGCAGACCCATTGAGCGTGCCCCGAGTGCGTAACAAATTTCTGTACTCGCACATTTGATCTATATATAGCATACTTGACTGATGTACTTGAATATAATTTACAATTTTTCCGTGTTTTGTTTGTTTTGCAGATATATTAATTACTTTGCAACGAAGGCCAGTCCAACGGAGCACATACTGGACTTGTGGGAAGCGCGGCATCGCGAGCCCACGGCTGTAACGGACTTGCTCAATCATTTGAGGGTCATGGGTCGCACGGACGCCGCAACAATACTGGAAGCTCAACTCGGGCCCTGGCTATAAGCTCGACAACTCTTACTCTGCTAAAAAAAATGCGCAAAAGACATTTTTAACACAGTGAGACGTGTCTTGTATGCAATTGTGATTGTGCGCACGCGTTTGTGCGCGTATGTGTCATTGGACTGCAGTGCAACAATACAAAGTGCAGCGATGTCGTGGAAAAAGGGAAGTGCATCGGTATTTTTATGACGAAAAAAAAGTGCGTGCGCAATGATGTTCTTTAGTGTGCCATGTTCCGCGAAGAAGAGGCATAAGACGAAGAAGCACAGAGAGAAAGAGAACGTGTCGCGTTGCTGAATCCACACCGAGTTGTATGTGCGAGGCGCCAATCTGCGTATGTAAATTCTCTCTCTCTCTCTGCCGCGCGCCATTCCTATATTACTGCTCGTATGCGAGGCTAGAGAAGGAGAGAGAAAGAGAGAGATAAAATCTGCAAGCGTGAAGAAAACCGCAACACGCTACACTCTAAGCAGCAGCAGTTCCGTACATAAATAAGGTATGACTTGAGAGCGAGAGAGAAAGAAAGAGGGAAAGAGCGCGAGAATATGGGAAATATTATAGTTAACGAAATATGGCCTTACGTTGCGTATATTTATAAATTATATACATATATTATCATCATTATGATATACATATATAATTATAAATGCGCATTATATCTTGTTTTTCTTTTTTCTCTTTAGGAAAAAAGAGCAGCGTGCGTGCATTGAATTGCGGAATAGTTTATAGAAAATAATAATTGGGTTAAATGTGTAAATATAGCAAACGAAAACCGAAAAAAATTGAGTAGTTATCGCGTAGCGAAAATAAAAAAAACGCGAGATATTTAATATAGCGAAGAGACTGCGAATTATACGTGTTCGATCGCCCAACGTGGTGGCGATTAAAAATAAATTATATAATAAATATATTATATCGAAAAAAATTATGTATAGAGAATACTTGTGTGAAATGCCTGGTTTTGTGTGTAGCGTATGTTATTTAGTGTATCGAGTCAAAGAGCTGCCTCGTTCGTGAATATCTTTCTACCAAAGTAATTTATTAATTCATATCCATACGAATCCATAAATAGCCATTCGTTCAGCTATTATTTATTATTTTGGCAAATTTCTTTTACATACGGGTATGAAAGATTAAAACACATAGAGCCGGATTTTATCGATCCCATGTAGATTTATTGAACGGATGTGGTGTCCTCGAGATATTTCCGGTTTATACGAATATATATTCGCTTGTCATTTTTTTTCGTACACATCCGAAACTGCATCGTAGCGTACCATTACGATGCGCTTCGCGATGATTCGCGTCGAAATTTTTCATTCTTTTTATTTATGTTCAACGACGAGAGGCTTTTTCGACGATATACCGTTGTTTTATGCTGCAAAAAAAGAATCGATACACAAAAATGAAGCGCGCACGTCTATTACGTATGGATAATAGCGTGAAATATATTTTTTTGTTTATGGAGATGTGTACTAACGCTTTTGTTGACTTTTTTTTAACGCGTATACATCTTATCAATGTATTTTAGAACGGATCTGAATATAATAGTTTTGTACGAACAATTTTATCTGTAGTTGTTAGCCCTTTTGTATCGGTGAAATCTTTATATCGATATGCACTTTTTTTAATGAATTTTATTCAAATTTTGACCATCGATCATTTTTGAGACGAAAGTTTTTTCAAGAATCGAATATAACTTTTCCTATATCAGTGATAAGCCAGATAAATGTTTAACATACTAAGCGTATCTAAGTATTTCCGGGAAAGTTTCTGGATTGTTATTTTTCTGCGAACATTTCTCGAATACAACTATTGGAATGTTGCACAGAAAGCGATCTGGTCACATTTCTATACAAACTTTTGATGCCGGTGCAAGCATGAAATATGTCTGATATATGTGTATATGCAAGGTATTACTAGAAAAAATTATCATAAAAGGGTTAATGACTAAGAGTATCACGATGTTTATATCAATTGTAATATATTTATATGCTAATTGTAAAAAAATTGTACATTTTTCTGACATCATTGATAATAATTATCAAAAAAGAAACATTTATACATAACGGATAATAAAAGTCTACTATCAACATACATTCAAACTAAAAAGATTCTGTTAAATTTTTTCCCTGATTTTTCCCTTGACCTTTGATGGATGTCGAAAAAAAGCTCAAATGTTTGCAAAAACAACCGAGCTCTACGAGGTATGTCTATATCGTGCCGCAGCCACTATCATTTTTGCGTGTTATGCATACATAAACTTGGCAGTATATACTGCACGCACAAAAGGCAGCGCAAGCGTACGATCATTGAAACAACAAAATTCAACTCGATCTACGAGAATTCATAAATATTTTGGTAACGTTTGGACAATTTTCAAAAATGAATAGATGAAAAAATGTTAGTCTTACCTGACAGTTTTTAGAAATTTTTCCAGTCCGGTTAATTTCAACAAAAACATTTTACACGCGCATTATTTTCACAGCCAGATACACACTTCAAAAAAATAACTTTATGAAAAAGAGACCATTGAATGCTCGTGTCAAATAGAGAACTCATTGAAATAACGTTATGTAGAGCAATTTTGGAATTATATCATATACAAAAACACATTTATGTACGAAGTGATAATTGATAATTATCGGTGTTATTGTAGTTACAGATGTATTATTGTATATGAATGTATAAATTAGTAAAAGAAAAAACGTATTGACACTGCATTTACACGACAAAACATATAAAAAGAAATATGATGGATTTAGATGTGTATTTTAAAATGTGTAGGATGAAAAACGGTTTGTCGAAACAAGGTGCGCCTAAAAAATACGTGATAGCAACTTGCAAAGCAATCGTGTTTCACTATTCTGAGTTAAGGACATACCAATGCGACTCGCGTCCACGACGCAGATCACGACGATAATAATGATGAGCCACCCACTTAAAGAAGTAGATGTATCATGAACGTCTTATAATTTTCGCGAGTTTTTTTTTATAAAGTTTGTAATACATTCACATTTGAAAGGGAAGAGACGTTTTAGAAATTTCGATGTTACACAACCAAAATTGAAAAAAAAAAATTAGTGCCTGTTTGATCTCTAAACATGACGAGATGTAATGAGATTTTTGCAAATTTTTATTATAATCAGATGATTACGTGATATTTAAAATCATTTAAGTAGTTTATGCGTTAAGTAGCTTACTCTCGTGAATTCCTATTCATCGATTAACACAAAAATCATCAAAATAAAAATTTGATGGCTCTGAATAAGTCACTGAGTGACGATCAATAAAACCGCTCGTATGTTAATGTAAAGAGAAACAATTTTTAAAAGTTAATGACTCAATTGATAAAAATGCGCGTCAACTATTTATTAGTTGTCTTAGCTAGATTTTTGCTCTAACGTAAATAGACAAATAAATGTGAGTACCATAAATATTAAAATTTCATATACAATTATATAAGTACACAATATAATATCGTGGAAAAAATTTGTCTTTAAAGTGAAAAATTTTGCGGAAAGGGACAACAATATAATGAATATAATATGCGGAGGTGAAAAATGTATGTATAAAGCGTAATTTTTCGTTATTTATTTCATAGACATGAAAAACTGTGCCAATTTTAGTAGGGTCTTTTATCGTTGTGTACACACTCTAAAACGTTATTTTTGTTTTTAAAATTGTTGTGGTGCCAACATGACGATAAAAATATACATTTTATTGTCGATTTTGGCCTGGGTATTCAAAATTTGTTTAATTAATTGATGTATTTATGCCAAATTTTCTCAAACATACCATTTATTTGGCTTCGCACCTCATAAAGAGCAACTAGATTTTGAGTAATGTTCCTTGACTTGCAATTTTTGAAACAATAAATCAATCCAAATCAGCAAATATATTTGGATTTTAAGCTTGCCAAATTTTCGTAGCTTTTGAAGTATATCTTAAATTTTTTTGCAGAAGACATAAAACAAAGTCCAAAATGACACGAGGACAGATATTATTTGTTTATTTTTGTACAATAGCGCTTGTAAATGCGTATAGCACAGAGAAAAAAGCGTCATGCTACAATACGAGACGTGCTCTACTCGAGCATGGAAAAAAAGCTCTTAATACGTTTAAGAATGAAAGAGAAAATAGAAAAAAATTATCTCATCTCGCACATTATACATACATGCGATTACATTATCCTCGATTTTTCAACGGTGTACCCCCGCTCATGCACATACTAACACACATGCAGACGCATACACACACACAAATATTTTTCGTGCGCCGTAGTATACGTACGTGACTAATACCTGCCGCGGGCTGTGTAGCTCTCTTCAACATTACACAATTTAAAATTCACGAGGCGACGCACGCACCGACGCATTATAAATGTACGTAAAGGTATGGATGACGCTCAGTAGCAGCAGCAGCGAAGCGCGTGTGTGTATGTGAGTCTCCGAGTATGGGTAATGTAACGCCACATAAGAGTATAATATTAATACGATGGCCAACGAATATTATGTACGATTTCGACATGTTGTAAGCATGCTTGTATGCGAGAGTCTGCGTAAAGAGCGAGTGATATTTTAGGGGAAAATATGGCAATTGTTATACGTATTTGGTTTAATTTAAAATGCTCGTATGCTTCGTTTATATCAAAGATGAGTGTAAATGATAGAACCGTATGAATATAATTTGAAATGTTTTTGCTTCTTACACAAAAGGAGAATTGAAAATGTTTTGTATGTTTGTTATTATTCTTAGAATAAAATATTCTTGTATACCTGAAAATGGTTTATTTTCTATTTTCATTTATTGAACCTCAAACTCCTTTTATTCTTAATTTACAAAAAGTTGGCATATAAAAACTATAATCAAGGAACTTTTTGATTAAAAATTTATTGTCTTTACGTGATGCATGAATATTCCATTTGCGAAACTAGAAGCTGATACTGCACCTGCACTTTGTATTCACCAGAGCCTACAGTATATATAGGGAAAACCACCTTATATTGAATAGCATATCATATTTCGTTTGCATAAGTACGACGATGGAACAATTTTTATACAAAGCCAAAAAATCATAGCCTCAGCTATCGCGCTTTATTTCGCGCAAAGTTAATGCTTTGGATAAGACGTCTTATTGGTAAGTATAAAAGCATATTTTAGCCTTCATTCAATAATTATCTTGGCGAACATCGAGCGCACATTCATACTAGTAAATATTTTCCTAGATTAAGCTAGAATGCTGCCAAGCGATCGGTTTTAATGTTCTTAAGAATGAAATAAATTCATAGCTTATGCCGCTTATATGCGCTCGTATCAGCTTTCTGTAAAATCATCAAACGTGTAATGTATGTACTGGAGATACCCATACGTACATACATGCATCTGTGCGCGCTCAAGAAAGTAATTTCGCACCGTTCCGAATCACAGTTATGAATCTTGACGAAAAAAAAGGAAATGGGAAAAATCCCATCAACTAATAAAAATGCGTGAACGACACGATGAAACCACGATGGAAGTCCATACTGTGGATTATATATGTATATTGCACTAAAAAATTTGCAAAATCTGCAAAAATTCAATCATACGGGAAGGGAGTAGAAGTTTCTTTTTATTGACTCGATGTAGATATATATCGCGAGTATCTGTATATATGGTATATATAGGGACCGACTCTTTTTCCGAATCGACATATCTTTCAGTAGCAGTACCTGCAGAGTTGGTTACGAGGAAAATTTGCATATTTGTTATGTCTCGGGAAGAGGCTTCCCTCCCTATCTGAGAATAAAATATTCCTCGGTACGTTCCGGGAAATTTTGCGCTATGTCTATACGCGCGCTGTATGGCGCGTACCTATAGAGTATTATATATGTTATATACGCGCATCGAGCACGTGCCTCGGCCTGGTAAAAAAATTTTTTTTCTTCCTCTTTCTTTCGCAAAAGCCGACGCGAAAAAAGCATCGGAGATAGAAACTCGTCTTTTTTGTACTGATGTGATGAGTGCAGAGAGAGAGAGGCTCTTTAGGATTAAGCACAATGTGCGGGTTCTCTCTCTCTCTCTCTTTCTCGTTTCCAACGGATAACGCGAATTGATTCACGCACACTCACGCACACATTCGTGTACTCACAGGAAAAGCAGCTTAAGCATATATACGTATGTATGGATCTCAAGTCCTTTTCTTACAAACCCGCGGATTTCTCTTATCGCAACCATATATATGCGCGCGTTTGTGTAAGTATACGTGTAAGCGCGCCTATACGTGAGCGTGTGTGCTGAGTGTAAGTAGTACGCGACGCTGCCTCTCTCTTCTCACCCTTTAGGCCGCTGCAGCTTTTTTTCGCACTCTCGCATATATTCTTGCCGCAGAAGCAGCAGCAGCTCAGAAGAGGCGGCACGAGCTCCTCCTCTCATTTTCGGCCGCGCGCATTCACGTGCACGATTCTTACCCTTTTATATTTTTTATCCCCTCGGCGCAGAGCTACTTGACACTTACGTGCGTGTATATACCTTGTCAAAGTTTCTTCTTATTTCATATCACACTGTCAGACGCATCGAGGATAGAAGGGATGTGTATTTTTTTGCGCGTCGGGTAACAGCAGCGCGCGCGGCAAAGAAATGGTTATGCAATTGAATTGTAATGAGTTTAGAGAATGCTTATTATTCGCGCTTCGTGACCTTTGATGGAATCGAATCCGTATACCTTTTCTTTGTAGTTATACGATTAGTCCGTTGAGTGAATCCTTGTGCGTTTATAAATTTGTATCGTATGATATATTTCCAGTAAAATAGAACGTTACCTTGGATGAAGTAATGTAATGGGTGCGTTTCTTATAGATGAACAGATTTAATTCATCTTATATAAATAGTTACATGGTCATTCATTCATAAAAAGGACTAGGTGAAATATTAAACCCGTAGAATGCTCGAATAATATAGTATTTTTTTTCTTCTCACAAAGTGTTATAGAATTGTGCTCCACGTATACAGTTTGATTATTGAATCAAGCGTGTCTAAAAAAAATTTTTCTCCCGTAAAATGGCTCGCGCCGTATTTCATTTCACGAAATACAATATTTTCTTGTCCTCGCCCTATCTGTTCATTCACTTGGTTTCATTCGAAACTTTTCGTCGTTCTGCGAGCCTATAAGGTCGCAACACCGTTTGGGCTCGAAAACACAAACTTTTTCCGCAGCTCCTCTGGATCATTATACGGAAGCAGACTCGCGCGACCACTTAACAAGCCTCACGAATTAGCATAATCTTTTTCGTTGGCGTGAAAAACAAGGAGCAGCCAAAGCGGAAAGAAGACAAAGACAATTGGGGCGTCGTCGCTGCACGCACGCGGACATGCTCACTGCGTGTTGTCGCTCGTGAGAGCAGTGAAAAGAACGAGCGCGAAACAAACTTTGATCATAAATTTCTCTTTTTTTTCATTACTTTGTGTTATATAGTGTGCGTGCCCTCGTCGCTATAACATACAGTACGGTATATACACGAGTGAACGACCAACGACCAGCTTCCATGTTCCAGCTACTTTTTTTTTGCTCGATTAATATTTTGTGGGTGATTTTTTCAAACGCTTCGAAATTTCCTTTCTTGAGCACTGCAAACTACACAGACACATATAAAATGTACGATACAAAACGCGCGTGAAAACGTGCGAAAAAGCGCTCGCTCGTGCAAAAATGATATTTATCACGTTGCGTTAGCAGCTCTCGGTACACACGCACATACAATCGCACGTGTAGCAATTTTCAAGTGTCGATACCATAACCCGCATCCTTTCTCTCGAATAAAGAGCGAAAAAAATGTATTGGAAAAAGAGCTCCGGGTGAAAAACTCGGGCGCGTCGCGGCGGCACACAGAAGCAGTATACGGCACCCGGGCAATGGCAGTGGCGAAAAACGATTAACCTATACCTGCCTGCAGCTCGCGAGTATAATAAAGCCGGGGAATATAATACGCAACGAGCTACTCGATGTCCGACCAGCAGCAGCGTAAATATGCCGGAGAGAAGAGAACAGCGCAGAGGCGGACACGATGATGAAAGTTTGAATTACATGCACGATTATTACGTCCATGTTTCTCGCAGGGGTATTCGCGAGCTTTTTTTCTAACTCGCCTATGCAATTCTTTATTTCTCTCCTTTTTCAGTGCCGATGGTAGAAATTCGTTGCGTGGACGGCGGGGCTATAGGAGCAACTTGGCATTACTTTTTTTCCGCGCATGTAGAGAATGAAAGAGTGAGATAGAGAGAAAGAGAACACGAGCACAAGGGCCTCGTTCGCCGCCGGTTTATTGGGATTCTTTGAGTGACTTGACGTGGACGACAGTTAATTGTTCCATTTCGAGAATAGACGAATGTATATAGGGTTTGGGCAAAGAGAGCACAAGCTCGAGTTCTGTGATTGCACTAATTTTTTTTTTTTTTTTTTCGTTACGCTGATATATATAAATGCTTCCCTCAACGCATTTACGGCGCACGTATATAGCAACACGATGTTATATGTGTAGGAAAAAGCATGTGCGAGCGATATGCGACGCGCGCGCGCGCGATATTCGACGGATTAACGTCTGGGAATTGTTTAATTTGTCGTTGTGCTGTTCGAGGGTGCAGCTAGCGTTTCTTTTTTTTGGGCTATAACATTGCATGTCCGTCAAAAAGTCGATTCGCTGCGTTATGGGTGGAGGCTGTGATTGACATGGGAATATAATATGGAGCAGCGCCGAATGAAACGTTGCCGTCGCTATATAGCACTGAAATTTCGGACGCAAACTCTGTATCGAAGGAATCGTAACTGGATTGATTATAAATGTCAAACTACTCTTGTTGTATTTACTTTTTAATTACTATATCGGAAAATGTGACGTGTACCGTCATCTCGAACAGCTCACGAAATGTTTTATAAATGACATTATTAAAAAAAAAAAAGAGTTGAAATCTGCAGTGGACGAATTAGAGAAACATTCGGCATAATCAAATAATCGCGCTAAACTGATGGTCTTGTTTCCGATTTGAATATTCCAAACTTTCTCATCATTCACGAATTAACTCATATAAGAATGGGCTTCTTCTGAGAACACTGACTGATCCCACGTCAATTACTAAACGGGCTGATTAATATATTAGCCAGACTATAACGGAAATAAATTATAGGCCCCGCGCGCGGCTGCTGCTACACGGCTCGAGAGATCCGAAAAGTATATTTTTATATATTACAACGGCCAGCGCTAAAAAAGTCGCTCGTCGTCGCGATGTGCGCGCGCGTTCACACTTTATGCTGTGCCTTACGCAAAAAAGTGGCACTTTGAATTAATTAGCACAGGAAAAGGATAAATATATAAAAAGAGTTATAATACGCGCACCGCAAGCAATTTTCATAACTGCGATAGGAATTAGCGCCGAGCATATTTATTGGCCAGCTTAAGCAACTGCTCAAAGCACAATCGAGGTACTGATATTTTTTGTGTTTATATGCCTAGTTTGCTGCTATATTAAAAAAAGAGGCCGTTTACCGAGAAGTCGAGTAGAAAAAATCAAATTTACGAGCGTGATCGCTTACACCGATGTAGCGTGTGTAACTCTCGACAAAACATGAAGAACCTGTCGCCTTTTTGCTCGCATCTTTTCGGATCGCTCATGGCAACGCCAAGATGAATTATTTTAGTTAAAACAGGCTTTTTTGCAGTGTTTATATTGTATGATCATAATATCTTTCAGGATTATATTGAAAGATTCCAAGGGCAAGGGATATTTTCGCAAGCGGATTTAAAACCCAAAACATGATACTGATTTTCTGCATTGCAGCGTAGTAGCAGCTATGAAATATGTATTGCTCCGCGCGCGTCACTGCTTGCTCATCCCAGCAAAAGATCGTACGTCTCACTCCTCTTTTACAAGGGCAAAGCGTGAAACAGCCGTAGAAAGAACAAAGAAATGGAAAGATTAGAAAAAAGTAATCGGCTGTACGGTGCCATAAGCGTTGATGTATGAGCTACTGTCCCAGATTCCTTTTTCTTTGCCAGTTGCTGCTGCATTACCATGGTGTGTATACCACAGTGGCTGTGCAGAAGCAGTCGTGTACACGCTGGCAAGGAGAGAGACAGAAAGAGAGAAACCCCTCGAAGGGCCTTTCGCTTCCCGTCGTCGAATGAGAAAGAAAAAAAAATTTTCTCTGCTTAGTCGTGTGTATAAAAATGAAGATATAGCAAAAATTATTAATGTTGCGCGCGCGCGTCGAAGACAGATCACACTTTTGAAATAGTGTTCACGTAGCGGAGCTTCGTGTACAGGACGGATAATACGTCGCTCGCGCGCACAAAGAAGCCGAAGGGAAAGAAGAGTGCGTTATATACCGAAAGGGGAGCACACGCAGCAGCTAGAGCACAGCTTTTGTCGCGCGAGCGCTGTCTCGTCTTCGTTTTCTCATTGTTCCCTTTTTCTCTCTTTCTCTCCGTGTGTCCTTGACACATCAGCTTTCTGGGCGCGAGAGTCGATCGCGGGAGAGACTCCCGATTTTCCCGCACCCTCGCTCTGCTGTTGCTGCTTCTAGCGCTTTTTTTCCTCTGCGGCGCGCGCGCGCTTATCGCGCTGCAAGAGACCCGGCATACGTAAGCGTCTCACACGCGAAGCAACCCTCCCGCATAAATGCACACTCGGGCGTTTTCTAAGTTTCCCATCTAATATGCACTACTGTCGAATAGAGCGCGTGAGTCCTCGCGCCGAGGGAAAGAATAGATTTCGACGAATTTGCTGCGCGCGAGATTGAGAGGGTACGTGTACGTACGCGCACGGGCCCCCCACGTAGATTAGAGAAATCTTTGTGCCGTACGCGCGCGCGCGGATATTGTCACGACGGTAATAGTGCTGACGAGTTGCGCGCCAAGTTTTATTGAGTTTCGAGAGGCCGTTGCTGCTGCTGCCGCCGCTGCATGCCGCGCATATAGGGCTGAATATCATTTTCAGGAAAAAAAGTTTTGTAACACGATAAATATGATTGCTTTGAGATTCCGGTGTGAATGCTCGGCGTATTTTCAAGTTTACCGTACTTACGTACAGAGGGGGAACGCGCTACCCACCTGAGGTTTGAGTTTAGCCCGTATACATATACAAGCGCGCGTATGTATACGCACATCATAAACGCACAAAAAATAAATTCCAATGGCATACTATATTTTTCCTCTTTCGCATCAAATGAACGATTGAAAATCCGAGATGACTTGAGAAATGCAAAATGCTCGAGGAGTAATGAACGTCGAGAAAGTTGAATAAACGAGCTGTGAAACATACTATTGTCGCTTCGTTTGAAAACAAGAGCTCATTTGTTCTCAAAAGAATGAGAGAGCGAGAGAGAGAGAACTGATAATTGTTAATTTGCAACCATGATAATGCAGGATAAAAAGCATCGTCGCGCGCTCAGACTGAAAGCAGCAGTAATAAAGGCGAGCAGTGCGACGATGATGAGAGAAACAGAAAGAGATAGAAAGAGAAAGAGAGAAAGATGAACACGATGGGAGATGAAAAAAAAACAAACAAACATGAAAAGTATAATGCAAAAAAGGCTTGGCGCTGAAGAAAGGAGTGCGGGTGTTATTTGTAATGGAAAAAAAGAGGAAAGGACATGAAGGGCAAACAAGCAAACCGAAAAAGGGAGCTCAAATATATGTAGTGTGGTTGAAAGTATATACATTTGTTACATTGCTGCAGCCAAAAGCAATATATCGCAATAAATCAGCATTTTTCATTTTGACAAATTGACTTATGCGGAAAAAGTCTTGACTCGTGGCAATCATTAAATATTCCAAGAACTTACACTCGCTTGTATACGCAAAGATTTAGGCTCAACCGGCATACTAAATTTACCATTCTTTATAATGAATTGTATTGTGTGAGGGAATAACGAATATCAATCGACTTTTTTAATGGAAATACTTTTGTATTTTATTCTCCATAAAACTGCATTGATGCTTTTCGTATAATGGATGATTAACAAGTGTGGAGAAAAAAAATATTGAATATATCATCCAAGATAAGTTTGATGCATAAAAAATTATTAAATTCGCTTACTACCAAGTCTTGATGAATGATTTTAATTCGAATGAGTAACTGTATACCTTATATTATAAGAGCAACGCAATATATTGAGTAGATCAAATTGAAACAAATATGATCGTTATAAACAAGAGAAAAAATATTTACACGCGTATACAGAGTATATGTGTCGCAAAAAATGAGAACATATAGGAATTATATTACATGCGTATTCGAGCAGCTCGGCACAAGTATACACATTGAAAAGAAAGAAAAGAGCAAGAGCAAGAGAGAACAAAACTCGTGTGTGTACATGCGTGCGTGAGGTAGCAAAAATGTCTTTCCAAAGGAGAGAATTCTAGTGATACGCTGACACAACAGGCAATTATGCGCCAGTTTTTTCTCTCTCGTACGGATAAAAAATCGGGCATGAAAGAAATTTTAAGAAAATCATAGTTTGACGTATAATGTGTACTGCGCTGCTGATGCTGCTGTTGCGCTGCCATTCATACAAATAGCAGTTATATGGAGTCGCGCGAGCGGGCGCGCGAGACTGGCGCAAGTGTTTTTCGAGAGCCACGCCGCGCACTGCTTAGTGTGTGTATATACTCCAGTCAACAGAAGCAATAGTGGCACAACTCTAAAGGCTAAGTGCCGTAAAAATAGCTCTTGCCACTCGCCCGAACGATGTCGACGCGCCGCCACTACGTCGCGAACATGTGAAGACGGCGTCCACCCGCTGCCGCTTCTTCTGCTTCTTCTTCGCCACAACGGCCTCTTTTTTGCACACATATACACTCGCTCATACACACACGCACACACACACACAAAAATGTGTTCCGTCTCTCTTTCTGTGTCTCTTTCTTTCGAGTGTTTGACGTTCCTTCTCGCACGCAGTAGCGGTGACGATGTGATCAGATAAAATAAAAACGGCGCAGAGCAGTTCCGAGCTTTGCAACTATATACGCCGAGGAAAAGACCGTTTTCGGAAAGATGGCTCTGAACTGATAATATTCTTTCTGTTTTGTTATGTGTGACGTCGTACACACACATACCATACTGAATGAGAAAAAGATGAGTGGAAAAATGCCGGCAGCAGCTCGGATTGAGATTTGAAATGTATTTCAAAGACAGCTGCTGTTGCTGCTCGGTCATTTGTCTTCGTAAATCTGGCTCATTTTTTTGCAAATTTTTTTTTTCGTGGTTTTTTCAGCATTGATTTTTTCGAGTAAGATCTCGACGTAAACAAAATTATTCGCGCTTGCGAGTTTCATGCAACAAGTAAATTAATTAACGCAGCTGTAATTCCGGAATTGAGTTAAGCTCTCTCACAGTGAGTTGAACTAATCTTAATTAAACCGGTGCGAGAGTCAAAAAAGTAAAAAAAAAAAAAAATTATTTATCCTTCGGTTCTGGGTTTATTCTATGTGCAACGATAAAAGATACGACCATAGTAAGTGTCGGGTGTAGAACGTAACATTTCATAATTTCGAGATTTGATACGTAGTGTAGTTGACACTAGCGCGGTCAAAAACTTTTTTTCATTTCCTCGAGCTAACTTTTTTGGCTCCGGAAAACAAAAAAAATTTACTTTTTTCATTCGAAATCATTATTCTCGACTGCGACGTTCGCACTTTTTTCATTTCAACAAAATGTCAGAGAACTGTAAAACATCTGCTTGAAATAAAATTATGAACAATAAAAAATCCAAGATAAACATGGGTAGCGAGTTGAATTTTGACGTCGATTCTCGCAGTTTCACACGACTCAATTTTATTGCAAAATATAAGTTGATTATCGATTCAAAAAATGGTCCAGAAATAAAATAACGAAATGACAAAAGAAAAACGAAAACGTCTAGGCGCCAACTGCGGAGGCGCCTGCGTTGCTAGGGATTGTAAAAGTGCCAAAATCTAATATTATACCCGGTGACTTTTCAGGTGTGATACAATGGACTGGCACTTGTTGATCTATTTATACTCTACACATACTCGTATTTATTTATATGAATATACGTTCGAAGTGAGTATGTGCACCAGGCAGCATTTATATATTTGCACAGACTCACGTACAGCAACGCAGGGTATAACAATTACCATTCATTTGAACCTGTCCTTTGCTTTAATTTAGCCAAGGTACATACTCATCAATCTTTGAAATCAAATCAAACACAAGCGGTAATAGCTCGGTGTGTCACTGCGTACGTACTCGCACGGCGCATATACCTATATAGGCCTTGAATAAATGTACTCAATTGTGGAAAGCCCCCAGTGGCACGTCGGTCCCGCGCTGCATTTATATATAGTATATATCTATAGAGGTATATTATACGCCGGGTTCAAAGAGCTTATTCGCAATCGTCTTGCTCGCAAATTCGCAATCCGTTCACTCCAACACTTCCTTCTTCATCTCCTTCCACGCCTATCGAGAGAGCACTGCTGCTTGTCCCAGCGCGACCCTCCTCACCCATTCTCTCTATCTCTCTCTCTCTCTTACCGGTAAAATCAATCCTCCACGCCAAACAAATTCCCACTTTAGACTCGGAGCTGGAAGGACGTACGGCTTGCCGGAGAAGAACAAAAGACGACGGAGTCGTGGATATCTAACATCATTACCTTTTGCCGCGCGATAGATACAAAATCGTTGCAGGCGCGCTCCATCTATCTCTCTCTCTCTCTTTCTTTCTATCTCTATCTTCGTCTCTTTCCCTCTGTACCTACCACCTATATGCACACGCACTCTAAACTCGAGTTCGCCTTTGCGAGTTTCGGTGTATATAGGTGGGTGTTGCTCCGAAAATAGACGCCGTCGCGTGCGAAATCAGTTTGCTCAGCCTCTCTGTGTGTGCACATGCGAGCTGCGCTGCTCCGAGTCGTCATTGTTTAACATGCTGATTGACAGGACTGTCGCTTCTGCGAGCCTCGCATTTCTTCTTTTATTCCCAAGCTTTACCCCAAAAATGCTCTGAGCAGTCTCTATGAAGCTCGGCTTAAATCCGGAGCTTCTCCGGTCGTCTATCACACAATATGTATACGTAACTCATACGCACACGAGCAAACACGTGCGATTTCGTATCACTGGCTGACTTCCGCGGATTTGACAAGAGACACATACAGCAAATGTGTATACGCACGTTGACGTGGAGAAACAGAGAGAAGGAAGACGGCAGCGTATCACCCGTTGTACATATGTAACGTATACGTGTATGTGAGTGTGTGTAGGTGTATTCGCATGCAAAGGGGCTGAAGGGATCGTCAGAGTCATGATAGCGAAACGCGTCGGTTATATAGGCATTGTGGAGCGATGCGGTGGTTGAGTTAGGGGGCTCAGGGCAAATTTGCTGATCGGGATGTTGGCTCGGGATTGTCATCGCGCTGATGCGTATGCCTGCGTGGGTGACTCGTTTTCTGTTAGCTGGATAGATCGGCTGGTTTACGCGTGAAAATTATCTCTGCGGATTGCGATATGCGCAGCAGCTCATATGTCGTTCTTTTTTTTTCAATTTCCCGTCTGATCGCTGTTTCGCATGATTATCGGGTGTCTCGAGGGAGGATTGCGCTTTTGCAACGAAAAAGACATACTAGCCCAATTTCCACATAAATATTGATGGAAAATAACGATATTAATTCATTGCCATTGGCACATTTTCGCAAAAAAGGGGAAAAATAATTATAGTTAAACAATGAAATGTACGTTGTGCAAACATTGCAGCAGAGTAATCCAAATTAAAACATCAGCGCCGAGGCGCGAGAAACGTTTATCTGCGCAACGTGACATGTGATTGCTGTGAGCGCGAACGTGCTTTTGCGATAAAAAAGTAGTTAGTTGAACAAACAAAGCCCTGTGGGCTACTCAAAACAATGTTGCCAGGGCACACGCGCGCGTACTGCACACACACACACACACACACACATACACATACACACCTATTTCTGTGTACACACACGTGTGCGCATGGCTCGAATGAGAAAGCTTTGGATGTTACAAAACTATGTGCTCCGCCGCTGCAACGCGCGGAGCTGAGCTGCAGTCTTGCTGGTTGGAAAAGTTACACACATACACTTTTACTCACGAGCGCGGAAATACGCACACGCATAAACGAGAATCGTACGCGCAGTAGCTCACACCTGTAGCAAATTCCATCGTGAAATTTTCCCTCGAACAAAGCCGCAACTTTAATGAATATTTCACTGGAAGCGCGTCTATGTGTCGCTCGTCGCTGAAACAAGAGCATCATGAGGATGAATATGATACTATGTGGATGCTGCATTTGCGAGAGGATGGCAAATAGAGTAAAAAAAAAGGTACAAGGATGAACTATATGAAAAAAAAGGTAGGAAAAAAAATTGGAGCGAACTCTCGTACATCGGCAAACTTACACACATACACACAAACACACATATGTGTGGCACTGTGTACAGATATATGCGTGCATCAGTGAGGCGTGACGGCGAGCTGGCTCTAGTGCTAGCCTGCTCGCTCCTGGACTCTGGCAAAATTCTCTTTCCCCCAGAGTGAACATCGCGCGACATCACGGACCTGAGCTAAATAGAATTACCCAGCCATTAGTAATCAATATCCCCGAGCGTATACGACTCTTCCACTTTTTGGTGTGTGCTATGGTGCGGCGGCTACGACGGCGTCGGCGGGTGTGCAGCGCGTGTATACCACACGCAGTTCATTTTCTCAGTGTGCGAGTGTATACGTGTGAGCGAACTTCTCTCCAGCAGGCGCCAAATATATACATATAGCGTTAAAGCAGCAGCTCTACTGCACGCAGGAGGCAACGGGTGGATACGACGACGCTGTGCTCAATAACTCTATTGGCACTACTACTACTACCACGAAGAGCTGCGCTGCTACTCCCATGGCATACGGCTATTTTATTACATGACCTATAGCTCTTGCCACCGAATATATACGGCCTTTGCCGTATACCGCGCGCCACTATACTGTCAATCGAGATGGTATGAAAAAAAGTCAGCGGGTTACGGCTGAATAAAGGAAGATGGATCGTACCCGGGCAAAATATATTCATAAGTACAAGCGGGCGCGCGGATAGATACCTGCCAAGCTCGATATATAATATAACGTCAGATAGCGTAGAAAATTTTTATCCTTTGTCGCGCGCGAGCTCGGTGGTGATCGATCGGCTAATTAAGTTTGTAGCGCAGCAGAATACAGTATATCGCGGCGTATTTCTTTATGCATTATTGTATATAGTTAGAAAATTTCAAAGCGAATATCGCAAGCGCGCATAAAGCGCGCGAACATGCGCATCTGGCTTGCGAATTTCCTGTGCTGGATTTTCCGCGCGTATATGTGCTTTGTATGGTTAACATCAAATTCTAATTTAGGAGACATCGTATTTAATCAAACACTCTGTAAACACAATTTACAGCAGTAAATCAGAGTAAATTTCTCCGGCGTCACACACTTACACGCGCGGGGACCTTCACCACGCGTATATCATTATATAGCCGTGGCACGCGGAGCTAAAAGTACCCTCGACGCCTACAACTAATTTACATGAAAATCCATCAGAATGCATACAGTATACACATGCGCGTAGGCATTTTCCGTCCTCTTCCATCAATCAGAGAGAGAGAGAGAGAGAGAGAGCAGCAGTACAGAGCTCAGATATAGAATATGGTGGTGAGCTCTGCTGACCAAACTGCGTGGTGTACGCACGCACTTCTCTCTCGGTTTGAGTCATCGGCAACTGCGCGCGAGCGCGCCTGCGAACGAGCGAGAGACATTTATACATAATGTCGTTTTCGCTTCTTCCAGTGAAATTCATATATGTGTACATACATGCACGAACGAGTATACGAGACGAGCCGTCGTCCGTCGTCAAAAATTATCGTTCCTATATGCGCGAACGCGCGCAAAACCATGACGTTGCAACACGAGCATGAGCGAGAGCGTCGCCGACAATTTTCGCACTCTACCAACCTTCCATCACTATGTGTGCGTGTGGGTGATTCACGTGGCTAGCGGCCTGATAATTTCATGTATGATATCGCACGATACGATCCTCCCTCGTAACGCCACGCGTTCATATATAAAGTATAGACTAGGCTACACGGAGCACGTATACATGTAATACACCAATACATCCTTAAACTGACCCCTAGCGAACCATCCGAAATTGGCTGCACGAGATAGGTGAGCGAGCTCGAGCCCGAGTCGAGGTAGCATTTCCGTAATTAAAGGAGTCCATCAGCTGGGAGAGAAAGAGAAGCGTGGAGGAATGAGAACGGATCGTTAATTGGTGTCGACGAGTGGCCCGATATATGCGGCCCAATTAATTCCTGTCTATATATACTCGGGTTAGAGCTTGACTCAAAGTGACAACGGCCTCAGAGTGTGGACAATGACCCAGTCGAGCAGAAAAGTTCCATGCAACTAGCCAGCTCGATGAGGTCGTTGGAGCTTCGGTTACAGTGTAGCACGAGAGCTCGAATCCGCAGAGGCTTTCGAGTTTTTGCGCTGTCGCAGTGCTCGAACTGCAACCGATGCTTGTGTCTCCATCGCTGCTCTGCAGAGACCCACTGATGACTTTTTACGTACTTCTAACGTACATATAGCGACGAAAGATTATCTAATGTCATCAATAATGCATTTATGGTAAGCGGAACATTAATTTTTCTCTCTTCTGGCGCAGCTGCTGCTACTACTACTGCTGCTGCTGCTTTTTAAGTGAATCTCACACTTGGCTTGCACGGATAAGAAAAGCTATGGGTTCTATGCCTCTCTCTCCTTCTCGGTCTAGTATGCGCCGATGCAGCAGTGCTCGACATTCGGCTGAATTTCATCCTAATGGAGCGTGTTCAAAACGGCGCACACACCGCTCCACCGTGAACTAATGATGTGTAAATTCTCCTGATATTGGACATCGATATTTTTACGCTAATAATACTACTGCACATAGTATTGGTGTTCAAATATTTTTGAAAAATATTTTTATAGTAAAATTTAATTAAAAATACTGAGATACATTTCATTAGATGAAATTTTAAGGGAACCTCGCAACATCGTCAAAGTGAACTTTTATTGATGAAGAAAACGTCAATATCGATACAAATCAAGAATTAAACACACGAAGCAAAAATTGCAAAAAGAAGTATTATTAAAAGACTGAAAGCTTGCGCTCTCGTAACAGCTGCTATACGTTACACGTCGAAAGCACAAGTATACAAGCGCACATAGATATATAACGATTCGACAACTTTTCATTCGAAAAACTTTCTTTTCCCGAAGTTGTTATTCTGCATCGCAATTACAGCGAGCTTGCATTAGTATACTGGAAAGAAAAACTTGTAAAAGAATAATAATAAAAGGGAACAAATTCAAAGAACGTTTGAAGTTTCGCGCGCCCTATCAAAGTGCACGTCGAAGTAACTTGCAATCCTGTTTTCAAAAAAAAAAAAAATGTATTGCTGCTCTGTGTCACTCGTTTCTTTTTCCTCCCGCAGCAAAGACAAACCCACGATGCACAGGTAGCCAGAATTGCAAACCAAGATATACAGAGCTATAAAACTCATCAGTTTATTTATACAGCTACCGCACATATTATTGCGAGCAAAATCTGCAGACAAAGCTCCGCGCCTCACAGCAGCGAAGAATCAACAAGTATGATTATGCTTGTTATCTGCGCGCGCTTGCTCGCTCTGGATACACATTTCTCTCTGCCTGCACGAAGCGTATTATTCAGTCATATAAATTTACCTCGAAATTGTCAACTGGAAATTAGCCATTCAGTCCCGGGGTCGAGTCTTTTCAGCGACAGAGTCATAAACTTCGAGTGTTAAAATACTCCTCTCTTGGGCTGCGGCAGGCACTGTTTTGCACGGCTAGCACACAACGAAGAGAAAGAGATTCAAAGAAGGATTTTTCGCGCTTTTCATTTTGTTTGCTCGGAGTACAGTGCGTAAGACGTGCAGTAGTTACATACGTTGGGATATGCATCGAGTAAGGGGTCGTCGTCGTCGTCGTCGTCGTCGTCGCAACGCATCGTCAAAACCGTGAACACAGTCTGTTCCTCGAGCGAGTCGAGGAACGAAATAGACACGCGCAGGAGAATAGCTCCGTCAGCGGCATCGGGCGGCTATGTGTATACGATGTACGTGTACGTATCTAAAAATAAATAAATAAGAAGCCATCTAAATTTTGAACGACTCTTAAACACTATCAACGGGAAAATATGCACTCTACTTCCGTCATAGAAAGAAGTATAAGAAATGTACTTCTTACTTTCGTAACTTGATAAGGATTATTAATTATATTATACTTCCCATGTCGATGCCAGGGACACGACAAAATACATACTTCTTGAGCTCTGAAAAATTTTGGCTCAGCTACATGTACACACAACTTTGGTCATGGCCCAAGTCATTCTTCATTCGCTTGCGGGTGTGCGTTAATGTGTGTGAGCGAGTATTCCGTGTTTCGCTCTTCTCTTTTTTTTTTGCATGCTTATTCATAAGCTGCTGCTGCTGCGGAGTTTAACACTGAGCAGAATCACATCTCTCGTGTCATGGAAACTAAGCTTTTAAAATATATCATACGGTTACGGACAAGACCCGTTACCCGCGATATCGATAAGGACGTCGAAAACCTTTTATAGCGCGCGCACACGTTATACTTTTTTATCCTAAACTTTTGTACTCGAACGAGACCAATTTTTTTCCAACACATTCCAGAGACTGCAAGAGACGTATTAAAGTGCGAGTATAAAAATTATCTTGCATAAAACCTTTTAAATCATTCAAGCTCACGAGTGTTTCATTCCAACCAACTTCGTACGAGGATGGAATAAACTTATTTTGAATAAACGCGAAACTTTAAATTGTAAAAATCAAATAAATTTGATCTCTTTCAAGAAAGTTTTTTTGTCACGAGCTGATTTACGAGCTTCGCGTAATATATATTGGTGCACAGACCTAGTTAGATATCTTGGCAAATTATTTATTCGACGAGACGAAAAGGATCAATATAAAAATTTTAAAACAGACAATTAAATACTAAGTTATAGGACGCTATAGATGTGCCTAGTGTTTCAGACGACGCGTCCATAAAGTACGCGTTTACATATGGCAAAACATGAAGTTATAAATTGGAGAATATTGTATTGCTCCGCGCTGCTATATACGAGAGCTAGAGTAGCTATAATAGACCGCATAGTCAAGTATCCGTTATCCCCTCGGAGGCTTGGTTTTAAGCTTTTGCCTCTCGTTGCATTTCATTACGTCCAATCATGACAGTGCTTTGTACTTCTTATTGTACATTCTACGGAGCTGATTATACCATACCCATATGCTAATGAATCATTAGTCGTTCGTGAGTTATAGTGAAATATATTTTTCCTTTTCGTCGTGTAGATATACCTTCAACGCTTGTGCCGTGAATCGCTCGCGAAATAGCGAAAACGAAAAAATACTCATCCGGATTCGCTAATAAAGCTTCGGGATATAATAGGAAAAAAAACGTCAGAGAGGCGCTTTGGAAAGCAGCGGCGACGACGACGAGCGTGCAGATAGCGTACATACACACGTATGCGAATCAAAGCGGCCTCGCACATCGCCGCAGGCACGACTATATCGCTCCAGCCGCCTATTCGCTCTTTTCTCATATCACCGTGTGGCTCGTACAGAGAGGACACAGCGGTGACGATTTCGCAAATCGACTTTCCCGTTTTTCGGCTGTAGAACTAGAGGCGCAGCCCAAAAAACCCGACGATTTTCATCGCTTCGCGGCAGCAAATGTATGCGCATGCAGCGTGTGCCTGTATGTGTGCGAATGCGTCAACAGAGCTGCGCGCGTACAAAGCCATTAACTACAATCAATTTGGTCGTAGTAAATCGAAACTTAAAACGGAACGCTCACGTGGGTATGCAGCTTGCGCACCCTTATAATAAGCGTCCCATTCGCTTTTAAACTGCTGTGAAATTTATTCGTTCATTAATAAGCACGTGCATGAGAGCGTGCGAGCTTGTGCTGCGGGGCTTGGGATATATTTATATGGATATATACGTATACGTACGTGCGAAACGTATACGTCCGTGCTGCTGCACCGAGGGCACAACTCGAGTCTCTGAGGTAATTCCAGAGCGGAAAGAGTAGCGTGTGGCATTGTTAATGCAAGTTTTGGTCTCTGCATGTATGCACCTTCCATTTCTCCTCTCTTGCAGTGGTAGTGTGCGGCGGTAATAAAACTATTTACGCGTGGCCGCTCCGCACCTTGCCATGCTTCAACACAGGCTTGTAAGGTTTGCGGAGTTTCCGACGATCAAAGCTCTACTTATTCAAGTTAATCGTCGATTATATATAAAGTTTGAGCTTGTATACATATGACCGATTCAGGTAAATCTAATTGCCCAAATAATTTTTTCTGATGGCTTGAAAAACTTGTTCTTTTTGATATCATTCATGAATTCCAGAATTGAAAAATATTCAATATTGGATTTTATTTTTCTCTCTAATATCTAGCAAAAAAATTCTCTCGTACTTTTTGTCTAAAAACTGAATAATAAAGGATTAAAAAGTATGGTTTACTCAAATTATTCTCTTTTATCTTTTCACAAAATATACTGATAGGTTTGCCTATTATGTCAATTAGTGAAAAGTTGTATTTGGGTCTCTAAAAGAGCATATTATAATATTGCGGCCCATTCGAAGTTTACGAACAAGTTGACAGTTATGCAATTAAATTATTTTGACAGTAAAAATAAATTGTCGCATCTTAAATCACAAAGGTTATTTTTGTTGGAAGCCTTAAAACGTTCTGTTTTTAGATTATTATTGCTTATGATTTGTTTTTGGATTATTAGATTATGATAGATTATGATAACGCGAAAAAAAAGGTTTTTACTGTTCATTGGTTTTACAACAGACTTACCACTGTATAAAGTATGAAAATTGTACATTTGAGAGAGACCTGTACGATTCGCAAGCTTGATTACACTAACCCCTTACGTCTTGAGCTTTGATCGATATATCTTCAAGCAACCAGAGCCGACTGTATTTAATAATCATCATTTAAGAGAAAGAGAGAGATATGTATCTATGTGCGAGTGCCTCGATAAGGTATGTCAGAGGCGCGTAGGTACGTGTACGCAATTTCCGTTTACACATATATACGTAAGCTCTCTCGGTGCAGGTCTGCTACTAACTGCATGCAGGTATAATAGCGGATACCTCATCGATTTTCGAAAGCTCGAGGGCGAGCGCGTGCATTGCGCTATATCTCCACGAGGCAGAGGATATATACGTACTATCCATGGCGATCGCTGGGACGCAGCACACGGTCTCGACTGCTGCAAGTCAAGTCCCTCGCGGTATGTATTTCGCGTACGCTCGATTCGTGGGCGAGAGCTACTATAGCTGTGAAGCTATATATAAGCTCCAACCTACACCGTGTCTGTGTGTGTGTGTGTGTGTGTTTGTGTGTGCAGACAGACACGTTTCCGCAACGGCTGCAGTAATTCTGCTGCTGCTACTGCTGGTTTGCACGCGGGGGATATGATCTCGGCTACACTACTGCACGAGCTCGACCGCCACGGTGCAAATCGAAGGCTTCTAACTCGGCACGTATATAGTGATATATGTGTGCGTGTATGTGCGTGTGTGCGCACAAATCCCTTGTCTGTCTGTCACTAGCTCGCTTTTCTTTCGCGTCATTTGTCAATCTATCCTGACCGGTCCTATCTCTCTATTACGATTTTAGCTCCTCTATCTGTACTCTAGGACTCCCTGTCTGTATAAGCTGCACGATATACATGTACGTGAGCGCGGGTGTGTGTGTGTGGCCAACTCGGATTAGAGGAATAGGAAAAGTAAAGAGAGGGAGAGAGAAAGAAGTGTTAGAATGAATGGCTCAATGCTCGTACAGGAATGGAGGTACTTTGCTTGCCACCGCTGCCGGCCGGGGGTTAGCGAAAAAGGAGTGAGAACTAGAAGCGGAGAAGCACTGCTTGCGTGAAAAATGGCTGATTGCTATTGCACTTGCCTCTTCTGGATACTATTTTTCCTCTCTTTCTCTTTCGCCACTGCAACGGAATGACTTTGATGCTGTATGTCGAGATATTAAAGTCGTAAATTTTTCTATTTAGCTCGCGACTGTATATAGATGCGCGCGCTTGTGTGTCGCTTTGTGTGTGATACTCGCACAAGGGTAAGCTTTTTTGACCGAAGTAATAGCTTTTTTTTGAAAGCTCGCAATGTTCATGGTACGTGCTGGGATCTATATTGACGAAAAATTTGATACTTTAGATGAGTCAAGTTTGTGTAATAACTTTTGCGCAAAAGAAACAAAAATTTGACAGAAAAATTGTGTACCAGGTGCAGGCTTCGGGATGAATATAGCTCTCGCATTGAGCAAGAAGCGAGGCCTCGGCCGATTCATCAGCTTTGAAATCGTCTCTTCATCTCCTTCCATTACCATACTACTCAGTTCTTTCTCTCTTGTTGCATAGCTGGCTGTATCTGTATACGAAAGCAGGCTGTAAAAAAATAGGATCAAAGTTCCCTTTTTTGTTGCACGCTTTACAATGTTAATGGCTATCCTCTCTTTCTCTCTCTCTACTTCGTCTCTGCCGGCTAACAGTGATCGAAAGAAGCCCGGAGTATTCGCATAGACGCGTAACTCGCTCTTGCTCGCTCTTTCTATCGCTGAGAGCGCAGAGAGTCAGAAAGAGAAGAGGAGACGCGAGCGGCAAGGAGAAAAAAAAGTATCGCCGTACTGTACAAAGGCTAGGTTTATTGATCGAGAGGTCGAGCTCGCTGCACGCATTCGGTGACACTGCTGTATACGCGTGACTTTTTTGCCAGTCCTTCGCTCGTTCAATCGAGATAGTAAATAGATATTAATTGCCGATCGTTTCGGGCGTAAATTGCTTTGGTGACAACTGAAGGATGCTAACGTCGAGCTCCAACTATGTACATCGAACTTTCGCGTATATATATATTCTTAATGAAACCTTATATATTACGACCCGTGCATTTTTCTTTCTCGCTAAGATATGGGATAGGTGATATAAAAAATCCTTCGAGTCTATAACAATCGATTTGAACTTTTTCGAATCTTGCCTTACCTCCAGTATGAGACAATGCGATGGGGGACGAAAGAAGAAGCACGAAAAGAAGAGGCAAAAGAAGAAGAAGCTGCAAACCGGTTTTCTTAATTCTCGTTAGCGAAAGAGAAGTATAAAAGAAATCCACTCGTCGAGCTGTCTGTCGCGCGCTGCTCTCAGCGAAAGGGTCGTCGCGCGTGCTTCTCGACGTTACATACGTGTGTATATCGTGTATGCATAAACACACATATACGTATATAATATACGCGTGGGTCGAAGATACGTGCATTAAGCGGCACGAATGCTTAATACGTTACGAGTATTATGTGTCCAAGAAAAATCGAAAAAAGAATTATTTTTATACATTTATCTAACATTTTGTTTGCTTTCTCCTTTCGTTGATGACGAAGCTGGCTCGCGGTGCGCGCACGACAGAGAGAATATTAAAAGTTACCGTTCTTGAGTAGGTTAATAAGGTATTAGAGAAGTCATTGTGGCTTTGGATAAAAATGACCAATTACGAGTATTAGTAAATATTGACCACGATTTACTGATAAAAATCATTCGTTCGGCAAACATCATATGCGACTTCCTCGCATTATTAAAGACACAAACCGGCATTTTTCCGAAAAATCATATGTTCAAATAGACTGATCATTTTGAGAGTTGAGCAAATGCAGACTGACTCGAGACATGCGTCTTTTTTTGAACTATGAACGTTATATTTACACACTCGCCGGATTCGATACACTTATGCCGTCTACACCGAAAACTAATATTGTATTTTCAATATTTACATTCAGAAGTTATATTTGACATTTTCTTTTTCTGCCCCTCTCCCCGCTCGCGCGCTTCAAGTGGATGTACCTAAATATTTGTCATTGATTTAAATAAAATCAGCTGTCTAAACGGTCACTTTGGTAGCTAATACGATTTTTAATACGTTAAAACCCGATAATAGACTCCTGCCTTATGGGCTAGAGTTACTGCGGGTCCAATCGACAGAAACCAGCAGAGAGAAAGTATAAAGCCAGGATAATTAGGTACGGACAACAGGCGAACGAAATTTTCAGAAACCATTAGAAGCAAATGCGCGGCGCCTAAGTGACGGTAATTTGCACTGTCGATATATTGTAAGCAAAAAAAAGCTCTTTTCGGAATTTAATTATAGGATCTCCTGGATGATTAGCGAGAGTCTTGGTTGTTTTTTCGCTCGTTATTTACTAGATTGGCAGGCAGGCACGCGCCGTAGCTTCTCTGCTCGAGTTTGTGCACCATGCATACGTCGACGTGGAAATTCCAACTCCGACGGAATATCTGTGTATAGCGGGGAAAACGAATACGCTCGCGCGACGACGGCTCTGTGTAAATTTCCCAAAAGCACTACAAGGTTTGCACAGGCGCAACGAAAGCAGCTGGCGCAGTAATACTAGCAGCTCAGAAGCGACGAATCATGTGTGTACACATACCAACGCACACGGCGCGTCGTCTTGGAGGTTGCACGAGTGTACAAATTTGACATGATGCATCGAAACCCACTGCGTGTACCTTTTAAGCGCGCGTGGCATAGATGCTCTAAACGTATAAAGTAACTCTTTTAGACGCACGTCGTGTGGCGCGGCGCAACAGAGTTTGAAGGTTAAAATTAACCGCATAACTTGCGCAATCAAGAAGAGAGGCTTCGCTCGGATATATGAACAGCATATAGAGACGTTCCAGCTGCGCAGAGCTCCGATGAACTCGCTAAGTTGCCGCAGCCATAGAGAATAAAGATTCTCGAGTTTTGCGAATAAATCATGCAGCTCGTAAAACTGGAATATAATTCGACGCGAGCACTGAGCGCTCTTGTCTCTCTCTCTCTCTCTTTTTCTCTCTATGTATCGATATATATAATACACCTTGAAATAACTTACTCCTTACCCCTTTCCATCTTTCTCCTTCAGATATGATTATATGCACGAAGAGATGGCAAATCCCTTGGCGATAAGTCATGCTACCACTGCTGCATCCGATAGCATCGGAGGACAGCCAGGAGAGAGTCGTGCAAGAGAGAATTAGAGAGAAACTCCCTTTTACGCTGAGTCGTCATCGGTATACAGTCCATATAGCTTGATACGAGCGAGTGTGCGTGTGTATTTATATGTATATAATATACGTGAAGGGAGGAAGACGTGAAGTAATACAAAGTGACGGCAGCTCTCGCTTAGCCTCGGGCCTTCGGCAATCATGCATTTTAAGTGGAACACGCGCAATAGACGCATGCCCACATAGACGTCGTCGAGGATCGATATTATGGTCATACACACGCACCATCGTCGTCGTCGTCGTCGTGCCTATAGGCACGCGGGGTGACGTAATGCCACTGCCGCGTCGATGGCAAAAAACTTCTCTGCACGAATATAACGATGCCAAGGCGGCCGCGCGCGCGCGCGACATGTACTCTCGGCGCAAAGCCCAGGTCATTTTTTTTTCTCTTTCATCTGTGCGCGCACGCCAAACATTCTGAGTTAATTCGATATCCTTAGCCAGAGAAACTCTATATCGAGACGAATTCATCAAGATGATAAACAGCAGCTGGAGCCTTACACGCAACTCGGAATTTGCTGAAATAGAAATGGAGTATTGGGGAAAAAAATTGACAGGCCACGCAAGCGTGCGAGTAAATAAAAGCATTTCAATTATAGAGTCCTAGAACAACGCATACATGGACTTTAAGTGGATATAGTAAAGTTACATACATTATATTTGAAATATATTCCTTCAGCAATATCTTGATATTGTGTTTGTCTTGTTAAACTAGAGAGTTTATAGGATTGGTCGCCAATCACAATTAAAATAACTTAGATTAGCTATTGCAGATATTCGAAACGCTACAACTTTATACATGACGCGTGTAGTTAAACATAAGGTATGTGATTTTCTTCCATTGGTTTTGAAGAAAAATATTCTGAGCGGTATTTCGCTTTGTAGCACGAAAATTGGAGCCCGCTGCACGCTCGTAATTATAGTGTAACAATATACGTTACGTTGCGAATCAATGAAGTTCGCGAGTTCATATACCTCATCCACTTAAAGAAGCAGAAGAAGCTTTCAAATATATTACAAAGTTCAAAAATGTATATTACGCGATCGCACGCAAAGCTTTTCTTCGAAGATACAAACACGTACTTATACTTATTAGGCGTATTTTCTTCCGTCAATAATAACATGAGTATGGATTTTTTAGAGAAAAAACATGGTAATGAGTCGTAGCAAGAGTGGCCTTTCTATATTTTTCCATCGGCACGAACCTCCAGTTTCGGCAGGCGTTCAACTGCTCGCTAATTCCAGAAGGTATGTTTTTATGCCAACCCCGTCGTCGTCCGCGCGCGCAAAAAAAAATCACCGTCAATTTTCTCGCCACTCGACACATTTTTTTCTTTTTTCCCGGGCTCACACCGTGTTAACTTCTGTGCTTGCATAATACCCGGGGTGAAGCCAGTCACCCCAAGCGCGTGCGTGCGCCCGATTATCACCCGAAACCGTAAATTTCATTCGATGCGCGCGGCCCGAATACTTTCCTCGGCTCGACCGATTTACGAGTTAGATCTCTCGGGCGTCGCGCACGGGCACGACCGTCAGCAGCTTCATCGCTGACTGGGTGTGTGTGTTTGTGCGAGTGTGTATGTTATCGCAACCGGGCATAATAAATCCAAGGCATTATTCGGGCAAAGTGACGATTTGCGCTTTTTTCTGGGCCCTCCTGAGCATTAATGTCACACAGCTGCGCAGAGCTGTGCGCTGGCGTATAACGAATACGTTTCTCAAAAGGAGGGTAATAACATTCCGTTGATTGCGCAGCACGTATGAAGGAGGTGAAGTCTCGGATAACGTTTTTTTACAGTTTAATAAAAATAATTGTTTGTTTTAAAGAAATTCTACCTACGGCTCTCGTGTTTCATGGAAAAGTTATTCCTTGTTTTTTAAACATCGCAAAAAATATAACTGTATTTAATTTAAATTTATAAGCGAAAAATCACTTGTCGGATACGCTTTCGCGCACAGTAAATTAAGCGTCGGGCATTATTCCATTTCTATAATCGAACACCCCTGCACAGAAATAATAGGGTACGAGGATGCGTCTATATAAAGTATTAGTCACGAGTGATTCACTGCGCTCGGTGCGTTAAATCAATATAAAATATCGAATTGATGCTGCACGAGGAGTATAGTATATTATACTTCATTTTTCGAACTCAAGAGAGCAATATATCAAATTGCATTTCCAAATATATACGATAAAACTCCAAGAAATTGTAATCCTTATACGAAGACTATCCCGTAACTTTTTTCCATCCATTTAAAAATTCATTCAAACTCGATACACGCAAGAATCGTTAACAAAGAAAAGGGAGGAAAGGATGAGTCGTCCGAATTCATCAAGTCACTAGTGTGCACCTTTATTTTGGCGTATTTCGATCTATTGTTTTTGGTCGTTCGGTACTTAATACCTTACATCCGGCGTAAAACAATTCGAATCAAAACATAAAAAAAAGTCCAAATAAAGTGCTACACGCTTGTGTTATACACACATACACGAATAATCTTTGCGCATAATATGCTAAAATCGGGGAAGGGCCAAGTGTAGATTTGTTTTTGCATATACCTTTCCTTCTGTCAGATCGAATAATAATAATCCAGCTTGAACTGTTTTTTTTGTACGTTTAGCTTACACACAAACATACACTACTAGCTATAGGAGGAGGCAGAAACTGCTCCTTCGCGTGCCACGACGTAATTGAAATATAATACTCGTGCTGTACGCGGCACCGGCAGGTAGGCGGTGGTCCAAAGGTGTGCGCTTGCACATACACTACGCTATATACATATCGTACGCGAAGGCATAGAAGGGGCTATTTTCTTGTACAAGCGCGCGAGTTTCTTCGATTACCATCGATGAATCTTCAAGAGTTAAGTTGGCGGTGGTGTGCGTGTATAGCAACTTAAGTTCGCGAGGATTGTGCGAGCGTAGCGGCGGTGTAAGAGTGGGCGGAGAGAGCGATGAGAGTTAGTTGCAAGTTGAATTCGACTCTTTAATAAGCGCCCCTGTGTGTATATGTATGTGTGCTCGCCACTTAAAGACTTCGCATGAAAAAGAGCGAAAAGTGACTCTGCTGCTGCGCACAACGCCCGAGCTATATACGCTCGCGCAGTATTAAAGGGCAGAAAAGAGGAGACGAAGAAAAAGAGCCTCAACTTTTTTCTTTCTTTCTTTCGCTCTCTCTCGCTCTTCAATTCTGAAATACTTGAGTAAATTGGACGAAGACTTGCTGCTTCTGAGCTCGGCATGGCCATGCGACTTTTTCGACTTACAATAAGCGCAAGCGCGCGTCGAAAGCGCGCGCGAAAAAAAACTATCGAAATTGAATTTCTTCCTTTCGTCGGACTCGACCTATGGGCTGTAAAGTGTATGTATATACGCGGGTACGCATGCACACTTTTTTCCCTTTTTTTTAATCTAGACTATTGCGATTTATACATTGGCTAAACAGCTGAGGGAGAGAGATAAGATTGGAATGGAAACGGGCATTCGATTATGTCGTTCAATTGATTCGAGTAACGACATTTCTCTCTCTCTGCTTCTCCTTCCACGTCGATATTCAACGATGACAATCAAAGGCTTGAGAATGCAATCGGTCGGAATATTAGAGATGTCATTTTCGTTCGTTTATTATAAATGTGTTTCAAGGAAATGATTATTACCCTGTCGCTAAATTTCATCATGTGCTGATTAGTACCAGTTATTGTGACGTACTCTCAGAAATGAAATTATCAAGAATCGAATCAGGTACGTTTGCGCTATATTTATTCATCGTCTGGCAGACAGAATTTCTTTTTCATTAAAATACAAGCGAGAACGAAGAAGAATTAGTTTTAAAGCAACGGCGGGCACGACAATGCAAACTTTTTCCATGACTCGAAAACTAGGGATCAGAACTTTAGCATCGGAACGATTCAAAAACTTGTTTCAATATCAGTTTGTCGGACCTGCATACACGGCACAGTGCTGACTATGCAATGCATGCAGCACTGATGGATTCTTCAACGTACAAGTTTAAAAGTATAAGTTGAACCTTCCGCAGCAAAACTATTTTGTTACTCTCGGCGAGACGTATAAATATATACATCATTTTTCGACTTTTCTCCACTTTAAAAACAAATTCGTTCCATTTTTGGTAAGCCGTATAACGTACAATTCACACCGATTTCATGTATGCATGTACTTTCTGCGAGCGATAAGAATGAATGATTTTCAACTCGTCTATTCTAAAGGATTATAGGTATGAATATCTCAAGACTTTGTAACAATCTTTTCTCGTAAAAATACTATTTCTTTTTTTAACATTTGAGCTGTTAAAACAATGGGGTGATTAAGTATAATTTTCATCCTATTTGTATGAATTTGATACTTGAATAAATTCTTGATTATTGAATGTAAGCACCCTGGCAGTGCGCAAAGTCTCTTTGGCATGTGCGAGGTACACTGCACGTCTCAAAATACGCTGTGAGGAGCTCGCTCAACTTCCCACGCGCTCACACATGCACGTACGTATATACACACCATCGTGTAATTACCGTCATCATTCATAATCCCGCGCGAGCTGCGTGAGTTGCACAGAATCGGCTGTGATAAATGCGCAAGCGCGAGCCTGGCTTATGTGCAAAAAAATACCTACTACTAAGCGACGTCGTCGTCGTCATCGAGAGGACAGTATAAAGGAAAAGTGGAGCGCTTGGCGACGGCGACGAATCTACTCAAGCACACACATGCACGCTCGTAAAAGACCAACGAAGAATTGCGGACGAAGAAAACAACGGGAACGTTTTAGCTGTGCACATATAGCTGACCTATACGTGGGCAAAACTAGGTCCGCCGTGGCCAATAACGTATAAAGTCGCGATCGAGAGAGACGTGCCGCCTGTCGCACGATAAACGATCGTAATGGTAGCGAAGTATATGTTTAACTCTGCCGAGTGTCTCGTTTAATTGCACACGTATACGTATATAGCGGGCGAAAAGGACCGCCGGTTTTTCTTCGTCGCCGGGTATATCCGCGTGCATAAACGTGCGCGAGCGCCTGTGATCTTCCCTTCTTTCTCCCTTCAATAATTTACGAATAGAAGAAATCGACCTAAATGTTTCGGAGTAAATTGAGTCTTCTTTGCGAACTTTTTCATATCTATAATTGAGCATCATCGATTCGACTGAACTTCGTGAGGCGAAAGTATTTTTCTGCACGAAACCACTCCATATTAGTGTGTTATTTCGTTTATTTCCGATTTTTTCCTTACGTTTATATTAATTATCATCGATACTCGAGTCTTTTTCTCCTTCTGCACGTCAACTAAACACACCCATAAATGTCGATTATATCGTTTTTTGTTAAGTCCAAATATACCGATGCCCCCCAGTAGCCGCATTTAATTGTTATGTATCACTCGAAAGAATTATTCTGAATATATAACTGAATGCACAAAGAATATAATTTATAATTATAATGAAAAGGATCGAGTACATTATCATTTTATGAAAGGATTTTTATTTCTTCCTCTTCTTTTGATATCGTCAGCAATCGTGAAGCTCATTTTAATTCGCCGCAGCGGTAACAGCAAAAAAAAAACAATTCCCTGAACGACTCAATTAACGCGAGCCAGAGGCGGCACACATACATACTACCAAAAAAAAAATTACCGATAGCATCGATCGCGACTCATACGAGTCGTGAAAACAATATTAAATTTCATTTACTTTGTACACACTATATAATACGCGTAAGTGAGTGCGCACCGCTTTTTTTTTGTACGCGCGTATTCAGTGGAGTTTGTTGCACGTCGGTCATCCACAATGCAATGTAGCCACGTATACAAACGCAGCACGAAGCACGTAGTGGGTACACGCACACGCACACCCGCGTCGAAAGTTGGAGCTTCCTCCGTACAAATGATCGATCGATCAAAACGCATCGGCATCACACAACCGCAATCAGCGACGTCCCTCGCGCGCGCATTCAATAAAGTTCGCGTGCAAACATCAACCAAAACAAAGCGCATCTCATTCTCCCCTTGCTACATATACGTATAGTTGCTGCGGCTGCAATACGTGTACGCGCGCGTGTGAGTGTATGTATTCTATGCCTACACACGTACACAAAGGCTATATACATTCATCAAGTCGCACAAACGCTCCCTCCGTGCGCGCTTACTCCTTTATATACATTATACATCCAAAGGCCAAAGGTTTAGTGGGTGGATATTCATTTGCCGAGCAGTGAACTGCTGAAGCAACAAGACGACACATCTCTTCTCCAAGACATCACGATCCTTCTGCCGCCGCTGCTGCTGCGGCAGTGACACACATCCCTGCCGCTGCTGCTGGTACGTTACTGCCTGCTCCGCTGCAGCCCAACTAGCGAATCTTGTTTGCCGCGAAAACTGATACTACCGCAGGAGGTGGGGTTGATTAATCATTCTTGCCCCGTTGTCTCGTCTCGAGAGTATACAGTATACAGCCTTGTGTAATATACAGTTATACACGTATGTGTGTGTATGCTGCAGAGGGCAAACGCGGAGAAACACCCCGGAAGATGAGTCGCTACAGCATGGAAACTCTCGCGAGTTGTGCTGCGAGATCAACGGAAGGGCGGAAAAAGGGGCTGCAAATCGAAACTTGCAACCAGGACGATACACACGAGCGAGAGAGAGAGAGAGAGAGTGAGTGAGAACTGAACGAGAGAAAAGCATAAATCTCCCGGACGCGACGCCGTACTTACGAGACTCGAGCTAGGATATATCTCTGACTCATCATTCGTTGTTTAACAGCTAAACTGCTGTGTGCATCGCGTCATTCCTGTGCTTCGCTCTCGCACAGTAAAGTTCGACCCATTAAACTACTATTTTCCTCGGACATGTTACTGCCTCGAATGCGATACTCGTGGAGAGAACGATACGCGCGCTTGGGGGGTGCTGCTATATACGTGCTTCACGGTGGCGAGATATGGATACATCGCAGCAGAAACAGGGAACGTTACTTTTTCCATTAGAGCTTGTCCCTTGCAAGTGTTGAGCCCAGAAAAACGATACAGTTGCAAATCGGATGAATCAAATCCTGTGGACATTCACTCGCGAATTGCCAATTGTGCAGATCGTATCGCTGCAGGTAATGTGTGTGCGCGTGCATATCGCCAAGATAGCCGTTAATATCCTTATAAAACGGACCTATTTAGTGATTCGACAAATTGCCCGAATTTACTGCGTGCATCGATATAAACTGCCGAGGCCTATATCGATTTTCGTGCTCGCTTTTACTCTGCATCAAGAACATAAAACCGAGAAACAAGGAGATAACGACGTCTCTTGCAAGTCTTCTTTTTCTCTCTCGCTCGACTGCTTGTGTTTTGCTTTTTTTTGGCATTATGTCTATGAGTCACTAATGAGAAATTGAGTGTCGGGAATTATTCCCTCTTCTACGATGCCTAATGCAGCATCTACAGAGGGATAAATCTCCGAGTCAGTAAATGTGTGTGTGTGTGAATGCACACGCTGTGCTTCTACGATCGCGATACAATGGAATTATGATAATGCGAGTAGAGTATCGCACAAGCATGAGTATGCCATGCCTCGACCATTACGTACGCTACGTTACACACACAATGGCTCGCGAGCGCGTTTGTCATTTTTTCTTCATTTTTTTTGTCCGTGTTGTTGCACACTCTTCTTGATGCGCATCCTCACTCCCCGCGCCCGGTTTAGTGTTTACGTATACATATTTTAAGCAAGGATTTCAGTAGGATTACGTGCCTCATGCGTGGTGTATGCGCACTTCCTATTGACACTCGTCGCGAGGCGTGTGCGTGCGTATTTGCACTTCGGTGATCACCACCGCCATGCTCTTGTTTATTCGTCATGAAAAATTTTTTTTTCATTCGCCCGACGCTGCATCTGCCCCTTTGCTCATCGACGATTGATTTTTCATTATATGACAACAAACCGGCGTGGGTACACGTCATTCGATATGCTACCAGCATGATTGAGAGTTCGCAAGCCTCTGGATTTATACATTCACCCATCGCACGAGTTCATTTCGATGATTATTTCATTAAAACTCGATGATTATCGCGAACACACATACATACTCGTCTGCTCGCAATGCATATCGTTGATCTGCGAACGAGACGCGAACGACGTGGACAAGGTGATTTTTTTTGTCGACCGCTCGGTATATTTATTGCGGCGACGTCGTCGTCCAACCGTGACACACGTGTCTCGATGGATTTAAAATTCATTTACATTTTCAAGCATCAGCAACTGGTCATCGATAGAGAACTGCAAGCTGCGTGAAAAAAAAATGAAAAAAAAAACTAGAAAACCGCTCGGAATGATTCAGTGTAGCGTTGACAGCTGCAAATCGGAAACATTTTTCCGGTTGATCATTTTTATAGTACACGAATATCCAGTATACAGATATCACGACGTTACGTGCAGTTCATGCTCGTAAGCAAAACGTTATCGTTATTGAAAATTTTTAAGCTGCATTTATTTTGCATTTGTTTTTTCGCCATTGGTTTATGCACGACCTAAGCGTAAATTTAGGATGAAGAGCTTAATGTTACCGTCGACAATTGCATGCGGCCTACTTGTCTTCTTCTATTCTTCGATCAAAGGTAATTATAAGAGTAAATAAATTCAGTTCATATTACGCTCATATATGCACAAAGATAATTGATTTCATCCTATTCATGTGCTGCAGTCGAGGCACTTATATCGCCGCAACTAGCCGCTCAACCCCAATTTCCTCACGTCGTCGCTGTAATTGATAAATTCAGCCGCCGCACTATCTGCACGGGTGCTCTAATTTCGGAAGCAGCCGTTTTAACCGCTGCTCATTGCGTTACCGATGAAAACGGCAAATTCTTAAAGAAGCACTTTAGCATCATTGCTGGCACGATTGACTTATCCACTCCTCACGTTGAAGTACCAGTCGCAGCTTTGATTGTGCCCACTGCATATAATGGGCGTGGACAAGCAGGCGTGAACGATCTGTATCGAGTCGCTAATTTAGCTGTTCTCAAGCTGGCGGGGAGAGTTCCAAAAAAATCGGTTATAAAACCTTTGCCGATTTCCAGTTCTAGAGCCAGTATAAAGGAAAAATTTGACAAGGCACCAGTGGCTGGTTTTGGAATATCGGAAATCTCACATCATTCTTCGCGACGAGTTGTGAACAATGATGGAAAATTGCATTTTGCATTGATGGAGCCGTTGTCACAGAGCGCGTGTAATTTGCTAGTTTTACTTACCGAAGATAACAGTGCATTTTGTGCAAAAATTGATGCACTTTCGGAGGGCAGTAGCCTCTGTGCAGTAAGTTTTAATTGTTTAATAATCATGTGTTTTATCCTCGAGTACTCAAATTATTTTTTTGCGCACAGGGTGACGATGGTACTCCTTATGTTCTGAACTCGAAAATCGTAGGAATTCTCACTTATGTTCCGAAAACTTGTAATGGCGTGGAAATGAGCCCAATTTTCACTAGAACATCGGCCTATGCAGATTTCATTGAAAACGCCATTAAACACATGTACTTCGATGGTGCACGAGTCGGTCATTACGTTCCTTGGTACAATGATTACGCGACCTCAGGCAACGTCGAAGCGATACAGGTTCCGTAAGGCAGGAAGTCTAGTCTTTTTACATATTGTCAGTAACAAAAAATCAATCATTTCAATTATTTCAATAAAAAAAATTTGAAAACTGAAATCATTGACGAAATATAAGTCGAAGATTGATTTCTGCTTAAACGAATCACATCATTGCAGAACGATGAATCATATTTTGCTGTAGCCAAAGTCGCTTTATACGGAATCGCAACGAAATGATTTAAACGTGCGCGTGTAATAAAGGCAAGTCTGTAAATTTGTCACGAGGACATATGGTAATACGTTCCGAATCAGTACGACTGCTGCATAACTTATAAGTGCAAGAGCTGCGAATAGTATTAATATACGACAATGCGTCATTTACATGGCAGCCTATTATTATCGATGTTTCGGCTCTGGCCTTTTGCAAAGTATCCGCATTTGAATTAGAATATCAGCGCAGTCTTTTCCAACGAAACGTCATTAGATTCATTTACGCGCGTACACGCTCACCGTGGTCGGCTTTTGTTAACAATAGCTGCGCTGCGGTTGACAACGAGTGTTTTGAATCGAAGCCAGCGCATGATTATTGCCGCGTGAAAAATCATCATCGTCGTCGGGTAGTATTTGTGTCAGTGATACCTCAGCTGGGATGTTTGCATGGATTCGACCATCCGTGAATTATCTAATTATTCTAAAGCTGAAACTGAATTGAACAAACAATAATTTGTATGATTTTGGAGCCAATTCAAATTTCAGTCGCATAATTAAAAATACACATTTAGCCAACACTTGCTAATGACATGTATGCCTCGTTTTAATACGCTCGGCATGATGATACGCGAGCCTAGCAAATATCAAAAGAAAATACGAGCGCTCTGCGTAGTGTGTGTGTGCGCAAGCCTCGCTGCACTCCTTCGTGTATTAACATTCTATTTATAGATTTTGTTCATATACATTGTAGGTCCGTATTGGTGTAGTGCAAGGGCAAATGTGTATGGCGCCTGCACGAAGAAAGATGCGTGCGACTCTTTTTTGCGTACTAATTTTGTAAAACGTGACTGACACGTGCCTCTGCGCGCGCAGTTTCGTACACAATTTTAATATCTTTTTAACGCGTTTACGACGGGAAAAATTAAAAAAGTGAGCCCGTTTCCTCAAATCATCGCGCGACAATTTGGAAACAAAGGAGTCGGCTTGTCATCGCCGGTTAAATTGGTATAATGACACTGATTTCTCTGCTGATGCTGCTGCTATTGCAGCGGACGCAGTTGTCTGTTAAAGACCATTTATTTTGAAAGCGCCTCATTCGTGCGGTTTCCGAAGTTTTTGATCATCAAAGCAAAAGCCTATAAAACAACAGTTACAGATTTTTCTCATAAGTTCCAATGCCCGTACATACACGTATAAAGCCGCGCATGAGCACATAACGTCGGATTCATAACGAAATAACACTCAACTACATAGACGCTGATGATGATGTGTGCCTTTCAAACGCTTTTTGACGTGTACGATATTCGCATAAAATGTTACAGAGCATGTCATGAAAGTGTAGTTTCGTAGAGGAGCGTTTAAACGCGCGGCTCGGACAAGCACACGCCGCGGTGCGCTTTCGCTTACGCTCGCGTATGTACGCGCGCGCATATGTGTACAAACGTTGATTTAAATAAGCTTTAACCTCTGAAAATAGCTCATATACTGCTCATCGTACGCGCATGTACTGTGCGTTTCGGACGTAGCGAATAACACGCCAACACAATTTTCATGGTTTCTAGTGCTCTCGATTTTCCCCTTTACTATTAATAATTCGGCATGTGAAAATAATTTCGCTCGGGTACTAATGAACAGCGATTTTGCTTCACGTTAGTAATTGCAAGCTTAGCGTGATCNGTCAAAATAATACTTTTTTACAAAACCGTGCGCACGTATGTCACCGATCTTGACGCGCTTTTGGTATGTTATAGTACATGGTAAAAAGGTCCCAAAAAAAATTTTTTAGGCCCCCTCCCCCCTCCTACCCCCCACTTCCGGTATAAACGTCCATTTTCGATCTATATTTTTTCTGAGGACATGAAGCAAGTAAAAAATCTGAAAAAATTCATAAAAATACTTTTCCACAATCCAAACAACCTTGAATTTTTTCAGATTTTTTGAGTGCTTCAGGCCTTCAGATAAAATCATTGAAAATTTCAAAAATCGAGATACGGCGGTATGAGCCGATGTAGTACTCGGAAATTTTTTCAGTTATTTTTCGCATTAAAAAACATAACCTCAATTTTTTTCAGATTTTTTCAGATTACCTAACGCACCTTTTGAAGCCAAAAACCGATTTTTTTGACGAAAATAATTTTTTTAGGACAGTACGGAGCCTCGAAAAATCTGAAAAAAATTTTTTCTTGTTTTTTTCATCAAAATACGTAATCTCAAATTTTTTCAGATTTTTTAATTGAAGGCGATAGCTTCTAGGGCCGAAAAATGCTATTTTTAACAAAAAATGGTTCCTAGAACCCGATGGTTCCGGTGAAAAAATTTGAAAATATTTTTTTTGAATTCCTTGTCAAATTTTAATAAATTTTGACCGTTTCAAAAGTTCGATTGAAGCTTCCTAGCTCATTTTAGAGCAGGACAAAGATTAGTGCAAAATATCTGAAGACGTTTCTGAAGACATTAAGGAATGATAAAACTCGTTTGATGCTCTAAAATGAGCTAGGAAGCTTCAATCGAACTTTTGAAACGGTCAAAATTTATTAAAATTTGACAAGGAATTCAAAAAAAATATTTTCAAATTTTTTCACCGGAACCATCGGGTTCTAGGAACCATTTTTTGTTAAAAATAGCATTTTTCGGCCCTAGAAGCTATCGCCTTCAATTAAAAAATCTGAAAAAATTTGAGATTACGTATTTTGATGAAAAAAACAAGAAAAAATTTTTTTCAGATTTTTCGAGGCTCCGTACTGTCCTAAAAAAATTATTTTCGTCAAAAAAATCGGTTTTTGGCTTCAAAAGGTGCGTTAGGTAATCTGAAAAAATCTGAAAAAAATTGAGGTTATGTTTTTTAATGCGAAAAATAACTGAAAAAATTTCCGAGTACTACATCGGCTCATACCGCCGTATCTCGATTTTTGAAATTTTCAATGATTTTATCTGAAGGCCTGAAGCACTCAAAAAATCTGAAAAAATTCGAGGTTGTTTGGATTGTGGAAAAGTATTTTTATGAATTTTTTCAGATTTTTTACTTGCTTCATGTCCTCAGAAAAAATATAGATCGAAAATGGACGTTTATACCGGAAGTGGGGGGCAGGAGGGGGGAGGGGGTCTAAAAATTTTTTTTTGGGACCTTTTTACCATGTACTATAACATACCAAAAGCGCGTCAAGATCGGTGACATACGTGCGCACGGTTTTGTAAAAAAGTATTATTTTGACCCATATATATATACATAATATGTGTGTGCAGCAGTACGTTAAGACACATCGCGAATTTTCTTTCAACTCTACCGTCTGCAAATTTCTGCGTACATTCGTTGCTCACGGCTTGACGTTATCCAAGCACGGCATCGAGCGCCGACTGTGTACCGCGGCGTACTGTACGTGATTCACGAGCTTCTCCCGCCTTCGTCTGTTTCGCGTATATATTGCGTATATGTATACGCGTGCAGCGGTACGTAAGCGCGTTACATACCGGATTAATTTGTCAGTTCGCTTCGGCGGCGGAGTAATTGTGTATATAATATACCTATATAAGCTTCATGCGGTGCCATGTGTAATCGGCGCTCGTACAGAGTTTGTCGCATGTCGCGCGCTCGTGTACTCTGTCATTGTTTTCTTCTTTCCCGCTACCGTCCGTCGACGTCGGTGAAATTCGACCGAAAAAACGAATTAAATAAGGCTTGTCGCGTTGCGAGGACAGATCATCGCTCCTCCTTGCGCGCGATGGCTCGATGCTCACGCGTGTCCGCCTCCCGATCGCGCGCACCGCTGCAACCCCCGTGCAGCTGTATCGTCACGCCTAAACTACATCATCCTGATGTACATCAGGGGCAGCGAGTACGCGCCAGCAACTCTAAAGAAAAGTACCCATTTGTCACTCACGGAAGAACGAACGAACCAAGAGAGAAGAATAAGAAAAAGACTGACTGACTGTAGCTCGAGCCATAGCTAGCTCTTGAGCGAGCTTGAGAATGCAACGCACCGAGTATACATGTATATCATGCTATGCATGCGTATATACTTATAAATAGGTCCAGCGCTGACAAACGACTCTCGCGAGCTCAAAAGAAAATAAGCTCGAGCGAGCGAGCGAGCGAGCGACGATGAGTCTTTAATATACCGACTACTAGCCGCGTATACACATGCATACACGCGCAGGAAAATCGCGACGCCTCGAGCTAAGTGCTACTCGCGTTACCTCGCTATATGCATGCATGCGCGTCGATTTATATGGGTGGGGCTGCCGCCGTTGCCGCCACTGGTACTGCCAGAGGATAGTGTTGCTCGCTTGTCATGTGTGGTGTGATCCTGGCTGCCGCTGCGCGACGCCGCGTACTATAGCGTACTTATATCACACCGCGTGCGCTCGACTCGACTCGCCAGCGGAGGAAAGCTACCGCTGAGAGGATTAGGTGCACTTCTACTACTCACCTCGCGCGCTACAAGTATATATCTACTCTACGTTATATAGAGGCGACTTCCTTTTTTTTTGCCTCCTGTTTTCTCGTCCCGACACGCGAGAGAGAGAGGACTTTATATATCCAGCTACGAGGTGCGACTTGTACACTGGATCATTTTGTTTTATTATTTCAGGATTACGGATAAAATATAGTATAGGACTAGAGAGCGCGCGTAAGCACGTATACACAGACACACACGCGAACATCGCTATTAAAAAAAAAGCAAAAAAACGCAGTTGCCCGTCGAGCCGTGAATTATTATTGGATGATTGTTTTTTAGCTCGAGGTGCTCGTATAACAAGCGTCCAAAAGATTTTTTGCCATTAAAATTACTACCACTCTGTCGGTGGTAAATAGTTATTGCACCGCGTTTACAAGGACTGTATGGCATTTGGATGAGAATATAATTGCCCTTTTTAGGTTTATGAATGAAAAAGGTTCCATCATTTGGGTTTCAAGTTTTTAAGTAACGTCCCATGATCCGTTAATGTTTACAAAGAAAAAAAATCCAATTTTGATGCAGAAAATCGTTTCGTAAAATTTTCTACTCGGTTTGTACAGTCGGAGCCATTTACCTTTGCCATTACGTCAACAATAATAGCTCGCGACAATTTAAAGCTCGTCAAAATTTCGGTCGCAGAAGAAATTCAGAGCGAAATAGCGTATATAAATTCTTAAATTATATTAATGAGCTATAATGACTTTATGACTAGCAGTATTGTACGTTCTGTAAGCAGCAGTCACTTTTTATGTGCGCGAGTATAAATTTACCCGTGCGTACTATTACCTGAATCAAATTAAGATTGATTTTTACCTGCGACTCCCACGCACGCGAGCAATCGTAATGAGACTTTCCCTGTTCTTTAGATCTGCACTGCTGCTGCTGCTGCTGCGCAGCCAAATGTGTGTGCTGGTTGCATTGACTGATGGATGCATTAACGATTACTTACGCAGCGAGTCTCTAAGTGGTTTTTGCATTCCTACATATGCGCGAAGCACATATAATCGTTATACCAATGGAAGCTGCATGTAAAGGCATTAAAATAATCGAAACAAAAAGTGCCATATACTAATTTCGAATGAGCACATGCGTGGCATTCTCAAATATACAATACGTTACTACCGCCGCTGTTACGATTTCGCGTAAAATCGCGCTTTTCCATCTTAATGACTTTCCGATATGCCTTTCAATTTGCATTAGGCTAAACAACCTGTACGCTTGATTTATTACTATTCCGATTTAATTTTACTCTGCGTGCTCTATATGGAACGCATATTCATAATATGCGAGTCTGTATTTGACACGCCAAGCCCACCCGAGAAAATTACACGTCATGAAAGTCATCGAATATATATATCTCGCGCGCATGTGAGCAATTTAGCAAACTTAATACCCGCAATGTTTACTTTGGCCAACAACTTCACCGGTGACTGGGAGAGTTCATACGAAAGGAAGTCCGTGTAAGTTGCCTCGGCTAAATCCTTGAGCACACACTAATAAAGCCCAGTAACATTGCATATATAGCTTCTCGCGCGCGATATGAACAGAGGAAAAAGGGAAGTCGCATAGCGTCAGCGGTGGGTGGCTGCGACGACGACGGCGATTGTTTCGAAATGTGCGCAAAACTCTCCCCTTTTGGAATCAGGAAAAGCCGGAGAAGACGAGGATTACACGTCGCGCGTATATAGGTGCAGTACTTCGCAAAGAGCGAGAGAGAGGGAGAGAGCGTAGCAGACCGGGTGAAAATAGTTAAAGGTTCGGTGAGGCCAGAAAGAGATTAGAAGCAAAGAAGCGAGTAGGATCGAGAGAGAGAGAAAGAGAGACGAAACTTTTGTGAGCTTGCGTACTATACTATATACGTCCTGCAGTCCGCCGAGGCTTTATAACTAGCAGTATATGTATTTCCAAGTAGCTTCGCTCTCACTTGGTTTTCCAGCAGCTTCCTTCCTGCACCCGCGCGCGCGCCTGCACTTTTCCGCTGGGGAGTACGGCGACGTCGACGGAGTAAGCTCGCGGACGACTCATCTTTGTTTTGTGCGACTGCTGCCGCTGCTGCTACTGCTGCCGGAGGAAAGAACCCTCATAGAAAACATGGGGGAGGTGAGCAGCAGCAAGACTGAGAGACAGAGGCTTTTCTCTTCTGGCGCGCAAGACGCTACTGCTTTCTATACCGTTACTGCGTCGCTGTTCCAGACATACTTTATTGACTATCATAAAACTTTGTCTCGTGCGAAGCTTTCGAGTAATCTACTTAACAAGAGGACGATGAGTGCTAGGTGTCATAACGTAATTTTTTATATAAATCATTTCGCTAATATTATTCTTCTTGCTTTTGCGCATTATCAAACAGTACGTTTTTGCCGGACGATTACGTATCTGGTTTGTTTGCGCTTCAAAGCATGAAATTATACATGTGATTAAGGCTCACGCGTATATAATACGGTCACAATGCGTTTACAAGCTCGGACTATAAATTGTTTCCCCTGAAGAAAGAGCCTAATGCAAAGTTAAAGCATGGCCTTTTGCGTCGCAGCTCGACACTACGGATAGTAATTTTGTGTAAAAGCTCGAGGCTTTGCACGTAACGTCTGGCCGTGTATGTGCGTGAAGATGCGTCATTTGTTCGCGTGCTGAGATTTCCTAATTGTTAAAAGTGAAAAAATAAGCAGGAGAGACACGCCTTGGCTATTTTCTGCTCGTAAGACGAATGCAGATGAGCACAGGCTACTTAAGTGGCCTGAAATGGCTCTGCCCATTTATTCACAAGTTTAGTAAGAGATTTTGTTGTAAAAATAAGTAGTCAACTCGAGCTTGAGTAATTTTCAAAATTAGTTTTTTTCTCACCGGGAGATACGTATTTTTTTTTATCTAAGTACCCATCTCGATGTTCCCAAGCTCGTTAAACGAAATTTTGTCAAAACAATCGATAAGTATCGTATATTCAATCGAGCTTCTATAATCAGAACACTCGCGCGCGGTATACATTGCTTATTTATTCTGTACGTGTGTCTCGTGATCGGTTGCAAAGTTAAAGCAAACTTCTAACGTTGAAGTATGTAACAACTTGGCTGCACGACACGCGCGGCCGATTTAAAAATGTCGCTCCTCGCTCGCGCGCAGTAGTGTGTTAGTCGAATACGTGTCGAACCACGAGTTGCCTCTATACCTTTTTTTAGCTTGCAAGACGTATAGGAGATATTTTTCGAACACACGTGCGCCATTTCTCAGGCAAACACCGAGAAACATTCCTGGAGGTGATATTGTATGGATTTTTGTTTCGCACGCGAAAACAACTGCGTGCACACTGACAAACGCCTCTGACGAGCAGTTGCGATCGGGTTTTGTTGAAAGTTTACGACCGAATTTCGTCTCGTTGTTGCTCTCGATCAAAGTACTAATATTACGTGTATTTTACTCGCTTGTACGTTCTAATTTCAATATTCACCAAAAATGCAGGCTCAAATTTTGGGCCGAAAAAATTTGAGATATAACTATAAACGAGATAACTCGGTAGGCGCGCATTTCTACGCACGCGTATTCCGTAACTATTTTTATCCATAAATTTGACACTACAATGCACTCCGGTGACAAGAGAGAAAAGATTTTCATACTGAGTGCAACTACGTTGAAATTCACGTCGCTCTCTGTTATTTACGAACCGTGCATACGCGCGCCGAGTTAGAGGATTTGCCTGACGTTGAAATAATACAGAGGGCAAAATAAAAACTTGTTTCGTTTTTGCTACACATACGCACGCTACAATAAATATGTATATTTTGAGGTAAAAAAAACAAAGCGAAAATTGGCCAATTGAAATCCAAAACCAGCACTTACATCTGTGTGTAAAAATCAATACTATTTTACGATGGCAGACGCAAATTTTTCCGATATCTTCGAGTAATCGCGTTCCCGCGCACACCAAAGAGTCCGCCATACCGTGACTAAAACGGCTATTCTCGACCGATTTAACAATCGAAGCATCGTAAACATAACTCTGGCTATGTCGACGTAGAAGAGATCCGAAATGGTAGCGAGGCAAATCGTCGGCGTTGCAATACGCAATCACACATAACCATATAGCAAGTACTACATAGTGAGCACCCATGAGAGACAGAGAGAAAGACAGAGAGGAACACTGTCCCGCGCCGAAGGAGATGAAAAGTTAAGGTTGCATTAGCACTGCAGATTTTACGAGAGCAATACTTATACGTGCGTCTTTTTCCGCGTGTCTCGCCTCATATAAGCCCGGTAAGCGTCGTATACAGGTCGTACAACGCATATATCTATGTATACACGACGATAGAAATGACTCGGTGGGTTGTTCATCGGGGAAGATAGGAAAAGGAGAAAGACAATCGCGCGGGGACTCGGCGAGACGCGACGCGCGAGGTTAAACGGGCTATATCCATTGATTTATCGGCAATTTACTCAGTCGTGCTCGCAGCCATATCGAAATAAATATAAAAATAAATCTGATTTTTGCAGCGCCGGCGTATATACGTATAGCGATCGACATACCGACTACCTATATACTGGAGGGTTTATACCTGTAGCCTCACGTATAGATATCAATTTATAGAAAGAGAAGGAGAGAGCGAGAGGCTTTGCGAGCTCGCACGTCGTATTATTTCAAGCTGAATTTCGATAGCCTCGGCGTAAAATCTGATCGGAATTAATTAATCCGATCTTGCGCTTTTCTATTTTACACCTGTGCAGTGCTGCTGCAGGACACGTAGATATATCGCCGTGTCGCACACGCGGGATTATATTATGTAAATAACTGTAAAACGTTGCAGTGCAAATTTATATATACGTGTGAGTGTGTGTGAGCGAGTTTCGTCGATGTATCGGAGGCAGAGATGGTTATCTCATTAATACTGTATATATAGAGCGCAGCTTGCTGGCGCTGCGTACAGATACGCAGGCAGAGAGATGCGATTTATACGTTCGGAAAAATCAGCTCCGATCGCGAGCAAATAGCTGCATATACGCCGTGCATAATACATAAAACACGCTGCATTGCGCGTGAGATCGGGCCAACTTGATTTGTTGTATTTCAATGAAAGGTACGCACTACATAGGAGGATCATGCTTCACATAAGCCCATTGAAGTATTAATGGTTAAGTTTATTACTTATACCGGCTTTGCATGAGGCCCGAAGCAGCGCAACGCGTCGATAAAAAATCAATGTTTTCCTCCTCACTCTCAAATGCGTGAAATCGCGAGTCAAGATATTAATATGTACGATGTACGATGGACTTTTGTTACGTCGCAATTAAAGCTCGCGCGGCTGAAGCATGATGTAAAGAACCCCTCGATGCGAATGCTGATAATTAAGAGGATCGACGAGTTTTATTACAGCTGCGCAACTGCGCAAAAATTCGGACGCGTTATTATTTTAATCGAATGAGCATAAAGAAGAATGACGAAAAAAACGGCATCAATCAATTCATTGTCATTGCTGAAAGGGAGTGAGAGAGAGAGACGTCGTCATTGAAATTGATTTGAAAAATGCTGAAATTAATTCAGATGCCAATTTAAAAATACCTCGATGCGAATTATTGAATACATCTTTGTGTACACATACGAGGCATAAATTATAATTTATTCGAACGAACATCCAGTTATATATACCTTCCGTGGAGATCAAGGAATGCACTTTACCGGTGGAAAGCTCCGGCAATATTAACGCGGCATATGCACGAGTCTCGTGCAATAGACAAGAAACATTTTAAGCTCGCATTATATATGCCAGCTCACGCTTGAGGCGAATGTACTCCGCTGCAACACACACGGGCACTGTACACTGTAGCCGCGCTGTTCAAATTAATTTAAAATCAAGCAAGATTTATCGGGGCGCATTGGAGCGCGTCAAGAAAAGCGACATAATCACTCGTTTGAATTGCCTCGTAGACGCCGCGCCGATCATTCATAAACTAACGCGCGCTCTTAATGTGACACTTTGTGTCTCGTTAAACAAACTCTCGCCTGCACGCTCGCTGCTGAAGCTCGCGCCAACCTATGTTATTATTCTCATTACGTACGTCGATGATAATAATAAAATACGAGCTGCGTTGCAGCTGTGCGCAAACATCGACGCAACGGCGACAGGCTGATGTTTGCCATTTTTATTCAATGCTCGAATTAACGAAGGTGTAATTACAATTGAGATGACCGATATGCACGTCGTTCTCAACTTTGGAAACATCCGACTCGACGTGCGGCCGATTTGACAAAGGGTTATTCAGTGTACGAGCCTGGCGCGTTCACAGTCGACGTTGATGCACACAAGCGTGGGCAATTGCGCAGATACGGACGATTATTTGCGACGCTCGAGGAACTCAACGCTATTACTGCAATTAACTTGTTTCTACGGCGGGCTATTACGGCCAGTCGGTTACCGTACACCATGGCAACTGTTCTTGTTGTTGTTGTTGTTGCCTCTGTACCAGGCGAAAGTACCGCATGCAAGATATACACGTTATATGATAGGCAATCCGATAGATAGATGAATTAGTACAAATACATTAACCACGCGCCGGTTTTATATTATAACATTTTATAATACACTTTGTCCGCGCATAAACAAGATGCAAAAAGTTTATCAGTGCAGCAGTGATTATACCTCGAACGCGTACATAGTGCCGTGACTTTTTGCGCGCGTTTAATTGACATAGCGCGTAATCTAACTAAAAGTCTCTCTCGCTGCGGTTTTTCAGCCATGCGGCGTGTGCGCGCGAAATTCGAAGTTTGGATCCGTGTACGAGTCGGACTTGAAATTTACGACGTACGCTTCGGTAGCGTGAGTAACAACTTTAAAGCCAAGCGCGTATACGTATAGCATTGTAAAATATACTTTCCGAGCCATGCATGACGCAAAATTCGCCTCACGATGTGTAACTATAGCTCGTCATTATTTCCATGAATTATTTTTTCAACCTGGGACACTATACGGCAAACATATCGCTATTATTCTTCAGTTTTTTCACTAGTCACGAGATTTTTTTTTCATCTTGATACGATTTTAATTCTGACGAAAAGCTGCAAAAGTCGAGACTTTTAATTCATTAAAACGCGTGTTTGCGCGCCGAGTGATAAATCGCAATTAACTCATCTAATTTGTGTAAAATGCGTGTCAAGCATAAACGTATAGGAACATGTACGAGCAAACATGCGCGAGTATGAGTGTGAAGTCCAAAATTTATTAATTAAAAACTTTCTTCTCGCGCGCTTCATCTCTCGTACGTTTCATCGTCACCATGATGCAATTCAATTAAAAACTTTTCCAATACGTGTACGCGTATGCGTATATACGCTTACGTACGAGTACCGCATGGATACCATATGAAAAAGCTCGCGATGTGTACCATTGCCGCGTCTGCCAGTAGCTTCTGAAATATTTTCAAATATTATGCCATATTTATAAGGACGATGCTTTGTGTTTTATACGTAGGCGTTCAAAAAGTTTTAAAATGTGCGTATGCCTATCCCAGTGTGCGACATTTATATATTGTATGTATACGCGCGCAGTCAATGTAATCGTCCTCGCTGTGTGTACCGAGCTTCGGATATACATACACACCCGTCCGCCCGTATATGACAGTATCCAGAGTCCATGGATTTTAATAAAGTTTCAGCGCGAGCGCAAGCATCGTTACTCGCGCTACTGGCGTTTATTAGTCCGCGAACGAGAGTTTATAAACAAACTACCGCGGATCCCCTAGTTATTACACTTCCACAGGACGTAAATATATGCGTGGCGCAGTAAAGAGACAAAAAATGAGTCGGCGGCGATATTAAAGCTAACGCAGCTATTCAAAAATTCAACGATGCAAGCACACGGCTGAGGAAATAATTGCGTATTTTACCCACGAACTACATTTTATTTTCTATATAACCGCGAACAATGAGTTTTCTGCTCAAAGTTCCCTGCTCCGAAAATCGTTATACGTTCTTAGGGCTGTAAAGGTAGAAGCTCGACTTTCTTGGGTAAAAATGTATAAGACATTTCGGGCGTTCGTTATATTATACGCATAAAGCAAGGGTAGGCAGAAGACAGTCTCGAATGAAAGAAAGGCCGACAGGGATGAGGATCCTGCGCGAGTCTTTAAGAAAACGGCAAGTCTGCTGCCGAGGTACGGTAATCCCTCGCGAGATGGTTTCCGAAAGTCATTCCAAAGATTTTTTCATTAATATATTCAGGGCTCAGTGAATTTATACACGTCGCAAGACGGAGGCTCGGCTCGTCCACGTGTATATTTCCTCTTTTTTTTGTTATCCCCTCGAGAGCTTTTATACAATATTCACATATTCTGTATCGGTGGGTGAGCTGTTCCTTCTCATTTTTTTCATTCGAATATATGCACTTCACAACCATTAGGGCATACATCGCTTCGAGAAAGAATCTATACCGTGTCAACGAGACTATAACTTGCGCATGTTTATACATATGTATGGAGAAAAGCCGGCTCATAAGTAAGTCGCTTGGTGGTTCACGCGTACATGTTTCACTCACATATATTTTTTTTTAGCTGGACTGAATCTGCCTTAAATCTGTGTGTGTGTGTGTGTACGTACAGTACAGCATTATTCTTCGACTGGCGGCCAGAAGAGCATCTCTTTCGAGTCTCTCAAGTATCGTAGCTGCAGCAGTAGCGTGCACGAGCTCTAAGAATCATAGAAAAAAACGAAGGAGGAAAGAAAAGAGAGCCAAAGCTTTGTATGACTGAGAACGTAAAACATAAGTCAAGAGGCGCTTGCGCTTGAGCTTGCAGTTCTTTATGCACAGAGCTCGTACTAAACTGATCGTGCGAGGGTCAGTTTGCGAGTTAGTTTACTATTTACTCTCTCCGTTCTTTTTTTTCCTTTGACTTTCTTGTACACTACGGTTCTATGTACCTTTTTATATGTAAGTGTGTATGCGTGTGTATGTTTGCAATGCTGACACGCTTTGTTTTCTATACGAGCACTTTCTTTTTCCCTGTATGCTTGCCCTCCTACACGTTTATGACATATATACCTTGCAGATGGTCGCGAGTAAATAGGACAAAGGTTCGTGTGTTTTGCTGCTCGTGCGGTGGGTTGTAACTTCTTGCAGCGAGACATGCAACTACGAGCTGGCCTCATAGACTCGTCGCCTGGGAATTTCATTACGAAAAAATGCAGCAACTTGTATTCTTCGAAACGTTTAAGCCCGTACTGCGTGCACCTACGCGAGTTATTATAAAGTCATTAGAGACTGGCAAAATCACTTGACTCTTAAAATCCATATAAGTTCTTAATTACTGCAATTTCGAATCATGAATTCTCGGGCAGATTTAGCAGGCTAAAATTGCATCCGATGCATGTATATATAAGAATTTTACGATTCCAAGTACTTAAATCGCAGTCGTTAGAAAGCACACGGAGTTACAATCAAATTGTCCTAAAACGAATTTTGCAATTAAGTGTAAAACTACCGCTCTCGAGTCGTATAATAGTTTTTCTATCTCTCATTTTCTCTATCTCTTTCTTTCTCTCGCTCCAAGTTAACATCTATTTTACTCTTACTTGTTCTCGACGTACGCCATTATATTTGCTCTAAAACACTTATGTACACGTATAGGCCATAAAGATTGCGGAGTGCGTGAGACGCTTGTTACACGGCGTATCAGTCGTCGACCTCCTTATTTTCTGCAATATATATAGTACATTTATGTACGGACGGGTGCACGCATACGTGAACACACCGACACATACACACCAGAAGCAAGTATACTCTACTCCCCCTCAAACAGGTTTTCTTCTCTCTTTTCCAAGATCATGGGTGTCAGAGGGAGAGAGAGCTGCACTCGTAACACTATATTTTTCCTTATCATCTGTAACTCACTCTGACAATTTTTCTCTCTTTCTTTTTTTCTACATTTTAGAAAAATCCCCAAGACCGTTTTCGCCCGCGCGTATACACAATCGTATGTATACAGAACAAGGTGGGCAAGCTGCGCACATGCTGCGCTGAAAAATTGGAAACGCTCCAATAAAGGAGAGAATAATGACGCGTTGCCACCCACTATAGCATTGCCAGTGTACCCCCATAACAGGAATTGCGATAGGAAATATAATATATATGAGCCAGCGGTGAAAACGAGCGTGGAATCAGAACCCGTACGTCTTTCCTATATACGACTGCAACGACGACAACCTTATATACCTTGGAGTGTGGAGAGTGCGTCTACGAGCGTGCAAGCGCATTTTGTCGTGAATTCCACGCAATAAGCGCAGCGCTCTACGGTGGCAGCGTAACCACAAAAAGAAAGAAGAAGACGAGGAGGACTTACAACTACGACTACGACGGAGAAGAATACTAGGAGGACAACGAAGAAGACGAGTAAGACGAAGAAGAAGAGGAAGAAGAGCATGACGTCGACGCGACGACGCTTTAGCGCGGTATTGTGCAAGTGTGTATAGAGACACGCACGGCCAGGTCGACGAACCGCTTCGCGCGTATACACTTCGGCTACTCTATATAAAGTTCGAACAAAGCTTCTCTCCTCCGAGCAATTTATGTTATAGTCGCCGCGCTGCGCGCACGAAGACGCTGCCGCCGCCGCCGTCGTCGTCGTCCCACTGCACTGTCGCAGTCGCGTACAGTCGATGCCAATACGAGTAGTAGTTATACACGCAGAGAGTATAACTCGTCACTATGCACTGGCGAGCAATGCTTCGAATGGCCGCAGAACGCGCGTTATCTGGTCCAGCACTTTCCTTCGTCGTTGAGTCGCGCGTTTATATACACTGGCCTTTTCGGCACCGTACCTACTCTACCACTACTACTACTACTTCTACTACCACTATGTGTATTGAGCTATAAGCATTGTAGCGAAGAGGATCCCAGCGGAGTTTCAAGCTCGACTCTGGTATACGCGGCGCACCTGAAAGCTCTAAAGCGCGCAACCATCAGAACGAATTGATTTTCTCGTTACGCGAAATATGCCATGTATAATATATATTGTAGACATTGAGCACTATACGACGGACATGTAGCACGGAGCGAAGTGCCGCAACTATATGGCTCGATTATGATATAAATGAGCCGCGACAACAAACTTCCAATGGCGAGCAATTACGCTTCGGCGAGACTCTGCTTTGCATAGACTATGCATTGAGCAACTGGCGCAAGCAGCGGCAGCTCCAATCTATCGAAGACTCGCGTATTATAATAGTTTGTGCCGTGGTGCGCGAGTACACAGCGAGATAAATCAAGCGTTGTATATTTCGGCTTCTAGTGTCGCGTCTACGAGTCGTCTGTGCCGTCTATAGATGCATACTTATCTACTACTATGTGTGTATCGTCTCGGAGAGATTCACTCGCATCCATATACATATAGCGTTCATAGTCTGCAACGCGAGCGAGAAAGCGAGATCGACTCGCAGACGTCTGGAGAGATGTTATTATTGTCGCACGGATTTCGAGCACGCGATGATGGAATGCCGTCGAAAGCACATAGAAATATGTGAGAGAGTCGTGTGCGATGCACTACAGCTACCTCGCGCGCGAGTTGGTTATCGATGCTATATAGAATTATATACTCCCACGTATACCCCCCGCGTATATGCGTTTAAAATAAACGCACCGAGCGAGGCATCGGAGACGACGAGTTTAATGGTTCAGGTGTTGCGACGGAAGCTTTTTCAATGGGGTAAATATATAGTCGCGCGCGCCGAGACTCCGAGTGCTGCTTCAGCTCTGTATTGCTCGAGTTGTTTTGTTGTGTCTTTGTAAGGCGCGACGATATAGCGATGATAGGGGGAACGGGCAGCACAGCGCGACTGACTCGCTTTTATATATTACGATGCCACGATGGCGATGATGATGATGCCTCCTACAAGCCCGCAAAGAACAGACTGTCTTTTAGCGGTTTCGGCTCGTTATATGCGCCATAGCAGAGAAACGGTTATTAAAACGCAAATGGAAGATTGATTGCGATCCTATTATTCTTACGTAAAGGCCACGAGGTTGTTGTTTTTTTTTCTTACTTCTGCGGACAACCAAGGTTGGGCTTTTTATAAATGACTGATGTTGCTCGATCATATTGGTCTACTATTTCAAGAATAAAATATGGACGGACCAGTTTGTCATTTTTGGCTACATTTTGCGGGCGCTTTTGACTTTCCTCGGAAACTATCTTTAATATGGCTATGATCGATTTGAGACTTTAACCTTTTATGTATTTTTAAACTGTGCGACGTTTACACAAGGCTCGCGACGTACCGCAAGTGTCGAACAACAAGTAAAAACCAAACAAATAGACCTGTACAAAAACATACGCTAAAGTAGAATTTAATGAAGTATATGTTGAGTGGGAAAATATCGAAATCTTATAAATAGTTTAAAGTCTCGTATAGTGTAAAAGTGTGAACATATAAGACCAAATGTTTTCATTCTTGCGGAAATAGCAGGCGGAAACTTCCGGGTACGAGAAAATACATTCCTCGAATGACTAATCGGTTGCTCATGTGTATTGGCAATACTCTAGCGTGCAATCAAAACTCAAAGTTGTCACCTTTATTATTTAAAATACTGAATAAGCGCTTGAATCCTATGTACCTTTGAAATACACTTTGCATACGTATCTTCGCGACCTTGCAAGAAGTGTGTGCGTCTTCATTCTCAGTAGTATCGCGCGCATAGACATTGTAACTTTGTGACATAATCCAAATCCGTATACAAACAGTCGGAGCGGCATTAAAGGCGCATCTGTCACGAACTGTGTGACTGCAAGTTACGATTTTCCTATCCATATAACACTGGTTATAAGGGCACTGCAGATCTCGATGCAGTTGCAGTTCATATGGATATGTGCACAAAAGAAGCAGTGCTGAGGATCATCGGTATAGCGCAGTTCGCGGTATATAAGCGCGGGGCACATACGGTCGGCGCGTGCTGTAAACCCTATTTTTAAACGTCTCCTCTTTCTCTCAAGCAGTAGCTATATACTTCACATTCTTAAGCCATCACCTTTTCACCCCATAATAAGTCGTCGTCGTTGCCGTCTATATCGTAATATTCGCATTGTGCGCACTGCTTCAAATGTAATTTGCCAAGCCTGCATACAAATACATAGGGCACGTTTTTTTCTTGCATGTATGCGTATAAGTGCGTCTGCATGTGTGTGTGTGAGAGAGAGAATGAGAGCATGTGCTTTCGCGCTTATAATGTGCCGCGCTCGAATGTGCGCCGAGGCGCACTTCAAAGAGCACGTAATCCCCGTTGAACAACTGTCTACTGCCGCTATTTCATTGCTGCTGCTGCTGCTGCTGCTGCTACTGCTGCATTTTCGCACTTATATATATCGTGTGCAAGCTGCTTTGCAAACGCTATTACCGATAAAAAGTCAAAATAGAATTACCCCGTCCAATGGAAATTGAGAGATATAGAGAGAGAGAGAGCAAAGTGCAAAAATCCTTGTAATATTCTCACCACACATAATATGTGCATCGCGTAAATGCTTATATAAGCAGTTCTATAAATCATCTGCAAGAGACATTATTTCCACTTTACCACTTACAGATTTACAGACAAAGATACTATCTAGTGACGTCAATGGTATTATCGTATTTAAATCGGTTGAAAGGCGGTCAAATTTTTTAAAAATATTTAAAATTATTATTTTTCGGTCATTAGACCAATGATAAGCATTTCCACCTATACGGAATATATATCATATGCACCCGTTTTACTCAAGCTGAATCCAAAAATAACCGAATCTCGTGTGTGAGAAAATTTATATCTGAGCCACCGCGTAATAAGAGAGATAAAGTTTTGCGTGTGAGCTCCGAGCAGCTGCAGTAATGATGCGCGACTGCATTACGCATGCGGCGGTACGGCACAAGTCTTAAGTACTTGTAATAATGTGATTAGACACAGAAGCCATGTGTGCGCGATGCGAATATGTGTATACAGCAAAGGTAGCTGAAGTGTGTGCGGATTAAACGTCGACGTTGTTCAACTGCTTCGCTCCTTTTTTTACATATATCACATGCTGCGCGCTACATGCATTTAACCCACGCGGATCCCCTTTGTCGGCACGCGCACGAGCTCGCGTCGAAGGTGGCGCGTATAACATGCAAAAGACAGCAGCTCGGCGACACACATTGCACACACATTATAGCATGTGAAATTTGTCTTATCACGCGCCCGTGAAGTAAAACAGAAAAGAAAAAGAGGGACGACAGTGCGAAGCTTTATGGATAACGCGCACGCGATACTTTTACGTACGCGCTTATGTATGTACACTGCAAAGACTGCACTACATTATTATACCGCGCGGGTAAGTCGATTTCCAAGATCGTGAGAGTTCGCAAGCGCGCGTGTGTATACGCGTTTTATATTCCGTAAAAATTAGTCCTTCGCTTCGGTTGCATCTCAGCAAAAATGAGGCTCAATTTAGTCTGAGCTGCGGGTCATAAGTCTCATTACGTATTCCGCGCTCTTGAGAGGCCAACGAGACACTTCTTATTATTATACACTGCATAATTCATTTTCTGTAAAAATTCACAATATTTTTTACCATTCCTTTGGCTATGCTTGTAATTGAATTTGCTCTCGTGCCGCGGGTATCTGGGTACGTTACAGCACCCCGTGGTTTGAAATATTACTTCTCTTTTCGTTCACAGATAATTTTTGATTTTCTTCTTTTCGAATGGATAGAGAAAGGGAAAGAAAAAATGAATTATAAGTATGTCACACAACGATGCACGAGGAACAACATCGATAGCTGAGACGATCAATGTATTTTTTGTCAATGGTCGAAGATAACAATCAGAGACAGCGATGTATCAGAATTATGCAATGCACGCAGACACTGAGCGAGCCTACGTATGACCACAAATGTATTATAATTTCTTCACGGTGGTCAAGGTTAATTTGCTCAATGGATTCCTTTTAATCTGATTTTATGCGACTCTCTGCTGTCACACGCGATATCCTACGCTTATGCCGGTACGCAAATCCTTCGCGATGCAACTCGAGCTATCACAATAAAATATTATAAGAAAGCGAGAAATCAACCTGATCTCGCAGCACGCAGCAGCAGCGCCTCTTCGACCGTATTGCGCGGTGGTAATTTGTGAATTTATAACCGACGTAAATTGCTCTTAAGATGTTAACTTTCTATCTTTTAATCCCATCGATCCAAGCGCAACGATCAGCAGCGGTGGCGAGGCAGCGAGGAGCGAGAAGTTTTTAATGCATCCGACAATTAAGCAAGCACGCGTCTGCAAACGGGATACACCCGTACGTGCTTTAAGCAGCTTCGAATATACATAAATTAATGCACGAAGAATATACATCAGTTTTTACAATTATCGCGTATTGCAAGGTAAATATGAGTATCACGTTTCGCGCTACGCATATGGACTATATTATGCATGCGACTTTCAATATTCCATATTTGTCAATCATTAAAATACTTTAGCGAGACGAGTTGCAGTTTTTAACGTCAACCTACGTACGTGCGTGCGTGTACTTTTACACGTGTACGTGAATATTGGACGCGCCAGGTCAAGCCGGTATATATACACAAGCCAACAATAATGAAAATATAAAAGTATAACAACAAAAGTACGCGAGAATAAAAATTAATAGCCTCTTTCTCACTGCTAAACAACTATATATACCCAAAAGTAGAAGCAGTCGTAGGACGCAGCATTCTTTTCTTTCGCAACATTATGATGAGCATAATCGGTTGACAACTGTATATTTTAAAACAAGAAAAACACAATTGTACATCCACTTGAAGTTGTGTAGACGGTTGTCTTCATTTATACGTGCAACTGTTTCTTAGAAGAAATGTAATAAACAAAAATTTTCACATAAACAAAAACTACTGTAGCATAATCATATGTCCAACTTATAAAGCAGAAAAAACGCGGTCACTTTGTGACGCAGCTTTGTATGCGACCATTATATTACAAAATGATTGGAGACGCGTCAAGTGAAAAACTGCATACTCATGGTCACCGATTATACTCGATCGAGATGCAAAACACGTCGAGAAATTAGGTGAGAGCACATCGAGAGAAGCGCGCGGGTAGCCACCGGACACACGCTGACGAGTTGGAAGCCTCACGCAGGAAAGTGTGAGTGCAGTAATTTACAATCAAGTTTGCGTAATTAATTCTGGTCGTTGGTAAAAAAATAAACGCAATTTCAGCGGATATTTATTGTTCGAATGGATAAACAATGGAGATTCGCCGCCAAGTTCATTTACAAATATACAGCTACTTCGCATGTGGGTGACATTGCATTTTTATTGTACAATTGGTGTGGGCGATTGAGCATCGATGTCGACTGTTACAATATAAATTGATAGGGTGATCAACGCAGGCAGAAATGAAATCTCGCAATACAATGAAAAGTTGTCACTAAATCAACAATTGCAGACATGCGAAACGACACTGATTAAGTATAGAAAATTCTAACAGTCTGCAACATTGCGTTATTCGACGGTTGATCTATTATTATTGCATTTTATATACTTGCATTGAAATGTAATGTTGTTTCCTTGAAAATTAAATTTCATTGCAACGCTTGAGTTTGAAAATGTTATGGTAATTCATTCAGACACTCCAGACGCTCATTATGTCCTTCCTTCCCTCGACTGTCGCAGAGTGTCTATATTTATGCAGATTTTATTTTCGACTATTTTCGCATATAATAAAAAAACTCGAGGCGGCAAAAACGAGGCTTAATACATCAGTGCGTCGGGTGCAGATTATTTCGATCGAAATCGACGTGGACAACGACGCGCACGGGTTGCACCGCGTTACCGCGCCAACATCAGTAGCCGCCGAAGCAACATCACCGGGGGGGTCTTTTCTGCATACACACGTATAGCATCGTGAATTACAGGAGCGGGCGACGACGCCGTAATAGCTGCTGTGTTACGTTGGCATATGCTTATATACGTATACGCGTACATTATAATGATAATGCAATCTGATGGCTATACGTGTACTCGGTGCATAGAATTATATGCGTGACACGCGATGATCTTTTTCCCAAAGAAGGGGACGAGCCGAGACCAGCGTAGCAGCGTAGTAGCACACACGATTCTGTGTATATCGTATACATACAGGCGCGACGAAAATGAAGGTGTGCACGCACTCGCGCACACTAGACGCGACTCGACGCCTTTTAATCGATCGGTATCATTCGGCAGCTCGAGAAAGGCCAGCGCTAATTACTAGCTGTGCGTGCCGCGCGCACCGGCGACGAGAGACGATTGTTGTGCGCCTATGGGCGCTTAATTTATGCGCTCTCGGGTGAGATGCAGTTTTTTGATTAATACTCCGGGGGTCTCTCTGCTTCGTCGTATACGCGCCAAGTACCGCGATACGTTTTATATTACACGTGAGTTCCGAACGCGTTGAGTCGATCCGAGGAAAGCATGATAAATACCGTTGCACGCGTATCGTACTTGGCGCGCACCGATGCTCTTTTTTTACTTTATTTTGTATGCATAAAGTTTAATTGTGAAAAATGAACCGGTGAATTGTTAAATTATGTAATAAATCGTTATATCCAGTATTTTCAAACGATCGCTTCTAAGTGATTACTATGCATTTTTCATCGTTTTGCGATGCCAATTACCCTCGAAATCGTGTTGCATTAATTAAACAAAGTTTTTGTTGTTTGTTCTACTAGAAAGGTTTGTTTGAGATGACAAATAATCTTGTGGCGTTTGAACATCATGAAAATATCCTTGAGATTCTTGACAAAAGATTGATCTACCACACTGCGTATCTCCAAAATGCCGTTCACATCAGTTTTTGCACTATACTACGTACTCCGCGCGGGCGCAACGACGCGATCTCGTCATTCGTGATATGCAATATTCTACGTGCGACAGAATATATCTATAGAATAGAGCAGCAGTGCAAAGACGGGAAATATACACCAGGCTCTTGCAGTAAATCCAAGATGACAAAAAAAATTTGAATCCTCGACTTGCCAATGCTCCACCTCACATCGAGCATAAAGCTATTCAGTGAACTAGTACTCACTGCTCTGCCGCACTCATCTGCAATCTATTCACGTACATTTCCGTTTTATCGGGATCCCTCTGTGTATGCATACACATGCGATCTTCGTGTGAAAAATCGATCCTCCCCCGGCACGCTGGCGCGAATATACATCGTTTTAATTGAGATTCGGCTCGCACAAAGTAGTAATATATAAAAGTTTGCTCTCCGGAAGAAGAAAAAAAGTGGCGCATGAAAAATGGTCTCTATAAAAACAGCTGGTATATATAATGGCTCGTGGGAGCTGGTTGGCGCACGCGACAAGTAAATAGATTTTTAAGCGTGCACCATTAACTAACTAATGACCGAGCTGTTGGCGTTGATAAAAGAAAACCCTAATCGTTGGTCTTGTATAGACAAGCAAAGTATGATAGACCACCGGCATCGGCTTCAAATTACACCTCTTTTTTTTACACATGGCGCATTCGTATATATATGCTATTTTGCTCCGTATAGCTGAAATCGCCCGTGAACTTATATATCTATACGCTTGCCCATACATCAGACTGTGGCACGCGCGACCACGGAAAAAAGTGGTTATATAGCTGGTTGGAAAAACGCCGCCGTATATATATAAAACGCTTGGCTAGAGAGGGATTGGAAGAAGAGAGCTTGCAGCTTCGGAGCTTGTAGTAACGAGTTGCCGCGTGAGCTTCCCACGCTTTCATGTACACAAACGTACATACGCATATACTCATACACTTATATTATAGCAGAGGAGTTTATTTGAGGAACGTGCTACGAGAACATCCTAAGAAGCTTTTCGGGTAAAAATAGTGGAAATAGCATCACTCTCCCTCTCTCTTTATGTATTTTTTTGCGCCTCTCTCAATGCGGCTTTGACATGCGACGAACGGCAGGGATGAGCCTTGCCGTGTACGTACGTGACAGTTACTCTCTTTCCTAGGATGTGTACCTTGTATCTTTCTCTCCGCAGATCTGCAATTACAATTTTAATTTCTGCGAATCGAGTGCCAAGCCCGCAAGTCTCGGCGGCCTCTCACCCCGTGTGCTGGCTGCACATTGCACACACATCTCGGCGGCGGCAGCGGCGAGCTATCGTCGTAAATTTACGAATACTCGTCGTCGTCGTCGTCACCGCGCCGCAGCCGTCGCTTTGTGCCCATGCGAAAGCCGTTGCGCGAGCGCAACGATTTTATTGTCGTAGCTCGAAGTAAGCGGTACTTTTTCTTACGTGTGCATGTGTATATGTACGCACAGTGTGTTTATATACGTTATACAGCATAAATGGCGAAACGATATACTCTATACACGTGGTTAATGGCTCGTTGCATTCCCTCGGCGTGCCAAGATTTTTACTACGCGTTTCGATCGTTATCTCTTGTGTTTTCCGCGTTGTAGACCGTATAGAGTCTCCGTGTTTTGTTTTTATCATCGCGTCGCCACTTCGCGCAAACGAGCGCCATCTCTTCGTATTGTTCACTTTTTAGCTACGCGGCTAATGGCTTATTCAGTTGCGATGCGTATACGCCTTATATACACACATATATGCTAACCGAGGAATTTTCGTGTAATAAGGATGTCGGTGACAAGAAGATGGAGCGAGAGATGAGCGCGCGGCTCACGCGACAATTGCTGATTCTTATCGCGCTGCTCTGAGCCAACGACGACGATGACGACGAAGAGGATGACGCGTGTTCAAGTACTTGTCCAACATGTGTTAAATAGTCCAGTATGTATTTTATAAGGTATATAAACGAAGCAGCTGTGAAAATATCCACTCTGCACTAATCAATTGTCGGGGCTTGATTTCCTCGTTGACGCGTCGCGCATCTGACGCGTAGCAATTTTTTTTGCGTTTGATACTTTCAAACACTGTAATTATGTATCGTGATTGTTTTGCCTGATTTCAATTATAAATAAGGACGATTGTTTTTTATTGCCTTGCAACTCGGATGGATTCAAGTGCAGACCTTAATGATGTAATAAATTCAAATATTAAATTACCCCAAGAAAAACTTGATCTCATATTCTACTTGATCTAACAAACACGATAGATTTTTAGACTACTGTATTTTTTACATGACAGCAGACGCGAGGCAATATTTTTTTTAGGATATATGTTAATAAACGAAACGAGTATCCGCTTGAAATACAAATCGCTCTTACCTTACTACTTGTAAACATCATCGATTGAATATTTATAGGTATTCTATTCCGAATAACTTATCTTCATCTGCTAATGACTGCTAATGGAAAATAGGAGCTCAAGTGACCAAGGTCGAACGATCGCATATAATACACGTTTTTTTAAGGCGCGTTCGCACTAAAATAAAACGAGAAAAAATCAATGTTCTTATTGGCAAAAGAGCACGATAAGAAATAGCTTACGAGATCCTTCCTCCTGTTTTTATACTTTTTTAACTTCTTTGCATCAAGATATCCAGAGACAGCCACACGTACGTTTGAGTATATAGGTATGTATGCTCTCGCGCGTGTATGTATATAATAGCTAATACCCGCATGAATCCAGGCAGTCCTTATCTCGGCGCCCATAATGTAATCTTCACGAAAATATAAATCTCGCCACCACGTATAGAGCTAATCTGACGCTATATTTATGTCGACCAAGTGTGTAAATTTCAGCTTATATTATCCCAAGCTCTATATTTTACAATCATATATATTATAACAAACCATAATATTTTCACACTAGGTAAAATGTATTCGTATAGACTGCAACGAAGACAACCGGACAACTTTTGCCCCGTTGAAGAACGCTGCAGTGCCGTGAAGTATGCAGCTACTACCTTGTGCTTCTGCAACATCTTACTCTCACTCGCATAGACTTTTCTTTATCGCAATAAGGCTTATCTAGCGTGAAATATTGACAGGGGCTGCCACCACTGCCGAGCGCGACGGCGTCGGCTGTTGCTGGCCTTATCCACGTGTCGTAGTACATATATCAACTCGCGGAGGATTTTCACTGTCAAATGCGCTTGTTTTATATATACACACGCGTACATGTAAGTGCGTCCGCTGCACGAGACAGCTTTCACCTTCGAGCGGCACTCCTGAATAAGATCTCTTCTTGAACCATATTTGAATTCTGTATTGGGGCGAGGAAGAAGCGCCAAGGAGAAAAAAAGCAAGAAATAGTGAGGGCGAGAAATTTTGTTGAGCGATGAGAAAAGGTATCCACGTTAGAGTGACACTCGTGGATATTGAGTTTTTTCGTTGATCAGATTCGGCTTGTTTCTCTCAAAAATAACTTGATAAGATCGACATTTTTTCTCGCGAATACTCGTCCCGAAAATGAAAGGAAAATATTGTCTTTATACATCGGCACGCACACATAGTGCTCGTGTATTCTCCATTGATGGTATAAGTCTATTTCTTATAATTTCCTCCGTGCACTCCGCTGTGCACGCACTACAATGGGAGAGTGGACTGGACATTTCCGCTTTCTATTCCGGTCCTATAAATTATTCGAAATCGCGTTCGCTTAGAGTATATGAGTGCGAGATTAAAGTTCATTGTTCTCCAGACTTGTCGGCTCAGCCATAATTCATGTACACTCCGGTGTGAAATCAATAATAATATAAATTACTGCAAGTGTGTGTACGTGAGCGCAAGTAAAGGAGATATACGAATTAATAAACGACGTGCAAAGTCATTTGTTATGCGCGCCACCGGTGATTTCATACGAACGATAGTTAGTTTTTTTTCTTTATAGACGCGCAAGCAATTAGCCAAAAAGTTAAGAGACACTATACTATAGGCGGGGGTGGCAGTTTTTACTTTCCCAAAAATAAAAGAGTTGCGAAACCACGCGGTGCGTATATGCGCGCATGCGGCATATTTTTCAATTCACTAGCAGCAGGGCTGCCGCTCGGCAGTACGCCATAAATCAGCAATTTTTCCTCGTCGCCCATTAAAAAATGTGCCTAGCACCCGTCGACGTTCATTCATACTATATATATACACGTAAAGAATATGCGTAAACAAACCACCCCCGCGTGTAGCCGCATGCAGCAGTCTAAAACAAATGACCGTTACTCCACCATACAGCAGAGTGAGTAACTCGCGCTAGCCCATGCATTTATAACAAAATGCGTATTGCGTACTAGCCAGCATGCATGCTGAAATATACAAAAAAACACATAATAATAATAGTTATAAATATTCGAAAAGAAAGGGAGCGAGAGGCGAAAAAAATGTTGAGGGAGAAAATAGAAGGAGTAATTTTGCTAATGGCACTGAATAGCTTATGTGAAAACACCGGAGCAAGGGCTGTGCGTGGGTTCTCGAGTCTATATAGGCTACAATACTATACGTGCAGCCTGCCGATCAGCTAAAATATGGTACATGACTACTTTTCAGGAATTAAAAACTCGCGTCCTTAGAAAAGCTTACTCGCTCGCCTATTTAACGCTCCAAATTACGCGATGATTACATCGAGAATGGAGCTAGGGAAAAAAGTATAAAATGAAAAATGAAGGAGATATTAAAGCACGCTTCCTGCCTCCCGAGCGAATTTTCGAAAGACTCATTTTCGAGCAAGCATTCTCGTTTTTGCCTCGTCTTTTTACTTTCGGAGACTTTTCTTCGTAGAAGAAGCCATCTCTTCGCCTGTGCTGCTTGTCACGAATGTTAGCTCTATGAGAATCGATGATGCTCATGCGCGGCAACAACCGCAAAAATTAAGAGAATAACGACCAAATCGAATAATCAATTTACGAGCTCTGGAGCTGCTAGTACTTGCCACGGGTAATTGCGATGGAAAAGGTATAGAGAAATGGGATTTAACGCAGAACGAAGTGAGGAAGGAAGAAAGGAGATATAGAGAAAGAAGAAAGAATGGATCGACCGTTAAACTTTATGCCTCGTGCGCGTCCACCATATAATGTAAAGTTTCTAAGCTTGCTAAGTCGAGAAGAGAGAGAAAGAGACGGAGAGAGAGAGAGAACGAGAAATTTAACGCGACTCTGTGTAATAGCGATGACAGAATTGTCGTTTCAGTGGGTTCAATCGTTCATAAGATGCATATCGACCGCGCAAGTCTTTAATTAAAAATTATATCGCTCGTATCGAAACAGTAGCAGCCGCATTGGATTGATTAAGGAATGTTTCTTGCGAGTCAGGAATAACCGTGGCGCACATCAAGGCAGGTTGATTTAGAGATCCGATTCAGCGACATGCTCGTTGCTGCTCTTATAGCGGCTCGATTAAAAATCCTCAATGGCTCATGTACGTTTCATACTTGTTAGTTGACTGCGTGGTCATTTTCATTGGAGTATGCGGGGCTAGCAACAAGTTTTCTCGCTCGTAAATGTTTAATTTTTAACGGTGAAAGTCTGCCCATTTGCCTTTTTTCAAGCTGCATAATGGAAAAACCTATAAGTGTGCACGTGCAATAGAGAAAGAGCGTTAATGAATGGTTGTACTACTTTTTTGACATTGGCATAAATATCGTTTTTACAAGCATAATATCTTAGTAAACATCCTAGTAAAATTGAGCTCATTTTCGTAAATTGCAATCAAATATGAAAATAAGTCAACTGGGCGAAAATTGTTTGGACCAACGTTACGAGTGAGTACATTTCGTGGTTCATCCAAAGTCACGCGCCGCGGTGGCGTTAAAAGTATCCCACGTCTTTCTCTCTCTCTGCCTCGCTCGCCACTTGCTCTGCGAATGCATGACGTCGTATAACTAGTGACAAAATTCGTCTTGGGCTTTTCCTAAGACTGCGCATTAAAAGCTTGTAACGAAGCAATGGCAGCAGCAGTAGCTTTACTCGGTCGTTCTAAAATTAACGACAAATAATTGATCGTCGTCGCGCCGGCGCGCATCACCGAAACTAATTAAACGCGACCGCAAGACTTTGTTGTTTTCCAGTGTCTATTTCGACAATTGCACTCTCTTTCAAACTTTTAAATATATCATCATGCGACCTCCCCTTTTTTTAATAAAAAAAATTACTCAAATTATTATTTTACGGCTCATGCATGCGTTTGTGGCACCGTATTTACCCTTTCCTGCTTAGCGCCTACGTTGCGTCTCTTTTACTGAAGCGAGCATAATTACTGCCAAGAGTCTGCTTCAGTCCGCGGGGTCAATTAAAAACTACGCGTACGCATAAGCGAGTAAAACGATGATGTACAACTTTATCCAAATGCATATACGCGCGCAGACGAGTCGGGAAAAGCTTTATACCTTCGACAACAACGTTATAATTCAGGAAGCGAGAGCTTATTAGCTCGTGCGCACGACGATGAGATGTATAGACGGCGAATATTTGTAGCGCGCGGCGTGGTGTACGCAAGATACGTTTGCACGTATGCATCATAAATTTCATGTCGAATCCATAATACTCTTCTCACTATACTCGGTAGCGGCAGCAGTGGTAGCGCTGAACCTTTACGCGATAAATTGACGCGTCGATTGTGCATCCTTTTGGTTCCTTTTACTTTGCAGGTGTCTTCTATTTTCGTTTCACTCATTTGATATATACATAATACAGTGAGCGCAAGTGGGTATACACGCGAGCAGGACTTCATTACCGTTGCTCTTGGCTCCGCTCTTGCATAAACCATTTAACTTGAAACTCGGATCTTCCTCTCTTTCGCTCCTTGCGGTTTCGGAGGCGGAGTAGCACACGCGTTCGCACACACTGCTATCTCTTTTCCTGCTGCTGCTGCTTCTGCTGCAGACATATACGTCCTCTCGTATATATAGGGAAGATTGTTGAGAGTGTATAATGCCAAGCCGTAAGGTCTCAAGATTTACGTACTAGTTATAAACCACGTTTATAGTTGTGCAAGCCGCTTAATTCATCGATATTATTATATATACGTGCGCGAGTGCCCATATAACTTTTGGAGTGTGTGCGAAGCGGAGAATTCACTCGTGCAATTCGAGCAGTACGCAAGTTTTACGCTCTTCGAGCTTGCGCTTATACGTATAGCAACCGTGCCGATAAGGAGTTCTCTCTATAAGCAGGTACGAACGAGTTAATATTCGATTTTGAGAAATGCCTTTACAACCGAGCGATGATCGGTAGATGCTGCTGAGATTTCGACGCATTCGCACAATGATTTATCGACCCGTACGCACTGGCGCAGTTCCTGCCGTATAACACGTAAGAATAAGATTCATCTGTTGCAATTATCAGCTGCTGTTGATTTTTTTGTCTTTGCCATAACTGGACCCAAGAATAGGAGGGAACTGTAGAGAGCCAGTCCAGAGCAGAATATGGCTTAGCTACAATCGGCTCTCTTTCCCTCTGACACAAATCGAGAAAATTAATTGGAAAACTTTTTAATTTCCCAAAGTTTTGACGTTTTTCGCTTATTATCTGCTGTGCCTTTGTACAAGATCGTATACGCTATGCTATCAATTAAACTTTCGTAATTAAAGCTTTTTTGATTATGCTGTATGAAACGACACTCGCGCACTTTATTGCAGAAAATATCATCGGTTGGCTAAGTTAACGTATATAATACAAGCTTACAGCAGGGGGTGCAGTACATACAAACGGAAGGAAACGTCCCATATCAAAGAAAAATTATGATCTCGAATCACAGGAATAATTTTCCTCAACATATCAGGGTGAGGAGAGAGAGAGAGATAGAGAGAGAGAGAGAGAGAGAGAGAGAGAGAGAGAGAGAGAGAGAGAGAGAGAGAGAGAGAGAGAAAGAAAGGAAAGTAAAGTACTCACTTTTGAAATAATCTTTTTTACGTTGACGCGAGTTAATTATTTGTGTGTATCATTTCTCATTCACTTGCACGGTTCGTTTCATATGAAAATTACCTACTCATTAGATCGATGCGTTTTGAAAACAATTTTTAATATTGGGAGCACTGACTGAATCTTTTGGTTAAACTAAAACACGAAGTTTCCCGTTTATATAGTGGTACTATGTACCCTGGATAGCTGTCGATAAATTTGTTAAGTTTAAAATATAAATCACGAAAAGTTCGTTTATGTGCACGTGCTAAATAAATAGAAGAAATTTAGAAAATTTTTTGACACTGCTAAAGTTAATAATTTTTCCTAAAAAATGCAATGGTATAACTTATTATATACTTAAAAATCATTTTCATACACAAAACCGACTTTTTCGATCGTCAGTTTTGATGAATAATCGAAAAGTGAGAGAATCACCCATGAAAAAATTGCAATAAACCGTATAGCAATTTTTCCTACTACCTAAAAACTTTGCCGCTAGCTTTAGGCTCTTGTGCTATTATAGTACTTTACGATACAAGTGCCCCCGTGGCACGAGTATCATACAACATTTTATAGCACTGTGCTAAGTTCACATTTATGCCCCCTTTTCCGAGCCATGAGTCGCACTTTCTGGTAGCGCGAAGTGAGGTTAGCGCACGAGTTATGCGAGTGTGATGCGAACGCAGCGGTGCCAGAATGAGCGACTTATGCCACAGAAAAGCTTGCCATAAATGTGAACTTATGTCACGCAATGCTATAAATTTATTTTTTGTTATTATGGCTCGTTTTTCAAACGGATTTGATTTTACTATTAAACAAGATTAGTATGTCGAGAGACTATGTTGAAATCGTTTTAATCGATCATACTGTTTACAATTAAGTTAATGATTTAACTGTTTACACGCTATTCTTACCACACTAGAAACAATTAATAAACAAACATTAGTAATCTTAGTAATCTTAGTAACAATTTTAATTTGTCATAAAATATCATTCTGGACACCATAAACGTTAAATATTTACGTGCAGCTTGCAATTATCTACATGGAGCGAACAGAAGAGTAATTTTTACCCTGCTGCATGGTAAAGTACGTCTATTTACCATCACGTTACAACAGCCGCATGCTTAAATAATCGCGTGACTGTCAGTAGACACGCTTGGACGTTCTTTACCCACTAGGAGGGTAAAAATTACGCTTCTGTTCGCTCCGTGTAGAATATTTTAAATCCATATTTTTTACTGCAGCTCGTAATAAGCGATTGGTACCTAATGAACATGAAACCCTCGAGCTTGTGGAATGGATTAGCCTTGCCACGAGTAATTTGAATTGAAAATTGAGTGGATCGCATTGAGAACTCCACGCGCTGCTACTGCCGAGTCCGATGACTCGTACAAATACACAAGGCGCGTAGTACAATAATATAAACGCGGTGTAGTTGAGAGCGAGAGAGAGAGAGAGAAAGAAGCCTCTCGGCAACGCGTGGCTCTCTCGTGCGAGGGTGCGACTCGTCATAAAAGAAAAAAGAAGACGTCGACGAAGAAGAAGAAGCTCTAGTAGCTTCCAAGGGCCTGTGTTGTATATATAGTACACTGTTATAGGCTTGCTGCAGGGAGTACTAGGTACGTGTAGCTAGCTGCAAATATCCCACAAGTCCGCCCTAACTATGTAAGAAGCCGCGAAAGACATATTCTCCCTGAAAATCCTTACAACCCGCACCCAGCAGCTCCTTGCAATCGTCTATGCGGATACTGCGATGGGGGGTTGAGATATTTCCTCGTTTTTACCCAGTGTGCCAACCACCTAGTACAGCGCTGGCGGCGGCATTACGCATGACTCGTATAACACCAGGAGGGTAAGTCAGACTCAGAAAACCGAGAGGTACGTATACCCGCTTACAGTCGTGTTATATATACCCTGGCTAATACTGCTACCACTGCAGCGAGCGGCAAATCGAAGCAGCTTAACATACATGTAGTCCTGAGCACGCCAAATCATCCGCACAAACGCAGCATATCGTAACTCTGTACGTCGGTACTTCTTGCGACTCTGTACGTGTGCAGAAGATAACTGCGCACTGCATCGGAAAAATTGTCGATTCGTATCTTGGCAAAAAAATTGCGTGCTGGGGATATGTCTGCGTGCTTTGAGCGATACACGCGGGGATATACGCAAGAAAACGACGATAAACGCAATTATCTGCACGCACGAGCGCGAGACAGGTAGACATGGGCGGGCTTCGGCGTGTATTATGTACCCTATACGTATTTTAGAGCTGAATTCTGCGCGTAACCTTAAGGCTTATAGCCTTTTTTCTCTCTGTATACGCACGTGTATATACTTTCTCTCATTTTCGTCGAAAAATTTTTTTTGGCGATTTGAAGCGATGCCAAGAGAAGAGTTAATAATGTTATTAAGAGCGATGAGCGGCTGCCGCTGTTAAAACGCAATTTTTTCCAAGGATCTTGATGAGTCGAACACATGAGCAGCCGCACGTTGCAGGATGACGATGCTTCAGGCGTACGTGCGCGACGATCAAAATATACAAACAGCTTCGACAGGATAATGTTCTGTTTGCGAAATGAGTTGCGGGGAATTTTGATAGTAAGGTATATGTATCGTTTAAAGACCCGCATGAGTCCGCGAGCTGCTGCAACGCATGCAAACGAGCTGAACGAAAGATTATTATAATAATTTTGAGGAAATTATTCAAAGTAATGCTCGCGTAGGATCGTGTACTTGCACTTACGATGTCGATAGAGAAAAGGAAGATATAATTTCGCTCCACCGTGTGCATTAAAAGACCATCATCGTGGCCTTGACAAAATTATTCATGAATTATTAAATTATTGCGCGCGATCGCACTTTTTAACGTCATTTCAATAAATACCATCACTTACGTTAACGATTATGCTCAAATTCACTTTTTTTACGCGCCAACTGAATCAGGTTTTTAACTCAGTGAGTGTAATAAATGTTTTTTTTATTATTTTAAACTATGGGTACAAGCGTGAGAAATTAAACGACGTTTAATCATAAATAAATTGCAGCCTGCCACAAAGGCTGCTCTACGAAATCTGATTTGCATGACATAGAGAAAGAGAGCGAAGGAGTGCGGGATACACACTCTAGCTCACAACATCACATATCATTAACACCGACTGACAGTTCGATTAATCAAGGCGAACGTCACAGCACTTCTAACAGGCACCTTGCTTGTATCCATCTAATCTCTAACTAAATTCTCTCTCTCTCTCTCTCGCTCTCTCTCTCCATCTCCAGCTCATTCTCTTATTCTCTCTCGCAGTTATAAGTGCAAGCCTTATAATTAAAAAGCACATATAAACGTTAAAGTGTGTACGCCTCATGCGCGTGTGCCCTATCAGGCAAAAGAGGCTCGCGTTGGATGCGGTTTAAGCATTGAGCGCGTCGAGCTAAACAAGCGAAATGTATGTACATACGTAATGCCGAAGGTGTACGCGTGCGGTGAGCATGTCTGAGCGTAATAAGCCGCCTCGCGTACACCTCGAGCGAGCGAGCGAGCTCGAGTCCAGGAATTGCGAGCGACCGAGCTGTACACAAACTGACATATGGGCCGGAGCGAGGCTCGCTGCGCACACGCTCTATATACTTTTAACTATATCTGCTGGCTGGCGTTCGCAGAATCGGAGCAACTATGTGTACGCGTGGGAGTAGTAAATAGTTCAAACGCCCAACGCTACCCCCGCCTGACACGATCTTCCGCGCGGCACCCGTATAGTTTATATACGTCGCGAGCAACTCCGCGTCGTAAACTTTGTGAGTGTGAGACTTTAATCGATCGATATCAAGCTGTTGCCGTTTCCAAACTATATAACTAATATTAATTTAACTATATATATTAGCTTGCGAAGCTCTGAGAAGATAAGATTGAAAAAAAAATGCCTTATTGACAATGAGACGCGCACAGTAAAGACCATGGCTACTGCTGAAGTCAGCTCTGATTACTCAGCGTCTTTTAGTAAGTCAGCAACGGCGCCCATGCACGCGACTTTTTGCCTCAGCTTCGGCTTTTGCGAGAGCCACAAATAGGAGGTAAATTGAAGCGTGAATTTGAGAAAGACCCGATGGCGATTGTATTCGAGGAGAATGGCTGACTGTTGTTGTTTGTTCTACGCGAGCTAATGGCTAATAATGGTTTGTTGTTTGTTTCGGGAAAAAATAAGATATCAGATCCTGCAAGAAGACGTACGAATATTCTCGAGCACAGGGGGTGTCTTAATCCTACGATCAAAATTTGTCAAGGCTTTATCTCGTCCAATCAATAAAATTCATTGAAACATGAAGACTCAAGATTAATTCATCACAAAATGTTTTGCGTCATTTCAATTAGAATAATAAATAATAAACTAAGTTCATCATTATACATTGAAGGATAATGATTTTTTACTGCAGTGTCATTTTTAGTGACGGCGCAAATTGAATCATCGAATGCGATGAAGTTTACGCATCTGCACTCAGATGAAAAACGTTGCACACGTTTACGATTGTAATTCAAACAAAGACCCACAAGACTGTAAAACGCATCACGAATAAAAGTACGTGCGCACGTACAGGTATATAGAAAAGCCGTATTCTCCCGTTAAATCCTCTTTCCTCTCTGCCTTTGTACCCCGCCTCCCAACTTCGCTTGAAACATTCGAACGACCGATAACGCTGTATATGCAGCTCTATTGTTCTAACCTAGAAAATTGTATATAGCCGCGCGCGTTAAAATTGAAAATTTACGACCCACTTTTAGGCGATGCTACATTAGGCACCCAAGAACTCTATATTACATACGCGCTTAGACTTACATTCACTTCATTCCCCTCGAGTTCTCCAGGGGGTATATAACCGAGTAGAAGTGCAAGAGCAAGAGAGTGAGAAGGAGAGAAGCTTGAGACAGTAAGAGAGAGAGAAAGAGCACGCGAAAAGCAAAAGCGCATGGAAAATATACGAAAACGGACGAGATAAAGACGATGATCGAGCTCCGAAAAGAAGATTCGCATGGGATTTGCCACGAGAATTCCAGTTTACTCTATTTACATAGGAATATATGCGGAGTATAAGCAAGCCACAAAGTACTGATTTGCATTTCGATCAATACAATACGACGCAGCAGCAGCAGCCGCCGCTGTCGTCGTCGTAGTCGCGTCGGCGACATTTCTGTCGCCGTGCCGCTCGAAACAATCGGATCGTGTTCGATTTTTCTCTAAATTTTTTGATCCTCGCGCGAACTCGACTGCCGCGACACTACGTCGCAAGCACGCAAAATAGTCGAGCACAATCAATTTTCTCTATTTCACGTTTCATCTATACATCATCGCTTTCTCTCTCAGTCTCTTCTTAAGAGCACCGTGCGCACACGCAGAGAGAGATTTCCCATTGAAAAGCTTCGCAACGCGCAGTGCGAGCGAGCTTCGCGTGGAGCTTTGAATCTATTGTTGCTCACTATATATCCCGTACATAGCTGCGTGTGTGAGGCACGTATGTACAGCTAGCATCATACATATAGGCGAAGGGATTATCCCCCATGCATCCATCTCTCTCGTCTGAAGTATCTTTCTCTCTCTGCATGATTCGACGACAACGCAATGGCAATCGCGTCTCTAAAACCTCGAGTACTAAACTCTCTCTCTCTCTCTCTCTCTCTCTCTCTCTCTCTCTCCCTCTTTCCACGCTCTCGATGCATGCAGGGGCGTTTTGAGCTTTCATGAAAGCGTCGACAACGACGGTGGCGGCGGCTGCTACTGCTGCCGCTGCTGCTACTGCCACAGCGACGACGGTGACGTTTGCAATGCGTGCGCTGTTACAGTAAAAGCCACTCTTTTACGCACTCTCGGCGTACACGCGCTCTTGCACACACATACACACATGATGAATCAGAAAAGTATATACTTCTCTCTGTGCTATATAGCTCGAGTGTATATATACATGCGAATGCGCGCACTGCACTTGAAATCACTAGTCGCAGCGTTTATGTATATCCGTACGCGCACAGTCTGCAAGCACTACGAGAGAGAGAGAGAGCGAGAGTTCATGCACGTGTGCGTTTTCGTTCGCTTTTCGCTTTTAAATGCAAAGATGATGATGCGAGGAGACACAGTACGGCCAGATTTTAATGGTTTCGGGCTGCGATTAATTTTTCAAGAGATCCGCACACGCTTAGGCACTTCGAGATTGGACAGTGATATCTCAATCAAAGTCGTAATTGTACACGTAATGCTGTCTCATAGAAGATGTTATCTAACAATTCGCATTTAAAGTATAACGCATATAAGAGTGATGAATTATACAAATCATGCAAAAAATCAGAGACACGATGTAGGAGCAAGTGTACTCGAAAAATTCCTTCACCATCGTATATGTTGGACAATCGATGACAAGGAGAATTATCAGTACTTAAACACATCTGTCTTGTTGAGATGAGTCTATTTCGTCGCAAAGACATCTGTTCTGCGCGCACTCTTTGCTGTGTACTAAAATTTCGATTCTTAATACAAAGAAAATGAAATAAGTACCTAAGCACCAACTGTTTATAATAAAAACCTCAAGAAAACATCTTGTAATCCGATTTATCGGAGACAAGTGGACGAGTGAATGTGCCAAACACCAACATTGCGTTTCGCGCGGCTCAAACGTAATAATGTACGCTCGGGTCGTAGCGTCTATACGTGTCGAATGTAAAGCCACTTTATAAAGTCAATACATAAACGCAACATGTCCACATACTTGAACGCGATCAAAGTCAGCTTTCGATAACAAAGACTTGTCGTCGTCGTAGTCGGCAGCAGCTTGACGACGTCGTACACCTGCCGCTGTATATATGATGTTTGCTGCAATGGGGCGAGAACTAGTATAATACGTGTGTATGTGTGCGTACACACACGCCTGCATACCAATAATGGCAAGCTTGATCGCGATGCTTTACTACTGCAGCGTCTCGCAGATGCCTCAGATGCAGCAGTACCTCAATGACCCTCGAGAATCCATATAACCATATAGCCAGAGGAGAACTTCTGTGTGCCTACATACAAATACATGTACGATAGTAGAGACGCGTAAGTGTGGGTGTATATCTGGGAGCATCCTCTATTATACCAAGGCACATATAGAGCTATACACGAGGACGAGGACGATGACGACGACGTCGACAGAGAGAGATTCCGAATTCCCAAAGATCCATCACGTGTCGATAACTTCGAGCAATGCCAATAGCGCTTTGTCTACATTATAGCCGGTCGGACTCGTGCTATAAACAGGCCCCTTCATAACACACACTCAGGTGCGTACATACAGTACAGGTTCAGCCAACGGCGATAGACGGACAGACGGAGTAGCAGAGAGGGACGGCGAGCTTATTCACTATGTACAGAGGGTTTATATATTATAAATTTGCACGTATAAAAAAAAACGTGATAAGCGTGTCATCAGCAGAGATTTCCATCACTTAAAAATCCAAGTGGCTTCAATTGTACACGACAAATTCACGTAATAATAATCGTATTGCGACCAACCAACGTGTGCCAGTCTCTGTATGTATACCGCTTTTCAATATTCATTTGATGTACATACACACACGTACTACCAAGTTTAATCGAGTTAGTCACGGCAGTTTGTTCTCTCTCTATCTCTCTTTTGCTTGCGCCGTGTGGATATATATTGCTCGAGCAGTGTACGCAACGGATATATGCATTAAAATATATATTAAAAATAGCTAACGAGGGCATTTGAATTGTATGGCATTGTTGTAAGTTTGGGCTTTTGCAACGAGCACACACATACGCGCACATAGCTGAGCACGAGACTGTTGTGGCTGTTTCCGCGGATAAAACGATTAAACTGTGCGCGCGCGTTCGAGCCTGGCCATTTCGGGCTCCACATATTTTGTATAAACTGGCAGTATACAAATACATACGTGAACGTATATACAAATGCACACAGTCTTGCATTGCATACATACGCGTAGTATGCGTGTGTCCAACGATTGGGCTAAATAAATCTTTGCACGCTCGATGTTTGTTTTCTCTGCCTGCACAGTCGCGTGTTTCTTGTTTGCCACGGGATTTATTCATTTAGTAAAGCTGAGGGCAGAAACGGTTAAAAGGGTGGATATTGTTTTTTTTTTCAATGTCCGAGCACACCTATATACGCACGTATACATGTATATCCCATGCACTTTTGTCAAATAATAGTTTAGTTGGCGATTTTCCTTGTCGCACACGTTGCCGATCGATGATCGGTGCACACGATACGCTACATTTCAATTTTATGTCTCACCTTTATCCATTTGAACTTTGAAATATATCGATACTTTCCAATATTCGTATCGGACAAAGTCTCTGAAACTAAAATTATTTGAAGATATACGGGGAAAAGAAATAATAGAAGAGGTATCTTGAAGCGGCAACACAGAAAAACTTAATTTGCAGTGCAAAGTGCCTTTCGATTTTTCTGCTTGTATCTGTTCGAATGCCACAGTTGGCACTTGAGAAGTTTGCACGGTACACACTAACGAGATTTCATCTCTCTTTTTCCTATATACGTTCAATCTCGATCTCGAAAAAAATATATAAGGTACTCGTTATGTTTCGATCAGCAAGCTAGTTTGATACTCAATTAACATTTCTATAATTAATAAAACTTTTTTGTCCAATCGTCCTTGGTTAAAACACGTAAGGATCCTTATAGCAACTTCGGTGGTCCACAAACGATCAATTTTTGCTCATAAACAATCCCGTGAACATCTCGTAAACATGTTTGCGCGCCAATACAAGACATTATAAATTGGCGTGCAAAGTACTGCGACGCGGATATGCGGGCTGTTATCATATCTCCAAGAGCATCGCAAAACTTTATTAATTCAATTTTGTCGCGATCCATAAATCATTGTGCTTCACGTCGCACGCAAGCACGGCGGTGCGCGCGCGTACATGCTGGATAATTGATACATGACTCTCGATCCCGCCCAATTTTGGTTAATTTTCTATATACACTGCGATATACATACACCAATGGAAAAATGCGCGCTGCACAGCGCGGCGCAAGCTTCACTTCATCGCCAGGACGCATGAAAAGATCGAAGCGAGCGATTCATTAATCTCGGCGCTCTTGGTGCGCATGCATGTATTATGCTCGCAAGTAATCTCAATTTCCATGCGTTCATTCGTGTATGCGTGCGCCGGAGCCTGCAGTGCATACATATAATGAATATAAAAATGCTCTTTTAGCTTGAACTAAATACGTTCGAGTCAAAAAAAGTATACGCCGCCGATGGGGCGAAGCTCGCCCAAATCGAGTTGCAGCGCACGTATTATGCATGTGCGTTTACTTTTGTCCACGCACACACTCGCATGTAAACAGATTGAAACTCGCCCATTGCATCGACGAGGCAGGGTGCATTCGTACTTGAAGACCAACGAGTATGTGTGTGTGCGTGTATATTTTCAATGAGTTGCACCCCGCGCTCGCATCATCAAATTATCACACCAAGGGGTCGTTGTACTGTGCATATGTATTTATATATATGGAAGCGTAGAGACTAACGATGTGTTATTGCCACGTCTGGCAGAGAGCCGCCGGAGAAAATCATGCGAACTAGTAGTAATTCACACGGTAGCATACAGTATACAACAAAAGAGGATCGTTCAAAACGTAAGCCGTGCAGTGTGTTATATATTTATTGTATTATTCTAATCTTGCTCAAAGGTATAGGTGCGCGCCGAAAAACTATCGCTGCGAGCGGAACAAAGGGCAAATTATGAACTAGTCCGAATTTGAGTCTATGTAATATTTTATATCGGAGTATTTCGTAAGACATAATTCATGCCAGATATTGTTCTGATTAAGTTTGAAAAAGGCAGATACGTAACAAGCCACACATCCCTCGATGCTACTGATGAGCGGTACGTCAGACACATTATTTACGATGCCAGTTTAATTGTGACGTTTTATTCGGCCGAGACTTATTCTCTGACTCTGCCGTAGTGGTACAGAGAACAATCCATTCGATTTTTCTACACAGCGCATGCAGACTCGGAATAAACGTACATAGAGCTAAATAAAATGGCGATTCAATTTACCGAAATTCAGTTAAAAGTGAATACGGCATGTTTCGTTCAACTGCTACACTTTTTTTCATCTTTTACAGCTTGAAGTCGCTTCTCTGAAATCCGCGAGCTTCATCCAGTGTATCTGTACGCGCGTGTGTCTGTTTTCGTGTGTATGGAGACTAGGGAGACAAATACAAACGTTCGCATCCACGTAAACGCTTAAAGCGTGTGGGAGTTGGTGTGATCACAAACTCTTACTTCACCGAGTGGAAGAGAGTGAGAGAGAAAAAAAACCCAGCAAAAGTTGATTAAATAACCTGGCAAGGACATTCACGTCCCAGACAGACAGTCTTGACTCATTCTACTTAGTAAATTTATCTCTTGCCTATTTTCGTTCTCTTACTCTTTCTCTCACTCGTCTACCCAGGCGGAAAAAATATTATAATACAAGTATTCACTAATAACACCGATGATTAAAAATTGTTGCAAGTCTTTTCTTCTTAAACTCTGTAAATGTACGTTTACAATTTCAAGAGCTCAGACGAATTTGGTGCGAATTAGTTGATTAAAAAAATCATATAACATCCAAAGACGCCCCTCAACGATGCAATTTGAGAAAATTTTCTTTCAACTTCTATATAATACAATTTTCCTTTGGGAATTCTGTATTGTAATCCATACGCCTTCAAAGTAGAAAAAAATGTTCTTCCGTCCCCAGTGCTCATGGTAATGAACAGTGAATTTGTTAACGACCCTCCATTATAATATCGACCCTCGCTGCGTATACCTTTTAATTAGCCCAATTTCCATGGTGTTTTCCAAATAGTATGCACCCCTCCTGCAGCGAGCCTGCAACGGTACATAACCACAACTTTCGTACTTTCCATCTTGCCTCGATAATATTTGAACTCGAAGGAGGAATTAACGCACGTTTCGTGCATGTACGCAAAGAGAGAGAGAAAGAGAGTGAGAGGGAGCGAATCAAAGAGCCTCAGCGCCGCCAGTCAATTAAAATCATACGCACACACGTCTGTCCCTCCGCCGTCAGTCGGCCGAGTTGTATAAAGGGTGGCACGTAGAGCAGCAGCTCGCTCGGCTTCTTTGTGAACCTGCCATTGCTGCTCGAGTATAGGACCGCATTGACACGCGTATACAGTACTCGTTTTCCCGAAATAGTGGCGTCGAGCGTGAGATTCTGCACGTATGACCGTCGGTTCGAGGATATACGAGTGTGCGTATACGTAGATGTATAGTCTATAGAATATACACCTATATACGCTTCGTTTCATCGAGTGGCTGCTCTTGGCGTTGGGAACAGTAGCCTAAATGAAATGGTTTGACGATTTTATAACAGCTGTCAAGTAATTATTAAACGTCGTTGTGTTTCATCATTAATGAATATTTCGGTAATGGAACAGGATGCGTTGGCGTGTATGTACGCGAACATACATACCCCATATACGTATTTAACGGCCGGGTTAAATGAAATACATGCCAGCAGCCTCGCGAAAAGCTGATTGCTTTTTATTCTGTGTGTGCGCGCGTGTGTGTGTCACCAACGAGGGATCGAAATTTATCGTCGTCTACGTAGCGACCCACGCTATTTTCAATTTTGCCGATCGCGGCGCGCGCGCTCAATTGGTTATTGCGAGCGCGCGAGTGAGACATTGCGTGCGCAGCTTGTATGTGTGTGTGTGTGTGTGTGCAGCCTGTTTGGGACTGCATATAGGTAGGAGTCTAGAGTGAGAAAGAGAGAGACAGTGAAAGAGAGGAAACGTTTTGTTCTCCTATCTCGGTAAAATTTCATTAATACTGCAAATCGAGAGGGGTGAAGACACGCGTATGTGTGTTGTACACGCAGGCCGGGATTGTTGCTGCCACTGTGCGCGCAAAGTGCAAAACTGCGGCCGGCAGGTTTTGTGAAAAATGAAGCGCTCATGTGTCAGATTTTATTTATATTTATGATGTTCAACATAATTTATATGGTAATACCCATATTACATTTTTTGGTGAATATACGCGATGAATGCGTATATTTTATCGTGTGTCATGAGCACCACCACGCACCAAGCCTTTGTGCGTGTAGCCATAATAACGAACATTGACACACGAGCCGTCAACGTAGCAATTTGTACTTTACAAGAAGATGAGACGCTTCTGGAAATTTGCTGATTTTGCGGATAGATTTTGATAAGGGCTTAGGTCAGTCGCTTCAGAAATTCCTTCCTACATCTTTCTCCCTACTCTTCTTTCATGCCGCTTACGCTATACACGATATATAATAGAATATTCGTGCAGTAATGGCTCTATGCATATACGAAACGAAGCAAAGCTGACCAACGATAAATTATTGTCGTGGAAAGCATAAGCATTTTTGTTTTCGAGCGTACCAAGCAGCAAGATAACGCTGCAGAATAATTTATAACTATATGTAATATCATTATCTAATTAAAACGAGCATAATACGTGTTCGGAATAGCAGATTATTCTTTAAATACCGAAAGCGATTTCCGATACTATTAGAGAGCTTAGTGTTATTGGCAATTCTGTGTACGCAACAGCCAAATTAAACGTTTATAACCTCATGGCAAATTATTAATGCACATGAAACACATTATAATTTTTCAGATTCACGCGTACGCCGAGTATAAGATAACTCTTTTAAATAATTTCCGCATTCGTGCGAATACAGTTTCATCCCATTTCGAACGGCTGTTTTAATTTCATCTAATCTATTATTGAATTGAAAAACGTTTCTTTTGCGGCTCATAACTGAAAGCACCTGTGCACCTATATAAGATTATATAGGCACTCGAGACTGCTGTCGCGCAATTATTCCGTAAATATAAAAATTTTCAGCCGTTCAATTGTCAAGGGTACAATCGCTATTTCTATTTATGCGTCTTGGCATCGCGTCGCTTGAAAATGAATTGAAAATCAATGAAAAACTACCTGAGCGCTTCATCGCTTTGGTAGAGAAATAGAGGGAATAACAAAAAGTGAAGCTAAAGAGTGAGAGTGAAAAAGGAGAGGAGGGAATCGGGATAAGGACCGTCTAATTGAAGCTGAGCCAAGCTCACAAATAAAGCCGCACACAGGAAAAGAGAAAGAAAAAAAAAAGATTCAAACAGATTCACAATAGGAATAAGCCAGCATAGGACAAATATAGATATATGAAGGTATATAGATATTATAATGAATAGGGCGGGATGAGAGAAAAAGAAAAGAACGAAATGGAAAGAAGTATTATCGTGCGTCAGCTCGGAAAATGCCCATTTAAAAGATACGTCAATGCAGCAGCGGCCAATGGAGAGAGACAGAGAACGAGAGAGACACCCTATCTCTTATTCTTTTTCTCTCTCTCTCTCTCTCTCTCGCATATCGTGGCAAATCAAAGTAGGACTCGACCCCCCGTAGCGTATAACTTTCCGCTCACACATACACAAAGTCGAAGTTTCGATCAAGCTGCTATAGATCTGCGGCGACGCGGTGAAGTCCTTTTTTTGTACGGTTCCGTTCGGTTGGTATAGCGAGCAAAGAGTGGGTACAGGGCGGGTGGGCCGTGGCGATTTTTTTTTCGTCTACATAAGCAGTAGCGTGCCTCGTAATATACGGACGCATATAGTAGAATACGAGCCAGCTGTTATTATCCACGCGTATTATTTGCTGCACACGCGTGTGTGTATGCGTACTATAAATGTTGTAAGTGCTCGTACGGGACCGAAGGATATATACGAGGGGATGACTTGGCGCTAGTTTCCGGTTGATAGTAAAAAAAAGGGTAGGGGGGGCGAACTCGGACAAGGAGATGGTAACACTGTTAGGTAATAAGAATCGTGGGAAGTAAGTAGTGACAAGTTTGAGGAAGATAAGGGATGAGGCGAAGTGACACGTAGACTCCGCAGATCCTTCTCTTGCTTCTCCTTCTATAGTACTCCCGCGCGCAGCATTGAGGAATTTAATTTCGACGGTTTTAAGAGGCATTCCCGCGGACTATTTCAGCCCAAGCTATCTTTCACTCACTGAAACGTCACCGCACACGCATAGCTGACGGGTGATGAAACGTCGTTGTCGTCATCGTGAGCGTCGCTTCGGACCGCAACGTCGATACTACAAGTCAGCTCGTGTGTCTTCTCCAGTACTGCCATGAGGAGTATACACGAGGATGCGATGGCAACGACGTCACAGACGAAAGGATTTTATCGCAGTCAAGGCTTAGGCGGGTGATAATGTGCGGTTTATAAAGTCCAACCCTCAGCAGCTTATATTTCCACTTGAAAAGGCCACGTATACTATGTACGACCTGTGCAGGGAGCTGCTGCCACTGCTACTGCTCGCTATACATTATATGTCCGCGAGAGAATCTTCATATATATTATAAAGGAGAACCTAACTGCAAAGTGCGCGAGCGAGAGAGGTCGTTTGATTCAGAGCTCTACACTCCATCTCACTTGAGTCTCGCGACTTGAGCTTTTCTTAGTCTCTCTCTCTCTCTCTCTCTCTCTCTCTTTATACCTCTTATGAGAGAGTGTATATATGTATGCGTATTCGTGGCATACGTATATACGTATATATGTATATATGTATATGAGAATACATACTGCTGGCGTAAGCAAGACTTGCCTGTAGGCAGTACTTTGACTCTCCAGCGCGCGCGAGACTAGCGAGAAGTTTGAATGGAGGAATGCAATTTCCGTGAGTCAATAGCAATTACTGGGCACCCACTGATGCGTATATTATGTATACATATATAAAGGTATTACAAAGGTAAAGAACGAGGGAGTACTGTAGGTGATGAGGTACACATACACACACATACGCACTAATACGCGCGCAACAGGCAGCCGAGGAAAGGAAAAATATTTCCAACTTATAATCCAAGTACTCTTTTAGCTGAGCTTTCAAATCATTTGATTATGATTCATTGGGCAATTCCTACGAGTTAATCCTTTGAGAAAACTCCGACGAGAGCAAGGTACAAATATACCTTGAAGCCAATGCCTTAAGGCGCTCCCGATGCTACTTGCCTGCCAAAGGTCTACGGGGGGCTATAAGAAAATTTAGTTAGAAATCATCGATGTGTACTTCTCTTAACATTGTTAACTTGAATTGCTGACGTCGGGAAACTTGAAACGATTTGATAATTAAAAGTTCACATATACACGATCTGTCGCGCTCTTTAACTCGTAGTAAATATTGCCCTACAGGAATAAAAAATTTTCAGTTTGTAAGATTACATCTGACAAAGAAACAATAAAATTGTATGTATATTTGGAAAATATGGCAAACAGGAAAGTCACGAGAAAAGCAATCAAATTATCTCTAGAAGTAATTATACCTTGAGAAACTTTACGACGAGTAATTAAATTTCATTCGACGAGATTAAATTTCTCGTGATAATAATGATAGCATTTCCATAAATACCCGTTCAGGTCGAAAGAGCATGTTATAGTTAAGACAATAATTTAAAACAATAAAAACTGACTTAATTTTTTTCAAGTACTTCCAAAATATTCAGAAACCCTCAAAAGTAGCAGGTTAACAACCGCCTCATTTATAAATAAGTCGAAGCCACATTTGCGGTCAATTTATTTAGCCTCTTATTCCGCTCTATCACTAACTTTGACATCGTTTTTATTTTTAACGCGTGAAAATAAGTATAATTTGATTGAAAGCGACAGATTCATGAATAATAAATGAGTATACTGTCATCTTCCTTTTTTCGTGTGAAAAAACTCTCTTCGAAAATTCATGTTTCTATGATTTTAGTCTGATGGTAAAAATACATTTTCAAGCGGCCGTATATCACTGCTCAAAACAAAGCGCAATAAAGCAGAGACAAAACGTTTGACCACTGGTTTTTGCATTCAAGCACAAAACAAATGTCTACATTTACAATACATTGTTTTTGTTGATTTCTAAATGATAAATTGCACAGAGTTTGGGAAAAAAAAATTCTTGGATCTCACAAAATTGCAACACGATTCAATTATTCATCGAAGCTAGATAAGCTGTAAATCATATCATGAAAAGAAATATAAACTAGTCTATTCCAACGTTCACGTCCAAGACTATAAAGTTAAGTTACTTAATAAATATTTAATATCATCACAATTATTATTCTAATTGAGTGGTGTGAGTTTGATAAGTTTTCCGCTAAAAAATTAATAAAGTAAATGTCTTTAAGGGGGATGCGTACATTATCATGATAAAATTGTTGCGCCTTTTTGGTAAATGTCAATATAAATAAAACAGCGATAAAGGCGGTGCCAAAGTCAAATTTATTAAAACAGGTGGTGGGCGAGAGTGCGTAATCGCACACTACCTCGTCACCTAGTCGACGTTTCGCCGACCACTTTGTCGGCCTCTTCAGGACTTGCATTACATACGTACATTAATTTTATGAATTAAAAAATTCTGCCAAGAGGTTATAAACAAAAGGAAAAGCGATAGCCATATAGTTATACAAAACGTTTGTACATGAATCACATAGAAGCATATTAGATAGATTTTGCGAATATAGACAGTTGATGTAGCGCTAAAAGTAGTGATACAGAAACGCGAGGGTGAAAAGGGATGCATCTTTAATGGATATCAACCGCAACTTTTTTCTGTTTCTACGTTATTTTTTTTTCTCTATCACTTTCTTTCTCTCTTTCTCTGCTTCTGTCTCCGTCTCTCTCTTTCTTTCTCTCGCCAACTCTCACTGTTTTCCAACTACTGCCATATGTATAATATACATTCCCTATGTTATGGCTCTGAATAATAGAAAATCAATATGTATACAAACACACTTCATTCCCGCGGTGCGCGACTAAATGTGTGTGCGTCTGCATGTGCGTGCGTACAACTAGTATTGTTATACTTTATTATTGTTATGCATAAACGAACACGCGCATATTGTATAATTCAGACTCTACTTGTGCAGACTCTGGCTTGCGCAGTACATTACAACCACCAATTGCCGAGCCGCGCCAACTGTCCCTTATATTATAAATGAACGGGGGCGCAGCGAGATGTATACAACAATTGCTTCCAGCGCCTGCGGTGCATTCATACATAAGCCGCACGAGATATGCTACGTATGCAACGATTATTACATGCGTCATCATCTCGAGACATATTAACGAAAGTAAATTAATTCATCAGACGACATTAGCCTTCGTTATCTCGAACATGATTTTCGAGCTCCATTACTCTTTCTGTGCCTTAAAGATCCCTTGCCCCCATTTAGTGCAAGGTCTTAATCAGTAACTAATATAAAAATAGCTTATGCGGTACGGATGCGTGAAATATGTGTGGGAAGAGAGTGGGTACACCAAAGGCATAGAGAGAAGACGCAGAGGAAGAAAAGAAGATGTATGGCACGTACGTATATATGTAGGTGTGGAGTATTATACCCCCATAATATTCATGTACGCAAGTTCGAAGGGGGTAACCCGAGACTTTTGGGAACCGCAGAATGAAGAGAACGGATGCCGCTATACGTCTTAAACAATTACAAGTATAGTCGTTTATTGTACATCTTACAGAATAAAAAAATGGACTAGTCGGCAATATAATATTAAGACCAAAATGATAGTTGGTGAATCTGAAAAGACGACAACACAGTACTGCAAGATCAGTAAGGATGAAATCTCGGATTACTCGCAGACGCAAAACTATACGCATACGCAATAATCTTTGAAAGAAACTCGAGAGCAAAAGTGGATATGCACACACATACAGCTCAAACAAATACAAATCCTTTTATTTACCGCGAACGGCAGTATTTTTCATCTACTGGTGGCTGATGCTGCTCTTTTTCCATTCACACTTCCGTGTGCGTCTGAAATTGTTCCAGATACATTTATATTTATATGTATAATATAATTTTATATCGATGTCAGGGACGAATCTCTCCATGTCGAGACTTTGAATCATATTGTTATACACATAACCCGTATCGAATTTCACGATATAAACTTTTCCATAATCGAATGGTGATTCGATTACACGGCTCTCTTTCTCTGTATATCTTTAAGTGTGTGTGCTTGTATGCGTACATGTTTTGCGATTGAACAGCATCGCAACATAGTGAAAAGGGGATTACAATTGCCACTGCTACACCTACTCGAGGGGAAGGGGGCTTCGAACTGAATTTCGAAATGAGGGCGGCTTTTAAGCTCATTCGAAAATTAGGGTGATGAATAGAAATGTCTTTTGTAAGCTTTAAATTACTGTCTTTTACTTAGAGGGTTTCCGGCTAATCCAATTAAATATGCCGGAACGCGCATCTTCACATTATTCCAAGATTCTTTCTCCCTCTCTCCCGGTTTTCGTTCTCGCAATGTCTTTTACTCTCTAGAGTGGAGAGGAGGCCTTTGTGTTGAATAATTGTACTACGGGAGACCCACGCGTGATAGTATAGAATCGATAATTGAAAGATGTAAAGTGCCTCGTGGGGACAATAAGAGAAAAATATGAATTCAAAGCTCTTGCTATTATGTTCATATTCTTGGCAGTTAATGAACGCGTACAGCTTATAATTACCGTACACGATACTTCTTTGATCATAGTTTTAGGCTAGTATTATCATACATCGACGCCAAGAATAAAGAATAATAAAAATATATAATATTCTGACGATATAATATCCTACTATAGATATAATGCTGTTCTCTTTTCATGCTCTACCTTATCAATCATGTGGTTCTGGTAATGCTACCTTATAATGCATGTTATAAAGAGCTGTCACAGTGTACAGTAGATGCATTATGTACGGTAGAGTATTATGCAGCGACCAGCATAACATTGAAATTATTTGATAAATTTTGATGAAAGTATAAAAGGTTTTTATGAAATGTAGAAGCATATTGTTTCTGATCCGAAGTTTAACGTATCGTGAGCTTTTCGCAAAAATATTTTTGTTTCGCGAAATTTCCATAAAGCATCTCTCTCTCAGCTCGTTTAGAGAGTATGTATAAGACTCAGTAAGGTTAAGTTACAAGACGTACGCGAGTGTACCTTTTTCATCAAGTTGTAGCAAAGTTTTCCCTTACTTTTTATATACATATACGTCTGATAAAAAGTAAGTACCTGCACTCTGTCTTTAAAATGGTTTCATTTTTCTTCCACTCGCAAAATATCATGTTTTTTCAACAACGTACGAAGAAAAAAGTATCCCTCTCGCTTATATATTTTTTATATGTTTGGACTGTAAGCTCTAGGAACACAATTTATTTATGCAGGTGTACGGTTTGCATGATATCGCTTGTACACTGGTAATATAGACGCTACTCTATCATCTAGATACGATTTATCATTTACACACTCCTGTATGAGGGATGTCCACGATAAATCGATGCTGAAAAATGCATCCATAAATAAGCAAAATATAATGAGGCATTATATTACTAAACTCAACATAGTAAGTTATCTTTCTTTGTCAAAGGCAACTGAACCGAAAACGATCACAGTAAAGTCTAATTCGATTTTATATTAAACTTCGACTTCATAATTGACTTTTACTGTAAAACTATAATCAAGATAAATTATTTGTGAATTATAAATGTTAAAATCTGTAGAAATAAATAAAAATAAATGAAGAAATAAATTATTAATGCTGTTTTTACTTATTACTTAGATATCGGATAATAATTTGAACGGTAACAAAAAGTTGTCCTCAAATGTTGATTTTTTTGTTGTTGTGTTATACATGCTTAGTGCATATTGTTGTATTAATAGGAATGATTGATTTCGACCTACATGAATTTGGAAGCCTCTAAATCAGCAAACTTTCCCATGTCAAAAAACGATATATATGCCGGCACGGTCATATACATAAGCTTAAACGATATTTATCCGCAGACAAATACAGAGCGACGATTTCGGCTGCTGCGTTCACGTACATATGAAAGCATAGTCACAGTTTATGCTCAACCCCTTATTTACACGCCATAAAATCTTGGAAAATAATCAAACAAGCAGAAAACATATACGCACAGACAAGATACGGCCACCGACGCCGCCGCTTGCTGTTGTCTATATCACGGTAAACGAGGCAAAAACAACCTTAAGCCCCCGAAGTAAGCCACAATATTCATAAATCATCGGGTCCGCGTATGAGCACTAACTCATCCTTTTCAATCGACACACTGTGCACGCAGTGTACCGCATGTGCGTATAAGAGTGTGCGCACGTATAACACGTAGAGAAGCACGTGCCTTATTCTCGACTTTCTCACTTACTTTTCTCACCCTCGATAATATACGCATTGCGCCGAGCAGTACAGAGCACAGCAGGGCCTCGAGTAGTAGGAGAGATAAAAAAGTGCGCATCAAACTTTGCTCTCAACGTGACACTTCATTATCCTCGTAATTAATACAAATGCATCTCCAGAGAAAGCCGGGGTATGTGTGGCGCCTTTGAAGGAAAGTGTACTTAAGTACGACGCGGCGCGCGTGCATCTATACATGTATAGGACCGATGAATATACTGTATAAGATGCACATTGTTTGCTTGGAGCGAGGCGTATTTCGCGCTTAATTAGCGACGAAGAAAATGAGTGATCGACGAAAGTACTATTAATGCACGGATATCTTGCCACATGCCAGGAGCGCCGAGGGATCGATTACTCTTGATACTTTTCAAAGTATACACACACACACTCGTTTTCAGAATGAACACACCTTTGACTTTTTGTTGAATAAGAGCAAAAATACATTAAAGTTGAAGTAGGGGAGTCACGTGTCGTTAAGTAAGCAGCGCATCATCGAGTAAACAGTGTATACATATACGCATATCCAAGACAAGCAAGGAAAAAAGAAGAATGCAGTTGGGTATATTTATGTACCGATTATGATTATTAATATATGCGTACGCGGTGGGAATGTCATGATGTAACCCGAAGAATGACACACTTGGTTTATTATTGTCGAGCTGTAAGTCAGCATAGTCAATTACTTCCACACAAAAGTGCATGTGTGGCCCTTTTGTGTGCTACGCACATTCGAATGTGTCCCACCTATATCTTTCGAATCTAGCTCTGCGTGTATTTAAAAAAAGTAATTATTGGTATGAAGCGTCCAGTGCCGAAACTGCAATCTCTCCCCGGCAATGATCCGCTTGAATTTTTTATTAATTAGTTATACGAGTAGCAACCATATTTTGGTGAGGTCATTCATCACGCACTTCAGATCACTGCACAGTGATAATATTAGTGTATGTGCATGAATGTGTGTGTAGACATTCCCCAACCCTTCCATAATAGGTTCAATATTTGAAACAAATAAATTTTTTCATGCATAAAATTCAAATATTTAATTAATCAATATATACATGATAAAATTGGCGAGACTTGTTCTTTTTTCACTTCTCTTCCATCAGTTGCGTACGAAAAATTTTTCTGAAAGTAAAATTACTTCTTTATTTCAATTATTGTACAAAAAAATGTGCTCAAATGTGCTAAACTTTATAAATGGCTTCTAGAATGATATATATTACCAGCTATTCTAAAATGCATCGTTACTACCATTCTGGTAACCTTTATTTAACGGAATCTCATCACTCGAATAAATAGTATAAGATTTAGTACCATCAATCAGAAATCTAGTAACTGCGAAGTACTTTGCATTTATATTTTATTCGCTAGCGTCTCTTTATAACTAACCTATTAAAAAAATGGCGTTCTCTTCCTGGTTGTACAAGAATATTCTTATTTTTTTTATACTCCAACAATTTAAAATTGTGATGATTTAAATATTCGTGTACCATCGCTTAAGTTAGTATAATATTATTATAGCTCTTGATTTCTTGCAATATGAGGTCAGCTTATCTGATCGGCTAGAAGTGAGTGATATGTACAGGATACAATTTTGCGTTTGCCAAATTTACGCACGCCGCATTCTGAATTACAAATTCTCTGATTTGTAGACTTTTGTTCGTAAAATAAAACAAACATCTGCCTTAAGATTTGCATCGTATCGTAGAAGATCTCATATAAAACTTAATCAAAGATTCACGCAGCGTATATGCTGTGCATTATTTTATCCTTTCATCGCCTGTAAATCAAAATTAGCTTTTATATAGCTCGGGCATGGTTATGAATTAACACATCGTGCACAGCTGGTCCTTGCATAATTACCTGGAACTTAAAAAGGAGAAATCTAACTCGTCACGTGAGCGTAGACACTAACTCTCTCGGGTAATCATAACCAATATCTGTTCCACGTGTCTTTCGTACTTCTGCCGCAAACCTCCTATAGTTGTTAACTATCCCAATCATGACTTAGTTTATCTCTGGAGCAAAGTATACTATGCCCAGTAGAGATATATAGATAATATTCATATGCAGGTATATAATAATACTAGCCACCTCTATATTCCCATAAAGCGTAACGCCCTTAATACACACATACGCTATGTTTTGTACGTAATGTAGCTGGGGAAGTTGGTAATCTTGCCGATTATCTTTTAATTAAACGTCCTAGGCTTTTTTATTTATACCACTTCCAAACACTAGTGAGAAAAGAGGGGAGAGAAAGAGCTCGAAATATATGACTCTGCATGTGACGATCGCGAAAGCTCGATATGTTCGTCGCGCTGTCGTTTTTTCTGCATATACTGCGAGAGACCAAGTTGGCGAGATATAGTATCTAAAAATACCCGGTTTTATACACGCATAAGTAAGTAAAAGATTGAGCTTGTCCCTTTCCATTTTTACTGAGTAAAGGTCTTATTGCATTGGCGCGAAAACGAAGTATACAGTACAAGCTTGCTTGACAAATGAAGAATCTATTAAACTTGAAAAAAAATAATCTTCGAGCAGTAAATCTCTGAAAAAAAGGTTATGAATTTAGGATAAAGCACAAATACCAAAGGGAAACTTCAATACGACCGTGGTGTGCTTGTACTTATAGCAAGCTCCACTGAGGATTATAGTCTTATTACGGTGTATTACCACACGCTCAACTCTTGTCAGTGACTATATATATCTGCTTTAGTTGCACTTTGCATACACCATAGTGCATGGCAGTAGTCTTAATGAAAGTTAAGTACACTTTGTAACAAATTATAATTACAAATTTTTGAGTGCATACACCATTTGAGTGACTTTTGTGTCTGGAAGATTATCGTACACGTAGCGAAAGAAAGGATATTTTTTTATTAGAGATCTAGTAAAAATTATCCACGCGGATGGTGAAACGGGTCAGATTCGAAACTGTAGTATAGAGTGCCACAGTTGATGCGCAGTTGATATCAACTGTCATTAAACGCATAATTGAGTAACATTCAATTAAGTTTATTAAAACAAAAAAAAAACGAAAGATAAAATGATAGTTTACAATTCACACTAGAAAGTATTGCCTAGTCCATTCTGGTATTCGTATATAGAAACTAAAACACTGAATTGTTCAGACACAAACAATCGATATCGTATCACGGCTCTATAGATATAAAAAAGGGTGCAGGCACATGGAAAAACGAGTTTTTAATTGAATCAAATTTGGGTTGGACTACTGCAACACGAACCCAGTGCAACTTATCCATTTGGACTCATTGACGGGTGATATTTTCAATTTTGCTCATTCTAAAGATTTATAGCTATATTGTATACTTGTCGAACAGTTAGTATTATAATATTGAGTATTTATACAGTTTTGCAAAAAATGATGTGAAACTATCGTGGGGTAGAGTAATTCACGTTTCATTACTATGGAACTTCCAAACTATTACGGGATAGTTATATAAATATTTCCAATTACCGTAGATTTAAGATTTATCTACTAATTTGGATACTTTTCTATGCAAATCGTGAAACTTTGTCGCAGATAAGCCCCCATCTTCTGTCGAAATGTTAACGCAAGATAACGAGTGCAACTGAAAATATGCACTTCTAGGCAAATGAGAAAGTAAGAAAATTATTAAATGATTTCTGCATTGTTCTAGCTTTCAACGGGATTTACATATATCCAACGTAATACGCAAGAGAGCAGAATTCAACTCATGCTGAAAATATGCATCCCCTCGAGCCATGCCGAGCGCGTGAATGTAGAGGTAGCCGATGGAATCAAAATATCGAAGCTAGCGCAGAAAAGCAAAATGTTACTATGAATATTTCTATAGATCAGCATTATATCTACACCCAGTATAAGTAGAAATCCAGCTATACTTTTCCGATAGTTCCGTTTCTATAACAAAGTTATAATACAGTTTCATATTCATATCATATGTTCATCCCCAAATCCAATTTAGCACCAGGAATAGACGTCCAATTTCCGTAACCCGATCGTATAATTGCAACTGCAACGACGATGGCTGTCTCACAAATATGTGCGCGACACGGAGCGTCCTAAACTAGGATGCCCCTAAGGAATACTTTATGAACAAATCGAGCAATGCTATAAATCATTCATTTTCATCTCTTGTGATGAAAAGAAACTTGCTATTTCATATGTAATCTGGATAAAAGCTCCAAACTTAAAATTTATGTACTGTTGAAATTATAAAAAAAGTAATTGACTTGAATACATAGTAATCGACGGTCGTTATCATCTACTACACTACGTGTGCATCCACATTCTGAAATCTTGTTAAAGTTTAGCGGCTTTTTTTCTTCGACTTTTTCCGTCTCTTTTTCCTTGGAATCTGGTAAAAACTTGCAATATTATAGCAGCGAGGGGGGAAAAAATTGAAAAAAACTATATGCTTATCATCTGCTTCTGGGTTTGCTCTGCGCTGTACTAGCATTTATATATATATAGCGATATTTATATACAATGTATCGCGCTAAATTAATTTTGCCACCACATCAACTTTTTCATATTTGATTAACATAAGATAATCTACCATAATATAAGTACAAATTTATGAAATACTTTATAACCCGCAATTTTTTTTTGTTTGTTCATGAAATTATTTTATAACAAGGTAATGTACGTGTGCATAGACTAAAAATATGCCTTCAATTCAACGCAACCAAACCACAAATAGTTGAAAACGATATTACTCTTGGTTGTAATTTGCTGAAAATTCCAGGGCTGAGAAACACAACTTATATAATCCGTAAAAGTAAAAAAAGCTAGAAATGTAATACCTTGTGGAATTTTTGCGAAAACGTATTAAGTCGATACGAGGTATAGCAATACGTCCAAAATAACTCCCAGTAACACAGAATTTCTCGACTTTCAATATGACAAAATATGTATATAAAGTAGGTATCAAGCTTTTTTTTAAATAAATTACATACATCGTCGTTTTCTAAGAAAAGAATCACTTTTACTTTTTTAGGAATGAGTTATTGCACAATCGGAGAATACGAGCTTTATCAGTACTCTATACTGTCGTGGCAAAAACTGCCTTGGTTCTCTTTCGACTTCCTTCATACACTATCGTGAAAATGCAGAATTAGACTCGGTATAATATGTACCTACGCGTAAAGGTGTATTAGAGTATGTATAGTCGCATAGATTTCAAACTATAACATGCTCAAACTGATCCGAACTTGATCCTATTCGATCCGATTGTGTAGTTGTGCATTGGACTCGCGTGCAAATGCCCTGCGACGACGAGCTATCCTTTTATCGTCTGCATGCATACCATGCTAAGAGAGAGAGAGAGAGAGAGAGAGAGAGAGAGAGAGAGAGAGAGAGAAGTTGAGAGCTACAGAGACACTATCTATATGTGTTGCGCTCTACACCTCTATATGCAGTGATTCGATGCGTATAGAATGTACCTTTGGAATCGAAGCTCCGTATTTACAAATACATTCTCAGGCAAGTACGTATTAAATCTATTTTCGAGTATTTTTTTTACTTCAACCCTTGGAATCCATTACAAGACGATATTGTACGCGTACACATATATTTACGCACGCATTCACGCTTATATGCCTTGAAACTCGAACCTTTACTTCTATGTAGCCGTAGATATTTATAAGCAATGCGGCTTCAATACTGCAACAGCAGCTCGGCAGAAACGTGCCATGCCGTATGAGAAAGGTAGAAGTTATGTCTTGTGTTATTGCTACTACGGGCTTAATACGTTGCAACTATTGTTGAGCGTACTTTTTTAAGAAATAAATTCTTTAACCTCTTCGTTTCAGTAAAAGAGAGAGAGAGAAATAGCGAGGGCTTAGGTGTTGCATAATAAGAAAGTCAATGCCTAAACTTTAAAATCATGCATTTGATCCCAGATATGAAGATATTGTAATTCGCATCAAGAGCTTTATCAACAATGATTGATAGTAAAATAAACGAAACTAAAATAAATTAAAAATAGAAATTTCCACGAATCATGAATCAATTATTAGTCGCACCAACTCAAAAAAAAATCGATAGGAATCATGATGATTACACCTGAACATCATAATGACTTGATACATTTGTGATATGTATCAAGTTAGCATGAACCTCTGTTAGCATGAAATTCTTACGATATTTTATCTTACTCAGTCTTGCGTTATTCTTTTTGCTCGCTATAAACAATTAATCACAAATACGTACAATTACTGGTAATGTAGCACAACATTCACGTAGGCTTTGTTTGCATACATGCGAGAGCATGCGTACGTGGTACGCGTGTTTATACAGCAAAACAATTCTAATAAAGTAGCACTTGCAATTGGAGGATTATGCGTAGCACGAGGCGAGAGGCTCAAAATCAAACAAAACAGTCTCTAAAATACACGTAGCGCTAATAAAATTTCAAATTAGTATGGGGGAGAGACAAAAAGAGCAAGAGAGCTTTCAAGGAAATTAAGAGTAAAAAAAGGTATCCGTAGCAGCGGCAACAGAAAAAGCGACTCAGTGGTATAGCAGAGGCGGCAGCTTCTTTTATTCAATTTACTCGCGCGCAGCATCCGTCTCATATAATACATCGCACGGACGCTAGCCTTACTACTCCTCTCCTCGACGTTGAATAACTAGCAGTAGTTTAGAGAGCTTTCGTGCAGTAGTGAGTAGGTTCAAGCAAGCTCGGAGCGAAACGGAAAATCTACGCGGATTTTTCTTTCGCCGGCAAAAATTCGAATTTGCCATGTTGGGAGAGAAGGGATAGGGAAAGAGAGACGAAGAGAAGTCTAATTTATACAAAACTTTAGGCGTACGCACATGTACGCAGATATATACGCAAAGCCTCCTCTTTAGGGTCAGCTAGCTGCTAGTCTCGCGGAAAATTTCAGTATAAAACAAAGCTTTATGGGCCACCGTGCGCTCGGTCGTCTCGCTCTCGCGTAAAGCAGCTTTCCGCGCGCAATTTTTAGTAGGTAAAGCAAGTCCAGACTAAAACAGCGCACACGAAAACAAATGACCAACGCCACTGCCGCCCCCGCCGGCGTTCACAAGCTCACCTTGCGCCAGCCAAGCATCAGCATTAGGCTCATCCAAATTCTCCACGCACCTCACCGTGAGTTTGTGAACGTAGATACACATACACGTTCTCGCGAACACATCGAAAACGTACAAACACGTACGCAGAAGCTGGCGAAACATTAGCTACTCTCGTGCCAGTGCAGCGGCAGTATATATATGCGTTCGTATACACATGCAACAAAAAGAGACTTAATCGCCTAGCCAGACACAAGCGACCCGCATCCGGAGTGCGTGCTAAAAAAAAGTCGAACGTTGTTTCGGCACCGTAGTTCTACCCTCTCGCTATTCTTGATTGGCTCCTTTCAAATCCCGTGCGCGTTTGGATATCTCGCGACAGGTATATATCTACATAAACTGAACACGTATACGCATCGGGAGAGATGGACGCGACGAGAGGAGCGCAAAAACTCATTCGTGCGCAAACGCGATAGCCCAAGCGAAAGGGAAAGTTCAATGCGTGCGATGATAATAATATAATGGGACAACTACATATATACATGTATAAACCTATAGACAGCTTCGGTCCAGCAGTTCCTCGGTGTCTTTCTCTATTTCTCTCTCTTGCGTGTAAATGCAGGACGACACGATCCTGCCGAGCAACATAATATAGTACAAGCCGGCTGCGTATGAGCGCGCAGCGTACATATATGCGTACGCCACGCGAGGTCGCGCGCCAGTAGTAACTTCATTTCCATAATTTGAATTGTAAAAAGTATCTTATATGCGCTTGCGACGCCAATTGCCGGTCCGCAGGATTTATGCATATACCGCCCAGTACGATTTAGCGGCGCATACAGACACTGTACATAATACGGCCTTTTTATAATACATAGGTATACAGTGCGGCTGGAGGTTTGTTAAACTTCTGTTGCAGACATGCACACGCACCGCACATATGCTGTAACCAAAGATTCATCCTCTCTTTCTCTCTCTCTCTCACACATACACGCGGCTGGGGAGGTTTAATGTATAGTTATGCCCGTCGTATACGCGGAACGAAGTATGCCCTACACCGGAGCTAGATACATGTGCACGAGGCTGTAGGTATGTAGGCGCTCGCGCGCCTGCGGCAGACAGTCCATGTTGCGCTTAACGCTGCAAACGTTCGCACCGCGCGCAAAGTATTCTACATTATATATATAAGAAAGCGAGCAAGAGGGATGAGTGCATGCACGAGATGGTGTCGTGCCTGGCGTACTTTTTTATCCCAGTGTGTGGCACACATAACAAGTAAAATATGTACTAAATCGTCGAGGATTCACCTCGCCTCGCGTGTGGAGTGTGTGCCAGGTACTAGTAGAGTATTATAAGGTCGTATACGTACAGCACTACGTATAGCCTATGCGTAGGGATATATAAAGGCAAAGATAATTCAAGGATAAATAAGTGTGTGTTGGTCGAGTGCATGGTCGAGGTTATCAGTAAGACTCCGTATACGGCTCCGCAGTGAATGGCGCGTAAATAATGGAAATGGTGTGTACTTCTTTATCGCATGCCTATATATATACGTATACTTTGAAGAGGAGCGAAAAGAGCGAATAGAATGCTCCGTGCGTGGCTTGATGATTTAATAGCAGGGCATTATTTCAAAATTCACCAGATGCGCCGTTACTTCTTGCGTACATATAAGCACGCGCAGTCGAGATGCTAAAAAGTCGCAGATCCACGCAAAGTATAAAAAACGATCGAATATTAAGGACGATGAATTTCGTTAATCGAGCAAAACTGCTCAAGAACCATGGAATTAATAAATCCGTTTTCCAGCCGAAGGATCATCAACATCAAATGCAGACGTGCGCCTTCCGTGCCCAGATGGATAGTAATAGTATGCCAGTTAGAGGGTAGGATAGGTATAATAATGGGGACATCAGCACTGTTATATATATACGTATATAGAATAGCAAGCGCAAGCACATCACAAGAGTCTTTTCAACTGAATTCGTAAGTGGCATTTTGTGCAGCTGAGCAAAACGAGAGAGAGAAAGAGAGAGAGAGAGAGAAAGAGAGAGAGCAGATTCGTAATCGTTTCAAACGAGCCTCTTCGAATATAATTACGATCCTGTCCCCTAGATAAAGAACCGTAAAGATAAAGTTGAGAGTCTTTCTTCTTCTACTTTTTTGCGAATTTAAGGTGCATTTTTATTACTTAGTCGTTCGATGAGCAAGATAAGTCGAGCAGAGCTTACTCGCGATAAATTAAATAATGCACCTTCTTGCATGTGCGTATACTTGAAGCTGAAGAAAAATACAAATTTATTATAGTCAACTTATCAAGGTAAAGTATGCAGCAATTATATGTGATTACGCGAATGGTGCAAAAATATATATAGCACCACAACAGCTAATCGAGTTTCAAGTTTCAAAGAAGTCACATGAATCACTGTTTAAAAATATTCGACAACTTGTAAAATTTATTGGTCAGTCACTTTTTGCAAGAAAGTTTCACACACTGCACTGTTTATAAATATTGTACGTAATATATCCAGATACACATTTGCAGATAAGTATATACAGCAAGTATTTCCCGGAACAAAATACAAATAATTTTCTTTTCGCACACGCGCGCGCAAAAACATTCGACTTTTTAAACCGTACTGTTATTACGCGCTGCCTGCAGAAATTATACGTTTATATATTATGCTAGAGTCAGGTCGTGTATACCGGAGCTGCGCGCGAAAATAGCGTATGGGTGGTAGCCTCGAAACGAAGGAAGAAATATATACGAAGTGTCTTTCAAAAAGATGTATAAATCACACAAGACCGTGGAATACGTCTGTGTGTCCATGACTTTTCACGAGAGATGCTCCATACGTGCGTGTTGCTCGTTTCTCTTTTGAGTTTCTCATGCACACATTGCAAAACGTAATTAAAAATGCTGATATGTGCAAGCTTGTCACCTATATTGCATTTCAAATTGAGCATTTTTTAACTCGTTCATAAGTATAAATTCTCAGTGAAAAAAAATTATTTACAAAAAATTTTCAAGCCTCTCTACATAAATTAAAATCCAAGAAGAATCTTGATTTTGAAATGAACGAGATGCATATAAGACTTATAATAAGAACAAGTGATCATACGCATTAGCCTAATAAACCTCCTTTAAGTTCACGTTATCATGGACACATGCAACATTACTTGTGACGGTTGAAATCATCGAGCTGCATATCAAAATTGTATACTACAATATATGCAACGAGAACTCGTCCAAAACTCACCGCGTTGAAGCAACAGAAGCTTGTGACAAAAAGTATACCTCGAGAGAAGGCAGAAGAAAAGCTAAAAGCATATTTTCTCTTGTTCTGCTGCCCTCAACATAAATTAATAACTTCAATCTAGCTTGAGTTGACTTTCCCTTGTGTTTCTCTCGCTGACAAAGGCCAAAACAGAACAAAGTCTTAAGTGTATAAGGAAGTGCGGACGCGTTGAGTCATTTTCGTATAGTATCCTAACATTAGCCACAAGCACAAAGCTCTCGACCGGCAAACCTTGTTGTTTTCCATTAAATTATTTAGACTTTATGCCTTGATGCAAGTATATATTATGTGTACATGTACATGCGAGCGCAGCATGACGTGAAACCTAAACGTCGATTTAACACTACCGGTGAAGAAAGGGTTTAGCTGTTGCTTACGCGCTAGCTAGCTGCCACTATAAAAAAGAGTTAGTTAGTATGTATGTATACAAAATGTATAGCTTGAGGCTGTAGACCGGCTGCTGAGCGGTAATGTTCACATTAGGCTTGCGCTAGAGCTGTGTGACTGCTGTGTACGGGAGTAGTCACCGGTAAAGAACCCCCAGGCCAAGATACTGTTGTATACTATACGTATGTGGTACTTCGGTGATCCTACGGCAGAGATATATGCAAAATAAACGTTGAACTATGCAACTACGGATAAACAGAGCTCGCGAGACATGTAAAAGGATCATAATCAAGGATTTTGGTTATTCGCCTATCTTTTATTTTCTGAAACAGGGTTTAAAAGAGGTTAAATTATTCATGCTGTACTTAAAATCTCAATTAACGATATACGATGTAGGGGAGGACATTGATTGCCAAGACGTATAATTTGGAACCGTCGCATGGGCGTTCAAAACACGCCCTCGAACTATGACAAATAAAGCTTATATCATTGATGCAGTTTATAAGACTTGTACCGAGTACTGATTAATGCAAAAAGGTGTACACAATTTTTATATGTTTATGTACATATCTCTGCAAATGAAGTCGCAACAATTTACGAAGGATAATTGGACACTGCAGTATAGAAACTGTTATGTCGGCTGTGTATACGAAACACTTTGAATAATTCTACACGAAGCAGTGTGGTCTTTGCGAACGAAATCGCAATTGAGTTAAATTATTTTACACAAATGTTTCATGAATATGTATCGAAATCCTGTGCAGCAGTTTCCACGTGCATGTCTTCCTTGAATCATTTAAAGAAAACAGCGACAACATGTTGAAAGCCCAAGAAGTTTACGTTTTTATAATAAACATATTCAATTCTAATAATTACCTTGCTAGTTTCTAAAAATAAAATCAGAAAAATTACATCTTTTCCAAAATGCTATATTGATTTTGCGACGGATCTAATCTAAACGCTAGTATTACTTAATTAGATTTTCTATTTTTAAAATCAGCTATGCTATATTTCAATCACGTATAATTATGATCGTTGTAAAAAAATAAAAAACTGTTTTTTAATAAGATCAAATGTTTCATTTTTTTTACACCATGGGTCATATCTTATAAACGCTAAAAAGAAATATGATGGGGAGTGCATTCTGGCAGATGTCGTTAAAAATCTAAAGTTAATTATGTATGAGCCAAATGTACACGTATTATATAAAAAAAATGAGTTAGGGTATCGTTCAACGATCTTACGAGGGAGAGCAGAAACGAATTACCGGCAGAGATATTTGAATAAATAAACTTGTGTGTTGTTTACCGAGTTTGCAGTTTCATTGGCCACAACGCAGTTGTATTATCGAAGTGTACATGATAAAGGAAAAAGAATGGAAGTAGAAAAACATATAAATGTGAGTGAATAGTGACATATTTTTTTATTGATTTGATAAATGCAATTTAAGAGAATACACTATTTTTCTCCAAAAAAAGAGTGAAAAACAATATTATGTTCTAAACGAAAATGGGTTACCTTTTGAGAAAAATAACTTTTTTTTAATATTTTCCTAGTTAAGACTTTTGTAGATACAGTATTATAATGTTTCATCGATACAACATCAAATAAGAAAAATTACAGAATCATTGAGAAATTAATTCAAAAAGTTAAAGCATATCCATCGGAAATGACGTATTTTTTATCATACCTATTAACGCGAAAGTGACGTAAAGAATTTTTGAACTACTCACAATTAGGAGCTTGTATTATGCTGTGCTGCGGCAAATGATGATACTATGTGCTTACCTTGTTTACTGTCGATAAAGATGTAACCTTCTTTTTCAGTTCTCGAGAAAATTATGAATTCGAATTGCACATGTATACTATGTATCATCATTAGAAAATAAGATAACTTACCGACCGCAGATCGTGGCGAGTTCTTCGGAAATAACTATACTTACGATTTGAAGCTACAACAGTTTTATAAAAAATTCATAAGATAAATCGTCAAATAATATATTACTTCATAATAATTGAAATATTCTTACCACACGATCACATTGTAAGACGTATATTTTATCAAGTAAATTTTATAAGCACCATTCTCTTTTATGATAATTTGTTTAGAACAACTTGTGAAGGGCATTCTGCAAAAACAATGATCAATAATTCATTTTTTAAATAGATCCACATTATATTATTAATTGTAAATTTAAGAATCAGGTTATATTTTACTTATTCAAACATATTTATGAAATAAATTAAGTTAAGGAAAAAACTAAAATATGATGAAGTTGCCTTGGAAGTTATTTCATATCTATCAGCAGAAGTACAATTGGTTTACTACATTGAACTTTGGCAGCGTGTCTGCCTTTTTTAAAAAAGAGTCTAACCAATTTGAAAACTGGGGCTCAATAAATGCGACTAAGTACCAAAAATAATTTTTAAAGGAATATATGGTTATCTGAATTCCTTGTAGTTATTTCAAAATAATATGGATTGTTTTCCACCTAATCTTCAGCTAAGTAAAGTAAAAAAAGGAATGAACCTAGATACACCCACAAATCTCTCGATCACATTTAAGACACAATAACGATGTATTTCTCATGAAATCTGTACATGATCCTGACAATTGAATTATTCACATGCGATACGATACATAGTCTTGTTGAGTGTACCGGTAACTTGTATTCGTTGTACTCGAACAGATTTAGGGGCGTTGCCCGACGATTCACCATGCTGAACACTCTTTCTGGTATTTGTGCTGTCGTCTTGACCCTGGTCTCTCGAGTTCTACGGAATACACGAATATTTAGTCGCTATAGGCCATACGATGAGTTCTCGAATCCATTCGTGGCTCTAAGTAGAGTTTGTACTACTGCAAAAATACGTATAAAGCCCGTACGCCTCAAGAAAATAAATAGTGATAAAAAACTTGCTAATTTTCATCGTGTGCTTCAGAGTATAATTTAAAGAGTAAACTTTTTAAAATTAGAAAACATGAATTCTGAGGCGTCAAAAAATGCTATATATATTTTATTCACGATTTATCACACATTTATAGATAAAAGAGGACAAAGACCACGATCATATAAACCATGTATACATATAGAGAAATATTCAAAAGAATTGTCCCACGTCACGGCTGATTGGTTTGCCGGAAGTTCAGATGATATATTCGTGACTTTGCTGCACCGGACATTTTACTCTCTTGGAAACTTTTTTTAAGTATGTTTATGTAATGTTACCTATCTATCTGTAGTTAACAAATTTGCAAAATTGTTTACTTTGTGATAAAAGTGTATTGATAATATACTAAAAAATACTATTAAAAAGTCTTCAAAGGTATTATTTAAGGTATTATCTCTAAAGGTAGTATTTCTATTCTTTCAACTCAATCCATCTTATTCTATCAAAGAGAGTTTCTTTAGATATATTCATCTAAAAACTGATACTCATACATTGTGAAGTTAACACTTCGAACGGCGTCAAAGAAATTATTGATCAACATATTTGATTCCAAATTTACATATGATATTTTCAAGTGTAAAAAATATATATACCCACATGCCAATTCATTTACATTTCTTTTCAGTTCACGTACTTTTTTACATATGAGCTGTGAGGCATACTTTAATCTTTTTTTCATTAAAAAAAATTCTGACTATATTCATTTTTTCAAATAGAATAATATGCTAATCCAGAAAAGGTGGAGTTTTAAAAGTGCAGCAATAAATTTTCAGGACTTTCGACGTAATTTTCTTCTCCTCGCTCAACTTCGGGAAGATTCTTTTTACGTGGTTTCCGTCTTACGAACTGTGGGGTTTCCTTTTTTGAGTAGTACGAAGTGCAGAAAATGCCCAACGTTTATAATTCATCGGCCAGAGAGAAAGACACTTTCGTTTACGCGAACTGTATTATATGCTTATGCGAAGCAGTTGTGAAATTTTTATTGTTTCGCGTTTGCAAGGGCTGCTATAGTAGAAGAGAGTAAGAAAGAGATCGTTGAGCTATTTTGCCAGGACGATTTCGAGGGACATTTTTATGAACAGAAAATAACTTGAAAACGATTATATAATTTTTAACGGTTATTGGCTATTGCTTGAAAAGAGACAAAAGTGTCAGATGACTTTATATGACACTCGCAGTTATGAGTTGGCAGTCCCGTAGAGAGTTTGCTATTAAAATTATAGCTTGATGAGTACATCAGTAAAATGCTTTTGATAATGTTCGTTTTTTGTGTGACATGACAGATAGAAGCTAAAGCAACTGAGGATATCGTAACTTGTGTTAAAAATGTTTATATATTAAAGAGATAAATATTTCTAACAAATTTTAAAAATTGCAAATAAAATAGACGTGGAAGTTATGAATGTGTAGATCAAGGTATACAAATTTATAGATAATCTGATAAAGAAAGTGATATTTTTTAAACAATCAAAGCCCGCTGCAATATGCTGAAATGCATAACTAATTCGAAGAATAGGGCAAGAAAATCAATGAAGGCATATTTTTATTCTTGAAGATTAAGGGCTTGAATTGTTTACATGAATAATACAAATTATGCGCACGCATCAATGAATTCCATTGCAGGTCACATTCAAGTATAATAGGCTTAGCCCCTCATACTCCCTTCGATTTGTATCTCGGAAGCTTATCTTTATTCATCTTCTGACCCAAGCCAGACACTGCCTGTAAGCGGGAAAGTGTCGACGTGGGGTCTTCCTTCACACCACCGAATATCTTAATGCTGCCAACGTTATGTTGTGTCAGTGCGAAACCCACGTACGTTATTCGTCTATCATAGTTTCACAAATGCACAACTATACTAGCTATAATAATCTAAGTGATTGAGGCGTCATGCGTGAATTTTCTTAAAAGTCATATTCCGTGCCTGCTTCATGCGCCTTGCCTAGGGTATGCGATGACACACGAATACAGTATGTTTACATTCAATACCTTACTAGATGTTTCAAACGCGCTCCGCGCGTGTCAATTTTTTTATTCGCATTTTGAGGTTAGTTTAAGATTCAGAAATAGTAAGTTTAAAATGCGCTTTGTGCGCGTCAATTTTTTCATTCGTGTTTTGAGGTAACTTAAGAACTAACTGCCTGTTGACAGTTATCAGTGCAGGCGCTCGTATCGAGTCGGCTCGCGTCGGACGTCGTCGTCAGTGTCAGCCAATCAGAGGTCGTTTTACGCGGTTTTACTTTTCGCCCGTTCTCTTTTTTATAAGTAAAAAAAAAATTTTTATAAGTAGATTAATTATGTTATCTGAGAATTTATTTGATTGAATAACAATTTTTTTAGAGCTTATTATTAATATATTAAAAAGTATTTTAAAAAGTAAAACTTTCATCACAGTTATAATTGGTAAGTAAGCGAAACAGTTAGCATACGAAATTCTGCGCTAGCACATAGATTAAGCCAGATTGCAGCTCGGTCGGTTGAGCATTGAAGCGATGCCTCGAAAATAAAAGTAAGTGGCGAGGATAAAGAAGTTTTCGAATAAGACGCGTGCGAAGTCTCTCATCGTCGTCGTTGTCGTTGTCGTACTCTATACAGTTGTCGTTGATTGCATCTGGCATTTGCGTCACGCGTCCCTACTCGAGTGCCTTCGTCGATATGCCCGCGAACGAATTGGTGGTTTGGTATTCCAAGCAGATCTCCTCGGGGCACTGGCCAGACGGATTTACCAACTGACCACGAGATACGTAAAAAAAACGATACACAGACACACAGACGCACACACACACACACACACACACACACACACACACACACACACCTTGACGCAAAGTGGCCGTGGATAATGTGTGTGTGTGTGTGTGTGCGCGCGCGCGCTTGTCTTATATAGACATCACGAACGATCCGTTAAACTTGGTCAAATCGTTCGTAGACGACAAGTGCGAATGGAATACTGACGACCAAGCGCGTAAAAAACACTTTAACCTCGCTCGTTTTTGCAAGTTCTATCGTAGAGGCCATTCGAGAGCGACTGTCTTATCTTGTACTTCTCAATATATTCTTTCAATATATTCTTTTTTAACAGATCATACTTTCGTTCCATGTTGCAACCACTATAAGTGTATTTTGACTTAAGTTCAATTGAAAATTAAAGATAATCAAGTAAAAATGTTGGATACGTTCATTATCCTGCAAGAATCTCACAACAAGAGAAAAAACAGACGCTGCAATACTTGTTTTGCTGACTATACAATGATCTATTTCAAACTGATTTACCGAAAAATCAAATTACTATCGTTGCTAAGCGAGAGCTCAAATTAAGTAACACTGCAAGATATGCAGAAATCACTATTCAGTTTTCTACATCTCTTTTATTTTGTTGCGGTTCAAGCTGTATTACAGTCAACCTAGAGCAAAAAGTGAATTAATCGATGTATTTTACTTTTTCTGACTCACTACCAATAACGAGCAGTGACTCTTTTTTCTTTCTTCTTCTTGAACAGACTTAAGCATAGTGGTAAACGAGGTATATGATAATGAAGATGAATTTGAAACTAAAAGAATGAAGATTGCCTGTAAACCAACACGGATGCAGATTTCGAGAAACAAACAAAAAGTAAAAACAAGTCGACGCCTCTTACGAAAAGTAGGAAGTTTACATTTAACTTAACACGTAAACTACCTACTTTTCGTAAGAGGCGTCGAAGTGTTCAATGAATGCTGTTTCACACGTCTCAATTGATTTTTTAAATTGATTGCAAAATCAGAAAACTTTCAATGAAAAACGTCCTGGAGCGCGATAAACAAATGATTTTTTTAGAGTTTTTTTTTTAAATTCATGAAGGAATCCAGCATTATCAATCATTTTAACTTTTTGAAGCTTTTAAGCTCTTTCGTTTCGAGTAAAATCATAAGTTTTGTGCGCACACCAGAGGCAAGCTGTTATTCACGCGAAGTTTTTTTTCGTAAACTTCGGTGCAACTTAGTCCACTGCAGTCATAAGCAGCAGCTGAGCGTACTTCATAAGTCAACGATCATCAAGAAGAAGGCTAGGTGAGCTTTTGGGCTTTTACAAACAACCTTTTATAGTATCAAGCTGCTTTCTCCATCGAGGATGGTGGGATAGGTTCTCTGTTGCGGATATGCGCTATCTCATGGCTAAGCGCCCGCCAGAGTGTCTTTAAAAGATCCCGTGTTTAATGGTGCTGAATCACAGATTGCAAACTACCTTCCCACTCCTCTTTCTCTCGGCATGCCTACGCATTCATTTGAATTTATAGCCCAACCCTTTCTTGCCACCGTGCACAATGAGAAAAGTGCTGCTGCTAGCTGCTCCTTTTGCTCTGTATGTCTATGTGAGCATCGTACCGATCAATGTACACTGATTCTTGTGAGTACGCATCTTCATTCTCGAATGATTTGTGACTTATTTGATCGAATTTCATTTAGCTTTTAGATAAATGATGCGTAAATCAACATTTAATACAAGACTGGTCAGTACAATCTACTCCAGCAAGAACTGTTGTAACTCTCTTATGCTTCTTAGAAAAATACGCTGTCTATGCTTTGATTTTTTTAATTGGACAATGTACAGAGCTATAAATAAGTATCAAAATACAATCTGCAATAACAATGATAAAAAATATCGAAACGATAATTATCAAGATAACGAAAACATTGAAAATTATTTAGAATTTACCATCGACAGTTTTTCCGTACACTTAATATAAATTTCGAAACTTCATGAGAAGTTTTTATAAACTCCTAACTTTTGCAGGATTTCCGAAAAGTAAGGTATGTCATTAATACGATATTACCAAATGAACAATTGATGTTTTTATATTATTTAATAAAATATCAAATATGAACAATCTTTAACCGTAAACCATTATATTTGATTTGAAGTGCAGAAGTTCCCAATACAATCAAAGGGATCCGGACGATAAATGCGCAAAGAGCTGCACGACAAGCGTGTCATGCATAATATATTGTTTATCAAATCTGCGCAGAAGCTTCATTCGAATGAATTTACACGGAAGAAGAGCTAATATACATGTACAAAGCTCAACGAATAGTTGTCTGTGATATTCTACAACCGCGAAAATACTCGCAACGCCAGAGCCGATGAACCATGAAGCCGCGAGAGCAAAACGACGGCGGCGGCTGCTGCTGCGACTGGTTGTAGAAACAACAACTGATAAATCTACTGTTTACTCTCTTGCATCGAAATATCGCTATAAATCAATTATAATATTCCACGCTTCGCTAGGGCTATATCGGTTATTAGTAAAAGCCGACGCTGCTCCTGCAGTACGACCGGAAAGCGATCTCGCGCACGTATATAAGCGCGCCGAGCTTTCTCTCTATTATCGAGTATACGCACTGCCGTTTTCTATGCTGAGAAAGGGTACGGTTATGCGAATATCGTTGACACTTTTCTGTCCACTTTGTATGGGTTGTTACGGTACACGTACTACATGCGTCGCGGACGGACGGATACGCGCGCGGTATGCGGAAGGGTGACATTTTGATTCTTCTTTGTGTTGTGTGTGGCTCGTGCATCCAGTGTATAAGCGACTACTCGAGTGGGTTGATCCACTGCGTGGTGCTTCTTTTTTCACGCTTCCGTTACCTTTTGAGAGGGTGTGCGTATGTATATGCACCGTGAACGCGTACAAACGGGTGCGTTGACGTGAAAATATTTTATGGCATTGTCAGGTCAAATGATCATCAACATCTTTTTACAATTACACCGACGTGTGCTTACTGCTTCTCTTACGTCGTGATCTAAAGCACTTTGGCAACGACGATGTTCATACGGTTCTGACTCGTGGCCGATTTGTTCAGGCAAATGTAAATTAACGCCTTGTATGTAACGCAAAAGAGCACGAAGAGTCTTGTAGAAATAATGATATTCCAATATTTAAAAGCATGAATCTTCCGAAAGAGAAAATCAATCACACGGAATGGCTGTTTGCTTATATATTCGCGCACCCGCGTTTTCGAACGATATTATTCCCGCACTGTTTCAAAATTGCGTGCCACTCGCGATTTGTCATTTGGAATTCACGCATAATTCACCCTTTATTGAATTTGTTATTTTCCTCGTACGTGTTATGCTCTGTTGAAGTGTATTCGATAATGCATGCATAAGAGACTGTTAAATAGATTACCTTTTGTTGTGTGTAAACTAAATTTTTGATTAGTTAAATTTCATTGTTCACTTATGTGGGATTATAGGAAGTAAATTGAAAATTCAAAGAATGTCAGTTGAACTCGATATTACCAGTTACAACATGCACATAACAATTTTTCGAATTTCAGTCAAGCTAAATTTTTCGATTCTAAAATTCTTAAAAGCGAGCTTTTCACAATGTAGGGGCTCCCCAGCGAAGGAAAAAGAGACATTATCGATTTGCATACTCAACCGATTTCAATGATTTGCCAGCGCTATCTCTCTCTTTCTCTCCCCCGAGTAGTCTTTGACTTACTTCTTTCCGCCGTCTTCGATGCAAATTACAATATTCCTGGTGCGCTCGTTCGAATATGAAAATATATGCGAATTCCGATCAAAATAAGGAGTTCTGTGTTCTCTCTTTTCGGCCTTGCATCCCGTGAACTTCTCGTGAGCTTTTCTGTACCACAGCGATGAAGCCGCACGGCGACGGCGGTAGTGGCGGCGTCAAAAGACCTGGTGTGCATGTGTGCTAACACTGTACATCTGAAAAATGGCTCTTCGACTTTATGACAGAATGTATATAGATCGGATGAATCGCATAAAAACATCATCGACGTGTGCATGCACATCGTCTCTTCCTAGCCAGCGGTTTCTTAGATTTTTTTATGGCCCACAAAACTCTCATGGATTTTCGCATACTGTTGTATAAGGCGACGAATAGATATATATATATATATATATATATATGTGCAAGTACACAGTAAAGTGAAATGTTAGCTCATAAAACTTACTGAGACTTTTTAATAGTATAATAAGTAGCAATATTTATCAAACGATTTTTTAGATGTTACGCTAATGCAAACATTTTGCTACTTCCGCCCAGCTGTCAAATCTTATAAAGTTTTGAATCGTTGGTAATACATTAGATACTGAGAAATGTAGTAGATTACGTTGGGTTTTTTCGAATGTTTTTGTAGTAAGACAAAAAGCTCAAACGTTGTTTTGACAAGGAAATGAATTTTAATTTTATTTTCTGCAAGATAATGAGCCAATGAACCTAGTAAAATAACGCAAACAAGCTAAATTTTATGGCACTATAAACAAACTGAAATTCGCGCGCTGAAAATACTTGTTTAACACAGGACAAGAGAATAAAAAGAATTTGATAAAAGCCAAGTGACATGAGCAGTGCTCACGTGTGTTTATGCGGTCATAGTAGAACGAAGCGAAGATCGGATCGTGAGCGCAAGGCCTCTGTGCATGCAGCGCGTAGTAGAGTTCGCGTACGGTCCACCACCTTCGCGCGGTCGGTGGAACAATGTTATTTTACGGCGCAATGCGTTTGAGCCTCTTTCAACCGGATCCGTGCGACACTCGGTGTGGCCACTAGCAGCAACAACAGCAGCAGAGGGGAGGTGGAGGTTGCGCGCGTCTGTATCGCGCGTGTAAGCTGATCAAACGCAGATTATATCGGACACGCCCCGGACACGGAGCAACGCACTCACTGCGCCAACAGTATTATAACAACTATCCCTTATTATATTCGTCTCACTCTCTCGTTGGTTCGTTCACTTGTTTGTGTCGAGTGCGCTTGCATGGGTTATATTCACGAGAGCCACCGTTGCGTAAGAAAGAGAGACAGAGCAAAAACTTCAAGTATCTGCAGCTTATATTTATTACATTGTTGAGCACTCGTAGAGTTAACTAAAAGCTTCGTTAAAGTTAATACTCTTGGGCTCAGCGACTCATTTTGGGTCTTTCGTTGATGAAGTTTTTCAATAAAACTAACTTTTATGTACCTTATACTTTATTTCGTGTATAAAAAGCTATTTTAACGGAAAGATGCTGTTTCAAAAATCAATAAGCGTCTACCGGAAAAAGTGAAATTGCTTCTGAGATCATTTGTCTGGTGAATCGGTCTTTGAAAGCATGTAAAAGATAAAAAAAATACCATATAGCCTTTGGCCGATTATTGTAACGACTAAAGCGTAGAGGCTGTCATTTTCGTCGACACGACACGTTGTTTAAGTGAAATTCGATTTTCTTCTCCATCTGAGACGCTGAACGGCAGTTTCCTCAGGGGACTTTGGGGGATCAGTCAATGAGGCTATTCGAAGATCAGAATTGACCCAGTATACGTCGATCGAATAAGTTACCAAGTATATAAGCGATATGATGAAAAAATGACAAATTGGTAACTTTCTATCAACTGAAAGTTTCACAAAATAGATATGACTAGTTACATTTCGCTCAAAATTCAAATTGCGCGGTGCAGAAAAATGTATACTTGCTATTTGTTTACCTTCAACATTTTCCCAAAAGAATAATTAATCTCATCATTGCTGGCCATGTGATCAATGGCAATCATTGTTCGAAAATTCTTATCTCGCCGCTAAAATAAAATAAATCCTATCACAACTAGACACGAGCATTCGAGCGCTAAAAAGTATTTTATGAGCTGCTTATACGTTAGAGTGGCGACCCCCAAAGTAAAAGAGCGAATTCAATTTCCCCGATAACATCTTTAGGAGGGATCAGGTGTCGAATGAATTCGGCCCTTTGGCCTCCCTTTTCAAAACGCTATCGTAACCCATGCTTACTGACACCCGATGCTCACACCAATTTTTCTATTTCAATATGCAAGCTCACAGATACAGTAGCTTCGCATATTATACACATTGGAATTTGAAAATTTTATAAAATATAAAAATATAAGGCATTAAAAACTTTTCAGAAATTTTTCACATGATCTACAAACATTTTATTTTTATTTTTTAGCTAATAATTATTTATCAAAATAAATCCTCTTAATTAACTTAAACACACCATAAAAGTTGAAATTATAAAATTGCACTGGTTCAACAGCATTGCTCGTCTTCTTGCGTATACACAATTCCACGACATTTAACCCTTCTTTCCTGTTTCTCTTTTGTTTGAATCATTACATACTTGAGATAGGAAGAAACAACCCTTCTTTATCTCTGGAGGCTCGCCTTTTAAGAATAATATACGAGAAATCAAGGGTTAATTCCCCCGTGTCAAGAGCGAATTTTATCTCGAACATGATGTTGCTTTGTGCAAATATACTATTCTAGTGCAAGGAAACATGAAATATGGTAATAAGTCGGAGAACGGAAGTTATTGCATCGATTTGCTACTGGCTAAATTAACGTTGGCTCATTCATAATCTCCATTGTCTCAAAATTATTAGTTGCCTTATACTATATTTTTCAAACGGTCTGTAATACTTTTTAAAAATATGAAAAATTGAAGATGACTCTTTGTAAATTGCAGAGATACAGCGCAGCATAAACAATAACAAAAACAAAATTATTGCTTATGACAAATAAAAATGTTTTTTCTCGAATAAAGAATCATCCTGAGAATCAAAGAAAATAGGAATGTAAACCTAGGATTACATGAAAAAATAACGCGAAAAGGATTGTACATGTACACGTGTGAGAGTGGAGTTATAAAGTGCAAGGTATAAAAAAAATTAAAAGCACCGAGAAAGCATAGAGTATAAAAAATATCACGTACATTTACGAGTTACGATGGAACGGTGCGGCAAATCAAGTAAAAAAGTGAAACAACAGCGTTGGTCAGTTGTAGCAACGGTAACAGCGCTGGGGCATGCTGGCAAAAAAGATTTGCAAGTTCACGAAAGGACCGGATGATACTTCATCTCTTTCACTTGCAAAGTCCCTCACATCTCAGCTTGCTTCATACACGTATATACAGTAGCAGTACGCATACAAGCTCGCATACATATACCTCCCGTGTTCGTGAGTCTCGAGTGTAGATGTGTTTATGCGTTAGCGCGTCGTATACATATTACACATATATATCTATGTATGTTATGTTATAAAATCGCGTGCTAGCTGCGCGCAGCGTGCTTGCAGGTATAACATTCAGGTTTGATATTAAACCGCTTTTAAATCGGCTTAACGTTAACTAGTGGCACTTTAAGCTGGCCGCTGAAATGATTATCAAGCTCTAGCACACACTCTACTTCACCTAAATGTATATAGACGGCTACGCACGTATCCAAACTCTCTCTCTCTCTCGTTCTCTTATTCGGGCTGCTACTTCTCTTCACCACGCGAGCTGTTATCGCCACTTGATTAATTGTTATACAATATGACGTCACGTCCTGGTAGCAGGATTAGAATCTCTCTCTCTCTCTCTCTCTCTCTCTCTCTCTCTCTCTGACTCTCTCTGCTCCCGACATGTGATACTGCCGGTAGCAGCAGGAGAGCTTCCAGAGTTCTCATCTACTATTCGTATATATATGTATGTATACGTGTGTATATTAGCACGTATATATGTATGCTTGACGTAGCGAAGGTGATGACGGCGAATAGGGTAAGTTTCGTGAGAGGCTAATCCTCCAAATTTCACTCGGCTCGAACATAGGACACTGATGAATATTGATATTACCTCAGGATGGCTTTAACACAACATGCACTTGCAAAATATTCTATGTTATTGCTTCTATTGTGACAGCGGTCACAGTAACGCGTTATCAAGTATATGCTAAGTAAAACTGTGTTTTTATCTTGTAGGCAAGCAAATTTTAGATGAGTATTGGCTGGTCATGTGCTGAAGAAAGTCTTAATTCGGTTACAGAAACTCAACATTGGCATGTATAAACAAAAAGGACGGAAACTGCCACAGCGAATGCTTCTCGAGAAGCTTCATTGACTGAGAGCATGCAAGCCTGAGTACGAGACGTGTTCAGTAAAACGTCATAAAAAGTTGTTGTGGTAAACTATCAAATGGGTCAGGAAAAAAAACCAAAAATGATGAGACCCCAGTTACACAAAAGGCCTGAAAAAAGGCCTGAAAGGTCCCCAGAGAACGCCAATCATATTTTATTGATAATACAGTGTATGATATGCGTGTACGAAATACACCAAGAATGTCCAAATTATAGGTGTGTGCTAGAATTTGCCAGCCCACGCGACTAATACCGATATACACATCTCATTCCGAGCTATGCGTATGTACAGTGAGCCACGCTAAGGACACTGGCACAGGTTAATATATTAAAACTCATTTATAATTATTCTATACTTGAATAAATACTTTCGTATAATTCTAAGAACTGTATAATTTAGCTGAGCGAAGCGAAGTCCTACTATTGTTAACTCAGGACGGCCTTGTAAACACGATACCTCAATAACCGTTCAACCGATTAGGTCCCAATTTTTATGGTGCCTTTCTAGCGACCCGAAGATGTGCTGTATAAATTTTGGAATCGATACGATCATTTTTCACCCCTCTATCAACCCTTAAACTATTTACGTGATTCTCGCGTTATATTCATCAGAATTTTTGTATCAATATGTATCTGGAGGATTAAATAAATAAATAAATAAATAAAAATATAAATAAAAAATAAAAAAAATAAAAAAAAATAAAAAAAAATAAAAAAAATAAAAAAAAATAAAAAAGAAATTTAATAAATAAATAATGCTCTAGATCGAGTTGGAAGCACTTAAATGAAATAATGCAAAGAACAAAAAAGATTTATAATATGTTAAATATTTTTATCATCCCTTAACGTCCCCAAGTACGTCTTCGGAAATGTTTTCAGAATTTTTGTGCAGTATTCCATCATGCTTATACCCCAATGATATTTATAGGGTAATTTGAATTATGTTATAAATGTTATATCCCTCCTCATATATGTATTTATTTATTTTTTTTTATTTTTCAAACGTGAATTTAATTTATTTGATACTGTAATATCATATATGGGTAAGGCTCAGAATTTTTTAAATAAACCTGCGCTCGTATGTCACCGATCTTGACGCGCTTTTGGTATGTTATAGTACATAGTAAAAAGGTCCCAAAAACAAAATTTTAGACCCCCTCCCCCCTCCTACCCCCACTTCCGGTATAAACGTCCATTTTCGATCTCTATTTTTTCTAAGGACATCAAGTAATTAAAAAATCTGAAAAAATTCATAAAAATACTTTTCAACAATCCAAACAACCTTGAATTTTTTCAGATTTTTCGAGTGCTTCAGGCCTTCAGAAAAAATTATTGAAAATTTTGAAAATTCATATACGGCGCTACAATGCAATACAAAGCCCGATCTTTTTTTCCACTTATTTTTGACATCAAAATACATAACCTCAAATTTTTTCAGATTTTTTCAGACAGAACGCAAGCGTCTATAGCCGAAAAACCCCCTTTTTTTACGAAAATAATTTTTTTAAGGCGATACGAAGCCTTAAAAAATCTGGAAAAATTTTTTTCTTGTTTTTCAAGTCAAAATACATAAACTTGAATTTTTTCAGATTTTTTAATTGAAGGCGATAGAATCTATGGCTGAAAAACGCTTTTTTTATAAAAAACGGTTCCTGGAACCCAGAGGTTCCGGTAAAAAAATTTGAAAAAATTTTTTTCGAATTCCTTGTCAAATTTTAATAAATTTTGACCGTTGCAAAATTTCGATTGGAGCCTCCTAGCTCATTCTAGAGCATAACAAAGATTCGAGTGAAATTCTGAAGACAGTCATCAAATTTACATTATTTTTCAGATCCAATCGATGCCAATTCTCTAGTGCAAAAATGATTAATTTTCTTCACATTGAGCATGTCAAACTAGTTTTGAGCATATAGGATGATTCTATCAACTGGAACTCTACACATTGACAGCCTATAGGTATATGGCTTGTACATATAGTGTTCGAAAGGACTCCGTAATTCTTCGATAAGCCCTTATTATCACTACTTACACGTGAGCACAACCATTAGCCACATCAAGGAAGATCACTGTTTTCTCGCAAATAGTACGGGGATTCATTACTGGTTCGTTTGTTGAACCCATGGGCATTGACTTGATCATGCGTTTTCGATCCAGGGTCACGTGTTTCGAGAGTCAGTGCTTTTCTCACCAATGGTTCGAAATATCCTAGCAGGTGCTTACATAATCCCTGATTGTCACAAATTCCAAGAAAACTGAACCAGTGGACACGTCTAGAAGGATTACTGTTTCTTCGTTAATAGTACAGGAGGTCATTCCTGGTTCGTTTGTTAAACCCATGGGCATTGACTTGATAACGCGTTTACGATTCAGGGTCACGTGTTTCAAGGGTCAGTGCTATCTTCATCAATGGTTAAAAATACCCTAGCAGGTGCTCACATAAGTTCCGATTGTCACAAATTCCAAGTAAAATTCACCGTTGGATACGTCTAGAAGGATCACTGTTTCATCGCTAATAGTACGGGGGTTCATTACTGCTTCCATTGTTAAGCCCATGAGCATTGATCACGCGTTTACTATCCAGGGTCACGTGTTTCGAGAGTCAGTGCTTTTCTAACCAATGGTTCGAAATATCCTAGCAGGTGCTTACATAATCCCTGATTGTCACAAATTCCGAGTAAACTCAACCAGTGGACACGTCTAGAAGGATCACTGTTTCTTCGTTAATAGTACAGGAGGTAATTCCTGGTTCGTTTGTTAAACCCATGGGCATTGACTTGATCACGCGTTTACGATTCAGGGTCACGTGTTTCAAGGGTCAGTGCTATCTTTATCAATGGTTAAAAAACCCTAGCAGGTGCTCACATAAGTTCCGATTGTCACAAATTCCAAGTAAAATTCACCGTTGGATACGTCCAGAAGGATCACTGTTTCATCGCTAATAGTACGGGGGTTCATTACTGGTTCGTTTGTAAAGCCCATGAGCATTGATCACGCGTTTACTATCCAGGATCACATGTTTCAAGAGTCAGAGCTTTTTTCAGTAATGGTTCAAAATACCTTAGCAGGTGCTTACATAATACCTGATTGTCACAAATTACAAGTAAAATCAACCAGTGGATACGTCTAAGGATCACTGTATCTTCGCTAATATTACGGGAGTTCATTCCTAGTTCGTTTGTTAAACCCATGGGCAATGACTTAATCACGCGTTTACGATTCAGGGTCACGTGTTTCAAGGATCAGTGATTTCTTCATCAATTGTTCAAAATATCCTAGCAGGTGCTTACATAATACCTGATTGTCAAAAATTCCAAGTAAACTTAAGGAGGTACCTCCGACTACTACTTTAGTCAAGTTTTCGTAGTCGCTCGTATGGTAAAAGTCACTAGAACTAACCTATAATAAAAAGTCCCTAGGCAGGTGCGTCTGCTCATTGTCCGCGTACTGTTTTGATCAGCTGTTTACATCTTGAAGCGCAGACATGAGTTAGTCTGAAAATACTCCTGCTTTAACTCCGGAAAAAAGCCAATATTATTGGAAAGGAAAACTAGTAACGGAGAAAACGTTCAACAATAAGCTCCGACAGCAAAAAGTAGGGAGTGGATTGAATAAGTTTCGAACAGAATCGTATCAAAATGCTAAGCTCGAGCCACTTCAATCAACGCAACGTCGTGATGCCCATATAGAAGTTCAAGGACGTCGAATTATTAACGTCAATGCTCTTGCTAAAAATTTGAAATGTCGAAATGCAAGAGTACGCTTTCTTTAGAAAGAATAGTAAGTGAAAAGACCCATGGCATAGCGACAGTATTTGACGTAGAATGTCATGTGCCTGATTGTAAAACAGTAACATCTGTCAGTACAGATACAACCCATGAAGTAAAGAAGATCCAATGTGCTTTATCTGAAATGGACGCAACTGACGCAACTGAAAATGGTAAGCATACATGAATTAAAAACTACTTTTTATTGGATTCTTCTGAGCTTACACTTGATGTGATTTTATTTTGTTATACAGATGCTGCTCAGAAAACCCTCCCAGTGGTGGAAAGAGTCACGTATCACTCTAATAGTAATAGCAAAGCAGCCATAGGTAACTCTTTATTATGACTTAATCAATATTAACACTAATATATATATTTTATTAAAATTATTATAACCTTTATTGTGTTCAGGCATTCTCAACGCTGGATTGGGTAATTATCATTTTAATAATGTAATGGCTGCCTTGGATATACCTCAATTTCATTGGAATACATATAAACGGCATGAAACAGAAGTTGACAGACAGATAATTTTTACTTTGTACAAACAAAGTTACCGGTCAAAATCTTTATTCATACTGTATAAAGATGTCCAAAATATTTACAACACAACATTTATTTACAACTGATCATTTTTTTATATATTTTTTTATAATTTTTAGTTTTTCAATTGTACGACCACAAATAACAATCATGTACTTGCAATTTTTTTCATTGTTAAATGGAAAATATATTGTAAATTATATCCAAAATATTTACATCTTAATATTTATTTACAACTGATCATTTTTTTATATTTTTTTTAATTTTTAGTTTTTCAAATACACGACCACATATAAAAATCATGTCGTTGCAATGTTTTTTCATTGTTAAATAAAATATATATTGAAAATCATTATTTTTCTAAAATTAATATACATACATCATTTAGAAAAAAAAAACTTTTTCAATAATTTTCAGACCCAATCACCCAGATTCCTTTTTTTTTCCTGATATGAATGAGTCGAATGAAAATAGCAAGATATCTGAAGATGATGTTGTTCGTATCGCAGCTTCCTTCGACATGGGCTGGACTACAAGAGGTACTGGCAAGACTTATGACAGTCTTAGTGGAACTGCTGCCTTAATAGGAATGTTCTCTAAGAAAATTATTTCTTATGTGACATTTAATCGGAAATGTAAAAAATGTGACATGGGTCATAAGAAAGATGACCATGATTGTAGGCAAAATTACGTTGGCAGTGCAAAAGGCATGGAGCCAAAAGCAGCAATCCAACTCGTGTCTGAAAACGAAATTTTTTTGAAAGAGAACATTGAGCTAGGTATATTCATAAGCGACAATGATAGTACGGCAATTCATGGCGTGAGAAATGCGGTATACTATGACATCGTCAAACAAGCCGATAAAAATCACAACACAAGAGGAGTCTCGACTGCGTGTTATAAAATAATAAAAGAGCACAAAGAGCTAAACAGTACTGTCATAAAATATCTTCAACGATCTTTCGGAGCAGCTATCGCTCAAAATAAACCTAACAGCGATAAAATTGCAAAAGCTGTTCGCAATATCCCCTATCATTGTTTCAATCAACACGATGGTTGTGACGTTTCTTGGTGTGGCTACCGTAAAGATCCTGAAAATTATCGGCATGCCAACATTGGAGAAGGTCTTAAAAGTCCATCATTATTTGAAGCCCTTAAAGATATTTTTAATTCTTTAGCCGATCACAGTGAACGATACTGCGCAGGACTATCAAGCAATGCTAATGAAAGTTTAAATAACAGTATTGCTAGCAAAGCTCCTAAAGCTCGATTATATAGCCTATCGCCTTCTGGCGATATAAGAGTAGCTTTAGCTATTCTCAATAAAAATGAAGGCCCTGAAATTATAGCGCGTATAAATGAAAAGCTCAACTTATCACCTAGTACGCATGGGCTCAAAACTTTTGCAAGATTAAAATCGAAGGCTGATAAGAGGTCTTTAAAATCATTGGAGCCAGAAACGAAGCGTCGACGTTTGAATTTAAAAAAAGCCAAAGTAAACTTGAAAAATAAATTGGAATCTTCTGAGGGATTAACGTACGAATCAAACGTTCAATTGCTCGCTCCTGATTTGCCAACGATTTCAAGCATTACACCTAAAATTGACGATTCAGCCGAACCAATTATAGTTTTTTTCGATTTAGAAACTGGGGGGCTGAATCCCGATTCTGATATATTGCAGATAGCAGCAAAGTGTAATGATATAAGTGGGGGGGGGGGGGGGGNAAGGGGGGGGGGAGGGGGGTAGGGTCTCAAATTTTTTTTTTTTCAAATTTTTTTTATTGTTTTATTTGATTGTTTGTATCTTCAAGAATATTCTCCTAAAATTTTAGATTGATCAGAAAAAAATTGACGAAGATACAGCGCTTCGAATGTATCTGCTCCCGATTAGACTTTTAGCGGTTGATCGTACGCGCGGCGCATGAGCTGTCTCTTTCTCCTTGTCTTACATAAACATTACTTTTAAATGTATTTATGTGTTATTGAATTATTGAAGCTTAGGGGAAGATTTGTGTTTGAACCATGTTTATATATTGTTTGAATCTAGAGTGTAAATATGTTTGTTTTCAGTCTTTAGCGAGCAGCTGTAATTGAAAGTTATAAGTATTTGAATATACATTATATTATTATTTCATTGTGTTTTGGCTGCATTTTTGCATTTATTGTAATTAAAATGCCAAAAAAAGTTTCGCGACAACGACGAGAATATGAAAATTCCAGGGTAGATCGTCCGAGAAAAAAAATACCACCTCATAAACGCCAACGAGACGATTTAGAGTCAAGCGCGTCATCGAAGAAAATCAGGATTGAAACAGAGCAAAGTGTAACCGAAAATTCTGATAAATATTACCGAATTTTGGACTTTTTATTAGTTTTTTCAACTATCTCAACTCTAGTAAAATGTGTTAATTGCAACGGTAAAGTGGAATTTTCCTCATGCAGTATGGAAGGTTTGGGATTTAAAATTAAAATTACGTGTGAGAAGTGCAAAATTCCTCGATATGTTCGATCATGCCAAAGAATTATGACTGGATCATACGAAATTAACTACAGATTTGCTTTTGTGATGCGAATCCTCGGAATTGGATTAGCTGGATGTAACAAGTTCTGCGGAATTATGGATCTCAAAGATAATTTTTTGTCAAGATCAAGTTACAGTACTTGTATCAAAAATATATGTTCAAAAATCAAAATAGTCGCGAAAAAATTTTTTTCTTCTGCCGTTAAAGAAGAGATAGAAGCCACATGTAAAGTGCATAATTTACAAAAAACGACAGAATTAACCGTATCAGGCGATGGTACGTGGAAAAAAGAGGATTTTCTTCGTTATATGGTGTGGCCTCCTTGATTGGTTATTACAGTGGAAAAGTAGTGGATATTTTTGTAAAAAGTTCGTACTGCCATGACTGTAAGTTTTGGGAGAAAAAATGTGATTCTGCAGAGTTTGAGGAATGGCAAAAAGATCATATCGATAATGGAAAATGCCTTGCAAATCACATTGGTCCATCTGGAAATATGGAAGTCGATGCTATCAAATCGATGTTTCAACGATCAATGGAAAATAACGTGAAGTATCGAAACTATATAGGAGACGGAGATTCCAAAACTTACACTGGCTTATTAGCTTCGAAACCTTACGGTAACAATTTTTTAATTAATAAAAGAGAATGTGTGGGACACGTGCAGAAAAGGATGGGAAAACGCTTGCGAGATTTGGTTAAAAATTCAGTAACAGATACAGTATCGAAATCTGGAAAAAAAATGAAAAGGAAATCTCTTTCTGGAAAAGGTAAATTGACCGGAAAAATGATTGATAAATTGTCTGTATACTATGGTTTGGTCATTCGTCGAAATAGCGATTCCGTACAAAAAATGAAAAATGCCATTTGGTCAAGGTACTATCATTACAGCTCAACTGATGATAATCCGAAACATCAAAACTGTCCACGCGATGAAAATTCTTGGTGTGAATGGCAAAAAGCTGCGATCAAAGGCGAATTAAAATCATTTAAACATAGTTACGCTGCTCTTTCTACTGATGTTTTAGATGCAATAAAACCCATATATGAAGACTTGAGTAAAGATTCACTTTTAGAGCGATGTGTTGGAGAATTCACACAAAATAACAATGAAAGTTTGAATCAAATTATTTGGAAAATTACTCCTAAAATATTAAGTGGTACATCAAATATTGTAGAAATAGCAGCAAATGTAGCGTCATGTATATTTAATGAAGGGTGCTTTGCATTACTGGCATTTTTGGAAGAGATGTGTGTCAGTCTTGGACCAAGTGCTCACGAGTGGGCGCGCTTGCAAGACATGCATCGGATCACTAGGGCAGATAAAAAAGCTGCAGATGCAACTAAAGAAAGCAGAATTATTCGTAGGCAAGCTAAGAAAAGTGAAGAAGATATTTTAGAAGATAGCGCTTGTCTCTATGGCCCCGGAATTGATGATTCTATGTAAGAATGCATGAAAAATATTTATAAAACTTTAAACGCGGATTTCTCGAAACTAGGTTTTCAAAAGTCGGTGGACGCTGTAACTCAAAATCGACTGAACCGATCCTCTTCAAATTTTATACAGCACTTCAGGACATTAAATATGAGGTAATGACGTCGAGATAATTTCATTTTTTGCAGTCAAAAAAGTTTTACAAAATTATAAATAATGATTTTTACTTCAATTTTGAAAAAAAAATGCTTTTTTTGACTTCAAATTTACGCCAAAAACTCAAAAATTATTTTTTTTTAAATATCTCGACGTCATTACCTTAAGAAAGTCATAAGCTAACCAGAACACTTCGATTTTTTGATTTCAGATGATCCAGTGTCGAGATATGATGTCCACCGCAAAAAATTTTTTTTTAATAGTTGTATGAGAAAATTAACTGTAATTCGCTTATTTTTCATTATTTTGAGCTGAAAATTTAACTGAATGTTCTCAGAATAAGTACTTTTTAGGTATATCATTTGCTAATAAATGCAATAAATTTTAAGCTCAAAAAAAATTATTAAAAATATGTTTATTTCGCAACAATGAGACCCTACCCCCCCCCCCCCCNCCCCCCCCCCCCCCCTTAACTTTTTCAGTTTATATCAAGCCTACTAAAGCGATTGACCCACACGCTAGCAGTGTACATAATTTGACCTTTCATAAAGGAAAATTGCTGTACAAACGCAAAGCTGTTGAGACAATCGATTTGCCAGTGGCAATTTTAAATTTTTTCAATTTTTTAGTATCTCTAGGTCGAAAATGTATTTTAGCTGCTCATAATTGCAGTTTTGATTCGTCGCGATTGCTTACTGCCATTACAAATAATTGTATGATAGATCATTACTCGCTCATTGTTGACGGCTTCGTTGACACCTTACATATTATACAAAAAAAAAGAGATTGCTCTGGAAAAGGCGAAAATACTTTGGTCAACTTAGCTAGAATTTTTAACATAAATTCGACTGATGCCCACAACGCTATCGAAGACGTTAGAGTGCTCGAAGAAGTACTTTACAGATTAGATATCAGTCATGCAATACTACTCTCATCGGCTACAAAGTGGGCTGACAAAATATCTAATAAAAAATCAAAAAAAAATAAACTACCCACTTTCAATAAAGAAGAGATACTTATTAATCTTTTGGAAGATTATACGTCGCTTGAAACAAGAAAAAAATTATTGAAAACCAAAATAACTTTTTCAAGTCTAGTCGATAGCTACGACCAAAACAAATTAAAAGGAATAGAAGATTTATTAGGAGCAGATTTTAATGGATCTGTACGAGTCAGTAAATCTTCAAAGGTGATAAATAGAATAAATGTTTTCTTTAAAGATTTATACGATGTTATATTATCTGATAATATGCTAGTCGCACAATAAGTTATATATTGTAATGCTACTGTTTTTCATTTCAAATTTTAATTAATAATAAAAAAAAGTATTGGCTAAATTTTATTTATATAATTTCACCTTTCTTATGCATTAATTAACTATCTATAAAACTATAACTAATCATCGAGACATTAATACACTTTTCGTCATCAAAATTTGAAAATGTAAGGTTATGTCGTTTTTTTACCGCCGCCCAATACTTGCACTGAAAATCACTAGAATGTGAATTCGTACATAGTTTTCAATTAATTACACAGTACTCATGTAGTGAAAGTTTACAAAACTTTAACGCGAGGTACTGTGATAGTTTATTGCAGGGCTCAAAAAGTTTCACGCAAATCCGTTTTGTAAATTGTGAGATATGCCAAAATTATCGCCATTTGCATAGGAAATAATGTTAAATTGTTTTACTCATATCTCTTAAACTATGTAGTGAAAGTGCACCAAATTTTCACAGTGCATTCCTATTATAAAAATGAGCATTTTCATGCAATTTGGTTCGATTCCGTTTTGTAATTCTTCGACGGAGGTACCTCCTTAACCAGTGAACACGTCTAGAAGGATCACTTTTTCTTTGCAAATAGTACGGGGATTCATTACTGGCTCGTTTGTTAAACCCATGGGCATTTCACTTCAACACGCGTTTACGATTCAGGGTCACGAGTTTGAAGAGTCAGTGCTTTTCTCACCAATGGTTCAAAATATCCAGCAGGTGCTTACATAATCCCTGCTTGTCACAAATTCCAAGTAAAATCAACCAGTGGATACGTCTAAGGATCCCTGTATCTTCGCTAATAGTACGGGAGTTCATTCCTGGTTCGTTTGTTTAACCCATGGGCATTGACTTCATCACGCGTTTACGATTCAGGGTCACGTGTTTCAAGGATCAGTGTTTTCTTCACCAATGGTTCAAAATATCCTAGCAGGTGCTAACATAAGTTCCGATTGTCACAAATTCCAAGTAAAATTCACCGTTGGATACGTCTAGAAGGATCACTGTTTCATCGCTAATTGTACGGGAGTTCATTACTGGTTCGTTTGTTAAACCCATGAGCATTGACTTGATCACGCGTTAACGATCCGGGGTCACCTGTTTCAATGGTCAGTGTTTTTCTCATCAATTGTTCAAAATATCCTAGCAGGTGCTTACATAATACTCGATTGTCTCAAATTCCAAGTAAACTGAACCAGTGGACACGTCTAGAAGGATCACTTTTTCTTCGCAAATAGTACGGGGGTTCATTCCTGGTTCGTTTGTAAACCCAAGGGCATTGACTTAATCACGCGTTTACGATTCAGGGGCACGTGTTTCAAGAGTCAGTGCTTTCTTCACCAATGGTTCAAAATACCCTAGCAGGTGCTTACATAAGCCTTGATTGTCACAAATTCCAAGTAAACTCGACTAGTGGCCACGTCTAGTGGCCACGTCTAGAACGTTCAGTGTTTCTTCACAAATAGTACGAGGGTACTTGACTAGTTTGTTTGTTAAACCCATGGGCATTGACTTGACTCGCGCAGGACTTCGAGAGTATTTTGTGAAAATTTCGTCCAAAAAATTTTATTTTTGTGCCTTTGAAAGCACATTCACGAAAAAATCATGAAAATTCTAGTGAGACACGAAACTTTTCCCGGAATCATCTAAATTGAAAAATTTTAAATTACATCATAGGTTTATCAGGTACTGTCGTAGAGTTTTTTTATTTAGGGATTGTTTGAATGTTGACGTAATTTTGAAGTTGAAAAAACGTTAAAATTTTGTCTTGACTTATAAAATCGACCCTTTTTTCGGATAATTTTTTATAAACAAAAAAATATTCAAAAAAATTGAGGTATCTCGACGTCAATACCTGCTCACAGGATTAATAAAGAACTGTGCAAAATTTCAAAAGGATCGTCTGGATACTTTTTGAGTGACGATTATCACCGTCTTGGAAATGTTATTTTGAGAAATTGAAATTCAAAGATACACAAATATATATATTCAATATGTTCAATATTTTTGTCAATTTTGCTCTGATTTCTCCGGAGTGATCCAGGCGCGACGTACTTAGAGGATTGAAACTTTTAGGATTTCCATTTTTCAACGTACACTTCAAAAGAATAAATTTTTTTCAAATTTTTAGTTTTGACTTCAATGCTAGCTAAGGCTGAGCCCACATGCTTAATGCGATAAATTTCCATCGTCTCTTTGTGACGGGAGCGCTACAAGTCTCCGCTGACAAAATCTCCGGCGACACAATCTCCGCGACATAATCTCCGCTACATTTTTCAAAATTTTTTCATGTTTTTTAGATATCTATCAATGTTATTTTATTACTTTTCTGAGTTATTTTGGGTTATTTTGGATTATGTTGGGTTACTTGGGGTTATTTTAGGTTACTTGGGTTATTTTGTGATTTTTTGTCTCCAGTGATTTTGTCGCGGAGATTGTTGCGCAGAAATTATGTCAGTAACCCTTTTGTGATACCTGAATAACGTATATTTGTTTGAAAAAACCTATCTTGTGGAGGGTTCATCTTTGTTCTTTTTAATCTCCTCAAAGGAAGCTTTATAAACATGTACACCTGCGAATACGAGACGCATACATACTTATTTGCGTAAGGCATGCGTGAACCATTACGAAGGCGCAACATATAACAAAATTGGGGCATGTCACCTTACATTTTGATGGATCATCCCTTATCCACTTTTTCATTTCTTTGTTCACATAAAAATCAGTAATAATTAGAAACGAGAGCAAGAGCAGGTCCTTTATAATATTCTATAGAGAGACATGAATAGACCTTATGCTAGTTGTAGTGTACAATGTAGCTCTAATAAGCAGTGGCAGCCGCCACATGCTGATGCATAATGCGTCGATCAAGCCTGAGTCACACTCGTATGTTCGTGTATATTCGTACTCGTTCGCCAATAGGCTAACCCCTATCAGAGTTAAGTGCAGCTTGTTCGTGGTAACGCTAGCATCGAGTGACCCTACCCAGCCACACATATATATACGTATTAATGCACGTTGCTGTGTACGATCATAATAGCAGTGTAGCGGAGAATACAGAAAAAGCATGCGTCGTCGATTAGCGGGTGGTCTCGTACATATTTTAGACACTTGGTAACTTTAGCTTTTGATGCGAATCATACTACGCGCATATGTATGACTGCAATGATTGGAAAAGTATGTGTGAGATGCTGAACGAGTTTTGCTAAACTAACGTTGCAGTGTGCTTGATTGATACACACAGTAGGCATAAGCCTGATAATACCGTATGCCAGAAGGAAATTTAGCAAGCGTCTTAATGCGAAGATCAAAAGATGGTCAAATGTCTCGATTTATCTGAAATTTCACTCCGAAAAATTTTTGTGCTTTAAAAAAGTGTAGGGTGCAGATAGAATGTTTTTTTTAATATAGCTTAGTTTCGAGAATAGTTTTTATAAATAATTTTTATAAATACATGAAATTATCATTATGTCCGTAGAAATGGTTTTTCTTAATTTTTCCAATTGATTCACAGCCATAGAACGCAAAGAAACATATTATATGCCGGTATATAGTGTAGAAAGCAGAAATATATTTGCACGAAGCACTGATTGAGGACAGATGCATGAAAGTTGAATGGCATGGGGTGCTTAGTACCCTGTTACAAGTGCGCCAACTATAAAGAAACTACGATCCTATACGTGTATGACGTACAAACACACATGCACAAAGATCATCTTATTCACCACCTCTGGCAGTGCGTTCTACATACGTTCGGCATGGATCAGAAGCTTCTGCGGCAAAATGCAGGTCCATTCTTTGCTCTATTTACCTATCTCTCCCTATAGATGCACCGATGACAATGTTTTTTTCACCCATTCATTGTACCGAAACTCCCTAAAAATCTGTTCATTTGGAATAACAAATGTAATAGTACTTATTTGTTCTCTAATCCATTAAGAAGATTTTTTCAATTTTATCTGTCTAGCTAATAAAAAAGTTAATTAGGATGGTCGTAATTATTTTTTGAATTTTTTTCATTACAGTGTTATAGTAGTCTGAGTAGTAGTAGTCTGATAGGTAGGTTTTGTCTCGAAATATATTTATTTTCATATAAATATTTTTTACATTTAATTCAATTCTTTTAACTGTATTTAATTAATTCAAAGCTCTAAAACATTTGAAACAACAAGCCAAATATTAGTAATAATTACAAATTCAATGATTGAGCACTTGTAAATCTACGGAAAACGATAATTCTCCATTAGTCATGTACAAGTGGTTCGATCATTGTGTCATCACACTAAAAGTCAGGCATCCCTATGTCAATGCAAAATGTTGAAAATCTGTTCGAACTATATCTCATCATCGAAAATCGTATAATTAAAGCACCAGCTAGGCAGTTTTGTTACCATCATTTTATGCATGTGTGTATGTGTGGATAAATTTAATGAAATACGCAATCGTGATCCAGAGAGTAAGGGAGAGCCAACAGAACTGCGAACAAGCTTAATCCGACCGAGAGAACCGATAATATCGATCGAATTCGCGCTTTACGCGAAGTTAATTAAATTAAAATACTGGTATAATAGTCAGCCAGATGGCTGGGTCCGCCGAAATACAACATAGTGTCGTGTGGAGGGTGCTTCATTCGTACTGCGCATACGTAGTCCTGTAAATAGCACGCGCTCGTATGAATGTATGCGAGTAAGAAAAAGCGCCAAGGAAGGGGAAGCTGCACGAACCCCTCGGTTGCCCGCTCTACAATACGTAAGTCATTTAGTTTTGCAGGTTGATGACGACAAAAAATTGCCAGCCAGTGTTCCATCTTCCTCTCTTTCTCTCTCTTTCTTGCATGCGCACACTTTTTTTCATTCGAGAAAAAAAGGGATTGCCGCCAACTTGTTATATGGCTCAAGTATTTTAGAGCGCTAAGCTTCTTATTTTTTCTTGCTTCAGTGTATTTCTCGCACCCGTTCTATGTTCAACGGGTTTTTATTGATCGTCCGTGAAGACGCAACAGCACGTTTGAAATAGAACAATTCACATTCATTTATTTGAAATCCACACTGACTTCAATATTGTTGCCGAACAAAAATCGCAACAGGTTTGGAGGTTACTTTTAAATTTCATCTTTGAAATAAAGGAAGAAAACTCATCTACAATTTTTCCAAATTTCGAAGAATTATTTTATATTAAATAATCAGTTTTCGATGAGAATCTGCTCTAGAACACAAATCGACTTGCATTGAAAACAAGGAAAATAGCAGGAAACCACTTTTCTCCGAGATCATTGTCAACGACAATCGTATGGTTAGTTATCAATCTCCCTTGAGATCTATAGAGTATAACACGGGCACATGGATGTAGCGTGATCCGAACCGCAGTTTAACATGAACCGAGGGTTCTCTGCTCTGCTTTCTCTCTAGCCGCGCGCAAAGCAAATCGTTAGTGGCACGTTGCAACATATGCGCGGGCAGCCTCCATATGGGCCATCATCTACGTATACAGAAGAAGAAAAAAGCCTATTTATGCAATGCTGATCCCCTCCCTTATTTTTCCTGTGTACGCGATAAGCAGAGACCGCCGCGACAGTAAAGCCTTGCGATCGATAATGAACCTAAACGTGTGCAATTCTGTTGATCCAGTCTTCTACGTGCTACATATATACATCAAGCTCTCTCGAGTAAGTATTTTCGTATTGCGTGCACTTGCGGCCGCGAGGCTCATGACCCAAGGCGACGAGCGCACCAAACTGTAGGGGTGACTTACACCACTCATATGCAGTCACGTGAATTCGGTAGAGACTAGCTAGCCAGCGTATATGTAGCACATTGACATAAGGACGATTACGATACATATATATTCATGCGATTCGTATGTTTAGTCACGCGCGTACACTCTTATGCATTAGCGAGAGCGAATGCAAGTGAAATGGTTATTTCTATTAGAATGAATTGGCATAGTGAACTATTTATTGTTATCACCTACGTGAGAAATTATTATAGTTACTTTTCACGAAAAAACACTAAACAATAGTTTAATGTTAATAAGCTGTGATCTATAATTTTAAAATATTAGCTACATAATGATGAAAAACTAAATTAATTGAAGTTGTCTTGAATTGAAAATATCAAATGGATTGGTTAAATGTTGCTTAATATATTCATCTAGAATATATCTGGTCATTCGGAAGAACAACGTATATGAAACCCCGCGTCGTGCACGTATGTCTAGCATTAAAATATTCGTCACTGCATCGTAACAAGTGCTACACTAGAAGCAGATTTTGCTTAGAAAGTATCGCGTGTGGCGCGCAAAATAAGCAATTGTATATGGCTCTTGTTGCACCATCTACCACACACACACGACGCTTGTACGGGCAAACACTATATATATATATATAGTAAGATATGTGTGTGTGTGTGTGGCAGGTTATTTAATGCGACGAACAACACTTAGTCATTTGCACATACACGAACACGAGCGTATGCAAGTCCTTTTTTGGTTGCACGGCACAGATGGGTTCGTTAATCTCATTGAAAACTCATGAGAACACTTGCAGTAGCCGCGCGTGCTCATATCCTTGGAAAAAAGCAGCCCCGGCTCTGTGTGCGTACAAGAGCCAGGGGAACAGCAGATCGACAAGAGATCACTCAACAATACGCAAAGGGTGCAGCAGTAGTAGACCGTCACAGTGTTTATAGGTTTTGTGTGGGCATAAATGACCTTCAGTTTAGAAGGTGGAAGAACCAAGAGAGGGGAGAGGGGCGCAAGAGATATTGGAAGCAAAGGTTTCTTCGATAGAGTATATCTGTATATGCGCTAACTACCATATGTCTCGTGTACGCAGTCTAAGCACGTGAATAAAGGCGTCACTTTACTACGTCGGCAATATTTTTCGCATTTCACCCCACCTATATGTGGAGTGTGCGTCTGTGCGTGTGTTTGTGTATACGTACGATGCACAGTCTGTCCTGGGCATAGCGTTAAAATAAAGTGTATACGTACGGTTCTTTCCATTAGGAATGTGCGGGAGATAAGCCGACCATGCGCGAAATGTGCGTTTAACTCTGAAGTCGCTGATGGCTTATCACGGAAAGAACGTTTTGACGCATGTGCGGACTCTCTGAACTGCTCTACATTGGTAGCGACTCTACTTGGGTAAGGAAAAAAAAGATTTGGGGTACGATTTAGGTAAGTAGCGCAGAAAGATATTTTCTCCTTCTTTCTAGCAGATGTGATGAATTATAGATAAGCGTATTCATACGCATAGACAGAATGCGTGATGTACAGGTTGCGTGCGGCCATTCGGATTTGCGAGACAATATGATGAAAACTTTGTGTCTGATGGGCCACGAGCTTCGCTATAAAACGTTTCAAAAGGCAGATGTGTTAATTACAAACAATCTGCAGGGCATAAGCTTTACTTGGTGTCTTCCGCAAAGCCGTCATTCATTTCCGTACGAGCACTGATTTTCCTGTCCCAAAAACCAGCAGGAACAACAATAACTTTGTTTCGTAATATATATTGCGATGCAAGTACTGCACTATGTACAGGCGACCTTTAAGTAACCAGCAACTCGCCATTAAGAGCAACCTAGCATAACTCTCTTAACTCTTAGAATATTTCTCATGCATATTCCTCTCTCTCTCTCTCTCTCTCTCTCTCTCTCTCTCTCTCTCTCTCTCTCTCTCTTGAGTCCTCGCAGCAATGGTAACATCTAAGAGAAAATAGCAGCAGCAGTGCGGGTGTATATTCCGGACATACGGGCTTGCTTTACGAGCGGACAACTAAGGTATGCTCTGATTGTGTGCTCTCTTTTCCGGTAGCAAACCCCACCATTTGTGTTCTCTCCTCCCTTGCTCACTCTCTCTCTCTCTCTCTCTCTCTCTCTCTCTTTCTCTCTTTCTACAGCTTTCCTTTTCGCCACGGCTTATATTCTTTCTCTGCGATGTACACTTGTTTTTACTAGACTCAGAGCTAAAATGAGAGAGAAAGAGAGAGCGAGTTTTACGTATGCTTATACCACTGCTGGGCAAGCGTCTGTACTGTATGCTCATTTTCGCAACGGCTCAGAGATTTTATACGTTCCGGCTTTAGAGTTGAGAAAGTGGAAAGAGGGCAGTGTATAGCTGCTGTGTATGTGTACATGGAGTCAGGATGTTACCACCCTGTATCATATCGCATAACGAAAGTTTCTTCAAGCCAGTAAGAGAGTGAAATAGCAAGTGCACAACCACGAGAGAGAAAGGGAGGAGTGACGCATACAGAAAGAGCGGATGAACCTTATTTTCCTTTTACGGTGCGAACATTAAATGCCGAATTCACAAAATCTTTAGTTGAAAGCTTATGCACGGCGTTACGGGTGCCCATAATGTATCAATACTACATATTGCTTGGCTTTCTAGTTCCGAATTGTCGTAAAAGAGTTGCCTTTTTTATGATCCGCAATCATGCGATCGCAACGTAAAAATATCAACATCACTGCTAGATGACGATAAAATAAAGCGCAAGCTCATTTGTAAGCTCAGGTGTAATCCAATTTTGAAATATAATCGAGTAACGGCGAGAGACAAAGCATCCTGAAAGGAAAGTGAGAGAGATCGAATTCCCGCAACAAATCACTAGTCTGATGTACACATCAGTTTCTCATGGGAATCCCGTAAGAAAGAAATCAAAGTCACATCTGTGATTTCTTGCACGCCTGCAATTTCGCGACTCGCTCGCGTACAGTTGTCTTCGAAGCGTAAGATCGATGAGGTGTTGTCGCAAGACTTTTTCCGATTCTTTATCTACAGTCAACTTATTTTCAGATGTTATTTATCGAGAGCTAGACATAATACCACTTGAAAACGATTTTTCTCTTTCATTCGACAATTTATTTAGTGCCAATATACACGTACATATAAAGTAATCAAAGTATCCTTTCCAATTATTATATCATTTCCAAAGAATTAAAAAATAAAAAAAAACCAAGTATCAAACTACCAGCAGCTCACAAAATTGACTGGATAGCAGATAAAGCTTGGATCATAGCTCGTCTTTTCCTACTCCTACGCGCGATATGAGAATAGTTTTGGCTTTTGGCTGAATACTTGAATCGCCGAAGCCTCGTTGCACACACACGCATGTATAAAAGCGCGAAAAGAAGAGCGAGGATTCGACGAAGGGACTGCGAGTGAGAACAGAGGACATCTCAGAGAAAGCAAGAAACGCCAGTTCGCTCTAAGTGCGGGATTATGCAAAGCAGTGACCGTACAGTAGAAAAATACGGAGCGTCTCCACGCCATCTTTTCCGGACCATTCTAATAACTTTGCCACTTCCTCTTTATTCCCTCTTGCCAGTCTCCCTCTCCTTTTTCAGTCTCCCATTCCGCCGATCTCTCGCTCGTCGTCGCGCGACCCGCGTGTAATACTCTATATGCCGAATACCAGAATACGCGCCACCACTGCCGGTTAAAATGCGAATGTGCGCCCGTGAAATATACATGCCGTGACGTATATATATACTACGGTGGCGTGAACCGAAATCTGGCTCTGCCTGCTACTGTTAGCTGCTGCATCAAAAGTGAGAGCGGTCGTAGAAAATATTTTTCAGCACCGAAAGGGATCGAAAAATGTTGCATTACTGTAAAGAAGAATAATTATTCTAAATATAATTATAAATTATAATTATCGGGAAAACGGAAAATAGTGCATGGAAGTTAGCTGAATGTATAGAATGAAGAGCATGTTTGAAAAAAAAAGAAAAAAATGCAAATTTTCGAATAAAAACAATTGCGATTGTGGAAAGAAAATGAGAGTATTAATAGTTTCCCAAATCGTCGATCTTGCTCGCGAAGCAGACGCAAGTTTGGTATACGAGTAACAAGCAAGTCATCCTCGTGATGGATGGAGTATGCGGCTATTTAGACGCGTCGTTAACTCGCGTGCGAACGTGCGTATTTGTCATTCCGGCGTAACAGCGACTCAAGCGTGCATGAGTATGTATAAGCGCGTGCGGTTGTAGTTGTCTGCGGAAGGGTCAGTTCTCTGATGCCTGCTGCGCTGTACTGCATTGCGTTGTAATTATGTTCGAGGAAAGCACGTGACTTCTACTTAGCAACACGGAATTCCGTTGGTCAACGATCCAAACGACACGATGCGACAGCTCGCGAGGCCAAGGGATATGCTGGTGCAGATTGCGTCATCAAATAAATTCACTCACGTGTTTAGTAACGTGTATCATTACAAAATCCCAGTTCTTATAAATTCATTAGAATTTATACCATAAAAGTAAACGGTACATGCAGGATCTTGCATTTATATGTAACCATACAAATTGTAAAGCTTTTATTGGCAACGCAGAAGACAATGAACAAAGAATTGCTCTCTGAAATACTGCGGTGATGTATAAAATCGTCATATTAATACAAAGACAGGTACCCCAATGATTATATTTTATCTCGTACGTGAAGCAGAACTTGTAATAAAATTTGCATTACACAGCTTCTCCGGTGATTTACATGTTCGAGTAAATCTTTCTCCAAAGTACACGCGACATCGTTTGCATACCAATATCATATACGATACTACAACTGGCAAAACGAATTTAAAGAATTGATGTATATGAACATAACGGCGGCGCACGATAAGGTCGATTTGGCTCATTTGCCGATGCGCGCACGATGCTTATCTAGGAGTTATGATGTACATGGAAATTATATTTCGCAGGCAGGCAGCAGCGACAGCTAAGATGCTATGGACTCTTGAATCGCGTACGCCGCACGCTCCTCGTTATCTTTTGTGCTCGCAGTGGCAGCGCGTTTTGCCTACGACTGCTCCTTGCTAGCGAGCTATATCATATATGAGAAGCAACAAGATTCGCTTATATGTCTTGTACGTGTAGTGGAGAACATTCTCGTAAACGTACAGGTGTGCATACGCGTGCTCTATTTAAAAGCCCGGCATGCCTATCGCGGGGGTGCTCTGGTTGAACTTGCAGAATACACCGAGAAAGTTTGATTCAGAAATTGTTGCCCGCGATCACGCACCTGCACATTTGAATAATACTATCTCGTTAAACGCAAAACTGCCTTGTGTGCAATGTGCACTACAAACTGAAATTTTTGTATAATATGTTTTTCCTGCGTTATACTCCTTTATTTCAAGGCTGCAATGCACGTTCAATGTGAGTCCGGGGCTGTTCTCCAAGATGGCAATTTATCAGACTTAAGCGCGCGGGGCATTCTGCTTCGTTTTTTGCTTGCAGGGCTGAAGCTTACCGGTGGCACGCGCGAGTGCAATATTTTTCCTAGAGCAATATTTTTGATCCCAGAACATGTCATCTGCATGAGTCGAGATAATAATTCGTTGGGAGCGAGATTTTTATTCCTCGTTCGCGAACAGATACTGCCGCGCGTTTTACGTAAAAAGACGCGGGCCGAACGCGATATGAATTTTTTAAATTAAGAGAACGTAAGATGAAGAGACGACGGTACGTATGTAAAGTATTAGGACGATGGAGGGCCGTTTATCAAATATGCATTAACGCTTTCTTGATTAATGATCCGTTGCGCGCGCGCGCGGAGCGAGCACCGACTTACGACTCCGGGAATACGAGAAGAACCATCAATTTCTTACGGACCGCTGCCTTATTTCTTTCGAATAATCAAATGTGTTGCCAGATTTTTTTTATTCATTAGAAAATGGAACGTTGGATATTATGAAGAGAATAAAAGAGGGATTGTTTGCAAGTTTATTCTCAATGTATATTAATTCAATCATTTAAACTATGCATGTGTAAAAATCAATGAATTTTATTATTAATAAGCTTTAAATTATGATAACGATAGGTGAAAATCTACTTTGATTTTTTAAAAATGGCATTGATTATTCAATTTTGATATTTTCACTTTTCATTTTTTAACTTTGTTTCTAAATAGAAAATAATAATATTTTTTTCGAATCTAGTTTTTGGCAAATTAGAAAAAATCTATGTATCACAAGTGTTAGTTAGCTTCTAAATTATCCTTTTAATCGTTAAAACGTTTTATTTCATTTATTCTTCACAATTGTAACCCGAAATTATCCGAAGTATCTTATAATCGTAAAGACGCCCTGATCAAAAAATAATAAAGTATAAGATTAATCTCAACCACATATTTTTTATTTTTATCTAATAATAATAATAATAATAATAAAAACGATTAAATTAAATGATTTTATACAATAATATGCAAATTTATTAGAATAAAGGCGTGGTGATAGCATGCAATAAAAATAAAACAGAGTACTGTCAAAAATGATCCTTGAAACGGGGCACAAGAGTCAGCCTGTTGGCATCAAGCACGCTCGGAGGATAGGATAGGTAGGTTCTCAGAGGTAAGGCATAGGGTTTTGCGCGCGCGCACATGTGTCGAAGCTTGAAATATGTAGGCGTGGCCAGCCGGCAGCGAATATGTTCACGTGCCGTGTAACCCCCTCAGGTTATATAGCTCCACCCCTTGATTCGTATGATTGGCTCTTAGCCTCTGCGCGCATCCTCTCCACCTGCTCTGCTCACCCGTTTTCTGCTAACAATTTCAACCCCTAAATACAAGGATACGCAGGCCTGGCGACTCATTCGGTCTCGGAGCGTCGAGCACGACGCTCACTGCTGTACTGTCTGTCTGCTACTCTAGCATAATATTCAGTTTATACTTGTAGTGAAAGTCTGTCGATCGGTGGACACGTTTTAGTGTAACATGTGATAAGAAGTTTTTAAAGCATGTGTGAATAAGAAGCATCTATAGAACTGTGTATTTTTGTTGAAATAAATTTGGAGCCATTATTTTATCAATATACCAGAGTTACAAATTTATATCAGTGGTGAGTACAGATTTCCAACTTATGAAGCTTATGAGCGTTTAATATCTAGTTTTAATATATCATTATCAAGTGTAGTACATGAAATAATATTTTATTATTTCTCTAATTACCATATAATAAAAAGAATATTTCCGTTATTTTTTTTTAGTGGCACTCGTAGATGTAAAAAAACCATAACTCGTGAACAACCAGCACCATGACCATGGAAGAACGTACCAACAGTATCGAGGATGGCGCTCGAACTATTTCGACCGGTGCTACAATAAATTCTTCTAGTCCTAACGGTATCAAAAACAAATTATACGAGTTGACCCCCGGCGACGCAGCTTATCCACTGCAAAGAACCACTCCAAGCAAGCGGTCATTCGATGTCGCGTTTTTGGTAGCACCAGACGAAAAATTGATTAAACGACAAAGCGAGAAGTTGGCGAATTTGCAATTATGTACAAATCGGTTGATGAATGATGCCATTCGACAGCAGCAGCAGCAGCAGCTGCAACAGCAGGTCGTGTCTATCGATAGCGAAGATTCTCATGAATACGAGCATCACAGTGATCGGATACCACAAAATCTGACCATCAAACATTTTGAGGCCATTAAAATACGAAGGGCTGAGGAACACCAATCGCCAACTTATACATCTCCAAAAAGAAGATTGACATCACCTGCAGATTTGTCACCAGAACCATCGCTCATTCACCCTTTGTACGCTGGGTTACTCAAGAGTCCTAGTCCAAATAGTTTATTTCAGCGTACTCAAGTTCGAAAATTATTTTCTGATGAAAGTGCATCAAAGAGTACTTCTGATTGCGATAGTTTGTCCTGTTCGGACACTCGCAGTGCATTTACAAAAGTCGCAATTTCTAATCAACGCAATGACTTAGTTGAGGTAAATTCAAATCTCGTTTTCGATGATGGTACTGCTTCGCCAAGATCTTCGGTCTCACCTGATGTCATTGCTTATCAAAATAGTTTAAGCCCACCAGTCCCGGTGGGAGCTTTTAGTCCTAAATACCCTGGTGCTACAACATCTTTTCCAACAAAAACTCCTCCGTTACCATATCCATTTCTCCTGTCTCCTGATTCGGTTCAGACAAGTGCAGTACTTGACAATTTGAAAATTGGCGCCCAACAGGCACCCAAAACTCCTAGTCCCAAAAGTTCATCCGTCAATTTTCGACCAGAAACACCATCTGTTAATGGCGTTAACAATTCTTATCCACCTTTACCTTACAATCCATTAAGCGCGGTGTTTCCCCCAATCGGCGCTGAGACCCTGACTCGACCAAGATTTCTAGCTGCTGCGAGTTTAATACCTTCGTCTCTCGCTGCTCTAGCTCTACCAGCGCAAAACATTTGTGCTAAGTGTAACTTGTCGTTCCGCATGACTTCCGATCTGGTGTACCATATGAGGAGTCATCACAAAAGCGAGCATGCCGGTGAATCTGCCAGACGTAGGCGGGAAGAAAAACTGAGATGTCCGGTCTGCGACGAAAGCTTCCGCGAGAGACATCATCTAACTAGACACATGACAGCACATCAAGACAAAGAGAGCGATGCTGTTGTGGATCAAGTGGAAATCAAGAGAAGAGCCGCTGCTGCGGCAACTGCCACGATGCTCCAAGGGAAGTGACGACGCAAGACAACTTTAGAATTTACTAATTTGAGCAACTTCGTCAATTTAGGAGAGCATGTTTATCGCGGTTGAACGTAAAACTTCGTAGTTTTTAAGTACCTGGCAGTACTAAAATCTACGATTATGGAGTAAAAGCTGAATTAGTACACCGTTTATAAATAAGTTAAGTAATACGTGAACATGTATTGTCACACATACAATGTTCAATAGATGAATGCTCTTTTTAAAAAGGGTCTGGTCCCATCTAGTCAATATTAGTTCTAAGTCCAAGTTACCAAATTGTAAATAGTAACTATATTATCAGTAAAATTTTAAGCGTCACTCTGAAATGTAACTAAATTTTATAGAAAATGGTTACTAAAAAGTGATATAGAACATAAGATATTCGATGTTAGAAAAAAGCACACTTAATTCTAATCAAAAAAACTTTTAAACGCACCATCAAAGAATGATTACTCAAATTATCAATTAATCACAATTTATAAAAATACCGATAATATCTATTCAGAAATGAAATATTGTAACCTCGTGACCCATTCATCTTAAATTGACCATCATGTGTACACTGTACACTGATCATCGCCGAAATTCCGAACGTGGCAAACGATTGCACATGCGAGTCGGCAATAGTAGCGACACTTGGATTCACATTAGGTGCATTTTGCAACGGAGAGGTGTGCGTAGAGAGTAGCGAAGCTCGATGAGGGAGTGAAATTCGGGAAACACAAACGCGTGAGTAGTGAAGCGTCGGATCAACCAAGAATGCACAGCAATAAATAGATCGTAAAGCGAGTGTATGCGCGCGTGGAGGTGTATGCTGGCCGGGAGAGGGAGAAAGAGAGAGACCGAGAGACCGTCGGTGAAGCGCGCATAATGGTGGGAAACAATGAAATGCCACAATCGGAAACAGTACTGGTTTGTTATCTGCTATTCACACTCCATTTAACTTCAAATGCTCCGTCTCTCTCGCACACCCGCACTCGAATCCCCGAGGCTGTATAAGTTGAGATCTGGACTGCGAGTTTTAAATAACTGATACACGCGAGGACATACCGCAGTTTGCTTACGCCACTACGGATGCTGTTACGTACGGCTGCTAATGTGCCTCGGTGCTTTGCTTTGCGCAATAAGGTTTATTATTTGCTGGTATCAGCTGCTGCTGGTTACGTCTGTGCTTCTTCTGCAAATTATGTCCCCGTGATTATAATAGCGTCCGCCTTTTTTTATTTACAAAAAAAGATAATGAGAACAAACCACATTTTTTTGAATTGAAACGATCCCAACTTTCACCCGAATTTGATGTAATTTTTCCTTGCTTATTTTTTGTTTTGTCGCGAAAAAAGTATTCATCTTCTTAACAAAGTTATAAAACTTATATCTCTATATATTTGTGTTTGAAAGGTCTCTAGTCTATCATTAATGTGTAATTATAAGCTATAAATATTTTTTAGCTAGAACCGTTTAAAAAATTTAAGATCAAGAAAACATCTTTAATCAAAAATATAATAAAATTAGAAACTAGTAAATTGTGAAAAATGTATCGAGTGGACCGTATCCCGAAACAATTATGTATTATAGTAAGAACTAATATCCAAATATTACTACGCTAGCTATATGATTAAAAAATTTTTTATTTCTGTTTTGTTGAAAAACATAAATTAAAACATTATATTGTTGAATATATCTCTAAGTAATGTTAAATTATATCAATGTAAATAGCACCTTTGTACATATTTAATATTGTCACCTAACGATTTATCTAATATGCTGTTATTTAATGAATAAAAATACGATTCGAAATCTAAGTAGTGACTCACTTCCTAATTAAATGAACCTGAAATATATTTACCAATAACGTTAGGTAAAATCTTTTTATGTAACAACCGAACAAAATAACTCGGTCATAGATAAACTCTTGACTTTCTTCTTACTCAAATATTTGAGACACAGCGAAGTCGAGCTTATATGCACCAGTACGACGCTTCTGAAACTTTCTTTTGCAAGCTATGCGACTACTACAAGTAAGAGCATTAATGCACAGGCAAAACAAGAAGTATATAAAGTTCCTTCAGCGAAGAAACTGCTGCTGTTGCGTTCAAAGCTGGGGCACATGTCTAATTCGTTGACCCGGCAGTATGGTTGGAGGCCGATAAAACTTCGAGCTCTCGGTAGGATTGATTCATCCTTCTAAGTACGATATATATAAAACAGACCTGTTCAATACTACTTTTTCCGCTTTTTGGAAGTGGTGCGGGGCTGGCTGTATCATTCGTAAGCCGATTACCGAGGCAACGGAGATTAATTTCAACCGAGTCAACTCGACGACGTTTCGCCCTTTTGCACGTGCGGTTCAAAGCAAGATAGGTTATTTTATATATTATTAAGAATATTATCACGGAATAAATATAATATAAGTGAGGTCCTACTTGCTCGTGTCACCAAATATCCGTATAATTTTGTATTTGCTATTTTATTCAAGTAAAACAGATGTACTTTGGTATCAAACAACGTATGGACGTTAAACTTGGAACAAATTGAAGTAGATGGTTTTTTTTGAAAATATATTTTTTTTTGAAAATAAAATCTTATTCCGTATAGAATCCTCCAATTTATTTTATAGACAAGTATATATAATAATAAATATTATTCGACCAAGCAATGAATAAATTCAATTCGAAAGATCACAGATGAACAATGAAGAAATTACAATGATCAGAATAGAAAGAAACAAAAAGAAATATAAACACCCTGAAGTTGGGGAGGATCTGCGAGCGAGAGAGCTATTTATTAAGCCAGATCAACGAGTGTCAGTGCGACGCGCTTTCCAGCGATGCTATCGACCACCGCTTAACTGAAATCATAGCTTACGAGCCTGCCACAGCAGCTCGAGTATACCTCTCCCGCTTTCTTTCTCTCTCCTTCCCTTGGTATAGTTCTTAAACGGATAAAACTTAAGCCTCGGTAACCACAGCCAATACGACAAACAATCTTCCTACATGACAGTGTAGACTCTTCGTTGTCGTCATCCCTATATACGCATGGTATATGCTCAACTTATAAGATTGCGCCTCGACGCGCGCCTCACTTGAAGATAAAGATAATATACCTCAACATTATCATCTGCCGAGAAGATTTTCCTACCGTTTTTTGATGGTCATGATACCCGTGATTACTTCAATTTTCTGCAAATTTATAACCAAGAATTTTTATCGAAATTCTCAAAAAAGGAAAAGAAGCTATGTACCTACTTTTATTCTTTGTTGTACCTTTATTAATAGAATGAATTGTCATTCAATTACAAAATCAGTGACGAGTACGAAATTGATGATATTCGTTCCCAGAAAAAGAACGACCCCCTGTTCAGTAATTTGTAGACAATGCCCGTACATAAGTGTTAAACGTACAGGACATCTGATGATCTTCTTGAATCGTATTTTTCCACCCTCGTTAACGGCAGTGTAGTGCACTGAACGTCGAACCTAAAGAGTCACCTATAAATATGTTTGTAGGGGATTCTCGTGTATTACAAACGCAGTGATAGGGCGCATGCCCGTGCAGCAGCAGTATCAAAAGCACAGAAGACTATACACGCGTTATAATAATGACACAAGTGCCGCGTCGTGCGCGCGGATTCGGTACGCTTGCACGTGGACGTCGATTGGACGCGGACATGCTAATATGGCGCGTCCCTTGGAAAGAGACATTGAGTCAATGGGAGCTCGTTCCCATCCTTATACTTCATCTTTACTCTTATATCCTTATATTGTAATACTCGTCGATCACGGTCTAATGATGGTGACGTATGCGAGCGCCTTACTGTATTTGTGTACCTCAACCCACCAAATCATCATGTATAATACGACTACTTATGCAAGACACATATTATCCGAACGGATTTATAAAAATAAAAAAATTTTAATACCGGATGAATCCGAGCGAGTCTAGCAAACATACCCAAATGCGAGTTTTCGTGATTTAAGACGAAATGTTTCTTATATGCAGATTCGATTTGTTTTGTAGGTAGCACATTTCTTTATATACGTATACATATAGATAATCGTAAGCCTAAGAATTTATAGATAGCGTATTCCCGGATGCAATATACATTGCCAGAGTTACGAACTCTGCGCGATTTTATAGCTTATACCGGATTTCGTGTTTCGTGGTTAAAAAAGTTCTTTGCGAAAAATTATCCTCCAAATAATGACGAATTTCTCGATATTTTGGAGCTAATTTAAAATTGCTTCCTCGATTCTAGTAGATATATTTGACAATTCTTAAACTAGAATATAACGCAATTGAACTTTTTTGCGTACCAATTGATTGCTATAAATATATGTATGTAATAGTTGAAATGAAAAAATAAAGTCAAATACTCAAGCGGCAACGGGAGAACTATATGGTGGTAGGGTACATAGAGAGTCGCCTTGACTGAGAGTAAACCCGAATCGGCGCGCGATTCGTCTCGGTCTTCGGGGTCTATATAGAAAGAACAGTGGCTCAGGCGGACGAAGTGACTACTACGCGACTGCGAACAAGCGGCTAACAACGGTCTCACGATAATCCCTCGACGTTTAAATTTTACTGACAACAAGGCGTCGCTAATGCTCGCACATACTGTATAGATATACGTATATCATCTATGCAGACCAACGACTTCGACGACGTGACGAATGTTTGCGGATATCGTTCTTTCGTGTCCGTCGCGCGCTATAACTCGATCACGGCTGCATTGACATATTACGCTCCTACGTAGCATATTTATTAAGGCATTGACATAATTGTAACAAAGTTTCCCCAACTGAGTTGTTTCAAGATTTATATCATTTTGTTCTGATCTCTAACTACATCCCCACTTGTAATGAACAATTGGCCTGTCAAAAGAGCATGCAAAGAATCTTAGTATCGCCTACGTATTCAATAAAAAGATTTTTTTACAAAAAGTCCATTCGTGGGTATTAAATCTGTTTTGTCCAAATATTACGAGTATTTCGCTGTAGTGCATTCAAAGCACCTGGCCGTATACTCGACTTCCGTGATACGCAAAAGCGTTAAAAAAACTATATCGCAAGCAGATATATGTATGGAAGTCGTGCTGTCGAGCGTGTACAGGTATGTGCAACGCGCACGAAATAAGCATAGCACAGCGCGGAACAAAAGTGCCGTGAAAATAGGTGTTGCGAATAATAATAGCAAGCTATATACAGCAGCTAGCGCAAACTTTTCGGGAAGTTTAGTATGATGAAAAAATGTATCAACGGACAAAACGGTGTACATATAGTAGCACATATATGGAAAGGATTTTCGTATGACAATGTAAAAGCTAGACCGCGACGCGCACCCAAGTGACAGGGCCATTGTCAGACTCTACACAGACTCGGCTAGCTGCAAGCGACGAAATATCACCCAGTAAATCAAGCTGCTACGCAGCCACTGCCACAGCTTACGTATAGTTCTCGCCCACACTACACACCTGTGGGTCTCTCTGTATAGCGAGACTTTTTTTGAAGCTTTCATCAATCCCATAACGCTGTGATTCGTAGTATCGATGGCAAGATTTTATGCTGCAAGGTTTGTGATGGGGAGCAAGATGTTTAAATTTAGATACAGTTTTTAAGTGAGTATCATTTTTTGTTGGAACCCGAGAAAAAATGCTCAAGTTTCGTAAAAAATTTGATCATAAAAGTTAAAGATGTTTCGATTAAAATAGCATGAAAAATGAGCTCAATTTATTATCAGTTCCCGTACCAAAACTTACATAATTTGAATAGCAAAAGAATAAATTTTCTCAAAAATTGACGGGCACACGTAAGCGATAAATCATGAATATGAAAAGTTGCGCAAACCGCAGCGTAGCATACGCGAAAAAAGCGTTCGAGCTTTGCAGAGTAGGTTCTTTCGATGAGATGGGCGAGAGATGGCTATCTGTTCGAAGAGGCAAAAAATATTTTTAAAGCTTATATCGCCTCTCTTTTTTTACACCCCTTGTCTGTGTGGTGGTGACCCTACTTAAATATGTCCAACTAACGTAGAGCAATAAAATATTCTTTTATCTCGTCAACCAATGGTTGATTCGAACGCTAGCAGTGGTGTGGTGGTAGTGCGTAAGAATAAGTATATTACATAGAAGGGTGGGTTTAACAATTTACATGTTTATCGGAAGTTTTGAAAAAGATAAGTACATTTAAATGAATTAGTTATTCTTATCTACTTGTACTTGCGCTTTGTGACTACTTGCTTGCGCCCGCGCACAAGCGACTCGCTACTGCCTCTGGATTAAATAACGTTTTATCAATTCTCGCGGTCGAAGAGATTCGTCGCGCGTGCTTGCAGTATAAAGCTCTCCCGCTGCGCCCGTTTCGCTGCTCTCAGTATGCAAGACACGCGACCCGACGACTTTCTAATCTATCGTCGCTGCTGCTGATATACCATTACAACCCGGCAACAGCAGACTAATTACGCGCGTACCGTATTTATATATATTTATTTCTAGCCAAGAGCGATAGATGATCTGTACCAAACGTTATGGTCACGTGCATGTGTGTGTGTGTGTGTGTGTGTGTGTGTGTGTGTGTGTGTGTGTGTGAGCGTGTGATTGCAGGTCTCAGTCTATGGGTAGGATTTTAAGGGTGCACAAGAGACTTTCAAAAGGATGCGGTTCTAATATGATTACCGACAGCCGTATTTTATAGTAATGTGACGTGGATCGCTGAATTTGATTCGGTTACAAAGCAAATAGATTGAATTATTTCCTGAATGCAACGAGACAGAAACTTGTTAACTTTTGACGATGAACTGTAGGCCCGATTTCTCACTTGTACACTTGATAAAAAAATTTAAATAGTGCTTCAATGCGTTATTATACGTTAACACGAAATCCAGTCCATAAAGTGCATATCTAGTATTAAATAAAAAAACAGCCATTCGCAGCTTACTCGCGGTCAAAAACAATGAAAACCAATGCAAGGTTCAGTAGAATTGATGGCAAAAAATTCGCGGGAAAACGAAAATATAAAGTGAGAAGCTGGACTAGCTCCAACGCATTTATTTTCCAGCCACAATGTACATGTAAATGTATCATAAATCAGAGGCTATTTAACGTATTGAGCCAGGCACTTATTACTTCAGGAGGTAGGATTTTGTAAAATAATAGTAATAAAACATACTCTCGTAATATGTAGCCGTAATTATTGCAATGTGTACAATACTTTTTCAAATATTAATTATTGTAATTATTTTAAAATGTTACGACTAAGAAAAAAGACTTAGTTGTCCTGAATTCGTTAATAAATTTGATTATAACAATATTTAAGCGATTGACTCAATGTTATTTTCCCCTCTGCCAATGGAGATTTGGGGGACATAAGCGTCTGAGTCATATCATAACCCAGCGATATGTTGAAACATTAGTTGATGAAACTGGTATGCTGCAACATCTGATTATCTTTGAATAAACTCTATTAGTTGATTGAATTATTTGTTATACATATTAATGTGAACCTTTTTGGTCGAACCTTTGCGTGAATATGATATAATATGTTAAAAATACTTGGTAAAACTTAGTTGATCGATCAACTTTCACACGATTTGATAAATAATTGAATGAATAAAACATTTAAATAATTAAAACTTGATCAAATTCAACGCGGCATTCAGCAAAAGAAGTTTTTAGAGGCGAGGGTATGTCACGCGCACATCCCCCTTTATGCAAGCGGGCGCGCACATACACACACACATTTTCTCTCACTTCGAGTAGATAGTTTAATGTGAATTTATGGTCATCTAGATTGGATAGTCAGAGAGAGTGCAGAGAAGCGCATGTCTAAAGCGAAGCGTGTGGCATACAACTGATATTGCGGTTCTCGCTTACTGCTATATATTATGTATAAAAAATTGAAAACGTATATATATGTTCACAGTTCGCTACGGTGCAGTGGATAACTGCACAATTCGGAGTATGCTTCCACTCGGCACGAACAAAATGGATTTTTTCACCACACGGTGCAACATGCCGCGCGAGAAAGAGTGAGAGGAAGAGGCAGGAGTATACGGGGAATACAACAATGCGGCGCGCGCATGATAAAGCGCAAAGCAAACATCTCGTTCGTCATATTGCTAAAAAGCTTCGTTCGGCATATTCTTTCGATATATGAAATGCGACCTTTGGCTGTTGCACCATATCGGTTCGTTATTATCACGTACATAAGTTATTAAATTCACAGCACAGTTGAAAAAAATACACTGTACATGCGATTTCCACTTTTTTACTAACCAAAACATGCTGAAAACCCGCTTTTAGTGCATTTTTGCGTAAAAAAAATGAGTGTAAAAAAATACTTTTACAGCATAGTATAATATTTGTTATGTATAATTGTTTTATAAAAATTTACCCTTACAGCAAAATTATGATTGAAACGAATTATAATCTAATCATATTGTATATTCGATAGTATTTTGTTTGATCATTTTATAGTTGATGATTATTTTCATAACAAAATTGCATCTTGAAACGCCACCCAAGCTCGTATCAATGAATGATGCGTTTTCAGCGATATAACTTTAATTCATATGGTAATTTGCACGTCTCAGTTGAAAAGTTTTGTAACAATACGATAGGACAATGCCGAAACGAGTCACATTGCCGCTAACAAATGCGATATTGAATTTGCCCTCTCCCCTTGTTAGATGCAAGAGAGAGAGAGAGAGAGCCGTCGGAAAAGAGATATAGAACAAGAGAGAGAGAGAGAGAGAGAGAGCGTTATCGACATTGTCCGACCGTTGGACCGGAAGCCATTTGCTTGAGCACCGTGACAAAATTTATGAAACTTTTCAACCAACGTAGTATACGATATTATAATTATTGAGAATTCATTGAATCGAGCCGAACAGTGTCTCCGAGCTTTTCGTTTGTTCAAAATGCAATCTTGATATTTAGACCATATACACGGTTGGAGCAAGCGGGAACAATCAATTCATTAGACTCTTTGACGTCTTATTTTAATAACTTCTTCACCAATGACGGAACGTCAATGATACCTCACGTGTCAGAATTTATAAGATCAATTATAATCAATAAGAAAAATTTGAAATAAATAATTTGTAAGTACAAATCATTAATTAAGGAAAAAATAAAAATGGCACTTTGTTTCGCGTAAAAAATAATGAAACCATCATTTAGCGTCAATTTCACGGAATGATAGATGAAAAAACTTTGATGCAACTCTGATCGATGTATTTTTTCTTCAAGTCAAAGGCAGATATCGTATGATCCGAAAAACAATATACGAGCGTGGTACTCGGAAAAAATAAGACAGTAACCATACATACATTACGTCGTCCTCTCTGAAAGTCTTATTCTCCAAGTTCTCTCTGTTTGTGTTTTTTGGCGCGCTTACGCACTCTCGTTCCTCGTTTCTCTCTTTCTCGCTACCATAAAAGTAGGTCCACCATTTTTCATAAAACTCACAGGGCGAATAAGCGCGCGAGCGATTCTTTCTATGTATGTGTATGCGTGTGTCGCCTCATACTTTCCCTCTATCGTGCAAATTCGGCCTTGACAATATTGTAGCCGCACACTAGATATAAAAGTGACGGTGCATAAGCGCGAGGAGAGAAAGTCTAAGCGAACGTCTGCTTATATAGCCGCCACTGCTGATATATGCGACCGCAATTCATATATTCTCCATTGTTTCCAAGTTTTCGGATCCATTTGTAAGATTAAATTTGTAATGCACGAGGCCGTGCGCGCGTGTTCCCGAAAAGCTTCGACCGTCTCACACACACACGGCTCTCGCGTGCGCGCATATGGCAGCTCGGCCAATTTCAGCGCATATCTATATGCGGTACAATGCAACTTTTCCTCGAGAGCTAGAAAAGAATATTGCTCGCGCTTGCCTGCATGTGCTGCTGTGTATAAGATATTTTTTGTTTTCTCGCACACATGTACGCACGCGCACGAAGCAAGAGGATGAGAAAGGAGAAGAAAATTGAACGCACGGATTGTCGGTTTTTTTCCTTCGTATTGGTCATACTACTTACTGCTGGATTATGCGAGACATCATCCGTTCAATGTCCAGTGACTTTTAAATATTATATAGAAGCTGACTTTACCCTTGGGTATTACATATTTCTGAAAATGTGGAGTTCTGCTTTTAGATGACATTCGTACGTATGCTCGGCACGTATATTGTATTGGTATCCGTTATCCGTATTGTAACGTTCTTTATTTATTTTAATTACTCTACGAAGCAAACAATTTATGCAACTAATTATCATATACTTTAACGTGTAACGAAATATTCCCTCGAAATAAAAAGCTATCTTTTTTTCATTTTCCCTTCCCCCTTAAACTTGTTATTTTCAGCCTATATACAATTAGTCGCGGAGCGCAGAAAAAATTGCACATTTTACCCATAAATAATAAAGATTAACGGACATTGTCTCTCATCTGGGAAAAATTGTACGTGAAAGAAATATACACACTTTTACTCGATGCGTGATGTATACATAGAGAAAGGGAGAGGTAGAGGGAGAGGAAGAGAAGCTCGCGGGTCAGTTAAAACAAAGGAATACGATAAATACAATTGGACACAAGTTGAAGCTCTAAATTAAACTCACAATACCAACCCGCGCGCCACGACTTTCTATTTGCCGCAATAGCTAGTGTCGCGTTACCGCACGCGCGCACTCGCTTATCGGCCGAAATACTCATATACGAGCCGGATGTATACACGCATATTCTCCAACAGCTACGTACAGCCGCAGTAGTAGCTCTCGGTATGGGTACGCGCGTATACGTGTGCTCGTGCGCGAGCTTTTCTGCGTGTGCTTGCGAAATATATATCGCGAGCACTTGCTTGTATGAGTGCATGTGCGGCGTAGCGCGTGGAGTCTCAAAAGGGAATTCATTGTAAGTGATAAAGGATCGCTCGCTAAAGAGAGAGAGAGAGAGAGAGAGAGAGAGAGAGAGAGAAAGAGAGTGAACGCGTACGAAAGCTCGCTCGTGTGTGAGGGTACCGTAGGCATAAGGGAGGAGCTAGATTAGCATAAATATGGCGTCTTAGAACTGCACTCGACTCGTTTGTCATCGTTAGCAAAGCACGCGCTTCCTGCACACATATATACACGAGCAGAACAGAAGAGAGCACATATAATTGGAGATCCCCGCGGACGAACGCGCGCATACATGGCGAAATGTTTTTGTCTCTTATATATGCTGCTTTCCTCAAGGAGGAAGGAAACAGAGCGCGACATTATACCGCGATAATATAACATAGGAAAAGCTAAGAGGTGCTGAGGTGTTTTAGGCCGTACCGAGCGCTTCTTCTTTAATAAGAGCGACGTCAGACTACTGGATTGTTTCGGGCTTTTGAGAGCATTAAGTGTAGGTTTGGGGATGATTCTCGACGGATAAATAATCGCGCTAGTTTTACTACACAGGGTAAGAGCTTGGTGGACCTGTGCTAGTGTAATTGTTACGACTTCTTGCGGTTCACGCGCACATCGAAACCCTCGTTTTCTGTGTTTATGGTAATTTATAATGTTATACATGGCTTGAATTTGCAGACGATTGTGCTTGCACGAAACTTTGGCAATAAAACTTATATAATTATCCACTCGCTGAAGTATTTTCTAAAAAATTGACGATATATCATTGGTCACGGCACAGAAGCAGCTGCAGTACCTTTGTCACCACGCAGCAATCTGCTGAACTCAACAAAGTACTTAATTTTAATAAGTGTCCATTACCGGGCTAAATGAGAATGAGTTGTGAGCGCATGTGCCAGCCGGAAACCCGCAGTCTAATGATCGAAAGAGCACGATAAAACGCTAATACATCTGTGCTGTCACATGACCGTTGTACTATACATTCGAAAAACTGAACTCTCGCGTTGGAGAATGTAATTTTGGTAATGAATCTCAAGCGCATCGATTGCACATGTTGTTAATCTATAATAGTAGAGTCCGAATTCAGTGTTCGAGTCTGAAGAAATTTTCGAATAAATCATAAATGAAAAGCGTACGCGGCGCGAGTAAAAAAGAAAAGAAAATCAGTAAAAGATGAAAGAGAAATAAATATTTCTCGGCAACACGCAGCTCAAAGCTATTTTAGGACGTGCATCCAGCGCGGGTTAGCTCGCAGCAAAACGAGCTCTCGAGGGAGCGTTTACCGCGGATAATTCATATTTATGACGACTGCTCTATCAACCCCACACTCTTTTTCTCGCTGCGCTCTCTCTCTCTCTCTCTCTCTCTCTCTCTCTCTCTCTCTCTCTCTCTCTTTCGACTTGTATACATTTAATTGAGTCGTTCGCTTCCAGTGTAGCGAGGCACTGGGGTGCAAATGCGCGCGCTGCTCTACCGTCACATGTCTAGAAAATGATGCATCGTTCCGACTATCGAGTGGACAGATTCTTCGCATTGGTCTTTTTAGTTAGCATAATGTATAAGCTATATGCTAACAAAACAGTTTGTGCGACCAATATCGTCGCGTGAACCATTTTAGTAATCTCACATTCTTAACCTTCAATTACTTAGGCCGTTCGACTGCAGAAAAGGAAAAATGTAACTTTCCCCCATCGAACCATTTTGTGCGTCAATGGTGAAATTTCGAAGCCCGCGATATTAATAATTTTGGCTCTCTTTCTCTCTTTTGTATTAGCTCATGCCGAAGGATGCGTACTGCTATTTATGACGAACGAGAATGCTATTAAGTGATACATTGCCTGAGCATGTAACAGCGTGCCCGATATGCCCGACACTTTGTTAGTTTCTCCTTTTTTCTTCGTCCTTCGTACTTTTCGCTTCAAACGATTAAATACTAATTCCATTAAAGCAGCAGTGCACGTAGTATACAGAAGGGGTTTTGTAGTACACGGAAACGCCTATGGTGCGCTCGTAATTCATCGCAAAAGCTTTTCAATCTGAGAAAATACTACTTGCGCCTTTACCGCTACCACCCACATCTCAGCTCTACTTTGTGCATGTATGTGTGTGACAATGCTCTTTATATATGTGTGACAAGAGAGAGAAAGAAACGACAATGTGGAAAAGAAGCGAATAACTTTATACGCGTCTTGTCATATATATAACCAGAAGGAAAAAGAACAGAGAAGAGAAATATCCGCACTTTCACAATGAGAATTCGTTCGCACTTAAATTTTAAGGCTTGAATTACTTTTCTTTCTTTTCTTTTTTTCAAAAGATGTACTAACACGACAAAAAAATGATGATTCCATGAATACGCACAGCTTCGATGTTGCATTTTTTGACCCTGACTTAACTCTTTAACTTTTAAAGAGTTACAAACTCCAAAAATTTGACTTAAGTTTAATGTTTTGTACGTGACCCTATATCTTTTTTTAATACAAAAACTGAGTTTTTGGGGTTTCTCAAAGTCTGCTCCTCCAACGGTTAAAATCAAGTTATAATAGCAAGTATCTGAAATCGGGGTGATTTAGAACTCAGTTAAAAGGACTCAAACTTTTGATGTTACTTTCGAGGTTTGCTAAAGGCCATCGACCGGAAATTCTCGATAATAAGTAAAATTCAATTAATGCAGAGGGTGGTATAATGTAGAGGATCATGGTACCGCCGAGTGCAACCAACCAATTATAAAACTGTCATTGAGCAAGTAATCTTAATAAGAACTATTCATCTCTATCGATTTCGTTTTTATCAAATTGTTCAATGAAGTACGTAAAATAGATGGCAATTAATCTTGGAGAAAATCTAGATTTTTTTCTCCACTCAAAACGCTATTCCGAAAAAAATTTAAGCAATAATTTTTTCATGACAAATCATACTATCCCATAACTCTCTTCCAGTAGATTCATGACTCTAATCGTTATAAGAGGTTCCCCTGGATTTACGTTACAAGAGCACACCATTAAATTATCTCATTGCAAGAATTATTAGGAAAAAATAAAACGTTTTGACACTTGGCTCCTCGACACATGCTTGACCATTCATCAAAATTTCTGAAAAAATGACCTGTAAGATAATGCAAAAACGAAGGATTTAATGGTGGACAGCAGTGCCAAAATAAGTTTCATGTACACACACGCATACGCTGATTCACCCACGACTTTCTTTCTCACATATTGGTCATAACACACGGCATCAGCTTAGCCCAAGAAATGGCTTGATTGTGCATAATAAAAAACCATACATTTACCCGTGGATGAATATTATACTCAGGACATAGTCAACAAGCAAGCAATAAAGCCATTTCACGATTAACTGTTAATGGTTTTACAACGAAGATGTTGTTATCACCCCGAGTTCGAGGTATATCAAGCTATAGAGTAAAATCCAACCACCCAAATAATGCTTATGTATAGTTTAATGATGGCCACAAATCCCGCAAGGCACATTCATAATTTGACGAGTTTACGTAACGTTGTTCAATTTTGAAAATAAATTACTATTTATCCACGCCAATAATAATAGTTGAAGTTCAGAATTCTTTTCTAAATTCACAACTGTCATTCTATTTAAAACTTTTGCCGAAATTGTTTGAGAGACATCGATATACCTACTTGCATTTTGAGGTCGAAATGCGAAAAAGCCTACCTTAGCACACTACATACATGCGGGAGCAATGTAATAGCAGCAGCTACTTCAGAATATATAGATACAGCATGATATAGGAAACACGTTGCCTCGGGCGCAGAATCGAAACCACCTCATTACAGCAAGGGGCTCCTGTTCTAGGTGCGCAGCAGTAGCAGCAGCAACCGAGAGAATCCGTTTTGCGAATATTGGAGCTAATGTCGCGAGAGTAGTTTTAGCTCTCTTTGCACACACCAACGGCATACCCCACGGTGCGCGCGAGAGCTGCCACTTTATAAGCTCACCCGCGTGCCTGCGGCTACTCGCAAGCGTTTACGTGTTCGCGGACCTGCCTGCCATGATGAAAAATGGAAATAGCTATTTGTTTTGCTCTCACTTCTGTGCCATCATCCCTCTCTCACTTTCTCTCTCCTAAAAGATTTGGCCGCAGCGTTGTTTTCCCATTGTTTGACACGGGCAAATCTTCGTACGCACGAACTGTGTGGGGCTGCTGCTAGCAGCGATTATGAGTGTCGTTGTGGTTGTTAAAATAATTATGCGGCTTTTAAAACGCGCGTATAGCAACGTAATGCTATTGCGCTTGGGATATTGGATTTCAACGTGAAGCTATACTGAAACAAATTTGCATCTTGTTCATTTCACAAGTAAAAATTTTATTTAGCCCGAGTAGCTTCAGGTCGCGCATGGCCTTCGCTTACAGAATATTTTATCCTCTTGCATAAATCTGTATATGCAAGGGAAGCGATATTTTTTTTTAATTTAAATTTTTCATTGCATTTTTTCCCTACTTCGAAATAAAAATTTTCAAGTAAAATTACAATGAAAAAGGTACAAGTTTTGATAGAATGTTGATTGATTGCATAGTACAGCATTTCTGAGAAACATAATTTTTTCTATGCAACTCTTGCAGAAAACTTGAGAGTCAGCTCCCAAGGAGCCTGAAAAATCTACGACGAGTATCATCGACAACAGCAGCAGCAGCAGCAGACACATAAAGAAAAAAACGCAACTGCGAGCTCTTTCGCGCTCACTGCTGATTCGCTGAGGGAGCTTCTCCGTCGCGCACGGAAGCAACATTGAATCAAAGTTGTTACGCCCTGCTCTTAAAAGGGGTTGGTTTGTACTGCGCTTGTTATGTTTTGTATGTGTGTATGCCCAAGGTGCTCCGTGCGACGTTATATACATGTATATAACAACGTAGACCATATCACTTGCAGCTGTAGTCATAAAGACGATTGCCTCTCTCGGTGTCGTCTTAGAGTTCGTTACAATGCCGGCATCTTTGCGCGGGCGTGTTATGGGCTCAGCGTAGAAGCAGCACCAGCAGTATAGACACATTATCTCTTATCAGCGCACTCCTGGCGAACGTGTCAGCTGCTCACCGCGAAGGACTCCGCGAGATAGAGACGGAGAGAGAAAGACGGAGCCGAGCATCATTCGATCTCAGACTCAAGCGTTGCGAGCACGAATAAAGCTGATGAGATGCTCGCAAGGGAGGCTGCTCTATATGCCTAATTAGACGCGTATAATTTCATGTAGTAATTTTACTAACGATATTACTGCGAGTAGTTTTCCTACTGGTGTTTTCTTACTGATTATTCTTATCATCTCGTGGCGCTATGAGAATTCTACACGGATTTCGTAGCAATTTTTTCTCACAATAAAATAACTTATGCGAATATCAGTGCAAGAATAATCTTTGGATACGTCGATATACGCCCTATTGAAATTGATATAAAAGATTCATGCGTATATAGCCGATCGTATACAGCCCCACAAAAAGTCGCTACCATCTTTTGATAGCTACCCTCTCACTGCCGCTGGTCAAGATGGCGTTCCCATAGATATATACATACTTTACTGCATGCTCAGCGATTCGATCCTTACATAAGCCTTTAGCGCGCAAGTTTATATATACCATACAATATTTGCATATATAGTGTATAGTGCCGGTGTGTCCGTGGCCAGCGGCGTCGTGTACTTCCTGAGCTTTGATTTATGCATTAAATATGCCTTTTTGCGAGCCAATCCGCTACTCAAATACTCCGAAGGGACCATTTTTTACCCGTGGCTTATAGGAGGCTGGAGAAGTGTTACGATGAATTTTTGTATATTTTTAAATTATCAAAATTGCTTTGAAACGATACTTAAAAACACATGAAAACCACTCGATCGATCGGGCTGAAATTTTATGTGTTTTTTTCGATACTTTGTTTTCAAACGGCCCTCATTTTGTTATTTTTGACCCAAAAACCAAAATCCTAGTTCCACCTGCAGCCAACCATCCACTGAATAAAAAGTATATCTTATTTTGTGTTTCGGTTTTTCGATCTAGCTAAATCACTGGGACAATACGGACCTGTTTTTTTTCTTACATGCATACATAGCTGCATCCCACACATATATATGTACAGTAAATGCAATAAATTTTTTTGTGCACTTCTATAATCCCTTTATTAAGCCTAAAAAGATTTTAAACGATATCTGTCATAGTTTACTAAAAAACAATTCGCGAAAAATACCTTTTTTTGCCGATAAACTAGAATAGCCCCTTAAAGGTACGTAAAAAATACTATATGGCATGTTGTATGGTAAATAGTTTCTACTGTAGAATAGTTAAATCTGTTATCATAGTTAGAAAAATCACTTGGAAGAATTTACATACCATGTGTAGAATAACTGTATAGAAGCTTCGGATGATAAGTTACCATCGGAGCAGCTATACCATGCGATACTATGCCATATCACGGCGGAGTAGCGAACTTTTATAACATCAATAACTGCATCAGGGCTGTTATGTTGCAGTTCGTAAATCGTTTTTGTTTAAGTATCTGAAATTATTTATAATAAATATTCCATATTAAAAATTAGTGTACAATATTTGATTTTTGTTTTAATCATCATTTTTTATTTCAAATATAAATAAATTTACACTATCCATAGCATGATTTCCCATTCAAAGATTCCACTATTTTGCACAAAAATTTTCATATTTTGACATCATGATGTCAAAAAAAAAAAAGTAATTTTAGTTAAATATCAAGAAAATAAATTATTCGATTGCGTAGTAAGTAACATGCATAAGGTAATTATCTATATAAACAATCATCCCGCAGCTTTGAATATGCGTTCTGTAAATAAACATTCCACACCTGAATAAGTATGCGAAGTGACTATTTATACCAAGTAAAAATGTTCATGTAATTATTTTCGACACTAAAATACACAAAATTGTCCGAAGTGAGTTGGGTGAATAATTTAGTTGTTAATGTGAATCCTATATACATTAAAGTGCATTTGTGAGGCTATTGACACGCAAACACGTATTCGAAATTCATGCACATGGACGTGCTCAGGCAAAGGTACTAATGATAATAACGTATGACTACGGCTAACGCACACATGACCCATAGCTTCGATAATGAGTTATTTCATGCCATTAATGCTTTGGCTCATGTTAATATCACATAGCCACAACGTACTTGTCCTCAAAAAGGTAGGAACGGCAGCAGTAACAAAATAGAACGGGTATCTATCATTAATAAACAAATGAAGGACAACGGAAAACCACTTTTCAATGGACATAATATAAACCATTGAGGGCACGTGTGAGCACTTGAATGTATGCGTATTAAGTCGTTAAATCGATTCTCGCTAAAGCATCGTCAGATGCGCACGTTTCCCGATATAATAAATGCAAATGGAGAGTGCTCGAGCGATATAACGATATCATTTGGAGCTCTCTTTCAACGGCTACTAATAATGCACTAACGAGAGACTTCTTTCGTTTTCCCTCTCTCCCTCTCTCTCTCTCTCTCTCTCAGTCTCGTAATTTAATATTCGCGAGCTCGTTCTACAGAGACTTGTCTCAAAAATCATGATCATCGCCGTCGAGCTTGCTACAGAGAGAGTGAGAGAGAGAACGAGAGAGAATGTTTTCTATGTATAGATATAAAAGCTCGCAGACGCGCACAGTGCAGAGTAATGTCGCAGCCAGTACTACGTCGCTGTTAGGGTAATGCGAGCCGAGGGAAAAGCTTTCTCCGCCTCTACGTCTCCTCTATATCTCTCACTATCTTTCTAGCAATGCGGAGATGAGAGGTGGAGTCGAAAGCAATGTCTCACGTCTCGCAAGTCTCTTCTTCGACTACTCGGCAGACTATGAGCGCGAGTGTGTTCACACACTCGCAAGATTCGTAAATTCGAGCTTGAGTAAAGCGTTGCTGCTGCTGCTGCTGCTGCTGCTGCTACTGCACTGCCGTCGTCGCCGATGCGCTGCTATCAAGAGGGCGAAGCAGAAACGAGACGACAAAGTACTATATTCTAAGCTTTCGAGCTTGCATTCGAGCTGCTCCCGTTATAATTGATGCGTTTACGTTAATCTGAGAATTTGATCCGCGAGACTATAAGACAAACCCGGCTGCATGTGTATGCGCATCGACGAAGTCGCTAATATTGCTGAGGAGCCGAACAATCTGTAATATACCTATCTACATAGGTATTTATCTATCTATCGCTCTTTAGACCGACTGACTGGCTGTAGGGTACGTGCTGGTGCACAATCTTCTCTACTCCGTTTACTACACTGAGATGAACATGCCGTATAGTTGCCGCCTCGTACGCAGTTAAGCTTATTGGTTGTGTGCTTATATTCGAATCTACACATAATAACGATCTTATCTGATCAATTAATGTTGCGACAACTCTCTGGTTATATTGCGCTTTTCTTTGATGACACATAAATAACTTTTTAATAATAAAGCATGAGTTCATTTAGGTGAAAGAAATTGATTTTCTGTAATCCATGAAATGACTGTAAAAACATGTACATCGTGAATACAAAAAATGAATTTATCTGTTTTATGACTGCTCGATCTGATTTTGCAAAGGATGTACATCGTAAAATTTAATAACGTATCAAATGAATCAAAACTCCTTCTATTAACAGATCAATTATTAAAAATGAGACAATGTGTGCGTGCGTTATGAATACAACATGAATTAATCAGTAAGACTTCGTAACTTTGCGACAAAATTGATAATTTCGATCAATTGTAAATTATACTGTTCGTATAAAGATGTTCATAATGTGGGTACGTATAAAAACTTTTGAGTACTGAACAATGTTTAATCCATAATTATGGCTGTTGAGTATACACACATGCAGTAGGTACGGCAGAGCAACGCGAAGACAATTACGAAAAAATCTCATGATTATACATGCACATGCGACGGATGGCTTTAACATGAAATTTCCGTGGCACACGTGGGTATGATATATACATATAAGCGACAGGAGCAACATCGGCAACGATATATATGTACGAGGTTCGAGTGAGAGAGCGAGCTTTAATTCGCCAATTTAAAATCCCTATAACCGATAATAAAGCAATGAAATGCCACGGCAAATTCCTTGGCGAATACTCGTACGCTCAAACAGGCTCACCGTCTCGTTTTCTCTCTCTCTCTCTCTTCTCTCTTCTTCTGTCTTACCGGTGGTCAAGTTCCCGAAGATATATACCGTGAGCCGCGTGCTTCGCATCATCCTGGTAGTCTCCATCTCCTTTTCCTTTGGAAGCTGCGTGTGTCCTCCTTCTCCTCGTCATCCTCCTCCGTATTTTTCTCCTTCCCTTTTTTTCTCCCGATCTCTCATCTCATCGGCTTCTGTGCTATTCTTTTATTTATATGTTATTCTTTTCTCGCGCGTTGCACTTACATGTTTGATGTATATTGTGTATAAGATAAATATTTGGAAACAAACTTCATTTAGCCCATTGGAGAATAGAAGATTCCTGGGAATTCCAACCTATCAAAAGTTTGATTTTTGAATCTGATAATTTACATTTACTTATCGTGTTATAAAAATAAATATAAACAAGTCGATAAAATGGCGATGTTCCATTACTGAAAATGGAATTATGTATAATTAACAGACAACGTGCAGCTTGAATAAACATGTCGACTATATAGATTTTTTATTTTAAGGGGAGTCATACACCAATTCACTGCTCTTTGTTATTTTTTTTATATAAGCCACAGTTTAATGTCAATCTACACTTTCAACATAAAATTGACATCTTTGAGCCCTAAAAAATGTGAAAAAAATTGCAGAATAGGCCTTTGCATCTAAAAATAGCTCATTTTTGCTATTTTAGCCTTTTGGCACTGTGCGCAAGGTTCAGATCAGAGTTTTTGAGGGGGGAGATCCTGCTAGGTCTCAAGATCTTCAGAAAAGTATCAACAAAATCATATTTACTGTACGAAGATATTGATTCCCAATTGTGAGTTTAATAATAATGATGAAATTTTTTCAATCAGAGTTTTTAGATTCCTTTTAAGTTAGGGATAAGAAAATCTATAATGCAATGAGGATACCAAAACGTGTGGCAGAGATGCTTTTTCGACCCCAACGTTATTTTCATTAATTGATAATATTGTTGATTTATCCATTATTTGTATTCGTTATTCCTAATCATTCACATTGTCATAAGCATATACAAACCTATACTGCATAAATTACACGTACAGAGTATTTTTCTTTATTTTTTTTTTGACGAGAGAAAGAGAGAGAGAGAGAGAGAAACACTAGTACCAACCCGCGCCTGTTTTTTCGAATCAATGTGGCTTGGTTTGGTACAGGTCCCAAAAAAGGAGGCGAAATCACTATATAGCTGGTACAGCCAATGTACTCGTTTAAACGGAGGCCTACCTTGATGCTAATCATGTTTGTATGCGTATACATAAAGGTTTATGTGTGCACTGTATTCGTGGAAAAGTTTTAAAATGAGCGAGTTGGTTCACAATGGTGTTTGTCGAATGTGTAAAAATTTCACTAAGCGTTCCGACGTTAGAAATCGACATCTTATGTTCATAAACGGAAGACCTGATAACGGCGTGTGATACTTGAAGTATCAGCATCTATCATAAATTTAATCTTGCATATCGCATGAACCTTCAACTTAAACGACACGAGAGACATTTTTAAAAACAGTGAATGTATTTATGATTCTAGAACTATAAGAAGAATATCGAAAGTAGAGTAAGAAATGTGCTCGACGTAGAGAAAAAGGTAACTTGAATAAAAAATTACCTATATGATGGCATACGTTCTTAACCTGATTTTTACACTATAAATAAGATTATGTAGAAAATTATTCAAGTAATGAAAAAGGATTTCACTCAATGTTCACTAATTTTGATCTATCTTTGTTTTTTTTCAGAATATTCAAAATAATGAGACTCAGATATTTTCTTATTATGCACTGGAAACTAAACAAGTTTCTACTACTGTATTTAATTATGTGGGGCCAAAACCTTGTGCAAGTGCACGCTCTTCAACTTTGTGGAAGGACCCAGAACAGAGATAATAGTGCATCTGTGTCAAAAGGATCGGATAGTAAGTTTAAATAAAAATTTGTTTATTATTGTTCTCTTTTAAAAAAATCATATGAAATCGTTTTACTCTTCATCTGATTAGTCGACGAGTATCTGCAACGCGCTTATTGATTTTTCGAAATATTTTGGTTGTAAAGATCATATGATTTTTTTTCATATGAATTCATATGAAGATTTAAAATGTGTTCACTAATAATCTATACTGACCCATTAAAGCCGAAAGGACACGATTTTGATTTTCACCTTTTTCTCTTGCCAAGTTTCAATCGACACGAGAAATTGATGAAAACTACTACAACTTATGTTTATGAGGGTGTTCTTTTTATTTGGTTGTATTTATAATCGTCTAAATTAATAGTTAACAATCATAAATTTCAAATTTATCAGAACAAATGCCAAGCCTATTCATATATCTATAAACTACATTCAATCGACTTCATACGTTTGGTATAGTTAAAAAAATTTATTAAAAAAATTATTTTGTCAATTAAAGAAAGTATTGCTCAAGTTCGAATGAACAAGTATTAGGTAAGCTAAATTTTTTTTCTTTAGTACATTAATTTGGACATTACATTTGAGAGGTTTCAATATAAAAACGTCGCCGTTGCGAGACATTAATAAGCACTAAAGCTGCATCAAAAGTTCGTTTTGGCAAAAGAGAATGGTCGATGCTGTGCACAGCTTTCCGCTACATTTTTTACTTTACTTGCTACGTTCTACCATCCAGGACCGATACTACTTTATACATCCCACGAGATAAATAATTCATCTTTTACCTGATTTTTTTGCTCGAATTTTCTCCCTTCGTGCACCAAAGTCCTTTACCATTCGACTGTTTTTTCTTTTTTTTCATACAATACCCTAGAATCAATATATAGTTCATTTACTCTTATTAAGGTAAACGCTTGTCTTGTCTACGTGTGTACTCTATCTTTTGGAACAAGCCTTCCACAAGAAAGCAACTACTACATCACGAAATACAGCGTTTTTCCATCGTCTACTGAAAATAAGAATAGGAGAGTGCACAAAAAACTGAGACAGAAAAATTCTACGGATAGAAGCATGTTGCTTTTTACGCTAAAACGTTGTATAAACTGGGGAGGATTTGAAATCGATCTCATTTTAACCTTTCTTTCCTTGAAAAGCTTGGCGAAACGGAATCTCATCAAATAAAAGGGAATGATGTTTACTTTTTGCATTAACTTGAATACTTCAGAACATTATTTATGTTCTAATGTGTGCATTTCCTAAGTTTAACAAATAGAAGACCAAAATGATACTTTTTAAATAAACATATGACATAAAGTTTGAATAATTAATTGTTCCATGGAAAATATTTTAAAATTTTTGTAAAATTGCCAAATTACTTCAATCGAGAGTAGAAACCACTCGCGCTACTAAAGTCAGAGTACAAAAAAATGGAGTGGTCATTTTATTCCCAAGACGCAGGATCAAATAGAAAATTCTGAGAGTACATAGAAAATATGGTCTCCAAGGACATCACTCTGTGCCGGCAGGGCACGCCACTTGCCAGATTGAAAATGTATAGAGTGCTTGTTCTAGAAACTTCTGTTTTAAATCCATAAAAAATAACACATTCTTAGCTGAATTATTATAGATGAGTTAGTGTATGCATTTCTCACTAGGGTACTTTTTACATGAAATATCCCATAAAAATTGCTTCTTGATCTGCATACATTTTTATGTTATCGGAAAAATCAAAACTTCACAATGTTTCGTTGATTAAAAATTCTATGGGTATGGGTAGATGTTCGCCTGTTAGTAAGTTAAACGTGTAAGTATTTCATTCTGTTAAAACCATAAGGCAAAGTCTTAACAAACAAGAAGCTTATGTAAAATTTTACCTAGTAGAATAATTTCAAGAAAAAATTTGCACGTAGAAAATCACGTAAAAATGGTCTATGCGTCATCTTCTATAGAGTTTGAATTTAAAAATAAGCAAAAAATAATTCTATTTACATGGTCTCTTTGTATGAGAAAATGCCATGTCCGTTTTCTCCAGAGAGAAAGAAAGAAAAAAGAGATGAAAGAGTAGTATAGATATTTCACCCTAGCTACAGCTGAAAGTTAAATAAGTAACACAGTCTCTTCTTTGCTATATCCATGTCGAAACTTATAGAGGTGAGCGACTCTCGTACGCGCAGTAGTAGCTCTTTGCTACTCTATTTTTCATTTCGAAAAGTTGTTACCCTGGATTGCATTATGCAGCCGTTAGATATATAGATACATTCAGCAAAGATTCTTTTTTTCAGTTTGTTATTATAGAGAGCCGAGGAAGACATCCGTCTGCGCGTTTACTTCTTCACCCCCTTTTGTCCAGTCCAGTCTGCCTTAGTCGTTTATAACCTTTGCTAGTGGAAGAGAATTTGAAAGTATACAAACTGTTATTTCGATTGAATTGTATAAGGGATGAGCCCCGCTTGCCAAGCTAACTTGTAAAAGAGAGTTGAAACTGCTTGTACCTATAAGAATTTACATGCACATCTTATTTATTTACAAATAAAAGGCGTAAATCGTGCAAACCCGTTCGGCGTACGGCATACATAAAACAGCGCGGCTTTTTCACAAACTCTTACAATGGCTCACGCGATGTGCTTTGCGAAAAGTTCGATTTTCACTCGACAGTGTGCATAAGTTGTTAAGTAACGACGAGGGGGCGCTTCTCGTTTGTTTTGGACTAGCTCAGATAACTCCCTATTTTGATTCTAAACTTTTTAAAGCCAACGAAGAATTGAGAGATAGATCAAAGATAAATCAATTAAAAATTTAAACAAAATACACTCGTTAAAATACTTATGTAAGTTGCTACTTGTCGACATAAAAAAATACACTTTTCTATGTTATAAATAAAATATCGTTTCAATCTAGTTATAAAAGTTTTACAAGTTTTTTTCTAGATAACATAACCGTTTTCATCTTCTTTAAAGCTCTTTGAGTTATCGAAGTTGCGCGTTTGAGTTACAAAATAAAAAGAAAAGAAAAAAGCACAGCTGTGCACGATGGCTTGGCCAACGAGGAACTGAGCCATAAGTGAAATCTGGAATTCTAATGTATTCGTAATAATATAACGATCTCAGTGAACTTCAAAATGTTCAAGGCAAAGATACTTTTTTCAAATTTACTTTCCAACTTTTCCTATGCAAATAAGTACCTACACATTTTCAACTGTGTCGAGTGGGCTTGATAGGATTTTAATTTTAAATCCAAACTACTGTTGCAATTACGTTCTGTGTTGTTAAATTGTATCAGAAATAACTACTTAAAAATACTTTAAACATAAATATTTTATCTAAGATGCAAAGCTCAGTTTTTTAAATCGATGTTTCAATCTTTCGCAAAAACTCAGCAACGCGTTCAATCGAGAACTTATGGGGTAGCACGACAATCAGTGCTCGAAAACCCTTATCGAATCCGCTCTGTCTCTCTCTCTCTCTCGATCGATTATGTACTAGTTAGGTAACTTGAAGATTAACAAGGCAATCAAGCACAGTTTCTGGTCTGCATATGTACACACGACTGCCGAAGTTGACAAAATTAATAGTTGTACTAGAGCTGCAAATAGCATGTGTTAAGAATTAATATAAACAAAAGACTTGGCTATTGCATTTACAAATACAGCAAACTTTTGTGCTTGGTTTACTTCATTCTTTATCACATCTTTATTTTATTTCCATGAAATTATTGTACACCGTAATTGCTCTAGTTGTGTTTTATTTGGCAAGGCTGTGTCATATGTCATCGAAAATATCAAAAGAATGAGCAACAAAAAAATAAAAGCATATAATTTAAAAAAGCTCATATGGTGTGATTATATTAAAAGGGAATGAATGTACTTCTCTAAATAAATTTTTAATCTGAATAAATTTTTTTCAATTGCGGACAGTTTATGCAATATGGATCATATGTGTGACGGACATCTGTATAGATTTTTACATTTTTGCATTAAAAATCATTTCGATAAATCAAAATTCACTTGACTTTGCCGTTGAATCACGGAGAAAATCAATAACTTGTATTTATAGAAGTTAATTTTCCAATTTAATGAGAAACATTTTTTTCTGTAATTGAAAAGTTCATTTTTTCTTGTGTACTTAAAAATTATATATTTTTTAAATAAAAATAATATCATAATTAGACTGAGTTAACGAGCGTCTAGTCGCTTGATCGATTTAAGTGAGATAAATAAATGGTCAGTAGAGCCATGAGTAAATGCTGAATCAATTTTTAAATTAAATTATGATGATATTAATCCAAAGAGATTTATTTTTGTCGACTATCGATCGTACTTGAAAGAATAAATATTATAATCGTTGTTTTCTAGCTGCAAATCTCAAACCATTTAAAACAAGGTATATACAGTGAATATATAATATGTAAATGAAGCAATGGTACCTTCGAAATAATACGAAAATATGGGGTTGACGATGAGCTTTAAGCGGATTGGTCCAGCCGCGAATTATAGATTTGTATAATTAATAACGCGTCCAAGTTTGAATATCTATTGGAATTAAAAGCTGAGCTACAGTATACCTTCGATCGTGTCAGCATATATAACGAGCAATGTTTCAAGAGCCATTAAAATTCATTTAAATTCGCTTCGTTTTCACGCAGTGACATTTCGATCGTAGAAGTAAGCTTCGCAAAAAATAGCATTCACTTTTGTTGCACACACGCGCTATACAAATGAAAGACAAGAAGACTGCGCAAAATGAGCGCAGCTAAAAAGCAACAAAAAACTGATCAGCAAACGCAGGAGAGATGCAAGTCGCAAACCTTGAGAAAGAAAGAATCGCATTTAATTTAACAAAAGTATAAATACCGTAACACACTGTAAAGAGTTTCATGAGCGCGCTTCACTCGGAGGAGGGAAAAAAATTCGTGAAATTCCACGAGGTTCGGCAGCTATCAATTTTCGTCTCGCGTCTTAACGGAATTTCGATGCACCCACTCTGCCGCTGGAGCAGCTCCTTCTGTACTTGCACACACACATACACACACGTACGCACATGCACACGAGCAGCGAGCAGTTGAGCGCTCGGATTATGTAGAGGGAGAGCAAGGAGAACAAAAAATGTACCCACACACGCGAGGAGCGTCTCGGCAACCGAGAGCTCGTTTAAAGGCGCTCACCTCCCATAGAGAGCACGCGCGGCACAGATGCAAGAAGAAGCGTGTGCGCGAAAGAGAGTTTTTCTTTCGCGTTGTATAGAAAATTCCAAGAGGACGAATGTGTGTGTATGCACAAAGAGGAGCGCAAGGAAGGTGTATATGCGTACTTGCAAACTGTGCCCGCGCATAATAAGTCCAATCTTCCCGAGCGTTTGGATAAGCAGTGACCAATTATTATGGTTAAACTACTTTTGCACGAAGAGAAGAATTGTAAACTTATAGGTAAACAAAAATACACAGGCGGCGAGCATTTCGCGCACTCATACACGCACATACACAGATAACAAAGCAAGCAGAGAGAACGAGAGCGAGAGAGGAAAAAAGAGAGAGGGTAGTCTTAATAAGGATTGAAGGTTTCGGCAAAGAATATAAGAACGTGGGCGAAGCGGCTGCAGCGGCAGCGGCGACAACGGCCGATACAGGAGGTCAAAAATGTGCTCAAAAAATTGCGGCCAATTTGAATTGCTAATAGCCCGCGGCTCGCGTGCACCTCCTTCTCCTCCTTCTTCTTCTTTACTCTGTGAATTGCTTCGTTGCAATAGCAGTTCTCAGTGTAAAACAATGGCCGCGTTCGCTTATAGCAATGCGAATGTATGTGTGTATGGCTTATAAAACCACGTAACGAGCGAGCGCATGTGTATGTGAGTGTGTGCGTGAGTTCGCAGTGACGAAGTCCATATAAGTGTTTCTCATTCGGCTCTCTCTATGCGAACGCAAAAGGTAAAAAAAGAAACGGGGAAAAGTAAGATCGGGAGTAAAAAACTATCGTTGCTGCACTACATATAGTGGCGACTGACAACGAGAGAGACAGACAGACGGAGGCAGCCAGCGCAAAAGAAATGCACGATCTTGTGAGCTGCACCCTAAATAATTAGTCACTGCCACGTTTCGAATGAAGCGAGCTTATATAGCTCTTCGGAGAGGATAGTAGAAGCTGCTCTCTGTCTCTCTGCGGTGGCTACTGCTGCTGCTACCGATGCAGTTACGAACGACGAGAAAGAGTACGCGACAGAAAAGAGAGAAAACAAACACGATGACCGCCCAAACGACGAAGAGACTCTGGGAAGCGCGAGACGATATATCCAGAAATGAGGGAGGTATAGCAGGCTCACACGCGCGCACACAAACAAACAGACAGACACTCACACACACACACACACTTATACGTACGCATAAGAACCCGCCCCTGATATCGACCTCCACCTCAGAACAGTGCCGATTTTTGCGAAATTCTAACGTTTTTTGCCGATCAAACGATGCCGACTTGCATTGTCACGATCGAAAGCGAGACAGAGAGCGAGAGAGACTAGTTGCGATTGTCTTCGGGAGCAAGTCTGCTGTTGCTGCTACTCCTTTGGTCAGGAATAATATCTTCAGGCAGACTCCTTTTCCACCTTTGCGGCGAGACAGCGACCATAACGATGGCGGTAGCGGTGGCGGCGGGGACTGCTCCAGCGGCGCACATGCACGGTGCAGTGTGTATTGCGCTTTCTCGTGATGAAATTCCGATCATTGCACTAAACCCTATTATATGCGCTCGTTCGTTTACGCACTTGCGTTCGATCTCCTCGAACTCTTGAGAGCGTATATTACCCGTAACCGACTCAAGCATGCACACTTATACACTGAGACGTATCGAGTCGTTTTTTGGTTAATTATACGGTGTCGGCGACTTCTGTTTGGATATTTCGTTACCATGCGAAAGCTTTTGTTTTCGCCCAAGCACACGAAATCCCACAAAAAATACCGAATACCGAATGCGTTTGAAATTTCATACCGATGGGGTGTGAAATAAAACTGATGTCAGGTTTTTCTAAAAATTTATCGCGGTTAGCAAAATTAATTAATGCAAAATTTGAAAAAAAAATTAATGTAGAAATATTTGACAAAATTCATTTTATGTTTACATCTTACTCTTGATGCAGACGAGTTAGTGACATCGTTTCAAATGTTTCCTGGCCTATACATAATGTAAACCTATGCATACGCATGAATACATAGGCACACGAGGGATGTTAAACACATAGGCAGAGATATACAAGCACTTCGGAAAAAAATGTAAATGTTGCAAGCTTGTTTTGCAGTGTACCGGATATTAGTGACCCCGAAGCTGCAGCACTAGCGCACACTCAACAGGTCTAGGAAGACAAAAGTTAAGCACCTAGCGACACACATCGCAGAGTATGTACGTGTATGTATACTCTCAACGAATAGTAGTACACGAAATATATCGTAAAGCTCAGTGAGGTCGAATCTCTGGTTGGTTTGAGCTACAAGCTAACGCGATACAGTTTTACACGAAGAGGCGATTCCTCATAAGTCTTGCGCTTCAGCCTTAAGCACTTGGCTACAGCAAAAGCTAATCGAGTTTATGAGTTTTCGAGGCTTTGCAGTCTTGACTGTGTAATGGATGACCTATTGGCTCACTTGAGCTCGCTTAATTGCTCTTTATTGGATCTGTTTCGATGGTCAATACTGCAGGCTTGAACTTCTATACCAAAGCTTGTTCTCTGATTGATTCAAGTGGCTTTAACGATTTTTTTACTATCGCTTCAAAACACACCTTTAATGCGGGTAGTGCGACCGCGACCTGCTAATTATCAGCAAATATCTGTATCAATACACAATCATACGTGCGAGCATATGCAGACCGAAGCTCATGATGATTTATCCGGAACATACATATCCTAGTGATCACGTATGCTCGAATCAATACCAATCGACCAACATGTCCCAAGCAAACCATATTGAGATTATCTTTGCGAAAGGTATACATACATTATTTAGAAGCCATAACGATCCATTAATATACACGCACAAGTGAAGATGGCAATCAATATGTGTGCATCACATTCAACATCAACAATTGAGGTAGTTATAAAATCACTCAGGTGCTTCAGAGATGAGAAAAATTTTTCTCACGACTTCGTAATTACTGCAGTGATTCTTATCTCACATTCGTATATGTAAGAGCCAAGTTTCTCTTAAAATATAAATCTTTGCACGATCGTTCCATTCGAAGAGCAGGTAGCGGCATTAAAGGAACCTTTTTTCAGTATCCACAGTGCAAGTTTTATATAAGTTGAAAGAGTGCTGTGCTTGGCGCGTCACCTGGCTTTAGTTTGCTCGTCGTAAAGTGGCACATACGACTTTTGAGATTGCGTGTAACTGAGTTTTCACTGGCTTCCCGAAGTTTTCGTGCGGCTCTCTGAGTCCGCGGAAAAATTAGTCAATGAAAGTGCTTGCTAAAAAAGTTTTCCACTGAGCGGTCACGCGCGCATACTGTGCGGTTGAAAGAAGGACATTTTCTCTTGTCGTCATCGTCTCGCATTGTACCAGCAAAAGTTGTAGTAGTTGTGGTGGTAGTAATAGTGATAGTAGTAGCAGTTGCAACTCTCGTTTATGGGTAAAAGTGATTTCAATTATGTTAATTAGTCGAGGGCCACTTGGCTTTCTTCGACGTTAAAGTTCTCTCATTCGCTGCTCTCTTCGTCCGCCTCGTTGCAGCAGCATCAACGGCGGTGGCGCAGTAGTCATTCCGTACTGTGGTTTTGCGCTTAGGTCTCTCCTTCTTTTCCTCTCTCTTTCTTTCTCACTCCTTTGCATATACTCGTTGTCACGCGCGTATTATCATGCTCCTTCCTTTCGTCGCCCCGGCACTACATCTGCCCTGGCGCGCTATTATCTGTGTGAACTTTGGCATTCATCTTCTGTACCACCACTTTCCTTTTCGTACACTTATTCATAAAATCATTCTTTGTCTTACTGCAGGACATACACGAAAAATGTATCGCCGTTCATGAGCTTCATATTTCGGGAGTATACGCAGCCGCTTACTCTAATTTTTGTAGACCAAATGACTTCATGAACTGGCTCTGTGAATCTCTTTTCACAGAGAAAAAGATGTTCAATTATTGCTCGTATTATGTATTTGATAAATGAGAAAGTTCTCAAGAAACGAATGTCACAAATTCGAGTTCGTCACTTATTAAAAGATCACATACGTTTGAATAACCAAGTTACTTGCCTTATCTTCTTTTCCCTCGAGTGCACCTGTCCTTTCTCTCTCTCTCTATCCCTCCATTAGCGCAAGGAAAAGTAGTGCACTCGCTGAGGCACAATGATTTTTCGCTAACTAACCTTTTACCTAAAGTTCACGTTACGCCATTCATAATGATACCACAATTAATTTTTCCCACGTACCTCCGGAGGAATGAAAACTTACTGCTAGTCTCCGGAATCCCTTTTAATTACTGATTTAAAAGTGAAATATTACTTTATTATGTACATACATTAAAAAAAGTTCTTGCTGCCATGAATGTTTTAAGCCAATAATTAGGCTCGCCTTTTTTTGAGACGTTCAAATTTCAAAATTCACTCTGATTAAAAAATGTATGCAATTCTGATAATTATCAATGAAGAACTCTTAAATATTTCTTTACTTATTATCTGTTTTAAAAATGAACAAATCAGTCTGTAGAGAAAAAATGTTAATAGATTCGTCATTATACGTCTTTCAGTGCAACTCTACATTGAGGGATCTTTCGTTTGACAAAAGAATTCGCATATAACCTACACTTTAAAATTATTTCTCCATTTTTCAGCAGTGGTTAAATGATTCGAAGAATAAAAGTGCGGACAGAAAGCGGCAAAGGAGCAGCAGCAACAGACTCTTATAATTCATTTTCCGTCACTCAACAAACTTTTCTTAACAGGCATTAAGTCTCCGTTCGTTAAATAAAAAAAGTAAGCGCGAAAAGTGTTTGCAAAGTGCGCGCGAAAAGATGAAATCAAGACAAAAAGTGTAATATTACTTAGCAAACATCCCAATCGAATTATGTTTTAGAGGTAAGCCAATCATAAATTGCGTTGAATGTATAAGCTTCACCCAACCAACAATAATTACAAACTTTCTTCTATTACTCCCCGGGTCCGAATACGTTTGCACGAGATTGCCGCACGTAAAAATTTCCCGCGGACAATCACGACCGCAACACCTCGAGATGGCTATAATAACTTACACGTTCGCTGAAAACAACAACGGTTGAACAACAACAACAACAAAAACAAAGTTTACAGGTTGAAACAATAACGGCACCACTCGACAGTCTCTGAAGACTAATATATCGCTCGCGTAGCGTATATGAGCTAAGCCATAGTTGGCGAGATGGTCAAAAAAATTATTTTTCTTAAATGATGTACTTTTGAAGAGTACATTGAAAAGTGAAAATTTTGAAAGTTTCAACTCTCTAGGTCCAACCCTATTGGATTTTCAGGGCCTCAAAGTTGAATTTTCTTTTTCTGCTGATATTTTGCTTGCCATTCTACTTTTCTGGGGTTAATATGAAAAAATTGTTGAATAATGGTTTTTAATATAAAATTTGGTGTAGATTTCAAATTTTTACTTAAAAATCATATTTACAACTTCAAAACCCATAAAAATGATATTTTCAGGCATTAATCATGTCACTGTGAAAAAATAAATGTGTTCATCTCCATCGATTAGGCCAACATTGTAATATATTCATCGATGCATCAAAATACAACTTCTGATAAATTTTGGTTATCGGCAGACAAACAGAATTCGTTATTGAGCTTAATATGAGTCAAGAATCAAGGAAAATTAGAGAAAAATCATGTTTCTTGATTCATATTAAGCTCAATAATGAATTCTGTTTGTCTGTCGGTAACCAAAATTTATCCGAAGTTGTATTTTGATGTATCGATGAACATAATACAATGTTGGCCTAATCGATGGAGATGAACACATTTATTTTTGCACAGTGACATGATTAATGCCTGAAAATATCATTTTTATGGGTTTTGAAGGTGTAAATATGATTTTTAAGTACAAATTTGAAATCTACACCAAATTTTACATTAAAAACCATTATTCAACAATTTTTTTATATTAACCCCAGAAAAGCAGAATGGCAAGCAAAATATCAGCAGAAAAAGAAAATTCAACTTTGAGGCCTTGAAAATCCAATAGGGTTGGACCTAGAGGACTGAAACTTTCAGGATTTTCACTTTTCAATGTATTTCTCAAAAGTACAAAATTAAAAAAATAATTTTTTTGACCATCACGCTAACTATGGCTTAGCCCATATACACGCATACACTATCCACAAATACATATACCCAGCCCAACGAGAATTGCACGCACATACAATGTTCCAGAGAGCAATTGAAATACAGTGGAGGGTGAGTTGGAAAGGGAAGGTGGGTTTGTCGAATAGTCATGCAGCGTGAACGAATGACTGTATATGCATGCGCACATATATGCATAACTTCAGGAACGCGTACACCTATACAGACTAATAGTAGAAAGCGCATGCAGAGAAGAGACCATGGATAAATCGATCGCTTATGCACACAACGCACTATATATGCCATGGACCAAGCTTTAAGCAGAACTTCATCGAGTATTTAATATTTACTTATCGTCCACGTTTGGCACCTAAATACGAGGGAGAGAGGGCATAGCTACAAATTAATGCCTTATTGTTGTTCTCCAATTCTCGCACTCATGTATGCACATCTGTTCGTTGTACATACATAAATGTTCACGGGAGTGCGAGACATTGACCAACGTTTTACATACAGGTCTGCGTGATCGACTGAGCATCAACTAGGTAAATTAAATGTCATAATATCCAACCTCTTTGTCCACTAATACCAACTGATGCATTTGTTACACGAAGCAAAACATTGAAACCGAGGCAACACAGAAACAACGATTCACAAGAGCGCAGCGTGTGTGCGTATAAATATATAGACTACTACGTTGAAGAGGATATTGATGTGGATTAAACTGCGCGCCCTTATGTCTCTATAATGTGGGCGTATGTACAGGCAAGCAGAAAGACTATAACACAAAGATGCATGTGCAGTGCAGCGGCTGGGAGTGCTTGAGAGGCTTCATCTCATGCCGCTTTAGTATACCCTCAGCGCGAAATAATTCATTTGTCAGAGCGAAATAGAAAGAGAAAGAGAGAAAAATAGAGAATAAGGTGAGGAAACTAAGAAAAAGATACAGAATTTGCAAATTTAAATACTTTGAGAATCAAAAAAGTGAACGAGACTGACACTGCTGCTGCTTTCCATGTGACTTTCTCGTCATCGTAATTGCTTACTTCTATATGAACTATAACTTGTTACTATACATCTTTTTTCTGTTTATTTCTTTTATTGCAGCTCAAAAGCCTAAGCAAGCTAATAAATTGCAATATTAATTTCTCATTTCAACTTATCTTAGACAGTTATCAGTTATGAAGCCCGTCATTATATTTGCACACATGGACTGATAAAACTGAAGTGCCCTCATAGAGTATTATAAAAGTTGCTTATTACCTTTAAATTATAACTATTATTATTGAAATCATCAATGACGTTATTGTTATTGCTAACGAATTTCGACCGTAGTGAGTTAACAGAGTTAGTATACTTGACCGGCGCTTCAGGTAGTATTCGAATGATGTACAGTAATCACGCGAAGTCGTATTTAATTTTAATGCAATTAAATTTCGAATATAATTATGGAAGTATTGATAAAACAATTCAGCTACTAACTCGGCCTAGTAACACACGAAAACTCGATTTACCTTTTTTGTCTGCGGTATAACCATGTATCCAATAATATCATTCCAAAATTACAAGTGAACTGCTCATTATATAATTCATAAAGGTCAATAAATAGAAAAATAAAATAGGAATCATATAAAGTTTTCATCAATTGCAAAATCTGCAGCGGTGGGGGCAACCAGACGCAAGTCGTTTGGCACGCGTACCCATGTATAGTGGGGAGTGATACAATTTTTCTTCGCGTATGCAGCTTGTGAAGCACACCGTGCAAGTATACAGATAAATGATATACAAACATAGCCAAGGCCCAGCATCATCCGTGAGTGCAGAAGAAGCAAAAGCGAAAGCTGCAGCACAAGGAGACGAAAAAGAAGAACAGAGGCTCGAAGAAAATAGTGACGCTCACTCTCTTGGAACGTAGCTTAACGCGTGCTCCCTCAAGCTGCTACTATGGTTGGACGAAAGGGCGATAAACGTTTATCTCAAACTTGTGTACAGACAAGCTACCATTTTCCCTGCCCGTGTTATGTGGATTTTTTATTTTTGTTGTCTTCACGTCTTCATGTCTGAAAGATATAATGTACTCTATTACCAGGTGCACTTATTATAAGGAATTTTGATATTAATTTTCATTTACATGTAAAAAAGGAAAAAACATTTATATTACCTTTACGAATGTAAAGATCAATTAATTTAAACGTGAACTTTCTTTGTAATTTTCTGATCAACTATAAATATTTTTAACTATTTTAATTCCTGAGGAGATAAGTTATTGAAAAAAATAAGTGTAAAACTTTTTTCGAAAACAAGTTGCTCAGCTTATCTGTCGAGAGACCGCGAGAACTGAACAAACGTGCACAAACTTGAACGGTAAAAACAAACTTTCTTTGCCTTGGCATAACTTTTCAACAATTTCTGTAAACACTTACGCTTGTAGAGTATACCGCTTTCACACAACTTTCAAAATTTTGCGCGCAAGCTTTTACGAATGTAGCTGCAAATCTGCGGACTCGCGCGCATCCCTTGATATATAATATAAATGTATTCGCTATACTGTATGTACGTGTATCGCTGCCCATGGACTCGAGGTAGAAACTTTCAGGGCTAAAGAAATAAGGAGCTGGTCAAGTAGAACTGCGAGAGAAAAGAGCTAGCAAACGATTCTTATTGTTCGCAAGTGCATGTATTATGGTTAGTTCAAAGAATGTGCGCACGAAATCAACAATGGTATTCTGCAATGACGATAACGTTTTCGTGCATATGAAGCTATTAAGGGGAGTCATGCGCCAATTCACTCCTCTTTGGCATTTTTGTGATATAAATAACAGTTTAATGTAAATTTACATTTCAACATAAAATTGACATCTTTGAACCCTAAAAAATGTAGAAAAAGTTTCAGAATAGGCCTTTGCACCTAAAAATATCTTATTTTTGCTATTTTAGCAATTTGTTATAACTCTAATCAAAATTCCATAAAACTCAGCCCATAAAGGGTATTTAGAGCCAGATCAAAACTGTCTACCTCAAAAACTCTGATCTGTACCTTGCACACAGTACCAAACTACTAAAATAGCAAAAATAAGCTATTTTTAGGTGCATAGGCCTATTCTGCAACTTTTTCCACATTTTTTAGGGATCAAAGATGTCAATTTTATGTTGAAAATGTAGATTTACATTAAACTGTTATTTACATCATAAAAATACCAAAGAGGAGTGAATTGGTGTACTCCCCTTAAGGGCTCAAAGGTGCCTTAAATTCGAAAAAAATTATTCAATTTTTAAAAAGGACTTTCGTGATCCTGTTCTTTGCGTTTTTCAAAACACCAAAATCTTAGTTTTTTTCGAGATATACCTGTAAAGAGCCTTTTTCGTATTACTTTGCGTATCAAATTACATTTTCTTTTGCGTTTTCTGACGAATCATGTTTTTGTGTTCGAATAATGTTTCCAAAAAGTTTAAACTAGACCTACATTAATTCTACAAGTAAGTCTAGTTTAGACCAGCTAGACTCTAAAGCTCAAATAGCGCGTTCTTAATATTACAAATGAACTAAAACATGACTTGTCACATAATATGAAGAAAAAAAATTTACGAAGTAAAAAAACCAAAAATGTTCATGTAATTTTATAAAATGTGATGGAGAGGGGAAAAATCTCTCTTAAAAATTGAATGAAATTTTTAAATATTAAGATACCTTTGAGTCTTTGAATGATCTACGTTGACTTCATAATTTGAAGCTTTTTAATGAAATTAATTAATACATACAAGCACGAGCAAAGGATTTTTTATCCAAAAATTCATTGAATTAATTTTTTGTGCTATTATTTCAGCAACTCTTGTAAATCTCGAAGATGACGGTTTCAATCGATGGATGGGAGATTTTGTTTTTCAACATGTAGAAAATCACTTCGAAGATGAAGAATTGGATTTATTGCCAGGACAAAGAGAGAAAAATGAGCGAGTTATCGAAATAGAGCGGGAGCGAATAATGCAAAAGCATCGTATAATATTTCTAGTCCCTCAAGGTGGTCAGCGAAAAGGGCTACTGCTGCTCCAAAATGAAAAATAAACTTTTTCTTTGCTATGCTCGCAGAATGCCTCGGAGCAAGCGCGTCTTCACTTATTAATAAGTTATCTTCGCCTTGTTCTCTTACCAGAACGGCAAAAAGAAGTTACTGCTCTTGTGTATACGGAAGGATGGCAAGTAAGTTATAGAAATGGAGAAAGAGAGAGAAATTTTCTTCGCTTCGAGAGAATGAGTTAAAGGTTCAGCAAAATTGATTAGCACCGATAAAATAGTTAAGTCTGCTAGCGTGAAAAGTTAAATGCCGGGCAACGGCAGCAGCAGCAGCTGTTTAGCAGAGATATAGCCGCAAGGGAAATATACTTCATCATTGTGCCCCTCCCGTATCCTCTTCTTTCACTACATCTTGACTGTTCCGATGAAGCCGCAAGTTATGATAATTTCGTTAGAAACTATTGATGAATTAACACGTTGTCTCTGATGAAATTTAATTTTTCTTTCGCTGCTGGCTGTAGAAGAAGTTACAACAATTGTTCGCCGACTATACTTGTCTATACAGTTTTGCGTTCACTGAAGAAATGAAGTTCTAATTTATTTTGTAAAGAATTTTGCTGTAAAATATGAACATTTCGACATAGAATGAAGTTATTTGACATATCTATATCGTTGGCTCAGCGTTGTTGGACAGATGTAATCTCGACGAAATGTTTACTTTTCGGCATGCTTTGCGCTTCTTGATTAATGCCATTTTGTGTCTGCAGTCTTATCAGTATCAGATGCGTCAAATTAATTCGCCTTTATTATTTGGCAAATGCATATCCATGTATAATAAGACCTCACCAAGCAAATATACATATACCGCATGGAAGAAAAGAGCAAAGCGCAGCAAGGAACAAGATGAGGCGAGCGTATAGTCGCCAAGCAACAAAAAAGTATAGAAGGAGAAGCGCGAGCAGAAGCAAGCATTGGGAGCCTTTCTAACTTCTACATAAGTCATCGGCAAAATGAAGACATGAGAGGAGAGAAGATGGGATAAAGAATAACGATCCGCGCGCGGCCAGCCAGCCGCGAGAGTAAGAGAGTGAGATGCGAAAGCATCAGCCCATATACTACCTGTATAAGCCCACTACATATAACCATATACGCTCCCAGAGAGAGAAAGAGAGAAGAGGGGTTGAGATGTTTCTCTCGGCTGCGTGTGTGTGCGCACAGCTCATTCCTTTTTTTTTTTGTATTTTTTGATGCACATTCGCATGGGCACGCGGGTGGCCGCACCGTGTTTTCCTAAGTCAGCGCAAAATTACACACTGGACTGCTTCGGCAGATTCTCTCGCTGCTGTCCCTCTCTCCTCTTACTTTTCTCCTTCTTCGGCTCGTTCGGCTCCTCTGCCGTATATATATAATATATATCGTACGCACGCACTCGTACACACGCATGCATCTTACGCGCATTTGTGTATAGTCCTCCGCACACGTTCTCCTCCTATATTTACCGAGGGCTTTTTCATGCCACCCTGCCCCTCTTTCTCTCGCAGAGCTCGTTTCTTTTTTTATTGCTCATCTCTTGGCTCTCAAGACTTGCTGTTTCGTTTACACTCGCTCATACATACGTACACGGGCACATATATACAGAAAACCGAGGAGGCAATGAGGCAAACTTTATCAGTCGTATGTTCAACTTTTCTTTTCTCATTGCTCGAATGCGAGTGTTATACTTGCACGATCTCCATAGACTTGTTTTCATTTTGAACTCTCATGATAATGATGATTATACTTTCTCGCAATGCTGATGCCCAAGGAAACCCGGAGGAGTTTAAGGAAGTCCTCTTACGTACAGGGTCTTATTTTTCGGCGGCCCTTTATATACCTCTCTGTGCGGACTGGCTCAAGATCCTTTTTTAAGTTTCTTCGTGCTACAGCCGTATATGGCTTATACTGACTCTCGCTCTACTGCTACTGCTGCTGCTAGGCCCTCATTCCCTTTCGTGCGTTCCAATCAAAAGCAAGTAAAACATAAAAAATCACCGAACGAGTCTCTTGAGGAGGGGCTCATTTGAAGGTCGATAAAGTATCGCTTGCATCGAGTCAACTCACCGCGCGGCATTGTTTTTTATTCATGATGCTGTCTCCAAATGCGTTTGAAGGAGCGCCGTTTTAACTCAAACTAATCATAGTAAAAATTTTTTTAAAACTTTACACAGATATCATAGTTTATCTTTTGAATAAAAAAATATTGAATACGATTTAATGTAAATATCGTCATTGTTCATGAAGGATTTTCATTATGCTCTACGTATCTTTCTCACAAGGTTGTTACTACACTCAATCTGTCTTGTGTTGTATAATAAAACTTTTGAGCACAAGAGCCTAAAACTTGCGGCAAAGTAGCGATTTTTAGGTTAGATTACTATAAATGTATTTGTATTCGCATTCTCGCTATCGCCGGCGTTAACTCGTAGCTCTTTCGCTCACGGCTTTAATCGTCGAATCCGTTGTGTGTTTATGTGTGCGGGGGAGGGGAGTCGAGGCGCCTACTCTCGCCACCTCGTTAATCGAAGCTGCCGCAGATGTATATTCGCTTGTGTTTTGTATGAAAGAGCGAGCGAGAGAAAAAAGGAAGAAAGCGAAAAACGAGGCTTATATAAAGACGTGTGCGTACCTATGTGTGGGTATATGCGTGAGTCCTCTGTATGTGTGTGTATATGTGTGTGGGAGCAGAAAGCTGCAAAGAGAGAAGCGAAGAGCGAGCAGAGGGAGAGCCGTGATTTTCGCCACCCGTGGGACCACCCTAGTGAGGCGTGGAATATATATTAGGACGGGGAATATCTTTGGGGCCGGTAACGCTCGCAGTTTCTCTCTCTCACTCTCTCTCTCTCTCTCTCTCTCTCTCTCTTTGTTTTACTGCTCCAGAGTGCGCTAGCGTGTCTCACTTGCTCGAATCCAGCACTGGTTTGCTGCTGTTATATGGAGCTCTCAAGCAAACAGCGGGCGCCGGCTCTCCAAAATAGATATTGCAAATCCTGCATCACGCTGCATCGACGGAACACGATTATTTTGAAGCTAACGAGTACATGGACTCTTGTGCTCCGATGCACAAAGTAGTGAGAAAGAGATAAAAGCAGGACAGGTTGTGTGTGATGCGTCTCGAAGATCGAGCAAGAGAGCGAGTGAGAGAGATTTCGAGCGAGCACAGGCCCGAGCATCCCCGTGTTATACACACACATATACACCGGCGGGCGTTAACGAGCTGGTAAATATGTCGACAAGCGCCGCGTTCGCATAAGTGTGCGCGCGTGTATAGCTCTCTCTCTCCTCTCTCTGTTGGCTTTATTATAGAAATATAGCAAACACAGGCGTGTGCGTGTGTGCGAACACCACATATATGCACACACGAAGATCGATTGAGATGAGAAGGGGCCACTTGGCATACACCTCTCACATGTGGTCTTTCTCTTGTGCATGGCCGTCCGTGTGTGCAGGCAGATATATATACCTATATATAGATGTACCAAGAGCTCGTGTGTGTGTGTTTTTAAAGGAGACCCTGTTTCGCTGTCGAAATGATTATTATATAGCAGCTCGAGCAACGAACGAGAGAGAACTGCTCATCTTAGAATTTGTAGATGCCGCCGTATAATTTTCCACCCGCTAAAATAGCCATCTCCGGCTGTCGGCTGAACAGGCCTTCGAACCAATCGACTCGTCATTATCAGCAAATAAGGTACACACTAGCTGAAAAAACGTTTGCCCATCCAATTATTTTGATAGTTTTTTTTATCTCTTTCCTTCTTTTTTTTCTCTTTCTTCTTTTTCTGACTCGTGGCTTGGTATTGATTATTTTATGTATAGATCTATAATGAACCTTGGATTTCGCGATAATTATGATTGTAATTGGAGTTGAATATTTCTTTGTGTTCGTCAGATTGATTGCTACTTTGTTTACCTCAGTTTTATCGATCTTTGTTTTTACAATTTGCCAAATATTAATTGTAAAAAAATTCAATGAAATAAATAAACTAACAAAAATGAAACTTCGTTTGACTATCATTTAACAGTGATCCTGATACTCGACTTATTGTAAAATAACAGCCAACAATTTATCAGCACCAAACACTGTAGGGACTATACAGAGCTTTATTCAAGTCATCCTTCATCCCTAAACTTGGCTATGTCTCGAAGTGCAGCGAGACAAGACTAATTATTTCGAGATTAGAAACAACCACAAACAATAAACTAAATTAATCATTTGTCGAAAAGTTGCGTAATTAGAATAGGGGGGCATATCACTTTGAAAATTGAATTGTCAATAGTATTCATCAGTCTGTGGGATGAAAATGCGCGACACGGCTCAAGTGCTTGCACTAAGACACGCTAACAACATCCTTGCCCTTATGTAATACAACGCAGGTGGCTGTATATAGCTAGAGTCGATATCCTCTTTTGTCAAGATACCGATGCGAAGCAAGTAACTCGGTCAATAGTGCACAACGACGACGTCATGCTTTCGCGTATCCAGCGTATACACGCGTAATATACACATACATAAGCCGATAAGTTATACGTGAAATTACATTTAAAGCCACCGCAAAATCACTCTACAGCCCTTTCGCTGAGTTACACTGACTGCACCTTGAACGTATACATAGTTGACTCCTCTTCCTCCTCCTTCCCTTCACTCCAGACCTCCACGCACGCTTCCAGATGCGCATGCACCGCATCGTCAAGAGGTAGCAAAGTCATCTCTTATATCTCCAGTATAATAAAGATGCGAAAGATGAAGAAGCTTCATCATAATATAATGCGCAGGTAAGACGATTCAGCGATGTGTGTATTGGGTCACGCAACGTCAGTAACGCCAGCAAGAGCAGCAGCAGCCGCAGTAGAAAGAAATAAAGCGAGGTCTAGACCGCCTTTGATATTTAAATCGTCAGCGGGGGCTCCTATATATATACAGCGGCGCGCGACCACACACGGGAATTTGGCACTCTCTCTTTCTCTCTCTAGGCCCTGCGAGTATAGGCCCAATCACAATATGCGCTCCACTTCTGCTGCTGCTGATGATGTTTCTCCTGCCGACGGCGACGCTGCTTCTTTTTTCTCACTTTTAGAGCCACCTTATACGTGGAAACGCAATTATCGACGGCGACTGATCAGCAGTGAATCAGTGCAGCTGACCGCACAGTCGACGACGACGATGTTTGCTCTCTCTTTCTCTCTCTCGGTCTTCATTTTTTATTTTTATTTTCTTTCTTATGTACTTATATATATATATACTGCACTTATATATTATATATGGTCGATTTTTTGTGAAATTGAACAGCCAAAAATTTTTTTCTAATGATATGGAAAACTTGTTTTTGATGTCATTGATCACAGGTATTGAAATTTTATTTTAAGGGCCAGTATCAGCCCATTTTAGAGCGCCGAAATCAACGTTTTTACAAAATTCATGTTATAAAAGTTAAAAGAATGTTTGCCATACAATGTCAAAAATCTTCCTCCCAAAAACGTGAATATACGTACTTTCGTGTGAATTCTGATAGAATAAACTTTATTATCGTGCAAAATGTAACTTTTTAAATATATTTATAAATACTACATATTTTATTTAAAATCAAAGCTAAGGATTGTGAAGACACATGAAATTTTATAAATATGGGCTCACAGCAATAATACTGGTAGTCGTTCATATCATTCGAAAACTACACGTACACTCCTGTTGATTCTACATAGATTATATAATTATTTATATGGTTCTTTGTACTAAAATAATGAAATAACACTTTATAATGCTCCATTGACTTAGATAGTGGTTGTGACCATGCTTCCACTTGTACTGAAGAAGTTTATAAAATCTACTTATCTACTTATTTTTCTTTTTCTCTTTTTTTTTTTTTTTATTATATTTTTTTTACTTATAATAGATAAAAAAGAGAAAAAAGAGAACGGCCGAAAAGTGAGACTACGTAAAACGGCCTCTTATTGGTTGACACTGACGAAGACGCTCGACGCGAGCCGACTCGATACGAGCGCCTGCGCCGCTAACTGTCAACAGACAGACTTCGGTAACCTCAAAACACGAATGAAAAAATTGATGGGCGCGAAGTGCGTTTGAAAAATATTAGTTTGAAGTAAATTCATAAGCGGTTCTCTGGGAATTCTACGTCAAACCTTATGATCTGACGGAAGATCCTGAGCGACGAGGAAATCTGTGGTTGTGAGCTGAGATGACCTGCACAATATTCGGCTCCCTCTGTCCACAAGACATGATGCCATACCTAGCCAGTATCGGACCACGATTGCTCATTCGAGCATAACATTCTTTTAACAATAATCTTTGTTTATCGATGATTTCCAGTCAAAGGACCATAAGACGAATTCGTCGCATGCGTGATGTCTACCAGGATCCCTCCAGAGAGGTGTATACCTTTGTTTGTTGTGAGAAGCTCGCTCTAATATGGTTATCATTCAGAATGAAAACCCTACGTTCTACATGGTAATCCTCAATCTCTCAGCTAAAAAAGCTAATTCTCGGCAGGGGGCACCGTGTTAGTAAGCACAGCACCTCTATGGGTCTTAGGACCCATTTTACGCTGAACAGACCTATTCTACACTTGATTATTTAAGACTGGACCGCTAAAGCTGTTATCGGCACTCTCAAATTAAGTTGTTGGGAGATCCCATACTTGTCATGTGGGGTGACTAAATGACCTTAAACTTCTTCTATTGAACCAAAGAGGACAGTTATCTCAAAATGAGGAAGGGAAGAATAAAGGGACAGGCTTGAATTGGTATCTCGATGGATCCGGACCAGGAGAAAGATTAAGCCCTAGATACGAGTGTCGCAATGACGGGTACGTGATAGTACTTGTGCATCTAACTGGATCCGAAATATATATGTTCCTGAATGTCTGGACCTTTTGTTTTCTTAAAAAAATTTTGTTTAACTAATTTTTCAATTTTTTCTCAATGTTCAGGAGATTTTTCAAACATTTGCGTGTATGTGTGATTACAAAAGTGAAGCTTTCAAGCATTAACATAAGACAAAAAACGTGAATTATTATAATTTTTTTACAGACATACAGAAAAATATACCTATAACATCGCAAACCTTAAATTTTTCACGGCAGCAGAAAAAATTTCTTTTTGACATTTTAATTTTGCAGAGAATCATCCATATATATAGCAAAGTATACATATTCTCATTTCACTCGCACACGCGCACGCACACCATGAGGAACAATCGTGCATGGTGGTAAAAAGATAGAGAAGCGAGAAGTGAGACCTGGCGCCGTTTAAAGTAATGTCGTGCTTCTTTGCTTTGATTCGCACCCGCTGCTTGAAAAAAAAAATCAAAAAGGACCCACATTTATATACACACTCACATTTGCACACATACATGCGTGGCATGACCAAGTCACGAGAGCAAAATATGCTGATTTGATCCGAGAGGGATTGTATAATACCCAATTAATTATAATGTTATACGAGGCTCGTTTAATTTTTATGCTAAGCACACTTAATTGGTCGAAATATGCGGCGCGAGGATCTGCTGCTTCTCGGCTTCTGCTCTGCCTGATTCGCATTTCTCGTTCTCTCTCGCTTATTGCATATCTTTTTATAAGCGCGTCAAATACTCATTCACATTATTGGTCATTTTTTATACATATAAACCGAAAGAATGAGATTGCATAGAGAAGATAAGATTCGCTCGGGCACTTTGGAAACCGGTAATTCTCAAAAATGTTCATTTTAAATTATTTCCTAAATGCCGTCATTAATAAATTATTCTCAACACTTTGGTCCTTACGCGCGATGCAATAAAAAGCACTGTTCATTTTTTGCATATTTTATACTGTATAAGCTCACGCGTCTGGTCTTTTTAATGTTGAAATTTTTTCTAATCTTTGAAAGTAAACGATACTACAATGATACATAAAGTGCAATTTTATCAAGGGTAGGAAACAACAGCAAAGGTAGAAAACAAGATTGAACATCAACTGGAATGTAGGCGAGTTTTCCGTCTACAAGTGAAGAGCCTAGGATGCGAGATATCAACTCCCTTCTCTCCTCCTCTCTTTATCTTTCTCCCCTCCCCCCCCCCCCCNCCCCCCCCCCCCCCCCCCCTCTCTCTCTCTCTCTCTTTCAGTAAGTCTCTCAACTGCTGTTTCTCTATAAGCTGTGTGTCTCTTTCTCTTAATACTGAGTAAAATTAAGGAGTCTTGTGAGAGACAGAGAAACGTAACCAGCAACTCGCCTCGGTGTATAGCGTCAACAGTTGAGAGCGAGCGAGGAGCTTCCATGCATTAACTTACGTTGTTGGTGTACATGTTATGTTGCACGTACAATACGTTAGAGCTAACTTTGCACTAAACACATATACCCTTCTCAGGTCTCAAGGGACATCTAGACAGATTGTTTAGAGCATATCAAAAGTTATTTAATCATTGAATTAGTAATCTAATAGATGACTGTATGCGGCTATCTCACAAATATTTGATTTGCTGCTTAGCATTATTGAATTTTGTAATTACAAAATAACTCTACAAATTCCTTTGATGCATATAAATGTAGGTAAAATACTTAGAAAGACAAAATTCTACATCTCAATTTCGTTTGGATGCGACAGAAATCATGCAGACGTCAGTTTTGCTTCGATGTCAATTTCTCAGTGGTAAATACTTAAAATCTAAAAAGCCTTGAATTTATGCACATTTTAAATCACACCAAAAAATATTGAGTAAATTGTTTTATTAAAAGTCTTTTAGCATAATCAAATGCATGTATGTCATAAGATACAGATATAGGAGCAGCGAAACATGAAGAAAGAATGAACGCACTTTTCAGGACGATGCGCGTATTCATGTATGTGCTTCCATAGATCAAGTTAAAAGTTCGCCTTTCTTTCAGCTGTATGTGCGTACGTGTGTTCTTGTGAATTAGTATGTGTACGCCGGTGCATGGTACATATAATCCCCAAGTCGCAAGGAGCCTTACATTTGCATGCCACCTGCAGTAGCAGCTTAATTCTTTTTCTCTCTCATGCACATACAAAAATCCTTATCTTTAACAAGACATCGCTTATAAGCCAAACGTCTCTGTCTCATGCCCTTGTACATTTTAATAAAAGGACGATGCCGTGGCAGAATTATGTGAATCATCAAACATTACATAGTTAGGCTTTAGCCCACTCGAGGGATGGGAGCCAGCGAAAATTGTAGGACTCAAATCCTTGAGTATAGATGAAAATGAGCGAGAACGATGAATAAAAAGATGAATCGATTAATCAAGTGAAAAAAATTCTTAATTAAGCTGTTTTTCTACGTTAATGCAATCATTCATTTCATCTACAAAGTGATGTATCATAGTGTGAAAAAACGTATTCTATAAATGAATGTAACTATTTTATATTAAGTTAAATTTCATTTAAAAAAATTTATTATTCAAATATTTTGGATTTTAGCCCTATAAAAGCAGGAACTTATTTAGAAACTGATAATTCAACTTTCAGTCTCGGTAGATCTACAGTGAATCGAGCTAGACGGTTTTGAAATTTTTCAATTCATGTTACAATAAAAAAATTTGTTTTTTTTGTGCTAAACCAAAATGTTACTTTAGGCTGGGGGATTCACAAAAAGTTGTATTTGCACCTATGTAGCGAAAAAAGAAAGTCTCAGAGTACGTGATTATCAAACTCGGCTTCGCCTCGAATAATAAATTACACGGGCTCTGAGACTTTCCAGTTTTTCACTCCCTAGGTGCAAAATATACTAATTTTTGAACGTACCAGTTGACGCGATATGGTCAAAATCTACATTGGACCCATCCAACGCGCTTTACGACACTAAAAATGACTCATAGTTGGAAAATTCATAACGATTTTTCTAATAATGGATATTAAAAACCGCTGCCAATTTATTGGCAAAGAGCTTCCTCATAAAAAATAATATTAATGAAAGGCATCGGTTATTAACGTGAAAATTCGTATTTTTAAATTTTGATTCACTGTCTAGAGTCCTAACTTCCTGTCAGCCACTCCACTCCTATGTTAGCCAACAGGCCGAGAAAACAAAAACTCATAAAGACATTTGTTGGTAATTCAATGTAGTTTCCAAATATGTAAACCAAATTGTCCTACGACGTCTGGTTCCAAATCTCGATTTCAAGCCTATCACAGGACTTCCTCTATGAGAGTTGATCAAGTTGGATTGAATTTTGAATATGATTTAAAATGTTGACAGTCAATTTTGAATTTTCCCACTCATTCTACTGTCAACTTTACGACTTGAGACAACAAACAATCGAAAGCTAACTAAGGCGTCTACGCAAAACTACCCATCACTTTTTTGAAAAAAGATAGATATTCATATAGGTGTGGGGACCGATGCGACGACGAAGACGTGTATGTAGCAAGGAACAGCAGCAGCGAAATGATCAAGAGTGATCGAATGTATAGGTATATACCTGTATGTACAAGATGTGAAAGAAGAAGCAGCAGCACAGGACTGGAAAGAAGAAGTTGCAAGGAGGAGAAGCGAAGACGAAGGTAGTGGACCACCCGAGCACCGAGATGAGTGCCAGGTACCCTGTAATCACACAGCCCAAGCCGACAAACCAAACGAAAAGAGATAAAGATAAACAAAGAATCGCGAGAGAAAGAAAGAGGAGCAGTGAAGGAGGAAAAGGAGTAGGAGGAGGAGGAGGAGGAGGAGGAGGAGGAGGAAGAGGTGGTGGTAGAGGAGAAGGCTACGCACATAAAGCGGCTGCTGCTGTCTCGCTCCCTCTCTCTCTCTCTCTCTTTCTCTCTTGTTAAGAATGACGTGAAATCGCTTCCTTGACCGAGATGCTCCTGCGTCGCTGCTTCTGCACACTGCATACTACTGCTACTGCCACCGCTGCTGCTGCAAAGCCTGTTCTTCTTCCCTCGTGCTCTGTATCTCTTTATATTCACCACGTTCTTTCTCGCGCTCTCTCTCTCTCTCTTTACTTCTTGCTGTCTCGTGCAAGCCAGCATTTGCTTTCGACCGGAGAGTTACAGTTTGTTTTCACGGATAAATGGATCTTTTTTCTCTCTCACTCAACATATATACATGCAGCAAGGGTATACTGCAGGCAAGAAGCGCGCGTGCGGCACTCTCTGAGGGGATAGCGCGCGCGACCGAGAAGTACCCTACTCTCTAAACCAATTATATTATCATAACCCAATGCTTACTATCTACCTACCAACCTACCTACCTGCTACTTCCGAGTGATCGTTTTCTTATGCTTTTCTGTTCTTATTGCTCCTCATACTTATATAGCGTATAAGTAGCAAACCTTTTTGTTCTTCAGCCGCCTTTATTTATTTGCACACTTAAAGTTTAAACGACAACGAACACTTAGTAGTAATCATTTTCAACGAGGTTTAGTTTAAATACAATTCATTTACTACGCCAATAATAATTACTCTCAATTCTAATTTTATAAAAAAGAAAATAACCGCTTAGCAGAAAATTATCGATTATAGTGTCATAATAACAATTTTCAAGCGACTCTCTCGGCTCACTCGAACTATGTCGTGCACAATGCTATACAACAGATTAATCTCGTATTAGACATACAGACAGGCGCAGAAAGAGGGAAAGAGAGAGAGAAACAACAAAAAATGAGGAAAGATTATGTCGTGCCGCATACGCGACAGAAGTGGCAGCTTAAAAAAAAGGATTATATCAAAGCCACTTCGTCCTGCAGAGAGAACGGCGTGTGTGCGCGTCCCTATATTATACGTGTGACATTATTAGCCTCTTCTACTGCTACGCTTCCGTTGCTGCTTCTTCACTCAATATGTTCTCTCAGTGCACGAGGCAGCTCTTCCTGCGAGTCCGGGACATATTCCCTTTTCAAATGGTGTCGTTATCTTGTAGTATCGATGTGGATGCTCGGAATCACGTTGAGAAAAAAAAGAAAGATGTTCTCGTGCAATATTTGCTCACGTGCGCTACGTACACATAGAGCATAAAATACACAGATGACACCCCACGCCGTACATACTTAGTAAGTAACTACCCGGTAATTATCACTTCATTCCACCTGTCGCAGTGCAGCCACTATGCCAGCGCCAGTGCTGTTTGTATACATAAGGTGTATATGCGTTGTGGCACGTGCCTGGGACCTGCTGCTCATGCTTCTACCTTTCGTAGACGATGCTTGTCTCTTTTTTTTCGCTCTTTATACAAGCTATTCGTTTCTTATATTCGATATACTCTCAAACGAAATAATCTTTTTTAAAAAATGGCTTTAAGAAGATTTCAAAGACAGCCCAAAAATAGAATTTTCAAATCAGTTTTCAGAAACTTATTATGAATATTTCTCTAAAAGGCTTTACGTCGACTTTTATTTTACTGTTTTTTAAGACACCGTAGAGCTTTTTGAAAAAATATCCAGTAGAAATTTCAAAAGCTGGATTGCTAATTTGATTTTTGGGCTGGCTTTGTCATAACTACATTACTAAAATTACTTTTCGCAAGACAAATGAAAAATTATTAACCACTACATGGGTATTTTACGCCGATTTCGCATTGGTACTTTAACATACGTTTTTACGCGCAATTATGTGTCCGCTAATGGAAATTATAAGTGCGCTATACGTACAGATTATCAGACATACAATTAGACTCACGATTTACGTTCGAAAATTATTGTGTACGACCGAAATGCGAGTGCAGTGGTGCTGCGTACGTTCAATAATGTTTTGCATGGAAGTGTATAAGTACGTGACTGTATTTCATTTCACAACTATTCAATAGTTTTTATTCTCAAGTGCGCTGAAAGAGTTTGGAAATACTTAAAAATACGAATTCTGAGTCCTTGGTGTAATCTGCGATTGTAATAATGCAAATAATATGTGTGAGCTTATTAAAATTAATAATAAGATATTCGTTCACAAGCTGGCTTAATTTATCGATGATTCTCCGAACGCAGGCTAGTTACAACTTGATTTAAATCTCAAAAATCATTTGTTAAACGTCCGTATAAATAAACGACCGTTCGTTGTACATAGTAGACGCGCGCATACATTGTGTACAAATAGGTTTATCAAATAGTGAATATTTGAGTACCGCGGCGCATTATCATATCATCGTCATCGCCTGCATGGAAATTAATTTACTATTGAGCGTAGCGAGCTAGTATCGAACAAACGCAGGTATGTAATTACGCTATTTATAGAACTCACAATTGCGCGCGCTGCACAAAGGCGGATAGAGTACGGTTGAATATACATCGCGAAAGTTCCGAATACCTCTATGTATATCTTATCAAGCTCAACAGTCGAGCCGCCAAATTAATAAATCATAGTGATATTAATGCGCGCATGCCACCCTTCCACTAGAGCATCGATTTATTATGTATAAGCTGTCAAAGCAATTACGTAAGGGCGCTCGAGGTAACATTGATTCAAATCTCGTAGAGCTTTGAGCTTGCGCTCCCTCATAACGCTTCACGCCAAGTCAGGTGCTTATAAGAAACCTTAAAACACGTAATATGTCACACGAAGGCAAACAATTTAAGGCGGTAAACCACCCAGAACACCAATAAATTCATGACATTTTCGGGATCGGATATTAAAAAAACTATACTAGATATTCAAATTCGGTAAAAAGCTCTTGTTTATACAACATTTGAACAATGTTTTTCAACATTTATAGTGGCCATAATAAACAAAATGGCGGCTTGGCAGCATAGTCCCTGCGTCGTCTTTATTTTGGAGTGCTTCGGGAGCGGTAGCGTTTTACCCGTAATTTAAAAGTTATGAACATTAGACACGAAAATTTCGAAAGTATACATGAACAGCAACAGAAGTACCTGAGCTTTTGTTTTTTAATCGTTTTTTTACAAAATGGCGTCATTTTTAACAAAAAGTATGAAAAAACACTAAAAATTCCCGAAAAAATTGTTAATAACTTTTAAAAAAATTAATATTTTACAAAACGCCCAGGTACTTCTGTAGAGAAAGTAGTCAAGAATAGACAGTTAAAATTTCAAGTCGATCGGATGAAAATTGTTCGAGATATCTTACCGCCCGACTTTGAAAAGGTGAATTCGAGAAAAAGGCGTTTAAAGTTTAGAGTAGAAGAAAGGAAAGATAAATATGAAATATCTTTTTTGATCTTTTTTGATTGAAGTCCTCGTCCATTTTGTTCGTCCTGGTACTTCTTGACATTATTCTTGCCTCTTTGACGGCTTCAGACAACGAATTTTCCGCTTTATCGATGCGCTTAGTACCCGGTGTGAACGACTGAGCGGCACGCGCACGGATGACGAGGCCCGCGCTACATTCAAAATTCGAGCAATTAGAGACTAGATCCACATTTGAAATTTTTACAGGATATTCTTGAGGTGTTAAAGGACTCTTTAAGCAAAAAAAAAAAATTTTAGATTTTTGAAAAATTTCAGGGTGGTTTACCGCCTTAACTAATTTGGATGCCAAGAGTAAGCATTAGATGGATTCCGAAGCTCATGATTTTTAAAACTCACGTCATAAGCGTGCAAGTAATAAGGTCAGACATATCTTGCCTGTAAGTATCATGCCAACAAAGCGATAAAATGTAGAAAAATTTAATGTTGCATATAATTCGAACAAAATCGGACTCAAAAATTAAGAAAAATAGCGCAAGAATCACATATGTACAAAAGTCAACACAACTATGGAACATGCTATTCGGTTTTAATTTCAATAAGTAAAGAGTGTCTTTATGTTTGGGTAGTAACAGTAGTAGCAGCAGGTACATACTGTGCAAGGGGAAACACACATACATCTTGCCATGCTACGACATTCTGTTACAGTTCCGAGCTATATACTGTATACAGCACGTGAGTTTTCGTATTAGGAGGAAGGATGTATAGAGAGATGAAGAGGTTGAGACGAATAGATGAAACCTTGTTACACAGTTGTGTCATTGCTCTGCTTTCGTATATATATGTAGAGAGAGAGAGAGAGAGAGAGTAAGAGAGAAAATCTACACGTTCACTTGTGCTGCTCCGGAGCGCACATGTACACATTGTGCCGCGTGTAAGAAGGGCGCATACATACACGTTTATACAGATAAGAGCGGCAAATTAACCCGCTGTCTCTATTTACGAACAAGTGGATTATTATTTTCTGAAATAGCTGACTGTCAGTATGTGCATATGAGTGTGCCTGTGCACTGTACCTGCTACTGCTACTTGTTATACGTGTAAACCCGAACGAAAGATACACACACACACATATGCTACATCGTCGTTGTCGGCAGCTACGTAGCTTGCGACGAGAGCTAGGAACTGTTAATTCTCAAGCCAGCAAATGAAAATTCGAGGTATAAGAGATTACGATTTCGGCAACAAATTACCTTTACTCATTTCATTTATACTTTTCATTTTTTTTGCTTGTAAAGTAATTCAACAAATTTGCGTTGATAGATTAATTTCCTTCTATGATATAACTCGAGAGCCGGGCAATCAGCGGACGTGCTTTGCTAGATATAATAACTAACTTTTTAATACAAAAAAAAAAAGAATAAGATGAAGTCAACCCTAAAATCAAATTTTAACATCAGTATTTAACAACCTTAGTTTTGATGATGTCAGGATGTTAAAGAACTGTTCAGGGAAAATTCAAATAAAGTTTCAAAAAACGGAATTGAAAATTTGATTTTGAATTTGCCTAATTGATTACTTAAATATAATGGGAATGGTAAATAGTATATGAGGTGGTATATACTCTTTACGGTGCTCTTTATCCTTGTTAGTATTGCCTTATCACACCCCCTTCCCCTTCCACCTAGGCGTCTTTTATTCTACTTAAAAATGAAAAAGCAGGTATAACAAAGTAAAAAAATCGATTTAGTGACCCTCTAATGGCTTAAAGTTAACACGTCTTTTAAATGGGTAAAACTTAAAAATTGGATTCTTAACGCTTAAAATGGTGTAAAAATCTGAAAAAATTCAAATATCCATATAACCGACGTATTATTTGACGGGGAAACCATTGGCGACCATGAATTTGACCTTGAACATAACCTAAAGTCTGCAGCAAACAAAATAATATATTTCTCAAAGTATGCAATTATAGTTTTTCAGCAAAATGAGGGATTATAGCACGAGACGATGGTGAGTTTTGTTAAAAACCCATAACATTCCACATTCCACACCAGTCCACACCAGTTGATGATATTTTTTCCCACGAAAGCCTGAAATTAGAATTAATTTAGAGTAGAAGTAAAGTGGAAAATAGTAACTTACGTTACTCGTCCCTGCCCTGCTAAACTACACCATGCCAAAAAGTGTTACTTACGGTACTAGTATCGTAAATTACTATTTCAGCACTAAGAATACAATTTCTAAGATTTTTCCATCGGAAATACAAGTAAACTGCAAGCCGTTTGGGAGTGGCGGGGAGGCTCCCTTCAACCCATTTTTAAAATTTTTTTTCCTTTTCTTTTTCTAGTAATATAGAAGTTAAACTATATGGAGGAAGAGGCATTATAAACAAGTCGGGGAATAACGGACGCCCTATAACGCTCATGCACTAGAGCTTTTCGCGAATTAAAAACTACAAAGTATTATACCGTTTAGCACGTTAGATCGGTTAGTTTGCACACGAGCCAGCTAAGGAAATGCAGAGCATGTATACGGAGAAAGCGAGGCCAAAAAGCCTATGCGAGGATCACCGCCAGGATCGCACAAATGAGTGAGAAAAAGATTACTTCGAGTAACTGCATCAGAGCTAGTGAGAAAAAAATTCTGCGCTCAGAGAAAAGAGACTCGATTCTCGCGCGCGCGACGACGACGCGCCGTGCAATGGTAGGCAGAAGGAGGAGGAGGAAGAGGTCACGCGTGGAATTGCAAATGCAAAGTAATCTTCCGCCACCCACCACGTGACAAATCATGAGACGACGACGGTAGCCAAAGAAGCCGAGACGCTTCGCGACGTGAAAAAAGTGGAACCGTTGATGCGACTTGCTGCTAATGTAGATCTCTCTTTATATAGTATGATATACAATATAAGACGTTGCAGTCTGCAGTGGTAGCGGTAGTAACGGCAGCGAAGGCTGTCGAAAGCTTCTTCATTTTCAGCGCGTGCATTTCGGCTCCCACGGATATGCGCCAGTACGCGCCTCACAGCTCACATACATATATGAAGTTCTATACGTTGCACTGAACGTTGCTTTGAGTGACTATGTATAATAGTAAAAACAAGCAACGATCGTATCATGTGTCTACCGTCGTACATGACGACGGTAGTAGCACCCCCGTAATAAGCCGTCGAGGGGTATTTTTTATCCAATATGTTAGATTTGTGTCAGATAATCTTTACCTAAATTTTATATTTGATGATCTCATTCGGCACTCGTTGTCCCTTAAACACGGACCTTTTTCTCAACGAGGAATATGAGGAAGTTGCTACGTAAACACGCTTCGATCTTTTATTCTCAAGTGCCTGAGACAAGACTCCCAATTGCCTAACTGATGAGTCTAGTGGGGAAGCCCAAAACCAAATACAACTAGGCTTGATAGTGGACCACAGCAGCTTTAAAACTAGCAAATTTTTCCAAGGATATGGACAAAATCAAATTTAACTGTAGCGTGTCTATTATGAAACAAGTCTCAGCTTTACTACAACATGATTTTTGTTTCTCAAATTGATATTGTAAATAATTTTACACTGATACTTTTTGAGTTGACAATTACAATCAATGTAAAATTTGATGAGGAATCCATTAGTGCCATTATTTTTCCAATATTTTGCATATTAATAGATATGTTCGAAAAACAGTCGATTTCCCTAATGCTTTACAGTATCCAAAAAATGATGATTAATGCTAGAAGGTACTTCGGTCGTTTCACGCTTCCCCGCAAAGGTTGACGCATACATTTTGAAAGAGAAAATATACAATCAATAACTCGAAAAATTGATGAAAATGAAAAATATTGCTCAAAAAGTCAAAAGAAGAAGAATGAACGTTTATGGGGTTACCAGGCGGTTATCCATCCACGTACTAACCACGCTCAAATTTGCTTATATTTGGTGATCGTTCGAGAACTTTAGCATTTTATTTCATTTCATTTTTAAAAATATGTTTACTTATCGTAAAAACTTTTTACAAAATAGCTGATGCTTCAACATTTATACAAATGCTATATAGTAAACTATATATTAAATAAATTTTTTTATAACGTGTACACATAAATTAACCATATACGCCCCTTAGAAAAATATTATAAAAACTTATCTTTGTTGAGAACTTTGGCGTGAACCGTAGATATGGACGAGACTTAGGACGAGACAAGTATAAGATTAGAATCGCTAATTTTTTTTATTTCTTTGCAGTAGTGCATATTAAAACTTTTTATTTCATCAAATTATGCTTGTAAAGAAATTAAAACTTTCGTCTTTTTCGATGATAAATGTACAGCAACTTCAGGAATAAATAAGTAATTGCTTTATAACTTAATATCAAATTTCAAAATAGTTTATACTTCAAGATTATGAAATATTCATTTGCCTGCATGCAACATCAAGATATTGTAATTACAGTCATGTTCTGGAGATTTTCTTGTACACAAAAGCAGTAAGTGTAAAATTTGTATAGAAAAAATGAAATGCGTAGGTGCGCACAAGAGTGCGCTGGTTATGCACGTTACAATTTTGGCGCCCGCAACGCACGCGCGCGTCCAATGACCGCTGCTGCCGCGCGCCGGTTACTTTGATATAAATGGCTTCTTTATTTATTGAAGCTCGCTTGTACACGCGCCTGTGCTGCTTACGTGCGTATGCGCGCCAATATAAGTGTGAGCATTAGTGAGCGAACGAACGAGAGAAAGAGAGCGAGCGAAAGAGCTAATATTCGCTCGTCGTTTCGTTCCATTTTTTTATATCACTACAAAGAGGCGCAAGTGCAAAAAAAGATCGCTCATGTATATTTTATACACAGACTCTGGGTACGCGCGCACCGAAATGTGTCTATACCCCGTGCGCGTATGCCCGCACTCGCGTGTGTGGGGCAATATTCGTGAAGACCTGGTCATTTTCGTCCCCGTTACGCTCGATTTTCGACGCAAACACAAATTATAAGGGACGCGAATAAAACAAAACATAATGAAAAAAAAGAAGCGCCGTCCTTTGGAGGAAATGTTCGGCGTTCAAGCTGGGTCGGCGCTCGTTGGTAGGTCTTCACCTGGCGATTGTTGCTTCTCGGTAATTGCTGAATAATTTATACGCATCTATGTATCGATGTAGTTTTTGACTTATTGTTATTATGAATGTGAATACGTGTATCGCGCGAATCGAGAAGAATGAGACTCGCATTCGAAAGACTCTTTTTTCATTGAATGGCGACTTGATCCACGTAAAGCAATTACGAGAAAAAAATATGTATAGATATTTACGAATTGCTTTTGCACCAGCATTGTAGAAAGATTTATAAATAAGACTACTGCGAGTATCTTTCCCGATTTCTTGCGCGCGCGGGCGCCCGCCTCGATGACGAGTGAAACATTTTTAGATAAAAGTACGGAATCAACAGCGGCCACACCGTAAGTGTCTTCTCCAGTTCTGTGCTCACACGGCGGCGATGGAGCAGGCCAAGCGTTATATACACCTTGCGCGTATACTGCGAGCGTCTGCTGGTGTAAAAACGAGCCGTCTATTTTTAATGAACTCCATACCCACACACTCGAGAGCAGTGTGTATATACACAATATATATGTAACTGTGTGTCTCTTTTCCTCAGTCTAATTGGTAGAATTATTCCAGTTTTCATTTTAGTTAGCCTTTCTGCGCCGAGTGCTGCGTTCATTCACTGATGCTATAAGTTTATTTTTTTAAAAAGCGAGCAAACTTTTGTGCGCAGGTTACGCAGCGAAAGTGTCAATTTCCACTTATTTCATTGACAGTAATAATCACTTGGCTAGAATATCAAATAAAAAAATAAAAAAATAAAAAAATAAAAACATAGAGAGTGAGAGAGAAAGAGAGAGAGAGAGAGGGACGTTCTAAGATGAATCAGAGAATTTCCGGTGCTATTTTCAGAATAGCGGAGATGTCTGACTTCGTTAGCCGGCCCATAAGTTTTGCCCGGCGTGGTCATCTGTATATGTGCAGCCGCTTTCGTTTACTATACACTTGCGCTGCTTGTCATAATAATACGACCTTTTCATAAATCTTTAGTTAACGAAATATTTTTACAATTGCACATTTCTGAACTCGCGAGTTGAAACAATTACGCGTTCGAATGAAACTCTAACGTTCGGTACGAAAGATATAATTAGCGTTTTAATTAGAATTATTATAATATTTCTATCAAAAGTGTAATGAAATATTAATTGCGCGAGGGAGACCAGTGAAAATGTATAGATATACGTGTAGACACGGTGTTCATTATACGCAAGTTCAATCGAGACGATTTTGAAATATGCGGACATACTAAATATTATTTTAAAATTAAAACATAAATTCTCAACTTTTTATTAATTGGCAAAAATATATTTCTGAGCCGAGCAAAATCAACGTGTGCATTATTTAAATATGACTTATTTAGATCTTAACTCAATAATTGCTAAAAGATTATATTGACGAAGAAAATCAATTTATGGCAAAAAGGAAAAAAAGAATTACTCTTAAATCAAATGTAATTATAAGGACATTTTTTTAATATTTCACTTCGCGAATAAATGTAGAATAAAGCTTCCAAGTAGACAAACGCATTTATATATATTTACAGAGAGCGATTCATTTTGATCCCGCAGTTCACAACGATGTACACAATAAATACACACGGCGTGTGCGAAGCTTTTATTATGTACATTTTGTGGTCCGCAAGACCGCCTCGAAAATACAATATAATAATCTATATACGTGCGCGCAGAGAGAGACATATAAAGGTCTGCGACAATATATAAGCAAAATGCCGACTGAAGAAAGCGCTCAACATCCAAAAGGTCCCACAAAAATAGACGCCGAGCCAAGCGGGTATACGTGAGGAGAGAGAAAGAGACGGAGAGTAAGAGTCGTAGCAGCAAGAAGCAAAGTCGCCACCGGCGCAACTGTATTTAGCCAGTGACATAATTGAAAAAGATAAACGAGCAGTGGGGGGTGGATTTTAGATGCGGTAAAAATTGTAATTCAAACGATTTTAACTTAAATGGACACAATCAAGATATTGGTAGCAGCACACAAGCGCATATAGTGTGTTAAAATTTCAGCCTTAAGATATGATTTTGAGATTCTCTCTGACATATTTGGCGCATATGCGCATGTGTGCAAGGCTCTCGCAGGCATTATAAGGAAGTAACGACAACGAACATGCAAGGAAGCAAAGAAAAGGAAACACACGGGGAAAAGAAGAACAGCAGTAAGCAGCAAGAGAGAGAGAGAGAGAGAGAGAGAGAGAGAGAGAGAGAGAGAGAGAGAGAGCTGAGCATATACACATAGAGTGTGCGGTGGGTGCGAGACAGGCGCGCGCGAGCTGCACACGCGGTTCTATATAGCAGGCGCGTACATAAAGACGTCTCAGGACTTTACTACTATATATATACGGTGAACTGGCGGCGGCGCGTGCCAGGTGCTTCGCGCAGTTACTCCTGCACAAAAGCATCCTTCTGCTTCTGCTCGCGCGCGCTCGCTCGTGTGCGAGGCTCAAAATGTGCGCGCGTATTACCGCTTCGTATACAAGCGCGCCTTGTAAAAGAAACGAGATAGAACAGGCGAGAAGGACCCGTTTGACCGGAAGTTGAAAAATATAAGCCAAGCGTCGAGCGTCTCGGCAATCGAGTTCCTTATTTAGGTAGCTCAAAGCTACCTTAAAATTGAAAAATATTTTATTCAATTTTTGAAAAGGCTTTTCTTTCCCCCTTTCATCGAATTTTTAAAAAGCCAACATTTTGATTTTTCACTGAGATACACTCATTTCGAAAGGACTTTTTCGAGCAATTTCAATCAAATTTTAATTGGAACCCAAAAATATGGAGAATCGTTGCATACCTTAAAAATTGAAATCTAAAAATTAGATGCTTTGTTTTTAATTTTGTTAAAAATGTTGTCCTATCAATTTTTCGTAGGATTAACTAGTACTTTTTTGGAAAATTTACCGATGAACATATAATTATGCAATTATTAAATTAAAGCTCTTTTACTATAAATTGACAGCGGGTTTTAAGATACCTTTGAGCTCATAATAAAGAACACAATTGCTGAGATATTTTACCCTCGCCTTTATTTTTCAACTTCCGGTCAAATGGGTCCTTCGTTTAATTCGTCGCGTTTTGAGAAAAAGAAAGGCTTAAATTTTCCGGAAAGATGACGTGGAAAGGTCGTTTTAGTATAAAGATTTTGTTCTTTTTGCTTTAAAAAGGCTTTATGCACACTTCTCATTTCAAAAAAATAGTACGGAAGAGCCTGTATATGTATAGGTCTTTTACCAGAGCTAAGTGAATAGGATACACAGAGCAACGTCGAGTACCATATAAGCCTGCTGTATAAACGTATAATACACAGCAGCAAACCTTTTGCCGCCCACCTTTTCAAAATTATATTTTTTGGACTTTGTAGTTCTTAGATAGTCGTGCGTATGTGTACTACGCGCACCCAAAACAGTTGAGTAAAATACATTTTTGCCTTTGCAAAACAGCAAACGAGCGTGAAAATTCTTTTGCAAAGATTTAGCGCTACTGAAAAAATCGTATTTCCAGTAGAAAACTAGCCTCGAGTAATTCTGCCATGGTGTACGCTAATTAGAATATAAACAGTTTTCCTTTTTCTTTGATCTGTTGGTGTGCCGATTTTTTGTGCGTGTCTGTTGAACTCTATTTTATGATTTTTTGGGAATTGAATTTTCGATTAGTTATACATTTTTAATAAATGTTTGAAGAACTTATCCCATAAAATTTAATAGGCCTAAGTAGGGTGCACAATTCAAACAAGTTACAAAAAAATATAATAATATTTATGATGATAGAGCCAGGGATTGCGCATACAAGCACTAAGAACTGTATAGTGAGAGGCAGAGCAGAGACGTCAGGCAATCGTGGTGATGGTGGCAGGATTAAATAGAGTTTTAGTGTGCACGGCGCGGCGCGCGAGGATAGGAATTTATTTAGTAAATACGAAGGAGACTAAACTAACATATACATAATGTAAGTCGCGTGCCAGCAGTCATAAATAGGATAGAGAGAGGCACGCACGGGTGCGCGCGAGCAAGAAAGAGAGAGAGCGAGAGAGAGAGAAGGAGCGAGCGCGTCTTTGCCGTAGTAAGCATAAAAAAGCCTAAATGCATGGAGCAGAGTGAGCGCCGAGAGAGAGGGCAGGTAAATTTTTGCTTCAGCAAAATGTATCTTAGACAACATTGGAATAACCTGCTGCTGCACACGTAACTTGTAACACATATATGGCTTATATGTATAATCTAGCCATATGCACATAAATATATGTATGAATTTCTACATCTCATTGTCCTGCATGCCAAATTTTATTTCTTATTTCGCTGCTCGCACTTTTCAACTTCTTTTTTATTCCAGTATACACTGTTGTCAACGAAATTCCATAAGCGGCAAATCTTGATACGAGCGGCTCGATAGGGGTAAACACATGAAAAAGGATGGCATTTTTGCAAAACATTTTCATTTTAATTAGCTCTTTACTATTTAAAACGTATGCATGCGCGGGTGTGAGTACATAGTATGAATTTACTATAGTCAACAGAGTGTTCGTGTGTGCATTAAATCAACACTAAAAAAGTCATCGGTGCGTACACTCGATAATAACTGAAAACAGGGAAAAGCCACAAATTGCCAAGCTGCTGTTGGTGCTGGTGTCACTTGTGCGCAAAACAAACACCGGTAAATGTAGTAGTAGTATTAGTAGTAGTGTTAGTAGTATTGGTAGTGGGGGTGGTAGTACTGTATACGCAGCGAGTACTGAGTTCTACACATTTATAAAGGGTCAACGGCAAAATTCACGCATCAAATGAAATGTTCAATGTGCCCGCGTGTGTGCCCACCTATGTATAAGCGCGCACTCCTAGGCTGGGGCTGACCCTCCTCCTCCACCTCCTCCATTCGCTCCATTTCCCATATAGCCTCGCCTCTCACTTTTCTCACACTTGCAGAGCTGCACTATACTGCAATAGCTGCAGCAGCAGCAGACGCGAAAACACACACGTGTGCAGACTCGTCTCTCTCTTTCTCTCTCTTGCGTTATAATACACTCTTACACATGCACGTGTGTACACGCGCAGAAAGTACGACGAACACACCGGGCAATCCATAAATACCCCTCTAATGGTCCCTAACTGTCTCTTTTAACCACGCGCAGTTTTCAAATCTACGGCAGCAGCGGATATTATTTTGCATCTACATAGCGAGGTGTACTATGTATAAACATATGTACTGTGCGCACACCGTGCAAACGTGAGATTCTGCGTATAATAACAGCAGTAGCAGCAGCAGTAGCGGCGGCTGCACAGCCGAATCACCTCACTATTATTATATTGTGTGTACACCTTTGAAATATCAACAGACGTGTTACGTGGGAGAGAATCTTGGCCTAGCCCAGCACGCATCCAAAGAGGTTGCCCGTTGTTAAAATTTCATTTTACAATTTATTATATAAATATATAGTCATATTATGGAGCGATTCTTTGCCTACCTCGCGCGTGCGACAGATCTCAGCTAGTCTGCCTTGTATTTATATGTGAACGCAAAATGTATTTCCATTTTGTGTCAAAATGGAGCACCACCGTGGGCCAGCGATACGGCTGAAAATTAACTTGTTTTCGCTGCATAAATTTTCTTTTAACGAAGAGATTTTTTTAGAATCGGCGAAAAAATATTCATACACGGGTACGTGTATGTGCGTGCATGCGGTTTATATACATCTTTGCTCGAATTTTTTTCGCATGATTCACTCTCAAACTTTGATGATACATCCGAATCATCAACGAAATATACATCGCTCTAAGCATTCAAAGAATGCAAAAATATTGCGAATTATTCAAATCGAAACGTATAAAACATGTCAAATGACACACAGAGACTTCATCTAAAATTTATCCTAGTTTATCACCACGTAACCCAATTAAGCGTAAATACAGAATAATAGGCTGCGAGCATGCCGGATTGCTGCGCGGGTGCCGTCAAAATTTGGCCTAAAAATAATCGCGCTCAACGAATAATACATGGTCTCGAGTCCGTTGCAGCGTACACTTATACACACACACACATATTCGCGAGGTGTCCCTATCAATCTACATCAGCGCCGAAACGCTCTAGGTGTGTTTTGCCCATGTGCATATATAACAATCGTGGCGTGCATACAACCGTAGCTCAATCGAATCACCATCTACGATGTATACATAATATATACGGGCAAAGACGTCCACCATCAAGCGGAAGGAAAAGGAGGAGGCGAAGGAAGGGCGCTAGCTAATAGCAGCAGCAGCGTCATATAACTCCGGAATAAACGCTGCAACATCAGTGAAGCACACATATACACATATACATACAGTTGGTGTGCGTATATGTATATTCTCAAGAAATACAGAAAAAGGGAAAGAGGGAATGAGAGAAAGATGGAGAAACCACAAGACAAGTCCATCGCACTTCCGAAAGAGAGCACCAACACTATTTCGTGCAGTGTGCACTCTCTCTCTCTCATGCACGCACACACACGTTTTTAGGTGCAGCTATATTCGCGCGCACACATCGTGCTGGCGTCTGTACATCATATAGATATACAAAATATTGGTATAAAGCCGCTATATAGGTGCACACAGGCTCGCGAGCGTATCTGGAGTCTCGCGCGCAGCAGCGGCGGCAACAGCAGCGAGGTAGTAGCATCTATAAAGCATGCATGCGAGCTATATAATACGGAGTGCATGCGCGCGTACTGCAGCAGCGGCAGTATATCTATATAGGCTGCAGCGCGGAGTGTCAGTATATGTGCATGTAGCTGCCGCCGCCGAGTATAGTAGTAGCCTCCATACACACGGGTTGCGTGTGCGCAGAATAAGTTTTGCGCGGCGTCCGCCCAGCCGAGGACGGAGGCGCTGCCGGCGCGGCCGGCGCACGACGACACGGCTCTCAGCCATTCGCGAGACTCGCGCCTCAGTCTAATTTGAACCGCCGCGCGCGCTCTTATATACCGTGCGTGTGTATACATATATATGTCACGCGAGAGATCCACACTCGTCGTCGTGTGTTTATAGATATAGATATAACGTGCACATACCCAGTGTACGCGAATACATACGTGTTTTACGCTCTATATATAAATCTTACTCCCTTACGGAGAGCTCCGTTTTTTTTGCTCGTTTCTTTTCGAGAGACGTTCATGCAAAGACGAGAGAGAAAGAGTAGAAATCAGCAGCAGTAGCAGTAGCAGCGACCGATCTTCGAGCAACTTGGAGAGCTTTTTTCAGACCGAACGAGAACACGAACGGAATTAAAAAAAGCACATATTGCCGAGAAAGCCAGGAACATGTACGAAATAGTTGGAAATGATGCTTGAAATTCGAATTCGTTAAGTCGAGGAAAATTGCCGAAAAATAGTGAGACCAGTGCTCTGACTGAAATGCTGTATATATCGTAACGATTGTCTCTTTTCTCTATTTATACAAGTGTGCGAGTCTCGAGTATAAAAATATACACAGGCCCGAAAGAAGAAGCCGAGAGAGAGAAAAAGTGTGAAGTGTGCAGCAGCAAAGAAAAAGCAATAACAAAAAGTGTGCAACGAACGAAGATCAAACGGATTACGTATATCTGTACGTAAATATACGTACGCGGCTCGTAAGCTGTGCGAAAAGCTATCGTGCTGCCCTGAGACACGTGCGCTAGTCTGTCTCTGTGTAAGTGTGCTGCCGTGTGCTTTTGTAATAATAAGTGTTATGTATATATTCCGTATTATCAAAGTGTAAGGTGGAAAAGTGAGCGAGTGCACGAGCCATTTAAATAGCGGCAGCAACAGCAGTTGTTACAAGTATGTTATGCTTTACGGTGGAGTGTGATGGTGGTCTGCAGTAACAGTGTCAGCAGACGGGGCACGTGCAGTAATAGTAGTAGTAGTAGTAGTAGTAGCAGTAGAGTAAGAGTGACATCAAGCGAGCAAGGCTCATGCGAGAAATACACGATCAGCCGAGGCTGTGCGCGACTTTCGGTGTGCTAAGTGTTCGCGAGATATACATCAGAGTGAGCAATGTTGATTATTAAAGTGCACCGACAAGAGGAGCAGAAGCAACGACGACAACAACAGTATTTCAAGTGGTGGTAGTGTTTATATGTGTGAGTGTGTGTGTATGTCGCTGCAATCCCACACACGCGTACATGCACGTACTCTTCTTTCTCTCTTTTCTCTCTCGCTCTCTTTCCATACAGACAAACGTACTCACTTACACACGCACATGTGCGTCATAGGTGGGCCTTATTGCAAGGAGCATAATATAGGCCTTGAAAGAGGGACCGCCGCCACCGCCGCTGCTGCGTGAGAAGCGAATCTGCGGAGGAAGCGCGTAGAGTCCGAGAGTGCGCGCGCGAGAAAGAGTATTGTTATCGGTCGGCTGCGGCTGCTTGTGTCGCGTGCATTCTTAAAAAGGGGGACAACAGTGTCTTTCTCTTTCTCTCACTCACACATACATTACCTCACGCACACACACGCACGCGCGCACATACACACTTGTACATTGACACACACGCGGACACTCGCAACACTCTCAGGAACCGAGTTGGCCGCTCTATGCGAGAAGGCTCTAACTTTTTAGAGGGAAGCAAAACGAAGAAGACACATGATGCTAGCAGAGCGAGCGCTCGTTGCTGCTCACTGCAAGGCTAGGACCGACACGACAACGACGAGAACAACGACGATCAGTTTTCCCGAGCTGTTCATCCATCCTCGCTGCATCATCGAGCTTCTTCGAGCCAGTGTCAAGAGCGACGACGACGACGACGACAAAGTAGTCACCTGGCTGCAACAGCGACAGCATCAGCAGCAGATATTTGAGCCGATACCACTTGCGAGCAATCAGCAGCGGAGTCGTATTCGTGCCGGTAATTAATGGCCTCGAGGCTGGCCCGTGCCACTACTCCTGCTGCTCTCCTTCTCGTCGCAAGTTTGCGTCTCCGGCTTCTACGCGACAGATGGGCTAAAGCCGTAATACCGGACCATTGAGCAAGCCACACGCAGCAGCTTTTGGCAGCTATTCTTCTCTGTAGGCTTGGGCGAGAGGCTCGGTGAAGCCTCCGCGTGCTGCGGATAGGCAAGATGCGGCGGAGACCGGCTGCTGCTCGAGCCCGCAGAGTCCTGCCGATTCGCTCTCGGCTGCGTCGCGATAATTCTTAGGACACAGAGAGACATGCGCATTACACAACATTACATTGCATAAACACGTCAAAAGTAGCGACTCGCGAATAAAAATTTTAAAGCTCAAACGATCGAGATACATGTGACGAGTGGTACGCACAGTGTGGACAAGTGAAAAAGTTTAACAGTGTTCAAATAATAATTTTAGTGCGGTTTTAGTGTGAAAAAAAGTGAATTTAAAAAAATTCGATCGCCGATCCTCAGGGCGGATCGGCACAGTGCGAGGTAGGGCGGTTAGGCGGCTGGCCGCACGAGACGACATGTGGTCGTCGTCTTTGTTGCTGCTGCTAACGGCCGCACTACTGGCTGCGGCTACCATCGAGCCTGATTCGATCCAGGCTACTTCACCAACTCAAAAGACCAGCAGCAGCAGCAGCAGCAGTAAACCCTTGACATTGACGACCATCGACGACGGCAAGTCCAACCTCGATTATTACGGACGCTCGATGATTTTCGGACTGCGTGACCTTGTCGGCAGCGATTGGTCGAGAAGTCGCAGAAGCGTCGCCAAACCGCCGCTGGATCGTGCAGCTAAGCAGCAACAGCAGCAAATGAATCTGGATATGGAGCGGTACAGACGCTCGATGCAGCAGGTCTCGGCTGGAAAGTCGTCGCCGCAGCAGCAGCAGCAGCAGCAGCAGCCATCACAGCAACCAAAAGCTCGCAACAACAACCGAACTCGCTCGGAATCGGCGAGGGAGCAGCGACGCCGATGTCGCCTGCGCGGCACGTGCCGAGGGCGCAACTGGTGCCCTGACATGGACGTGGGTAATCGAGCCTACCTGGCCCCCACGGTTTTCGAGGGCAAGGCCCGCAGCATGTCGTCGCTTCGTAAGCCCGGCTCCAATTACGCCGTGACTTTCGAAGTCAAGCGGGTGTACAAGAGCCAGGCCGGCTTCATGCCGCTCCAGACGAACGACAGCGTGAGGCTACACTTTCGAGACAAAAGCGGAGGTGGCGGCGGCAAGTCCGGTCTGTGTCAATCGGTAAACAGTGCGACGACGGCCTTGCCAACGACGTTGACGACGTCCATGGGCCAGGGGGTGGCGCATAATTTGCGCACTAGTAATAGTGGTACTCTTAACATACTCGACGCGATGGCCGCTGTTGGAAGCGGCAGCAGCAACGGCGACGACGGTATGGTGCGTGCCAACATCAAGCGCGGTAAAGTGTATCTTGTGTTTGTGAACCGCGTGGGACCGAGAAACTTCACGATACTTGGCGAGCCGGTTATCAGGAGCAAGAAAAACGAACAAGCCATCCAAGCTGTCCTTCGTCCCGACTATGGTGAGTCCTCTACTTGTACTTACTTACTTACTTACTTACTTACACTTGTACTAATGTATAATATTTCGCCTTTTTCTGTCGCGTTTATTGGCACTTCGTCAGTATATGAGAGCGTAGCGAAGTACAACGTCCGACACGCTTGCCACGCTTGTTGAATTTTTCTCTCCCATTCATCGAAGTTGCCCCCTCTGGCTCGAGTTTATATAGTAAAGCTGCAAAATATTGGCTCTCTTGCAAAGTGAGAGCAGAGAGCACCCGAGCGCCGAGGAAAACGTTACGTTCTCGAGATAATGCAAATTGTTTCTCTCGCTCGCTCATTCGATCATCAATCAGAGCACGAGCATATTTTTAAAGATGATAAGCTGCGATATTATAAATACATATTATAACTGTTTCATTACGCTTGTGTGTGCAATGCACGTTTGTGTATGATGCGTGTGTCTGTGTGCGTTTGTAATATGAATGACTCTGGCTTTCTCTCTGCTCGAGCTTTGATAATGACAAATAACTTACACGCATATATACGAATACGTATACACATACACACATGCACCGATGCTTGATTGGCAGTACTGATAAATCCCCGCTGCTCGACTAGCGTGTGCATGTGTATGTGCCACCGAGCGCGCGTATGTGTCAGGACGGTTATCTAGAACGTGCGAAATTCTGTCTTATAGCAACGCTTTATATTTTTCCAGGCAGCGCGAGAGAGAATCGAGGCGGCGAAATTTCGTCTGCATCTTGGCCGTCATCGTCGTCGTCAGCGTCGCGTTGTTATTGTTGTTGCTCGGCAGGCGCGCATGGATTATTCCGTGCGGTAGCGAGAATTTTAAAAGTATGCCAAATTGTACGTGTGGCATTTTTTGTGCGATGTGTGTGGGTACATATTATAATACAACAACGTACGACCCACTGCTGCAAGTGTGCGTGTGACCGTGTGAATGTACGCGACCCAGCATGTGCTACCGGAATTGATAATTTTTTTTTCAATATTACAAGTGTTTCGCGAGGTTAAAATCAAATCGATGCAGATCGATCTCGATACGAACGCTATTTGAAATGCTTTCAATATCTCCTATACACGGCGCAGCGCACACATTCACACACTGCTCGTTACTGACGGCAACATTTTACCGCTGGACTTGGGTACGCGATGTAAACTCGCACGCAAAATATATGTTTGTGCACAAAACTCGAAAGATTTTTCGACTCATTTCGAAGACAGCTGTCAGGCCATATAATAGATTCGTTACTGCCTCCATGCTGGCTGACTGGCTGGCTGGCACTACACATGCATGCATGCATCCCGCGCGCGCATTTATATTTGTGCAGCTTGCTTCGCTCGCGCTGGATAAATAATTTTTTTTCTTTTCCTATATTATAATTATAAAAATAAAAGTGGACCGATACATATGTGCTGTGCGTGCATGTGTGTATGTGTGTATGCGAGGCGGCGATATTCGCATCGGGGTTACACAAACGCGTACATTTTTTTATCGTATATTTCTGCTTGCGAGCGAACCGAACGAGCGAGCGCGCCTGTATATATGCCGTGTCTGTGTATCTATCTCAATATCTTAAATATGCGCATATCCGAAATTTCTGCATCGAATAATATTATTTCGGGAAAAAGCATGCGTGCATCTCACATCTGCTAACGACCACTGGTTCTCTCTCTACTCTGCTTTTACTCTCTCACGACTCATGAATATTAATATCTATCGCGACAACGAGTTTGGACTTTGTATTTAATCGAATTGTAAATTATTATTAGTAAAATCAATGAGCTCGAGTATTTTATCGATTCTTTATGCATATAATATACGGGCATGCGCTTGTGCCTACGTTCGTGCATGTCCGTGCGTAACAAGACTCGTCAATACGTAATATAACATCGTTATTATTATATACCAAAAGTAATTGATTTGGAAAAGCTGATCTGCTACTGTACACGACGTTTATATATAACGCGTACAACTTAATTAAATTTTACTTTTAATAACTCAATCGCGCGGATAGGTACGCGACCGAACCTGTTTTGCACGCACATAGGTATGTATACTTATGAACTTTACAAGCGACGATATACACAATTTATATCAATAGTTTTTGTACTTGATTGCATTATACGCAGCGTAAAAATATTTTTAAGCATAAACTTATGACCGTCATTTTCTGCATTGTATCTCTATCGTGACCCGAAACACTTGGAAATTTTTCGTAATAATTGGATAGTTTTGTCAATCTAATCAATCTAATTTGGAAATACATGCGTTTATTTTTGATTTTCCCGCTATAAGATAGAAATAGAATAAAAGCGCGCGAAATATATATCCACCACGTCGTCGAGCCTTACACGTGCAAACACTATAACACACTTTAGCGCTTTTATTCAAGATTTTTTCACGTAATTTACAGCGCTTTTAGTTGAATTGTTCGAGATTCAGTAAATGGGGGTTACTTTTCTAGCCACTCGTGTCGATCGGCAAGACTTCATATCGACGAGCTTCGCACGCGCATTAATCAAGCCCCTCGTTTCAGCGCAAGCTTATACTTGATAACACATTCGCATGATTTATAAATGCCATTTTCCACTCTACATCGCAGACTGTACGCACCTTGCGATATACGAATTAATTCTTCGGGCTTCTCTCCGTATAATGCGAACGCTTAAAATTTCCAGGCAGCTGAATGAAACAATTCGGCAGCAGGCGGGCACGCGTGTTCAACTGCGAAATTCGAATTCGAAAACCGTGAAACTTCAAATGTAAATGATAAAAAAAAAATCAGGCGTGCAGACAGGCATTGAAAAAATCGCCTGCAATGGCACATAAAAGGTAACCTTGAAAGACAAAAAATCCGTCGACGACGCATTGCTCGATCACCGAGAGCGAGAGAGTTTTAGTTGAAAAAAAAGTTCCGCGTATACAGCAGCAGCAGGCAGGTATATAGAGCCAGAGGCAGCTGCCACTGCCACCGCTGTTGCATCGAAATCGTCGATGTAAGCAGGAAATTTTGCATTCGCGATCGATACTCGGGCAATACAGCACTGCACACTGTGTAAATGTAGGGGCACACCGACTCGGCGCGACATGGCGGAGCTGCTGCAATAACTTTCGTTTACATACGTAAGTAGGTATATATACATATATTGGTATAAGCTCGATTGACCGCGCGGCGCTTAGTTTTCACGGTCGGATGCAACATTACCATTTGAATCTGGCATTGGCTGTCTCGCACATCGCAAAATGGCACGCACATATATGCATAGACATAGAGCCAACGATGCGTACTGCCTTCCTCTCTCGTCTCTTGCTTTTTCTCTCTCTTCCCATCTCATTCAGTCAATATAAATGCATAATTTGCCCATGGACAAATCCTAATATTTCGTATACATAAGCCGGCGTGTGTGCGTGCACTGTATAGCTGCGATACGGAAACGTTGCGCACCGAGACTTTGTTTTCAAAGCAGCATTTATTGTATTTGTTGGTCTGAGCGAACTTTGTTTAACACGTGTGCGTGTGCAATTGGGTATAGAGTATATAGCATAAAGTAGAGAAGTTTGTGCTGCGCGTGTGTGTCACGCGTGTGGCTTGTGCATCAGCAGCAGCAGCAGCAGCCGTCGATGCTAGTAAGAAGAGGCTCCTCCGATGATTGTGTTGCGACTGAAATTGAGCAACGCAGCGTCGTCGCTGCGGCGTCGTCTATATATCTCCGGCGTACACACATCCCAAATTTAGCGAGTAGTAGCGAGAGTGAAAGAGATGAGAAGAGAATTAATTAGTGCCAATTCGTGTGGCATGCATAGTGAATGAGAGCTTTCCAGTTTCAGTTTTGCAACGAACGAGCCAACTTTTAAATGATAAGGTAAATAAGTTAGGGTGAGTTAGTGAATTAAACAACTAAAAAAATATATGCTTCATCGAGCTCGCATTAGTTTCTAAATTAATTTTAAACGAACATATGAAAGTTGTATGCCATGCTTGTGCGGCTCGACTTATTATAACATTGGAAATACTGATGAACAGCTATCTTTGCATGGTAATACCAGGAAGGAAATACAGTGCGTGCATACTTCCAATAAAAAAAAGCTTATGCGGTAAAGGAGAGTGAGAAAGCAAGAAAAAAGAATTTGCGATGTCTCGAAAAACGAAGATAAAAACGCATAAACTCGACCATTAGCGCGGGTTTTATTGCGCATTGATAGGCCAGTTATTGTTTTGTCGCTCTCACAACAAACGCGAGTAAATAGAAGAAGGTTGGAAAAAGTTCGAGCGAGACAGTAGTGCGGAACGACGTGGCTAGCACTTGATTATATCAGATAATAATTCTACTTTTACGATTTTTTGCTATGGAAATAAAGAAGAATGACAAAAGCACAGATATATACAAACGCATGCAATTGATACAGATAAATGGTATATAAACTCCGGAGAAAAGCGCTCTTCTATACGGACCAGTAGAACGTTTTTTTTTCTCTTACAAGCACGAAGCTTTTTGTTTTAACGTTTTGAGGCGCGCGAGTGAGTTTGTGTTGCGCAAATCTACATCAATAGGTGCCAATTTTGAGTGGTTTGAGAACATTGTTACGACAATGCCACGTTGTAAAGGGAACTTTTTATTTGTGCTCACCTATTCGCTTGTACCAAATTCCAATACCAGCTATTTTTTCAGATTTCCCCGATGCAGCGCGCTCTAATGCACTTCATCGTTGCACATTAACTTGGAAATATCTTTCTACCCGTTTGAATTGTTATAGGTAAAATACATAAGAATATTATATAGATATGAAACTGCACTGGCCGTTTAAATTTGAAAAAAAAAATTTAGGCGAATTGTTTGCCTCTTCGACCGTAATTGAAACGAACATATTTTTCATTGATTTTCTTGCTTTTTTTACCAACTTCTGTCTGAAAACAGGGTAGAGTAAGAAAACGTTATCGTACCTTTTATTTTTTACGAAAAAGCCGACTGTGAAAATCTAGTCCCACACTGCAAAGTGGTTTCCTGCAACACAAAGTATAAGTTTTATAAGTGTGTATGGTATTAATTTATTTAAAAGCTCATTGTAACAGAATACAAGTCAATCAGGACTGTTTCAACGAGCTTTTTATGATAAATACTCAATAATATTGATGTTAAGCTTAAAAGAAACGACGAGCTTTGATGGTCAGAGAGTAAATTTTTAAGCCTGCATTATGCGTAGATCTAACAAATGAATCTCGATGTTTCCACTGTAAATCTCTGTAAATTCACACAAATAGGTATACATGTACGCAAGAGCTTAATAGACTGGCAACATCGTAGCGAATCAAGTCGGTGTATAGCACTACGCACCAATTTCCCTTCAAATCGAAATGCTAATGCAAGTTGAAGATCTCTCTCTCTCTCTCTCTCTCTCTCTGTCTCTCTCTCTCTCTCTCTCTAACGGGTGCGTTGCGTATGATTATGAACATGCAGAAACGATAAAATGAGTCGAACTCAATGTTTCAAAGAGCAAGTGCTTGGTTGCTAGATACTGGTAAAATTGAAGACGATGAAGCTCGAAGCATGGTTTATAACCTACTACCCGCTCATAAATAGCGTATGAATTATATGCGCTTCAGAACTTTGAAGTATTTATAGCGAATCACTAAGTGGACGATGAATAAAAAAAGATACGAGCTCGAAATTTGCCAAAAGATCTATGGCTAAATCGTACTGAAAGATAAGCAAAGGTATGTAGTTGTATGATTAATATTATCAATAATAATGTATATCTTCAATGAGAAGTGTGCATACATAAAGCTGCTTTGCACTTTTACGAACTGCGCTCTCATGCTGCATTAGAACAATGTGTGCGAGTGTGTATAATATGAATTGCTTGTGGTATGCTGAGCAAAGTCTCATTGAACGGCTCTCATCAATATATTTCTCTCTCTCTCTTTCTCTTTCTCTCTTTCTCAATGGATGAGACTGACTTCTGAGATAGATCAATGCACGGGTGTGCACGAGAGATCGGTTTTCCTTTCTCTCTTATCGTCGCTTCGATTAAAATAATATTTATGGCACGGGTGGCGTTTGGTTTCATTCGACCGTATAATAGACGCGCAGAGAGACATTCTTCGGCTCTTTAACCACTGATCGTAACGCTATTTTTTTGTAGTTATTTTAACGCGTGCACGACTGTATCGGTATTTATATAAATTATGCATCGAGAGGCTATAATCAGATTCAATGCGAATCGACGAATAAAGTTTATCATTTTGAGAGTCAAGAGAAGCTTGTCTATCGAAGGTCGTACGTAAAGTATGAAAAAGTATATATGAATGCGGCTTGGCAATCAAATATCTGCGAGCATATTTAACGGCAAGTACCGGCTTTCTTCCTTTTTCTCTTATAATATGTAATATACCGAACACACGTATGTATCAAGTGGAGATCAGTCTCGACCTACCGCGCACAACGCAGTTTTTTCCTCCTATACGTATAATAATAATGCAGGTGCTGAGGCTCTGATGCAACTCTCGTTTTGGTTAAGTAGGCTGCTGCTCCTCTCCTTTCTTCTCTCTCTCTCTCTCTCTTTCTCTGTTTCTTACTTTTGTATGCTCGTGGGTACGTCTTTTAGAGATGACAAGTACACGAAATATATGTAGCAGCAAAGTTACAAAAAGAAGCAACATAAAAAATAATAATAATAAAATCTGAAAATAATTAACTAATTCTACTTTCACGGATTGTTCAATAATTTGTACATAATGTTAGCACTTTATTGAGAGGTTATCTAGTTGAAAAATGATGCCATAGGCATTGCGTATTATACATCGACGAAATACGACAAAGCGAAGATCAAAAAGCTACGTACACGTTTTTTAGGGTGTAAAAAGTACGATTGTGTTTCTATGCTGAATTTGAAAAAAATTCTCTTTTTGAATTTTTACTATTTTTTTCATCGTAGCACGCGCGATGTGTCAAAAGTAAAGTATGCAATCTCACACAAATATTATCTTTTCGAGCTTTCCTGCGTGTATACGTGAGAGTGTTCGCTTGGTAAAAGTAATTTAACGTGTATATAATGTAACTCCAGCACTCACGTTCAATAAAAGAATGACGGATCCCTTGCGTGTATAAATATTTTTCCTCAAGTTCGAAAGGAAGAAGAAGAAAAAAAGGAATTTCCACATTCGCGAGACGCTGCGCTGTTTGCAAGCAGCATTCGGCCTATACTCGCCTGCATAAATGCAGATGATCGTGTGTGTATGTTTAGGTATACGTTTGACCTGCTTCTTTTTAAAACGAGCTTTATTTTTCTCGGTCATCGTTATTTAATCTCAGGAAAATTGTTATAATATTTTAAAGAAAAAATATGCGCTTCCTGTCACGTACGCATTAATTAATGTCTTTTTTTCGTGGATTATATTTGGAGCATCGCGATGCGAGCTCGCATTTGGATCAAAAGGATCTCTGCTTTTTGCTCGTTCGCTCGCTCGCTAGTGGCCGACAGTACTCTTTATATATCTGGCGCTGATGTTTGTGCTTACGTTCATGTGCGCGAGTCTATGTGTAAATGTATGCATGTATAGATGCAAGTAACAACGCTTTTATAAATCTCCTACCGTGAGACTGCTGAATTTTCTAGTAGTAAATATAGTCGCGAGTGCGCAGACGAACGCGAATAAGCAGTCTCTAAAGCAGTAGCGGCCGTAGCAGCATAAGCTTTATATACGCACACGTTCACGCATACATACGTATTCTCTCTATTTATCTCTCGACTCTCTTCCAGTAAATGGTCGATGAAAATTCTTCATTCACTCAACAACAGCAGCAGCAGCTCGCGCTCGTGCGAAGTTCTGGAATAATTTTTTTTTTCTTCTTCCGTGTGTGCAACTTTAATCACTACTGCACGGCACCCATACACGCACACGTGTATATATTCATTACGAACGTCGTAATGAGGTCACTCACTGAATGTTCATATATTTGATGATGTCTGCTCAGAGCACACCCACACATACACGCGCGTACGTGTATAAGCTCATTCTTTAGCTCTAAAATTTTCAAATAAATCGACAATTCCAACGTTTTGTTTGACGAAACAAATTTGCTATGACCTTCGAGGAGGGAATTCGCACTTATAGAGGATACAACTTAATATTCTGCGAGTGAGCAATAAGTAACGTTACATGCGAATTTTGCTCTATTCTAAAGCATGACTATGAAATCTATGGTACACAGCAATCACTAATATATATACGTCTCGAAATATCTTGATTAATGTAGGACTTTAAGCTATACGCATAACGTATATATAAATGTGCATTTACGTCGTCTAATGCACAATTACATATCGTATAATAGGCGTAATGCTAGAGCATTAACATTATAAAACACAAAGTAACGTTTTTTCACGTATATTCATTATTATTAGAACATCGCATCTTGTTCGTATGCACGTGAGTGTATAAGGAGCAGGCAGGGCTACACAGTATCGCGCGCTCTTCTGAGTGTCTTGGAAGAGATTATATTATAATAGCCACCGTATATGTACGTGAGTACGTGTATTCGTGTGTATGTGCTCGCGCGAGCATATAGTACACTTGCCGTGCGGTGATATTAATAATACACCAAGACTATCTCGTTCCCTCTCTCTCTCTCTCTCTCTCTCTCTGTCCCTCTCACTCTATATATAATGCATGTAATACATGTATACGTTCGGGGAGAATCGCACGATTATATTCGCGTTGCGTTACGATCTCCGAGCACGACGTCGCGTAATGCGTGCAATGATCCAAATGTAAAAAGGCACGAGCAAAATTTTTACTTTGCTTTATTATTCATTATGATAAAATTTTTTGCAGAATTTCGAACGATCTTTGAACTTATTATATCTTTACATTATCTACATGTAATATTTATCAAAGCGAAAATGTAGTTTCCGCGAAAAAGTCCTTCGTTACTTGGAATGATCGGTCGATTGCGGATGTTATCGACTGCAAGTAGTGTATTACAACGTGGGTATATAATATATAATACAAGCTTATAAGCGTGGACAGCACGCCCGTACGTGTCGATATGCGCGGGAGAAAATTAAATCGGGGAAAAATTCTCACGTACGCTCGGTGTGCGCTGCTGTGTTGTCTGCAAAAACACGTGTGCATCGCCGCGGCGCCGAGGTACGGATAATGAAAAAAGTAAGTTTTACCGAGTCCGAGTTTGCTGCGCGGATGAGTGTGGGTGGTGGTGCGCATGTGTATGAGCGAGCTTCGATGAAAAGCATGCGTGTAACTCGGGAAACATGTTCGAATTCGATATGCTGGATGATATTTCCAGATTTCCCGTAGAAATACTCGTGCCAAAGTCACTAATGGCGATAGAGTTTACATATAACGCATGTAGATTCGCGTATACACAGTCACACGCCGAAACTTGAAGACGTCACACCGGCGCTGCACAGTGTACGCTTAAGCGAATCTCTAGCCTATTTAAGTCGAAATGCGAAAATACAGTTGCAGTACGTACGTAGAGTTGCAAGTTAGATATTATGTGAAAGGTGGACAGCATGCGCGCAGGTATAGCCGAGTTGCATGTCTCATAGCCTATGGCAGCAGCCAAGTGGCAGCAAGTTGGATGTGCAGTTGCAGCAAGTTACTCGACTGGCGTACTATAGTTCTAGGGCGTTGATTGGCTTACGTCATTATACGTGTGTGTCTTTGTCGAGATGTTGCTATCGTGCGCATATACTACGTACTATATATACGTAAGGGCTTGTGCTACTGCTGCACGTCGTTGTCGTCATCGACGGTGGCGGGGACAGTGACAACGGCGAATTACTATCGAAATTAATTGACATCAATTATCGTTTACCGAGTCGTGTGCGCGTACGGCTCTAGTATATACTTGCTCTTCCCGCGTGCCCTCGTAAGCGCCTGCCATTTATATGAATATGTGGGACGTGCACAGTTCATACAAGTAAGCAGTATACAGAAGGATATATATACCAAACGGTATTAATTTTTATAAAGGCTCAGTTGTGCGTAAGTGTTTGTGTTATATATTTATATTGTAAATATATTTTACGTACATTGTACGCGCACTATACGGCAGCAATATTTGCTCTGAAGTTGAAAAACATCGCTATAGCGGTATTTGGAAGTCTATCAACAGCTATTGTCGCTGATAAAATTCGATACAATACGTGCATCGAGAACTAATTGGGCTACGTGCTGCGCTGCAACTAGCAATCGACGTCAGGCCAAAACATGCTACAACTGCTCGGCAAACACACACGCGCGCACCCACATACACTTTCATTCAATGCGCGAGAGATCGCGAGTAGAATTTTAATTTTTTGATGATCGATGTTTATTACTCTTGATGGTATTAATGAAATATAATGGGAGAGCAGATGTTGCGAGTTTGGAATTGCGAAAAGATAAAAATCACGAAAGAAAGATTTTGGTAAGACCGAAGATTTTGACGTACAAGCTTATCACGAGACGGGATTCAATCCCGTCAAAATTCCAGAAGTTATGGAAAATATTATCGTTCGACTCGCAGCAAACTACAGCGTGACTACAGACCGTCACATATATACTCTGACAGAAAATTATTAACGAGTGTATTAAGGTTTTTTGTCGAGGTGATATGTGCGCGGCGTGCCATTGCAGACGTACGTATAGTTTTCATTTCAATTAACAAGGATGGATTTGAAAACCAGCTTGTAAACATATTCCCGAGAGCGATTAGAGGCCAACCTCTCTACTGGCGAGATGAAGAGGGAAAAAACGTCATTATCGCCATTTATACGCCGAGTAATTCGCTCTAATCTCCTATCGACTTATAAATATGAGGAAATTACATCATCCCATGCTACTTGCATCGCCGCAGGTATACTACATACTGATACATGGCACATGCTCTTATATTCACGCAAATACGCGACGGCAATCTTCAAACACTATAACGTCCTTTTATCACCACCTCGCAAAACTAACAAGTCCCCCCGAGTCTCCGCGTGCATATATGGCTTATCTCGTCTGCGCGCGTGCATATATGTATGCACGCCAGGCATACGGTAAAAGCATGAAACGATACTGCTGCGTACTTACACGAGTTCTTCGACTATACATGAACGTATGTATCATGTGCGGAGTACGTGTGTGTGTCTGCAAACATGAATCTGTGTGAGACTTGAAGGGAAAAGGAGGGGATAAGCAGCCACGTGCAAGCAACAGACGGTATGACACATAGATACAGAGTAAGAGAGAGAGAGAGAGAGAGAGAGCGCGGAGAAAAGGAGAACAGGTAGACTGCTGGGCGACTTGTATTGCTGCTGCAGCTTCACGCGCACACGGATAAGACTCTCCGAGTATAAGAGAGAAAGAGAAAGAGCGCGCGACATTTTTTGCCTCGCCATAAAGATTGGGGATTTATGTATAGTTCAAGATCGAAATATTCCAGTCGCGCGTTTACTGCTCTTCTTGAATAAATATTTGCACGAGGGCAGTGATGGGGGAAAAAGCTCTCGTGCCCGTGATGTCAAGCCATTAAATCCGCGGCAGTGAGTATTATCGACCAAATTTGAAAGGTAATTGATTTAATTATGTATACTGTGTAAAAGGGGTATTTTAAAAGGACTCAGACGAGCGCGTAATATATATGTAGCAGAGATGGAGTATAATGTTTCAATTTTATGTTGGCAAGCGTTGAACAATGTAACCGCAGCGAGGAAAAAGTGAGAGAGGAAAATCGCGCGCGCGAAATAAACCTTGGAAAACATTCCGAGCTTACAAACGAGATACCCTTCTACACCAATAGCTTTTTCAATTTCTCTTCTCTTAAAGCCCACACACATGCACATAACACACATACGCAGTAACGGCACCGCACCGACATTACCACGTATAGCATGCGGAAGCTCAGAAAGCTCGCTTCCATATGTGATATAAATTTTTCAAGTCTCTCCTTCGTAAAAAAAGCGAGAGGGAGAAAGAAAGAGTCTTCTCTTTCACCTGCGCCACTCTGCACGTTCATATTGCCTTTACAAAATGAATTTTATCTCTCTTTCTCTGTCTTCCACTTATACCTGTCTAGTTCACGTACAACATCACCTTTTTAAGACGTATATACACGTGTATACACATTACTGCGCATCGTACATCTGCACGGCGTGTCACCATATAGTTACATTGAAAAAAGTGCAGTTGCTTGCCGCGCGGCAGAGAACGAGATATGCTCCAAGACGTAGATAATCCGTTAAGCGCATCTTGCTTCTTCTTTTCTTGGCCCCGAAAGTCGCACACGAATCGTCACACACGTTGAAAGCTTCACGCTCGTACGCGCGCCAGTCATGACTTTTGTACAACTCCCAAATCTGATTCAAATTCTTCAGACGCGAGCTCCTGCTACTACTGCTGCTGCTACTGAAAAGGAAGAGGACACCGCACGCATATGAGGCGACAGACTTTGCTTTTTGCTCCTTTGCCCTCGGCTGCCAGCACTAACTTGAAAATTTCTTACACCCGGGATTTTCACTCGTGCGCAACACCTCAAATCTTAGGTAGTAGTACACTATCCGGAAAAGAAAGAATCTAGCTCTCGTTTCGAGCAACTTTTGTTTCGTTCGAAAATTTTGAAGTAAATTTGTGCTACATACAGAATTGCAAGCATTCCGAATTCTCACCTCCTGAAAGGTTCGTTAGTACTATGTCGATACTATAATCAGGTTCTTGTTTTTAAGATGGGGAAAACTCGCGTGAGGTCGACAATCTTTCTCTGCGGAGAGCGTAACAGTTTCAGTGTTTTCAGCTTCAAATCCAGTGTTTTGCATGGAATATTTTACCCAACGGCTGCTACTGCCACCACGCGGTATTCTGTATATATCTTAGCTAAGAATACTGAGGATAAAATTATTAAAGTCCGATAAATTGAGAAAATGTGAAATCTTGTAAGCTCTCTTGAAAGCGTCTGAAAAGTGCTTCTTCTCGGAAAACCTTTAGTAGTTAGATAATCGAGCGACGTAAGAAAATCGATTTACAGGATTCCCCAAGTTCGCACAACAAGCGGCATGCAATAATTCAAAGTTTAATTTCAACAATTGAACGAGCAGACTGCAATTGACCTTCGTCTATTGTATTGATCCCGGTCTCGCTCGCCTGAAATTTCGTTCGTTCTTTAATACAATTAGAAATGTGTCGGAGTCTTAGTGAAAGTCAATTTAAAATATGTCACCTGTCAACTGTAAAATGTTACGTCTTTTATTTCACACATTCTATATGTGTCAAGATGTGTGAGCATCGTTTGACCCTTCAATTGGCGAATGTCACGCTCAATACCCATGCCAGGCAATGACATTCATTGACCCCACACATACACACACGATAATATACGATATTTTCAGCAGCTTGAATCAATTAAAGAACTATGTGATGTACTAAAATAACAAAACTGATGCCACGAGAAAGGCGTGAAAAAGACTTTTTCGCAGTTTACGATATCGGCTTTTCGAGGCAGCAGACGTCAAAGTCCGAAAATGATATTTTCCGATCATTTCATTTTTTTTATAAATATAAAACGAGTGTAACCAAATAAAATGCGAACGATAATAGTGTTATTTGCTGGTCAGTACCAGTACTTGCTGCAAGTGAGAAAGAAAGAGGGAGCAGTCAAGGAAAAACGAGCGTTGCGCGCGAGACCAGTGGTCTGGAATATCGCGAACAACAGTCCCGTAGCCACAACAAGTTGTCTCGCCTCGATATTACCTTCTTTTCTTAACTTGAAACTCTTCAACTTCGTTCGTCTTGCGCAGCAGCAGTCGCTCGGCGTCTTTTTTGTCGCCCAGCGAAGTTATAAAAAGGGAAACTCGATGAGAAATATTATACAAGCAGCAGCGAACTGCAGTAGAAGAAGTGAAATAAGCGAGAAAAGCCGGAGAAAGAAGGTGAATATAGAAGAGAAGTTTTACGGGGAGCAGCGAATCGTCGTCGCAAAATATGAGATATTAAAAGCCAAGTATAACAAAGTCGATGTACATATCTAGGTTGCTGCACATCTATTATAACAAGCACAAGTGCAGAGCGCGCGGCTTTTCCATCGAGACGCGTATATGATATATATGTATGCAATGCGCTCGAGAGCTGGCTTTTTTAAAGTTATTTTCCGCACTAGGATTTTTTCAGAGCTTCGCTGTGTTGGGACGTGCACTGTTTGAGCATTTTATATCGAAACTCTCCTCACAATTCAAAAAATATTCAAACGTCACTCTCGAGAAATTGTCATTTATTTTTAAATTCCCCGACTGCTTCTTTAAAACTTTGTAAAAAAAACGAATTTACAATAAATAAACAGACTTGGAGTCATCGTCTTAAAAAAAGAAGGAATTGTAAGAATGAGAAAAGACAGTTGCATGAAATCATTATAATGCTGCGAGAGCTCAACAAACGTTGTCGGCTATCGATTTTACGAAAATCTGCTCCTCGTACGCCACACGTCAATTTAACTCGTGTAATTTTATACGAAATTATCGTTCAACATCGTGTTACGTATAATAATAGAGGCACAAGTAAAAACAGTGCGCGTATTATGTAAACGAAAACTAATAGTTTTAACATTCATCTCACATACAAGAGTCAGGTCTGGGATTATTATTATTACTTTTTTCTACTTTTCCAACGAATGCAATGGTAGCATTGAAAAGGAGGTATATATACTCTAGGTCCCCGCGCAGTCAAGTTCTCTATGCTACTAAGCATACACATGCAGACGTATAAACAAAGTCGTATGCAGCGTATGTGAACGGCGGCAATGCACTCTCCCGAGCGATCCGCTCTTCCGTGCTCGGCTGTATTATATCGTATATGGCTAGAACCAGCTGGGACTTCTGCTGCTGCAGCTACTATTACTACGATACGAGTCTCGCAAACGAGAGCGGGATCTCTCGCGGAACTGTTGGCGCGCGCGAGAGTGTGTGCGTGCGTGTGGACGCGTTAGTCTGCGAGCTGCACTGCCAGTGCGCGTGGCCTGCCTCCGCGTATATAGGCAAGTGTACGTGTTTATATGGTATCTTCTGCCTTATTTCCTAGCATAGAACGAGCGTTGTCGCTATACATATATACTCATTCTTTCTTTCCGCGCGCCGTCTGCGTAGCTCTCGTATTCCATATCTATCGCCCATTGCCATGTTTGCCCCTGTGGGAAAATCGTTTGAAAACAAACTCGTCGTCGTCGTCGTCGTCGTAGCTACTGCCGGAGTCGTCCTCGCTACAAGTCCTGCACAACGGCAAGCCGCCCGAGACCTTTTTACCTTCGCAGCTCGAGAAAGAGAAAGATAGAGCAAGATATATAAATGCGTCTGTATTTATACGTATAGCGCACATATATCTACGTTTACATTTTTGTACTGGCGTTACACACGTGCACAGCACTGCACTCGTGCACACACACGTACGCGTAGTTACGCTTAAATATCATCGGAAAATCACGGGACGTTGCGATTCTCTACGCGCATACGGCTCTCCGCTGTACGCGGGAGAGTCAACCAGCGGAGTTCCTGCGTTTTGAGACTGTGTGTGCATGTGTATACATCCATACGTACGTGCGTACAGTATAGGAGGACTATTGCTATATGTGAATTTCGCGGTGAGTGGCATTGCATTGTATGCGCAGTATCAGTAGTGGATCCTATGTACTTTCACGTATACACATGTGATTCACTTATTTTTTTTTTTTTTTTGTTCTCCATAGTAGCACATAGGCAGCGATAGTAACCGATTGTTGACCGCACACGTACAGTACATACACATGTGAATTGCGGTCGCATTTGAGGTCTCGCACGCGCACCCGACGATAGTCCTACCTGACGAGCGCGCGATGACAGCCAACGCCGCAGCCGCCGCCGCGCTTACTCGCGCGATAATCACGACAAGGACGTTTATAATGACTACGAAACGTGCACTTTTTTTCACATTTATTTCGCAGTCTGTGCACTTTACGAGCGGATGGAAAAATCCTTTATGCCACGGGAGATCTCGGTATATTTATGTAAGATTCTATTGATGGATAAACAACCACTACTGCGATGATTGTAACAAAAATAGTCACGAATGTGTGTATGTATACATGCCGCGACTGGAATACTCGAGAATATATAGCACAAGTGTGAAGCACTCTTGCAAAGATTATATCTCGTTTTATTCAAGTTTCAATGATGGGGCTGCAAGTACGGATATTTGCGCTTGTTTGTCTCTCACTGCTATACGCAGAATCGAGTATATCTCACTTGTTTCGACTCATGCAAATTTGCCAAGTGAAAGTGAGCTTTTTTCGTGCCTCGTCTCGCTCTATTAGTAACGGTACGATATTGCACAATGATTGACGTTTCGCACCCGACGATATTTCAAGTTGATAGGGATCTTATGACTGTTACATACAAGCGGTGTACAAGTGTTGTTATAGAAATCAAGTGTGTTTAGTCAAAATAGGCCAAATAGGGAAGAGTAAAAACTTAAAACTGTACGAATCACGAATGAATACGAAGGGTAGAGTGTGTTTATATTTAAAGTACGTGATAATTTTTCACACTCAATACGTTTCATCATCTAGATTTATATTCAACGGATCTTATGGGAAATTCAAATATTTTTAACTATAAATCAATGATTAAAAAACAAAAAGTAAGACTGATTGCAAAGAGAAAATTAATTACTTTGTTTTTGAAAAAAATCATTTTGATAGGTGTTATTAAAATTATTTTCACCTCGTCACCCTCTTTTGATATTTTGCGACACTCTTGCCCGGGCTATTAAAAGAGTTTATGTGTACTCATTGTACAATACATCATAGCAAGCACGCTATATACCTGTGAGCTTATTCTGCGAGATTCTGTGCGCATTACAGCCAAGGGTGCTGAAAGTATAGCGACGTAAAAAGAGTGAAATAAAAAAAAAAAACTGTCGTAAAAAAGAGTATATGAGATTGAAAACAAAAAGTTTTGGCTAATGCGAAAACTCAACGAAAACCGTCTCATCTTCCGAAGAGTAAAAGAAGAAGAATAAGAGAGAGAGAGAGAGAGAGAGAGAAAGCGAGAGAGGCGTCTCTAAAAATACAGAGCCCCACAAGTATTTCCTCTAATTATAGAAGTAAAAGAACAGCGCCGCGCCAATAAAACATTTCGAGCTCATATATACCACAGAGGCAGCAGCAGTAGGAGAAGTCGTCGACAACTTCTACGAGAACGCATATACGCACACTTAACCGGCTCAAAGGTCCATAGGAGCCCACAAATATATCATGATAATTTTTCAGTTGAAATGCACACACATGCACAGGACAGACCGAAAGAAAAGTAAAAATCTATTATATTTTCTCGGGCCCAATAAACTTGACAATCTACTGCGAGAGTAGTATAATATTCCGGCAAACGTGTGCATTCCATCAAGCGGTAGTAAAAGGAAAACATAAGACTCAAGTTTTTCCGGCTGCGCAGTGCAGCACTGTCGTCTCAACTCTCTTCGTCGCCGTCGTGCAGTCGTAGTCTTCGTTGTCTTGGTCGGCATCGTAAGGTGGCGCAAAGAGCAGCAACACTAACAACTCGCAAAGCAAGGGAGAGAGAGACGACGAAAATATTAGATCTATTTCGAAATTCTATTTCTGGGCGCGCGCAAGCTCTGCTCTCTCTCTCTCTTTCTCTCTCTATTGCTCACTCTGATTCTACAGATACTCTATACATAATGTATATAAATGTATGTATGTATGTATGTATGTATGTATGCATTCATGTATGTATACACATAAGCTCTCCGAGCTTCTCTTCCTGCGTCGACATGTTCGCTGACGACTAGCCAAGGGCTGGCTGAGAGAGAGTATTAAAACCGACGGCTACTGCTTTCACTGCATTGAAATTCGAACACTACGACTGTTCCTTGATGTGCGCAGTTCGTGTGCATACACTGAAGGCGAGGGAGACCAGTAGAAATGGTTTATAATTTCCCTTTCCTTTCTTTTTACACCATCGATTACAAATGACTCAGGCTTGCGGTATAACTTTGAACTTTGTCTGGATAGCTCTAAGAAATTTACCAAATTCAGGATAAATTGCTCAGTAAAGTTTCTCTCAGATTGATACTCGAATTGAGGAAGTGCTATTTTTTATTTTATGGCAAGTAAAATATTAGATGATGCTTTTGTTCAAAGTTTTCATTTTAGCGATTTAATTTCGTTACGTCAAGAAAAAGTTACTTAAATGGAAGAAGAAGTAAACGAAACGATAAGAAAAATGTTTTTTTAAAAACACCTCTCGATATCTGAAATTGACTCTCTCGAGCTTCTTTTGAGCGAAAAGAATTTTTCCCGAATAATTTCTTCACGATCGGAGAGTGAAGAAGCAGAATTCAACGTCGCAGCAGCAATATAGAGAAAGACTTTACCGCTACAAAAAGCGCTTTACAGCATACTGGCTGCAGCTTTCATTCTGTTATCGTAAATAGTTTCGGCTCATTTTCTTCCGTATAAGCTCCTCCTCCTCCTCGAGGGTAAAATTATACTAAAATAAAGCGCACAACTTCGGCGTATAATAAAGTACACATGGATATTGAAAAAATTACCATAAATTATTAATATCCCCGAACTTCGTCCGCTAAGTAGTCTGATCGATTTCAGCAATTAGTATTATACAAGTGTCGAGTTAAGTGAAAAATTCAAGCTCAAGAATTGCATCAATCAAGAGTCAAAACATCAATTAGTTCACAGGTAATCGCTTTCGGTTTACATAATAAAACGTCGAGCCGTCAATTTATATCAGCATATAACTGCTTAGCAAATTTCGATACATATCCTCGGTGTGTATATTATATATCGAGCATGAGCTAGCACGCGACACCTCTTCAACTCGGGTGAGCACTTGAGGGAAGAGGCACTCAAGCGGATGAGCGTGTATGTACGCGTCGCCATTATATTTAAATGTATTATAGACGCACACGCGTCGACGCCATTTTTTGGTATCTGATCGTTCAGCAGCAGCTACCATCATCTTGCACGCGGTGATCTATATAATAAGCGGATCTCTCTCGCGCGCGCGCACACACATCTATGGATGTCTTTTCGGAAGTCATCGGTCGACTTGTGACCTACTACGGCTTTTGCATGAAAACTACTTCTTTTCCGCGAAAAAAGCCGGATTCGCGTTTCTTTCTCCACGAGATGAGCATAAGAAATCTCGGTATATAGAGCTGCGAGTCATTGTTTTTTATCCGAGAGGCCAACACCCTCAAAAGTTGTTCCCAATTTTGCTCCTTTTACTCGGACTTCTTTTTCATTCAATACGCTTGTTCAGTCTGGCGAAAACAATTTTTTGGGTGAGCTTTGCAGCGCCTTATATGCTCACACGTTATGTTTGTGTGCACGTATTCACGTTTACACGCTGCAGTTGGGTTGTGAACGGTGCAGCGCAACCCCTGCTCTTTCGCTCCGTTCTATATATAAAACAAACAATTGTCTACCTGTCTCGACTGTCACAGCAGCACCGTTCTAACACACATAGGGTAGTCAGAAGTAGCAACGCTTTCTTGGAATAACATACTCACACTAAAGCACAAAATTTCGAATCGCATTCGTATATGAGCCGTTACACTAACACCCGCACGCAATAGAGATCGACGAGCGAGTGGAAGATCATCAATTTAGAAAAACCGAGTTAAATTCGCGCTAAGTCGATACTTATAGGCCTTTAATATTTTTCAAATATAGAATTGATGTTATTCTTCTCTCTCGCACTCCTCTGTTTCTCGTTCAATGGTCGCTATCGACAAGCGTAAACGTTTTAGTTTGCCAAAGGCACTTGCCACTAGATAAACTATACCCTCTCACTGACGTACGTAAACGCCTTCGATGACGACTGATACTTGATATTTTTCTCAGGTTCGTATTCGCAAAAGCCCTCCCATAGAGCCGAATAAAGATGTTCTCTAAAGCACAAGTATAGCACAAGCAAGCTTTTTCGAGCTCTCGTCCATTACGTTGTATTGGATTTCGGTCAATTGAAGACCAATGGCATGAGTGTGTGTCGTCACGTCGCACTCCAAGTTATTCTTCATAATACGTGTATTACGCACATACGTAGACGAAGCATTTTTCCAAGCTCATTGGCCGCGCTATCTCGTCCGAGCTTTTAGTTTTATTCTTAGTATCCTGAGTATACTTACCCATAGCTTTATTTATTCAAGCTCGTCGTGCGCTATATGGCGCGCGATGATGCGACCTCGTGCGTGTATGAGAGTGTGCGAGAGAGAGACTGTATGTATAGACCGTGAAAAGGAACGACGAATATTTTTAGCATTTATTACGCAACCGACCGAATGAATGAAAGTAGCGGGTCTGAATTGCGTTACGATTTTTCTCGTTCGCATTCACCCACTACTACCGCTCAAAATATACACACACGAATAATTGCATAGAAAAAAATTTGCAACTGTTGTAACTGTACCGGAAAATATGCTGCGAATATATTCTAGGCGTGTGTCTCAAAGAAATGAATAAAAAAAATAAGACAAGTCTCGACCGGTCGCAGCGATCAGAGAGTATTTCATATAAAAATAGAAGCCAGCCTGTTGGTTAATTTTGGAAAAAAGTTCAATTTCGGAGACGGTATAATGAATTATGCGACGATGCTCCAAATGAGTGCGGGTCAAAATTACTTAAGCAGCTTTGCTCGGCCACGCAAAAACTTTTCTCTAATATTCTTCGGGGTTTCCAACCTGCTGTATTTTTCTTTAACTGTGTGCTGAGGCAGGAGTAGTAATGACATCCTAATATTTGCAAACTCAAATATTATAACGGGTTGTTCGAAACACGCTGTTGTATTTTCGCCCGAAGAATGTATTTTATTTTTCGTTTCGCATATAAAATTGGCTATTTCCTCTAGACACGACTGTGTGTTACACATTTTCAACTTATATTTCCGTGACATTCTTATTTCTCAGAATCTTCCGAGCGCACGCTAGTCGTGGCGTATAATAAATAGACAAGAAAGTTTAGAAAGAAGTGTAATATCCAGAAAATAAGACCGTGCACATGTGCGCGTACATGTATATGTGCACTGCCGCGGCAGTCTGTAACAGCAGCAGCAGTAGCAGCAGCAGCAGTAGCAGTACAGAGTCTTTGTGCTTTCTCGCGATCTCTCTTTTTCGTTGATACTCGCCGTCGTCGTCTTTCTTTGCGCCGTGCGCGTTCAGTAAACTGTACTTGCGTACACAACAAACTCTCTTGGTTCGTCTCGGGCGAGTCCGTTTTGGAACTCACCACGAATAGACGCGCGCATGCCTTGAAGCTCCGAGACATTCGCCCCCGCCGGTCGGTCGTCGTCGTGGTTTTAGTCTTCGTGTTGGTTGCATATGTAGAAGTTGTCGTAGTCTTAGTCTTATAGTCGTCGTCTTCTTCGTAGTCGGCGGCGGCAACCGCGTCTCCTGCGCTATGTGTAACTGCAAGCGCTTAGCAAAGCAGCAGCAGCAGTAGGCACTCGTCTGGCAATGACGAGTATCGGGCCGACCGAGGTCAAAGTAAGTATGTCGGAGACTGCTGCAGCCGCGCATTTACTTGGGGTGCGAATAAATACGAGCACTTGTCTACGAGAATGTGCTTATGTACATCTGATTTACTTCGTGCGACTATCTTAAACCCCACTGTGAATAATCCAGTGTGGGCTGGAAGTATTTCTTCAGTTTTATTAGAAAAGCATATGGAAAATCGTGTTTTTCAAAGTCTCAGAGAATCTGTACAAAGAAACTTTAATAAAGCTCCAGCTTCCGTTTGGACCATAATTAAAATGTAATATGATCATTATTATATCATAATTCATGATGTATTCATTAAGTAATGGATATTTTAAATTTGAAATGGTGCAACCACGATTTTTCTACTTAATCCATCACTTGAAATGTAAAATACAAGAGAACTTAGTCACAATCTATAAAATGAAAAAATATATGAGTTTCAAAATTGTTGAAAAAATTCAGTGTGAGGTCCACAGGAAGAAAAGTGCTTTCAAAATTAATGCATAAAATATACTTGTATGGAAATGTTGCATCAAACTGACTTTTTCAGGCTTTAAAATAGTAAAATTTATCATGACACTAAAATAAATTACGTAATTATAGATAAAATTTGAATTGGTAAGTCAGTTATTTTTGTTATTCGGTCTCAAGTTATCTCGGAAAAAAGTAAAACTTTAAAAAAGAAATTTTCTTACAGAAAGAGTTATAGAATTGGTACTAGTTTTTAACATATGATCTCTGGCTTGGTTCACGGTATTCGAGGCGATTGCATTGAACGCTTGAGCGCACGTGCCCAGTCTGCAAAGTTCGTGTGCACGTACACACATATGTATTCGAATATATGGAGTAAATAAGAATATTGGCATGTACACAGACACACATGCAGTGAGCTGTGGAAAAAGAGTGAGAGAAAAACAAAGTCTTTTGAGCTCTACTCCAATTATATGTAATTTCGGCCTGCGCCGAGGAAATGACTTTTGTCTCGATGTCTATGTGTATGGGAGAGCTGTACATATGCTGCGCCGCACTAATCGTCGTGCGTATTCTTGTGCTTCGTATATGCATGCGCGTAGGCAAAGACTACGTTTTACATATTCCAACTCTGCACTCTATACAAGGAAAAAAACCAACGACATCAAATAATAAAGTAATATTGTCGAAATTCATAATTTTCATATTTATTTCAAAGCTTTCAATAGCACGCGCTGCTACAGCCTGGAGCTTTTCTGAAAATATGTACGTTAAATTATTGACAAATTGCATCGTTAATAATCGTTACTGGATGCTATTGCGAGCATCATTCATGTGACCTCTCTTATTTCTGGCGTTTTATGTATACTATATAAAAGCTCGCGAGCTCGGCTGTATTAGCACACGGGGACTGTGAATAAACTACTGACCGTCACTTTTTTCCACGCCACGCTGGACTACCCACGGTAGTCGCTCTAAATCACTGGTCTTCGTGCCCTTCGTGTCGATATATAATACATAGTTTCCCCTGTGCATGCATGCGTTATCGCCGGGACCTGCCACCGGGGCATACGTGAAAAAAAGGCGTCGAACCGAGTTGCAGCGCAGTGCGCAGAGTTCGACACCATCATCGCCTTACCCTACCTACCATTCGTGTGTGACTGACTGCCGACCATTAGGTCGCGCGCGACCGTAATTGATGCCGGAACATCGATGCATAAACCTATGTGACGTTGAAGTACATTATATAAAACGTCGTATCTATCCTCTTCGCCCCGGCTATATATATATATTATATGAATATGCGCGCGTTAAGTGAAAAAAAAATCTAAAAAAACAGTCGTATGTTTTTTTCGGATTCTTAAGCACCTCATATATATTGGAAATTTTGAACAGGAGTCGCAAAGCTAAGGTTACGAGTGCAGCAGGACACGTTCTTATAAATTTGAGGATGACAAGGCTGAAAATAGAACGCACAGCTCGCGATAGAATCCCTATAATATTACTGTATACCTGCTGTATTTATAGCGCAACGCGCCAAGTGTCACGTTAAAAATATTAAATATTTAAGGTGTCGATAGAATTGATGTATCGGGGTCTGAGGCTCGCTTTTCGACGCCTTCAACGCGTCACAAGAGCCCCATCGGCCTGTGTATATATTATAGTACGTACATCGAATACATCCACGCCTCGCTTAAGTATGTTTTCATAATCGATCAAGATGAAAAACAGTCTTGCGCGCGTTGCTTCACTGACAGAAAGGGAGAGAAAGAGAGCTTGAATGTATTTATACTCAATTTTACCTTAGATTTTTGACGATCCGGGCCAGCAATAAAGGCTTTTGTGCAAGCGACATTTGAGTGATTATTAAACATTCCTTAAATAACTTCGTCGAAGCTGCTCGCACGAAATAGTTGCAGCGTGTTTGCAGTCGGGACTTTGTCTCGTGCAATCATTTAATTCGCCAAAAGTTTAACGTCGAACATGGCATCGTTATTATCATTATTATCGAATCGCCGCTGTTGTAAAATGTAATAAAATTCTCGTACAGTCTTCAGCGAAGCACATACAATACGGAAAGTTTCATCGCAAACGATCGAACGAATCAAGTTGAATTCTAATTGAGCTTAAGTTATACCTCGCAAACGAAATCTCCATTAGCGAAATGGTCCGTAAAATTTAGCCGAAAGAGAAAGAAAGAAAGAAAAAAAAGTACTTTTCAATATTCACAAACGGGCGATGATATCTTTGGGGCGACAATATTGCGCGCGCTACTGACTCGCTCGCACACAAACACACGTGCGCACCCACATACACACTCACACACACACAAAGATCTCTTTATACTTTCTCATTCCGAGCATAGGCAGAAAATGAATTTGAATAGCTTCATACTTTGCTCTTCTCTCTAAGTCCGCGATGTGCACGCATAGCATAGCATCACATACTTATATAGACACGCGGAGAGAATATACAAACGTTCTGTATAGTCGTTATCCTAATGCTTTAGCGATACACGCGTTCTCTCGGTATATACACACATAGCCTCTACAAGCAAGCGCGTATGTGTATTATCTCTCTCTCCCTCTTTCTTTTTGCGGTATGATACATTAATATTCATCGCGAGCGAGAACGCATATAATGCTCTCGTACACATAATCCGCCTGCAGCACTCGAACAGACACACGCACACACTTGCTTTGCTCGCATATGGTCGAGATATTATAGAACGAGAAAGAATTCCAGCAAGCGCGCAAACCATAGAGCGGCCAACCTGTTGGATTTTTTCCTTTTTAAATATATTTGAGATTTTTTTGGCGATGAGCAGCGCAGTATGTGCCTCGAGATTCGATTTCGAATTACGCATACAAATGGTTTTGCTTTAATGCGCCAGCTGCAGACCTGCATACGAGCACGTATGTACATATACTGAAACACAGCTTTGCACACACATGACACATACACGAGTGCCACAATCTTTTTGGTCTTTCTCATCCTTATACATACTTGACGAAGGAATGATGTGTCTCTGCGAAGCGAATTACTCATCGATGACAGCATAAACTACAATTCGACAACTCGCTTTGGGATACAGGTAAAAGTACCATACATCGCTTTCACACATAATGATTACAAATCGGCCACACGCAGCAGGCGAGTACCTTTATGTGAAAAAGCGTAAAATGTACAAAGCTTTTAGAGATCGAGTTTCCCCATTGTTTTGATGAGGGTAAGCAAAAGTTTACCCCCAAGTTGAGCATCAGCAGCATATGCAGCTTGGAAAATCACCGCCTGGTGCGAGTAAATAGCCAGAGAGAGGGCTTTTATACTAAAGCTGGGTCAATCAATGGGATATTGGGTATCGCTTTACATTAACTTGATCAATTTATTATTTGCTGATCTCGATTCGATTCGTAAAGTATATACCGGTCCTTTGTTGTTTTATTTTTTTTTTCCTACAACCTTTAGGTGAGAAAAAATTGCATTTCGATTGTTGTGTGTACGTCACACAATTTGATAGCTTTGACGTATAAATATCGTTTGACGTATAAATAAAAAAACTACATTAAAAAATATACGTGCGCAGTCATAAACGTCGACCCGAATCTTTTGGCGTACACTGTGTACATAACAGGGCAAAAAATACTTGAAAATTCCAACACGCAAATAAAAACTGCTAGTCAGTCATTCATCTCTGCGTTTCCGAATGCCCATGCAAAGGTCCGATAAAAAAAATATGGGTATGCATGATCCAGACGCACGATGAGCATAAAAAACGCGTCTGCTCATCGAAAATATAACGAATCAAAGTGTTAAAAGCTAGAGTAATAGCACATTATAATTGTACATGCACACAGATGAATACAGTCACACAATCACATGCTCGCACACTGCACAACTTTTAAGTAAAGAAGAATATTACCCTCGAGTTTCTGCGATTTTTCCCACTTATAAATCTATCTGGAAACGAACCAGTATAGTGAGCGGTTGCTACTGATTTAGTGCTGCTGCACTCTCTGTAAATATGACTTATTACACTATCCGGGCTTTGTAAGATGCACCTATAACATTTTTTCCTGATTACATCGTTATTATGCATAGATCAAAATTCCGAAAAATTGAACTTTCCACGCGGTAAGGAGTAAAAGACGTCGACTCGGCGATTCGTGTTTGGAAATTTAATATTTTAGAGTTCAAGAGCAGCAGCGACGTCGGTGGCAGTAGCGGCGGCGGCACAACAGCATTGAGTAGCAAGTCGACTGTTCAGGAAGGATGACGTTTGAAAGGAGAAAAGTCATGCAGCTGCGGTGGTGCGCTATATAATAGCCGTGTGGGATATTGAGCTCACTCTCCGCGGACTCCTTTGTTTTCTTAAAGACTGTATATGATGTATATACAAGTATATAGCTCGCGACGATATAGCTTGAGAGTGTTCCGCACACGCGCGTCCGTGCATATATGTGTGCGGTGTGTGTGTATGTGCAAGTATCATTACAACATTTGCGCGAGCACGCGCGGTTGGAGAGGAATAAAAGTCTTAAAGTATACGTTGTCGTAACGTCGAGCGCGCGCGCACATACATAATGAATGTTCATTTCCATGGGGGCATTATGCATTAGGGTTTTCATCGCAATCGCAGCTCTGATTTTGATCAGTCAATTTTAATTCATCATTGATTGTGCAGCGGCGGCAGCGGCACCCGGCGTTTTATAATCGAATGTTTTGTTAATGTCGAATACCGCAGCAAGATCCGGACAATATCATTACAATCGAGCGGTGTAATAGACTGTATTAGACTAAAGGTATATATTCAACTTTCATTAGCTCTCACGAGATATCGTTTATCGCTCGTAACCATCGCTTTTTGTTTTTCTTCAACGTTCGCCTCGTTGTTTTTGTTGCTGCTGGAAGTTCATAATTTACACACGCGTTGCCCGTGCATATACGTTTTGGCTCGTCTCCTTGCACGGCCAATAAATGTATCACAAGCTGTGTGTGCTCGCGCGTGTGGGCTCCTTCTACGCGCTTTTAAATAAACCCAAACACCATACTTCAAGATCATATCGCGTATTATGCTCCCGAAACGCAGCGCGCAGAAGTTTCAAAGTTTTGTTATCATTTGCTTTTCTATCTCTCTCTTTCTCTCTTTCTTTCTCTCTGGCTCGACGCGTGCACAAACCACGAGCGAGCTTTACGCCGCGAAATTCCATTAGCAATGTAAAATTGCAGTTTCGCCAACTGAATACCGTGGAATAGATATTTCGCCCTCAGTGCTGGCCTCTTACCGCCAACGCTGAATTTTATTCACTCTTTTCTTGTCTGCGAAGAAAAGAAAGCGCTGCGAAAGCGCGTATCGCTATCTTTTGCAATTACGCTTCTGGAGCGTTGCAGTTTGTGCAAGCTCACGAAAAAAAGCTTCCTCTCTTATCGTTATTATACATTGCCGCATGGAGCTTTTTTCGGTGCGCACGCAGATCGTCGTCATCGTCGTCGCGGAGCAGCAGTCACTTTTATTTATACGCTCGTCGCTGCAATACCGCACACGGCTACATGCCAATGCGCACACATCTCGCGGATCGTCGACACGCGCGAGGATTACTTTGAAATTGGATGAAAGCCGTGCGAGTAGCGCCGCGCACACGTGCAGTTTGATGCTCGAGCGTCGTTACGTAAAGCACGTATCCTTTGCGCAGCAGCAGCGGCTGCGACGGCGCAGTGGCGAAAATTTATCCCGAACAAATGCGTCGTTGTTGATAGAAAAGCGCTCGCGGGGGTCTTTATTCTATCGGCGCTCGCGCTCACGCCTGTGTTTACATTTGTATACATACGCTGCGGTACACACACCTCGAGGCTATGCCGCTGCTGCCGCGCGTACTCCTTGATCAAAACTACTCGCTCTTATATAGAGACTGACGCAGAAAAAGAAATTGTTGAAAATGCGCGTACACACGTCGAGCTTAAACGCATCCACATGTGTTTTTTGTATTGGCGTATTTCAGCTTGATCGTTCGATGTACCTTGTACGAAAACGCACTGCTCGCGTCTGCGCTAACCGAAATAATATACACAATTCACACGAGCGTTTTCATACGGTGTACACGCCAGAGAAAAACAAACACGGACAATAGATTGAAACTTTTGAAAATCAAGCGGATCGGGTAAAAAAGTATTCATTGAATACTGACACTGATGGAAACTATTGCGCTTTTATTTTTCTCCATAGAGACAACTAGAGTCATTAAATCACGAAAATTCACTACATAATATCGATTTATCGGGGGTCAAAAACCAATTTATTCTCGACGTTGATCCAGTCAGGATAACTAAACGAGATTCGTATGCTTTTCTCAAAGTCTGAGCGTGCATGTACTTATTCAATTGGATGGCTAAATTCTCTCTCTTTCTCTTTATCACATATTTATGTACAGGCACACCCTGCTACAAAAGGAGACATGGATCGACAAGCTCGCAGGTATTAGGCGGCAAATCGAGAGTGGTAACGCAAAACAATCAGTATGGGTACAAATGCGAGACAGAAAGCTCTATACACATCAGGAACAGCAATAAGCTCCGAGGACGGAACGAGAGCGAAGAGACTATACCATAGCTACCGTTACCCTTCTGAATAAAACGAGCTTTCTCCCACTTCTCCCCCATTGAATTTTCCATCAGCGTTTGCCGTGTTGTTGTCACCATCGCCTCCGCCTCCAACATTGCCTGCATATATATAAGTATACGCACACACGTAAACACATACGATTGCGCTTCAATCAACACATACCCACGCACGAGCAAGGTATTTTGGCCTTTATATGCATACATCTGTACATGCATACGTATACATATAGACTGCAAAATACCTACACATATACATTCACATACACACTCATCCAACTGTATATAGGTAGAACTCGGCACGAAGACACGTCGTCGTTTTCGTTGAACTGCCATTTCAGGCACTTCGTGTAGGTGTGTGTGTGTATGAACGTCTGCTGTCTTACCGTAGTGGTATGATGCTGCTGTTGAATATCTTACAGTAAATATGTGCGCAAGGAAAAAATTCTTCTACCTAATTTCCGCTTCTAATTTGTTTTATAAAAGAAGTAGAATTTTCTAAATTTTTTGAAAATTGGTAGATTTCTCCGCCACTGCTACGCTTTACCTTGCCTCGCAACACATAATCATAATTTACAGACAATATTCGTACAAACAAATAGGAGGAAAATTCGGAACCAAAAACATAAAAAGATTTTCGATCGGACGCATTGTGATGCTTTGCCTTATAATCATTTTTACTTTGCCAATTGCAGATTTACAGACAAAGGTACTCTCCATCTAGCGTTAGAATTTAAAAGAAGACTCATGAGAAATAATCAGCCTAAATGGCTCGAATTTTAAGGTCTTTAATTTTTTAAGGTACTTTTTAAGAGTACAAACTTAATTTCAATTATAATTTTTGGAATATCATGCTAATTATGGTTTAGTCCATATGTAAAATTATTCCGCCGGCGAAAATACATGCATACGAAACGAAGCTCTAACTTTATATGTAGTTTCATGCTATATACACTATGAATATACACATACACAGTCTCGCCACGCATATATACATACTATATATGCATAGGTGCGGGCGCGTTAAATAAAGGTGCATCTTGATGAAGAGAAGAAGCTCGGCTCTGTACGCGCTCGTCATCATAAATGCGAGGGGACGAGGGGTAGTGAAAGCTGGGTTACGCGATTTTCGTGCTGGAGATGCTATTATTTCTTTCTTTTTATTTTCACTTTTACAGTGAAGCAGCTACTAGCGCGCCTACAGTGTGTGCGCGCCTGTTTTTAATTCAGTGAAGCGGGACTTTGATGCGAAATTCGTTTATTTTTTTCCCCTTTTTGCACTCTCACCGCACCCACACATACATGCTCTTATATATATGATGCGTGTCTACACTGAATCGCGCACGGTACTAGTCGAAAGTCGAAAAGAAATGCATACACCCTTTTTGACGCCACCCGCCATCATCGCACGCGTATGCGTACCACGAGCTTTTCTCTTTCTAAACTTTGAACCTTGATGCCTTTTTCTATATTATATATATGACGAAATATACACAAGCGTGCTCCTAAGCGTGCGTGGTGAAATGAAATTTTTTTGCCGTAAGTGTGTATAGTGTGTATGCGAACGTGCTCGAGGGAGAAAGGTTATTAATGTTCTAGCGCGTGGACGCGTGGAATAGAACGAGCAGCGCACAGGCTTTGCGATTGAAACATTTCGGTAGCTCGTTTGTCTTTTTTTTCCTATACTTTTTTTTTCTCGTTTTTTTTCGTTTCATTAATTAATACTTTTTCAATTATTGAATGACTAACTAATATTTTTTTCGAGTACACTTTTATACTTTTCATTTAATTTTGCGCGCAATTCGTGTCAGAGTATGTCGCGAAAAATATCTGTGCTGAGGAATGATTATGTATGCGGAGCATAGGGTACGAAAAAATCCGATGATTGGCAAATATATAGATCATCTAATAGTCGAGCGGCTCTGCGATTCTCGCGGGCTGAATTTTCTCTTTATTTACACGATATTTAATTTTCGCGCTCGTCCTCCGACTGAGCAAATGGACATTTCGCGATGAACGCGAGTACATCAAACTTGCAAAGAATTGATTAAGTTGAATGGATAGAGCTCTCAAACGTTTCAATCAGTCAGAGGAATCCTCTCGTGAAATGCGCACTGTTTTATGCAAAGCATCGTGATAAGCTGAGAGAGCCCCTAGACTCTCGGTGAATGTGCACCATTAACGTCAAACAGTTTCTTCTCGGGCTTGATTATTAATCACGCCGGCAGATAACAGAAACTGACAGTAGCAGCTAGAAAATCACAGAAACATGCACGAACACAAACGCGTGCGAACACGGTACGATCTGCACGCACATGTCACCCATATAAAAGTAAACGTACGAGTTAAAATCTCACGACAATTGATAAATAACCGCAACGCGTTGCGAGTCCCTCCAAATGTGCTCGGAGTCGTTTTTCACCCAAGCTTTGTCGTCATCGTCGTCGCGTTCGCCCGTGTATATAGATGAGTATAAGATTAATAGCAAACATTACCAAGGTAAACACACGTAGCGATGCCGTGTAAATAGGCTAATCGATCGCATGTATGCATCCACACACGAACGCACGAACGCACAGATACAAGCTCACACATCCACATATGCGTGCATATGTTTACCTATAGTTGATGCACATACTTTGATAAATGATGATGAAAGGCTGCATGTGCATAGTACTGGAGAGAGAAACGAGGAGGAGGAGGAGGAGGACTATTTGTGCTCGTCTTATTGGAGGCGTATTATGTGGCTCTGCGCAAAGCTTAAATGCCGAGTTAATTATTACGTAGGTGATAAAAGCTTCCCATTCTCATCATCAACCGCATGCAGCGAATGCAATACGTATATATTTCGTCACCCCCACACACAATAGTAGGTTAATCCAGCGGAATCGCCGAGAAAAAAAACAAGTAAATGGAACGATCGATTTAATACGCGCGCTAAACTCGATGACTTTGCGGTGCGACGTTTTCAAAACTCCGCGGCGACAAGTTGATACTTGCATGAAATAATAATACTCGCTGCGCGGCCCGTCACCGAAGACGCGCCGCTGACGCTATAAAACTTCCGCTTTTCTTCTTCGTCTTCCTTCGACCTACATATTACAAACGCGCGTCATATGTTGGCTTGACCGCGGCACTTACTCGCGCAAAATTATCAAGTCACTTCGCGTTCTTTCGACTGTACGATTGTTATGAACATAATATTGTATGCTGCTCGCACAAGTTTCCAAAAGCGATCGTCGTTGCATTTATCATTGCATATTTATCATCCAACGATGATCTCATTAGAATCAAAAAAGTTAATGACCAGATATAAGAATAAAAAAAATCACAGAGAAATCACATCTCATTTTTTTACGTAGTGTCGCATTACAGGCGTAATATAAGGTATTGATTAGTACTCGCGTGCTGTATTATATGCTTGTAACACGCTTTTTGTGCTACAGTCGATCGATGTGCTTAACTAAAACAATCCACCATTGTTTTATCGACATTTTCTATGTTTTTTATACACCAGATTGCTTAGAATAGAAGATAGATATTGATACGCATTGAGGCTACCTATACAACAACTGCAGCTAATTCGGATGGCAAAAATTTCTTCATTGGAAAGAGAATGACTTTTGTGCAAAATAATTAGTCACGCAAATAATTGCGTTGAATCGTATCTTGTACTCGGCGTATCTTATCTACGAATCGTCGAATTAATTTTAATACCAAAACGTCATATTAAGAATGTCGATCAACGCGTTTGCGCCAAGTGCACGAGTCGTGTGCATAGCAGCTGCAAAGAATTTCTTTCTCGCTTTATAACTATAATAACCTCTCGACTTTGCGCCAAGACGGGCACGACATTTTTAGCGATATATCTCATCGTTCTTCTGCGAATGGCCATAGCCAATGTATTTAAACAAACGAACGATCTCTCAGCTCATAGCGTTGGCACATGCATTATATATAGCAATAATCGATTCCCTCGACGTGTACATATGCACGACACGGAATCATAAGCGGTGGCGGTGGCGTACGATGCGGCGCAAGATGTGAGTCGGGCATACATCATCAACCGATCGTCGTGCAGGCGCAAACACAAATACACTGGATCGTATAACGCGCATCTCAGCCAATATGTTGTGTATATGTTTCGTGATGTCTGAGGATCGGGGAGTCAGGGAACCGTGGCGCAGAAAGCACGGGACACTCGGGGCATCCCGTATGGCAGTCGTGCGTTGCGTTCATACACGCACACACGCATGCCGCATAATGTACGTACGCTGGTTAAGAAGGAACAGATATATACCATACCTTTGGGAATATACATAGACAGGTAGTAATAGTTTTAATCGAAATTGCACACGTTGACGTTACGTTGCGGCAGTGTGCAGTAAGAGTCGATCATTGTCCTAAAAGACCACACCGAATCGTAGTATATATCGGCGCGATCAGTGGCGCACGTCGAATTAGATCCGTACAAATAACTTGATAGCGTGTACGCACGTCGCGATGCGCCACATATAAGCCGTGCACCGTACCGCAAATCGTCTTTTACGATCGGCCAATGTAGCAGCGTCATTGAATATGCACTGCGGCATACAGCACACAGACGTTATTCGGGCACGATTATTTCTCCTTTTGCGTACATGGCAATCGTTTTGCCTTGATTGTGTGCACATACATATGTGTGTGTGCCTATGTGTGTTTGTGTGCGCTATATAATACATGTATGTCTACATACGCGCGTGCGAGCGAGAGCGCCAGAGCGCCGAGTTCAATGTACTACGAGGCTCATAAGCGCTCACACACACGCGGCTTGCGGTACAATACAATCGCTTCGATTGCGCATGTAAACGCAAAGTGCGTGCGCTGTAAGGCTCGCTCGAGCTATATTATAATCAATGCGCTCGAGACTCTCGCTGCTGCAGACTCGCTTGGATCTATTCATTCACTATACGCTGATTTTTTTCAACAATCAGCTCCCAATGGATTTTTGTGCGGCGCATTATTCATCGGTCCTCTCTCGAGTTCAATGATAATTTGTAAAATGAGCTACGTAGCGTGCGAGGAGCACAGTTGCGTGCAGCACAAATGTGTTCCATAATTGAGCGTGGATGCGTTAATCAGCGGTACGGAGTAATTATCAATTTATGCGCGCGACGAAAAGTGTATAATATCGAGACCGAATAACAAAACGGTCCGCGCGTTGAAATGTTTTGTAATCAAGGCTCGATCGTGGTTGTCAAAGTCGATAAAATGAACGCTCGACAACTCGTCGCTACGGCCACTGCATCGTGTAGCCAAAAGAAATGATGAAACGCGTACATCTCTCTCACACACACACAGACAACCGACTGTCATATGATGAGTATGATGATGTATATCCATTATGACACGAGCGAGTTAACTTGTTTCAATTCGTCTCGATCGGGCGGCAACAATTCTCTCTCTTTCTTTCAAAATATCTGATGCATCATCGAGCTGATATATATTATTTGATAGTAAGTCAAATAGACACCGGCCAAGAAGGATCCGAACGAGGAAAATAACGCCTTTATTTTATCGATATAATCCGTCGCTATATGCACGAATATACAAAGGCATGACAAAAATTTATGCAAAAGAAAAGAAGCTGTGGTCGCATATAACGACGATAGAAGTGACGACGAGTACCACACATACATAAACACAAAAGTAACTGCGGTAGCAGAGTGCGACATGCAGTAGCGCTATATAGTTAGGCAGGAAGTAAGGTCTAGTGAAGCCCGAAACGAATTCATCCGAGCGAACGTTTCTCTGCCCGCTGCGCCACGCTCTATCGAACCTGGGTGGGCCGCCATCGCCATCGTCGCGAGACTGCCGACTCTACTCGCTGCTGTAACGCGCCGCGCGAGGAGAGTCAATCAATGCAAAAGTATATATACACATTCGCGCACCCGCGTGCCTCTATGGTGCATCTATTTGTACACACAAACACACACATACACACACATACACAGATATAGATATGTAGTGCGTATAAATGTGCTCGCGTCAATATACTCGATTCGTGACAATGAGCCGCAGCTCATGGCAACATTATATATATGTCTGCACTATTTGTTGAAGCGTGTAAGGAAGTTATTGGCGAATCGCACACAACTGCTACTGCTATATACTGCTGCAACGCACGACTCACTGGCCTGTAAATTGCCCTTGCGCCCGACTAGCAGCAGCAGTAGCAGCGTCGAATACATGTACGTGTCGGTTTGCTGCTATAGTACTCGCTACACATATACACACACACTATGATATGTACTATACTCTTCGCAGCGTAAAGGTTTTTCTGCACTAGACGCTTTTCTTATAATGCTCCATAAGCAGTCCGGAACATTTTCTCCGTTAAACGCAAGGTTGCCTAATTATTTTCTTCTCGTCGTTGAAAAAAACTCGATACAGCTTTACCAATGTATACTAACTTGTGCGCTCACGGCTTCGAAATGAATAATGAGCTTATTACAATTGTCTCCTTCGAAATTTCATATTAGCTAAACAGTCCTCCATCCTGAGCTGCGGCCACGTCTACTAAGCGCGTGCTGCTTCAAACTCGCTCGCTATACCCGCGCGCGCAAACGAGCAATTAACAACGAGTTCGCGAGGACATAATTGATCGGCGAGCGAGTGAGCGCGAATGTGTGTGCGTGTGTGCGTGTGTGCGTGTGCATATATGTCTGGGGAGCACGTGCTAAACACCGTTCATTGCCTCATTATTAAGCCACCACGACTTTGTTCGTTGAAATACGTGTGTTTGTGCGCGGCAATTAAAACTTTTGCTTCTGTCGCAGTACGCGCTACAGCGTGAGTGCGTATGTTTACGCACTCTCCTCTACGGTTTATGTCATACAAATCCTTACACGAAAATATTCGATAGTTCATTACTTATAGCGACAACAAATCGGCTGCTGCTTGCCATAGGCCAATACCGGTTGCTGCAAGAACCTTGACACGATTAAGCTTCGACAAGGTGCACAAGCGTAATATACAAGACGCATGCACGCGTCGAAGGCATATACTCTGCGATGAGGTATACTCGTGTATAATAACACGTGCGCACATATATTGGTACTTGATTTTCAGACTCTTATACTTGTGTGTATACGCTGTTGCTTCTGGTGCAGCCTGCACTACTAGCTAGAGAGTAGGGTAAGCTCGTGTTATATAGCTGCCACGAGAAGATAATTGTCGAGCCTCGACGTACTACTCTATATAATACTACGCCGTATAACCCAAGCTCCAATTAGTGCCCCTCTGTCTTTCTCGTCGAGTCAAGAACACACCAGACGTACAAGCATAAAAGAGCATAAAGCATCATCTTATCTTGTGCGTGTGTGCGTATACGCTCTTCTATGCTTGTGTGCACGTCTGCGTGCGTCTGCTGTACGCACAAGTAGTTACTCTACTCGTCAGTGTGTGAGTGAGTGTATGCGTATGTTCGTGTGTCCGTATGGGCTGTAACGTCGAGCGCCATGAAACTTCTCCGCCGTCGCTGAATGCGTGTATGAAAATTTCATGCTGGTGCTGCGCGCCGCGTGCACGCGATGAAAATCTGCACTATGGCCTGCCGCGATACACACGAGCGGGGCCGTATGGGAAAGTTTTATAGCATCTTGGGATAAAAAAAAATTAAACGAGTGCGAGTGAATGAGTATCTATTTTCCTTTTTTTTTTACATTTATTTTATCGCGACTTTTCTGAAACTGCCGGCTGGGTGTGCTGTACACGCGCGATGATATCATACCATTAAACCAAGAGCTAATGAGTAATTCACTTTACTGCAATGTCTTTGATCTTACGTGCATATACTCTAACTACTGCATCTGACAAACAACTGGCTCAAGTTCAATTTTTTTTTTTGCTTCCTCATATTTTTTTTTATAAAAATGAAATAAGATAAACGTAGAGCTTACTAATTCAATCAAAAAAAGCTTTGTAAGTATGTGAATATTTTCATCGATCGCCTTATTGGTCTCACTTGAATATTATGAAATACAGTTTGTTTACATAATTTTTCAAGCTTATCTACAATTTTCGCATCGAAATAAAGCGCCAGATTCTTCGAGATCATTGCAATTTCTTGTGTACACACGTGCACGCATTCGATTTTTATATTTAAGTCTATTAACCCAAGAAAAGCTCGTGCACATAAGACAGAGCAAACATTTACTCGCGATAATTGGCCTAAAACTCGGAAGGAGAGGGCAACTCTCTTGCCAACCCTTTTCTTATGCGATGTACATTTTAAGCGGGTTCTTTACTAAACCAATCAGGGTTTCATCGTTTTTCTTGAACGCTATAGGGCCTACAAAAATATTTTTTTAGCAAAATTGATCGAGTAGCTACAGTGTACTGGATTATACGGAACGAGAAGAACTTTTAAGAATTAGTGTTGCATGAGAAGCAAAGTCTAGACCCTAGAATTCTTAATGATAAAATGTTGTCACGAGTCTGTTGGAGTGGCTCAAGCAGCAAAAAATCAAAATGAAAATCATATGAAATATCAAGCAATTCGTTTCTATGGCGAAGGTGAGCAAAGAAAGCGTTCAGGATAAAGATTAACTTTGTACTCTGTCACACGCTTCTACTGTTTCTACTTTGACGAGATTAACTGTAACTTTATTAATTTTTACGGCCCCCATAAAAGTGTGCACCGATTCAACGAAGGGGTTAAACATTCGGTTACGAAGATATACTTTTATTTTGATACTACGTATAACCAACAAAGTTTTAAGAGGACCAAAAATATTTAATTACATACTTTACAAGAATAAAAATTGTATTTGTTGTAAAGCGAAATTGGAAGATAAAAAAAATTTTATCTCTACCTGAAGCTTTGCACCAAGCTCAAACAAAATACCGACGTAAAAAATCTCGACTGCGACTCAAGTTGAGAGTTATTTCACGATTCTACAGCGTACGGTCAGTTTTATACGAAGATCTTTTTTAGATAGATCAAGAAGATAGCTAACATTTAGAATTAATAGGTGCTATAATTTCGACGATGTCTATTATATTACTACCATTATTGCTACTTCTTTCTTCTTTATGTACAGTTTTCATGATTGCTAGCCCCAGTGAAAGATTAAATGATTGAATCATTAAAATGAATATTTGAAGATTATTTGCAATTATTTAGCATCTCAACAAAATTAACCATTAAAGATCAGATAATATAATCGAGCCAGTTGTAGCAACATAATTGTCGCTCATCGAAACAAAAGACATCCGGACCGACTGGAGTATAGCCGAGCAACCTGTAGAACATTTAGTGCCGAAACATCCGCATGAAAGTTATAAATATAATCACTTGCCACGTAATGCTCTATATTACCCCAAGGCAACAAGTTTTGGACCACCACGAGCTTTCCGTGTATATAAGTATTTATAAAAATATAATACACGAAGAAGCTGGCAAGTGTCAAAGAAGAGCAGCGGCTCACTGATGTAAGGTTCCGACACATCATTCTCTGTCTTTCATTTTTTTCGCTCTAGTTGGCGCAACGCGATGCGTATCAACGCTTTCAGGAAAAAAACACCGAAAGAGAAGGAGAGAGAGAGAGAGATTTGGGTCAGATTGTTCGCGAGCTTACGCCAGAGCTCGGCGCGCGCTCTGCACCCACGCACACGCATGAATGTATACACATATATGCAAGCGAGCGACTTATCATTCTATACACAAGCATTGATAATACGGGGGTATAATATCAGCCGACGCGGCGACAGAAGGAGACAGAGAGAATTATGTGCAACGTGTGTGCCATAGCTAGGAGGATCTTCAATGACATCCTGCAATGTGTGCACATATAGCAGGGGCGGAGGGGGGGGGNGGGGGGGGGGGGGGGGGGGGGGGGGGGGGTTAGACGTAATGCTACGCACGCAGCAAGCAATTCGCCTAGACTAATTTGAATTCCTTTCCGTAATGAAGATGCTCGAGTCGTCCCCGTGAAAGCCTTAATGCACAGTGCGCGTTTCGCGGGAGCTACGAAAAACGCGAATGGGTCTTTTGCGCGCCAAATGAAAATATAAAAGCTTAAACGACGTGCATATATCTGTATATTTGATTCTACAATAAGATCCGCCTCGAACGATTAATCCTACCGCGCTACGTTAAGTGTAAAATTCTCGGCTTAGTCGAGCCAAGATAATTTGCAAGCTCTCGGGGCTTAAGAAAAGTAAAAAAATATCATTACTTCCGTTCATTTTCTAAGAATTACTTTTACAAAATTTAACTTTATGTTGTACTATTGGGTAGGGAATACTCGGGTAATACTAGCAAGACAAATTCCAACGCGATCTCCGGCTTACGGATTCCAATAGTCGGAAATTGACCAATCTTTTCAAGTCGATTCCTCGGGCAATCGAAACGTATATATAACTTTGGGTGTATTCTTTTTCTTCCTTTACTCTGTCTTATACTTCCAAGTATACAGCAGGTTACATTTATATTCTCTTCGGATATCTCTGTGATATTTAAGCCGTTCCTCTTTGCAAGCTCTTTCTTGGATTATTTATTTAAAGACTAATTTTTTCAATTTACAAGCGTTGTACGTACGAAAAGGCTCTGACTCAGCTTAGGCTGCTAGTTTTGAATTGCATAAGTGAAGCTCGAACTTTATACAATAGCTGAAAGAGAAGTATCTAACACGTGTATGACGGAATGAATTTCTACATACTATAAGGTGTTTAATTATGCAACAACTTCAAATATAAACATAGCGAAATAGGGACTCAGCCTGTACTCACCTACATACTGTTTTTATAATTGCCGCTTACTTCACCAAAACGGTGACCACTACTACACTGTATTTACGTTGTGGACGGATGCAGAATTCGTCTTATGGTGCATATGCACGCCTGCACGGGGCATGAACGCGCGGACAAAGTTTTTCAATAATTGCTCGAGACACGATTCAGATATTACTCGTCCGCTTGAAAAACAATTTAACGGTCCTTCGTCGTTCGTTGAAGAGGGGAAAAGTCGTTTATTCAAGTCTCGACGAAAAGCATTTTGGAGAAACTCTATACTATGTAGCGTCTAGTGGTCCTTTTTTTCTGCTACGGACTCTGTAGCTAGTACACGCAGCAGCAACAGAAGACTTCCCATTCAATTCTATATCTAGACTTTTACTACAAACGTTCAAGTACTCAACCAGTACTGCAGCAGCCGCTATAAGTAGTATAAGACTTTTCACAGAAAACTGCCGTGTACTTGAAACGATATAAAAGGCTCGACTAGAAAAGCTGGAGGGGACGATTCAATTCACGCCTTCTAAATTGCGCGTGGTGGACGAACTTTTGGCTTATACGTTCTTTCTGTAAGCTTCGTTTCAAATCACCTGTTACTATCCTGTTCCGTTTTGCTTCTTTTTCCCTCTCTCTCTCTCTCTCTCTCTCTCTCTCTCTCTCTCTCTCTCTCGCTCGAGTGGTTTCACGAATAAGCCCCTTCTATACAAACTAATTTCGAAACACGTTGGGAGAAGCTTTTTTACGCTCTAACTTCCTTGAATGAATGCGCTTTCAAAACTAATTTTGTTTTTTTCTCCTTATTTCGTTAACATTTTCCCTTCACTTCTGCATGATCGATTGGGTCAAGTGTGTGCGAATGCAGTACCAAAGTCTACATGAGAAATCATACCTTTGAGATCCTATAATAAAAACATTGCCAGTAACAAACTCAAAGTTCAAGCTTACTCTCTGTTAATTTACATCCCCATTTGAAGTTGCTGGCTAACGGTTGTGTTCGATATTTCAGTTGCATGGAAGTTCGTATATCGACACTTGTAAAGTTATATATAATGTTCGATAACTGACGGAAAATATTTATTCTCGACAAATACTACGATTACACTTTCTCAAAGGAATTTGAAATAAGTGAGGTGTTTTACAATAACGCATAATAACAATAGATGAATCGCAGATGCGAATCGATTTATTGACTAACGTATGTACTTTTTACTTTTGAAGCAAAACAATGGAATATTTCGTGCAAGAATGTGCTCAACTAAAAACAAGCTTTCCATTGCAAACGCAGGTGTTGACAATTGCTGCAAAACCTTCGATAAAAGATAATCAACGTGTACAGAGCGAACAATTTTGTACCTAAAAATACGCTGAGTTTGCAAACCCGGCTCAGACTGTACGAGGAAAAAAGGGCACTTCCGTTTTCGTTTCGTTCGGCGCAAGGCGCTTCCTTCATAATAATAACAAAGATGGGTATGGAGAGTGCGGGTTAATGCCATAAATCACTTGCATAAATTTGCCTACGAGGGATCGATGACGGCTGCTCGACGACGTGTTTTTTCTTCTTTTATGCCGCAAGACTCCGTGGAAATAGTAAATAAATATACAGTGACATACACACTCACTTGCTCTCTCTCTCTCTGTCTGTCTGTCCGCCTGTCTCTGTTTTCTGATGGCAAAAGAGGCAGAAGACTTCGGGCGCCACCGACATAAATGACCTAAAGTGTTTGTTTGAGGATTATATTGCACGTTTGCAAAGCGGTAAGAGATGATTATGGCAGTTTTAATACTCACTTTCTTCCGAGTAGAATTACTTTCGAATCGTTCAGGAATGACACATTATTATCTCTGTAATTCCATCCACAACTGCGCGTTCGACATTAAATTCACCAATCGAAGTAGATGTTATGAAATACTACCTGATTGATACACACGAATGAACAACGACTTTTTTGTGGAAATCACTTCGAAAATTTATTTTTAAACATGTGAAAATGACTAATCGATCGTACAGTAGGCGCACGTGCGTGTGCGTATTCTGTCTGGGCGTTTTACAACAATATCGACAGCTTTACCCAAGTGCATTCGCACATCGACACGGACGCGTTTAATCGTCTCAATATCCAGTTAGAGGTATAAGCGATCGAAGCGCTCATCTGTACGCGCGTGCTAAAGGAAAAAAAAGGAACATCGCACGCCAGACTCGAATCTCGGAGAATTTTAATCTATCTCGCGAAGCAGATCGTGCCGCCATTTGTACATGTGTATTGCATGCTGGGGAACAACAATGAAAGGAGAAGCCTGTCGATAAGCCGTAGAACTGACTGACGTGAAGATCGATTGAAAAAACAGAGTACGGACAACGCACAGAACTGTGCAGCGAAAAAACCTAGGTACGTGTGTGTTTGTGTGTGTATTTTTGCTGGGTGCTGTGTGCACGCGCCACGTATATACAGGTATATAACACAGATAAAAGCAGACAAGGATTCGATGAAAGATTCAGAGAATAGGGCACAGCAGTAGAAAGCAAATTTAAGTTTTCCCGTCTCAGGGGCGCATATATAACCGTGAAGAAGGATAAAGAAGTGGTGGGATAAAGAGTAAGAAGTTATTTAATAGTACATGAGTCATCTGGTTGGGGCACAGTTATAAACTTCTAAATGGATGAAAATTGTATACATGCACACACGTACGCATAGCAATGAGAGGGCAAGAGGCAAAGAGAGACATACGAGACAACCTTTTCCTTTTTCTCAGCAAGCCTTATCGAATTTTTCATGAATGCTGTAGACGATTCGCCAATATTTACTTTTTCACTTTACCCCTTTAACCATAAATTTTAAATACTCGCAGGATTAAAGTATAAATAGTGAAATGAGTTCGACTGCGGGTTGACAACTACTTACTCTCTACGAAAACAACGCGACGTGCGGACGATAAAACTTTAATGTTCATACGCAATGACTCCAAAGCAATCCTTTTAACTTTAAATTAGTAAATTTATTCAATCAAGATGCTGCCATTACAAAAGTGGCTAGGCTCTCCAATGTCGCACGCTGAATGAGGGAGAATGAGAGGCGGCGAGTAAAGGGAAACGCGTCGGGGATATTTCATTCCGACTGACATTTCGTAACGCGAGCGTAAGCTTGAAAAAGGTTCCAACTTGTATAATGAAATTAACACGCACGCACGTTCTGGCCTTTGCTGTTGTTAAGGTGACGCAATTAAAATGCCATTAAACGCTTATTCCACTATCCTGATTTTTTCCTTTATTTTCGAGAGTTTGCGAAAAACTGACTGAAAAATTTATTCGCGTGTTAAATGTTTGTTTGTAAAAATGCAGTAAAACTCACCTGCTTGCGTATTTTTCGTCAGTTTTTATAATTAGCCTGAAAAAAAAATAAATTATTATTATTGAGTTAATTTAACCACATCGAGGGCCAACAAATTAAATAAAAGCTTTTGATCGTTTGCCTCAAATGCTCGAGCTTGAGAGTACTGCGTAGTACACTTTTTGTGCACGGCGAGTTTTAATTACACATTTCGTACCCGGTAATTTTTGATGCGCTCGACTCTCCCGGCGTTAATTGATTTTACTGGATTGCGTTCTTTGATATTGCAACAAGCTGATATACAATAATTAGCCAAAGCTCGTACGTTTGAGCATTTTTTTTATTCATTCAATTTTCTAGTAGTAAAGCTACAGAGCCTCCATAAAAGCTCTTTAACTGAGTGAAAATTGTATATTTGTTTTTAACAGGATGCGTACGGCTGCGGATACGGTGCTACGCTTTTTATAAAACTTATGTGTGTGTGCTTTAACTTTGATACAGTTTTCATGGCGTGAAAATTGCTACATTAATGAGATACTTTAATTGAAAATCGTACACTGATTTCGGAGGTGTTGCCTCAAAGTGCCCAAACGTGGCCATCGAAATACACCCTACGCTTTTATTTTTAATTCCCAAATGCCTCTCGCACAATCATCTATCATTTAGAAAAAAATTATCTTTTTATTTTTCCGCCTAATCCTCCGTTTGCAGTATAAAAAGTCTCATACCAAATTCACATCAGTTAAAACGACAAGAAAATGGAATAATGCACTTTACGCAGCACATTTTTCAATTTGTAACTATTTTCTCATCTGTTTCTCTGACTTTCTTTTTTTATCGCGTATTTTCATTTCGAATCAATATATTGGATAGTGCAGTGCGAAAACAAGTGTCGCGCAAAAATCAAATAATAGATATTTTTTCTTTTCCAACTCAATACACGTACGTAATATACTCTGTAAAGAAGTGGAGAAATGACGTGTGTGAGCGAGATAGAGAGAGAGAGAGAGAGAGAGAGAGAGAGAGAGAGAGAGGGTAATAATATATATATGTATACTGCGCCGAGCGAAGAAAAATGACAAAGGAACAAAATCTTACAAGTCACCACACGTGTTTCAATGTCGTCTGTTAGATAGATAATATTAAATCACACATAAAATAATATTGCTATAGTTACATGTGTGTATATGCCACGTCAAATGCATCCAATATAAAAAGATATACTCGAAAATAACCTGTGTATGTACTTTAACATCAGCGTCAAAGTCTTAAAAAAAAAAAGAAACAACATAAGAAAATTCACAAAGAAAAGATTCAAATGGTGCAGTGGTCGGTCTAAGGCAATTTTCATCTCCATAAATTACCTGGTAAACACGGTTAAACTAAAAATGAAAAAAATATATTGCTTATATCCGCAGTGTAATTTTCATTATTCGTGCACCGCGTGTGTTCGTCTGCAAGCCTTCCATCTTTATCTAGCGCGCTTTAAAACCTGTATTGGAATTTTTGCAAAAAGCACCCCACGCTATAGCATCATCGTCCAAGCATTAAGCAGAATAAGCTTAAAGCTCACACGTGCGTATATACGAAAAAGCAGCATCTGGCATACGTGCAAGGAAGCTGTTTTAAAGCTGCCGCTGCTCTCTTATTATATACGTATATAGGCTTGAGGTTGTGTATGTCTATATAGCAGACCAATAAGGAGCGGATGTGCCTGCCTTTGTCGGGATATCTTCTGGTCGACTGAGCTTGTATCGATATATAACGTCTTATATTTGCGCACGAATAGTCATCTCCTTTCTTGTACACATAGAAAAGGCACGAGCAAGCCTCGTACACAGAGCTTGCAAGATTTTCTCGCTATATTATTATGTAGTAAGCAGCATCAACAGCCAACCATCACTCACAATCGAATGTTGCATTATAAATATTCCAGACATGCATTCGTGTGTAAGAGCAGATTGTCCTCTTCACGTGTTTTTTAAGGCGATGGGGATTTGGCCAAATCCAAGATATATCGTCGCTTGCCACCTTTCTATGTATACGCTGCTTCTAACTTAACTGACAGCGCCAGATAGTAGTCCCAACTCCTTGGGGTTAATACGTAAAAGTGAAGGCTATTTTGCATATCTCACCAAGTTTCAACTGCATACATACAAAATATCGATTCCTCTTGCCTCTGAATCGTGACAGTATATTTGTTAAAATGGATTTGATCATGAAACTAATTTAAGCACAAAAGCGAGCTTGCGATCGGAAATTTTCCATAGACAGGATCGATTTTAATTAAAATATCGCGCCGTTTATTAACACTATGAAAGAGAAGTGAAAAAAGTAAAGGTCGTGAAAAAGCTTTTAAACTTGCGAACAACAGTACCTGTGTAAAAGAGAAAAAGAAAAGCAGAAGCTCGAAATCAGCCGAGATAGCATCGAGACACGCGCGCAGGCAGCTCAATCGTTCGTTATACACGTTCCGAACTTAAAACCTCGGAGATAATCTAAGAGGGAGCGGGTTGATGGCACAGCATCAAGAATTAACCCTCTCTCTCGCACCGCAACTTTGCCATTCCTAACTTCTAATATGGCACCGTTGTTCTAATCAGTTTTCGATCGAGCGTATATTTGCCGTATCTTTGTAAACACACCCGCGGTAAACTTGTGCTCTCTCTCTCTCTCTCTCTCTTTGAGTTTGTATAATTCCAGCTGGTTTTCCTACTTTCAGATAATTATTCCATTAATTTGAATAGTGCAAATAAAAAGGGTTGGAGTCTTTGCGCCGCATACTGGTGAACTTCTTAAAATTGTCTATGCCTCTGTGCAGTCGCACGCTGGATTAATTTTAACGGTTCTCGAGAGCCGAGTGTCATCGTCTGCGTCGCAGGTTTTCCTCTGGGTCTCTCTCTACCCAATGCATTATGCGTACAAACTCTTGAAGCTAGTCTATATTAGCGATGTCGACGCGAATTCTTGATAAAAGAAAAAAATCAACGAGATCCAGTACGAGAAAAGCAATACAAGCATACGAGTGAATACAGTAGTAGCGATCTATCGAATAGGAACTTCCATCGGAATTGCTTCGGGTAATGCTCGTCGCCTTGAATAACCAAGTAGGCAGGTTGTGCGGACCGATCTATCTTTTTCGTGGAGGCACGCGTATGAATCCTTTGTCTCGAGACTTTGGAATCAATTAATTTTTCTTGCTTTTTCCTTCTCTTTGTTTGATCTTTTTTTTTCTTTGCTTTACTGACTTCTGGATGCGAGTAAAAATTTTAATGAAAAATAGAATTGCCTCTAAGCAACGAAGAATCAAGATATACGCTCATCTTCTTTGTACAAATTTTCGTTCAAAATAAATCACTTACTTTTTTCCAACGTTTGTTGCATAAACCAGCTAATTAACTCTAGACAAACTCTTTGTTATAAATCTAATAAAAATCTTTCAGATTTGTATAACGTGTATAATAATTATTTATTCACTTAAATCTTGTTACATATAATTAGTTTAAAATCCATAGCTCGATTGAAGGATTATCACTTTTCTCCAATTATATATAAGCTAATTTATTTAAACTAGTATATTAAAGATTGACTCTCTAGAGGTTGAATAAGCGGATTTTCAAATTACTACCGCATGGAAAAGCTAAATCATGAAGCTATGAAAAAGTCACGAGTGGTAAGCATTAAGAAAACTCAAGCTAGCGCATACTCACACGGGCACTCATACACATATTCCTCTGAGGGTCATTAAAAATTTGACACTGGTAGGTTTGCAAGCTAGAAGGGCTGTAATTCAACTTCTCAATGATTACTAAAACATCAAGCTGCTGCTACTGCTAGTAGCAGTTCTGTGAGTCCATTCGCCTGCGGCTGAAGATTCAAGAGAATCCGGAGGAAGAGAAATCGTGACTAGGAATCACAAAAATTCGTGTGGTCGCCGACGTTTAAGACCGAAACACGTGCCACGGCAGCCAAGCTTGCTGCTCTTGCGGCCTCTCTTCCGGCTTACTTATTTATTTATCCCAGCTCTTCGTGTATATATGAAACTATATGGACGCTTCATCTTCTGCCACTGGGACGGAGCAGAAACACACCGGGACAGCCATATGCATAAGTTATCAGGGCGCCGCGCCCGTCTGCTGCCAGTGCTGAGAAGGTAAATTTCTGCGTTATAAAAATTACCAAGAGCGCACGGCAGTATGCGTGAAAATTACCCAAAGAGACGCTGCTACCGCGACGTCAAGCGATAAAACGCGTTTTTATACGCGAACGCGGGCAAAGCTCGATGTGTTGCTGCTGCTCCCCCTGCACAACGGGTGTAGTACGCGCGTGTGTATGACTATGCACGCGAAGATTGCATCAAGGCTGGAAATTATTTTCGCACGCGTTGGAAAATAGAGGTTGAAAATTCTAAATGGGAAGTGAATCTCGTGTTATAACCTCGAGAATGTATATTATGAGGCAGCTGAGGCGTGGAAAAAACGAATCTTCATAGAGCTCGTGAACGCTCATTTATTTGTGATTTTATTATTGTCAAAAACGATGAGAGTAAAATAAACATTAATTAACGGTGATGATTTCGTCAAAATATCTTTTAATAAAAAAAAATCAAACTTTTCGTTTGCTTTATACGTAATGACTGAATACAGCTTTAGGACGGAGTCGACATGTAGATTTTTCAGATTTTTGCACTGTGTTATTGCCATAATTATTTTGACAATAATTAGCTGGTTTTCAGAATAAAATTAGGAAACAAAAAAGTGTGAAACATAAATGTGCAATCAAAAATACTTCAGTTGAATAGGCAAATTTATTAAGGTAAAGTAGTTGCAAATGCAGAAACGAGGGAAGGGGTTTTGATGAAGCTCGTATGTGAAAGCTCGAGCTACGTAGATGCATTCTTGGCTTGTCAAGAAAATAAACGTTTACAATTTACACGTCCATCTTGCGCTCAGCGGAGTTGTTCATAGGTGAAGACTAAACGCAGTGCACTGCAAACAGTCGGGGAAAGGAGACACACTGTTTCGACGATGCTTAACAACTGCAACTACTGTAAACTGCTAGTCAGCCGAGCTCGTTTGCTTCCATACCTTTTAGCAAAATACGCGAAGAAAATGGAAACTTGCAAATATATGCGTACGCATATGTGCGCATGCACGCGAGTGTGTGTGTTTGTGTGTGTTCAAGCGGATAAGGAGACATGATTGAGTGAACTTTCTGATGTGACAAATTACACAAGAGTTAGTGGCACTATAGCAAAGTTAACCCAAAATGCTAATCAAGTCATACTGCAATTACAAGTGGTGCGAATGACTGTAAGACCAGACAGACCAGGTAGATGCACGAGCACGATTTACCTCTCTACACATCAGCTTTTTTGCGGCAACACTATAGATATATCGAGCACACCTACATATAGTGCCGAATGTCTCTTTCGATGTGCGAAGGAGTGTTGCATATACACCGAGGCATACTCATCCCACTTATGAGAAGAGTTTCGAAAAAATAACGTTATTTTTAGAACCAGAGTCAGTGCAGAATGAAGCGTTGTTCCCGTGTAATGTAGGTTACGACATGTATTTTTATTTTTTTATTTTGTCACTGGCTAAAACGCGATTGCCCAAAATCCACTGTTTTCAATTTTATGAAAAAAACACTGCTGCGTGACTCATAAATGTAGGTATATATTACTGATGCTAGAGCTACGATGGGACGAGTAAAAAAAATTAAAAATGAGATTGACACAACTGCTCGATCATCTTGCTTTTTCTCGCAGTTCATATATAAATAGTACTGTTACACTCGAGGATAATAACCGAAGAAGCTCTTTCAAGAGCATCGCAAGCGAACCACACCAAGTGTTTGATTAATCGTTCTCGAGTACAATTAAGGTAAATTAGGGGCTATTGCGCACTGCTGCCGCTGTCGCCGCTTACCGAGTGCGCACATGCATGAGCTTAATTCGCAGCTATCTGTAAGTCCGATTGCAATTAACTCTACACCTTCGCAACTCTGACAATAGTCAAAACTAATTCCGTATAGTGCAGAAAGAAAAATTATCATGCTATCCGATATTATGTATTGAATATTGAAGATTCATTTTGCTTTCATCGAATCAATTAGTTTATAATCTCATCGTACATTGCGTCGGCATGGTCAAGGTGAGGTTTCACAGTACAACATGCATCTTTGGTACTTGAACTACGAGGCAATTCGTATAATTACCACAAGAGCTACTAAATTGATTGAAAGTCAAGTTTTCGTGTACTTTGGTATTCAAGAGGTAGACCACTTCTGCATGCAACTTTTGAGTAGGAAACTTTTAATACAACAAGCTACGTATTGGAAAATACAAAAATAGGTTTCTAAAGGTTAGGTAATAATACTGAAACACTTTTAACATTAGGCTAATACAATGTCTCATCAGTAATGCTAATTTACTATGAACTGCAAATAAACTGATGAAGACGCATATTTCAATATCAAAGAACACTTAAGTTCTTCAAGATACACACGTATAATAGATATATTTTTCGACGTCAGCGTGCATAAATTTAATCTGAATTCTCATCTCTGCATAACTCTAGTGAGGAAAGAAAAAGAGAAAAACATAGAAAGAGGATGACGATGTTTGAGAGAAGGCAGATGGAGTTTTCCTACTCACAGCGACGACGATGAAGACTACTGCTACGTTAATGTTTGTAGTCATCTTTGATTTTTCTCGTGCAAATTCGTCGTTGACGCCGACGACGATGCTCAATTCCTTGAACTTCATGAGCAAAAGTACCTTTAACACATTGCGTTTGTCGACATAGTAGCTCGAAAATGTTCCTTTTTTATTTATTCTTCTATGACTGAGATTTTGTACAAATAACTCGAGGTTGTTCATTCCATTTGCGGCTTTGCACGTTTTCATTTTTTTCCAACCAGCACTCGTTTAGAGCTTTACAGGTGCAATGAAAAAACACTGCCATTCTCTGAATTGGATCGACATTTTAATTTTTATCTGCAACTCTGTTATGTGAACAACTGTAAATTTACTTAATCGTATTGTTTTTTTATTAGAAAACTTATTTTTTCAGCCTATAATCAATAAATTTTTATTTAATAAAAAATAAAATAAAAATCATAAAACCAAGTCCAAAACTTGACATAATGATATTAGATATACACACTAGCCCCATGGGAAATCGTTTGAGCACAGGAAAAACGAGAAAGCAAGAGAAGGACGGCAAATCTTCGTCTACATGCGTACCTACATAGGTATAACGAAAGGTAGATGAATTGCACAGGGCCGAAAGAAAAAGTAAAAGAAAAAGAAGTCGCTTGCGACTTATATCCCTTAGCCGAAAGTAAGAAAGAGAAAGAGAGAAGGAGAGGCGCTAACGTGCTGCGAATTCGCTTTTCTCGTCGTGTCACTCGCCTCCCAACGGGGGTGGAAGAGAGAGAAGGAGAATATAAGGTATACGCAATCTTGGATTAAGGCTGCAGGCGCATTCACATGCACGCGACTTGGAAAATACGTCTTTTCGTCTGTGCACGTAGTCGCGCGCGAGAATGACAGAGAGTGTATAAATCATGAGGAAAGTCCTCGCGATTGGAAACTCGCACTCTTTCTTCTCTCTCTCTCTCTCTCTCTCCCTCTCTCTCGAGTTCGTTTTAAGCCATTCTTCAGTAGACGAAGAGAAACTTGATGCGTTTGACGCGTTTATATAGCCAAGAGGCAGAATCGAACGCATGTCTGGCGTGGAAACTCCTGATTTCGCCTCACCCTATTTCTCCTCCTCCTTCTCATTCGTTCCGTTCTCTACTCCTATCGATACTCCTCTATATATCATATCGGTAGGCACGAGGAATAAGAATGACGATGATTAGAAAGAGTGAGACGCGATAAGGTGGGCTAATTTTCGAATCTTACACGTGAGGCTCCAAGGCATATAAGTTCGACGTCCATGCTCGTACTTTACTTTATATGAACTGTGTGCGTAAGTGTAAGCCGCGCGGGAAATCGCTAGTGCCGCGCGTGCAGCTTCGTACGCTCGCTCCTCTGGGAATGGGAAAATAGAAAATAGAAAAAAGATGGTGCGCACGAAAGGTATATCTAGCGTTGCACATACTAGAGAGAGGGGGAAAGAGACAGAGAAACGATCGAGGGTACCTTCGAGACCGTTAAACTCTCGTGGCTTCGCACCCGATTGTCGACTCTCTACGTATACCTTCCACCATGAACTCGCTTGAGCAAGCAACCCTATAACAGTTCCTACATTATTGTCGGGTTCGAGCTTAATACATACGTGCGTATGCCAAATGACAGAATGCAAAAGGATATTTTGGAATGTTACGAAAATAATCAATAATTTTGTAATTACTGGCAATGCTGTGCGGCTCAAATTCAAATAATTTTGATAGTTATTTTTTACAATTTCGAACAAATAAAATTTCATGGCATAGCTTTGATGCAAATTTCTGGTCAATGAACCTTGGCACATAGTGTCGTGAGTTTTTCAAATTCAAAATGAAGCTTAGTTTCTAAGTACCCTAAAGCGTTCGAATAAATATTCGTACAGTACTCGAACTGAACATTTAGAGACGAAAGCTCGTTGTACGGGTGGCAGGTCTTATTACGCTGAAAATTCACCGAATGTATAATGCGCAGAGAAACTAACACGCATTGCGCAAGTTGCCAGGACATAAACAATGACCCTCAACACACTTGCTAGTTTTCCCAGCTCTACCTTTGAACCTCGTCATTTCGCGGTTTTCGATGTTTGTTTGTTTGTTTGTTCATCAAGTTGTTGCTGCATACTTAGAGCTACCCAAAAAGGATTCAACTAACGTAATTATAACAAATTGCATAGCTGAACAAAGGGAATATAAGCGTTGTCAATAAAATTCAGACGCGGACGATGTACCAAATTTAAGCCGAATTTTTAATTCTTGAAAATGTAAGTCCAACAGAAATAGATCGTTACTTAAAACTTTTATAACTCATAACGGTTTGATAATTGGATGAATCTACTTTTACTTTGGGCAGTTAATTAAATAAAATTAGTGACACACATTGTTGTAGTTCACGGGGGAATTTATCGATCGACGAGCACGAAAGTTATTAGCTGCTGTGAATTTACGAAAAGGATGAGCTCATTTATTTTTTTTTTCATTTCTTGCGAACATGTCACGCCCTGAATTCTCATAATATACACCATAAATTTTGCTCTCATTGAAATTTCATAAAAACATTCCTTCATCGTAAATTTTTCGGGTCTACGTAATTTTACAAAAAAAATTCGTATATAATATAGGTGTCTTGCAGAGAGCGCATCTCGTTTAGTATTTCCATTTCGGCCGCAATTCTGTATCGCGTGTGTACACCGAGTAAGAGAGCAGCAGCGCCCACTCTATTCGAGGCCACAAATTCTGCGATTTTTGCCTCCGGGTGGTACATTTTTCATGAAACTCTCGAGCGTTAGAAAGAAACAGCGGTGTTACAGGCTCCTGACGTTGTGCTGCTGCAACTGCAATGATGACATGGCAACTTATACAAGAGCAAAGCGAATATATGTATATGTGGAACACCACAGTAAAAAAAGTACTACAAAGAATCTTTATTTATTTGTTCGGTGCGATATGGGTGAAATGTTTTATTAAACATTTATCGGTCAATTTCGATCGAGAGAAATTATTCGAGAAACTTGTCCGAACAGTATGAATTATTAGCGCGGATTTAAAGGATGAAAAGTTATGCGCATGCATGTATGTGCGGCCATACGATGCATTTTAGATGCTCGTGTGCTGCTTGGGATGAATAATGAAATATCGAGGTCGAGGGCACTTCCAAATTTTATGCAATGGCGAATTTTTCATGTTCCTTTTCTATATTAAAAAAAAAAGATTCCTAAATTGTATATACTTACTTACTTTTTTTAATCGAGGTTAAAAGAAAATAGTATCGTATACGCAGTATACGACCAATATCGTAAAAGCTTGCAGCAGCAGCAACAGTAGTAGAGCAAGGAGCAGCAGTAGCAGGGCCGCGGTAAAAATCCTTCCATTCGCAAAATTGTTCGATTTGTTCAGTGTACAGGGCGGCATTACCTGGACGAATTTTTTCCACCACATGCTCTTTCTTTCTCTCTTTCTTTTGCTCTCTTGGGGGTAAGCTTAACGACATCAATCCTGCCGCTCCCGAGTCTTGTGAAATAGCCTCGAAAACCCGTAGTTCCCACATCTACGTATATAACACGTATGCAACGCCTTATCCCATTTCGTTCGATTTGCCGACATTATCGGACGAATCGCACAAGTTTTTTTTCTCTACCTCTCCAATAGCTATGTACAGCACATACGTGTATCGACGCGCGCGTATACGACGTCACCAACGACTTCAACGAAGAAGAAGAACGACCATTTGTCGACAATTACGTTTTATTGGCTTTTGAGAATTGGCTCTTATTTGAATTCTTACTCGCTTATATTCCCTTCCAGCTGCTTATGAGAGCTTGTGTGTGTGTGTGTGTGTGTGTGTGTGTGTGTGAGCGTGCGCGTGCGAATGTATGCAGGTATACGCAGAGCATGGACTATATGTATGGTACGTGGCTATGCGCGCCGGAACTGTTCAGGTGAATTTACGCGAGAGAAATACTGCAAGGCTTGAATAAAGGGATGGCAGTTTATATTCCATGGCATTATTTCTCCGTAATGGACACTGCCGCTGGCTACTGGCTCGATAATAGCCCCGCGAGTTTCAGATAATTAATTGCGAGGGTGCTTTTCTCATTCTTACTCTCTTTTTTCCTCGGAGAAAAGAATACACTCGGCGAATAATAGTAATGTAATTTAGACGCAAGCGTGGACGAGAACATAACACGCTGTGCATTGATTTGCTCTTAATCGCGATAATTATTAACGATGACTCATTAGCTTCACATGGCGCGACGGCAGTTATAAATTACACCAATGCAACCGAGCAGTGGAGCCGATATGATCGATAGTCGCAAAAAAAATTATCGTGAAAATGAACGGAGAGTGACGCATTTACGTCGTGCCCCCTAAACCCTCTCTCTTTCCACCACCCGACGTATCAATCGGATTTAAAAGTGAAATAATAATGAAATCGAGCTGGCTACATCGAGCTCCAACTACGGTAGCGGAAAAATTACTGTGTCTTCGCTTTTCTCATTTCTTCTTCCAGGCGACGCAAACGAAATTGTCTCGTCTCGCGCGATCGCACGCGAATATAAATCTTTCTTACGTAGAAAACCGCAAAATCTGGCTATACGGCCCTGTGTCGCCGGGAGTTCGCTCGCTTGCGCGCGCGCAATGATAGCTGTACGAATAAGAGTGAGAGGGAGAGAAAGATATCTTTTATTTACGCTTCGAGTATTTCAGAAACGATTCTATCTTCTACTTTTTGCGAGCTACTGTGTGCTGCCAGCGATTGCTCGGTCCCAAAAGGGCTTAAATGCTCTTGTACGTTGCGGCAAGTAGTCAAAAACTCGATCCAATCAGTATAAATGACGATGAATATTAAAGAATGAAGGCAGAAGAGCTAGAAATTCAAATAGCAAGTTATAAAAATGATTCAATGAGAGTGGAGAAATCGAAAAGCAATTGCGCAATTTTCGAACGCCAAATATTTCTCTGAAAGACGCTTCACCATTTGTTTGCTGCTTTGATCGAAAAATATTAGAGCACAGTCTCGTACAAACGGTCAAGCAGCAATCAAAAGCACAATAATTTAGATCTTTTCTTGCTCGTGCTTAGTTCCCTCCCCTGTTTTATATCTATATATAATGTATTTCACACTCCCTTTTGCTGCTACTACTGCCGCTGCCGTTGCTCGCGCAATGAGAAATTCTCCGACTGCGTCTCTCATCTAGTGGAGCAAGATTTATCGTGCCATTGTTTAGTATATACGACGACGACAGCAAAGACCTGGACAGCCATTGTTCAAAATGTATATTGTAATAACTCGTGCATGTATATACACACATAGCTATGCTCGCAGGCTATGTGTATGCAGCACGCGAGCTTTTGCCCATCGCAAATTTACAAGATAGGAATATAAAAAATGTATGTAAACCAGCTCACAGGTGTGATGACGGAAAATCGTAATTAAGTATGCAGAAGAGAAGCAGTAATCTTCTCCCTTTCTCTCTCTCTCTCTCTCTCTCATTCGCAGTCGCTCTCTCTTTTTGTGTACCTTTGAGCGAGTGAGGAAGAGAGAAAGCATCTTAAAGTATTTTCCGCTCGAGTGGTGGGAATTTTAATTAAAGAAAACTTGCACTCTATGGGCTTGAAAAGAAAGAAAGAGAGCAGCGAGAGAGAAAGAGAGATGCAATACAATACACAGTGCGTTGTTCGTGTCGAGAACATCAGCAACAGTATAAGCTAGAAGAAAACTTCTTTACTCTGATCCTGGCCGAGCTTTTCCTCTCCATCGTGTTTCTGCTAATTAAGATTTTCGATGCTTTCTTCTCCCTCCCTCCCTCTCTCTCTCTCTCTCTCTCTCTCTCTCTCTCTTTCTTGACGTACTCCTTGAAGCTTGTACTTATATCTAACGCACAATGGAGCAACTGGAACGACCAAGGAAGATTTAAATTCCAGCTATCACACACAGCCAGTTAGAAAGTTTTATCGGTTTGCTCTAGAAAAAAGGGCTCAATGTGTCTCGGTGGAGCACCAGTTTTGTTTTTTTTATATAATACTGTGCGTACGAGAAGTATCTTTAAAATATATACGTAGCTTTGAACCATTTTTTGTATTTCATTTATTTCATTAATCGGAGCGCAAAGCTTCTTGGAAGCTCGTGACGACAGCGTGAAGCAGGCAAAGAAGACGATTCAAACGAATTATTTTGAATGCGCTCCGTTAGCAATTAGTAAGTCAGCAATTATTTGCAGCTCAATGAAAAAGAGAAAGAAAGCAATATATTATTTCATCGCTCGGGTAGTTGAGTGGCCTTATCGGCGCTTCTTTGGTCTAAAAGTCCAAAAGTACTTAAAAGCCGGAAAAGAGTATACAAATAATAAATGGCTTATATTATGCAGGCACCTGCATAATGACTGAATGAAATTTTCTCTCTCTCTTCTTCTCTCGCTCTTTGATTAAAAGAGGGACGAGACAATTTTAATTAAAATTTGTTGGCTGATTCAAAGTGTAATCATTGCCCTCTTTCCGAGGGCTTGTAATAAGAGAAGATGCTAATTAACGTAACATTGACCCTCGGGACGTATGTTTAATTCATCAGTGTGGAAAAATTAAGTTTGACATAATCATCTCTAAAGACGGGAATTCCCAGGGACCGATGCTACGTATATATTTCGTTTTACACTCACATCGACCCAGCCTCTGAACGTTTTAATGTCTATCACAAAGTGTTTTTTATAATTTCAAGTTGAAATCGACTTTAAATTGCTCGAAAAGTTGACGGGCCATATCGTTCATAAAATGCACATAACACGGCGAAGAAGAAAATAAACCCAACAGGAGGCAGGATATATTTGCTGGGTGGACGAATCAATTCCTACAAGATAAAAAAGTTTGATTTAAATGTCAATCGATGTAGGAGCGCATCTGAATAAGCGTATTCACTCATCGACACATTTTCCAATAGAGTTGGTGCGCGCAGATATCCATCCCTCACGCGAACGCCAAAAGGCCACGTGAGCCCGAGGAAAAAAAAAGAAAAAAAGAAAGAGATAACTGGGCCGCCACGTTATATATACGAATACGACCGTTGCTCGCATCAAACCATGTTTCGTGTCACACAACGTAAACAACGACAAGTCGTACGCGCTTGCTCCAATCTATTCTGCATATACAGTGACATAGTATACGCATACCTGCAAATGCAATATACACGCATACACATACACCCACGAATACTAACCAACGTCCATTAGGACTTATATGCATACACATACTCTCGTGTGCCAATCTGAACAAACGTCCCCTCTCTCTCTCTCTCTCTCTCTCTCTCTCTTGCGTTCGTCATGCCCGTATATAATATAGTAGGCCTGAGCTCGCATGCAGCAGATGCATCAATGTGGCAATGTCTGTCTGTGCTCGTACAGCGAAAGCGACTGGTCATGTTTTGCTATTCGTTACACATCAAGCGCTATATCTCTGTGCGATGTATAGACCCATGCACACTCGCTCCCGACATCTATATACGTATACGGATAAATGCATGCGGATATACACATACACTCACACGCTGTTACAGTCACTCTCCTTGAGTGAGAGTGAGAGAATAAGGGATAAGTTTGACTTTACATGGCTTGGGCCAAGAGAGAGAGAGAGAGAGAGAGAGTGAGAGGGGGAGTTTATATGTATCGAGTGTGATGGCCTCGAGCGCACGTGTAGCGTATCTGCTGTTTCTATATTGCCGTTACCGCACAGGCAAAGACTGGCTAAATAGCGAGACAAGCTTCACGTATGTATACATAGCCCACGTCCCCGTACCTAATTTAACGACGTTAGACGCAGGGTCTTCGGTACGTAGCACAGTAGCTAAGACGAAGGAGCGAAACAAGGTCAGAGGGTAGAAAATCTTACTCATTACATGAAGCGAGACGTCCAGATCTAATTGGTGGAAAATACGACACCGCTCGCGCAAATTTACCTGTACCGTCCTTCGTACAGATCGTGCATGTAAGTATATACAGCTAGGTACGGCGCTGAGTGTGCGCTGGACTTTTGGGGCAACGGAACTCAGCGATCTACGACGTATACAATGGATGCTCCTTTCGACGTTGACAGTTTTGCTGCTTGGTCCTGTGCGCGTACGCTAGCCCTCTCTCTGTCTCTCTCTGGTCGTCTGGCATGAGCGACGAAATATGCAAATTGCTCTACTGCATCACGGGCCCGTCCTCGTGATTTTGCAAGCTCCTCGGCAGCTCGCAACCACTATAGCTCTCCTTAGCAGTACCTATACATACAGACTAGCTATACTCGTTCTCTCCCTGCAATGCCTGTTTATCTATTCCGTTCGTATATATACATACAAACGCATACACACTTGGTCTTATCGCTTTCCGTTTGGGCCATCAAGCGCGTTTAAGGACACGACGATGTTTGCCATGTCCGAGAACGTTAGACCCTACTACTGTAACCGCATGCCCGTCGCTCGTCACGCTTTACAACGTCCCTCGTAGACGGAGACAGATTTATAACGCGCCCCAACCTTGCACTGACAATTTCCAACTTACTTTGTGAGGAAATATTTGCTTGATTTATTGTTGACGCAAATGCTGAGCACTGGCGTTTCTACTTATAATAGCATTACATTGTGAGCTTCGGATTAAAAGCAAATAATCAGTAGTGCAAGCCAATATTCGGTCAAACTTCACTGCAAAAAGTAAGCTGATTATAATGGAGTTTTCATTGGGAAAAATCTTTTTTATTTCAAATATTCAATCCTGATGACTGAAAATATTTTACCGGAAAAAATGTGGCGTTATAATTAATAAAGTTGCGAGGGCAAAATGTTCTGTTTTGCGCGAGAAAACTCGTGACCTTTTTTTATGTGAATGTAAAAATTTTTTTCGTTGCATTACATATACCGGTATTATGAGGCAGCATTACTTGAAAAAAAAATGTGTACACATTTCTTTAGATATCTTTTTACACACAGCACTGTAGGCATGATATCGAAAAGCCGCAAGCTATATCTTTTCAAGCCTAGAAAAAGAGAGAACTCCGCCAGTAACAACGACAACGTGGCGTCGACGTATTCTTCATTGAAAAAAAAAATCCGCTATGTTATGTATGCTCGTAGATTTAAAAAAAAAAACTTCATCATCATACCCGCGAGGATAATATATAAACGAGGTAGGTCACCACCGCCACCGCGCCACCAAATTTGAGCCCGACGCGTGCGTGTGTATAGTATACTTATAAATCGGTTTTCTCTATTCTAAACGAATAGAACAAAAAACCTGTTTTTGCAAACTCTGTATTCGAAGTATTTTTCCTAGCGGCCGCACCCTTTTGCTGTTCAAAGCTCTCTCGCTCTTCTCGTATATATGCAGTGTGTTGCTGCGAATAAAGCGCTTCCAAGTCACAGTCAAAAGCTCAGCATGTGCTTTTTCTCTTTCGTTTCTTTTATATATACGCACATATGGAAAGCGTGGCTCTTCGATCCCCCGTTTCATTCGGCTGGTAAAGTACACTTTGTCGCCACACGTGCCGAATCATCTGTTTTGTAGACATTGCAAAGATTGTGAATTGAAGTGTTTCGCGTTTTCAATACTCTATATTACCCAACAAACGTCTTTGAGCGAAGTTTTCACAGCCAGAAAAATGGTTCAATTTCTTAGACAGCGCAAGAGTTGAATATTAACGCAGATATTTTGGATGAACGTTTCAAACAAAAAATTTTTGGTAGAGACCAAGTTTTAATTACATTTTTTCAAGTTATTTGATTGAATATAATTAATAAGTCATTTTAAATAGTTTCATTTTTTTATGAAAATAATATGTAAATATTTGTTCATGCTATTAACTTTTTAATTTTAATTACGTATAAAGCCACCATCAAAATTAAATTACGGTAATATGCCCCAAACTTTTTAGTAACATATTGAAATGACTTGAATAGTTTTTTTAATTATTTAAAATTAAAACGAGAAAATGCATTAAATTTAATTGTAGGTGAAAAAAAATTTAATTTTATCATTAAAAATGCAGAATCGAGCACCATTTCGACAAAACCATTTTTTCTTTCTTGTTTGCAAAAACAAGAAAAAACCCGAAAAACACCGCGAATACCGAAACCGCGAATACCGAAACAGAATCCCCGTTATTGCGGATAGACCTAATAGTTGACTCATTAACCTCGAATCTACGTGCAATAATGGCAATTTTTTCTCCTTCTCTTATTAGCTCCAAAATCTTGAGCTTTTGACCCAAATCCATCACAGCTTTATTAAAATTATTACTAAACAACCGTGAAGTAAACCGCGAATAAGCGAATCCGACTCCCGCGAATAGCGAAACAATGGCTCAATTAAAGAACCGCGAATAAGCGAAACCGCGAATACTGAGTACCGCGAATAGCGGGGATTGCCTGTACACAGAAAATCGAAGACCAATAAGCTCGGTACCATAAGTCAAGTCTTATCTATGTAAGAATAAATTTCCTTGGGGCTTGAAACGTCCGGGCTATATCGTTTGAGCTGATCGCCGATTACCGATTACGTAAGGACCCGAAGGATCTCGTACGACCTAAAAGGGCTGTAGCTCCTCATCGGGTTGGAGATTTATGTCTTTGGAGAGTAGTGTATCAACTTTTTTGCTTGAATGCTTACATCCTGCACGTACCAATAATTAATAAAAGTTGTTAAAAGAAAAAACAATATTTAGTTTATTTTGATAATTTTTTTATTCTGCAATCACAAAATAACTGGTATACTGTGTCTAATTTGAATTACATGGAGAAATTTGTTTCGAAAAGAAAAAAAATAAATAAAGAGTTTAACGAATAAAATGAACAATTCGATTCGAAGACAAACACAGAAAGTGAGAGCTAAAAAGAGAATATAACGAGAATAGCGCGAACTGTGTGTTTCGCGAGCGAGTAAGCTGGCGAGAGATTAAAGCCCAGCTTTGAGAAACTGATTGGTCTGTCAGCACGAGCGTGAGTCTGTGACATTGACAAAATTCATCTCTGACAAAATCCAATTCGTCTCTTTTGCTCGCTCGCTCACTCGGCAAGCGCAATTGTCCGCGCCCGGTATACTAGTCATGTGTACACATACACATGTGCTGTGTGCCCTACACACAGCGGCCGAGCTTGGGATAACTTGGCTTCGCAAACACGAGTGTACACACATACACGCACACAAATACACAAGCACATAGACCTGCAGGCACGCAACACTCGCTGCAAGACGGTGATGAAGTGCATTCACGTGCACGGACACACGAGGGATTAACGTTCGTTGCAAGCTCGCACACGCGCGCCCCTGCATATGGCCAATCGCCTTAATGATAATTCATGGCTCGCCAACATCAAGAATTTGTTTTCCAACCTGAAACGCAATTGTCCCTCGGAGTGCGGCAGCGCGATTCGTTTCGGTGCTTGTTATTTTTTTACTCGTATCGAATATTTACCGTAGAGAGAGATAGTGAGGGAAACGCGACGACGCGACGCGTTCTAGTCGATTGAGAGCTTATACACTGAGTATATCGTACGTGATCGGACGATTCGCTGCTGTGACGTACGGCTTTAATTAAGCTTTTAACCGGACGGAATTGGACTATTTCATCTCGATGGCCCATAAAATAGTAGCTTTGTTCAGAGCCTATTGTCCAGGAGCGAGAGTACAGTTCGGCAAACAAAAAAATGTTTTGTAAGTTTGAATTTCGCAAAAAATTGAGTTTTTAAATGTCTTTGAACTGGCGATTTCAGCTTACCCGTAAAATTTCCCGATAAAAACTTTTACAAACGTATTGACCACTTAGTGTGGTTAGCATTTTCAAAACTTTGGTGCTAAAATTCTTCAGAAGTGCGCGAATTTTTTCAAAATTACTTTTCAATTCAATATCTGACCACACATGAACGGGTACAAAATTAGAACGAAATTTATTTTACTTTAAACTAATCGAGCTATATAAGCAGTGTAAGGTCTACTTTCTCAAGGGTAAGCTTTAAAAGTGAAAAATTGAGTATCAAACTTATGATCAGATAGAGCGCAGCAGCGTTATACCCACAGACGTAGGTATACGTACGTAACGTCTGACTGCACAGCTTGAGGTTGTACAGCTACAGAGAAGGTATATAGAGAGAAGGTTTGTAGGCTCGTTCGGCAATGGCGTGGAAGAAAGAAAAGGGGCTTATGGAAGGGGCAGGCTAGAATGCATTGTTAGTTAACAAGGTAACTCGACACGTTCGCCTTGATAACACGGACTGCGGGGCGCGACGGCAGTAGCGTTTCGTGCAACGAGCGAGTAAGTCACGTGCAAAAACTTTTCTATACGCATACATACACACACGCATCGAAAAGCACGGCAAAAGCTCACGTACTTACATGTGTGCTCACGAGCGTGTGTGCAATGAGAAGAGCAGAGAAAATGGAGGCGAGACGACCCTTCAGCTCTTAACAGCCAGAAAGAAAGACGGCGCTGCGGCGAGCGAAAACTGAGATTTCTTATCTGGCCGCGAGCGCGCGCGCATGCACTTGTACCTTATTGTGTATTGTGTATGGTGCAGCAACGGCTGCACAATATGCGATGCAAGCGTGCGAGAGCTTTTAATTACCGTGAAACGTACGTTTGATTACCGGCGAAAAAACAGAGTAATTACGTGTTTCGCTCGCTCTCGCGTGTTTATGAAAGTTAAAGCGGGCAAAAGCGAGAGAGAGAGAGAGAGAGAGAGAGAGAGAGAGAGAGAGAGAGAGAGAGAGAGAGAGGATTTTTCGACACTCAATTGCGTATATAAAACTATGCGTGGAGTACTGCCGCGTTGTTATAAAACAAAAATGATAATGCTCCAAAATGCACTTAGCGGGTGAAGCAGCGCTAAACACAGACATCAAGTGGGAGAGTAAAAAATTGTCATAAACATCAGCGTTTCATAAAAGACTCGAGTATAATGTACAAACAAACATTCTATGGGCAAGCACTTTTCTGTGCTCCATTTTATTACACGATGCAGTAAGAAATATTTACCTGGAAATCGGGCTCGCCTAGGCTAGTCTTGTTGGCAAAGTTATATAACACAAGGAGCTTAATTAACTTCATCTGTTTGTCATCTCTGCAGTTCCTTGCGTTCGCAAAACTTACTTCAGCTTTCTCTGTCTCTCCCTCTCTTTTAATCTCTCCTTACCCTTTAGCTTTCTCTCAGTGCCTTTTTAAATTATATATCATGAGCACAATTGTTCTTTTGATTTTTAGACGCAACAGCAGCAGACAAAACCAGAAACTATATTTTACGTTCATTTTTTTTCTTTAGTTTTTTAGCTTTTTTCGTTTTGATTGCGTGCATCTTTTTTCTCCTTATCGCTTATTAACTGATTGTAAGTTATATCGCAAAACAAACATTTGTGTTGTTGCTTGCAAAGAATAGTCTTAGAGTATTTTAATCAACTGAGAATGCATTTTTAAATATTATTTTTGAGAGTTTTAAACACTGTTATAAAAACAAACTACAGTTATATTAATAAATTGAGTTGATAAAGATAAAAAAAGTTCAATTATCATCGATTTTTGATTTCTAATATCATACATAAATTATTAACGCAAATTGACGCGTAAATCTTCACAGCGCTCTGAGTTTAAATATTTGTTCGAGCAATGTGCAAATTAAGAAAAAAATCGTAAAAAGAAATAAGTTTGCCAAAGGTACAATACAGGGAAAGCTCGCAGTCACAGCCACGCGCGTCAAACTAACAAACTACCTTAACTTTGACTCTTCCGCTCTTATTTATTCAGCAAAGTACTTGCTAACATTGGGCTGCAACGTTAACTCTTCTTGCATTCGGCATTGAGCGAAAGAGGCGTAACTGAAATTCCGTTTCTAGCGCTCGCTCTCTGTCTCTCGCTCTTTTCTACCTCTCTGTCTCTTCCTCACCCCCTCGGGTCTCTTAGTGTACTTTGTATTTTCAAAAAATAGACTAGTTTTACTACGGAGCAGCCTCTCTCTCTTCTTTTCGAGCTTCACCTCGCACTTTCTTTGGAATGTTTTCCATGTCAGCAGCTGCGGTGCGGCATATCTCAAAATAAATTCGCTCGAAGCTCTTTTGCGCGAAAGTTATATATCTATGAAAGTAAATGGTCTTTAGATATCTGCATTTAGGTAGCCACGAGTTTTATTGTTTCAACTTTTGAGCGTAGAAGCTTACAAAATTGTTGCGGTTGCTAGGCCATATTTGCATATTGCTTTCCGCGGTAGAAAATGTATACATTTTATCATATTCGGCCTAAGGGGAAAATCGCAACGTTTGTCCACACTATGATTCATCTTTTAATTGAAATGCATCATTGCCACTGCCATGATTATTAAGTTGTGGGCATGTACTTCGAGGTTGTACGAGAGCGCACGAAAGATTAAAAATAAAAGCGGCTCGTCAGCGTGGAAAATGAACGATGGAAAATGCGCATATCTAACGAGGGCAAATATAGTGTCTTTCAAGCATTTTTAAAAACTGTTTGTTTTCTCCTAATGAGAGTTAATTATCCTCAGTTTGCACATTAAATTCTATGCATACTTACGAGTTCAAATTAGATCACGTAGTGCGTACATCACAAATTTCATTCGTATCATCATTATGTATAAAAATCATTACAAAGATATATGCTACAGCTTCATCACTTACATAAAAAATTTTTAATTGAAAAAAAAAGGTAAAATGAGTGTTGCATAGTTTGAATAACTCAATCAAGGCAATAGCTCATCGAAAAGCGAGATCCGCCCACTCGAAGAACCCGGCAACATTTTTATATAAATTAAAATCCGAACTCTCTGATGTACGAGCAGAAACCATCAAATAGCGATAAATCATAAGCTCATAAAATCCTCATTACATATTTGGCACACATAATACAATGCAAAATATACATGATAATATGAGCAATCTAAGTAGTTCATATAATGTATAATAGCTTCTAAGGCCATAAAAAATTAAATCCCATCACTAAGAGTCGTAAGAATGAAATCTACTTGTCTGTCTAAATGAGTGAATACGTAAACGTGAGAGTGCGTATATATCTCTTGTGTATGTATATGCGCGCGCGCGTGTGTATAATAGCAGCAACGACAGCGCACAATAATAATAAAACAAAAATGAATCACTGCACGGTGCGATCGTCCTTCCATGGCATATATTTACCTACCGATTCGCGAGACACGTTGCTGCTTGCTTCCCTCTCTCTTTCACTCTCTCATTCTCTCTCTTTCTCTCTGCGTCTTCTTTTGTTCGAATTCGATTATCCCAGACGCGCGCGCGCGCTCGCCCGCTCTGCCGATATATATACCGCGGCAGCATTGTTCGCAACGGCGTAAATCATTTTGGGGCCTGGGCGCTTACCGCACAAATACCACTCGGTAAAGCGGCACATACGTATAGAGAGAGAAAGAGAGAGGGAGAGAGGAAGGGAGGAGGCCTTTGCGGATTTTGACTAACTCATGCAGTGAAAGAGGATGGATGATGCCGTTGCCGCTGCCTGCCTGCCAGAATCGTGCCGCATTGCTATAGCAGCGAGGCCCCGAAACTTTTAGTTTCTGCAGCGCGTGACTCGCTCTCACGCTTGCCTCGCTTTACTTGTATATAGTCGGGCTTTTGTTTTTTTTATTTTTCGTTTCGGGCTTTTTTCGTTTTTTCAATACCCTTGTTCCTCGTATCATCGCTACTTTGTGTGTACATCCCGAGATCAAAGTATAAACTTTACAACCTCTTTCGCTTTGACTTAGAAATTAGCGAGAATGTAAAACTTGCTGCACCGTTTGCTACGAAGTATAAGCTGATATTAAATAGGCCAAGTCATACAACGCACGCGGCTTTTTCAAATATAATTTCTCTTATTTAACGAAAGGCCATGTCCAGGGAGCATTTTAATTATCATAATGCTCTGAGTACATCAATTCGAATGAGCCACTACAAAATGCGCGTATATAAACATCAACACTTATTCTCAACATAAGAATTGCGACACTTTCTTCATACAGCCGCAGCATGAGAAATAAGACAGCGCGTGGAATCGTTTATTACCTGTGACTCGTGCCTTAAAATTCTTTAACATCTTCTGGATGATGTTGACTTTTGCAAATTGCCTGCAATTGTCCTACTCATATAATAAATATTGGTTTCATATCTCGTTTTAAGATTTTAATTCAAATTTGACAAGGCGTTTTTGTCTATGTGAATTTGTCGACGCGCCATACCTTTATATATCCGTGTTCTTGGACGAAAAAAGAGATTTAAACTCTATCCTGTGTAGTGCAGCAGTAGTAAACTTAGCTATTTATATTTCCCGACAAGCAGATATGAACGATGTGTATATGGTACGAGCGTGCTATATGTACAGCTGTTTGAAAACGAGGAATGTTTCATAGCGCTATAAGTGCTTTATTTTTCAACGATTCGTGCATGAAAAGCAAAGAATTTTTTTGAAAAAGATTTAGGAAGGAAAAAAAATTACCTCGCAGCGTTATGAGTTATCCATTCTCACTTCGTGGAAAATATGAAATGCTTTGAATTCAACGCCACAAATGGTTCTTTGGATATTTGACTATTATTGTAAACATTTGGAATTATGACTCAGTAAGATTCGAGCTAAATAATATTTTTTGTTTCATGCTTTGAATAAATTCAATTTTTTTATATCATCCGATTCTATTAATCACAATCGATCACACGATGATAACAATAAATGAATAAAGCTAGTACAAATTTTAAAAATAGCTGTGAGTCGGAACGTTGGTCCAGTGATCAGCAATCTGATTTGGAAAATTGACTAATAAAGTATTTTACCTTGTTCACTTTCAAGACTTCTTCACAAAATTCACATTCGAGACTTTTTAAAAAGTAATTAGATTCTAATAATAATTTAAACGAGATATTACATTGTTACAAAATCGTAAATAATTAAATTCCAATTGCCTGTAGATCCACTAGCAAAAGCTCATCATTTCCATTATGGATTTAAACTCTCCACTGCAATACAGCACCCGGCGAGTGACATGATTTTCGGGGCGACAAGCATGTTCACATGTAGAGAAATGTGTACGTAGTGCTGGAGGGCAGAGTTCAAACAAATTTTGACGCTGAGGCCAAAGGTAACCACGCAACAGCGTGAATTACACGACTCAGACCACGTAGATTGTTAGGTAAACGCGGGGCGAATAAGCCCGAGCTCTGCCTAGCCACACATAGAGAGAGACTAGTTAGACTCCAAAGATATACACGTGCGTTGCACTGCACCGTTCGAGCTCTATATATGCAGTACGTACAATGATGTGTGTGTGTGTGTGCGTGTATATATAAGCCAACTGAACGAAGTATCGAGCGAAAAACGAAGTGAAGTGAAAAGTAACGGAATGATGTAACCGACAGCGAAAAATAGGAAATATTTCAGCTCGACACGACTGCAAACTCGTCTATAGACTCATATAGCATATCTGTGCATGCACCTATAGGCGCAAGCGTGTGTGCATCGACTGCAGAGCTCGCCGATGAAGTGTATCCGTGTCTTTCGCTTCGCGTACAGTTCAATTTTTTCCGTGCGCAGGGATATCGATATTTCGCTTACTACTGCCTGCCTGCCTGCTGCTTATTCTTGCGTCTAAGTAACTTTTGGATTTCCGTCGGATTTTTCGACTCTAGATAGAGTTGCGTTCGGGATCGATTAGATTAAGAGGACGAGAGAAAGAGCAAAAAACATCGTAAAAACAATTTATATCGTAGAATGCATTACCCGAAAAAGTATGCGCAGAGTATAGGATGCGCGTGGCACAAGAGGCGAAGGCCAGAGGAATCGTAAAACGATGATAACGATGTAGCGCGTGGTTTTTGCCACGGGACCGCTACAGCAAGTGCACACACGCACGCGCTCGCACAAAGAGACTAAAATATTGAATAAAACATCAAGCCTACTTCGTATACGTGTGCATGCGTATATATACACACAACTGAATCGGAGAGCCTAACGTACACCATATACGTATGCACGTGTGCGTGTATACGCTCGGAGCCGACACATTGGCACGAGTGTCACGTAAACTCAAAAAAGAGTTCGCGAACTGCACGGGCTGAGAGCTAGCTCAGGTGGCAGCTATATATATATACATAGTGGCGCATACTCGCATAATGTGGAGAAACGCACATAACGTACGTACACATATTCACGCAAGTCCGTGATGCGCAAGGAAAGCCACACCGCAAGCTTTTGCAGCTCTGCCCTAGTCTCCGTACGGCGCATGATACTACGTAGCCCAGCTTACAACAGAAACGACGAATATAAAGAGAATCCAGTAATACGTCCTCGACTTCAAAGTTAGAACATATATATGGGTCTGTACGTTATACGACGCTCGTGTAGCGTAGGTATCTGCGGTATATATCGTGTCGTCGCGTCGCTCACTTCTCCCAAAGAAAAAATGTACGGCGCAGCTTGGGCGCGCCGTCGTGAATGCTCGCTTTGGAATTCTCTTTTTCAAAGTAAACGCACTCTCTTGCGAGCAACAATTTTTGTCACCCCTAAGTGACGTTGTGAAGTACATATAACCAAAGTACACACAGTGCGACGCGTACAGATAAGACTCTGTACTGGTACTCGTGTGCCCGTCTGCGGAATTTGGCGCGCCACGCTACTGTACATTATTGCAACGTGCAATACTGCAGCTAGTACGTAATGCGTGTTTATGCGCGCGCAAACTCCTATTATTTGACTATTATACACGCTATTCAGTTGTCTTTCCTGTGGCTTCACCGACATTTTACTGTATAAAGCCAAGCCGTCTCAAGCCCTTGCAGTATCAGCAGTAAGCTGTGCCTTGTCTATACTTTCTCAACCATTGTGCGGCTAAAATCGTTACCGCGTATATGTCAGCTTGGTCAGAAAGAATCCTGCAGCCTAGTCGTTGTTACTGCATATTGCCTTTTGCGCGCGATCTAGTGTGCCACTCGGTGCACGAGCAGCGGAAAAAGCTCCGAGAAATTCTACTGTATTATATTGACTCGTAAAGGTTTGTTTTGGCGTTCAGTTTTAGATGCTCGAGCACTTACCCAAGGTACTGTCACGCGAGAGCGATGATAATGATGATGAAGTGATGTCTTACAAAAGCTTTCTCGAAGACTTGCTACTGATGCCGCCAGCACCGGCTGCTCGCCGGGCTTTGTTTCACAGATTCGAGACGTGTTAGATTATGCTCTAATAAATATAAATGCTTATCTGCTCTAGTTTAGGCTACGAGTTCGTTAGCTTTGTTGAATTCTTTCTCGTCCAATAACATCGTTGTACACATGGTAAGCTCGAGTGTCCTTTTTTTCTCTCTCTCTCCAACATTTGAAAACGAAATATCCTATAATTAGTGCGGTAGAGTTCGAAAAGTTTTTAATGGCTACGAGAGAGCAGCGCGCGCGCAGGTTAAATAAAATGTGGTCTACAAACAATGTGAAATTCCCCCGTTTCAAGCTGCGGGAAATATCTTGGAAACTTTTTTAATTTTAACACGAACGGCATTGGTCGGCTCGCTAGTTCAGCTTTTGCGGTCTATGGAGACGAAGATGATCACTCGTCAGAGTTATAAGCCATCAACGGACCAAGTCGTTGTCGGTGTTTTCGTCGTCGTAGTCGCGACGCACACATTGAGAGCTGGGGCGCGCGCGCAGACTTATGAGCCCCGATCGATTCGTAATCTGGTGGTGATTGCGCGCGAGGATATTAGTCCATGAAACGAATCACCCAGACGACGGCTGCGACGACGACGCCTGTGACGTCGACGTGTAGAGAGAGAGAGAGAGAGAGAGAGAAAAGAAACGAAAGGAAGAAAGAGACGCCCATCCTCCGAAGCGCAATATATCACATCCATTATACGACCATACGACCAGCTTGTTAAAGCTACGATGTGTGACACTATAATATTTCATTTTTATTTGGATGCTTGGATTCTAACATTATTTCCTCGGGACTAATAAGTCTCTTGGGAGAAAACAACTACCTAACATTTTTAGAAATTAAGATAACTTTAATATATTTTGATTCGTCAAATATAATCGAATTATTTCTTTTGGTTACAGGTAAGCCACAAAGTTCAATCGTACTAAATCTAATCAGCCTGCACATTGTAAGTTTTTGGTTAATCAATAAAACATACGTAGCAAGCACAAAAACACTCTTATTATCGATATCCTGATACTAGCTTATCCGAATCATAGTGTATGAATTATGAATCGCGTCGCTTGATTCTATAAATGTGAAAATCGATACTGATACACTTTGCCCCCCGGTAAATAGACCTTAAGAAACTGACAGCGACAATCGATACTGCACGTTACTATTTTTTTTTCTTTTTCATTTATTTTTTTCGCTTTGACACAATAGTGTAATGCTCCAATGATCCAATCGCGCGCGCTCGAGGTGCACCAATTTTTCCTACTTTTCCATTCAATAGTCTCAATGCATAAAGAGAAAAGTCTCGATGAGCTTCGTATTCGCGCGCATATATCGTGCAAAACAATTGGCACACTCTATTCGCAGAGCAAGTTCACGCACTAGCTGCTATGAATCTTCGACTCTTTATTTTTCGATATTTTCGCTCGAATGGCTGTCGGTCGTGCTCGGGCGAGTAATCATCGTGTTGACGCGACAAAGAAACTCGATACTTTTCCTCTCTCTCTCTCTCTCTCTCTCTCTCTCTCTCTCTCTCTCTCTCTCTCTCTCTCTGTCTCACGTCTGTAATTTTATTTTCCATGCACCGTACAGTCCTGCTGCCGTCGCTACGTCTAACCTGACTCTGAGGAGGAAAATTCTTATCGGCAATTTGTACGAGAACGAATCAACTGTACGCTTGGCTTTTTTTCACTCACTGCTAACTAATAGCATACGGTCGTGTGTTTATGTATTAGTATACATACAATTGGGCCGGCTTAGTCGAGTTTCTATTCTTCTTCTTTTTTTTTTCTTTCTCTCTCTCCTTCTCTCTTCTCTCTTGCCTCTCCTTTGGGCTTATTCGCTCGGGGCTTCTTTATCTTTTCTTCGTTCCTTTTTCTTACTCTCTTGCACCTACTCTTCGTCTTCTTGGTTTTCTTCTAGACGATAATATAGATGAAGAAAGCTCGAGGATCTTCCTACTACCCTCTGCTCTTTGTCCCTCTGTGCCACAAGTATCTCCTCCTTTTCTTTATGTTATACACCCTGCTTCCTTCTTTCTAACAACTCACGCAAACATATTCTTCTCATACTACTAGTAGCCAGAAATTCTATGGCTTCATTGGCGCCTGAACAATGTTTCGGTCTCTCTCTCTCGTTCTCTTTTGCGCCAGCTGAATGAAAAAATATGCTCTGATACCACCACGTATATGTGTGTGCGTCTATACGTGTACGCGTTCATTCTTGCATTTTCTTACACGTCTTTTGTTCCATTGCGACTCATAGGGATACTCTGCTGCTGTTGCTGTGCACTCTACAAATACTACTTTCCTACATGTACAATGCTGTAACAACAATAAAGACTCAAGAGCAAAAATACTATGCTTGATGAGTGAGACGCACGCCATGCTAGTACCGAGGTACAGGAGAGACTCGAGGAGCAGCGGGTGTACGTAGCAGTGGCGCGATGTCAAGAGCACCCCGAGGCCAAGGGAAAACTTTCTGAAAAGCTCGTTGCGGCTCTCGCGCGTACGCCTAAAATATCGTGGGATACGCGCCACGCTGCTGTTTGTGTACGGTATCATCGAACGGCATCTTGCTATCGGCTGCCGAGAAATTAAAGTTTGAGCGGCCCTAAACGCGAGATGCTAGGCCATGGATACGACTTCACCCCGAAGAAAAACGATTATTCAGACGCGTTGTCACTTGTGTAAACAAGAACTGCAACGCACAAAGAAACTTTTCTACAAAATGTTACGCGTGGCCCTCTTTTGTACCGCGAGCTGGTTACTAAACATATCAGCACTCCAACGTCTTAATTAACACCGCAAACTCTTGCTAAGCAAGTGTATTTCTCAAGTTGTGCGCTGCTGCGCCGTTGTTGTTAAAATAGAAGAGGTGCTCGATTTGCATTACACGGCGTAATAAAACATGTACGAGGAGTATGCATGCACATATTGATTCATTACGAAAAATTTACGAGAAATAGTGCGAGAATAAATTTTCTGAGTAAAATTAAACAGAACCTCCAGAGAAAAAATAATTCACCAGATGCTGGTAGCATCACTTTACCACTGGACCCTTCAGTAGTGACATCATTTTCCTTGTTAGATGCAGCTGCTTCGAAATATTTCTATAAATTACTCTTCAAACCAAACGCACCTACAAAAATACAAACGCGGGGAGTTGTGCACGGTACACTCATAATGAAACGTTTTGCTTGCGTTCATGCGACCATACTCTGTCATAGTGCATTTGCAATTAGTACCCAAAGTTGTCACCTAATACCGCGCCGCGCTATATTACGAACGCGCTCGTTATATGTCGTCGGGGGTACTACTGCACGTTGAAAAGCTCGTGATCTTCTTGAAGAAGAAACAATATTTCAATTTATAAGTAGTTTGATCTGGACAATTCCGGGAATTTTGTCAGCTTTTCTTTAATTTTACATCAAACTATTGATTTCACTGATATGAAGAAATATATTTAATCAAAAAAATCCTTTTAACATCTATTTGAATGCGGGTTAGGCTATTCGGGAGGAAATTGAAATTTTCATGTGTCGCACATAAAATTCCAAATAACCCTATCCATCTCGAAATTCCAAAAACAATAAAAAATTTTTGTTCACAAATTTTGTAACTGAGATACTTCAATCGAATTGATTAAGCGGATATCGACGAATACGTGACGGACAAAATTTCTCACGAATTAGGGCTGCATAGAAAAGATACAAATAATACTGTATCGGCAGATATTCCAATTAAAATTCAACGTCAATCTATACACATATTGTTGAAAAATGTGGATATAAATTCTCATAGTTGATTCGTGTATTATAAGTTTAAACATTTTAAATATATAAACGAGGACAATGTCGTTCACATATTTGATACATATGCATTAAGTTACGAATAACTAATCAAGTCAAATTATGTCAGCAAAGTGAAAGATTATTATTATTTGTCGTCAATCGTTTCTCCTGATGTTGTGCTAAATATTAAAATATATCAAATCAATTTGAATTTTATTGTCTGAAAATTAAAATTAACTTTTAGGGAGCAAAATATAATCATCATCGATTTAAAAAAAGAGGGTTTTGAGGAAGCGAAAAATTGTAAAATTGACTATCTATATTCAAGTTTTTTATTTAATTAAATACTCATTTTTTGAACTGGGGTATTTTTTGATTTATATGAATATGAGTGTAAGAAAATGAGTATATTTCAGTGAGATTTAAAATTTCTTTAATTACACAGACACACAAAAAAGTGCTCTGTCCTGGCAACCATTGCAGTATATCATATGTTTTTTGGTCGCTGAATACGGATGTACAGCCCGTTTTGCTCTATCGCGTGAAGGTTTTTCTCGCAAGGATGTTATTAATAAGCATAATTAAATAAATGTCACGAAGTCAAGTTGCGTTGCAAAAATACACATGGTGCTATTACGAATTGAATCGTAAAAATCGCTCTCTAAACATGTAGGGATAAATTCTTCAAAGATTGAAAATTATGCTTATAACGAAATTTTGGTTAAAGGCATTTCAAAAATCAAATTTCACCGGAAATTTTACACGGTGTGTAATAAATCTATTATTTTAAAATTGTTATAAATTTTCCAAACTACGAATAAGTTTTAGTAGCGTGAAGCGAGTTGAATGAAACCAAAAGAGTAAAGACCTCAATTACACGTTCAGTCGGATGACCTTCTACTTTTTATAATCTCCTTGAACTTTTAACATTTCCTCCTTTTATGAACTATCCAGTCGTCTATACTTTTTCGACAGCTGCAACTTCGTCGACAATTTCTCCAGCGGCGTATATATATACCACGCCTATACACGAGCATCCTTTTGGCTTTCCTCGGTGCTCGAAGAACGAAGGTGACGCATCCTCGAGCTGTGGAATCATCGACATTGTCCTCCTTATAGCAAGCAGCGTTCGGCAGCAGCAGCTTCAAGTTCTTGCAATGCAGCAGCGGCTGAATCCTTAACGCTTCCGTGCACGTCTTCGTCTTTATGTTACAAGAGAATCGCGTTATACAACTGACGAAGATCTCGCTCCTTCGTCGTCGTTCGCTTTGTCCTTGGTTGCTTGCGAGCAAATTTGATTTGCTTGTGCGCAGTGGCGTTTAATGGGATTCCTCGTGGTCGCGCACGATGCATCGCATCGACGACAGCCTGCTCACGCCGCAGCTTTTAGTCTGCTCCGTTCTCTCGCTGTCTCTCTTTCTCTCTTTCACTCTCTTGGCTTTTAAACTCTGCGCATGGGCTCCACATGCGTTTGATTCACTCAAAAGATGAACGATCGCTCGTAAGAGGCGATAAATGTGAAAGCGAGAAAGATTTTTTTCAACTATCTCGGTGTATACTAACAAATGTTCAGAGTTTTCAACAATTTATCTTCGACCTACGCTGCGCTTTAACGTGTAAAATTTTCGCGCATTATAAAACTTCAACGATAATGTAACATTTTCTGGGGAGTTATAACATTATCGAATCGTCGCTCACTCGAATCGAATCAGCACACACACAAAGTTATTTTTTATGTATTTAGGTTTTTATTTTCATCTTTACAGCGTTTTTTGATATATTCAGAATTTTCGTGGCCCTAAGACTTGATGTACCATAATACAATTTATGAGGTATTAATTAACATTACTTTGTAAATTTTTGGGAATGAAAGTCCGGGTGATACTCGATAGGTTCATGCTTTTTACCTCGGGTAAGCAGCTTGGAAAATAGCAAGAACCTCAATGTACGATATCCATTATATCATATATTTGTCGAGTTAATATTTTTATGTAACGAAAAATTAATATACATTCTGGCATATTTAAAAATTTTTCGTCTAGCTCACTTCCAGATATTTTTCCCCTTCACCTTGTTATTCGAGCAGACCCCTTTTATAAGTATGACGAAACATTACACTCTTGAATAAAGAACAGTTTATTCTAATACTGCTCTCATCAGTCGGTCTTCAGATCAAGCTAGTTTTTAGGAAAATTCCTTTGCTGGAAAAAGATCTCGAAGCAGAAAAAAGCTAACAGCGCCATCTATTACCCATAATTGCGCTGGGAAATCCCTTTTACAAATTAATCGGCTCAGCTGTCTAGTGAGAACAGAAGCAGCAGCAAAAGAGAGAAATATCACTTTCTCCCTCAGAGAGAAAACAAATCCCTTTGCAGAATAATGCGAGGGGTATACCGGTGCACGCTCGCGACTATGAAATCTCTGCACTAGCTGCTCTATGCCTTGCCTCTCTCTCTCTCTTTCTCTCGTGCCGTCGTGTTACCGCGAGAATTATTTCAACGCGCGCGCGCGCACATGCAAATATCAAACTACAAAGGTAGCTGCATAAAGTGCTCTGCTACTCATGTACGAGATATTCTTCTGGCGCAACAGTACAAGTATAAGCGCGCACACACCTGCAGGCCCGGTAAAACTAGGAAAACTCTAAAAAGTAATTAGCTTTATAAACATAAATATATACCTGTCAACTACAATCATGAGGATTGTAAAGTTAACGCGATACATGATTCAACTTTATATATATCAGAAGATAGACTCCAAAATCTCTTTTGCCAGGGGAATGTCATTTTGGCGCGTCGCTTTCATCAATCTAGATGGAGAGACATCTTTATCCTGGAATCAGTCAGATTTCACAAAAGAAAATAATGCGTCAAAAGGAAGCCGATTAATAAGAGTAAGACGTCGGCAGAACTAGTGCGCATGCTCGTCGAGAATTAAATTGAATAATAATTTGCATCATCGACTTCGATGATTGCGAAAAATTCGAGCTCATTGCGCTGGAAAGTACGCCGAAGCCAAGGTAGGACAAAAAAATTGGAAATTCGCACGGCAGATACTCGCGCACGCAAAAATAAAAGGGTCTCTCGGTAATGGAATTCTATTTGTAGCGCTCGTGAGCTGGCACGGTATACAAGGCTTTGCGCTGGGCGCATATAGATGTTACGCAGTGTAGCCCGGCCAGACTATATAAACATTTCAGTTGAGTGTGCACCTACACTTGATAACTGTCCCTACGAACCATCTTGTGTATATATTTATGCACTTCGCTTTCTCTCAAGTATGTACGGCTAGAAGGGCGAACGGCGCGTCTCACCTAGGCTGCTCGCACTTTTCATACGTACTTAACCGTCATGTCGATGAGGCTCCACTACAGCACGCGGCGGCACCTTAGGTGCGACGAGCTGCTGCGACGAGTATACTTCAATTTTTCCGCCATGCGGCGTCATGCGAGAACCTGACTGGCGTACATTGCGATGAATCAAAATACGAGCTGAATGAAATGGCATTTTTGAAATGTTAATTTTTCAGATAAGATTTTATCGGCAGAAAACCTTGATTCGTCCCCTGACCAAAATCAATTAAATCTACTCACGCTTTCCACTTTTCTCAATTTTTAAATCTTAATTTTAAAAATAAAACATTGGTTTTGTGAAATCCGCGTAACTTGAACCCAACGCTAACACAACTGCTTCAGATTATTTAAAAAATAATTCGTGTAAATTTTTAGTGCAAATCTAATTATGATCCTTTATTTGAAATAAATAAACAAAATCCTTTTCTCGCTCCAAGTGTCTGGCCTGGAAATTTGCAGAAAGCTCTAAAGCTCTTTTTTATTCGGCACGCGTTTGTTAAAAGCAGTTCCTTCCTCGTTATAACTGTTTAATCCACGAGTATTTTATCATTGAAATGCAGAAAGCGAATGAATGAGAGAAAGAAAGATGGGGTACGGAGGAAGAGGAAGCTTATGCGTGGCAAGTATGTCCTGCCCAGTTATAACGGTGGAATAATCTCTAACAAATAATAACTCGGCTGTTGCTTGCTGCTGCTCTGCAGCTTCGCTTGTATATTGAGGTAAAGAAACAACCCGCAGTATATTCTTTGATGAAATGTAAGCTTATTATAAGTATGTCATGAGTAGAAAAGAGAAAAACAATAAATAGGTACCTGAATGTATAGATATAATAATATATGTTAGAAAAACAGAGAGAGAAATGAAGAAAGAGACTAAGCGTCAAAAACAGTGAAAAGTTTAATTTTGTGCGTTTCATTGTATGCATGTGAGTACGTTTAAGAATTAATAATTGCAGGAGCAGGAGACAGCTGAAGCTGGGGTAAGAGCGGATCTAGCGAACCCAAGTTCTTCCTAATTAAAACAAGCCCTTTTACGGTACTATAAGAATAGGACTACACCTCCAAGTGTATACGTATACGCAATACCAAAAGCTGCATCGTCGAGACACTGGATAAACTTTGCGAGATGTTTGTTCAGGTCACTGTAGCGGTCTCGCTCTACCTCTCGCTTCCGCATACATATTAAACAATTGGCATTTATACTTGATAAGCTCCTGGATATAGCTCATCATTCTGCTCTTTGTTAAATTACATCAGCAGTTGTATGTTGGCTCGGCTATGGTTACGTATCTGCAATGAACAGCCCTCGCACTATAGCAGATTACGTCATGTTGTAACGTTTTTGCGTCTTTTGTAAACGATACCCCACATATTGGCCTTTCTTAGCGAAAGTGCAAAAACTTTTTTGCCCAAAAGTAATGCAGTGTGGCTGTAATACCTGGTACTTGCGGAGAATACGATGAAAATGAACTTACTTAATTATTAAAGATGACAAAAAGTTAGCAAACAACGCGCTAATTTTGCGCAATTTTAACGAGATATGAATTTCGAAGAAGGAACAAGTTATAATTGGCGACAATTTCTTATTATTTTAACGCTCGACTCACCAAACGCGTGGGATTCTTCTTTGTATGAATTTAGTTATTCTCTTCCTCTCCTCTTGAATGACATATTACTACACGCAAAACTGTAATACATCTGCGATACAAACTCTGGTTATTTATAATTTATGAAACTGGATATATAAATTTGTACGTGGTGCGTATATAGATATTCATCTGCGCCAATTAATCTGCCGTATCGTATACAGAAATGGCCAATTCAATTAATTGTTTGCTCAGCGCACTCTAAGCCAGTTATGAGTTATAATAATATGATTCTTCGATATCAAAGCAGCGGCCGTTATTATTAAACACTATAATATGTGTACGCAGGTATACGAATATATATATGCCGCATATACCTAACCGAGAGCGGCAAGTTTATATACGAAAGCTGACGTGGTAGCAAGTGTAAATAAAGCATCCGAGCGCCCAAAACCGGAGCAGCAGGAAGCAACTCGGACATATTTTCAATTATTCGCGTTCATTAGCTGCTATATAACTTGGTCAACACTATGCCACGCTAGCAGCGCATACGCCGATAATTAATATTTTACTGATTTACTTTTGTTGTGACTGACGATGTAATTCATTTTGCATGAACGCTGATTCCTTGATACTTTAATATTTATTGTACGCCTTACGAGCCTTGAAAACCATTTTTTCGGCGACTTTGTCCACAAATTTAAAATTCTCTATACTAAAAGTAAGTAAATAATTATTATTATCCCTTTCTTCCTGGATGGTAAGTACATGATGTGTCTTTCATACACTCTTGTACGAAGGCCTTATAAGGCTTTATCTTGAATTTTGTTCAGGAAGTCGGGTCTGGGATTCGTATTTGTCTTGAGATTCTGAATCCTGTTCATTAAAAATCCCTAAACTCGTTTTCTCAATTCATTCAGAAAAAGGCTCGATCACATGACATGAGTGATGTTAGACATTTAAACCAAGTATACTTCGTTATATTAGGAAGGCTGTTACTTTTTTTTCTTCTCTTTTATTAGCATGCTTACCTTTTTCTTCGAGCCTCGGACCCAACGCAGAATCCTGAGGGAATCCGGCAGTATCCGTGTGGTATGTGAGTACCCTTTCGCTGAAGTAGCTCCGAATCAGCATCAATACAAAAGCAGATACCCCAAATTCATCAATGCCTGTAGTACCATCAACCCTCTATAACATTCATAGTACAGTTCATAGCACATTTCTCATTCATTTTACAGTATGCATGTGTGTGCATTTGTGCGTGTTACGTAACATAAATGTTGAATACGGGAAGCAAGCCATGCGCTCAGCAACAACTTAATCTACTTTTGTGTATCATGACCCTCGATAAATGTGAGTGCGCCCAAAGCTGAAGCATTAAAGTGACCATTAGTCAAGAGATTTTCATCTCCCTTTTCCAAACTATCGTCTAATGCATCCAGCGCATATACTCGCATAAATTCTCTTGATCTCATCAATGCTAAATACCAAGGTTCACGCGTTCGTCGATATTTTTTGATTAATGAAAGCACCCTGGAGTGGGTAACAGGCCGTGAACATTGTGGGCGCAGTTACTCACTGAATAACCAGATAAGTGGTATATAGACTCGAAGTCAAAGAGTCTTCCGATATTTCGGTGTACCTCCTTAGCAGAGGGAGAAAAAAATGTCTCACTTTTTTTGGGAAAGAAGGAAAAGGCACCGAAGAAGAGGAAGAAGAAGAAGTGGGTATTTCACTAGAGGTTAAGGTCATGATTTAAGCAAAAGCTGTTACAACTCCCCGCTACAAAATCTAAAGCCATCTACATAAATTTCAGTTGCTCTCTGTTCTCCAAGAGATAGAGAACGCTGCATTATTTTCACGCTTCAAGCCCCTTACTATGCGATATTTCCGCGCACGCGTGTGTATAACCACCGACCTCCTTTTTTACAGGATTTGCTTTATAACGCCTATATATTTTAAGTCATATAATCGGACTTGATGTAGGAGCTGAGCTGAAAATTCATGAGATTTTTGGCGAGGAAAAGAGGCTGCAGTTAGCCGCATTTTTAATGGACTTTTACACGCGCCGAAAGAGGATCTTTCAGTATAAATATTCGATGATCAGGCGCTTTTATATTTTAATTTCCCGACGGAGAGTATGAGAAGATATACGATCATTCATAGAGTTTACCTAATTCTCAATTAACATCAACAACGTGCGAGGATCCATTGATCGAATTATAAACTTTTATACCCCCCTCATAAAGTCCAAGACAACAACTTCTTAAGTTTCGAAGTATATATGGTTAGCACTCCGCAGATGCTAATCGTGATTAATCGTTATTTTTATACGTTCAATTATCGATTGATCATTTTATCCGGCCACAATATATCAGAGAGCACTCAATAAAGTCTCAAAAGCGCCTTTGTAGCCTCATCAATAATGCCGCAAGTAGACTAGCTCGACGCATATACACACTCATGCGGCCGTGGTGGCGCTATACAAGAGCTAATCAAGCAGGGACGATCGTCCCTTCGCAAGCTCATAAAAGCTTCATCCTTCTGGCTTTCTCATACCCGCTCGTCTATCAAACTTGCCGCTACGCTCCTCGCAACGACCATTAATTCTGCTACAGACTGTGTATATATACACGAGCGCGGACGCGACCGTGGAATTTATCGCGCTCGACACTTCGAGTACAACGAACAGCCCTATGCGTATGGGCGGCGTCTTGGCAAAAGCCAGCGTCCAAACAATACGGCCAGCCTTTCCGCGCGAGACCGAGAGCTGTACACATAAAAAACGTATCGCGGATTGAGTACACATATATAAAAAGCTTGACTTGGCCGCGGCTTTAAGAAGAGCGGAAAAGTCCGATAAGTTCAATAACCTCTAGGTTCTAGATATCCAGTTCCGCGTGGCCATGTATAATGTAAACTCATTATATATTGGGCTACTGTCGACATTTTGATGAATCCAGATTCGGCTCAGTGCCAAACCGTATGATGTTTGGCTCGGCTCTGCACCATTTACCAAAAGAGAATTTTTCAAATTATATAGAATTAACAAGGAAATTTCGCATGGCACGTGGTTTTCATAGCAGAATTAAGTTTACAATTACAATTTTTTATTCTTAGAATTTAACTATTTTCTTCAGTGCATTGATATTGAAAATAAAATATTCTATTTTACAAGCAAGCTAGAGAGTGTTCTATTTTCAAAACTTACTCTAACTGGAATTGTGCACTCTACTAGATTTCTGACAAACGGTTAGCGTATGGAGATAAAGTAATTCTATAGCTACAAATTAGTCTTAAACAATATTCTAGAAGTTCCAAATGATAAGATAAATTCGTAACATTATTTTTTCATTTCAAATCAAAATCCACATGGTCAATATTTGCCTAAAAATTCAATACCTTATTTTTTCATAGACAAGCATACGAAATTTGCAAATTTTGTATCAAACTCCAGATGATAACTATGTTTTAAAAGTAATAGCTGTGCTATACATTCGATGTAACAACTGAAAGAGAATCTCTAAAAGTCTCTGTCTTAGACGTTTCCCCATCACAATATATGCTTGTAACAATGGTCTTTTCAGCGCAAGCGAGCGAAACCTTGCACCACTCTCTTGTTTCAGAGATAACAAGAAAGCTACAGAAGAAGAATCAATATAGAATAACTGGAGACGTCCTCTGTATATAGATATATACTGTATATAGTATATAGATATATATACGCAGAACCGCAACTTATTCAACTAATCACTTTATCGGTCTAGACCAAACTTGCAGCTATAGGTTGATTATTAAGATGAATTATATTCGATTCACAATGTATCGAGGATAATTAAGATGCATTTCGGTTATTTCATATTTTAGCCAGATCTATTTCGGCAATGACAGCTCTCAAATAAGACTTAAATTATTAAAAAGTCTATGCAACGAAACAAAAATTATTATTTAGTAAAAGTAGTAACTGCATTTCACGTAAAATCTATAAAAAGAGAGTAAACAGCTCAAACGAAAATTCTGTTACGTTTAGAATATAGCATTTGCTTAAATGAACTAAAAAACGTTTTTAGCACGTACACGCAAATGTATATGTACGTAAAAGAAGCTAGCAAACGCGATCGAGCGTCATTTCGCTAATGCACTGTAACGCTATATAGCAAAGAAAAGGGGGAGGAGGAGGTTAGGGGTGGGAACGGATAAATACTTTGGCAAAGTAGACGGGAGGTAGAGGCGCAGTAGCTAGTCAAAACACGCAAAGTACTTGACTCTTTCCTTGTCGGTGATATTTCAGTATTGGAAGCCATATACTCGGGCCACGCGGACCTCGTGCCATCACAAAGAGGAACGGTGCTTAAATATTACCATGGTGCACTTCATTAGCTCTCGCGGCATGAGGTCCGAGGAGGGAGAAGGGAGCAAGGGCAGAGGAGAGAAGCGCGGGCGACTCAAAGCAAAGTCTTGATAAATTGCCATAGAATGTGCTTGCGCGCTGTGCAAACGAGCCTTGTTCACTTCCATCAGAAACGTGTATGTGTATACGAAGTACATGCAGACTGACTCACTCATTCAAAGTTTTGCCAACTAAGCCTCCCACCCATCCAACTAGCAGCGAAAGCTATATACTGCAGCTGAGTATAGAAGTGGTAGCCCCTTGTTTTTGTTCTCATTATTATCGAAGGGTTGAGCTGCTGCTGATAGTACCTATATTCTTCGCAAGAGCATCCCATCGCGCAGAAGAGCTTCGTGTTGGAGTGTGTGCTATAAGCCAATTTCGTAAGCCTCGAAAAGTTGATTTGTTATTTACAAGTTTTTGCAGCGTACTGTAACTGGACTGGCTCGAGAGATTAGCAGTTAACGTACGGAATGACTGACAAGCTGTATTAAATTTTCGCGAATACCAAGTTTAATTTTAACTCCTTTTTATTTGTTTCAAGTTAGCGGCGGAAATCGCTTTTCATAGAGATTTTCAAACTCTCGAAACTGAACGAACGTAACGAACGAAAAGCTTCGTAATAACAGAGCAACTCGTGCGATAGCGCAGCTGCAGAATGTATGCCTGATGCTTTGCTAAATCAAAATAAAATAAATAAAGGCTTTGCGCCAAAGTGAGTGGAAAGTTATTTTCTACGAGTTTGCATATTATTTAATCCGTAAAGTATTTTTCGACGTGTAGCTACTACGGATCGATTTCGCGTTCATTGCTGAGAGATAAAGTGTGTCGCGCGCACAAGAACCTTTTGCGACTAAGAACATAGGCTTTGCGTGTTGCGATTGATAAAAAACTATCGATAAAAAACACCACCCTGAAATCTCCATAACTTCGTACCTGCACACAAACGTGTCGTTTATACGCTACCGCTATAAGTAGCGCACACCGCCATTAATCAAATGTACCCTGAGTCACCTTTTTTCTCTTTTCTCCTTTTGTTTTATTCATTTAAAACAATTTTCTTAGTTTCGATCTACTTTGAATGCAGGTGTTTCGTGAGAAGGATCTTGCCAATACTTTAACTACAAGTAAAGTAGAACAAGACTATGTTGGATCAGACTCGAAGCCGATTGATGACTAAAATGACGATGAGTCATTACGAGTATTAAAATCGCAAGCTAATATGCGTAAATAAGATATGAAAATGTAACTTATAATATTAATAATCAAAGACGTAACCTGATTCAAGAGTGTGATTGATGAAAAATAGTTGATACAAGGAAATCAGTTGTTTTTAGTTACTAACCAAGCTAAACGTTCGCAGTTTCAACGCGAGCTCACGTGCCTCGAACCTATTTAATCATAGTATATTAACATTTTACTCTATGGTAATTAAGTAAGGCTTATAATGAACATTAACCTACGGGTTTATGAATCATAAACATAAAAAAATAAATCGTCGTCATTTTAATCAACTAATCGTTGTAATGATAATATTTAGCACACGCGTCGAGTTCATTCGTATCATCGTGTACTAACTGCTTAATTAATAATGAATATCGCCTCTTTTTGTGAACCGCAGCAATTATTCCAATTTTAGGGGCGCAAGTACTCAGTATAAATGAAAAAATTACTTTTTGTTTCAATTTTGCTTGTGTTTCAAAATTCTCTAGCTTTGATGTATGAGAGTGTAGTATGTATGATGCCTACAGCTTAAACAGCGATGAAATTTTTTTGATTTTTCTCGCTCGAGCTGCATATCGTATTTTTCACACAGATCCTTTGATTCTTCATGTCATTGTATAAATCTTTAGCTAGAATTTTACTTCAATGTTTTTTTTGTTGTTTTTTAACGTTTATTTCTCCGTCGATCTATACTTTTTATTTTTCATGTCTATGTGCACAGTATCCATAAAAATCACATTTGCGTTTGAATATTTATTTTGATATCTCCATAAACATTGTGATAAAATGTTTCATATGAAGTACGTCAAAAACGGTCTCAATAAAAAATGATTAAAAAAATATCTTATCAATTACATTATTTTATGCGATCAAAAATAATACATTACAATTTTACAGCAAAAACTTCAAAATTTACAGTGGAATTTTCTAAATAACAATTCCTAAAACGGAGTTCTATCTAGCCAAGCACAGTAGGTGATTCTTTCATATCGCATGAATACGTATTTCAATACGCGTAGGATCAAAGACTGACAATAGCTTTCAGTCTTTATTCGGAAAGAAAAGCAGATAGATTTAGTCTTGGCGACAATACGCGCACTGAGCGCTTTTCAAAACTTAACTCGAAAATATGAATCCGTTACAATGTCACGTAGGTGGAATACGCCGTCCCTTTTGCCCCTTCGTTTACAACAACTCTCGTGTCATTTTTTCGTTTCTCTCGGGCTACATACCACCACGCGTGTGTCACGTACTACGCAGTCGCACGAGAGCTTCCTCTTCTTTTTCTACTTTCTTTATAGCCTGCGGCGTGAATTTCGCAGCTAACTCCCACTTGAAATTTTCATCAAAGAATGGTATGTGATGTGCCTGCTGTGGCGCTTTAGGACGAGAAAGGGGATTTATTTAGTAACAGCAGTAGCAGCAGCAGTACTGCCACCACTACGACCAATAGTACTCCTTTTCGTGTCTCTCGTGGCCTAGGTGAAATTTGCATTTGAATTTTCGCGTTCGGCAAACGTGAGACCGGTAGCGAGACTACGAACGAGACGCTAATCGTTAAATAGCGTTTCACCAAGTGCAATGCGGTATATGACTCGCACTCTCTTGTGTTCTCAAGGGAGCGGCGAACGAGAAACACTCGCGCGAACCAACTATACACACGTACACTAATACAAAGCCAAGAACCGCTGAGTTTCACATTTATAGAGTTTGGCTTGCTCAGTTCTCGTTTTCATTGCAGCTTGAATGGGCACAACGCGATAAGACGAATCAAACCTCTCTACGGCTCTCTCTTATACAGAGCTTTTCTGGCTGTTGGCTGTTGCGCTGTGACTTTTTTTTTAACATACTGTTCTTGCGCACTGGTGCAAAACCACAAGCTTTTGGCAACGAAAGCGTGTTTATTATTGACGATACGGCGAGCGATTTCTCGTCAAAGATCCGCTTTACACAAGTGCTATATTATTTTTTCAAAGTTTCATAGACATTGAGATAAAAATCAGATTTCCGGTTTAAAAATCTTTCGAAATATAAGAGTCAAATTTTGGTAGACAAAAGTCACGACGACCTCTGCAAAACAGCTCATTAAACTGTACGCACAACAATCTCATTTAAGATGAATTTTTTAATAGTGACTGGGTGCGTGTTACATAATTGATGCGCCCGGTAAAGGGTGTTAAGTAAGATCTATTTCGAGCTGGTGAAGTTTTAGCCAAGTGAAATTTACTTAAGTAAAGTTTAGTGAACTTTGCCTACACTACCTTACCCTCTCTCTCTCTCTCTCTTCCTTTCGCGCGCTTCAAACTTCCGCAGGAGGCTACATGCAGATTTTACCTTTCTGTTTTCTAGCGTATTACAATCTACTTACATACAAATGCTAAACTGTACTCATAGTTCACCCACCCCTTGCATCTGCATTCTCACCGCAGAAATGTTATCATTAGTCGTATAAATGGTGTATTCATTATTTTCAACAATTTACATGTCTGATCAGCTTTCCAGCCTTATTCTAAAATTAAACTAAAAAAAGTTCCTAAACTACCGAGCTAATACTCATTATTTATCAGTAATTGAGTTACGCCACAAGGTAAATTTTGTGTCACCTCCTAACAAACAAATAGCAATAGGAGATTGCAGCATTTAGCGGATAAGGTGAAACAGCAAGTCTATTATTCGAATGAAATGCAAGCCAATAGTCCTATCCAGCAGGTGCTTTGGCTTCTCTCTCTCACTCCTTTGCAATTAGAGGCAATCTCGGTCGATTACTATCGGCTGAGGTAGTTTTCCAACCAGTCGAACCAACAGATGTCAATCATTCCTCCTCTCTGAACTATCCTATCTCGTTATCACGCTATTTCACAAAGATCTGTGCGGACTGCCCTTGACTATATTTTCTTTTTAAAAAAACATGGTCAATATTGAAAAGAAAAAAAATAGAAAAAAAGGGACAAAGAGAAGGAAATAAAAAGAGAGAGGAAGAGAGCCGTGGAAAACGTGAAATAATATTCTCATGACATGCGATCTCGCGATAGGTTGAGGCATGTCTGCGCGGAGATCTCGGCGAACTATGAGAAATAATAATTGCGTCGAGCAAAATGTGTAACCCCTTTCGCTCGAAAAAAAATATGAATGAAAAGAGTATTATAGTATATAGTAGTAATGCAGACCCAACATTCAAGTTAAAACCTTTTTCTTTTAATGTTTTCAGTGCGAGAAGTCACGTTATCAGAGCTAAGAGACTCAGTGGCTAGGTACCGGGACAGGGTGAAGCTCGTGTGTCGAACGAGAGGTTCACCCCCTCCAAGAGTGCACTGGCTAAAAGATGGACTTCCTCTGCAACCAAGGAGAGGACTCAGAATTCAGCATAAACGGTAAGAGTGAACATTTTGGTATAGATAGTTATTTAGTTCAAGATATTTTTTATTGCAATTTTACAAGACTGAATTTTGAAGTGAAAGTTGTCAAGTGTTAACATTTATTAATTTATAACGAAAAAACTTGAAAAAAATAATGATGTTAAATTCAATATAAATAAAACCAAGATAAAAGTAAAAAATAGATGTATCTTGTAAAGCACGCACTTATAGGAAGCTAAAATCAATTTTTTTTCTTAATCTAGAAAACTTGCGCGTATATAAATAAGTAAGAAAAAAAGTCAATCGATCTCATTTTTCTCTTGTCGCTCGTTCTGTTTTTTTCTCTTTCTTTCTTTCTTGAAAGAGAGACGGCATCAAGAGAGATGCATTCGACGGATACCGAATCTTTGAGGAAACATCGCGTTCGAGCATCTTCGATTCACGTTGCAATTAGTTTAAAAGCTCCAACCACGGGAAATTTCGCTTATCCTCGATGTCGTTGATCCTGATCGCAATTACATTGCCAGGGCTGCTTGGTTCGGAAGTCGCACGATGGATAGGAAATTCGCGTAAGACGAAAGAATGGTTGTAGCGCGACGGCTAATCGTAAAACCAAAGCTGAACCTTCGTCGCTGCACAGGATGTTGCGGAAATCCGTGAAAGAGAAACGAAACTTACAGTCAATTCGAGTTAATTTGTAAATGATAACTTCTTAAAGTGCTCAGCTCAGAGGACTCCTTTACATGCTTTAGTTTCTTTACATTGTAATGATTATAAGATTTATTTATTTGCACGTCTTAGCCTTGATTAAAAGCATAAACTAAAGTTGATTTCTTTGAAGCATAATTCAGAGAGATGGTACTGCGTTAGCATAAAATAAATAGTAATTTATAACTACCGGTATTTAGCTCTCATTTTTTAAATCTGCGTGTATACTCGTTAGAGATTATTATTCCATTATGAGTAATTATTACGAGATAATTTTTTTTTCAACAACGTATCATTTGTTATAACCCTGCACGACGAAAGATAAAAGTCCATTACGGGGTCATATATACCGGGGAGGCGCTGATGGTATTGGAATACATTTCAAAGAGTGTAAAAAAGAGGATAATGAAAAGTACCGCAGCGAGCATCACGTCGCGATGAGTTTCAATGTATATATGAGGGATAGGGATGGAGAACTTGAAGGGAGGCGCTCACACAAACGAAAAAATTTATCGGAGCAAAGTAGTAATGAGAAAGATAGAGAGCGACAGTAGCTAATGCGTGTCACGCGCGCACGTACCCACTCGCACATTTCACATTTGTAGAGAGGAAAAGAGAGAGAGAGAGAGAGAGAGAAAGAAAGAGAGACGGACAGATAGATAAAGCAGTATGTATGCTTGGCTGATCAAACGATGACTCGTTTCATTGGTTTGTGGAGATCACTGCGAAACAAAGAAACAAAGAAAACAAAAACACAAAGAACCGGCCACCGGGTGCAGTCTGTACTTATGTTACCTACACTGTGCACGTTGACACATACAGGTACGCATCCTCTTTACACGTTTTCACTATTTTCACACGAACTTTAAAAATCGATGAATAAATTTTAATACTTTTCTGAGTTTACACGAATAGCACGTTCAGAGTTTTAATTGAAACAAAAAAAACTGAAATCGAGCGATATTTATTTGTAAGCCGAGTATTTTCTATACTTATAATATACTCGATTAATTTCGTACTAAATTTATCAGTAAAATATGACCAAGCTCTACTGCGCACAAAGAAAATGATAATACAAGCTTCTAACTTATACCCGTTGAAAGTTAATATCTGCTCAAACGATTTGACCATATCTCATTTTCAAGCTTCAATACGTTTAATAGCAACGGCGGAAGACCATAAATAGTAGATAATAATTAACACTTGAAACTAATGGAATAAAAAAAGCGAATAATAAATAATAAAAAAGTTCCAATAATCGTGATGGATTTTTGACGATGTGACAATCGGAAAGTGTGTCGCTTTGTCGAACATTTGTTCGCCGTATAGCTTGGCCCTCTTTTACCAAGCCTTTAACTGCACGCGCATTTATCTCTCAATCTCTTTCGTCTCGAGCTGGATTCGTCAATTGTGCCCATGGCGATTGGTGGTCTGTGTGAGTAGCTTTTTCGTCCTTTTCGACGAAAAAAAGAGCCTCGACACCCCGAATAGAGCGGTGGAAGGCGAAAAGCACTAGCAGCGCCAAGTGCCGATCGAAAGTGATGGCCATAAAAAAAACCCGAGATTTACATACATACATACACACACACACGTCAGAATTCAGCAGTGGACTATTCACTGGAGTATTTTCCCCCCGTACCCATACCTCTAAGTTTGAGAACGTACGGGGTGCATTTTGTAAGCTAAGCCCGAAAGAGCAAAAATCTCCAGGGCCAGAGCAGCATATATAGTAGTGAACTCGCGTGCAGTCGTGAGGTAGGCAACCGGAAATTCGATTGCAGATTTACATGAAATTCGTGTCTCGGTGCGCCATGCGCTTAGCCGAGAAAAAAAGTCGGAAATGGATTCGCGCAAACTTATAATATACTCTTGGTTATCTGGGCTACGAGCCACAGGACAAATCCACTGCAGTAGTTGCATGTGTGAATTCGCTTTAGATCATTTTCTTCGGGACTCGACGAATATTCAACGAGAGAATCTATATTTTATCGATTAAAAAATGTATGCGTAAGGGACAGTCCAGAATGCGTCAATCAAAATTTCAATCGAAACTTTGATCTCAACACAATTATTTTAAAAATCATTCGAATGAAGATGAGCGCTCGCATTGTGCGCCTTCGTAACTGATTCTATAACAACATCGTCGATGGTACAGAACAGGTCCACACCCTTCCATCTTTCTCTCTTTGATCTTCACGTATATACTTGTCTGAAATCTATTCATCAAATTCGAAGGAACTCGCAAGGCTTCGAGAGAGAATGTAGAGGGAGCGAGAGACAGAGAGAGAGAGACAGACAACTCGTGTCAAAGTCCATAATTTGTAAGTAGTACAAGCTGAATATAGTTGGACGCCGAGCACCGAGAAGGGACTATTGAGTAAATAACTTTGTCAAACTGTCGGACATTTATAGGAGATACACATAGCTCTGGTTTCATTATCCATTATTCAATTTAGCTGGATTATCCGAGCTTAATCGCTGTACGCAGCAAAGCTCGAACCGGCCGATAGATCTTGTGTCAAGCATTCGGTGTTAACCTTATATGAGCATCTGCAGCGCGGAGATACGAAAAACCCGAAAAGGTGAAGAGCTGCTTCGGTGATCTACTAATGCGCGATTATTGTATTCTCAGCCACGTCTTTGCGGACGATTCGCTTAGGCGATAGTGCAGGACTTCTGCCACGCCGTTATATATCCCGCGGACGGATAAAAAGCTTACCCGTGGCCGATCTAACGGGCGATAAGCTTTGTCTACGCAAAAACGATAAGAGCGGGACAAAAGATAAGGAGGGAGAAATCATAAAGCCAATCAGGTACCACAGCCACCGAATAACACTGTTCCGAAAACTCTTCTTTTTTTCTCCGCATTGCAGGAATTTTTTCGGTATTTTTTTTTCGTTCAATCGATAATACCCCGAGTTATGCATCGCAGCAGATTTAGTGCGAAGTTCGATTGGTTTCTGTGCGTAGCAGCGGCATTGTTGGATAGAGTGGGAGGGCGGAGGATAATTTTATTTGTATTTTTGTTGTTGAACGGTTCGCGTGATTTTATTCAAGCTCTCTACGTGCGTCCTCGCGTTTTTGGAGTATAGTCTTTTCATGTGTGAAATTCACGCCTGGGTGTAACGAACATAGATGCCTACACAAATGGAATATTTGTTATTTTTTCTCCTTTTTTATAAAATTGTTTGGAAGGTTCTCTAGAGCCGAGTGATATTTATACGACTTACAGAGTAATATGCATCTTTTTACTTATTCAATTGAGTAATTATATTATATTAAAAACTTACTTCTGCTTTTGCTGCTATAAGTTTTACGAGAAATTCATAAAGCTTTTCACATCCTGTACTGTAATATCCTTTGAAATAGGTACGTAAAATTTTGAAAGGACATTTTTTACTTTGATGTCTTAGAGATTTCGGCCAAATAATACACTCTATTCTTGACGAACTCAAAATAAATATGTCATGCAGTAACTTGATCATAAGAAATTTTTTAAAACTTTGAAATATAATTCAACCTTCATGATCGTGAGTAAAAAGTTCTGAAAATGATGTAAATCCTGTACACATAACTGCACATCTGTGGACAACTTTTATTTTAAGAAATAATTAATAAATATGAACGTTAATCGAACTCCAGTGAAGGAAAACAAGAAGTTCATCTTTTAATTTTATATCACTTCTATGAAAAGACTAGAGATTCTAGTTTAGACAATTGCAATTTCCTGTAAATAAAAAGTATAGTGAACATTTCTCTCTTTTACACTCGAATTTGGAAAAAAGAAAGGTAAAATTGAAACAATAAAGGCGAGAAATGGAATGCCACTAGCTTTGCACAATAACCTCTGGTATTAACTAAACACTATAGGTGTCTTATCGTGAACTTTTGAAAGATTAGAGCAATCAAAAAGTCTTTGTAGTAGACTAGCTACAATGTCCACAACAAGTATTAGCGTCAGTTTTCTGGCTGACAGCCAAATCAGAATAGATTCCTTTTTATCTTTTCACACCGCCTGTATGAAAGAAGAAAAGACCCCGCAAAGACTCTTGACGCTCGTTGCAGCTCCTGCTGCTACAGCTGCATCTCCGTCCAACTGCGTCAACGACGACGACGAGGACGGCAGTGATGATGGTCTTTATTTTCTGAATGCACCCCGTTCAACATTTGGAATCGATCCAAACTTCCTCTTTTCATTCGGCATTGCGCGTTCATTTTTGTGCAGTAAACACGACGGAATCGATTAGAGTGGATGCGCGCTTACACGGAACACACGCATGGAGGTGAAACGCGAAATATGCACTGCTTAATTTTATATCAGTATAACAAGTTACTGCCGCGTTGTGTGCACGTGAAATACATGTTAAATTCGAAGGCTGGATATTTACATACTGATGGAAGAAGAGATACTGCAATGAGTCTATAAGGAAATGGACTTTAGCAAAAATTGAATTAAAAATATCGGCCCACTTTTTGATGTGGTGTTTTCATGCAGATTAACGCACGTTTCTGTAAATATCGCGATCAGCAGTAGCGACGCAGCCGAGTATATATATATTAAGTAGCGCTTTTCCATTCATGTTACGGCCGGTGCACATTTACGAGACGAAGTTAAATTCAATCAATTTGCATTAAGTAGTATTAAAGTCACTTGCAATAGCTGCATGCAAAATATAAGTTTGTCGTGTGCCAACAAATTATTAACATTAGTGAATATGGTAAAAAATGATATGAAATTCTGTACATATTTCAATAATAATTTATAGTTCAATAATTTGTGTTTTATTTTCTCGTGAGTTTTAAAAAACGTATTGAGTATAACCATCGTAAAAGTAGCTAGGTGAACAGAAACACGCGATTTTATTGAAACAACTCTAGTTTAAAGAGGTGCCGCAAGTCAACGAAAGCTCTCCTCAACAATGTTGTACTAAAAAACTAATGTATTTTTTTAGACTGAGTATAAAGGTTTTATATTAAAAAGCATCTCAATGGTTGATTCTTGAATTTTTAAATCAAAATTTATTCAGAAATGACGCACAAGTTTGTATTTTTCAAACGCCGAAGTGTTATCTTAACCTTATGGAAATGTTTGAAATAGGAAAATGGATTTTTAGTCAAGTTGAAGAATAGCATTGTACGCTTATGCGCACTCGACAGTTATGGAATAAGCTAGATATACGAGTGAGAAACATATTTTTATATAGGCTATAATTTACCTTCATTTTCCAAGTGCGTCGTCGAGGACATAAATTTCACGATTTTAATAAATTCCGCGGGGTACCAGTTTTCAAAAAGTATACTATAAAAAAATAGTCGCCAAGTCGAGCGCATCTTGCAGTGTCTTTTACTTGTTATACTACACGACAGGGCCGTAGCATTGTCGCGACGAAATCGTATAATTCGTGGTTGCCAGTTTACAAGTTAAACTGTACTGGTACTATAATAAAATGTAGCTTCGCGTGCATGCCGTTTTATACTTGAAAATAGTAATTTAACATAGGGAGAGAGAGCAAAAGTTCAGTGTGGAAAGGGTGGGTAACAGTCGCATGGCCTGGAAGTACAAAGTAAGCACACTTAGGACTGAGTACGCGTACATTATGTAAGACTGTTTAATGGAAATCTGAATGTTATCGTAATAATAAATACAAGCGTTTACTGCACATTAAAATTGGAATCATTCGAATGTTCGCATTATTACTTGATTTTGCAAAGGTAACAACAGTTCAAGAATGCAACAACAAGACTCGAAAGTAATAATCATCGTTGCGAGAAAATTTTGTAAGAGGATATGCGGAACATCAGTTATATCAACAACTCTCAGACGCGCAACGATACTGTATCGCTTGGAACTTGTGCATATTAACAGTTCGACCGGTATTAGGTTACAGTTTAAAGGAAAAAATGTCCGATTGCGTCACTTAAAGCTATTCTTCGTAAACTTGCCCGTTCAATAAATGATTCATCTTGAAATACCGAGTTGTGCTTAACGTACGCGGCAACTCGCTGTATGCAAAGGACCAAAGAGCTAAAACAGCTTTTGCAATTGGGAGCTATTGCTCTTGAGTAAGTCATCATCGCGAGCGTAAATCCATTCCTAATTTGCCTACTAGCCTCCAAGGTAGAGGCGTATACACGCGTATGGACTGCGCAAATAATTACGCACGCAGCACGAAATTAACCTCGAGCATGTAATTCATCGACTAGATGTGTGTATTCGCGTACTACTATGATTACGTATACTGAATTGCGTCTGTATGAACTTGTATCGCTGCATCCGTGAAATCGAAAACTTCTAATGAGGTCAAAAACAATTGAGTCATTGTTCTAAACGCGTCACCTAGAGTCTTTTTTCAAACAGCTTTGAACTTTTCACGGCCTGAGTATCATTGAAATTATTACAGATTTCAATCTAAGTTTTAGCTTTAATGGAATTTAATAAGCTAGTTTTACGGATAATCCGGGTTTATTTTTGTAACTCAAAGATTATACGGAAAAATAAGGAAATGTTTGGGAAATAAAATTTCTTTTATTAAGAAGGATAAGAAGGAAACATTACTTTACTTACCTTACAGATGAGCTCATTTGTGTCCGTATGGTAACTTACGAGAGTCGCATCTTCCAGACATCTATTGTGCGCATGTTTTTTCGACTTTCTACCCTTTGTCCGACTCCTTTTATCAACATAATTTTGCTAGTTTCGAGTAAATGACTTACTCTCAATGATCTTCCTCTTCTTGGCAAGCTAATTGGTGAATTTATTTCTACCTAGAATAAATTAAGGAATTACTTTTTAATGCTCAAATCCAAGAACTTATAATTTGAGAGATGTTTCGAATTGCAGAATTCGTGAATCTTCTACCCGTTATAATTCGATTTTGTTATCCGTAAAAAACGTTTCCAGATTTATAGCATTTTTACATACTACAATTTCATAGGATAACTACGAAATAAGGTCTAGTTATTTAAATTACAACATGCCAGCCGCAATGAAATTGAATAATAAATTCATATTTGCAATTGAGGTATCAGTAAAATAAATATAGAAATAATCTATTCAAGTAGCTTGAAATAATGAAACAAAGTGTAATTGATGTTGATGAGTCACCCAATTTTTAGCAAGGTTCTTCATTAATATTATCGAAATATAGTAATTGAAACTTGACGAGTGTCGACTTTTAAAAATAAAAAAATGTCCAATGCTTTTTTTTTCAATAGTCCGTTAGTGCGCTTCTAATAATAATCATTCTATATCGTAACCAAGCTTTCATTGATTACGAAAAAAACATACAAAGTTACTCGAGTAGGTATCCAATTTCATCCTCGTGAAGTTACATAAAACAACCAAGAGATGATAAAGAAAAAGGCACAAGAGAAATCCAAGCAGGGAAACTCTAGTGCAACTTGCTGCGCAGAATGCAATGGGGAGTACTGACATGTATATATAGATATACTCTTATTCTTCAATGTTTCCACCTGGTCGATTTCGTATCTTCGAAAGTGTAGGTGAATAGCGAGAGGGAAAGAGCGAGAACTTCATTGTCTCTTAAAAAACTCTGTATCTTGAAGCAAGGTATAGAGCCACTGTACCCTTCATTCTCGTGACTCTTGATGCATATATATACAGAAGGAGAGCAAGGAGTGCATTTAAAGAGAGAATAAGATGATCGAGAGGGCCCGCTAAGCTCGTTGCTGTACAATCTCACGACATCGAATCTCTCTACTCTTCAGAGGGGCTTGGATTCTGGTGAAAAATCCACAGTGTTTGAACAAGCTTTCTATGGACAGTAAAGGCTACAACATACACAAGATACTCGACACGCCAATAAAATATTCCAGAAATCACATAGAACATAATACGATGTTCAAATAAAAGCCTAAAACAGAATCGTAATTCAATGTCGGGTAACACGGAAAAATTTATTCTCAACTATATATTTAATTTGAAGGCATGACTTTACGATATCAGGCAATAAATTTATACACGAATAAAGCTTTCATAATAGGTAAATCATCACGAAACAGTACAGTAGTTTACCTTTACAATGAACTGGCGCCTAGTACAACGCGTACATTCACACACAGCTATACGTACACCTAAGTTTCTCGTCGAAATTCCCTGGTCGCTTAATTTAGCAGTGTATACGGTACATAAATATGTACATACATTGTATGCAGTATGCGCGGATGTATAGAGACAGATCGATGGAGATACACTCGCCTGTTTCCAGTTCGTTAGTCGATTCGAAGCTTGCGCGCGGAATATTTGCTGACGAGCGGAGGAGGTGTGCGCCACGCGATGATGGCTTCTAACTCGCGCGGAGATTAAGAGTTTATTTACGCAATTCGCCTGTACGTCCCTACATATAGACGTGTTCGATGATTTCTCGGAGCTTTAGAACCGCACACATCGTGATGTTGCAATTTCTCCGTCAATTTCCAAGGTAGAATAGCACCTATAGTATACAGCAGCGCAAGCTGACGCCCGCCCGAATTGATGCGAGCCGCGCCGCGCCGCACAGCGGGGGAGAAAGCGAGCGGCCGCCGCGTTGCCGCACGCGCGGGCTCAGATGCCCAAAGCCATTTTCAAGTTTCAAAACCGCACAAAGATTAACACGAGAGCACCAGCACGAATACCAATTCGTACTGGCGTTTGAGGCTCTCATTACGCTTGCTCATTTTCAGCCGCAGGAGCTTTAATTGTTTTTCACCGATTTTCGCTTATGTTTGATGTACAATTGCATACATTTTACAAACGCCACTTTTCTCTTTTCTTTACTCTATTGACGTCTATAATAACGATGAAACATCAAAACAAAAATCGCTTGTCGTGCAAACTCGAAAGCCCTTCAAATTGAAAATCCTCCGGCGAAAAATCTTATCACGTCGTGCGTGTGAACGCTAGAACGCTAAGCTATCAATTTTTTTATCAATACGAAAGAAAGTATAAATCTTATAGCGAGAGCGAGCGTGTATAGGTAAGGGGACGATATGCTCGCTGACTTGGGTGAACGATGATTACTACCGCAAGCAAATGCGTATCGGCTTATGTATCTATATCTAGTCTTATGCTGGGATTTTTTCATCCCATAGAAGATTTTACTCTTTTGCACTTTTTCGACGGAAAATCGATCAATTTCCGAAAAAAAATACATTCGCAATTGTCGTTATTCGCGGTATGGAAAGGATTGAATGAATAACAATACCTCGATAATTCAATGCGTGCAAGTAGCGTAAATTTATCTTTCTTTCCAAAGAAATATGGTATTTTGAAAGGTACCCTATTTGAATTACTTTTTTTAACCCCAGAAAGTTGTGTATTTAATAAAAAAAGTCAAATTAATCAAATAGATCGATCGAAAAAGTTCTTAACTTTCAATCATTTCATTTCAAATTTCTTCTATTTTTTTTTTTTTACTTATACTTATACTCATACTTATTTCTTTCTCTTAAAATAATTATGACCCTAAAAGTGAAGCCAATCTATTCGGCCTCTGATTGGTCGACTGACTTTTGACTCGAGTCGAAACATAATTAAGTGACATCTACGGTCAAAATAGCAACTTTTTCGAAATTGACTGAAAAATGTACGCGTGCGTGAAAGATACTAGTATTTTTATTTATTTTTTTTTTTTATATTTTTACTTATAAAAAAGAGAACGGCCGAAAAGTGAAGCCGCGTAAAACAACCTCTGATTGGTTGACACTGACGACGACGCCCGAAGCGAGCCGACTCGATACGAGCGCCTGCGCTGCTAACTGTCAACCAGCGTTGGTCTGAGGCAAACTCTACGCTCGCACTCTATGGCGAAAAGTACTGGTGGCGCCGGACGTCAGAGTTCCGAAACTCACGTCTAGCGATCCCCGTTCATAATGCGCGAAAGTAATTTTAAAATTTCTTGATATAATTGTGTTGTAATTTTTATAATATAATTATATCAAGAAATTTTAAAATTACTTTCGCGCATTATGAACGGGGATCGCTAGACGTGAGTTTCGGAACTCTGACGTCCGGCGCCACCAGTACTTTTCGCCATAGAGTGCGAGCGTAGAGTTTGCCTCAAACCAACGCTTCTGTCAACAGACAGTTAGTACTTAAGTAACCCCAACTCAAAACACGAATGAAAAAATTAACACGCGCGAAGCGCATTCGAAAGTTACTAATTCGGAACTATTTCTGAATCTTAAACTAACCTCAAAACGCGAATGAAAAAATTGACACGCGCGGAGCGCGTTTCAAACGTCCAGTTTTATAAAAAACCGTGTCAACTTTTAAAGAAGTCAAGTTTTTTTTAATTAAAAACGGATGACTAAAACTTTTCAATAATCCGTTTACAATTGATTGTAGAATTCAAATGAACGTAATAGAATTTGCATATTCATTTCAAATAACACTGATGCTAAGCGGATATTATGAATTCTGTCATTGTTGATAGTATAAAATCAAATCAAGTCTAAAACAAATCGGAAGCAATGATTATTATGGAAACTACACAAGTGCAGCAAAGCCAAGCAATCATACACTAATATAAATTTACAAGCTAGAAAAACAAGCGCAGCTTGCCCCGTTTCAACTGTTGAGTTAAGCCGGCTCTGAAACTTTGAACTTTACTCTCCGCGTCTGAATATCAAAAGCTAAAATTAGCTGGGTCCACTTTGGGAAGACGGTCGACACTAGTAAATAGCATGGTGCTCTGGCTCATTTACTACTCGTGTGTGGTGTGCGGCACGCAAGAGAATCATCTTCGGACCGAGTACACGCGCGCGCGGTGAGATGCGCACGTGCGACTAATTGCTCAGTAATTCTTCGATGCCATTTATGTACATTCGAGCACGCCATTGGCCGAGTGTACGAGAAAGTCGTGCCGCTCTAACGAGATTAATTCACTGTCATACGAGTAGAATGTCAAATTACGTTGCGTATTGCATATTCGCAGACACGTGTGATTGAAAGGCAACGTCGCTAGACGGTATATCGTTGCTTCCGAATGGCTTTGATAGCTTTTGAGGACAGAGTATGGCTGTTAATAATCCTTTGTCATTAGTCGCTAAATTACTAGTCATTTCTTCATTAATATTTTATATTTCGAAATAGTGGCAAAGCATCGAAACGAGAAGTAAGTTGCTCTATATTTACAATGACTGAAACAGCAACAAAACAAAATTACCAACATTGGCTTACATCATTCGTTTAACCGGAAGAACCCCATTACCCACTCTCAGAGTGCAGTGAAACGCGAGATAAATAAAAATGGTCTATATCTGTACATGGGCAAATTCAAAAAATATGTTCGTAGACAAGGCAGTATGGCTCTCGTTTAATTAATTTTTCAGTGTCCCCAGTTTATCTTATGAAGAAAAAAAGCACAGAGCTACAATACATCAATTTTGTAATTCAAAAATTATAGCATATTTTAGACGAAAATTGAAAGTTCATTCCAGAAAAAGTCCGATTGGTACTTTTCATTGTTTATAATATTTTGATGTGAAATACTTATTACAGAAAATAGTTTTGAAACTGAAACAAAATCGTAAAATGTTTTATTCTGTTAATGTAAATATGTACTTCATAATTTTTTTCTCTATAAGTATCTACTTAGTAAAAAAATTTTTAAGGCAAAAACTTCAATGAATTCATCTCAGAATCCATGGGCATGAACGATTTTTTTTTTAGAAATACATTTAGAATAATCCAAAGCAGCCGTGTTTTTTGGATTTACCCATATCTATGTGTAAGCTACGATTACTAGAAGGAAAAAAATACGCTGCTCGAAGGCGCTTCCATTGGAAGACGGATCGCTTGTAGCTGAGCAAAGAGAATGAAAGAGAGAGAAACAGCTAAACTTACTGGTCCGAAATGTCATTAGACATCCATTTTCTGTACTTTTCTATATATGTGCTAACAGAAAACGCTACAAGCTTCGGCCTGCTTCGCTCGAAGTACCAAAGCTTGTTTCTTGTTGCAGCACAAGATGACACATTGCCAATGTTCGTAGCGAATCATTTGTTTCTCGCCCGCAATGTAGACCTTTGTACACGTGATACCACTAGCTATATTTACAATAGCTTGCAAGAAACTGTACCGAAGCCGATAAAAACGAAACGTAAACGTTATTGATGATTTTTCTGAGAACAATTTTTTTGCCCAATTCCAACTTGACCAGCTACACAAAAGAAGTCGTTTCAAGTATTTTCCGTGTCAGTAGCGTAATCGAAGTTACGAGTTCTCCGAACTGGGGAACACATTTCGAGCATAGGAATAAATGCACGATTGACCAGTGCGAATTTCGTACTTGAACAATCATCGAACATTTCAATGCGCTGCTATTCGAATGCACAGTATTCTCTCGGTGGAGTAGATTAAACTTCAAACGTCCGTCCACAATCCCTCTGCTCGGCCGCGATTATTATACTCTATGAATTGTACAGAATGCTGCAAAAAGAATGCCCAAACCTCAATGTCAGCTGTATGTAAAGCCACATTGGTCCAGATCGAGTCGTACCACACGCGAGTGCTAATGCGCAAGCGATTGCGCGCACGTGTGTATGTATGTATAAATGCATAGGAAAAACTGAAGAGATCAAAAGTGCGAGTTTTGCCCTGTGTGAGTCCGTTTATGACACTCGTGATCGAATATGCACTTAATACAATTAGCGTCGGTATGAGTTTTGCACGTGCGTATCCTCCTAGTAGTTTACCTATAGCTACACAATACATCAATGAGGCATTAAGCACGGGGTAAGAAAAAAAACTTCTCTTATACGCTCGACGCGCATATGTCGTGCCAAGCATCGAATCTCGTTCCGACAATTAAATCTTTGTTAATGAACTTCTCAAATGTTGAGTGCGAATGAAATTTAATTAGGGCTTGGTGTGGAAATACTTACGAGGCTCGCTCGCGCACCAACCAGTCGTGAATAATGGAAACGCGTTGAAATTCGAATATTTGATGATTTACCTTTTCTTCAAAATAATATATTCACGTAATAATTGAATACACACGCCGGCGCTAAATCATTGCACCGTTTGACAAAGAGAGTGAAATTTCGAGCTCCGCAGCTGAGTTAATTTCGTCGCGCACGCTTGCGACACTCTTCAATTAAATGTCATTAAATTTAATTATCTACATCACGTTTGATTGAATGTAAATTCGATTAAGATTCACGTAAGCATGTGTTGATGATAATTTTTTCTCTCACGAAATGATGGAATATATTTGTATAATCAGCAAAGCAAGCGTATTTGAATGTTTGCATACTTGCGCAATCTTTTCAATGAAAACTTTATGGCGAGGAGACAGAACCTCTGAGCTTGAGTGTATTAGGAAAAGGGAACAAGCTGGGCCACATGGCTTGACTCCAAAGCCATTTGAAAACGCAGTGGAGTGAATCGCGGCGATATCTCTCTGCGGTTCAACTCTATATTGGTATATACTTATATACTCATCAATGTATGTATGTATTCTCTATAATGAAATCTTACGTAACAGTCCGGAAACACGATTTGAGTGCCAAATAAATGTTATTGCAAATGGGTTATAAAGATGTTCACGAAAATTTTCTTATAAATCTTAGTTACTAAAATGTGCAGTCATTCGTTTTCTTTTATCACCATTTTGTTACCCAGCAAAAGTATATTTTCATTTTTTTACATCAATAAAGATAACTTTGTATAGAGAAAGGTGCAAAAAAAATTATTTCGAGTCAATTTTGTTTCCTACACCCCTGGAAAAATTAGCGGAAATATATGCACTAGAATCGAAGAAAGTTAGTTTTCCCGAGTCGTGTGAATGCGGTGATCAAGATTGCTAACGGTACAAACTTTCTGTTATTCGAGTAAATTATAAAAGTATAACTACTAAAGTAAAGTAAAAAGGTAGTAATTTATGTCAAAAGAACTTGATATATTAAAACTTTTTCTGATCGATTAAGAAGGTGTTAAATTAAAACAAATTTTCATTTTAGGATATGAAAATGACCACGAGTTTGATGTATTCAGAAAAATACTTTGATTAATTGATTCCAGTCGATGATCGACTGGACTTTACATTCCTCACAAGCTGTAATTTGATATTATTGTCTCGACCGACATACCTTCGCTTGGGTTTAAGCTTTCGTACTTTTGCTCTTTTCAATTATGTTAGCACTTCGTTAATTAACGAATCGCCAAACGATCATTTGGCCTAGAAAACATTGTTTATCGCCCAATTAAAAAAGCACCCCACACGCGTGCTAACTAGTCAATATAATGCCTGCACACTATTGTTTACTCGTGCTGAGCCGTTTCAATGGAGTTAAGACTTAATTATCTGTACCTCGTTATCATTAATTCTCGAATCTTCCCTGCTCTTTTTTGTTGCCCATTGTGCCGACAGATCCTCGTATGTTCCCCTCTCTTATTCTCTTTGCTGCGAGTATCAAACAGGAGTAAGAAGATGATTCAAAACTTTTGGCTGCTACGATCACAACAAAAAGACATTTTCAATCCTGTTTCTCCTACGCTTCTTTTTTACTTTAAAGTGGGACAGGCAAAAGCAAAGTGCAGAGGCGCATTAAAAGACAAAAAAAACGGCAGAATGAGGGAGGAAAGAGAGAGAAAGAGAAAGAGTTTAACGAGTAAAAAAGGGAGCGAAGAAAGTGTGAGGCAGCTTTAGCGCAAAAAAGGGCGTCTAGCAAGTATAAAAGTAAAATTGTCGAAGAAACTTAACGTCGCACTCTTAATCCTATAGCTTCGTCTTCTACCTTGAAGCCTGTAAAAATCAGAGCAGCACCAGTAGCAGCGGCTCTTGAAGGTAATTATTCGCTAGACTCTGCCAGCGCCTGCGCCGCATTCGAGCTTAATAGAGGGCTGCATGATTAAAGACTGCGCCTCCTTTAGTTACACTCTCTTTCTTCGTCTAGTAAAATAGCTAATGCAGGAAAAAAATAGACCCTGCGATCGTTTATGAATTTTACTACGATCTTACTCACATTTCTTGCGCTTACCAGAACGTGAAAATTCAAAAACAAATAACCATACGTATATGAATAAAATTAAATGCTAGTTAAAATCTTAAATTCAAATGGGGAAGGGGAGGAGTATGGACGAGCAAAAGTGAGGAATAGCGTTACTTACGCTTATCAAGTTGCACATGTAGCAGATAATCACAGGGAAAATATAATGAGCTGAATAAATTGAATTTATATTATTTTAGTAAGTTTTAGCTGCAAATTACCAGCCAGTAGTCCTCGGTCTTGAGCGAAATTCGAGGAATGCTTTTTCTACAATATTCCATTCAGTTTAAGCTGGATTGCTTTTTTTAATAAAAAAAAAACTTTTTTTATGAAAATACAACTTGTGGTATTTTTTGCGCTTCTTATTTTAGAAAAAATCTTGAATGAATAATTTTTCCGGAATTTGTAAATCCATTACCTTATTAGATAATTGTTATTTGAATCTTAATAGTACAATATTGTGATTATGATGATTTGCAAAACGATAAATAATCTATTAAATTTTTTATTCTACAGACGAAGATCAAAAGTGGTGATATCGTCGGCACGATCGGAAGACAGTGGGAGATACGAGTGCGTAGCGGAAAGCACTTCCGGTCATAGGGCTTCACTGGCAGCCCAGCTTCTAGTCGTTCAAGATATGAGAAATCCACCAACCAGTGAGTATATGACACAGGATATCTTCATTTTTCCCTTCCTTCAAACTTTGACTAAGGTGAAAATGTACGAAACAAAAAGTGTACAACACGAATTCGCAAATTGCGTTCAATCTTTTATACTTAAAACTTGCTAAGCAATCAACGCCAACTGCAAACTCATACTCGTAAATCTTCTTTTGAATGTTCTACTCGGTAGAGTTTCCTCAAAGTTTATCTAACCATGGGAATAGCTCAAGCTGTATGCGTATCCATGTCCAAACTCAAATTCACATGGCACTTGACTCCATTCGATTGTTGTGGTCTTTTTAATATTTATGAGGAAAATTAAATAAAAAACCATGTCAAAAGTTGTCAACTTGATCAATGGTTTATTCAGATTGCAAAAAAAAATAAATAAATAGCAAACAAATATCCGACCATTGGCATTATATCTAGAAGTACAAAATTATTTGGCATTTTTTTTCGTGACATATTTTCGAGTGTATGCATTCGTGTGCTCAAAAGATTGGACAAAATAAAACAAGCCAATATCATCCAGGTAATACAGTTCATTTCCTTACATTTTCCTTCATATGTTAATTTTTATTCTTTTTTTAGTCACTCGATTTGTTCCTCCTGCTTTTTTCATATTATCCTCGAGCTTTTCTTTTTAACATACTCTTTTTACTTTCATATTTTATTTATCGCACGTTCCTCTCTTTTTTTCTGAAAACTCAAGAATTTTATGCTATACAGTAAAACTATTTGGATTCTTGCAAGTTTCGTTTTTTATACCTTTCTTCTTTATGCGAATAAAAGAAACTTATACAATAAGAATGAAAAAAGTGGTTTAAATGAGTATACAATATGTTACATCAAGCTGCCGGTTGCTCCTGGCTTGTAGCACAGCAGCAAACGTATACTCTGTATTTTTATTTCGCTCGAGCGCAGTAAGTTCTATATTTAAAAGTGAGCTACTTAAGCTCAGCAGAAATTACACCTTGAAAACATCATAAACTAGAGTACATAATAAAACATCAAGCCTAGCATCCTCATAAATCTTATTCATTTGAGCGTATAAATGCGTGACGTTTTTAATAATAAAATTCATTTTCATGAGCAAGATGTGCGCGTGGAAAAAAGGTTATTCGACTGTAGGGGGAATTCCTTCTTTTTTTAACAACCTTACTATAAAAATGCAAACGTAACTTGGTTGTTATCGAATTCGCATATGCTGTTATTTTTTGAAAATAAAATATGTAGCATAAAATAAATTCTAGATGACAATTGAATCGATCGCACGGATAAAATATTGGTGGCATGATTCACCTAGTATATCCCGATAATCAGCTGACTAATTTGATCAGTGGATAAGTACATTGCACGGGAAAAGCAGTCAATGACAGGCCAGAAAGTAGACGACAATTTCACACACTAGAGTGCACGAATCAGCGTTTCAATAAAGCAAATTAAGTCTTCTGAAAAAGTTTGAAGGAAATAATGGAACTCTGCGAGGTCGTAATTTCTGCTGGCTTGACACGCCGACTACCTTCATAGCGCCGTAGATGGAGTAAAGCTACTTGCGTCCATGCATATACACTCATACACACACACACACACACATAAATCTCATTTGAGTGACCAGCTATTGGGTTGGTAGTAGTTGCGGCAGGCGGTAATAAAAGTAGTGGTAGTAGCGCAGTAGACAAAGGCCGACAATTAGAAATCCGATGACAGCCAACGTGGCACACGGTAGTAGTAGTGGCATGGCTCGCTTACTCTTCTCCAGCCCTCACACCCTGCGAGAGGGCGTATATATGTGTGTGTCTCTTTCTCCCGTTTCATAATGATGCGTCAGCGCACAATCCCTCTTGCGTATAGGACCCTTCGTCCAGTGTATTACTCGAGTTATATACGTGAGAAAGAACCTCGATGACACTTATCCTTACGGAGCGAGACTTTTCTTTTTTTTTGTCTGACGAGTTGATTTTCTCGCGGTGAAAATACACTATTTTTTGCTGATAATTCATTTTCTGTCAAACGATACTTGATATTGCTGCGCACGTACCGAAAAATGTGATTTCTTCTTATTTTTCAAACTTTAAGTGATATAGGTCAATATACAGCCGCACTAAATAAATAGCTACATCAAGAGAAAAAAAGAAGGAAGTGAAACTCGGTCGGATTAATCTTGATTCCATTGTAGTACTATGTAGTAGCTGAATGGAGTAAAAAATCTCGACTCAATGCAGTTAAAATTAGCATTTTAATAAAGTACCTTACACACTGTAGGGGCTAGAGGCCAGTATATGCGAGGCAGCAGCGGCACATATACCGTATTAAAATAATTCAGCTCGCGCGCACAGCCGCACATATAGTACCCCTGGTGCGCTCGACAAATATAAATATATGTGTATGCGAGAAAGTGTTAGTATATGTGCGGTTGTGAGTGTATAAGAAAAGCTGTTCTACTCTCTTGAAGCGATTCTAGTCTAGGTTTAAAAAAATGTCACTATCGCCGCCACCGTCGTCGGTGCGGGCTGCTGTCGTTGCTGCTCATTAAAATTTGCATAAATAAAAATCCCAGAGCGCTTTAGCCTTTGCTTCATTTGTCTGTTTAAGGGTACAGGGGTATTAGTTGGTGTGCCCGTGTAGGTGTGTGTGTGTGTGTGTGTGTGTGTGTGTGTGTGTGTGTGTGTGTGTGTGTGTGTGTGTGTGTGTGTGTGTGTGTGTGTGTGTGTGTGTGTGTGTGTGTGTGTGTGTGTGTGTGTGTGTGTGTGTGTGTGTGTGTGTGTGTGTGTGTGTGTGTGTGTGTGTGTGTGTGTGTGTGTGTGTGTGTGTGTGTGTGTGTGTGTGTGTGTGTGTGTGTGTGTGTGTGTGTGTGTGTGTGTGTGTGTGTGTGTGTGTGTGTGTGTGTGTGTGTGTGTGTGTGTGTGTGTGTGTGTGTGTGTGTGTGTGTGTGTGTGTGTGTGTGTGTGTGTGTGTGTGTGTGTGTGTGTGTGTGTGTGTGTGTGTGTGTGTGTGTGTGTGTGTGTGTGTGTGTGTGTGTGTGTGTGTGTGTGTGTGTGTGTGTGTGTGTGTGTGTGTGTGTGTGTGTGTGTGTGTGTGTGTGTGTGTGTGTGTGTGTGTGTGTGTGTGTGTGTGTGTGTGTGTGTGTGTGTGTGTGTGTGTGTGTGTGTGTGTTTGTGTACGTACGTACGTGTGTCTGCATGGGAGTGCAAGTACATATACAGTAAGAGAAATATCTCTCTGGGGCTTTTGTCGACATTCCGAACATAAAGCGAAAAAAAGTCAGCCATGCTGCTGCGCTTCACGTATGTAAGTCCCCCTCTCTCTCTCTCACACACACACACTCACACACAAGTGTATGTATATATATGGACCTTCTGTTCGTGCTCTCTTGTACGAGTCTCAAGTAATAACAGCGTGCTCGTCACCGCCGTCGTCGTCGTCGCTCCGTCGCTGGTTCGTGCCCAAGTTACACTGTGCGCGAGCAAGAGAAAAAAATACTCCAGCGGTCACGCACCTGTGTATTACTGAAAGAAAGAATAAGAGAGAAAAAGAGAGAAGGCAAAAAAACTTCTCTTGGTAAAAGAAAGCAGGTGGGCGCGAGAGTAAAGAGTAGTAGTACAACAGCCGGGAAGTGTAGGCTCTATATACACACACCGGTGGACTTCGAACTTGCAGCTTTTTCCAACAGTGCATATACCGTGCTGCTACCGCTTTATTTTAGTGGCAAACTATATATATATATATATATATATATATATGTATATAACTTGCTCTTTTTCTTGTGAGACTACTATATGCGACCCGAACTTGATAATAAAAGCTTTGATTTATTTTGCTCATATAATTTATTCATCGTGTGTAATTCAATGCATATGCGCACAAACAAAAGTTAAATAACACGCATGATTTTCACAGAGACTCCGAGCAAAAGTTTTCTTATATATATATATATATATATATATATATGCCACGATTCGCTTTCACATTATTCCACTACGTACGAAAATTCGCACCTATCCTGAGAACTAGTAGGTGTGCTTGAGAACTAGCTTTCGCCAGATCCATTCGATAGAGCATATGACTAAATCAACTCTCTAAACTGTGAGCAGCTTTGTACACATAATATACTTTTATATATACCATTGCCGCTCAACTGTCTACAAAACACAAAACTTAATTAAAATTAAATTTGATGAAGCTTACTGTAGCAGCTTACGGGGCTGCTACGGCGTTCACCCCTCGGTTTTGACACTCGTAAATGATTTAGCGCGATATTTTAATGAACTTCCGACGGGCAATTCATCGAAGGCTTGTGTTTTTTACCCTCTCGTTCCTCGATCGAGCTTTTGTGCATAAAGTGATAGGTAAAGTTATGGGTCATAATTAAAATTCTGAAATAAGGACATTTCGTAAACATGATACTTTATTAATGTATATTTGTTATTCATAGACAGGTAATTATAACCAAATACACTTCCCTCCTGAAATTTATCGTATTAAAGGTAATTTTTTTTGTTCTTTTTTTCGAAAAATGCATCATCGGCATTTTAATCGAGTTCAAATAATATAGTGCATAAATCAAACTTAAATACAGAGGAAATGCGCGTAATGCGCTACTTATCATACGTGAAATCATTTGCTACAGTACGCCAGAGCAGCAGCAGCCGCCCAATCTCATCCCAGACGCAGATTTACTGTTGCAAGGACAATCATCAATCTCGAGAGCTAGGTCGCGATATTATTATACTGTAGTCCTACCGCACGCACAACAACGTATAGCATGCGCGTATTCATAATGCCCTGGCCATCGAATTAACATCATACCGCGCTGGCTGTTTGGCGGTACACATACATGCCCAGCGATGAGTATGAGGCGGTGTAACATAGAGCAAGCGGGAAAGGGTAAAGGGGATATTTCCTTGAGATGTATATCTGTATACCGGCCTTTATAGCGGTGTAGCATAGGTATTATGTAGTAATATAGCTGCATGGCGAGAATGATGCATCGCCGGTAAGCGGAGCCTAGGATATAGACGCGTACGCAAGCAAACCACTCAGAGAAAAAGGATATTTACGTGTTCGATTGCGCTTGAATCAGAAGTTTCAAGCTATACAACTGTGTGAAAAAGCACGAGTACACAGTGAGTTGATGGAAAATCAACAACATGAGGATTGCAACATGTTTTTCGCATGATTCTTCCAAAGATGAAAGGCCGACAATTGCAATATACGTATTTTCACCAATATATCATAAGCTCTATAAGCTCGCAATGAATTATGCAATCAACGTGTATGAGTATCTGTTTGAGGATATAAATGGGTGTGTTTTTTTCCTACTCCACCCCATTCGGACACTCACCGTTAACCGCCGCTAGGTATTGCTTCGGTGAGGTCGGGGTTCGTTGAGGATTTCTGCTACTTCGATGTTAGTCGTTTCCATACATCCCCCATCCAACACATAGTGATATGCGACGATTGGGGGTTCAGGGCTTCAGGCGCCATAAAGTGTGCTGGAGGAGCCTAGGCTCCCGCATTCAGCACCGTCTTGTCAGTGTGGTTCTCGCTTCTGACTTCATCACTTCAACTTATGGTTATCCTTTTCGCTTCCAGCTCGCACAGTGATCGGGGTTTTTTATCGCTTCGGAGGCTGATGACATAGCCCGGGTCTTCTTTTTGATTGGCACCCGCTCCACCTCGGGCACGGGCTCGACCATATCAGGCGAAAAAACGCGGCTCGAAAATTCGCCCAGAGGGGATCGAACCTACGCCCTACGGCACACCTTGTATCAGCAGGCAAGACTATACTCACTAAGCCAAGGAGGCCGATGAGGCCGGTGTGTGTGTGTGTATGTGTGTGCAAACTACTTGCAAAGCTTATGTGTAATGCAGGAGAGAAGCTTTCAACAGCACAGAATGTGTGCAAGCAAAGGAGAAAAAGCACTCCATGCAATATTCAGTGCCTGAACGCGGAGAGAGGATATCCCGTGTGCAGTAATAGCTTGTTTATTAGCCATCGGTGCATCAGGGAGTTTCTGTATGCATGTCTCACCTTGAAATTTTTGGGGCACGCAAGAGAGAGAGAGAGAGAGAGAGAGAGAGAGAGAGAGAGAGAAGAAGATAGCTTACTACAACCGCTGCCTAATACTGCTACAGCTGCTTTTGCTTAAACATTGCAAAGCTTTCGAGATACACACACATGGGTTCGCTATATCAAGTTTGTAACGATTAAAAGTAGAAAGCTGGAAGGAAAGGGAGAGAGTGTAAACGTGTTTGCGCGTTTGCCTGGAACTCGCTGCAGCGCAGCAATATTCATGTCTTTTTCAATTTGCAATTAAGCTCGAGGGAGAAGAAGCGTTGCGCCAGTGTGCTTTTTTCAAAAATTTTAATTAAACTTCCAGAGCATCCTTAGCTCCCGAAACAATAAAAGATGGCGCGCGTGGCCAAAGGAAATGAAGGAAAATTCAACACGTGTATAATACAAACGAAAAAGGCAAGTTTAGTGTAGCTAATCGGAAAAAGCTTATTCAACTTTTGTATACACGTATACTCGCATATACACTAGGGTGGTTCGCTTTTGCAAAAATGTTCGAAATCGCGCATACGTCATGGAGATTCTCAAAGTTCAAGTCTTTACAAAAAGAAAGCCGGGTTCAGAACCTAAAAAAAGTGTCGGGAACCGGTGTCGATCGATTTTTGAAGTTTAAAAACGTGGTCCAAAATAGGAGCAAAATCGGTCAACCATTCAATTTATTTCAAACTGCGTTTCGAGAGTAAAAATAATATCGACAATACATTTTCTTACGTATTTTTGTCTGTAGAATCGAATGCCGTAGTCAGTTTTGCTCTGCGACTTCATTTTCATCGATAAAAATGTACTTTTTTGAATTTTTTTTCGCTTAAATATCCAAAAATCGACTTTGCAACGTTTAAAAATAATGGATAATTTCTTAATCTTCAAAAAAACAAACTGGAACAAATTTAAAAGGATGCTTACGCACAACGCAAACTTTCCATTCCCAGCAGACAAAAATTTATCAAACGCGGAGATTGACTCGGGTCTGCACGTTCTTCAAGCCCACATAACAGAGGCTCTCGAAAAATGTACCCCTAGGTTTAAACCATTCAATATCCTCAATACAATAGTTAATGCAGAAATTAAAAAACTCTATAATGCAAAACATAAGCTTCAGACAAAAATACATCGCCTAATCAATAGAAGAGACCGAAACCTGACAGCCCAAATAAACCATCACAAAGCCCAAGTAAAAATAGTCAAGAAAAAAATCGAAGAAGCATTTAACAAAGCCTCAAAAAATAACTGGGATAACCAAATCAAAAAAATCAATTATAAAGAATCGGCAAGCTTTTTTCCGTCATTGAACAGATTCTTTAGAAACAACATCAAAAATAATAACCAGCAAATTAAGGAAATAGTAATAAAACCACATGAACATGAACTCACCCAAGGCCTAGTCGATCCCAGCACGCTCAACCGACACAGTGATACCTCCATTACGGACCAAACCGTAATAACAGAAGTGATAAGCAGATTCTTTGGCGGTATTAACAGGGCGGACCCCAACTCCAACACACTGCTCGAAAAGGATATTCTTAAAGGAGACTCGGAGCTGACGAACACCTTCACAACGCTAGATACCTTTGTCACATTCAACGAAAACTTAACGGCTCTAGACCCGAACCTCAGCCATCAAGACATTACATTTGCCAGTTATAACCGCATCAATAAAATAATCAAACAAATGAAAGGCAAAACATCTACAGGCTGGGACAACATCCCAAACATTGCACTAAAGAACTTACCCCCGAACTACATCGCAAAGTATACCATCCTGCTCAATAATGCCTTGAACAACAGTTACTTCCCAAGTGCATGGAAAAAAGCAAAACTGATAATCCTTAAAAAGAAAAGAAACCAACCTACGCATCTGGACAACCTGCGCCCCATCAGTCTGCTACCAGCGATAAGCAAAGTATTCGAGAAAATAATTAAGCTATCCCTCCTCAGCAAATATAGCAACGACAGCATAATCCCCGTCCAACAATTTGGTTTCAAGAGTAAGCACTCGACAGTGCATGCTCTACACAAACTAGTTGCGGACCTGCATTGGCACCTGAACGACAACAATATGATAGGCGCATGTTTGATAGACCTAAGAAAGGCCTTTGACTCGGTCTGGCACGAAGGTTTGATTNAGACATAACTACTTCGCAAAATAAGAGAAGAGCTCAGAAGAAGACCAGCCATCCCGATATGTTAACGAAGCAGTTTTTGCACACGTTGTGCTTTTTATCTGCACTGTAGCAACTTCAAGCCACCTCCCTGAGGCAATCGAAAAAAGAAAAACCTTATCAAGATCCGAACACAGCGAAGTAATCTGGTATTACATTCTGTGTAGATAAAAATAATATGTTAGTGTATTTTTGTATGTGTTTTTTAAACACAATGTACCTATAGTTGATTTTGCTTTAATAAAAAACCATTTGCAATAAAAAAAATAAACAGAAAAAATCGTAGAAAATTTTTGACACTACCAAAATTTAGGATTTTTCATGACGAATCCAACGGTATAAATTAGTATATACATTAAAATTATTTTCATTCAAAAAAATGCAAATTTTCGATTTTTTTTGGCTGAATTTGACGAAAAATCTCGAAAACGAGATGTTTTCGAAAAAAAATCGTTTTTTTCTAAAACGATGTTTAAGGACCAAAATCACAACGTCATTCAATTTTACAGCAAAAAATACAAAAAAAATGTTGCAGCGGGATTTTTTAAGAGCACTTTCTCTCAAAAAGGGCGCGTTTTCGAGATTTTTTGTCAAATTCAGCCAAAAAAAATCGAAAATTTGCATTTTTATGAATGAAAATAATTTTAATGTATATACTAATTTATACCGTTGGATTCGTCATGAAAAATCCTAAATTTTGGTAGTGTCAAAAATTTTCTACGATTTTTTCTGTTTATTTTTAAACGTTGCAAAGTCGATTTTTGGATTTTTAAGCGAAAAAAAAATCAAAAAAGTACATTTTTATCGATGAAAACGAAGTCGCAGAGCAAAACTGACTACGGCATTCGATTCTACAGACAAAAATACGTAAGAAAATGTATTGTCGATATTATTTTTACTCTCGAAACGCAGTTTGAAATAAATTGAATGGTTGACCGATTTTGCTCCTATTTTGGACCACGTTTTTAAACTTCAAAAATCGATCGACACCGGTTCCCGACACTTTTTTTAGGTTCTGAACCCGGCTTTCTTTTTGTAAAGACTTGAACTTTGAGAATCTCCATGACGTATACGCGATTTCGAACATTTTTGCAAAAGCGAACCACCCTAATATACACACAAAGATGTTATATATTGCTCACAAACATACGTGTATATATGTTGTGTTCAAAAGGGGTCAGTTATTCGTGTTTCATTCCTTCATGAAAAGAAGCTTGCAGAATACTTAATTGCCGCTGCTGCTGCTGCTAAACAAGCCTCGACGTGCGAGAGCCTTTCACAAACAGGCCGTTTAGGAAATCGCTTGGCCTCCCCGATTCAAAGCTTACAAGCTCTTACTCACTTTCTCTCTTACTCTGAAATTGAGCGCTCTGTACTGGCGCTTCAATTGAACTTTCTCCAATTGATCACTTCTTCCTTGCCTGTTTCAATAATATGAAACACTTATTCTCTCTCTCTCTCTCTCTCTCTCTGTTTCTCCTTTTCTTTATCTTAGACTTGTCTATACAGCAGTTAAGGAGTTCACTCACCTTATTTTCTTCATCTAGACACAAGCGAATCGAACTGCTGTGTGTTTTCAATTTATATAGATTTCAAAGCTCGTAGCTTTGAAACCTCCCTATTCGGTAAACGAGTGCAATATACATAATAAATATACTTATAAACGCATGCATTTAACGTAAGAGCATTGTAATCGCGCATATACCCAAGCAGTTGTTGTCGTGAGTCGATGTGGGATTTTTGTCAATGCTGTACGCATTTATGTAGAAAAAGATTGAGCGAGTTAATGAAAAATAAACATTATATAGACGCGCGGCTTTGTGAGACACGATTGATGCTGCTTGTATGTACATTGTTATGTGGTAATTATAATATCGATCAAGTTCAAGCGAGCAGTAATGGCGAGAAAATTGCGAGGGCTTATTCACTAGGGAGGTGCGTAACAACAACGGTGTATGAAATCACAATATAAACTGCTAATGCCCCGTGTACTTACAATTTTTAAATTACTAGCCCCGTCCAACGTACTGTGCAGGTCTAAAACTTACTCGTCGTTCAAAAAATTTATGAAAATTTTGAAAATGAAAAGTTAATAATAATATAAATCGGGATATTTACATTGAAACGTAATTTTTGTAAATACATTCAACAACCTTTATAGAAATGTTTAAAATGAATAATGCCCTAATGATAAAAAACATGTGCATTTAAAACTTTTTGAAATGTAGAAATTCATTGGATTGTTTTGGACGATTTTTCTGTTTCCATTTGCATTAACGTCTTGATGTCAAAAATTTAAATCTTAAAAATAAAACAAAAACTTTCAAAATGTCTCACTAACTCCACAACTAGATCCATAACTAATTACGCGACATACGACAACATCCAATTACAATTCTAGTAAGCTTTCTATGCAAAACTATTCATGATTTTTTTTTTTTTATAAAATAAATTTCATGTGACTTTTAGTCGTCAATACGAAAGGTGATTATAGACTATCTGAGTTTCAATATAACGTTGAAAATTTGACTAGTCCGAAATATTAAATAAATCGATCTCTCACTTTCCAGTATGTGTTTCAAGTGGTATTGAAAATAAACGTAATAGTAACGCTCACACGAGAACCGATATGTAGTTCAAGTTTATGCCAATAATGAGAGATATTGATTCTTAAATTAAATGGAGTATCGTTGCGAAAAGTGTGCACGAGAGATTCGCTGTTGGAAATGAATATAATAGATTCTGATTCAGACATACATACATCTATATTGTAGGTATACGAGATCGGGAGCGGAAGCCGCATGGGATGGGACACGTTCAAGTTCGTACCCCCGCTGTCTCTTTCATTCGCTAACAAGTTCACGCAGCTTTGCTATCCATCATTTATAAGCTTCGACGCTCAACTCGTTGTCACGCATTGCAAATTATATAATTTGATCAACGCGCAATGCAGATACGTAGCGATGCACTGCAGATGTGTTTGCTAAACTTGTTTATGATTTGCTCGAAATAATAATAATTATAAATACCGCTTATGAACGAGTAAAAAAGGCAAGCGGACTATTAATTAATACGATTGGCTAGCTGGAATCCCTCGGAAGAGACAACGTATTTCCATTTACTCGCGATTTTTTTCGTCGATCTATTCAGCAAAGTTGGCTAATTACTTAGTTATAAGCTCGATTTTTGAATTTGGAAAAAGAAAGACTTATCATTGATTTCAATTTCAATAGTGAGCTGCATAGCTTTATATACGTATAAGCGAGTTTTAGTCAACTTACTTTCTTTTAAAGAAACGCAAAAAAGAATATATATGAGGGTCTACACCGCACATTTACGCTCGTACATTGATATATATGAGATGAAAAGTATAATATAAAGCTATTTGTATTATTTCGAAATAATTCTTTGCTCAAGCCCCAGTGAGAGGCTAACATAGTTGCTGCTCGCATATATGCGCTCCGGCGCATACTTTGAAAGACAAAAGAGATGTATAGCACTTTTTACTTGTACTGAAAGCTCGCACGTTTCTCTTTTCTCACGCGCGTGCAAGCTGAGTTATGAATTATCTCGCGCATGATAAAAGAACTTTCGCTTGAGTTACGCACTGAGCTCGAGAGCATTCACGATGATTTATTTTAAATGCGCGTCTCGAAATCAACCTAAAATTCAAATTACCTCGTTGCGGTACACCTTTGAATAAGTGCACACTTTATTATACACTTATAAATGTTGGAAATGTCATAAGCAATACCACTCAATATTGATCGACTGAACGAGTAACAATATTATATCTACGAGAAAATCTAAGATACATACTTTGACTGGCAAAAAAATCACTTTCTACGAGTGATGCTCCTTGATTTTTAATAACGGTTTGATAAAAGCTCTCAACAAGCGCCATCTTAAGAACTTTTTTTCAAAAAAAAAAAAAAANCATCTTAAGAACTTTTTTTAAAAAAAAAAAAAAAAAGAAAAAAAAAAGGATACCATGAATTGTAGAGTATCGATTCGGCAGGTCAAGAACGAAGTTTTTAATTAAAAGAATACGAGAATCCGATAGAAAAACGAGTTACAAGGTAAAAAATTGTTGCCGTGTTTGAAGTTTTCAATTCGATTTTGCACTTGATATACTTTGCGAAGAAATGATATTTTTTCAAAACTAGTTTATTTTTGAAAGAAAACTATTTGTATTGAACATTGCGTCAAGATTTATGTGTAAATTACCCGCTTCATTTACGCGTAGTTTATTTTTTTAAGGGGGGGGGGGGGGGGNGGGGGGGGGAGGGAAGTTAAACTCGCTGTTCAACTCTCAGGTACACAAAAAGGCAGGTATTATGAAGCAATTCTTACAGCAAGGATCGGCTAGTTATATTACATATTCAATTCGTAAGCACGTAATTACAAGTTTATTCATTTTGCTACGTAGGCTTCAAAAGGTTAGCACACGTCAAGTTATGAATTCATACCAATTTTGAAACTTACCCCCAACACCCCAAATAAACTCAAAACTTGTTAGGCAAGTTCACTCTCGCACTCGTGTACAGCAGACACGCAGACGAACTTTGAATCTACCTCATCGGAAAAGTGGATTAAGCCACTAAAAAAAAAGTAGTTACTTCGTCGAGCAATGAAGACATCTTTCCCCGAAATTCTCATAATATGTAGAACAGAATAATAGTTTTCACATTACATTAAACGTTTTACATATATTGCACTCCTATCTCCTCCTTCATTATATTTAAAACTTGGTAATTGACTGTACTACAAATACCTTTTCAATCATATGAACTAGCTTCTAAAATTTAAAATTATTCAAATTTTCATAGTGTCGATATAATTTTCGGTCCTTTTACTCAAAACTTTGTGATGATTGTAATCGACTTTCATTTTATGAAAAAATATTTCGAAGCACTGACATTTTTCCTCGTAATATTTTCCTCTTCAAAAAGTTCACCGTAAATATTCGATGAACGTTTTATTCTTTATTTGAGGTTAGCGTAAGACGCAAAATTTAATTGACACAGTAAATAAATCAAGTGATTCACTCCTGCAGCGTGTGTACTGTAACATTTCTCTCTGACTCTCTTTCGTGTCTAGGTAAGTCTAAAATCTTTGTAAACTCTCGGTGGGATACGCCAGAAGCATCAGCGGCAGCCGGGGCCACACTTTGACGAAGCCCCTCTTTGAGCAGGCACCGAATTCTCATCACGCTCGTCGCGTTATCGCGAGTCTGATGCATATAACGCCAAGGGCTGAATTTTCAGAGAGAAATAGCATGTATATGCATGTGCGAGTATGTGTGCTGCACGGTGCACGTGTGTACATATATAATAACGTGACGCATGCCATAAAGAGCTCTTGGCATGCGCACATGCACATATATAGCATCGGATGTGTCGCTCTCGTACATGTGCAAGATGAAAAAAACAGTAAATGGAAATTTCATAATGAAGAGTGCCACAGACATTGCTTATTTAAGCGGCAGCCTCTTATTTAATTATAATGATGTTCCATCATTTTTAATCGATCCATTTAGCGGACATGTTAAAAGAGACTGAGTTTCAAAAAAGTTTTTACAATTCAAAAACGCCTTAATAGCTGGATCAGTTTTACCGTGCAGGGTTGCAGCTAGGCAAGACTAAAATAGAGATAAATGAAGCCATTTAACGCATCATCCCGCTATACTGTTTGCACACAAACACGTACACATCGCTCTCAAGCTTTCTTTGCCCGTGCTTTTGACCATTTGTCTTTTACGTCAAGTAGTCTTCTTTCTTTTTTTTATTTCTCGCGACTCTTTTCTTTCCCAAAGCATCTGCAAATGCTTCGATGATAATTTGCAGATGTGCGCGTTGTGTTTCTGCGTGCAACCCCGTGTGACGCACGCTGCGCAAGTTTCCGCATTACTTGGTAAAAAATTGTCTCTTCGAAACCATTAATATCTGTCTCGACGAATCTGTACGAGTGAAATACGAAGCTCTCTCTCCTCCAGAGGGCGAGAAAAATATTAAAATTTGTCTGTAAAAAGAACCGTTGGAGTGGCCCTTCACGGCACTCTAGTTCTTGTTTGCGCGATGTTTTCGATGCGAGCATGAATAATTGAAAAAAATACCTTTTTACTTGGATTGCTGCCGTGTACTAGCGAGAAATGCATTTAGATGTAAATTTTGTATTTGATTCTGACCAAAAATCTAGAAACGCTACGAACAGTTATTACTTGCTATCAGTAAGAAACGAAACTGTTGCATTTCTACAGGTCGTAAAATAACTAGTCAATTTTCATAGGTTTTGCAGAATTGGCGAAAAATTTTAAATCGATAAAGTTGAAGCGTATTTTTTGAACATTATAATACATTTTCTTTGCGTGACTATTCTCATTGCTTTTTCTACCAATTAAAATACTGCAAGACAATTGGATTGTAACATTCGAAGTCGCATTTCTTTTTTATTCATTTAGTTTCGATTTGACCCATTGTACAATCGAACACGGGTAAAACAAAAGAGCTTGCGTGGCATCCTGAGTGGTTATCTTCGCTAAGAGAATACTGAAAAGGATATATAATCCGTATAAACGAAAAAAATTAAATTTTTTGATAATCAAGTTTTTATTCGTTTTAAATTGATGAGACGAGAATTTATTTTTCTCAGTACTCTTAATAGAAATTTTAATTAGTTTTTAATACAGCTTATTTACTGCTATTTGAAAATTGCAACATCATCAATTCTCAAATACTTGTTGACATCGGCCCGATCGCAGGCGGTGACATTTACAAATACGTATAACGAATTTTGCAATTCGCAAAACCAGCCACAAACTGCTTTTGGATATTCAATTCGAGACTCGGCTTGCACAGCGTATAGAACACAATGCTAGATTTCATTTCCTATTTCGACCTCTTTTGTAGGATAATACGTACTGGTCCGTTCGCGCAACTGTTCCGCATAGAAGACATTTTCGCGCTTCGAAGCCAAGAAAGGTTACACGGCAGCAGTAGCAGCGACGGCGGCGACACTAGCGCTATAAGCGTATACCAGGTCGCTCATATAAAATAAGCGAGTTATGTTATCGCCGCGCAGCTCTAGCTTTGGGCGTATAAGAGAGCTCTGGGCACACGCAGAAACGCGAGCCAAGAGACCATATCGCTGGAAATTATGCGGGTTGTAAATCGATGACGTACGGTACTGCTTCTACCCGTGCCACCACACTCCAACTCGTATACGTATATATACCTACGTATATGGGCGAAGTACCTACGCGCGTCGCTGTAATACGCTTTTGCGCGCAGAGTCACAGAGCACGCGCGCACAAGCGGAGGAATGCAGTTTATCGGCATCGCTTATATTTTTGGGGAGGAGAGAAATATACCACAAATGTTATGCTACTGCTGTTTGTTGCCGTTGAGCTCTTGAGGAATAAGTTTAAATCGTCAAAGCGTTTTAATGAATTCCATATATCATCGATAAAAGTATATACGCAGGGGATAGGCATTAAAAATTTCACCCAGAATTACGCGCGCTCCACAGAGTTTTACCCGGTTGAGAGCGCGTTAAAAGCTCAGATATTTATGATGATTTAATTAATTATTATCACTGCTGAAAGTATAAAGTTATAAATCATATTGATTAATTGATTTTAATATTTCAGCAACAGCGGCGTGGTTGAGGCAAGAGCAGCCCTGTCCGATCGCAGGAGACTTTTGCATGAACGGTGGTACTTGCCTGTTTTTCGAGACTGTCGGGGAACCAGCCTGCAGGTAAAGTATACATACATGAGCTAACACACGTCAACCGTGTTAACCCAAAACAGGCAATTGTCCATAATTTAATGTTACCCTATTTTTTATTTGTAACAGCGAATTCGAATTCCTTATCAAATTTTACACAAAAAAACTTATTCAAATTTATTTTATTATTTAAATTATTATGAAATGAATTAATTATTTTCAAAGTAATTTTTTGGGTTATCGCGGCTGATGTAATTTAGCATTTATATAAATCATTATACTCAATCAACTTAAATAATACTAATGAAATTATAATAAGCTGCGGCTATGCGGCGAATCGAATCACAGTATCGTATACGTGACGTACTGATTTATTTATGTTTTTTTTTCAACCGAGATGCAAGACGCAGATAAGTTAATTCTATATACTATAATGAAGCGAAGAGAAAAACACCAACAGCCGGGGGTAGCTCTTTTTCATCTTATGGTAAATCTTGTTTATTATTACAAAACAAAACTCAGCCAACTCTTTTGATCTCCTTTGGTTTTAAGTCTCTCATTTGAATTCCCTGCTTTGTACATGAGATTCTCTTCTATACGCGTATCTCGAGTTTTCACGAACTGTATGCATTCGCCTACTAGGAAAATACAGAGAACTTTAAGAAGAAAAATCATTTTCAGGTTTGATCGAAGTCCGTTCAGCCCTTCATGTGTACCCTGTATAATACTCACACATGCACGGATCAGCAAAGATTGACTTTTGAGTGCAATTCTTATTTGCTATACACAAGGCTCTCCTGTGTGCGCAGAGCTTCAGCTCCCTCCACTACCGTGTACCAGCTATTTCTTCTTGATTTCGTACTACTTCTTTTTACTTTCATCCTGACTTTAACATTTCTCTCTCTCTCTCTCTCTCTCTCTCTCTCTCTCTCTCTCTCTCATTTCACTTAAAGTAGCTCTCCTGCAGCAGACTTGAAACTAACTTGGCCACAGAGCGGCTTCCTAAAAATTTCCCAATCTTCTTGCCAGTGCTGTGTTCGCGCGCAAAGAAAATTGGCCAAAGCCAAGCGTTAACCTTCCTTTCTTTGCCTCACTCTCTCCTGCTATACTCTCCGCATAGGCCGGGTAAAGTTTTTTTGCGAACGATTCGCCTGATTCTTACATATATATACACGAGAAGGAGAGTAATCATTCTGCCGCGGAAAGTGGAAAACAAGTAGTTGAACGTAAATGGAAAAAGCTCATGTATACTGTACATGGTTTTTACAAGTGAAAAATTATGCCCCCCCCTCCATCCCTCTCTACTTCTCTCTCCTTCGTCAGCTCGTAGGATGTACCAAAGTGCTAAATGATTTTAAATTTGATATTGATTTCTCATTTGTTGTGATTCACGACCCCTGCGAGCACTTATATTCATCAATCGAATTAACGTTACAGCTTTTTGTTTGGCTCTCCAAACGATAACAAGCCATAGAGAGCCGAGTGAGCGGACCACAATCATGAACTGCGACAGCAACAGCAGCAGCGGTAGTTGCAGTGGCGTGGCCAATAGCATGAGCTTTCAACCCGATGATCGATCGACCTTTGTTGTTGTTGTTATTATTATTATATAAGCCTGCCAGCAGATAATACTTACACACACACGCGCCCGTAAACGACTCATTATTTTTCTATCACGCGCTTGCGAAATTGCAAAGAACGTGCGTTGTTAACCATGCGCTGGCTGCTTTGGGATGAACACTCACACATGTACACTGCAGTGGAACTGCGATGGCGTCAGCTCAAAATGAAAAAAAACTGGAAGAAGAGGCGAATTCAATAAAATGTTAATTTTAATACAGGGGATGTTCTGATGGCTTCCGAAACCCACCAGGTGCGCGCGTATGCATTAATCGGAATTCCGAATTTACCTTTTGTAAATTATTTTCGAATCTGCAGTGTCGCTCGCTCGCTCGCCGTGCACAGAGCAAAATGATACGCGCCGAGCGCGCTTTTATGTCATACTCTATCGTCTGACATGTTTAATTAAAGCAGCGATAATTTAATCAACGAAAAACATATACAATGCGTTTCGTGTGCATCCGCACGGCTATCTACAGGATACTTTTTTATCAAAGGCCAGCAGAGCGACAGCAAATTTGACGACTCTCTGTCATTGATTTAATTATGTGTACGTCATTAAAAAAGTTGCGGATGAAGGATTTGTGTACGTGTGGTTTATTACACTTGCAGTGAAATGGAAGTTTATTTTTTATCAACAAGACGTAATCAGAGCACTCGGACCTTCTCATAATATTTTTATCATTTTTCATCAAGATTGTAAATTAAAATATTAAAATTTAATATAATGTCAATCACATGGAAATAAGCTGCTGAAAATATACTTTTAATTAGTTTTATAAGCGATCGATTGTTAATACGTGTCGCTATTCTTAACAAAGTAAAACTCCGAGGCGTCCTTAGCGCATTTTCAATGGAAACAGCTCGACTGCTAGTTTCTGTATACACACTGTATGCGTACATATACTTGCCACATCGAGTCGTTGCTGGGTATATAATATACATTATATAACACGATGTGTAGCACCACCACCTGTACCACCGAGGTAACATTGCGTAGTGGCCAGGAAACTCGTTAAACAAATTTGGCCAAGCTGTAGAGCAACAGCAGCTGCAGCAGCCGGCCCAGAGCGCGATATGATAAAAGAAAACGCTTCGGCGTGGGTCTGCGCGTGTGTGTGATGTGTATGCACACGTACGATATACGTAGCAGGTAGTGCCTCGGAGCCTGCAAAGTAAAGGAAGCTGTTCGCGCTCGCAGTAACCATTAGGGGGGACTTGGTGTGTAAACAGTGTTGCAGCAGGGCTCGGGCATATGGAAGAGAGCAGCTGCAGGTCAAACGTGCCGTGTAGTCAAAGAGAAACGAGTGTTGAAACTGTATGAGCATGCTCGCACACAGCATCCCGCAGTGTATTCTGAAAAGAGGAGTCATCAGCGAATATTGTTGTTGCCGTACTGTGTGTCTCGCGCCTCTATCTCACCTCGACGTTTCTACGTGCTTTCTCAGCTAGCCAAGCTCACAGGTGTTGGGTTCGAGCGCACGCCCAGCTGCGATTAAACCGCACGCGCGAGCCTGGAAGACGTACGACGAGCTGTTCGATTTTTATATTATACACATACTGAATTTTAATTGCGTTGCTTCGGATAAGCATGCGTTAGAAAAATGGGATACGATAAGCTCCTTCGACGGATTTAATATTCTGATACGATGCGCCTTATGCACCGATGACGACGAGGAGATGCCAGCTTTTGATGAAACGCTAATGTGCCCGTGCAGCGTACGAGTATGCGAAATGATATTATAATAACATAATTTCTTAGCCGGGCTACGATGCGAGTCGACGTGCCTGCAACTGACGCACGCATATGCATGTACGTACGCACGCGTGTATACACACGACGTCGCATGCACACGTATACACTTAGAAACGCACACCCACGAGCTCACAGACACCCACTGAAGAAAGTCCATAATAACAATAATAATAATAATAACAGTGATAATAATAATAATAATAATAATATGAAAACCGTGGCACGGTAAAGAGGTCTGTTCATTATTACGCTTATGAAATATCTGTCAAGTTGAGAGTGAAAACTTGTGAAAAATACAGAGGCCGTGCGCATACGTAACAACCGTACGACGTTGAAGCGAACACCGCGCATGACGTGCACAAAATACTTTTTTTCTCCGTGTACTTGCAATCCGTATAAAAGAGAATGAGATTCGTTTTTCAGCCTTTAATCTGCGTGTACGAGATCGGATCGTAATAGGACTCCTATCGTACCCACAAGACATAATCAATTTCCAAGATGCGTTTTCAGCATACATACTGTAATGGAAAAATCATCTGCCACTATATTTGTATCTACATATTCAGTCTGCATACTGTCTCCGCTGCTGTTAAGGCGATGAGAATGCAAAAATAAGTATCTTATAATTTTTTAGGTGTTTCGCGAGTTACTGCGAAAATGAAGACCACCGGTTTCAAAAGCAAGTACATACGAATAATGCAGAAAACATGAGTCGTCTAATTGCAATGCTGGAAAACAGTGGAAACGAGCGAGAATATCTTGTACAGCCGCGTACATACGTGTACATTTCAGGAGGCAAAGCGGGGAAAAAAAAGAAAGATTTTCAAGAGAAGCATTACATTTCTGTGGTAAATTTGAAACGCACCCGTATCCTGGCGTACCAGTGGAATATCATCGTATTTAGTCAGCCGCGTGTATTACTTGCGTTACGCTTATAGAAAACTATGTGCCAACAGCGGGTACTGAAGTTAAAACGACTAACGCGCTAGAGAAAATGAATGGAAATTATGTAAACACAGCTGAAATGGCATACGTTTATACGTTTATAGACGTATATATACGTTCATAGACCTCCATGAAACGCGGTGGAAAAGTCCAAGTGATTATTGATACTTGAAATAATAATTTCCATTAAAGTTAATTATTGGTCCGTAAAAATAGCTTCAAAGACAGACGAGAGAGTCGGGCTCGTTTGGCTTTCAGCCGTATAATATATATCATCAGCGGAACAAAGCATCGAGTCTCTCGCGCGGGACTAATAGACGAACATATCCTAGTGCAGTCGGTATATAACTATGTATGCAGCGGCGCTGGTTGTAGCTCTCAGTGCGTTCAAGTATATATAGACGCGCGCGGCTGGATGAGATTTTAGTACCTCATCGTCCATACCTCGTGGGTAAACTGTGTGGGATAATTTGCGGTTCGCACCCAATTCAAGGCTTATATACGTATGCGCTGGCTCTGCGAGTGCGCGCGTCAATCGCGTCCAGTCAGCGCTCGCGCTAAGATAAACGCGCGCCACCCTCATTAGTTCCCTTCGTGTGCGAGTACAGTGGGATTGTGTGCGTGCGAGTGGGTTATATATCGTGCGCGCCCCGCTGTATACGCTTAGTAACGCTCGGAGCAGTGGAGATCCATAGGTTAAGCGCAATTATACTTCTCTATTCGACAATGGGCGTCGACCCGATCGCGCAGGGCCGCAGCGGCACGCGCTATATACGAGTTCGCTAGGTTATAGTACGTGCTTCACTCTGCGTATGTTTGCTCGTCCGTGTGCATGCGTAAGCAGACAGACAGAGAGGTATATTTGCTTCATTACATCTCGAGAAAAGCAGTACTCGTGGGTGTTTGGGTGTGGGTGAGTGCAATCGATGATGAAAGCTTTTCCTGGCGACAAATGGCTTATCATTTTGTCCGCCAAAAGTAGCTATACAATGTAACTAAATATACCTCGCACGTAAAGCCCACATGAACGATTCATCTCCCCCCCCCCTATGTGTGTAAATGGCAAAGTACTTTTCAACGCGCTTAGACACTGCCGCTCGGTGCTAAGTTGCCCCAATGTACACGCACGATTGAACGAGCAAATGAATTTTCCGCAAACGTTTATCACTTCCACGCGCGCGTATACAGCGTGATCGAAAAAAAACAGCGTCATTCGCCACCGACCGTTACTATTTTCATCATCAATAACTCCTGCGAGAGCTGCTGCTGTGAACAGTGCGTCCATATTGATTTTCAATTTGCCTTCGCGTGAAAGTGGGCAATTTCATTAAAAATCAATCCAACGCCTTTTCTCTCGTAACTTCACAATACATATATACCGGGGCATACTACGCGCGTTGTATGTATATGAACGATTGATCGATTGAGCGAAGCAAACCGATACGCCAGATATGTAGTCCTCATTTTTTATACATCGTCGGAATTTTCTATATAAATTCGAGCGCAATATATATTTATTTATTTACCGAGTGAAATATCTCTTTTTAACAACAACGTCGAAAATTGCGAGTTAATTTCGCCAAGTATAAATGAGAAATAAATAAATATATATGTGAAGCAGCGCAAACGTTACAGATAAGATGAAGCGATACGTGCAGAGAGGCAGAGAGAAAGAGAGAGAACGACACGGCAACTCATATGCCAATTATCTGTGCAGCTCATCATAAAGCACGTGCAGAGGATGAGCAAAGCAGCGCATATACATTCGCGTAATATAGCTGCCGAGGTGGAATTTTAGGAACGCGGGTGATCCGCATGAATCAATCTGCGGCTTTGACGATGCGCAGTTGGCTGCACGCGCGTGAAAACGCTTATCAAAACACCTGGATACACACAAGAGCTCCCTCATAACGTACATATCGGTTCGATGAGGCGCACACCGCTTAAAGCTCGAGTTTACTGTGATTATTATTTTTACCAATGACTCGGCTGAGACTCAATGAATTATTATTTTCTGATCGGTTTAACGTGACACCTATATATGGCAAGCGCGCAGAAATATCCTTTTTACTATAGCTTTTCCATATGGCTTATCTAAACAATTTAACCAGTGGTTTTTTCCTCTCTCGTTTTCTCTTTATTTCTCGAACAAAGCTTACACGTACTGTGGGCATAGAACGTCCGCAGTTTTTCTCGAGGGATGCTCGCATGCCGTGCCAGAAGCATGGCCGATAAATCTCGCCTCGCGAAGCTAAAAGGTCGTTGCTATTATAGTATATCCTGGAAGGGCCGTTTGTTTCCGTTAGTCCCATGGACGACTGGCTCGTTAACTTAGCACACGAGGCACTTGCAAGCTGCTCGCTCTCTAGCCTTTAACCCCTTCTTCCACCCCAAACCCCAAATTGTCATGCAAAATATGAGTAGCCGTGCGATGACACCACCTGCTCCACCCCCTCGTCCAACTCAACGGTATGTGTGTGTGTGTGTGTGAACGTGCGTCCAAGCTGAAATAGCCATTTAGAGCTTATACCGCTCCGTCGGCTCTTAGCAGCCTGGGCTAAGCGCTTGTTTAGAGATAATTTTCATTTTTCGTCGACAGCGTCGTTAAGTTTTAACGAATTTGAATTTGTAGAGTTTCAAGAAGAAAGTGCTCAATAATTAAAATTTGTATACCAAGTATAAGCACAAGAAAGGGTATAGCTAGACAAACTGAACCTTGTCAACTCGTTAAAAACTAAACGCACAAATTTTTTACAAAATTTTATCAAAAGTCCTGAATCTCCACGAATAAAAACTAATATAACCTATCGAAACGGAATTGTCGTGAATAACTAAAAGCAGATAATTCGGAAATATCATCATGTCAGAATAAACTATTTTAAATTTTTTTCATTCAATTTCTTCATACTTATATCAAACAAAAAAGCTTGTGAAAATGCGTCTGTCCTTAACGCGTTGAAATAAGGTCGAAGAAAGCTCACGAATTCCTTTTTAGCTTTCATGGACTAGTTCCGTGAACAGAAGTCTTTCTCTGCAACATGGAATATGAAGAAGCCAAAAAACAACGAATGAAGCAGCGGAGATAGAAACTAAAAAAAGAGCCATGTAATACATTGCTCGAGACTAGTTGCACTGCAGCATGTCTGTTTGTGCTTTAAACGCGAGGAGCATGGAGAGATAGGGCGAAAGAGGGAGGAAGGGAGGCTTGGGAGGGAACGTCCACAAGGCACTTAACGAGAACGGCGCGCATGCAAAGTCACGGCATAGATTATTTCGTGCGCAAGGAGATGTTTTCAGAAAAAAAAGAAGAAGAAGAAACGACTCTACACTCTCTCTTTCTGCGCTCGCCTACCGTACACGTTCTTTTACGTTTCGCTCTATATCTCGTGAGCTGCTGCTGCTACTGCGCTTCTTCTTTTTTGCCTTCATTATTCGCGGACCTCGAGACGTGCTCTAGACTCAACGCTGTACCAACTATGAGATAAAGAAAGAGTAAAGAAAAGTGTTAAAAAACTCGACTTCGATATTCTGTGCCGTTGCCTAATATTTCACTACACCTTCATCGATTTTTTTACTTCCTTTTTTTCGAAGGGCTATTGGATGGGAACATTTTAAATACCAATCGATGTTCATTTATTAATTTTTTTAAAGCAAATTCTCTAAGTTGTTCGTTCTTAGCCTAGTGAAACTGCATGAATGAGATCGTTTGTAGAAGTCGTAAAAATAAGCGTATCGGAACGAGTTTCAAACAAGTCGGGCATGCGCCAGCATTTTTAGGATGTTTCTCACGCATTAAAGTTTTCAATCGATACAATTTCACAACACCTAAGTGCAAAAATAATTGATTCTTTGAAGATTAAAAATGAAATTTTTCCGATTGAACACTTTACTGTTATTTCCAACTTGTGTTGAAATAAATTTTAATTGATTTCTTCAGTACCGAAGTGCATTGGAATCGAGTATACAACAGCTGAACTCCAATTAAACTTTTTTATGTAACGTTCTTATTGCTTGTACGTGGAGAAAATTTGATTGTTGCTCTGCGCCTCTTCATTATAATAGCCAGAAGCAAATCTTCTATTAATACGGACATACATTTAAAATCGTGAAGTGCATATGAGTAAAAAATCGTTTATCAAGTACGATTTTTTCCTTTTCGTTGCGCAAAATTATATGTATACCAAGAGCTATTTAGATATCTCAGCTATTGGAGAAGAAGAATGCAAAACACGCCAAACATTTGATAGCGCAAAATCCTAACGGGCCAAAATCCCGTAGAGAAAAATCAATATGGTCGAAGTAGCTGTTTGTGGTTATGAAACGACTACTTTTATTACCCCTATGCGAAAATTTTCAGCAAAGTTTAGATAAGGAACTATTCGAAAGTGTAGTATGTTATTGATGCATCGTGTGGATAAATTATTTGACACCAGTTTAAAATGTTATTCTTTAATTCCGTAGAGTTAATTATTGACAATTGTATCGATAGGTAGCAATAAAGCAATAAGGTAAAATACTCGAGCGAAGAAAATTCCTCTCAGCAAACTATTTTGAACTTATTAAATGGGAAACTCGCGTACAGAGCAATAGCAATGCCGAGCTAACAAGTCGCACGAGATGCGTTGTATATGACAAAGTTGGGCGCGAAAACCAAACTCGAGGCGAACACTCGTACAAAGCCGCCTTTAGACGCCGGGGCTACAGTATTCAACATTGCAGCAATGCATACACGAACGTATTATACGTACGCGCGTAATATAAACTCGTACTCGGGCGTCTATACATTATAGATGTTTGTTCTGCTGTATATAAGCCTGCAAGCACAAGCGAGCGATTTTCATCGGTATAAAGCTCGCTCGTACGCTTATACGTGTGCTGGTACTATATCGACGACGCGTGACAGTCCTTCGTAACGGTCTCCCCCTCCCACGTCGTCCAGCCGAGAGTGAGAGAAATAGTTGAGGCGCTAGAAGCTATTGTAGACGATCGCTACCGCGAAGGAAACAGTTCGACGGGAGTTTTGCCGGAGGTTCTTCGCCTGAGCGAGCATCTGATAATTGCTACGTAAGCGTGAACAAGTTCGGATTGTAAGCGCCGATTGGCACACGTATATCGCTCACGTACGTGCGAAGGATATCGAAATTACTACACTCCGCTGGACTGGATCTCACATACTCGTGACATAAACCAAAGCTTTTTGTCCGCACATATCCATACAATTTAGAATATTACATTGTTCTCAAGCTTGTGCGGAGACGCACCGTGACTTCCAGATTTACGAGTCCTGTACCTGATAGACACTACGTGTATCTCTAAAACACCACCTAAAATCTCAATATTTTCGGGCTTACGTTTACGAGCGAAAGCCCTTCACTTTTATTCCCTGCTTGTTTCCACATGCAACACACTTTATACACACGAGCTTACATGAGCTAATCGCTTTTTAATGAATTTCACGAAAGCAAGTGTCGAGCGCTATGTAATTTTCGAGTCTTTCTTCCAGCTAAATGAAAATAAATGACAAGCTCGCATGTACAGTACAGATACCGTAGTATCTGTAAGGTACATGTACTGAGGTACTCGCTACTTACCAATCTGCATTTTCATAACCAAGAAAAGTCAGAGAATTCAGATTTGGAGAATTTGTCATTTTTCAATATACTAACAAAGTACGTTGTACTCTCGTCGTACTTTCTTTTCCACGGACTTGGGTCACGTGGGTATAATTGATTCTTTGAAGAGAGGGAATATGAAGAGAGTATGTCATGAATGAATGTGAGATTGAGAGTTGAGTGTTCATTGAGCTGTTAATGTAAACAGAAGGGTAGCGTGAAGAATTGACATTAAATGTCGTTTCTTTTGTTATAGAGAATACACATGTGTCAGTTTGCTAACCAACAAATATCAATAACACTATTATTTACTCATCAAGAGAACTTCTTATTTTTAGTTTTGATTTTGGGCCTTTCGCGCTTGACCTGGATTTATTCATATTCATACGAAAAGAAAAAGATTTTCGCTCGACAAATCTTCACAATCTAATCGTAATTGTAGTCAATCAGCTATTCATTATATCAATCAGTAAACTTTTGTAGTTGAAACGTGGAGCTTCGTTTATGCATATAGTTAGGACGCTCAACTAATGAAGCCAGAATTAGCTAGGTAAATGTACAGAGTAGAAGAGAGTGCGCTCGAATGTTAATTTTGTACTACTGTCGCTGCCACCATTACTGCTACTGGTGCACCTGCTGATGCTGTTTCTGCCGTACGTGTGTGGATGTAAATGTAACGGAAATCTATGTAAATTGTTGGGTTTGTTTGTACAACTTATGCTCGTCGAAAAATTGCGCGCACTATTGATTCGGGTTAATCCAACTTTATTGTCTGATATAATAAAATGAAACGAACAATTAAAAGTAATAACAGATAAAAGTAATAATGTTATGTATATAATAGTGTGAGGAACTTGAAGGGTTTGAATGATAGAAACATTATTTTTCCTTTTTTTTTAACTTAAAAATACTTATGTACAATCCATACTTGTAATAATATAAGAAACAACTTTTAATGTCTCTACCACAGTGTTTCTCTTCTGGTATACTTTCACTAGCGGTTTCCTTAATCTACCTTATAACTATACTATTTACATTCTCATCCCCACTCAAGACTCTATATAATATTAACAAAACAATTATACACGAGTATACGAGCGTAGCATTTGTTTTACATGTATATAAATAAGCTTTTCAAGGAAAAAATACGACCGAGTCTAAATTAAAAACAAATCAGCGCCTTATGCAATTTTCATACCTCACAACTTTATAGTAATTAAAATTGTACACTTTCATTTGAACTCATAAAATAAAAACTCATCTCGACGAGATTATATTTACAAAGCTTATAGGCATGAAATTAAAATTTCTTTTTACTTGAAAAATTATCTCACAAAATACCCTTGAAAATTTTGGATACAACAAAAAAATAGTTTGTTTTCAGTTAAATGCAATCTCTCTCTGGTGATTGGATCACGTGGTACTATTGGGCGTTATATGCAAATCATAACCTTATCTATATCGATCCCAATGTGCTTATCTATGTTCATGATGATTCATGACACATAGCTTTCAAACTCATAAATAATCAATTAAACTGAACAAATGTGCAAATTTTTATCACATTGATGGTTTAATTTAAAAATTAAACTGCAATACTTATGTATAAAGTAATAAAGTGATTTGCTTTTGAATATATACGTAAAATTATAATTTGGGAAATTTCAAAGCTTCCAGGTTTGGATGTTATTTTGTAGTCACTGAATGAACAAAAAAATATCTCGGTATAAAAAAGTCATAACGAAGAGTTAAAAAAAATCACTTTCATTAATATATCCACTCAAAGTTTGTTTTACAGTAAAAACGAATTTCTCATCGACAAGAATATGAAAGTCGCACTAGCCTAATTAAAATTATATATTATAAGCAATCTAATTAAGATTTTAAAATTGCAGTTTCACCAATAAAAATAGAAGAATGTAAAAAATAATTTTGTTATCTATCTAAAGTGTTTCAAAATATCTTATATATTAAGCGGTGAGGTCAACAATTCTTTCAAAAATTCTTGCTTTTCCCCAAAATTCTTGCTGAAATTCCCTAAAAAAAAAAAAAAAAAAGTAGATCGATTCGAAATTTCTTACTGATTCCAAAAAACTTATCCGCACCCTTTAAAAATTAAGGGGTAGTTTTTTATGGGGTTTTTTCATGATAAAAAACCAACCCTTCAATCTTAGCTATCAATCAAGCTTAGCTATCAATAAATGTAGAAAATTGTATTATATCGGAAATACTTTTACTAAACCATCTTTTCTCGATTTTTTTTCTGATTGCTAGATTCTAGACAAAATACAATTTCATGTTTCAATTGCATGTAAAATTTGTCAGAGAGATCTCTTTCCAAGCAATGAAACTTTACAGGAACATTGATTAGGTGTCAAAGATAGTAAAAAATCGTATTAGATGGAGATAATTTTTAATAAACCATCTTTTCTTGATTTTTGAAATTATTTTTCATGTGCGAGATTATCGAATAAATTCGAATTATATCTTTCAAGTTCTGCTATCGACAAAAGTTCGAATCGAATTATTTTAAGGCACGTGCTATATCGTAACGACATAGCGAATGTTAATAATAATGGACTACATTACCTAATCGAAAAACTAATTTTTTAAAGAGTCAGTAAACCAATTGAATTACGTGTGACTCGATCGACAAAAATTATTGAAAATGCACAGTTTCCACAATTTTTCGAAAGTCAGTGTTATGGAAAATAATCATTGTTAGTTTTTGATGTTTTGATGATGCGAGAGTAATTTTATAGATCAGAAGCGATTTTGAAACTTTTCGATTTTTCGTTCACATTGAACATTCGAAACTTGAGACTCATTTGTTTTACACGTAAATAATAGTATATTATGATACGTGTGACTTAAGCAGGCCATTATTGCAGGGCACGGTTAGCACCCGAGCGAAGCGAGGGTGCTAGTGCCGGGGTAAGAATGGGCTACTTGAGTCATAAGTATCATATGCTTTTTTATAGCACTGTGCTAAATTCACGTTTAGGCCCCCTTTGGCGAGATATAAGGTGCTCATAATAGCGTCGCAGTGTGAGGTTAGCGCACGAGCGTAGCGAGTGTGATATGCGCGCCGAGGTGCAATAATGAGCAGCTTAAGTCACGGCAAAGCGTGCCTTAAACGTGAACTTTAGCCACACAGTGCTATAAAATAATTTTTATGCACAATTTGATAGTTTGCGAAGTATAAAAAATGTGTATATTATTATATGATAGATTTTTAAATAATAAGAAAATGAACGAGATGTATCGTTCCTAACATTATTATTATATTCTCTATCTAACACGATAACTAGTATATGATACAATTGTTTTACAAATATCACATAAAAACATAACAATATATTTAAATATAAGTAAAGTGAATAAATTTAACTAGGTCCAAATAAATAAATATTCTGTCATTGGAAAAACAATTTTTCATTTAAAATTCATTACAATATTAAAATTCAATAAAAAGGCACCGTAAAACGCATTCTTTTCATTTTCTAATAACGCCACTTGTAATACAGCAATTATAATATTGTTTTTAAAAAACTATAGCTCCTGCAGAATTTCTTGCAAAGATTTTAATCGCATATTTCTCTATCTAATAATACCAATAGTGCTTTCCAAAAATTATCGAACAATTCTTGCTCCCCCAAAATGTCTAACACAAACTCCATTCACCCGAGCGAGCGTTAGCGAGTGAGGACAGCGCTAGTATTATCATTAATTGTTGAAAACAAAGGTAGCACATGTCGATTTCTTGGAAAGGTTATTCTTTTACAAAAACTGGATTCGAATTGATAGTTTTTTATAGGAACATTTTTATTCGTTCGATATTTGCTCATCAATGTGTTTATAAGCACGGTTATGTATATGGACCAAGACAACTTTTTCTAAGCTCTGATAAAGTCTGAACTATGATTTATTTGAGTACTCGGTGTACAAATATATCGCACGCTCGAGTAACATGTATACGGACAACAATGTGTGCAAGTGAATTCGCACTCAAACTGTAAGCAAGCTCGACTCCCGATATCTATTGCAATCGATAGCTGTGCTCTGTGTTTTTGTATATTTTCTGTATGCAATATCCGTTATCGATAAGTATTGAAAGCGCCAAGCTTTTAGAGCTAGTCTTATTATAGGTTTTTTTCCAATCGATTGGATTTCATTCAATAAAGATAGTCTTTTGAAGTAAACGATTTCTGGATGATTAAAAAAAATTTTTAGATGAATTTAACGTACTTATCGTTTATGCAGTGATACGAATTAGCTTAATGCAACTATTAGTTAATTAAAACTATAGTTAATTCGAGTAATTTGCTTTCTCAATCACATCTCCGTGGATGGAACTACCGAATATCTCTGTATACGGTTCTGCAGCCGTGACAAATGAGAAAAGTATCAAAGCCGTGAAAATTCATTAATGTTCAATGCTCATAAATCTCCAAGATATCTTTCTGATGTTATCCATATAAATATTAATGAAATATTCCAAGAGTAACAAGTCAAATGTATATCTTCATGAGCATTTATTATATAATATTGCTTAAATAACGAATTTGAATTCAATTATGAGAAAGACTTAGTTACTTGTTGTTTGCAATCAACATAAAATTCTCTGTTATAGACCTTTGAGTCATTTACTATTATCATTTTATAATTGAAATCTCTATAATTTCTGTAAAAAATTTCGAAAAATTAAAAATTTTAGAGACACTTTTACAAACATTGGCAGTTGCAGCTTTCATGCTCTTCCCAAATAATTCCTTTTGGTTAGAGAAGAAAACGTTCATATTACATTTGACTTTAATTTAAACTGAAGATACGAGGCAACTACTAAAATATTCCAAATTCAATCTAGCGAAAATAGAGTTACAAAAACCCTAGGAGCTTTAAAGCTTAACTTAAAGTGACGGAGTTTTTTTTCTAACGGTTTTCTTTTTCGAGTTAAGGTGAAGAGTTTAGACATTTTTTTTTAATTAGTCTCAAGGAAACAAGTAACTCGTTTTTACGCACTTTGGGCTGTTTAACTTTCATTCAAAGTTTTGATTATTAAAACAAAGACTCGACGCTGATACGAGGCAACATGGGTGCCCCGGACAAGACTACCACCGTCGTCGTTAATAAGTTTTCTAAGAAAATTTTTTTCTCATCTTCCTGCAAAAATATGGAAAAAAAGGAATAGCGTGCAAAACTTGAGTTCGAAGCCGTTTTCAGACGATATATACTTTGAGAATGATTAATGCAGTGTGCGTGAAAATTTCGTCAGATTTATTTCTCATCAGCAATAAAATATAAGCTATAAATATTAATGTACTTTTGAGTGGGAGAAAAATTTATGAAAACACTGGCTGTAGCATTTAGCAAAGATACAAAACGAGAATAAACCATAGCTCCGAGACCAATTGAAAAGCGGCCAATCTCTAGCTACTCATTTGTGCTCCCTATGCATACTCACGATATGCAGCAAACGCGTCTATTACAAAAACCTTTCAACCTGACGCCGCGTACAACAACGCTGCTCGCTAGTTTGAAAAAAAAAAGATTAACACGGATATCAGGCGTAGGTTTTTTCAGACTCTCAAAGCTCATGGCACGAGTTTGCAAAATCACTTTTCCGAATTGAATGCAAATAAAAGAGGCGCGCACAGAGTACATCGTATGAAAAAAGAGGAAAGATAGACGGAGCTTGGATAAACGTGCAAAATCAGATGGATAAACAGATACACATGGGCGAAGGGAGAGCACCTTGCGGTTGACCGAGAAGGGCGGCAGAGGTGCATAGAGCGTGGGGGTCTAATCTTGATGTCGAGGCGTTCTGGTGTAGGTAGAAAGAGAAAGAGAGAATCCATGTAACCCAGTTTGTAGCTTTCCGCCGTTACCACCGTCTTTTCTACAAATGTATGCGACTGTGTGCGCTTGTGTATGTGTGGGTGTATGCTAGACGATAAAGATACGGAAAGGGAGTGTAACCACGAAGCGCACGTACCAGCACTGTTGCCGTTTTGGAATGAAGTACTCTCTTTCTCTCTCTCTCCCTCTCGCTCTCGCCCTGCAGGCTACTTTCCATCCACGTGCGTACGCGCCTGTATATTTAAGCTCTTGCCCTTTTGCCGTTTCGCACGCGCGCGTATATTGGGTTCGTGAGTACAGCCTAGCTACACACCGGCCCCGTTCTTATCTCTTTCGCTTCCGCGTTGCAGCTTTTTCGGCAAAGCCATTCTCGCACTATGTATTCTAGCGCAAGGATTGTTCTCTCTCTAGGCTTGTACATGGCTTTAAAATGAAGTTAAAAAGCTAAATTATGACCATACGCTCGATGCACGTGTAGAAAGATCAGCAGCTGCAGCAGCGTGTTGAGACAGATGTGGGAAATATTTTTGCAACTTCATGAAAAGTAATGTTCACGTAGAGAGATAATTTTTTTCTTTTTTTCATTTTCCGGTAGAGAAAATTATGACTAATCACGGTCCAGGCAACCCCCAGCATCATCGTGCAGGGCTTAGCTTGGTGTGCGGAGAACAAAAGGAAACAAAATGATCGTAAAAAAGGGTAGATCATTTAAGGGAAGGCAAATTAAAAGATTCAACGAAGCGTTTCGATGCCGCTCGATGCTTTATTGCTCGGCAGACGCAGGCGATACGTAAAGAAGCGTAAACGCGCGAACCCATGATTTGTAATATGTATACTCACGGGCGCGCGCGTATAGAGAATCAACGAAACCGCTAATACGCAATAATGATATGCCCCCGCCTCGCCAATTTATAAACTGTACTTGCTAACTCGTATACGATTCACCGAGCAACGGGGCGCGCTGCTTCCTTTCGACAGGCTTTCCGCTTTTTATTTACTCGCCCCGTGTGAGCTCCGGCGCGGTCCCAACACGCACGCGTCTTTCGCTTTAGCAAACATATTTGGCGCTCGTTTTCTCTCTCTCTCTCTCTCTCTCTCTTTCGCTTTCTCTTGTGCCATTCATTCTTTACTCTCTAATTCACATCTTGTGCTGTGCTATTATGCATACGTGTTGTGTGTTATGTGCGTGTGCGCGCGCGGCAGCACCTCTTATGCAATTCCTCGCACCAAGTGAGACTATACCCCAGACGGTTCGCTCTACTTCTTGCTATTATTATCGTATACGTGGGTGGATGAAAATTTTGCCTTTCACTTTATTATTATTAATGTTCTAATAATCATGCGAAACTGAATAAAATATAATGACGCTCAAAAGAGGCAAGCGAGCAAAGTAAATGTCAGTTTCATTGCAAAAGTAATGGGAATTTACATATGTATATACCTATACACAGGTCGTGGCTTAATGTGATCTCTGCATTATTTATTTACATTGAGATAGCAAAGGAAAGCAAGAGATGCGGAGGGAGAGTAGCTAGTAGAATGGAATATTATAGAGAGACTTTTATTGTCAAGTTGTGAAAGAAAAGTAAAATGGAGTCCACGCGCGTGGAGTAAGAGTAGGAGGAGGACGAAAAGATGCGGTGTGCTTGGCATATACATGTACGCGTTTGAAAGAGTTAATATCGAAAAAGAGCGAGAGAAAATATTCTTTTTTTTTAATCTTCAGCGAGATTAATCCGCGTCGCTTGCATGCCGTATATATCGTATATAGCACTTACACAGAAACAGCTATATTACAATTGCGTGTGAGGGTGTGTGGGCTATCTACTCTCTCTCTCTTTTCTAGTGTATGTGTCTGCCAGAAGGATTAAAAGCTCGATAACGTGATGGGTATTTAGGGCTTTTATACTTGATTTAACGTTCTTCGCCTACGCCAGGCTCTACGGGTTTTTCCCCTCGAACGAGCGATATAGCATTGTTCCTTTGTTTTTTTGAAAACTGCAACTTAGCAATGGTTTTCATTTTTTCTTTTTTTATTGATATTTCCTATATCTTTATTGCATTTATGTAAGCCTTTTATTAATTTACACTCGAACAAAGCGACACATCCAAGTGCTCGCATGAGTTATGCACGAAAAGCTTAAATTTTTTAATGCCCTGGCTACTCGTTCAAAAAGCGAGAGGAAATTCTCTCAAATACGATTTTTTCCGATAAACCCATTTATGTGAAATACAGTAGGCTTCTTTTTAAGTGAATGGTAAAAAAAAAGTAATTAAAAATTTTAAATCGCGACCGATATATGTTCTGTTTACGCGTGACTATAATATTATTTGAAAATTTTCCATTCGCCATTTCGTATTAATGCAATATTGATCTAGCGACCTGACAGTATATGATTCTATGTAGATTTAAAATATAGACGGAAAGAGGATAGTGTATACGGACGTACGTGTATATGGCATGAGAGGATTATAATCTTCAGCGCGTTGGACTGAAATTTCAATTAAATCAACATAGCCACAAATAATACCGAAACTAGACTATGTTACGCTAATTGACAGATCGTGAAATCCTTATAGTGAAACGTCATCGTAATAAACTTATATGTATGTATCTGCTGCTCCTGAATTATGCGTATATATCGTACAACTATATACACTATCTCTCTCTCTTGCTCACGAGTGATTGTTCGTGTGCGAGAGAAAAGCCACTATTCTCCTCCTCATTCGCCTGCAGTTGTGCAATATTCAATCAGGACTCGCAGAAGATCGTTTGCCACTGTATACCGCTGTTTAGTCAGCATAATATTATAGCTCGTTGCCAGTGCGTCTACATACATGTCGTGACAAGCGAAATTCACTCAAATGATTCCCTCATTTATTCGAGATGCCAAGATTTGTCAAGTGTATAACGCGTTTAAAGCTTCATATACTGTGAACACTACCTTGAAATCAAGATATCATAAACACCGATTTTTTTGGGTGAAAAATCTATCGCTGCAAAAATACGAAATGATGATTACACACGCGTATGTAAAATATAAGTAATCATTTTCTGAACTTGACTACTTGACTATTATTACAAATAACGCGATATAAACAATTTTTTAAAACTTTTTGTTTTTATACACCTCAGACTTGGAGCTTTGTCTCCAAGATACCCAAGCAAATCTTGTGCGTGTGCTAGCGTGTACGTGTATTATAAATAAATTTTAAGTTCATTCTCGCAAGAGCTTTTAATAGGAACCACTATTTTTCGATAAAAACATAATTTATATAACGATGATGATGCATTAGCATGCGATATGAACATTTCGAACGAGGGATTCTTTTTCTTCGGATATTTTAATTCTTTAACTTTTAATACAATCGTAAGAAATGGAAAAAAGATGTTGGAAAATAATAAATGAGACCGAAGATCATAAATAATTTACTAATGGATAGAGAAAGAGATTTTAGAAATGAATGAAAAAAAATCAAAGGCAGTTTTATTCAGCAATTGATTTGATAATTTGTTCCGAAAATATTTGATTCCTCGAATACGCATTAAATCTATTGGACAAGATAGGGTTTTATTAACAAAATATACTGGCAAAATATTTTTCGTGTGAAAAAATTTCACTGCAAAGGTTTGCGAAATAGAGAAAAATATTCATTTTCACACGAGAACCAACTTTTTTTTAAGCTATCGAAAAGGAAAAATTGTTCGCAAAATTTTTTCCCGTTTACATGTACTTGAATTGTTCGAATATTCAAATTTACTTAGTACAATGAAATATTACGCAATGAAACCCGTACTATATTTTTGTATTTACGTGAAAATATCACGTAAACGTATATAAGCATTATACGTTCAAAATAAAAAAAAAGGTAAGTGGATTCCATTGCAAAAAAAAACAGAAGCCATCAACACGTGATTTTTTTTCTCCAGTATAATATTTAGAGAATTTAATGAAGCCTGTCCGAGGTCTGCAACCGTAGGCAAACTTTGCTGAAAATTACCGGCTATGGTACACTTTTTTCAGGCTCTCAACCATCTAATCGTATATTTCTTTCTTTTACCGTTCAAATATTTCGTTCCTTTTTTGTACTTTTTTTAATTGCTCCTGTTTCATTTTTCATCCGCGATTTCCCTCACATCACTTTCACACGCACCGGAGCTTAATAGATAAGCTAGATATATCGCTATGGATTGTTTTAAAATCCATACGCATAGCACTGCAGGTCCGAGAGAGAAATGGATGCGAGCGCGAGTCACCGCGAGCTTTATGGAAAATATACACCCAACGAGAAAAGATATAAAAGCTTGCGCCCGTGACAAACTTTATTGAAAATTCGGTATATGAATTCACTGTGCAAGAGTTCGTATTTTTTCTGTTATGCAGATTACGGTTTGATTTTAAATTAGCATGACTGAGGAGTACATAGCAATCACCCAACGCATATTTTTTATTGCCAACCGACGTTACTTTTGTGGATGTCCTATCCGTTTAAATGAGAACTTGAAGGGAAGAAGAGGAGAATTTTACTGCAAACTTCATTCATCTTATATGAATGGCACAAATTTATCTAAAATTCGATTGCTACGAGAAAGTTGGAAAAGTTTTCTATTCGGAAGATTGGACTAGCTGGATGCATAGGAAACTTACCAATCATTGAAATCCCAAAGACTTTCAGCGTTTAGACCATTTTATAAGTATAAAGAAAACCATTTTGCAATAGTTGTGATGGTTAATAATGTCGGCATGAAAAAGTGATTTGAACTGCTACAGCTATTGAGTCTGTGCTGCTCCTTCAAAAAACAGTCGCCTCAGCGCTTTTGATTTTTGCTTCTTCGCCCGCTATATCTTAATCTCTCTCGTTTTCTTTAACGTTTTCAGAGCAGTTTCTTTGCTGCACGCGATTTTTTTGCACTTTTGCGACGCAATGATACATATCATGTGTTCGACGCGAATTCGTAAGACCAAAAATACCACATGATACTTATAAAGACTGTAACCGAGGAGAAACCGAGTGTTTTCAAATTTATTTTACAGTCGAGGGGAAAGTACAGGTCGATTTTATTCGGGAATTGCGAAATTCGATGGATCTTAATTACCATTAGGTTTCAATGAGTTACCGTACGGGATATAAATATATTCGTCTTCTCGGATGACGCGGTATAGGCTTATATTTATATCGCCAAATGACCACCATATCTCAAAATCATTTCCACATATTCAGCGCGAACTGTTTGTTTTTCGAGAAAAAAATATAAATTTAACCCGGAAATGATACAAAACTGAGTAACACTCGGATTTCCATCACTAAATTATTCACTAAATTCGGCCATTGCATTTTGAATTTGGTTTTGGCTATTACGAATGTAACACCGAACCTGTCGCTCGATCTCTCTGTCTTTAAATAAACCGAATCGCTTAATACGTATGTGTACTTGCTAAGGCACACAGTCACATACAAAGCGTCGCTTTTTGACCGGAACTTTACACAGTAGCAAATAGATATATTAGACGGCAACGTGCTCATTCTGTTCGACGCGGCCATAAATAAACTAAACCACTAAGTGAGAGGATAAAAAGCCAGCGAATTACCTTGTACTGGGGCGGGGAATTCTAAAGAAACTTGAACTGCAGAATTTTACTCTTTCTTCTATTCATTCGTCCGCAGCTCTAGCTTTTTCTTCCAGTGGCTCCCCCCAATTCCCCTCTACTTTATTTCTACTCTTTGCGCGTAACGTGTGCGGGTGGCTGTAGGGGCGTTGATTTTTTTTCGTTCATCACTCGCTTTCTCGCTCCGAATTGCGCGAGGTGCTATGCACACGATACGGCTGCTACTGCTGTGCACGTGTATATTGCTGTGCCACACAGCAACAGCTGATTTATCGCATGGATCGTTCCAACGCATCAGTCTCGATACACTTAATACCCAGGGTAATGCTTGCCGAATTCGTTGTGTATGTGAGCGTGTGTGTGTGTGTGTGTGTGTGTGTGTGTGTGTGTAGAGCGCCGCTACGTCGAGGTAGATCCGTATATGTATGGAAAAAAACTAAAAAAGAATAAGCATCAATCGATCGTGTACGCCCACGTACGTGGCACAGTATTTATTCTTTCTCTTAAAGCCCAATGTGAATTAGTATATTCGTGCGCTGTTGATCGAGAAAACTGCCAGGCTTTCGAATGTTTCTATTTTTCTAGCTGTTTTAGCGCGCTCGGGATCGATTTTTTTTGCCTCTCGGCGGCTTGAGCGCACGTATACACATGGTGAACGTGCACGCGCGCGAACGAGTTGCTCCGCGAAATATACTTTTTTCTTCACTCAAACATTCACTGCTGAGATTAATTTTGTTGAGGAAAGGCGAGCTTCATGCGTAGGCGGAATCGCGCGCTGCGAGCGATTTATTTATGGGATTTTCGAATGAGTTTGTGTAAATGAATTGCACATGTCTTATTTAAGTTTATGGCGTCGAGCCGCGTGTTCTCTCGCGGCGTCCCGGATGTTCTAGTTGGATTAATTTGTTTCACCCGACATTTTTGCTCTTTGCAATCCGGAGAATGGCGAAAATTCATATAAGGGTTGATTTTGATAAATGTTTCCCTACATCCTGACTATACTACTTGAAAATATATTTTTTCATATAATATCTGAAATTGCGAATGCGAACATTCAATGGCTTCGGAAATTTAAAATTTTGATGATTTTCTTTGTTGCAGGTGCGCGGAAGGATTCACGGGTCTGCGCTGCGAGACGAAGGACGTCATCAGTACAGGAAGTGTGTATAACAGACACAGGGCACCCTTTTCGTGCAAACTCGGACTCTCGACCTCGTACTACTGCTAGCGATAGTTTATCGGGGCCCAATGACAGTACACAATTCAACACAAGCACATTTATAAAGTTCACCCATCACCATCACACACAAAACAAATTGTCTGTTACTTCATATGGCGTTTCCCCGGTCGATTAATCGATATTATAAATATGGATCATAAAAGAATATATATAGCGAATGAAAACTCATATAAATAATACATAAATATACGTAACACACTTGATAAATATATAAATACATTGTAGAGTTTACGACTTTTACAAAGAAAGATACTTTTCTCGCAATTGGTAGAGAAAAGGACCGCGCGAAAGTATAATCACCGCGAAAGAGAGCTCAGTCAAAAAAAGTTCATCGTCCACACCGACGCATCGTAATCTATTTTTAGATGCGCTCGAGCGAATGAAATGAAACGTATTAGTACGAGCTTGTATAGGCCAATTTATTTAATCGCATTTTGATAAATCTTTTTCGTATGCGTTTAGTCGCACGTAAGCGCAAAAAATTATCGAGAGAAACTAATTTATGATTCTAATTTGCATGCGTTGGTCAAAATATGAAAGGAAAAATGTGCACGTACGACACGTTTATTAACACATGCGAATGAGAATTTGATTTTTTCCATACATCATATCGTTGCATGTAAAAGAACGAGAACAAAAAAGACACGTTACGAAAATTTTAGTCCTCGTTTCGAGACTGTTAGCAAATAAATTAAACGATAGCGGAGACGTACGCGCAGGAGGATGTTGCACCGTTCGTAATAAGTACGAATATTATTACGAATGATGAGCACGTGTCGTTATCGTGCTCGAAGCTTCATCAAAGATGTAGTACACATTGATGATTCCGCGATTATGCGTTTTCAACAACATACCGTAATTTTATTATTACACACATTATACATATAAATAAATTCTAATTTGTATTATATTCATTATATATTGTATATTTAACGGATACCGATTTTTTCTATCTCAACTGGCTTTTGTCTTACGATCTCGCTCAGAGACGAAACGAGAGAAAAGTTAAAGCAATAGTTACGTAATATTCTTTTAAATTTTTGAATGTCGAAAGTAGGAGGAGCGACCGTGTATGATAATTGTCGCAGCTGATTTGCGATGCTTCATTATGCATTATATATTTTATAAAGATTGTACTCGATGATGATCGAAAAAAGACCGAAAGAGAAAAGAAACATATATAAAACGAGAAAAAAAGAATGAAATTCCTATATATGAGTGCAGAGAAGGAGGGGTTCATAGCTGAATATATAAGTCGAAACTTTCTTCGGTGCACCTTTGCATAGGAGAAGAATATGTAATATACGGTGAAGAATTTTTTTTCTTTCATGACAGGGATCAAGATAAAGTTTTTGAAAGAAATATCGCAGAGATTTTCTCAAACTGCCAATTCACACTTTGAAGCATTTCGTTTATACTTTACCCCCCACATATACAAAGACTTGAAAACCGCAATTTTACTCGAGGTTTGTTATCCATTCATTTCATTTTCTAAAATCGATGGTTGTATTTTGTTTGTCTCTCGCAAATAACACCAGAAATCTTTGTGCGAGGATGCTGCATTTCACCGACAAGCAAATTTTCACATGATTAATTTAACTATTAACTTTTATTACACAAAGCATTTATTAAGTTTTAAATAATAGATTATCATACGATGAAAACATAAGACTGTTCAGCCGCATACGATCCATTTATCATAAAAAATAGAAAGTATAAGTACGATGGAAAAGAAGAAAAATCGCATACTCTGAGATTTTAAATCTCAAAATGACGTCGGCATTTGCTCTCTCGTGTATAATACAGCCAAGGAGCTATTTAAATTCAGCCTTAATATCGCTGTAAATTTTTTCTACGGCATTCTCCCTCTCTCTCTCTCTCTCTCTCTCTCTCTCTCTCTCTCTCTCTGCAGTTTTGTTCTACAGTCAAGGCTACGTTTTCTTGCAGCACGATATATCCAGCATTTTGAATGTATATAATATATATTTCGACTGTAAACATGGTATAGGGGATTGCCAGAGCTTTTATATTGCGCTTCCTCGCACAGCAGTAGCAGAAGTAATACTGTCAGTGAAAGAGGCCAAGTACTGCTTGGCCATGAACGCTCAGATCTTCAAGTCCACGGGATTTTTTTATCCTTTCGGACCTTCCACGTTAACTGAGCGTCAAGTACTTCACCACATAGGCTGCGCTTATTTATTCACATTCATAACTTCTGTTTCAAGTTCAAATTGTATATATAATTATAGCTGTAACTGAAAACAACTGATTCAATTTTATTTTTCTTAACTACTTTGGTTTCGTCTTCATTGATGAATGATGGTATCTCTTTCTTCTCTCGGTCATATTTTCGTTCATAAACATCAAACGTTTCATAATCTTAATTAAATAAAAATATATCGTTTTTTTTAAACGAAAAAAGATTATACCAAAGAGTCCCGGGTCTCGAAACAAACCATCTTTATAGTGTACCCTTTATTCCCATTGTAATTATTATCTTAGAGTCTTCTCCCTTTTAATATCTACACATGTATAAAACAGAGACACATACACAAATATTATATAAAAAATTACATTGTTGTATTTGCGTGTAAACTTTTTTTCGGGACAAAAACAAAATAGTTCTGCGATTAAAATACGACGATAGGTATGTATAGGACAAAGAATCGATAGGCAAAATGTACTTATATAATAATAGTGCAACTGTGCATGACACACACACATACATAGATACGTGTCACGTTACGCGGTAATACGCGATATTTTTTCGAGCATTTTATAGAGTTTCCATAAATTTATGAGAAATTTTTGGATAACATAAATAATGTACGGCAGAACAGCAGAGTGCGCGAGCGAAGCGTTCTTGTTATAATTTTTTTTCGCAGCAACTTATGTACATATCTATGAAGTTTTCCTTAGGGATTGGTCTTTGGAAAAAGAAACTTTTCTACTTTCGATATCGATTTTATTTGACACTATCTGTATGTATGTACGTTATAAAGATAAAGGGCGTGCAATGTTCAAGTTTAAAGTTTGCTCATTAAAAAATTGTCTACGCAACAACGACATAATACGCTCGCGCCTCTTATACAATGCAGCACGAATATATACTTCGTTAAATTTATTTTTACGTAAAACTATCGAAGTTTATTCGTCAAATTGTTTTGATGCAAGTTGCGATCAACATATTGGTGAAAAAATATCTTTTTATATTATGGAAAAAGGTGTACAGAGAAAAAATTTGAAGAAAAAAACACTGGCTATAAGTGTCTAGAAAAAAAAATTGAATAAATCTTGTTTCACAACGCAAAGTTCACCCGCTTGCCGATAAACGTGCGAAATTCAACACAAGCTACAAACGTGAAAAAGCCATCGATTTTAACCCCGTCATAAATATACCTATATGCATTAATCGTACATGTAGATAAATGAATACGTGAATGTTCAACGAGAGAAAATAATAATAAAAAGATTAAAACTTGAGAGAAAAACATGATAAGGGTTTTCAGCTTTATATAAAAAATGCGCTCGACGAAAAAAAATTCGCCACGAATACGACGGATGTAAGATACGCGTGAAAAGTAGGCTAAAAAAAAATTGTATGAATGTCGAACTGCCTCATGGCCACGCGCTCAGTTTCGCATAATCTAATTAACGACGCTTAAAAAAATTATTTCAAGGAAAAAAAATAATCGAGCAAACGAAAGTAAAACAAAAAAATTAAATAGTAAAAGTATGTGCGGCAAAGACAGTTGCTCTGTCTGCTACTTGTGTAACGACGCTGCACGCGAAAACGATTTTTAAACAAGATTGAAACTAAAGATGCTCAAAATGAGTCAACTTTCTCTCTTTTAAATCCGATCCAACACATGTATATAGATAGAAATTTTTCATTTAATATCAAAACATTGCGCGAAAATTTTGTACGTGTATGTATTATGGGAGCGAGTGTGCAGGTGTGTGTAAATGTATGTATGTATGAATCGACGTTTTTGTTTGTATCAAGTTGTTTCGTTCGACTTCTTTTCACATTATATAGATATTTACATTTATAATAATATCTTTTGTATTTATTTTTTAAACTTTCACACTTACACGTACAAACATTTCGAGACACAGGAGCACTGAGAAAACGTTGTATGAGCGCGTATTTTATTTTCTTGTATAATAACATTCACGTCATGGATGTAAGTAAACGACGAACAAGATCGTCAAATCGAACGTTCACGGCATTTTTTATAGAAAAATAATTATCAGCCTGTTTCTAAGTGTCTTAGCCTTACAGCTCGCGTTTTATACGAGGCACATTCTTGCAGAAGTTCATCTTTGCCTCTTTATAAAATAAACGTATACATAGTACTTTTGTCCTCTCGGTTTATCGAGATATACTCAAAAATTCGTGCTCAAATATACTCAAATAACTGTGGCATAACTCGCTCTTTATAACTCTCTGTATGTATAGAAATATAGTCTCGGGACCCTATTTATGTTTTATATCAAATTATATATTATTTATAAATATGTGTATAAATTTCTAATTTATTTATTTAATTGATTAATTTTATTGATTTTATGATTAAAACGTCATCACCATCTAATTATTTGTAGTCGTTATTTTTGGTTTTCCAAAACACACAAATCCTATTATTTCCTTTTGTTATTATCATTTAATTTATCCTTCATAGTATATCATTTCCGACGCAATAATTGAAATTTAATATTTATTTATTTATTTATTTTTATGTTTGCATGATGATTATATTTATTTTAAGGTAAGTGAATGTATCATTTTTTTATTATTTCAGAGGCATGACACTTCCCGGTTATTTTTTCATTTTTATTTAAAAATTTTTTACGAATAATTAGAATGCGGCTTTCAGTGAATTCGCTTTCAATTACCATTTGCGCAGACTGGTTTAAATCTCGGGCGTTTTTATATAAACTCATTAAATCTGCACGCAAGCGAAATATCCAAATCCACGGCGGACGAATGGATGGACGGACGTGGCCGCGTTCAGCTAACTTTTTACAACTCTCAGAACAACTCGAACAGTAGCTTAAACAAGACAAAAGCATTAGTATTTATACAAAATGATAGCTGCAAAACTGCTTGACAAGAACAGGGGATCAGTAGAGACTAGAAATGACCGGCCAGACTCTTGCGCGAAGGTTATAACAAATTGAAACATATAACCATTAGGCTTTTTTACAAACCCTGGCTACTGTACAGCATTCCTCGGTACCGATTTCTTTCGCAGGTTTCTCAATAAGGCAATACCTCGCTTACGTATCGAATTAGATTTTCATCCGTAGCAAGCGCATAAAGCTTTTATTTTACCCTCATCCGAATGGGCGTTTTTAACTGACGCTCGAGGATGGAGACACGAAAAGACTTTCCGCAGAGAACAGCTGCTGAAAGTACCGGCTGCGGTTGTAAAATAAAACTGTGAAACGACTAATCTAAACCGTGCGTCTATTTTATATGTACGCGTGGATACATAGATATACGACTCACCTGCCTATTTTACAGACACGTGTGTGCACGTAGAGCAAGACATTAAATTCAAAGCTTTAAGTTCAGCTTCAAGTTGCTCGAGCTTTGGATGGAAAACTATCCATATACGAATTGACCTCGCTTTTTCTTCGTTTATTTTATCTTCTTCCAAGTTTCTGTACCAGAGAGAGAGAGAGAGAGAGAGAGAGAGAGAGAGAGAGAGAGAGCGAGTGAACTAAACTTAGCTCTTGAGCCGTGCGATACTTTTTGGAGACTTTACTAATGCTATTCTATGCTACACATCGCGCGAAAAACTTAGAAGCGTTGGGCTATGTCACGGAATTGTGGATAAAATTGATTGGCTTGGGTACCTATACGTAATATAAACATTAAATGGGAACATATAGAATTATTAGTGAAGTCGAAAGCTGCTCATGTTGCACATTAGCATTAGTCCAAGTAGTAACATCGATACTGATGGAATAGAGAGAGAGAGAGAGAGAGGGGGGTAGTGCGCGTGACCAGTGAAAATGATTCGAGCGCATACGATTATTTATTGATTAGATTCGAACTGAAAGCTATACGAGCACAGGGGAGACAGAAAGTATAATATATGATTAATTCTTCAGAATTCGGCTTATTTAATTATTTAAAATGAGAAAAATTGAAAAAAAAGTTTTATGGAACTCCAACGTAAAAATCGCAATTTTGTCCAGTTATAGGCTTTCGTACTTACGATAAAGGGGATATAAGCAACATTTTACGACATGGAGAGGTTAAGGCCCGAGTGCCGGAGGGTTTCGTACACGGGTGCCCGAGTTTTATATGAGATTTTATAGTATCTTGCTAAGTTCAAATTTTGGCCCTTTTTCGGAATATAAGTCAGAATTTTTATTGTCGCGGAGTGAGGTTAAAAAATAATTTTCTACACATCACAACGTAAAAGAAGGAATTACTCATATACATTCATACGTTTCATACATCCACAATAATCTGTAGGGAGTTCTGTCCTCGGCTTCGCCTCGAATGATAAATTACACGTGCTCTGAGACTTTCCAGTTTTTCGTTCTCTAGGTGCAAAATATACTATTTCAGGCTACCCCAGCCGCAACTAACCTTTTTCGTCCCGGCGGCCAAAACGAAAAAGTTAATTTCTGGTGAGGGACTCATGAAAAATAGTATACGCACCTATGAAGCGAAAAAGAAAGCTTCAGAGCACGTGTAATTATCGTCCGAGGCGAAGCCGAGATTCTTTATTTATTGATGATATTATAAACACACTAGAATAGTAGTAAAATACAGAGAACGTGAGCTCTGCTCTCCAGCTCGGTCAGTGAGCGAATTCCAGTTTTTTGCTCCCTAGGCACGTAATATACTATTTCGATTGTAATAATCAACGAAGGTAAAATTTTGTATGTTTATCTTAAGTAAAAATATAGCTTTTTTTTTATTTAAAAGGTAAGAACACAACAATATCGAATGAATGGCGTATTTAGTTTTGAATTGTTTACGTTAGTAAGAAACGTGACATTTAGACAGGGTGCTGAACAAAATTCTGGAGAACGAACCATATGTATAATCAAACCTCAAAGCGTCAATATTATCGAGCCGAACTCGCTTATACATACTCTTGCGTACATTTTCGAGGCCCAAAGTAGCGCTCAACATTATAATAATATCCAATGCGTGGCTGTTCGCCATGCATACAGAGTTGATGCGGGTCAACGACGTACCGCACAGAGCCCGGTATCTAGCTATAGGAATGGTGAAAAATCTCGCGGTCGCTGAAGAGTGCAGCCACATCAGATAAGTAGAGTGGAAGGTACGCTATATGCCATTTTGCGAGTTTGCATATCATTCGTATATCTATGTATAACGTCATAAATATATGTGGACAAACATGCCGAAAAGGCCACAGCCGCTGCCGCGCGCGCATGAGCTCGCATAGTCTAGCAGCGGAATATATACTATAACAGCAAGTCCAAGCGGAAAAGGAATATACAACATTTCTGGATAAAAGAGGAAAAATTGGAAAAGTCGAGCGCTTCTATACGATGTATGTGCGTATGTAAACGAAGGATCGCGAACGTGTATTCTGTAAATTCACCTGCCCTCAGATAAATATGCGCGGGTATTTATGCAGACCAGTTCCGAGTTAGGGAAAATCGGGAGTAAACTTGCTATAAAGAAGCAAACTTTAATGCCCGCAAGCTTGATACAGGGGGGGGGGGGGAGAGAGAGAGAAAGCAATATTAATATCAATGAACACACAGAGAGAGATGAGCGTCAAAAGTTTCGAGAGGGCCACGCCCGCAGGCGCTGCTGTGCTTCCTTGTATTTCTTTTTACTCCCTCTCCTGTACACGTACCACTCATATATATATAGGCATTTCTCTGCCGTATCAACAAAAAGGCATGGGATAAAGGAAACAGGTGGACTAAAACTTTGCTACACAGAGAAAGTTTAAGTTCGGAGCTGCCAAGTATCTTAACGCAAAAAAAAATTGCCGATTATTTAGTTGACTTTTGCGTAGAATCTTTCTTTTCGTATCTCTTAATATATGCTCGCATATGACAAATTTTTATTTTTGATTTCATTTATAGAATACATGAAATTTCACGTGCAATGATGAACAGAATTTTAAAACAATGTATTTGACAGAGCAGACAAAGTTTTACGGAAAAATAATATTTTTATGAAAAATGCCGCCTCTTCCCGCGAATAATAATGTAGATTACACGACTTGTGGAAACTTGAGTAAGGTAAAAATAATATTTTTCCATGAAAAGGTAGGTAAAAGTGTTACACACTGCACTTGGATGAAAAGTTTTGCGAACAAAAAAACAATATAATTAAATAGGAGGAGGGAAACCTGGCAAATTTGACTTTTACGCAAAGCCTCATTTATATTTCTGCGTGTTCTGTTAAAAAAAATCATTAATCACATCTGACTTTACTAACCCGTTTTATTTACATCCAAAAGTGTTGAATTTAAATATATAATCATAAGTGTTTCTCTTTACTCATATTTATAAGTATCGCATCCCTCTTGAAATTTGTCATTTGCGAATCGTCGCGAAATCCCATTTGGGCAGACTATTTTACCCAACGGATATCGAGTTTAAGGCGATTACCAATCATAAAGTTGCAAAATATTGCTAAAATAGAATAATGATACATGCGGATCGAATCAATCATTTACAAAGAAATCACTTATTGATATGTGTAAAAATTTTCAAGTTCAGGGAAATTCTAGCTGCCAAGACTAGCTCGTACGCATATTTTGACACAAGACCGAACTTCTGAGTAAAAATACTAAATCTCACTTTCAAAAATTTCTATCGTTATATTGATTAAACGAAGGATATAGACGCTACATAAATATACGCAAAAACTTTCATGCCTTCTAAAGCTGGATGATACACATTGAGTCGATGAAATATAGCTCGACTTTAACAGAAGGTTTATTTTTACCTTTACGTAAAACTTTTTTCACCTTTCGGGACAATAAAAGGTAATAGAAGAAAGAAACGTATGCAGCCCGATAAATGAAGTATTTACTTTTAAAATTTCTTATTCATTTTTTACTTGATGCCTTTGCTTTTTTTATGTTAATTAATTAAGCATTGTTTTAGGAGTAAAATCTTGTTTTTAAAAACGTACAGTAGTTACAAAAAGTTTCGCTTCGGGCTTTTTTCGCGAGTATTTGAAAAAATATAAAGTTGGCATCAGCCCATCAACGCCTACGCACATAGATCTTCTTGCACTATCATGTCAGTGCTAAGTTTTCGTACTTTCGGGATTCATAAATTATGATAAGTACACATATATATTTTACTAGCGGTACCCGTCGTGGCTTCGCTCACGTTAAATTTTAAAAAGTAGGAGAATATTTATAAAAACAAAATAATATTTTAGCCTTTTTTTTGCATAAAGACATTCAGAAATATATTTGAAAAAGTGCTTGAGGGTAGGACAATTAGGAATGACAGAAGATTTGAAATTAGCAACGTTCATCAAACGACAACGACAACATTCTTTACGTATGAAAGGGAAATGTAAATAAAGCCTTTTAACGATTAAACTAAAGAATTCTGGATTAACTTTTTTAAAAATTGTGGAATATAACCAATGAGCGATGAGCGATGAGTATTGAGTGTGAGGGTGGGATGAGAGTGGGGGAGCAAGTGAGTGTGTGCGAAGTAATAAAAAACGAAAAAAATTCAAAAGTCAAAAACCAAAAAAGAAAAATGTATTCTAAGATCGTAGAAGCCTTCACAGTGGTATAGTGAATGTATGGTAAAAATTTTAAAACGATAGTACAGGTAGTTTTTAAGAACATAAAATACAAACAGACGTCGTTTCTGCTTTATATATATAGATATATTTTTAATAATCTTTTTTTTTCGGGAAAGTGATTTACGATTAAAAAAATCAGTATATAATCCAGACGTTGCAGATCATTGTGTAATATTATATAAATATTCGCTGCAATGATTCATCAATGAATATGCAACTTTAAATTGGGCAAGATCAAATTAGAGATTAAATTTGACATTCCACAAAAAAGAAGAATTGAGCGCGTTAACATCATAAGTTGTAGTTTGTTTACTTCACACGATCGAAAATTTGACCTACACGATTCTTTTTTAAATTGTGTATCAAGTAAATTGAATAAAGATTCATTACAAAAAACTTTACGTCGTATATACATAAACTAGACGTTTAAGACGCGCTCCGCGCGTATCAATTTTTTTATTTGTGTTTTGAGGTTAGCAACTTTTAGGCGCGCTTCGCGCGCGTACATCTTTCAGTCAGACGTCAGTTTCGAAAAAGTTGCTATTATGACCGTAGATGTCACTTTATTACGTTTCGACTCGAGTCAAAAGTCAGTCGACCAATCAGAGGCCGAATAGATTGGCTTCACTTTTAGGTCCATCTCTTTTTTATAAGTTAGATAGATAGTTATGTGTTGGAGTTTTTTTTTATACGTTATATGTTTGAAAGTGACGTGTGCACGATAAACGAGCGATCTACTTTTTACCGACCAAATCTTTGATTGCCGAATATAAAACGTCAAATTGCAGCTTTAATTTACGTGTCGTATAATTTAATAGTTCGACTGAAAGCTGTAAATGTACGAAGCGCGACTGCTCGACAGTATTGGGATCCATTCCCGTGTAATCGCAAAATATCAGTTCAGCTCGGTGCGTATTATATACCAGTGTGATGCCGGTGAATTTTCGTGTCACACGTATGCTGCAGACGTCGATATACGGCTGCCTAGCGCATTTGCGCGATCACTCAAATTAATGCACGATGAAATATTGTCGTCCCGATATATATATGCACCAAGTGTCAATGCACTCGCAGTAAACTAGCGTCATACTGGATACCGAGAGATGCTGGTAGCGCAAATATAACGCTGTACTTGCGCTATATTTTTGCGTTACATGGCTCGCGGGGGCGGCGCCGCAACTGTGGCAAGATCAACGTTTTAAAAGTACGCAAGCTAGCATCGGTTATCGTTGTAAAAGCTTCTCCCAATGACTACGAAGTTATAGCGCTCGAGACACGCGTAAAAATATGAAGGCGAAGAGTCAACATTGTGTGTACGTTTAACGAGGAACTTCATGTCGCGAGTGACGTTATAACTTAGTTCTTACATGAACGGCGGCATATCGCATCGAAAGCGAATTACGTCGACGACGAAGGCGACGACTCGAGCGATAAATCTTCGGTTCGGTAACAGCTGCTGCCGCGTGCTTTGCCCGCTGCATAGACTCTGCAGAGTACGCGATCGCGTGGATGTAAGTGTGTGTTCGTGCAGTATATATTGGAGGCACAGATCACACATTGCAGTGTTCTACTCCGAACATAGGAGCATCATAAAGTGCATCGTTACATATATGTACACGCGCGAAACTGTATGCACAGCGTGCCTTATCTTTTTGCGTAATACACACCGCGAGTCCGATGCTCTTTTGCTATTTTGCAGCATAAGTATGTTAAATCGGCAGTGCTTTTTTGCTGTTAATACAGGTGCAACATTACCAGATATAACGCGTAGAGTTGGAACTTTAATATCGTTTCTGATAGAAACGATTACTGCAATTTTTCCTGCATAGGCGCACGTGAAAGAGATAGATATATATCTATATAAGCTTGTTAAGCTGGTTACCCGCGAATGGAGTAGATCTCTCTGCGAGCGCCGTAGTTATATAAAAGAGCTAGCGTGCGCCGTTATCTCGGGAGAGTAATATTTGGACGGCTGTTAGATGTATACATAGCTATAAGACGACGAGATTAAATGTGAGGAGTAAAGATGACTAAAAAGCTGAAAAACTACATCGACGTACGCTGCTGCAATTTGTGTCAGTGACTTTTATCGCGTTAAAAATCGTCGTAGCTGCTTCCGCTTCTCGATGTATCTGATTAACCGCTTAGACGTCGTCTCCTGCAAATTATTCACGGATGCGAGGAAAAATGTATCAACGTGGTACGTAAACTTTTACGCCGATCAATCAATCGAATATTATAGACCCAAGCGATGCGCAGTAGGTTGAAAAGCATCAACTGTGCAGTAAACTTAGTAACGTGCTTTTTCCTTAATTATCGAGAAAAACATCGATAACACACGGATACATCCTTATTGAAGTCATGTCAGTGCACCCGTAACACGCGATCTATATAGATGAGGAGCGAGCCGAGCTACCAAATGGCCTCCGCGCGGCGTAACAGATAGTCGGAAAAGGGTGCGGTGCAAGTGTATAAGCCGATATAATATATAAAAGTAGCGAGCTTTGCTGCGCCCTCCACCACTGCGTACTTCAAAAAGAGATTCTGCAGACGATCGGATACATTATCTTGTAGCAGCGCATTTTAACTCGCGCAAAAACGAGGATTTCATTTGGTTCTTCATAATCAGCGTGACTGTTATATGGAAGAGGCATATCCATTTCTATATTCAACCGATTTGAACTTAGCGCTAAGCTTTTCGGTTTGATGATCAATTAACTTCTGATATAATTACATGCGTACTCGAGCGTAATTTTGATCCTCGGGAAATAAGTGTCTATGGAATTAACAGAAAACGTCATAATTTATCGCACGTGACGAGCATAAGGGGGAGCAGAGATGTTAGGGAGATGCTTGGCACACGACGACGGAATCTGATTACAAAATCAAAAAGTTAGTACATGCACAAAAACAATTGAGAAATTATCAGAATGTTTTACAGGAAATTTTCGTCTTCATTGTTCCGTATAAATAACCCGCTCCCATGTGATAAATAAATTAAAAAAATAATCTGATACTCGGGCATTTTTGTGCAGGCCGTAATAATATTATCTTTAAAAATGATGTATGAAAGTCACACTATATATTGTCCATTGTAAAATTTACAAAGGGGATGGAATGCTGATAATAATATGTAAATAGACGATTGGGGATCTTTTTTTTCCTTGATCGCAATTTTGTCTATATATATGGCCGATTCTCTGTGAAATCGAATGGCCAAAAAAATTTTTTTTCTGCAAATATGAAAAACTTGCTGTTCCCGATGTCAGAAATGTCCCCAAATTTTATTAGAATTTTTGGGACCATCTATCACTCTTTTTCAGGGGCCCGAAGTTGGCCATTTTAGGGTTTTTTTGAAATTCATGAAAAATCACAAATATTAAAATAATTCCTGGATTAAAGTAGAATGATTCAAAAGTAAAAGTGCCCAGCAACTTTTTTGTTGGAAATTGTCCAAATTTTCAGAAAAAAAATATGCCAAAGTGATTGGAGCCACCCAAAGAGAGCATAGTGGGAAAACATTAAAAAAAAAACATAAAACAAGAAATCTACTCGAGTTCGAACCGGACTTTCATTTCCTAAACTATGTAAAAAGCTTCCCAAAGATGTCAACTAATGCCTGATAAAGTTTTGTAATGGGTCTTAAAGTTTAACGCAATGTAGACAACAATGTGTGGCGAAAAACATGCAAAAAAGGCCTGAAAATGGCTGTTTTTGGTGATTTTAGGCATTTTGGGCCTATTTTTGACCTTTTTTGCATGTTTTTCGCCACACATTGTTGTCTACATTGCGTTAAACTTTAAGACCCATTACAAAACTTTATCAGGCAGTAGTTGACATCTTTGGGAAGCTTTTTACATAGTTTAGGAAATGAAAGTCCGGTTCGAACTCGATTAGATTTCATCATTTATGTCCCTTTGGCAGTTTTTTTGCTTTACACTTACCTAGATTGTTCCAATCACTTTGGCATATTTTTTTTCTGAAAATTTGGACAATTTCCAACAAAAAAGTTGCTGGGCACTTTTACTTTTGAATCATTCTACTTTAATCCAGGAATTATTTGAATATTTGTGATTTTTCATGAATTTCAAAAAAACCCTAAAATGGCCAACTTCGGGCCCCTGAAAAAGAGTGATAGATGGTCCCAAAAATTCTAATAAAATTTGGGGACATTTCTGACATCGGGAACAGCAAGTTTTTCATATTTGCAGAAAAAAAAATTTTTTGGCCATTCGATTTCACAGAGAATCGGTCATATATATATATATATATATCGCGTATAACACGCGCGTAGAGGAGTCAACGATCGGTCAGACGCGGGATCAGACGAGCTGTAACTGGAGAACAGCTTCAGAAAGGGTAAACCATTGACAAGGAAAGGCGGAGAGATCGAGTGTCTTCGAAGACACTTGTGATATCCTTGATGACGCGTTTGTCTTTAACGTCGCTTTTCGCTCTCTTGATCTAATCGATGAACGATCGTTCGGCGGCTGCAATAATTTTCCGGTCGCTAACAGCTTGATCCTATTCTTTGATCTTTATCGTTTTGATTGTTATCTTTTACAATTTTATATTGATCTTTGAGCGAAGTAGTTTATCCTTTCCCAAAGAAATCACAAAAAAATAGTAAACAAAAGTAGCACACGCTATGAAAAAATGAAACAAATCAAATCGAAAGCTTTACAACACGCGAAATTTCACGCTGAAAATTCCTATGGGTAATGTTGAGGGTGAACCGCAGTAATACGTTGAATCTACGCGTGAATTTGAATTCATTCGACTACCTCACGCATATCCCTCTAACTCTTCTCTTTCTCTTTTGCATAAAGTAGTTGTGCTCGATATGGCCGGTTGTATACATTTTAAGCCCCTATCACAAGTATAAATCCGAGGCCAAAGCTTGATGGAAAAAACAGGCAAAAGTAGTCACTTCTCCCTCTATACGGTACACGAATGACCTTGTGCATGTATATGTGTGTATATGTGTATGTATATATACAATCCGGATATTGGTTTTTGCTGGCTCACTCGCTCATAAAATACAGACGCGCAGATTTCTCTTCCTCCTCAGGTATAATACACGCACTACTGCGCGTGTGTTGGCGCAGCAAGAGAAAAAATTCAAAAAAAAGGATGGAAATATAACAAGAGATTTATATATCGTATTTGTGTAAATAACGGCGATCGGTAGATAAATGATTTTCCGCTTATTGAAAGCTTTGCGCTTTTATCCCCCTACTCTCTCGTAATCTCCTTTTCTCTTCATTTCGTTTGATGTTGCATAAAACACTTTCCCTCCAGGTTTGCCTGTGATGCTAATGCTATCGTGTGCGCAAAGAGAAGAGGACGGATATACACACCAAAGCCCAGTCGGTCGTACACACACCGCCCAGACACGTCGAAAAAAACATTGTCGCATGAACGAAAGAATACGAGAAAAAAATTATGTTAAAATAAGTCAAACGATTAAATTATTTACGCGTGGTATTTCTCTGTTCATTTAATATTTTCCACATTGAAAAAAAAGTTTTTTTCAGATTTTTTTTTAATATAATAAAACGACGTATCTTAATGAAACTTTTTAAACATACTTTATTGACTTTATACTACATAAAAAATATTTTTTCATAATTTTTTGCCACCCAGTAACGTCTGCTAAAATCATTTCGTCTCCCCAGCGCAGAAAGGTATCTATTTCAATTCTGTAACATGAAGGATACCAACTCGCGAGCATAGGCAAAACGGTATCTAACTCGACCGGAGAAGCAAAAAGGTAGCTAGCAATCTAAATTCAGCGAGTTAGATACCTTTTTGCCTCTGCGTGCGAGTTTGTACACTTCATGTTACAGAATTGAAATAGATACCTTCCTACGCTGGGACGACGATTTCAAAAAAACACAAAAAAACCGCGGCGGGAACGATTAAGAAAAAACTATTAATTTTATCACCCTGAAATTTTAACACAATACTCTGTCCATGTTACTGCTCAGAATGAACTAAAATGAAAATCATTGGTTAAAAAATAAAGAAATGGCGACGTTTTTTCGAAAATCGAACTTTTTTTTTTCGAAAATTGTTTACATCTTCAAAAATATTATGTCGATTTTTTTCATTTTAGTTTAGTTTCATTCTAGTTCATTCTAGTCTAGAAGCAATCAGAATTGACTGCTGTAAAGCCGTTTGAATATTGCTAAAAATCGCAAAAATTGCAAGGTCTCAAAAGGTAGGTCTTGAGATGCTTTTAATCATTAATAGTATTGCAAAAATGTTTTAGTATTTTTTTAATGTCTACACAATAAAAAGCGTGTGAGCATTAGACAGATAAAAGTAAAGAAAAAAGGAAAAAATTCAATATTTCAAATGCCGCTATACGGAGCTAGGATGCAATATTCCGATCGTAACCTATCTCATTTTTTAGCTTTTGGCACACGAAAAAACACCTCGAAATGTAAAAAAATTGGTGTCTCTCCGAGTGAACCTCAGCTATTACAAAAGTCGAAAAATTGCGATTTTTGCGATTTTTAGCAATATTCAAACGGCTTCTATATCAGTCAATTTTGAAGCAATCAAAACTCTGAAGTCGGCAAATTAAGGGTATTTTCAAATCCTCAAGTTGTTGAAAGTTCATAAAATTAGCTATTCACTTGCACGACGGTCAAGATGTGGCTTTCGACGAGAACCTCGGGGTCAATTTTTTTTCAAAAAGTACTATTTGAGACGAAAAAATGATTCCTACCACGTCTCTGACGAGTCAATACTCTTCTTTTTAGAATTTTTCAAAAATCGCCAAAAAGCAGCGAAAAAACCACGTTTTTCGACTCTTATTTGTCCCTCGGCACCTCCAAAAATTTTTTTTCGGGCTAAAACTTTGGAAAAAGTCTTTTTTCATCTTATTCAATAACATATTTTTTCCAGATTTTTTGGAAATATCGTTACGCGCGTTTTTTTAAAAAAGTAGGAGAATGACCCGTCTATAGAGTACAGTTCATTCCATAGCTTGCCAAGTATAGAAACTTGTTTATGGAAGCTTCTTATATGCAGAAACTGATATCTATTTGATATGAAATAAAGCGTGAATAAACAAAGATAACCAGCATACAAATTCTCTCATTACATTGGGTCATCCTCATTGTCATTCCTTGTCAGCGTAGGTCGGTGCACATACACACATTCGTACTTATATTACGCATCGGGCAAGAGCTAATCTATAAGCCATTACAGATTTATACTACTAGTCTAATCACTCAACAGCATTCGGCGACACACTGATCTTCTGGAAAATGATAAATGCGCGTGAGTAAATAAGCACATATAGTGCAATGTGGGTACTGTGCGGCCTACTACGTACGTTTAATACCCGCATCACGAGCAAATAAATATTACCTGGAGGATTGCCGGGGTGCATTGTCCGGAGCGCAGTAGCAGCACACCAACCGATCAATCGAATTACCGCGTACTCGAGAAATGTTCTATATAGGCTACACTTGCGCACGAACCTTTATATATTATGTACGCAGCGTAAAGTCGAAAAACTCCATTCTGCGACGAATCGATTGTTTCGCGCTTTTGCCTTTACTTCAATCGTATAGCTGAACATATATGCGGTACACACACATAAACGCTTGGTGCGGGTTGCAAACATTTTTGTCACTTGGCATTAAATTTTCCAATCGACGCCCCGAGGCCGGGAACATTTTTCTTCTCGTCTCTCACTCGGGACAGCAGCTGCAGGTGCACTATTTTGCTGCGTTTCATATACACCTACGCGCGCGGCCCTCTCTCTCTCTCTCTCTCTCTCTCTTTCTCTCTCACTCGCGTGCACTAACGAGCGCTTATGTTTTCGCATTCGAGCGGCAACAATTCGGACGTGCATACACTGAGAGGGCGTTGATTGCATCGACCACGGAATGCCGAGTATAGTATAAATGTATGTGTGATTTTTCACCATTTTCCACGCGCTATTTAAGCTGAAAATTGAATAGCGCGTCTGCACGTGTGTGTGCGAGACTTTTAAAAGCCTCGCTCAGGTACATATGAATTTGTACATGCACACATTTGCGTACACATGTACCTTTTTTTATCTGGCATGCGCGGCCAGACAGAGAGAAAAAGAGAGCGGGAAACAAATTGGTCACCCGTCACCTCGAGCCTTGGTGGTAAATTAACGATTTGCAAATGCTAGACTTTGCAATAGGTTTTTGATTATACATCCGCTCGTTCACTCGATCAATATTCCAGGCGCTCATGGATGGATAGAAACAAATCTTCGTTTGTCTATGAAGGAACCGTTTAAACGTTGAAAGAAAAGTACCAAGCAAGGACTTTGCACAAACAGTAGGGGAGAAATAAATCTATGGACATTAAGGATTACTCCAGTTGAGTCATTATGATCAACCAAATGCCCTGGCCAGCTGTCAATCGAATAGTGTCTAGCGAACATGAACGAGACTTACAGACAGAACGCCCAACTCCATATTTATATGTATTATATATATATCTGTAGATGCAGAAAATGTACAAACTTTGTATCTACAATTTGAAGAAGAGAGAGCAAGGGAGAAATAGAGAGAGTGCAGCGAGGCACGTGCACTTATGCACCGAGGCACTATACCTGCGCGCGGTGTAGGTAGCACATAGAACCCAAAATCGCCTAGAATACCAAAATCCCTAAGGTGCGATCTTCGCGTCCTTATGCTCAGGCTTTGGCGGCAGTTATAGAGAAGAGAGAGAATATCGGCATACTCACTTATATAAAGCATACGCTCGCGTTCGCACACACACACACACACACACACACACACACACACACGCACACACACACACACACACAAACACACACACACGCACACATACACTTATACTCACGTACAAGTCCAGATACATATAATATAGGTTGGTGGAAACGCGTGTGAGCTATGTGTCTCGGTAGACTCGTAAATATAATTTAAAATTTCAAACTTAAATGGAGTTTGACAACTGGGATTTGCTATCTCGCTCACTCTCTCTCTCTCTCTCCCCCTCTCTCTCTCTCTCTCTCTCTCTCTCTCTCTCTTTCTCACACTCTCATAGCTGCTAGCTGCGCGCATAAGTTTATGACTTTCGGAAATTTCGGTTTCGCCAAATTGCGTTAGATACCGTGTGTGGTCTATATATAATTCAAAGAGAGCAAGGAAAAGTCTATAAAATCCACAGCTTTATATTTATTCGATTACTGTCGCCAAACTATCATTTTTTTCGGCAACTGAGAGGATTTTTTTATTTTTGAAAATAGTCGAATCGTGCATGACTCGTGGATAGGTGATATTTCAACATATGTAAAATACGAATAGCGGACATTTTTCGTGACATATGTATATTTAGGAGCATCATGCGTTTGTGCTCGCGTAGACTCATTTTGCGCATTGTAACGGAATTGACGCGCACAAACTGCAATCCAAGGCTACATTTCAGAGCCTGCGCGGTGTATCGATGAAGCTCTAAAAGTGAATATGAGATAGACGTTGCGCATTCAATCGCGGGTCCAACTAAATTAGCGAGATACGCAAGTGACACGTTACACGAGTGTCACCCAGTGCAAAATAATTTAACAACAGCAGCAGCGGCAGTAGCAACAGACATCTGCTTCGTAACACGTTATCAATAATTACTCAGCCTTTACTTCAGTTGTGATATGTCTGTGGATTGAATCGAAAATCCGGCCAAATGATATTAATTTTCGCTTCTTTCCGCATAATCACGACCTATTGGATTATAGGTCAGCCATTGTTGTGTGTGTATGTAAGTGTGCAAAGTAACCCAATATACACATTTGCCGAGCTTAATACTGTCACTGTCTCTTCCTCGTCTATTTTCAGAGCGCAAACCCTCTCCATATAGCCATCCCGACGCGAATGATACATTATGTATTGAAAATACACGAACAACGCGCATTAGTCGAAAAATAAAATTTTACTCCGGCCCCGGGTCGATACTCCGCGAAATTATTATTCAATAATATAGTCGCAGTTGTAAAATATACGTGCACTCGGGTATATGTGTACGCGCGCATGTACACGTGTGGTGCTTGCCGCTTGGGCGGCTGGCGGATAATTGTATAGCTCATACTGTTCAGTAGATAGGTATACGATAACTAATATTCGAGATCGTTATACGAGCTTTTGTCATGTCTCTACCGCACACCTCTTGCCTCTAATGCCAATGATAATATGGATCATGGCTTATTGCAGCCAACCGATATTTAGTTTTCGGACAAAATCGACTTTTTCCCCTTCTCTCACTCGCGATCCCCACCTATGACCCACGAAATAGCTCAGCTAGGTCATATCGCGTGTTATTGGTATTTCCATTTACTCCTTTTTCAATTCGTTATAATCGTTTAAGAGACCTCTATCCGCTAATTAAGTCCTGTATCGATATCTCTAAACCCATAATGACTGTTGTGTATGTGAACATTAAAATAACTGATGATTATTCAAAGGAATGAAGCATTTTCGCTCCAATGAGGTATATCATGCGATTATTCGTCGTCAGGTGTGCAAAATAAATTCTCGTATATATCTAATATTCTCTGAGCACCTAAAACGGACAAATCGCGCACAAACATGAAGCGGACTCATCGAATTTGAGATTAAGTAAATCCATCATAGAATAATGTCAGATGCACTACGCCTGACCATGGACATACAGCTCGCATCAACTATCGACTTTTGACTGTGAGAACCGTCACTCGTTTTACGTACATATACGCGTTATGGATACTTGTATATATACATATATGCAACGGCACTGCGAGCGTGAAATTATGATATCTGCTAAACTGCGACGGGCACACATTGCAATAGAAATTGGCAACAGCAAAACGCGCCTAACGGGTGCGCGCGACGGAAACATACTTGCACCCGCGTGACGTTATGGTAAATTCGGTGTTGTGATACGACTGATTTCGATGCAAATCTTTGTGGCTTACGTTTTACATATACATGTGATGGCATCCACGGACTTTCAAAAATTAATATATAATACTACCTATGACGTCTAAGATTCCATCGTGTGATAAACATCGCATGAACCGACTTTAATAACGATTTCGAAATTCTTATTCTTAAATCCTAGTACCCATTGCAATCAATTACAAGGTGGGAATTTATACGACACAATATACTATGTTATAAGACATCTTCTTTCTTTGTCGACATCGTCTTCAAAGGCTCGAGCACGGGGGTCTTTAGGGTCCGCCTCAACATATATGGCTGTCACTGGTGGATTTTACGTGCAATTACATCTTTGCTCGCGAAATAATTAGCTTTCTTCTACTATTACGATACGGTCCACACTTTTACAAACCCATATTGACTGCGTGCACAGTTTTTGGGCCATAAGTTATCGATCAAGTATTAATAAATCGAAACTTATTGAATCTACTGGCTGTATGTATTATTCTTATCTTGGAGTTTCTTTATTTTGCTCTGGCTATTAAATATCTATTCCAAATTTTGCTCCACTTAGAAAAAGGTACTTTCCGGAAGATTTCAGGACCCTACAAATCAATATTGATGAAGAACACAATTGAATCTTCACAATAGCATGCTACTATAGCTGCAGTAAATTTCAACACAATCTGTGATTTTTATATATTTTTTTTTTCGAAACCAAGATCCAACACAAAATTGGAGGTATCGTCTTTTATTTTTATCGGATAATATTCATTATGTAAAAAGTAAATTAAAAATGAAAAAATACATTAAATCGTTAATTTCGATGTGCTGTACGATTTGAATCATGTCGAACTATGCAGTATTATTAAAGACACGTTTGCGAATTTCTCATAGAGATCGAAACACTGTTTCATAAACAAGATAATTTTTTTCACGGGTAAAACATGAACTAATCAGCAGATTTTACCATATATATCCGTAAGAACAGCGCGCTGCATTGAAACGAAATTGACCAAACTCATCGTCTCTGTTATTCACTTTATCGAACCGATATTACGCAAACGAGTGCACGAAGCATCATCTCCGACCCCGGGTGTGCTTGCGGCTTCCCGGAGGAAAGCCTAAACCATATTCTATGGAGATGCGAGGACTACAATCAGCCGAGAAGCATCTTAATAAAAGACCTTGCCGGCCTTGGCATCTATGCTCCCTTCAACATCGAGAGCCTGATTGCAGGGCCAAACATCCCGGCCTGCAAAGCGGTCTTCGCCTTTCTGACTCGATGCCACATCTCTGTTTAAGCCATACTTGCACTCTCACTCATCTCACAACGCAATTCACTTTCACCCTCTCCTCCCACCATACCTTTTGTAAAACAAGAAAAAAAATGTAATAATAATAATTTTCACACCGGCCTAATTCTAATTTTATACACTATATATAATCGCATGTAATTCTATCTGTAAATAACTGTAACACAAATGCAATAAAGCAAGTGTGAATACCCCTAGACGGGTCCTAACACACTATAATATAAAAAAAAAAAGAGTGCACGAAGTTGCCTGAGCTCCACGAGGGTCGGGGAAAAATTATTAGAGCTTAATCAATTCTCAGGTGAGTAACTTGAAAGTCTCTCTTGTTGAATGAACGAATATAACGAGTCTATTGATTCAAAACGTGAAAATTTTGCGTGCTATAGCCTTGGGCGCTCGTGGGAAATAGGATAGTCTGTAAATGGGAAAAGGAACTAAAAAAAAGTTAAATGCCGATAAAACCACAAAATAAGCCAACACAATATCGCACGTAACTAATGAAACGAACAAAGTATCGACTCTCTGCTGGACGTAATGGGAAGTTTTAGCTCGATACGGTGAGGGCACCCGAACTATACTACAAGCGAAAACGAAGGAACTTATACACGCGCTTACAGGCGGCCATATTACCTTGGTTTTCACTAGTGTACTCGTACACACTTATACATCGAGACACGTATATACTACATATACATACACATAAGATGTGTTCTCGGCGTGTTAGCGTTTGCCAAAAGTTTATGGTTTTCATTAAACCGGACCTACTACTATACACACTCGCGAGTATGGCACACGTATGTCGGAGGGGGCGAGCACGACTTCCTCGTTTGGCACACTATATATATATATATATNTATATATATATGTAGGTGTGTTTGAGCTTTGTATGTGCGTCGGATGTATCGGAGGGAGGTTAGGGGGCGGGGGGTCGGTTGTAAGTGGACTTTCGAAAGATGGCTTGTACGCGAAATACACTTGCTCCAAAGTTTGAGCGTCATCGCACACACGCCTCGTTCTCCATCTCTCAAAGTAAATGTGTATACGCGCCCACGTGTGTCGGCACACGCGTGCGTTATATACTTTAATCGGGCGATACAAAACTTGCAAGTTTTAGTGTATGTATGAGAGATTACAGCTTGGGAATTCTGATGAGCTTGCGAGAGTATTTAAGAATGTTGAGGATCGCAGCCAAATAAACGTTTCTAACAAGAAATTTCATCAATCTAAAATTTTTTTTGGGAACCTTGTCAGAAACTAATCAGTTTTCATAGCTCATTCTATTTTAAATATGTAACAAATTAGTATACCCAATTTATTTTTTAATTTATAAACACTAGGTTGCTTTTGAACAATATCTTTTAAGTGTATTTGAAACCAATTTCATACCATCGTTTTAGGCTGCTCTATCGTAGAGCAAAAAATTCCTAATTCATCTTCTTTATTTATATAGGTTGACAAAGTTGCAAAGCTTATTAAAATAAGCGATTAAATTCTTAGCATGATACTATTCTTCTAATCGGAATTTGGTATCGTAATCCCCTAATCTGGTAAAAAAATTGAGTCATTCTTTTCTCATATACATTCGCTAATATGAAAACGTATGTTCAATTCTCCATATATTTTTCTACGGATACAAACCCAGTTTTTTGCTCTTTTGGTTTGAAAAATGTCCCAGAGTGAAACTATGGGGTGTTATCTTTCTTTATCATACTTCAGTACAAAAATTTTGTAATGTAGTAAAAATTGTTATATTTTATAAAGGAAAACTACTATAAATTAATTAATTTTGTTGTCTAGATGTGAACTTGTTATTTGTGAACAGTTTATTTAAAATTGAGTCTTAATTAACGTCATTTATGGATGCCTAGCAACTTATGGATCTTCGCCTTTAATTTTTTTCAATATATGTTTCTCAAATACTTTACGATAATGGCAGGGAAACTCAGAAATGTAAACGGTTCTTGAATAAGACTCGAAGGCGAAAGGAAAAGATTTGAAGATATTGGTAGAAGAGGTAAATCAAATTATGCTTCGGAATTGTAATGGTAAAAATATTCAGATTTAAATCCTTGTCGTAATAGTAAAAAAAAGTATCGGAAGAATGTCTTCGCGTATCCATTAGTATCCCAAGCTCGTACAAATCAGTTAAGAAAATCAGAATTTCATCCTCCTAAGAAAGTAAAGTAATGGGTAGTTCACGAGCTATATCCATAATACCCTAGAAAGATTCCAGAGGGAGCAGCAAGTCTGTCCGGCGTCCGTCGCTAGGGCATCGCAAAGAGGAGGACAAAAAATAATAAAACTCCTGTGGGCGTTTAATGAATCCCTTCATTTACATAACTAGCGCACAGGAGCCTTCGTCACTCTTTGCTGTTACTTTTGTCTCCTACTCCACCGGGTACAGTGCTGCGCCTTATTCTTTCCTTATAGAGCTTGCACACTTCAGCAACGATAGAAGGTTTTCCCCAACTGACGACGACAAAGAATAAGATTATTACCGACGTGTCCGGAATTTTTTGCGTGAATCGATAGAGATGAGATAAGGTTTGTCGGTGGAATACGACGTGTATTATTATCATGTATATGAAATTGACGGGTGAAATCGATTCCATTTAAAAAAAAATGCGCGTACGACAATAGAAAAAAAAATTTGAACACGTGCACGCGCATGTTTACATAAAAGCAGAATGTATAGAATCAACCGTGAAAGACTGGAAGAATGGAAACGGCGATGCTACACATTCGAAAATTGTCAGATGTGCCAAGAAAGTTGTTGTAGTTAAAAAAATATATAAATGTAGATTCACTTAAAAATTTAATATAACACAGTTAAGTAAGTCTACAAATTTTTAAGACCATTTCAAAGAACGATAAAATATAAACTATTAAAAATATTACCAATTGCTTCGTTTCAATCTATACTTGCGTTTGGTGTTCAACTTCTTATTTGTTTATTCTTACTTACACTTACGAATCACTTTTCGCGCACACACTACACTCACTTGATAAACGAACAATTTACACATTCTCCTTTCCTGCAAAAGATTAAATTATGATTATTGTCAAAATATAACTGCGAAGAATGAAAGTTTGGTAGAATGTTTCTGAACTAGCAATAATGAAATTGAGAGCTGATGGTCGAGCAAGTAAACGCTAAATACGCCGAACCTCATCTCATATATGTATAAATTCGTTTAGGTATCCTGGATAGATGTAACCACACAAACATATAAGTAGTGTACGCAGAAGGTTAACCTAAATATTATACGTAAGACCGCCGGCATGCCAATAACTACATGTATGTGTATGCGTTGGTAGCAGCATCGGTAGAAGCAACAACGCATGCAAAGCAAAATCGTGTCAAAACAATGCCTTCTACGCTCGGCTTCGCATGCAGCATACATAGAGAGAGAGATAGAGGGAGAGAGAGAGGAGATACCAGGATGTATTAGTATGGACTAAGTCTACACTGTTTGCAAACCATACATATTAGGAGCGGCAACTCCTCTTCCTCACTCACTGGTTAGTTTGTATATATATCTATATACAGCGGGAAGCGCAAGCTCTGCCTCTGCGCACGGACCAAGCTATTATACGTCGAAGGCCTTTAGGGAAATCTGTCTATATATGCCCCCTCTCGCGCCAAACTATTCTGTATACGTTGCTCATACACTGATCTACGGCTCAATCGAGCGTGAAATTCATTCCCTCTCGGCGTTTACCTATAACTCCGTGCTCATGCTGCTCTACGCATACGATCATCTATAACGTGTGCTCCTGCATATTCTCGGCGCAATTTTTTGTTATTACAGTTGTTGTTGCTTTTGTTACTTGGGTTACTGTTGTTATTGTTGTTGTTACTTCGGCTACTGATGCACTTTTTAGAATCCAGACGGACAAATTCATTCGGATATTTTTTCTTCTGATATTCAACACGAGCTTACTATCGAGTGCGCGTATACATACGCTATAGCCCATCAGAAACACGTACGCGAAGTTTCGGAAAGAAAAGTGGAGAAGTTTTCGGGATGAGTCTGTTTATCTATTTCAAGTTGAATGGCTTCTTTTTTCCTGTTCCTTTTTTCTAACTTTGTCAAAGAAATAGTGACAAGCAAAAGATACTTAATTCTTTATACATGAAAGCATTACTAATGCACAAGGGAATTTTGTATAAAAGGTACACGCTAAAACAATCAATAAACGTTCGTATACACGTAGAGAATAGATAATTGAAATTTTTAAATGAACAGTTGGAACGCAAGCTCGCTACTGCAGCGTCATGCTTTTTTTATCAAACTCCGAGGCTTGAAGGTTTGCGTGGCTATCTAGCGGAAAAAGAAAGTTTCGCGTTATTTTTATTGAAAGTGAATTTCAAAGCCAGTTGAAGAATTGAATAGCTTCGGTTCAAACAAATTTTCTAAGGCAGTCTCATTTCATATACATTTCTCGAGTTTGCCTTGATGATAGCAAAAAAAGATATCATTTTCGCTTTTTTTCGACCTCTTTACCACATTTTTCGATTTTCGTTTTTTAACTCTCGATATTTTGTCTTTTCATGGCCAATTGCAAAAATTTAGGCGATAATAGTTAAAATTTTAAAGAAAATATGATCACGTAGGTGATTAAACTCGAATTCGATTTTGACTTTTATATTTCTCTTTATTGTAACAAACTTCTAAAGAAGTCTGGCCCTTTTAGAATATTTATTTTTCTAAAATTTTGGACTATTTTGGTAAAAAAAACTCTCTAGCCTTTTTTCTTTCATCATTCTGAGCTGAGCTAGCACATTTTTTTGATAATTGCAATAACCATGCATTTTGAAAAAATACTGACTTTAAACAATAAAGTATGCTGAAAGAAATAATCTTCCAAATACAAGAAAAGTCCGTGTCATAGGGCAAGAATAGCTTCCTCGTCCATGAATCGTCCCAGAACACAATTTCTTGACACATGCAGAGTGATTTCTTGTGACAAGAAATTTTTCTTCGTGAGACAAGAAAACTGCTTTTTCTTGACCCATGACACCGACTTTTTTTGCACTCAAAAATTATTTCTTTCGTCATAAATGAAGTTTTTTCAGAAAATGAAGGACATAATTTGAAAGAACAACCGCAAAGATAAAGACCAAGACATTTCATTATTTTTTCCAACATTTCCATGGTGAATAACAACAATGAAAAGCGTGCGAGAATAAAACAGGCAATGCAATTAAGAAAAATGAACCACGGTAAAGCTGCACAATAATCGATTCAATTAATTTCCATCGAATGAACAAGTCATTTACATGGTACCGGAATCAATGAAGTATTACGTATCAAAGCTCGCGATAGTCACTAGGCATAGAAGGCATGTACGTACAAAGATCGAAACAAAAGTTTATCTCTCGCCTGGATCATGTGGACTCTCTCAACCTTCTTACATCAGCGTCATCAATATCTCTGAACAACCGTTAGTTATCACGTTTGGCTATGCACCAATGCTACATTACGAGTGTTGTGTCAAACTAGATGGAATAGATGTATACGTGCACCAGCGAGAGCTTTTTGTCTACTATAGAATTATATCGTGCTACAATGTACCAGTATTTAAAGCAGTAAGCACTGCTACATACAGATAGATACATTTTTTTGCAAGCAAAGATAGCACCGGTAAATCGAAATTCACCGGTATTTGCCCATTCTATGTTTTGTACCCTTCCTCAATATACAAATGTTAAAAACAATAATACGAAGAAATGCCAGATAACGAGTGACTAACACGCGATTCAACCGTTCGATGCTTTAGTGAAATAGCTTATGCATCATATATTATGAGTATATACATCTTTTGCGATGTTTATCGCGAAGGTAGAGCTCAACAATGGTGAAAAGGGAGAAAAAAGTGCGGTGCAAGTCGTGTATACATAGCTATGTGTTAGCTTGAGCTGTCTCGGCGCTTCAACGATGCGATTGCATGTTGTTTTACGAGCTCAAGTGATTTCGAATTACTTATGTATGTATAACACATATATACCGTGTATATACGTATACACACCTGCATACATGGAAATATATAATATAAAATATAACTGTCTGTTCTGAGGTGCTGGATGAACGTGAAAATGATATCTTGTCCGATGATTCGTCTCAACTGAAACGTTAACGGCAATGGAACGCGTTCTGTTATTTTAGATCGAAGCCAAGTCAAGGCGCTCACATCAATTTCAATCTAACGCAGCATTGTCATGATTGTAACTGTACAAAAACTGTACAAAAAAGAAAAAAAATCTAAAATATTTCTTTTCTTAATAATTTGTTACCCCCTCGAGCTTAACTTTGGCTAACTAGCAAGCGAAAGTCATCGTTAAAAAACGAGCATATAAAGTTACTGCTGCTTCTGCATGCGAGCAGCTAGTCACAAACTCTCGTTCTATAGTGGGCAGCAAACGGCACCCATACATATACGTCAGTTTTCGCTCGTTAGTGTAGTACAGAGCAGCGTCTCTGCGTGTATATCCGGCGAAACGGCGCTCTTCTTATAGAGCGCGCAACTTGCAACAAATAGGATGATGCTGGTGTGTTAGCCCCACTTGCTCGTATATAAAAATGAAAGAGAAAGAGTCACGATTCACAAGTGTCCAAAATAGAAGTCAATTCGTAAGCATCGCTGGGTGTGGTTAGGTTGAGTTAAAATCGAACTAGTAACAGCTATATGGCAACGGGTCTACACAGGGTCGCCTCATGATAAACTCAATTAAAGCACGTGAGCTTTGATTCGAAATAAAAAAATTTCAAAAAGTCAAACGTTCTTACGATGAATCCGATATTATTCAGAAATGTGCATCGAGTTATTGAAATGAAACGGGAGCTTTGGGATGAATTTCGAGTTTCGAACGTTCAACATGAACGAAGAATAAACATTTTCCAAAATCGTTTACCGTGCCTGATATCACTTTATAATTTTCAAAACATTATCGGGAGACTACAATTATTCATTTAAATTAACTATTTCCAAATCAACAAACTTTTCCAAAATTTCCAATGGCATGGATTTTTACTTTATGTTTATGATTTTAATAGCTCAACATTATCACGTTTCATAATTGATATTATTTTATTAATTAATCATCTAACATCTCTCCTTCAATATAGGAAGTAAAATTCCATCATAGTAAACCAGACACAGTAAACGATTTTGAAATTTTTCGGTTCTTCGTACATGTTGGATATTCAAGACTTGAGATTCAAGCTTTCGCGCTTTTTTTACTTTTACAAAATTTTAAATTCCATTATTAAAAAGACCGGAAGGTACTCGTATTATTGCGCAAAACCTATAACGCTTATTACAATCGATTCCACTTGATATGGACGTAATATATTTATAATCCCAAGTGCGTAGGCAAAGACATAGAGCCATGCGGACGTAAAATTTAATTTTCACGATAGAAAATTTTGCACAAAATCGATAAAATTTTATCAGCCATTGTACAGTAGCAGCGTATCAGCCGGAAGACTTTGCCAACGAGCGGAATTAAAATATTTCGCTACGTGATGGTGCTGGGCGTACATAGGTAGAGAGAAAAAGCAAGTTAAGCGAACATACGGTACATACTACTACGCCCCGAAGTACTTTCAACGATAATTTTGGAAATTATGCTGTTCGGGAATCCATTATGATTTTCATTAACATTATATAACTACATAGCGGGGAAAAAGTTTAAGTTAAAACAAACAGTTATAAATTTTGATTAATAATCGTTCGCTATAATAATGCATCGACTAAAATGCCGTGAATCTTCTTTTTCTTACTCTACAAGCAGTTCAGAGCAAATCATGCAACACCACAAGAACCTTTAACGACATAATTTTTATCAAAGATGTTCTAAAAGTTAAAATAATATTTTATCATTTTTTCTGTTCCAGACATGGACAGATTTTCTTCCTTCACTGAAGACCTAGCGCTTGCTCGCTTCTAGCGCATCTAGCGGCACTGTCAAGGTAAATATTTAGGCTCATATTTCCTAACATGAATCGGTATACCGATAGAAAATAACGTACAACACTTTTATTTTGAGTTTATATTTAAATAAAAATTATAGATTTATCGCTTTGAAAAGTGCACTTGAAAGAGTCAAAAATTTGAATTTTTGCAAACTTTGCGAACAAACAAAAATTTTTATGTTTATTGGAGCAGAAGTAACACTTGCTTGACTTGGTTTCTTGTTAATATTTTTTTTCAAGCAGTGGGATACAATTTCCACGTACGCATGTGTGTGTGTAAGTGCTTTGAAAGCGGGTGAATATGAAATAAAATAAAATAATACGTTTGTAAATCAAACTCTTGCAGCACTGAAAAAAAGTTATTTTTCCAAAATTTGTCAACGAATAAACGACGTTTATTACCTTTTATTTTTTACACAGAAATCAAAAGACAGTATATTTCGTGAGTACGAAGCTATTTTACTCGTATATACATCCCGTCAAAGCTATATAGAATCTCGGGAAAATTTTTTCGGTTTCCCATTTGTGGAGTCTGAAGCATATTTACGCTTAAGTTCATACGTGTCACAGAAACAAATTTTTGAAGTGTAACTTTTTTAACCGACTCATAAACATAGTTAGGTCGATAAGTATTCATAACAAAATAATAAATAAATAAATAGATAAACTAGGTCAAAAATGAATATCGTGTTCTGAAACTGAATGGAGCGGTGACTTATGCGCATTCAAATATGCTAATTATAAAGCCATGCATAAATTCGAATATGTCGCACAAGCCAATTAAGCATAAATCAGCGGCGTGACTCGTCCTGAGCATAAATCATTTTCCTACGCGCATTTTCTTACAAACTTATGCCAGATAAAATACATATAATAATAATATATTTATAAAATATAAAAGCAGCGATAAGCTTTTTAAAAACAACAGCACAGAATATTTTCTATCTTTTTCTTGAGCTTCAACGAATGAAGCGATTTTTCCCATCACATCAGCAACAAAATAATCGCAAAAATCAGTGGCGTATGAGCGAAAGGCACGCAGGTAAAACTCGGAAGGTATAATACGTTGCGTTGAGACGTGGTGAGGGCGATTACGTTCATCCGCCTGCCTGGCAGCAGGCGAGTAAAGACACGAGAAGAGCAGCCCTTATCTCTCAGCGCGGTATTTCTTACTCAGCGCTATTTAAACAGTTGAGAGTTTGAAAAAAGCCCCGCACACACATACGTGTGAACTGTTCATGTACGTATAAATGTTGCAGCACATACATGGGCAAATAAATCCTGCAGGTGTAAGCATTCACATAGCTCTTTTTCTAGAGTAAGAAAGCGAGAAAGAGACAAAAAAGATATTGTGTTGCACATGTGTGTCAGTGCATGTGCAAAGACTGCCATTATACTAAGCTTTTATTTCTATATATATACATAAATACATGTGTAGAACTTTACGAATATGTACAAGTCTTTTTTTTCTTGTTACAGCTTGCACACCAGGACATACATCGTGTTTTGTTTTGTTGTAGCCTTAACCCCATGGCTAATTTCTTATATTTCATACTCCACATCCGAATGTTTGCATTCTCGTATGCATAAATCTCAAACTCCTTCTACCAAGAAGGAAGCAAGATAGAAATCTGAATTTTTCTGGATGGGAATTTTCTTTTTTGGCATTGAACAAGTTACTACTTCCAATCAATAAGTAAACGAAGATTCGTTAGATTTTGGACTCCGCACATCGATTCAGAAATGACCAATTTTATTTTAGGACAAGTCATTGATATCGGACGAGATAATACTCGAAATTCTGGTAAGATATTTACAATAATCCATACTTTTTTCTCGATATTTAAAGAAATGAAAAAAATATTTGGAAAATTTTAAAATAAAAATATTGGTGGCAAATAGTATACAATTCTCAATGAAAGTTCATGTTAGACATCCACATCCAAAATGCCAAGTTAATTGAATTTTATTTCAAATTTTATCATTCCAAGGGGGTGAAATAGTGTATGCACGAAAGTGCAAAACAATCGAAAATATCTAGAAAGCTTTCGTACTACCCCCACACATACCAGACACGACGAGGGTTTCGCAGAGTGGAGCAGGCTGACGCTAGACATAAACTCAAAGGGATAACTTGTACCTGGCCACGGGGATAGGCAGCCGCACGATTCTGTATATACGTCGCATAAAAGATTCACCCGTATACACACGCGTGCGTAGGAGTGTTACACAGTGGATATCTGTATATGTACGGACACACAAGTGCACCCGCGCACGGCTTTCAGAACGCGCGAGTAACGCGAGAAATTTTCAAATAAAGCTTTCAGCACGCGCATGTGCTGCATAGGAAACTGCGGCTGCTGAGCGAAGCGACTGTGCACATCCTATATAAATCGCCCAACCCAAGGAATAAAACAGCCTGCAGCAAAGTTTCAAATGTCATGCTAAAACACAAATGATTAAATAATCCCAGATCATTGTTTAATTTATATGTAATTCAAGTTCGCAGCTACTTATATTTATATTTTATTGTAAAGCTGATAATACCGAGCTTAAAAATTTGCACGATGTTTGAAGGAAAAAATTTTCTCCGGCAGGGAATAAAAATTCTTAAGGTTCGCTTATGCTTACATTAAACCATGAATTTGTTTACCTTCATCGATACTAAGTATAAATTCAAATCGCATGCTTTTTTATCTCGGCAAAACTTCCCATGTCGTTCGGTCTCTCGAAAAAGCGCAAAGGTTATGAAACGTACACAGGAAAATGGAAAATTCGACATTTGAAACTTTTGTGCAGCGGCAGCAGTGATACTTACGCGTATAAGAGAAGTGGGAAAAATTCAAACCATACGTCGTGACTAAAAAATGATAAAAACTTCAACACTCTTTACGACTTCTCTTACATTTTTCCTTCCTTCTGGTCTTAAATTTAAGCTTCTTGCTCTCTTTCGCTACCCTTGTAACAGCTTCGAAAATACAGAAAATTTTAAACTTTCCTATTCTCACCTCAAACGCGTTGAATCGGAGGGCACTTAGTGTCAGATTTTCCTAGTAACAGTATTTTTTAGTAAAAAAAGTAAAAAAATTTTCAAAAATCTTTGGCACGACGCGAAGGAACCTCCAAAATGCACCATTATTTATATTATACATGAGTCTCAGAAGTGCTTTTGACACACAATTTAGTAATTCAATATTTTAGGGAAATAATTAGAGTACTGGACCTACAAATTGTTACAATTTTTTAACGTTAATTAGTCATTAGGTCATCATCAAATTATTTGACTCATCTCATTTCACTCATAAAATGAAGAGTTTCTACTTATTTTTTTTAATTAATATTAATGGAAGAATTGTGTATAAAACTAGCAAAGAAACTGAAAAAAATAATGCTGAAAAATTGTGAATAAATAAAAATCGTTATTGTGGACATTCGGTATCATTTGAATATTATCTACACGAATGGTACCTAGTTTTTTATGTAATTTTCTATATCAAGAAGTAAAGGGAGAATGAGAGACACGTTTTAAATGGTTACGACAATGTCAAACATTCTTCAACGTCAACATGTAACCCTTTTCTCTAAAAATCATAATATTCTCAACAGAAATGGGTGTAATAAAAATAAATGTTAAATGTTTTATTGTTAACGCGATGACTAATATTTATTACAAACGTCTAACGAAAAAATAATTTAGCTCATTTTTAACCAAAAATTTTGCAGGTAATTTGTAAAAATTCTCATATATATTCTCGCTCAAAGCTCGGGGAGAAATCCTCTTACTTGGCAAAGTGAAGACGCATCTTATGCAAGCAGGCATTTCAAGTTATCTCATCCGTGACCCATCAGCCTGTAACTCACACATGAACATGTACACACAGCTGCGCCCGCAACGCGCTCACGTGCGGATGTCTATAATACAGAAAAAGCTAATCCTTTTCTATCAAGCGCTTGATATTCCCCTTGCGCAACTTCTATGAATATTATATGTACTAGGAGCAATGGAGGCGGTGGCACCCTTTTAACCTCTAGAACAAATTCACCTGTATTTTATCTTTTTAATACCTACGTTACATAGATACTTTTATTAGCGCAAACTTGCAATCTTCAGCAAGTATTCCACACACGTTGGAAAGCAAAAATTGAGAAAGAGAGAGAGAGACTAAGTGTGGCACATATAACACCTATGAATTATTACATCAAGCTAAAGAGCGGGAGTATTATGAGGGGCACATCTTTATGAGCAATGAGCGTAGATCAGTCATGCAACACATAGCTGAAAGTGAATTATTGCCAGACTATTCGCGTGTTTCCCAAACTGACCATTGACATATATCACGATGTATCCTACAAAAGCGCGTGGGAAGCTTTATGGGAGCTAAGAGAGATCAACGCGGGCGTTTATTTGCATATAGATCTTATAGTTGCAGACTGTTGTAAAGTAAACTCTGGTGAAGGAAACAATGAAAGTTAGGAATCAAGCGAATCATACAAAATTATTATCCATTCAAATATAAATAAACTTAAAAAGGGTAGGACCAAACTTCGAATAAAAATATCGATATGCAATACAAATCATTATATCGAAACATTTGACGGAAAAAAGCAACGCACAAATGGATGATGGTTGTTTTAAAATCTAAGACCAACAACCGCCGACAGACCAGCAATCAAATTCAATTCTCCTAAACTCGCGAGAAAGATCATTTTGTAAATTCGAGGCTGTCTTCATTCATATATAAAATAATATACTCGCGAGCGTGCAATGAAATTTCCTAGTTTTGCAAACCCAATAAGACCTTACGAATTTTCTGCGTAGTGGTAGCGAAGGTATAACAGCAGTGTACCACCGTAGCGTATAATGTTGATGATGCTCGCTCGCTCTCGCGTCATACGTAACCGCGTTAACTATAACTCTCAAGCTTTATAGGCAGTTCTACGGCAAACAGCATATGTGAATGTTTGTGTATATACCTTTACACGCGCACGCGGCGGCGTCTCTTTCCATTCTAAATGAAATCAGCTTCTTGCTGCACAAGGGCGATGCACCCTAAAAAGTTACTCTACTATTGCCGCAACCCAATGCTATCTCGCGCGCAGGCATACATACGTTGATTTTGGAAAACTTCTATACACACATGTAGTGAACTTTGATAAAAACTCATTTTATACGTAGCAAGTGTACAATAAATAGTGAAGCATTATAGCCACGAAGTTTCGGTCGAAAATCCTATAGAGATCAGGAAAATTCGGCTTAGTCGTGAAATTTTTCGTAAATCCCTGTCACGCCCCCACTTCACTCGGTAAATTGGCAAGCTACCGCGGCTTCAAAGCCGTTTGAGTCGACATTTTTTCATATCTATCATAGAATGTAATTGCACCTCTGATTGTATTAGACAATCCTCTAATTCGAAATGAATGGAGCACGTGACAAATGTATATTTTATTTACATTCACAAGAGGGCAAAGTTTAATATTCGCCTATTTGCCCTAGCGTAAAACGTACTGCGGACGGCAAGTTTGTAATGATTAAATACTGCTATTAACTGTCATTAGTTCAAATATTCATAACGCGCAATCAGTCAACTTCAAACTATAAATTAAACTTTGTTGGGATATCGTTTCCTTAATCCAGCGACCGTAGAATGCAGCCAAATCATTAATATTCACAGAACAAGTGCAATTACTCCAAAAACGAGCTCGAAAACTTTCTTCAATCAGTGGAAAAAAACTAACAGTTCAACATCATTGTTCAACATTCATAGTTGCTCAAACACACACAAACACACACACACACACACACACACACACACACACACACACACACACACACACACACACACACACACACACACGCACACCAACCGCAAGATTCATGTGCTTATTTAAAAAAGTCATAGGAAAGTCTTTTTTCCCGCACGCGTGTATGTTTGCAAATCTGGACGGTTTACATTTATACGGTAAAAAAGCTCTGAGAATTACTAAGCTGAAACCCCTGTTATATCTTTGCGTGCGCGCGCACACATACTACTCTTTTGCCCGAGGGACAAACTTTTCGAAAAAATCAGGTATTCCAGGAGCAGCGCGCGAATACAGCAGCCGCGCGAGCTACACTGCGTATACTTTATATACCTATACTTGCTGCAAGCTCGAGCCCTAATCTGCAGCTTTCCACATTGAATTTCTCTTTGTCTCTCACTCTCTCTCCCTCTCTTTCTCTTTTGCTGCTATGGTACAGCTTCGTAGCTTCGCTAAGCATATATCATTTATGTTACAGCAACAAGGATTATTTAGTAGGTCAGGTCGTTTAAATTTTATGTTGTAATAACTGAAGCTACGTTCAAATAAGCTTGAAAATTGTACGGTTTTAACATCTGATATTTAAAACATAAAGTTTAATTTTATCATCATTGTTTCATATGCAAATAATCACACGAGTTATAAATAAAAACAATCCGTTTGTTTTTATAAAATTTGAACAGTATTAAGAGTTCGTTTTGAAAAACAAACATTACTAACGTATTTATCAAAGTCAATGTTTGTCCTTTTATTTAGTTACCAAAGAAAGACCGGGTTTTTAGGTGCTCTTTCTTTTTCTCTCTTTCTCTTTTATTCTATCTTTCGACTGCCTCGTTTTAGTGTCACAAGATTGCGGCAGAGAAATTTTGCCACTTGCTAGCAGTTTTTGCAATAAATTATTTTTTTCTCTCACTCTTAGTCTCTCTTTACCCATACCTTCAAGTCCCCTCGGGCCTTACGAGTTTTCTCACAGGTTTAATTTGTCAATGCCGTCGAGAAATATCGGACAGCATACTTTTAACTTTGTTGGCCGCTATACACACGCAGGACTTTACAGTAATTTAAAAATTATATTATTTAATAAAAAAATCGATTCCATATATATCAATATCTTAATTTATAAATAGCTTCATTTTATTTCAAAAACATTGAATAAAAATTTTAATATGAAACTTAGTTTAATTTTACAAAAATCCACTTGTAAATCTGATAAATATTTGTGCGAATCCATCACCAGCCCGTGTGACTATTGACGCTTTAGCCCCTTCGCTCGCATTTCTCGAACCACACAAAAAAGTTGACATTATCGAGTCGAATGAAATTCTAAAGTTTTCACCGTTAGAAAGTGTAGGAGCAATAACAAATGAACAAACGAGTTGTTACAAGTCCCTGCATATGTACTGGAGCGAACGTGTGTATAAGAAAGAATCAAATCAAACTCAGGTGTGTGTGCGTGTGTGCGCGCAAATTTGTATGAGTTTTTTGCTGAGGGAAAACTCGAGAGAAGAACAGCAGTGCGACGTCGCAGTGCTTGTAAGGAGTAAAAATCGGAACCAAAGTACATTTTACACGCAGCACATAGACCACGACGGACAGTAAACTTCGACGTGCAAAACTCGGAGGCCGGAAAACCGAAAGAAGAGAAAAACAGTCCGCGAAAGAAAAAGTAAAAAAGCAAAGAAAGAAAGAGAGAAAGTGGAAGTGTATCCGACGGAATGGCAATAAGTGTATATAAAAAGACGAGTGGTTTTCTCATAACCGAGAATAACTGTACGCGTGGCGGGAAGCCGCACTGGTACACGTTCTCTGTTATGTAGTTTGACGGAACGGCGCCACTTTTTGCCAAGAAGCTGATGCTGCTTCTGCTGCGTGCATTTATATACATGTACACAACCATAAGCAGTGAACATGCGTACATAGACGAAATAAGTGCAATGGCAGTAAAAGAGAGTTATCGAGTGTGCGAATGGGAAGCTGATGCATTTTTTTCTCTATGACCAAAATACGTTATCATCTTAAATATTCTTGCTACTTGTTACTCTCCCTCTTTAGATTTTGCACATTTACACTCCAAATATATGGGTATAAAACTTACGAAAATTGTTATAACATTAACACTAAAAGGTGACCTTATACGCCGAATTTGAAGGTCAATACGTAAACGTAAACATTGAATGACAATTGTACAAGCCCCACAGTAAGCTCTTATCGTTTCCTCTAAACAGTCGTGAATAATCGAAAAGCTCGTTTTCTGCAGCTCCCTGTATTTATATGAAACTTGAAACGTGCCGCGCGTCGGAGCTTGTTTTGCACGTGCACGAACTGCACAAAACCGCATATTATATTCCATGTGTTCTGCGTACTTACGCACACACTCGCGCGCTCAGACTCGCTCTGCTCCGACAATTGGGGACGATGAGTGCAGAATACAGGGCATGGAAATAAAATCAGCAAAAGGCAGAAAGAAAGAAATAATAGTAGCCATTGAGAAGTCAAGTTGTACTGCTCGTGACTTTGAAAGAGCCAAGAATACATGGGAGGATTTTTTCGAAAGTACAAGGAGAATAAAGTAGCAATTTCCATCTCGTTAACGGTGCAAAGATCTTACATACCTCCTGCACAGCCATATGTAGGAACGATTGCAAAGCATACGATTCCATTAATGCCGGGCCAAATGTATTAGAGGTCGGACGCTTACTACGTTATCGCGCGCCCAGTGGCCAATGGTGCACTCGTAGTGAGGAAATGGAGCGTGCGGCGGCTTGCGGGCACTCGCTTAACGTACGCGCAATATTGAGGAAAAATAGAGGGCATTACTTTATGGCGCTCGCACGTGGGTCTGCATGAGTGAAAAAATTCCTGTTTTTTTTATTTTCGTCGAGTCTTTGGAGAATGGAAAAGAGAGCTGCATGTCTGTAAGCACTACAAGCTTTTGCAATTTTGCCATTATATTTAGGTTCAATTGGTTATGAAACTCTTGAAGCAATACATGTATACATCGATAGAGTAATCGCACCTTTCGGAACAATTATATTTAACTCAAGATACAGGATTTTAATTGAATTCAAAACTTTCTATAGTCGAGAATAGAATAAGTTGTTGAAAAAGTCTTTCGTCCTCTGCCAAATCGAAACTTTTGAGTGCTTTTTTATCCACGGGACATAATGAGAAACATTCATTAGGATATGTGGATAGCGGAACGAATCTGAACAAGAATTGCCTGCGCTGATAATACCAATTAATATATTTTTTTGGACTACGGGACCACCAGAATCACCCTGTAAAACGTAAAATTAAATTAGTCTTGAAAGTTTACTTCTCGCTTTTGTTTTAAAAACTTTTCAACGAACGTGGCAAACCCCTGCATCAATTTGAGCTTGTCCATACTCTTTCACGGATCCAGCTACACAAACCATACGATCATCGATATTAATAACTATGTCCGTCCATCTTGCTTTGCAAATTTTTTTGTCCACTACTGTTAAATTAACAGCGCGTAAATAATATGAAGGAAGAGTACGATTTTCTGATAATCTACCCCAACCCGTGGCGGTAACTTGGCTCTTTTTTTTTACGTAGTAACCTAGAGTTGGTAGTTGAACAGGTGAAATGAAAGGAGTGAATTTGATTGGCCCATCGACATGAATTAAAGCAACGTCATTTATGCAGTACTCAAAAGGTACTACGTAGTGCTAGAAAAGTAAACTTTAAAAAACAAATTGAAAAAACTTGATGAACAAAAAAGACTCCGAATTACTATAAAATTGTTGTGTATAATAAACTTCGCAACCGGATAAAAATGCACAGTCAAGTCATTACGTCGAGATGCTCCAACCATCACTTCAAATAGGTTTGGTGGAAACAATATTATATTTCTATAATAATAATACCACTATAAAACAGCTACTTATAATTTTTAACAAACTTTATGATTAGACTCAGGTAATTTACTCTACACAATGTCCAGCCGTGAGTACGTAAAAATGATTTATTATGGAACCTCCACATATTGGGTTTTTGTTAATAGAACCTCTCAATTCAACATGATAGGGATACTCTCCTTTGGCGGCTGCCGTGCCATTATGAATTCTCACCTTACCTTTAAAAATAATTAAAAAATATAATTTTTTTTAATTTAACATACTCATTATCGCTAGTCTAGGTAACTTACGCGAGTAGGCAGAACAAACAAGAGTGAAAAAAACTGAAAATCTGAATGTCAGCATAACTTATACTATTCGACACAACGAATATTCCGCGTGCTATCCAATTTTTTCAAGTCAAGCTTCTTAAGAAGTATTTCACGATTCATAATGATTCATATCGTTTAGCGATTCACACGATGTCATAAATCCACAAAACATTCGAGTAGTAAACGACGTCAGAACAAACATTGCGATGAGTCAGAAGTGAAATATTAGATAAGCGATTGAACTAATGAAATTTTTTGGTAGAATGTAATTCAAATGAGTATAATTGAATAATTTATCTAGAATTTATACAAATCAGAGTGGTTATCGTTTAACCGTGGGCAGTTTATAAGCACTGTGATCCGACATGACACGATACAACATTTTTATCAACAAAAAAAAAATTGGGGTGCGAGTTTGAGGGTTATTTGGAGTTTTATGCACTAAAAAAATTGATTTCTTAGAAATATCTAGAATTATTTGGAGTTTTGTAAACGAAAATGACAATATTGCATAAAAATATTCCCACGATTAGTCTAACCCAATAGAATAAACTTACAAAATTTGATGGGGCAAATAAAAGTACCTAACTCTGAAGATGTCAGGAAGAATCAGAAATGGTTACAAATCTAGATAAATATATTAAGAACTAATAATATATGTAACTTGATATAGCAGTGTCGCCGGAGATTCAGATAATATTAAATATTTGGAAAAATTAAGGTGCGTAAATTTTGTTGTCATCGATCATAATTCGAGAAAATATCACCAATTCTTGACAGTAATAAAAATGTCTGATGAATATTTACATCAAATTACAGATTCAATGTATACTGCATTATGATTAAATGCCTAAAAAATTCTTAATACCAAAAAAATTGAAAATAAGAAAAAAACGTATAATTCCAAAATTTTCTTAGCTAGAAAAGATAACCATTTTAATCGACTCTTATGAGAAATCCATTAGAGATAATTTGTAGGAAAAATGTTCTTCAAAATTACATTCAAACTAAAAAATAAGCTACAAGTTAAAGAGAAATACATCCCCTTTTAAGGCTAGCTCATCTACTGTGATTAATTTTGTTCGTTGGGTATTTAATACGACTCAACATTTGTTTTACTAAAATTATTCATTTTTAATTCGATTTATACATGGAACTTTTTCAGTCGTGGAAAAGTAGGTCTTTGAAGAAATTTCTGGTTTGCTGCCAAACTGATTTTTTTTTTGTTAACCTTCCTTGTATCCACGGGAGATAGTGGGAAACATTCATTAGTATATGTGGATAGCGGTAAGAATCGATGCAAGAATTGGCTGAACTTATAACCCCAATTAATACGTGACCTTCTACAGCGGGACCACCAGAATCACCCTGTGAAACATAAATTTAAATTAGTTTTGAAAATTAACTTCTCGCCTTTTTTGATCCACAGATTTAGATGTTGCAAATTCAACTAACGAGGCAACACCCTGCATCGTGTTGAGTTTGCCCGTACTCTTGAACGGAGCCAGCTACACAAATCATACGATCATCGATATTGATAGCTCTGTCCGACCATTTTGCCTTACAGGTTTTTAAATCTACTACAGTTAAATTAACAGCTTGTAATGTAGCTGGAATATTCATGTCATGGTCTGAAAATCTTCCCCAGCCTGTAATAATCACTTGTGTCTTTCCTTCAACTCGATAACCAGGACTGGGTAATTTAATAGGTGAAATAAAGGGGGTGAATTCAATCGGTCCATCAATTTGAATCAGAGCGATGTCGTTTACAGCGTAAATGTGAGGAGAAAAAAAATGCTAAAATTATAAATGATGAAAATTTTTTTTACAAAATAAAAATTATTTCTTCATATTACTTCATAATTTTCGTGAAGTATGAATTTCTGAGCTGGGTAATATCGTGCCGTCGAGTCATTAAAATTAGTAGCTCCAACCACTACTTCGACGATGCGAGGTGGTAAGTTAACTATAACTATATCTCTATAATAAAAATACAACTATAAAATAGCTACTCAATATTTTTATCAAATTGTGTGATTGGACTAAAGTAATTTACTCTACACAATGCCCAGCAGTTAGTACGTAAAATTCATTAATAATTGAACCTCCACAAAATGGAATTTTGGAATCTGAATTTCTCAAACAAACTTGATAGGGATATGCTCCTTTTTCAGCTGCTGTGCCATTATGAATTCTCCTTTTATCTTCAAGAATAATTAAAAAATATAATTTTTTTCTAATTTAACATACTCACTATCGCTAGACTAGGTAACTTACGCGTGTAGGCCGTACAAACAAGAGAAAAAAACACCGAAAATTTACACATCAGCATAATTGATTTTTTTTTATAACGAATGTTCCATAACCGATGTAACTTCTTCAAGTCAAGCTTGTTACAAGGTATTTTATAAGTTATAATACTTGTCGTCATTTAACGATTTACACGAAGCCATGAATCTATAAAAAGTTGCGCTAATAAAAGACTACAGCACATATTTTTCAATAACAAAAAATGGAAATATCAAGCGACATAATGTATCTTTTGAAGTTGTTTTAGTGGTGGAATTTCAAGTTCAAATTAATGTAATTGAATAATCTATCTTCAATTCAAATCGTTCTTGCGTTAAAAAATTAACTTTTCTAAGTTCGAAAATACATGTTTGTACTTAAAATAAAAATGTCAGTCATGGCATAATGAAATTGAGATTGCCAGCAAGCAAGCGAACTTAAATACTGTGTAACAGTTCACGAGGTACGTATGTATGAATAACGAATAAAAACCATGCGGGTACTGACGCGGCTTTCTCCCTTTCTCTCTCTCCTTCTCTCTCTCTCTCTCTCTCTCTCTCTCTCTCTCTCTCTCTCTCTCTCTCTCTCTCTCTCTCTTTCTCTCTTTCTCTCTTTCTCTCTTTCTCTCTCTCTCTCTCTCTCTTGTACAACAATGCAGCCCTAATGCATCAAAAGATTAACATTACACGCGAGCCAGCACCTATACCGGCGCCACTGCCGGCAATCTGTATTTTTACCGCTGTGGGAATTTAACGGGTATATTAACTTAAATTTTCGCATTCGTATACATGAGTGTTCCGGCGTAACCTAAATATATCCACTGGGCAATTACAAAGCTCGCATCGAGCATTTAGGTGTTTTTTTACAACGTAAATGTTCGTGGTACGAGCTTCAATGTTCAGATTCATCATGAATATTGAAAGAATGGCTCGGGAAAATAATAATTAAAATATTCCTAATAGACAAGGGTCCAGCAAGTCCTTATCTTAATAATGTCTCATCGTCATGACCATTGGCTAACGAGTGAGTGATGAGTTTTTGGGCCAATTAGAAAGATGAGAAAAACGTAAAATGTTTACTGTGCAGCACTCAAAATATTTCTAGCGAAGTAGGGTAAATATAAGATATTCAGAAGAGATAACAATTGGCTTCTATGTAACATAGCCACTGGTCATTCCTTTGAGTTTTTTTTCGTCGAGCTCTTCCTTGTTGCTTTCTCTCTTTCTCTCCCTCTCTCTATCTTTCTCGGCGCCTCTCATGCTCACTGTGAAATAGTCCAACGCTTGCGTGTGCTATATACACGAGTTATGCTACAAAACAGCAATGAGCACAGTAACTTTTTCGCCCGTTCGTTTTGATGAAATACAGACACGGCTGGGCTTTTTGGCTTACGTAACAGCTCGCTCGCGTTTCTCTTTCTCTCTCTTTTTTTTCTGTGGTTGTACTGGGGGTGTAAGCAAGGCATTAATGATGAAAGTTGTTGGTAATTTTGAAGTGCCACCTGGGTAAAAATGCGCGCGGGAAAAATGTACACGGGCGAAAATGTTGTATTCCTATAGAAACGCTGTTGCTGCGCTGCAGTTGCTGTGTGCCAGTACGCGCTGATATATAAAAGCTCACGGAGAAACGATTTGAAAGAGAACTACTGTGCATATGCATGCGTATGTTAGAAATGAATTTTTTTAATGCTAGGCCATAGCATATTCTCGGTTGTAAAGAATAATTTGTGAAAATAATTTTCAACCTTCAAAAAAGCAAAAGAATAAGCGAACATAGAATTTTAGCGGGCTGCTTGGAAATTAAGAAAAAGCAAGCTTTTATCTAGTCGCATTTGTCAAAGAGAAACATTTTTCAACATTTAAATGGGTCGGAACAAGCACTTTATTTACGAGTTACACATTTTATCACTTCCAAAAAGCATACAGCCCACGCAAAAATCTATTTAAACTGTAGAAACGAGGAAATTTGTTCGATTCGACAAACCACGTGATCCATTCGAACAACATTTTTGCAATTAATGTTCTGATAATCATAATTTCAAGAGAATTTTCATTAATTTGAAACACTTTCATTTTTTCAGTTCAGTCACACACGGCGCACGTTCTCGCATATACGAAGATGAAAGAAAGATGGCAAAAAAAGAAAAGAGGAAAAAAAGATGAAAAGAAAAGGCAAAAGAGAAGTTTGCATTCGTTCTGCACGGCTACTGATGTTGGTCGAAAATAAACTCTTGGCATCGGTGCGGCTACACTAGCATCATCGTAGTCTTGTGACGACGACGACGACGACGACGACGACGACTCCGTTCGGCGCAAAGTGTCTGCATGCATGGATACAACACGCACCCAAGAGTGCACTGGATATATTTTCGCAGCGGCAAGAAGAATCGGCAGTAGCGAGAATGGGGCCAAGCGACGGAAGTCTCGGCGACGCGACGTAGAGGCCTCCGTCGACCCCGACGTGCAACACGGAAAGGAAATATGAGAAGAGAAGAAGACCATGATGCACACTTATACGCACAAACACACGCACACTAGCGACGGAATCGCGAAAAATGGCTCTAGAAACAACACAACGCGTGTGTCGAAATTTTGACCGATCGAATTCGAAATCCGTGAAGACTTATAAATTTTATCTGTTACGCCAATTGACGTCGATACACAATCTAAAAGATTTAAATTTTTATCATTATTATTATTATTGTTATTACTTTTTTTCAATAAAAATTTTTCAATTCAATTTTGAAACATTCCATAGTTCGTTCGTATAGTTAACTGGAAATATTAAATATCGAGTAGCGAATCTTATCAAAATGAATTTTTTTCGTACAAAAAATCAATCAACTCAGTTCTAAAACTTTTAATCGTTGAAATGGAAGTAACAAAATAGAATTTATCACTTACATTCAAAACATCATTTTCTCAAATGATGAAAAAATAACGAGCACGATAAAAGTATTAATGCACAAGCTAAAAGAAAATACTCCAATTCCAAGAAAAATTGCATACTATAAATTATATACATGTAATGTTTTTAAATGTCCGTGCAAGCTTATTAGTGCCGCTGATTTTATTGACTATATATAGCGTAAACGACGGTTCCTTTAAAATATAATGAAAGCCGTCGTTCAACCAAGAAAATATTTGTGTAAAGTGAATTTATATATAAAAAAATATTATAAATATAAATAAAGGTGCGCGTAAGATGAATGATCATCCGAATTTAGGGATGAACTTTTGCCACGACATTCAACTTGTCGAGCGATCGATATTTCACTGGCTGCGACACGAGATAATCGAATATAATACAGTATTATTTTCTGCTGCAGTTGGAAATACACGCGGATGCGTCGAATGTCAATCATTTCTACAGTGTAAATTTGCGGACCACTATTACATAGTGTCATTTTTAAGGTGCGATTGTTACAAGGTATGATTGATTAGGTAAAAAATCTATGTTTCCAATTGCAAATGTAAAGTTACATGTAAAACAACTCAATTGAAAATGTTGTAAACGAAGCTAGTTTTTATTAAGAGCGTTGGAAAATCCGGAAAACCGTCGAAGATATAAAATAATAGTAAAACAGCTTGGTTCAATGTAAATATTTCATCGAATTTCTCATGCTATGCGAAAATATTGTTGTTAAGACTTTGAAACTGCGTTTATACAACAGTCGAGAAAAGACGGCGATATTTCATGCAGTCGTATCGCGTGGGGTATTACAGCCAAGCGCGTATGAAAGAGAGCTCGAGCCTCGTACGCGCGAATGTATAATTTCTTTCCTCCTTTCTCGACCGACGTCTCCCCCGCGAGTGCGTCGCAAACACACTCAATCGTCAACTTGATACAAATAATGCGAGGAGAAATTAATTGCTTTGTATATTTTCCGAGCGTGAGCTTTGTCGCGAGCGCGTCTAAAACTTTGCTAGCCGTGTTATATACTACATTTGCGCTCAGACGGAGTATACAAGGGACTATTTTCAAAATACTTTTCGGAAAAAACAAAAACACGATGGCGCACAGCATATATGAACGCACTGACGCGAGAATATTTTCCTTCGTCGTGAGAAATCTGAGCCGAGTCATCAAGCGAGCGAAGCGTCGCGATGGCCATTTGCTTTTGAGAATATCAATTTGCTTCTTTTAAGTGGTATGCTTCGCCTCGTAATTAAAACGTTTTATAGCTTCAACGAAACGCGAGAGGAAAACTTTTTAGTCTTTGCCGAGTGCAGGTCAGCACTTGATTTGCGCTCACTGTAGTTCTTATGTATGCCGCGATCTTTTCGATAATGGAACCACCTTTCTTGCTCCATTGAGCCGATCGAGCCAAGTTGTGAGTTGTAAAAAATACTTTTTCGAGAAATGTATTTTATACGCATGAAAACTGAGTGTAACAATTATCGACATTTTACAAGTAAGAGAGCTTTTAGAATGTAAATCAAAAAGTTGTCGAATTGCGATACGGTGGCTGCACGAGCTCTGAAACAAAACAACAGACATACATACTGCAGACTATAAAGCCATGTTCGTGCCTATATAGGGTCATTAAATGTCAAAAATATGAGTCTGACGAGTTAGAGGAGGTATTGTTGTAACGTTTTGAGTCAGAGCTCAGGCACTTAAACAGCACCATAACGACTTATATACAATATATCTTTGACGACTGACTATGTACATTCATAAAATCGGTTGACAACGTACTTGACGTAGTCAACTCCACTTTCTTATATCGAAAATGTTCATACGTGTGAGTAACGGTGTTTTTCAAATCTTATATCTTTAGTGTTGAATAGTAATCGAAAGACTGCTATCATATGTGAATAGAGTATGATTGATAATGTATAGAAACTTTGCAATTGAAAATGTGAAATGTGTTTTTTTATATGATCGGCTGTAATCAAAGTTGACATCATGATTCCCAATCAATTTGATTTGGTCAATATACGAAAGCAAAGACACATCTAAAGCATTTGGTTCATTTTATATTTATAGATATTATGGCTGTAACTCGTTTACGCGAATTATTTTTATAAGCTTTTTCTATCATTTTTTGTGCACACGTATTTAAGGCCTAGTTCCGCAAATGATAATCGAAAATTTGCGAGAACCAAATGCATTCGAGTTTTATTTTTAAATTATCTCTTTTTTTTTATTTTAATCATCAAAATGTGTGGATAAATGGAAAAAATTATATAATTGTTAAAATTAACAGGTGTAAATATCTAATGTAATAGGCCAGTTTGAAAAGCATACACTAAAAATGATCTCAGAATAAAAACATAATGAAGTTGTTGAATGAATTGACTGATTCATTTGTTTGTCAATTATGAAAATGCTAATTTAGCATTTGAATTAAAAAAAAAAGTTTTGAAGTCTTTTTGATTCCGCAATGTAGAGTATTTTGAATCATACATCAGTACATGAAATATTAAGTAAAAAAGTTTTTTGTTTCTTTGTTATAAGAAATAACAGTTATAATTTGTTACAAATTTCTAATGTCTTCTGGTAACGTTAAAAATTGAATAAAATTATTTGAGAATATAAATTAGAAGAAAAAAGAAGGATCATCATGATTAATAATGAGTTTGTTAAAGTTTGGGCAGGTTCTTCGTTACTTCATAATAAAAATAAAAAATGATTAAATACATCAGATTTTTCAAAAATATAGGATTATTTTATGACTCTAATCATGATTACATTATAGATAAAGAAATTAAAAAAAAAGCAAGCTTTTGCTCTCTGTATGAATGATTGTAAAAAATCAAGGACATATATTTGTCAAATACAATGAACAGTACTCTTTAGTATCTATCCATGGCCAAGACCTCCAGTTAAAAATGTTGTTTGACACAAGAAAAACAGCTCTTAATGTATGCATAGAGTATGAGATCTTAAAAAATATGATATGATAAAAGTAAAAATGCACTAGAAGCTATGGCAAATAAGAATGCACTCGTTACAGTGTACCGAGTAGCGTTGATAAATTTAAGCATATTTCTCATGTCCGTTTCTCTTTGAATTGAAATGCTGTAATGCTCTAAATTTTACAACAGATACAAAATAAATTTTTTGTTTCAACAAAGACTTATTTGTTTCTCATAACTCAAAACACATTCACAATGTAGATATTGTTATTTTCAACCTATGAAAGCACAAATTAAATAATGATTCAATAAATAAATCAAAATTAATACGATTTTGGGTTAGATTGACTATAGGATGATACAATTATATAGATCTATTGAAGACTCTTCTGATTAAATTTGATGACAGGCAAAAGTAAACAAAACAGTCAGGTACTTTATTCAACATTATTATAAAAATGATTTCAAAATGCCATAGAAAAATTTGCCTATTCTTACATTTGGTAAAAATAAATTTTCATGGCATTTAAACCCTGTAATTTAAATTAAACTTGGTTTTATATATCAATTAGTTCAACTATTTTTGTTACTACTATGGACAAATGGGTCTGAATTCATTTAGTACAGTGTACAAATGTAAGTTTTGAGTTCTTCGATGAAAAAGTGCTTTCAATTAATTCATAAGTGATAGAATCGTAATAGCCTGCAGAGTTAAATCTGTTGAATCTTGGAACAATTAACTTTTTTTAAGACGAATTGGGAACACTCATATAATTATGTTCAACAGAGTTTTAATAAATTACCTTGTTTGCATACCAAAACAAATTTCATGTAAAATTAAGATCACAAAATCTGGTTGAAATCAAAATTCACTCATACAAACTAAGAGTATTTACTTCAATTTACTCAACAGGCTTGGAATAAATATTGACATGTATTATAACTTTACAGGTGCAAAATAAAAATCAAAATTTACATGAAATACATTTTCCAAAATAATAACAGTAAATTTTTGAGTTACTGCAAAATACAATTACCTTCAGACTTGGTGCAATTGACCGGCTGCATCGCCGTAAATTCCACTTAGCGCCAAGATGTTCACTTAAATGCTATGCGGCAAAAAGTGATGTAACGCGCAGTTAAACCCCTTGCATTATTTTATTTTATACGAAAAATCGCTTTAACCGACGTTCGTTAAGTAATAAGGATATGAATTGCACAGATTTAGAAAGTAATGCAGCTCATGCAACCGTAATTCTGCAATTCGCGTTTGAACATATCGGACAGTCGAATACGAAATTTAACCCAACGTTTTTTTGATGCACAGTATCCACAGAAGAATCTATCCACTGATATTCGAGAATTGCGAGATATAAGACTTATAAACACAACAAACTTTATCTTTTGCGAAATTTCTATCAATTTAACGAGGATGTAAAAATACACCGAGTTTGATCCTTCGATGGAAAAAGTCTATAATGACGGTTGCAATGCAATTCGTTGCGGATCGTAAAATTTCATCGAACGCATATCAAATCCAATGTCGTTAACGCATGATTATTTTTATCATTGGGTAATGATAATTGAAAATAATAATGGCTATTTTGTATGATATATTGAATAAACGTAATCTACTTACTGGCTTTTGTGTGCCTTGGCGCCAAGCGGCCATCTTGTTCTCTAGCCCGCGCAGCATCAAATCGACAAAATTTTCATGCTAAATTAACGGTCGTACCGACGAATTTTGTACTATACTTATTATTAAGAATTGTTTCCTAAATATTTACAACCATTCTACTGATAACCAGTACGTAAAACAATAAATTTAACGATTATCAACTCGCGATTCTGCCAATCATCGAATCGCTATACACTAGAAACGAAATTCGACCAGTAATGCGCCTAACCGTCTCTCCCACTTCCATGGAGATTTTTGCTCGTATTACAAAATGCGCGGGATTGCCGGCAAGACAATGGCTTGACGCCTGCAGGCTCGTACTCTTGGACATTCGGCACTCACAGTACGTAGCAAGTCTTGTTGAGAGTCAGTTGCCACTGGTTGGCACAGCTAATGTATTAGCAGACGAAGAAGTCGTTATCTCCACGGTACCTTTTTGATCAAAGGAAGAAAGAGTCGTGAAACGTTTAGACTCAACATTTTCTAATCGATCCTATTGAAGTCCAACTTCAGTCAACTGTGAAAGGTAAAGACTACTATTTTTTGCGAACTTGAGCCCGCGTTCGAAATTTCGAATGCGTAGTTTGAGTTTATCAAATTCGATAGGTGATCGCCGTTCATAAAATTGACTAAGATTCCCGAAACTGCTCATCTGAAACGTCATTTTCTGAGTATCAAAGTTGTTAAAACGAGGTGATAATTTTATCTCACTTACATTTTTAAGTCAGTCAAATCACTTTAGGTAAGTTTTGTGAACAACGGTCGTAACATGAAATATTCATAATTTGCAAAATAGGCGTACGTGGCTATGCCCAAGTGAGCAAGGTCACTTTTGTTTATGATTGTCTAATCGCGCTCTTCACACGCAATTCGCCATTTGTTATTTTCATTATTATTTTAAAAGAATAATATATTAAGAATTAGATCGATTCGATTTTTAAAAATATATATATTATTTAAATTTTCAGAAAATGAATGACGACACGTGGGTTACTTGTCCTTATAATGTAGCACATCGTGCTCTAAAATCGCGCTTTCAATTTCATTTAACCAAGTGCCGCACCCAACACAACAGTGGTGACAAGAAACAGTGTCCATACGACGCTAATCACATAATTAATGTACTTGAATTCGAAGTGAGTTGCAATACAATACAGTTTCTTGTCATACTTTGCACAATGAGTTTGATTAATTTCAATTTTATTTTAGTACCACCTAACGGCATGCGAATCGCGGGAGTCTGTATTGCATTTTCAAAGCACAGATCAGGATTTTGAACTCAACTTACTTCCAGTTCCTACAAGACCTTTGGTGCAATATCATAGCGAAGAAGATTGGGATGCTGAAGGTGATGTTGCTTCTTATCAACCTTTAAAAAATATTGCTGATCGTCCAGTGTTTATTCAGCCTACTGGATTAGCTCCTGCTGAGCGAAAAAATTTTAGAAGAAATGAAAGAGGTAGACATCAAAATATTGAAAATAGAGGAAACACTTGGAAGGTAAAATCTAGAAAGAGCTAATATAATGCTAAAATAACAATGAGCTTGAAAATTAAATAAAATAATTTTTTTCAGCCCCTGAATAATCATGCGAACAAATCTGCAAGTTTTCAATCAGTACTTTCTGAAGCAGATGATGAAGAGTATGTACCACTGCGTAAGCCTAATAAAATTAGGCAAAAAACTGAATCGGTACAATCACCACCAACTCTTCAATCACCACCATCATCATCATCATGGAAATCTTGTAATACCCCAACTCCTCCAAAAGCTTCTGTATTACCCAAAGAACCTGTGCGAACATCAGCGTGGAAATCTGTTGACACATTTAATCAAAAAGTAACTGCAGAATCCTCCAAAACTTCTGATCAAACATCAGCGTGGAAAACTTCTGATGCACCAACTTCAGATACTGCTGCGTCATCCAAATCTCCGCCATCAACATCAGCTTGGAAATCTGTTGACAAATCAAATCAAAAAGTAATTGCAGAATCATTCAAAACTCCTGCAAAAACATCAGCATGGAGATCTTCAAATCCACCAACTTCACCAAGTACTTCTGTATCATCCAAAGCTTCTGTGTCAACATCAGCATGGAAATCTGTTGATAAATCTTATGAAAAAGGTTCTGAAAGCCCATTAAATAGATCTGCATCTTCAGGTAAGACCGTCCCTTATATAGGCACTGTACCTAAACCTAAGCCATCATTTAGCTATGCAAATGCTCTCCAAAAGTTAAAAAACAAAGATGATGAATTAACTAATGAGCTGTCAAGAACATTGGAAAGTGTACACTTTGATAAAGCTAACAATTTATACTAAACCACAATGAGTGTTTGTAAACGTTCCTTCTTATTTGCTTTTAAAAAAACTCATACATTCAACTAAACATGTTGGAATAACTCATACATTTATTACTTTTGCTCAAAAATGTAGTACTTTACATTTCTCAATAAGCAATATTTCATAATTCTTTTTGAAAGAATTAAGAAAGAAATATTTGATTTTAATATTTATGACAAATCTAATATGTTTAGTAAGTAGTATATCGGTAAAAGTAAAAACTTTAAAATTCGTGTTTGTGTATACTCTATAAATTTAATGTTATGGAATAGTGTACAAAATTAAAAAATATCATTTTAAAACAAATTTCAAATATTTCTACCTAGTATTTATCTTTAAAAATTTTATAAAAGAGTTTGCTGTTTTTTGTTCCAATTTTTGGGTAAATTATTCAGTTAAATTACAAAAAATGTTATTTATTTTGCTTTCTGGCTTCAATACCCTGTTTAAAATTTTAATGATAAGAATCGAGTAAGAAGTAAACAACAAACAACATTTTTGATGATAGTTGAAAGTATTTTTATATACTTTAATCTGAAATGTGGTAGTAATAAATATGTAACAAAAATTTGATTAGTCATAGATTTCCTTTGCAATATACTACGAAAAATTGTTCAGCGCTATAGAACTACTGTAATGGTGGGAAGAAAAGAATGATGCATTACTTTGTTAAAGAAGTCATGAAATGTATTGTGAAACTGTTTTTTATAATAAAAGCCAATAGTAAAGGGTAATTTTTTCAACAATCATTTACATTATTCCTGATACATTATATTCCAGCTTAGCAAAGTTTAACTTTCATTTATACTTAGAGTACTTTTGAGCTTTATTCGATTATGATTAGTCAAGTTTGAATTACCCAACTTGTCTGTAGGGTGCAGCAACTAATGTTTTTCGTGATGGATCCCAAAAATATCTTCGCCGAATCATCCTTGAAGTCTCCCTGACAAATCAGATAGAAAGGAGTAAATCATTTCTCGATGCCCGAAGTCAGATCTGCAACTTTTCTCAGTAGCAATTCGGACTGTCCGAATTCCATTCCCTGTCCTGTTCGAATGTCCATTCGCGTATTTCAGTACTAAGTGTAACGATGATCCCTCTATTCATTGACAGAGACAATTAGAATCCTGGCCGAGCTTGAAAAATTTCTCAACAATGTCTTCATGGCCAGACATGCAGGCTACGTGGAAATGCGGGAGACCTGAGCCTTCATTGATGTAATTTACATCGAACCTTACCTGACGAATATTTTATTAAAAGCTCATGGACGATCTTTTCTACGCTACAGTAGTAAACCATGGCCCTAGGCGCATGATGCAGTACTTTGGTGCGATGCAATAATAATCGGCCATGTTCATCAAAGTCGGGCTTGTGTTTGCTTTCGCTGCCAACCACGAACTTGATGAATTGTTTTGATTTATATAATCATTTTTTCATCAGCACCTATTTTGTACAGAGTCCAAGAGAAGACAATCAATTTCTTCGGGTTAAAAATGCTTTGAAGATTCGTAAGTTTACTTTCCCAATCACTGATTAAGAAATTAAGTTGTCGGAGAAATATAAGTCTCTCATTGTTAATTCTCCAACTATCATTGATCTTGACCTTCTTTTAGTAAGCAAAATAATGTACTAAAAGAAAAGCGATGGGCCTGAAAGTTGATCGATTTAAAACGACTTTCGATTAGTCCATCGAATTTTGACTCGACTTTCAATGAAAACAAAATATTTTGGAATAAACAAAAATAGGTAAGTCTTAATATACTACAAATTTTTTTACGCGTGTGAAATCCCGAATTTAAGACAGGCTTTAATAATTCCCAAATCATACGTAATCGTAAAATTCTTTACTCGCGCCCAGAGGCGTTGGTTTATTACTTTTCAGGGCCGTGATAACCCCAATGATTTGAGATGTTGAAACTGTAAAGTATAAAATGAATACGTATTTAACATTTTTAGGTAGAGTACTAGTTTTACTCGTGTCAATGAAATTTTCGTTACTTTTAAATTATTTATTATTAAAAATTCATTTTTAAGGTGAATTGATATTTACATAAGTTAATCTTGAATTTATACAGATGATGATACGTACTGATAACGTACTGATTACAATTAAAAAGTTTAATTCAATTATGAAAATGCGAAATATTCATTCATATTATTAGCAACATTTTTTTACATTAAAATTACTATCTCAACTCTTACCATAAGAGACTGATTTTGTTTTTTACATTCATTTAAATTTACACGGAGCGAAAGAACGGGTAAAACAATGATGCATTACTTTGTAGAAGTCGTCATGAAATGTGAAAATATTTTGTATAATGAACGTCGACAGTGCAGGGTAATTTTTTCAATAACCATTTACAATATCCCTTTTACATTATGTCCCTTTTACATTATATTCTAGCTTAGCAAAGTTAAACTTTCATTTTCGTTCTGCGTAATTTTATGCTTCGTTCTGTTGTGATTAGTCAAGTATCTCTGCTGACCAAAACTGATATGACACGTTTCACACTTGAAGGGTTTTTCCGTCGAATGAGTTAGTATGTGCCGCGTGAGCTCATTCTTCACTCCAAAGCCTTTGCCACAGATCTCGCAGATGTGATTCTTTTCGCCAGTGTGCGTCGTCACGTGACTGACCATCTGCTGCTTCCATCGGAAGGCCTTATTACAGTAGCTGCATTTAAAAGGAAACTCGTCCGTGTGCAGTTTGCGGTGTATGTAGAGCGACGCCTTCGTTTTGAAGGACTTGCCGCAGTGCTCGCAGAAATAAGGCCGCTCACCCGTGTGGATTCGCCTGTGGTCCTCCAGGGCGGTCTTCATGGCGAAGCAGCGTTTGCATATCTCGCAGACATGATTTTTCACGCCACCGTGGACGTGTCTCTCGTGATAGTAGAGACTTCCATTCTGGCTAAATTGCTTGCCACACTGCTTGCAGATATACGGCAGCAAGCCCTGGTGCACTCGAAGATGCATCTGGTAGCTCTCCTCGAGTCGGAATTTTTTACCGCAATCCGAACAAGTGCGATTTACTCTCTTCTTTTTCGGTGGAAACACTGAGTCTTCGAACGAATCGTCCAAATCCTGGCTAGGCGTTGTTCCCTTGTTGTCATTGACATCTGTGGGTTTGTCTTTATCCGCGGAGGATGCCGCGGTTTCTTTCGATGTTTGCTTAGAATTGGTCGTTTTTTCTGATTTTTTCAACGCTTTTCCGACCAATGTTTTTTTCCGTTTCTTTGATAGGCTGGCGTCAGTGGCGGTGGCTTTTTTTGTGAGTCTTTTCTTTTTGGGTGGCTCGGGTTCGTCGTTTAACACTGGCATACCTGGCACGTAAACTTTGCGGAACTCCTTGACAATTCGTTCTCGAGGTTGTCTCTTCTTGGTGCTGAAATTCAGGGATTTGTTAGAATTATTCACATGTGCTTGGTACATCACTTATTTTATAAAAAATTAGTCCAATATTTCAAACTACACTACTACAAATCAAAATTCTATTTTCCGTGGTAAAGATTATTTTATTGATATAAAATCCATTTAAAAAACTACAGTTTTCGTTTATAGTAATACATCTTTTGAGAAAATACTGTGTCTATCACTCATTGAATTATCTCCTTATAAATATCACGTGAAAAAATGTAATCTTTCATTATCAAAACTTTGAAATTTCTATGTGTGCATGATTATTTGGTTGACAACTTTGACAAACTTGACTCTGGCTTACTTTCTAAATCACAAACAATTTTTCAATCAATTTTTCATGCAGTCACAGATCAAAAACTTGTCCTTTTCATCAACGACAAAATTCAAGTGCAACTAACTAAATTACTGATATTTGAAAATGACACAGAATAAACTGAATAATAAATGTCTGGCTACATTAACTGGCACAAAAATAAGCGCGCACAATAGCTAAAACGTAAGCGTTAGTGCTGGACTCGAAGCATACAATATAGGTTTTACAATTGGTAGTTCCAAATTACAAAGGCTAATTATCCATCTGATAAAGGATATCAGGGGCTTCTTTGGGATGGCACTTTCTCAAGTGACCTCTCAGGTACTTGTTGAGCTTGAACGACTTGTCGCACAGGCTGCACTCGAAAGGTCGCTCGCTCGAATGGCTTATGCTGTGCCTCTTGCACTCGCCCTTGGACGAGAACGCGCTGCCGCAGACGTCGCACTCGAAGGGTTTGTAGCCCGTGTGTACGGACTCGTGCACCTGCACCTTCTGCTTGGAGCGGAACGTCTTGGGGCAGTAGGCGCAGCCGAAGGGCCGATGATTCTCGTGCACCTTCTTGTGCACGCCGAGCAGATTGATCGAGCGGAAGCGCCTCGGGCATTGGCTGCACAGGAACGGCTTCTCGCCCGTGTGTATTCTCTGATGGGCGTCTTTGGTGGCCTTGGCGGCGAATGCCCGGTCGCAGTACCCGCACGAGTGGCGTTTCAGCTTCAGGTGCACGTCGTTGATGTGACGCTTGACGTCGCCGTCCGAGCGGAATGACTTGCCGCAGACGTGACAGACCGACAATCGCTCGTCCTTGTGCATTCGCAAGTGCCGAATCATGTTGAGGCGCGAGCTCAGGATCTTCTGGCAGAGCTCGCACTTGTAATGGTGGCCCGAATTCTCGGGGATTCTCTGCCTCTCTGCGGCGATCGACTCCGCATTCACGAGGTCGTTGTTGTGCCTGTGATTGGCCAGATGCCGGACCAGGCGCACCTTGGACAAGAACTTGCGCAGACACAGCGTGCACTGGTACTCCAAGTTGGCGGGCGACTTGTGCGCGCCCTTGAGGTGTCTCAAGAGCTCGATCTCTTGCTCGAACAGCAACTCGCAGACGCCGCACTGGTACAGGGTCGTTGCGACGTCGCCAGTGTTACTACTCGGGACAGCGGGCGAGGAGCAGTCCTCGGAGTAGTCATTCGGCGAGACTGCGGGATGTTCGATGCCGTCGACCCCGTTGGCTCTGCAATGTGTAAAGGTTTGCACTTTGTTGATCTTTGTTTTTGTACGTGTGACTGCACATTTTTTTGTTAAACTAAATACTTTATGCACGTTTCAATACTTGTCACTCCTCATTACTGCTAATAAACGACATAGAAAAATTACTTTTCGGATCAGTTCGTCAATGACAATTCTATCATTTACGGTAGTACAAAATAGATCTCTGATATTGATTTCAAAAACGATCAATAGTAACTTTGAATCGCAACTTTCATCATAAACTATGCAAAATTAAACAATTATATGTGTATACGACTTTTACAAATTATATAGTCGTCTCGCAGTTTTTTATTGTCTACCAAAATTAAAACTTTTTAAGATATCTATATTACATGATTCATTAGTGAAGAATGAAAATTTCCCTCGGTGAATCTTTATATGAAAATAATATAAAATGTTTATCCATTTCAAATGGATAAAATCTGTACATTTTATAAAATTCTCTCTAAATCTTTATAACTGATACTACAGTGGCAAAATGTTTCATAGAAAACACTTCAAATAATTTATAATAATTATCAAAATTTTCAGAATTGTTACAATCATTGTGTAGCTCTTCTTTTTTTCTTATATTTTATGACCGATTGGTATTAAGAATTGACTTTGTTTACCCAAATTGCATATTTTGAGATTTTTTTTCCTCTATAATGTAAAAAAACATTTCAGATTCTAATGCAACATATGAAAAGAATATTGCACTAGAGGCATAGGCAACTCATGTGTGGTGACTTAGTCACTTAGGAGCTAATATTTGGATTATGCAAGAAAACTTGAGATGCATATGACTCTATGGGGATATTAATGTTGGTGCTGTTGAATGCTTCATCTTCAAGTGTCTGTTTAAATATTTGTTTTCTCTGAACTGACGTCCGCATAAGTTACAAGCAAAAGGTTTTTCTTCCAAATGTACGTGTAAGTGCTTGGTAAGGTCACCTTTGATTCCAAACCGTCTTTGGCATGTTGCACATTCGTAATTCTTTTCACCTGTATGCACTGTCAAGTGGTTATTTAGCTCGGATTTTCTCCTGAAGCTTTTTTTACAATACACACACTCAAATGGAAAATTATCAGAATGTTGATTTTTGTGTATGTAACGAGCTGCTTTTGTCTTGAAAGATTTTCCGCAAATTTCACAAGAAAACGGACGTTCGCCTGTGTGACGTCTATGATGATCATCGCGAGTCGCTTTGGATGAAAAACATATTCCACACCAATCGCAAGCGTAGTTTTTTATGCGCTCGTGAACGCCTTTAACGTGACGAAATACATCACTGGACAGGCGAAATTGTTTGCCACATACGTGACAGGTATAAGGTTTTTCACCTGTATGTGTTCGTTCGTGTTTTAAAAGAAATCCCCGAGTCTTGTATTCGCGTTTGCAATAAGAACAAGAGTACGAATTTTTCGGTTTTGGTGTGCATGGAGAACTCGATCTTATATTTTTCTTTTCCACAGATGGCGAATCTGAGGACTGCATTTTGCTGTTTTTGTTGTAATCATTATCTGAAGTCTCAATTGTATTATTGAGCTCATTCACAGGTGAAAATTCAGCTAAATTAGCACAATCGCTATCCATGTCATAAAAATTAGCAGTATATTCATCTTCATTTACACTAGTTGATTCTATTTCAGGAACTTTGGGAGAAGTTGCCTTGCCTATTCTGGACCTGAAAATAGTTGCAGATTGACTCGAGACAGGCGTGTCTTAAATGCACATGACGATCAAACTTTTGCGAACAGCAGAATCAGATATAAATGATTAGTGTACAAAACCATTTCTGATCGAAAATTTTGATTAATTTGTACAATTCAGTTATTTATTCTCTGATAAAAATGTTAGCTACTTTCATGCCACTGTATACATACCAGGTTTTAGCATGATTACTTGTAATTATGATTTAAAAATGAATAAAATAATATCTTTCACAAACATTTATTGACTAAGTTGCAAATAAATTTGGATGTAAATTAGATAGAAACTTATGAAGTGCTTATAAACTTATAAAATTCTTAATTAATAAAATTTTCAACTATACGTAAAACGAGTCAGTAAACGTAAGCAGAGCGAATTAGGGGCTTTGCCTATGCTAGTCTTTATACAATTAATATTATGCAGGTGACCCTCACTACGCTATGCTTACCTTTTCTGCTGAAAACTGAATCATTTTACATGTAGCGTACACATTTATAAGCTTTTCAATTTTACATCCAATTTGGTGGTTTTTTTTATCTATATATGGAAATAAAAATCAATACCTTTTATTTTCAGGAATATTCACATTGTTATCTGATGAAACTGCGAGTAAGTTTGGATCATAATGTTGAATCTAAAAAATAAAAATAAAACAATTAAAGATGTTACTTGTTATTTTCTTGAATTTAATTTTTTTTTATAAAATTTACTTCTTCTTTCATGTCAATACTGTGGTTCTCTTCATTGCTTAAACTTATTTCTTCAGATGTTGATAAATGAAGAGGCTTTGTAAAAATCAAAATATATATTATTTTACATGTATATCCAAATTTAGAATTAATTTTCTGATTAATTAGAGTTTAAATACCTGATCCTTTGGATGCAATTGTTGATGCAATTCCAATAGTCTTTCTTGTGCTTGATCGCATTTTGTATATATATCATGCCATCCTACTAAAATTGAAATACAATGGTAACATACTTTCATGGGAAGAAAATCATCCTGAGAAAGCTAAAAAAAAAAAATAATTAGTTAATTTTATTTTAATTACATCACAAATCAAGTTAGAATTACCCTTATCTGTGGTAGATATTCTTGAATTTTTGTTTCTAACTCATACTGTGTTCCTTCAGTACCAAATACTGATACAAGTTTTTCGTTTGATGTTGCACAAACTCTGCAAAGTTCGTCCCAAATAATGACTTGTTTGTCTCCAATAATAAGTTCAGGAGAAGAGGTAGTAGCTTTTACATTGCATATTGAAACAAGGTTCTGATCTATATTATTTGTCTCTTCCAAAGCTTCAAAATGAGATGGAAAATCTTCACTGTTAATATCTTCATTCTTCATTGCACCCAAGTTCTTTTCGCTATGATCGTTAGCATGAATAAGAAATTTTTGTTTACCACCCCCAGTGCTCACTTCCATTGACACCTCACCAGAGGTTGTTTCGTTCATGACTATAATGTTCTGAAATGAATAGAGATAACGGATAATCAACAATGTCGATGCCTTTGTTTATTTTGTTTACCTTTTTAAACGTTCAAGGTATCAATCACATGAATAAGCGTCCATACGATCGGGGCTATAGAATTATTTTTGAATTCATATTTCACAACTGAGTTTCTTGAGTTTCTAATCCATTGCACTATCACAATCGCTAGGATTCACGTAGTAAAATGGCAATCGAGTACAGTTTTTATTTGACACTTATTTATCAAGCGACATTTGAGGCTACGTTTACTTTGCTTGCGTAGGCGCGTATACGCTATATATGAAGGCATATACTACGCTACGCTACTGCAGCTTTGGACTGCAGTGTACTATGTGTGTAAGTGTGCCGAGCCGCGTTTCCTGTAATGCCCCGTAATGACTTGTTTTATGGCGCACAAGTAGCGGCATCTACCGCATTATTGGTCGACCGCTAGTCCGAACACTGGCAGGGTTTTTGCAGAATTTTGAGCTTCTCATCATTTCCAGACATATTTTTTCTGATATTTTAACTGCTCGTTACGCGGCCTACTCTTTCGCAAAACTTTGTACTTTTATTTTTTCAATTGTTGACCGTGGGATCACTTTTTTGGGCCGGTCTGCTGTAATTCAGTAGTTGAACAATGTATGCTATGATTTTCTAGCAGAGATTGATTTGTTGGTATTTATTTTGAACTTTTCATATAATAATTCAAAAAAAAAGTTTGGACAAATTAATCATGAAATGTTTTCATAGTTTTATTTATTTTTAAACTTACACATATTTTTAATATCAACATAGACTGAACATTGTAAAAGTAAATCAAAACCATTCATTATCAAGCTGCTGACTTACAATAATAAATGTTAAATAGAAAAAATCACACGTAGCAATACTCAACACTCAACAAGTTTAATCTTTGTTTATATTTACTTGCAAATATTATTTTTGCCAAACAATAAATATATCCTTCTAGAATTTATTGCTTTCCTTCCATTTCAGACATTCTTTTCTTGTGACGGTTGATGGCTTCCTGATGGCGTTGAATTTGTTCTTCATGGAATGAGATCTCATCATGCAAGCCTTCTCTAATTTTTGCTAGTTGTTCTTTTTGCTGTAAAAAATAATGGGATATATATATGAGAGTGGTTCAATTTGACGATCATGTGATATGTATTAAAAAATTTAAACCGTAATGTTTACCTGATTGTAAAAGTACTGATCTTCATGGGCAGCTTCCATTTTTCCAAATGATCCACCAGCTTCACGGATGGAACCACCACCACCACCTCCTTTGCCAGCACCAGATCCTCGCTCACCGGTCATTCTTACTTGACTGTAAGAAAAAATCAAATATCAGTCAACAAATTCAAAAATAGTGTATGAGTCATATCAAATGATTTATAAATATAAACAAGTCTTGATCGACAATAGATTGAAAGAGAATTAGTGGGAAATGTTACATAAGACTTGCAACAGCAAATTTATTTGTGGCTGTCTATGCACTATATAACTAGTGCATTCGTCTAAAAAAAAAGTTAAATCAATTCAACTGCTAATTTAAATGTGATGCTATGTTTGCACAGTAGATCGGCATGTTTTTGTCAGAGCCAATGCCAGATAAGTCGGAGCCGCCAGATAAGAACTAAAATGGCTAAATGCCGGGACGACTTCATAAATAGCGTTTCTGTTCTTTTTCGGACAGCTATAAATGAAGCTGCAACGATTATTATTCTTACCTCAAGTAAGCCATATTTCTGCAAAAAAAGGAAGGTACTCTCTGCATGTTTACGAAAATTGGTTGCTAGCGAAATAGGAGTTTACGTGCGATTGACTAATGTTTGTCGACTAAAGACACAATAAGGTATGAAATCGAGTTATGTGTGAGCAATTCTATAGTACGTATAAGCGGCGTGTCTGCTTTACACTTATGCAGTAATGTGTAATATACCTCAGCTACGATATTGCGCGTATAGCGGGTGGAAGAAGATGGAAGTTTCACGGAGTACGAAAATTCGCGAAGTTCGAACACGGATTTCGAATCAGCAACGGACGGTAAGCCGCGTCGCTGGCCTATACCAACCACGGACACCGAAGCGATCTGCCGTAGTTCGAGTTATGCGCTGCAGCTTTAACCAACTGGACAAATGAAAAGCGCGCGAATTGCAAGAATGACTATCAGTTTTTTTGCTTAAAAGTAATGTAGTTATCTGGTGATTTTATACGTGTTGTTGCTGTTTTTCTCGTGGGTATACTGAAGTTAGTCATAAGGGTTAAGAGTGCCTTCTAAGAACAATGATAAAAAACGGCCATCGACCGTTGAAACTTGCAACCGCCACCGAGAACAAAACGGAGCTCCGAGGTGGTCTAGGCTGAACTCCGTGAACCTCATCTCATGTATGTAAATAAAACATTGCTTATAACAATAAAACAAATTGAATGCAGTAATTGCGAAAACCGTAATGATCATATCAACGTATACATTCGAACGGATATTTTGAATCTCAAGTATATAACTTTTATGGTTCATGCATAATAAATAGATGATTATACTAACTATATAGAAGGATTTGCGGTTGGTGTCCCTTGCTTATTGCGCCAATAACACATACGCACATGCTAATACAATTTCTCGGAGGCTCGAGTTTTTCTGAACGCAATTTTCGATGAAATTGCCAAGTGTACAATAATTACCTTTTTTAGAAAAAAATAAGGAAATTGACGCCTCTAGTTTTTAGCCAGCAGCACAAGTTTTGCAATATGTGTCGTGAATTTAGCCCATGTGTCCGTTGTTCTAGCCTCGACGATGCCTTTTCTCTTTTTTCTCTTTTGACTTTGCATCAATATGTAAGCATAATACATATCGAGTCGCACGGCTTGGCATTGTTTATCCGAATCTCTCGGAACTGTGAGATACAGAGGCTAACAAAAAAAGTAAAGGAAAAAAAAACTAACGCAGCAAACGTTCCTGATCTAGTGTATCGTTACACACCGATGTATACGAAATTAAGCAGGCAAAATGCATTACGTTCTGGTCTTAAAAGCAGCAGTGGCGGCGGCAGGAAATTCGCTACACATCGCTCGTCTTGTATATGCACGCACACGAATGTATCGCATACACACACACGCATAGTCAGACAACTGCGGTGTACGATTGCCGCCTTACAGGCCGGAGTCGCCGCCTGTGCTGCACGTGTGCGCCTGTATATAATTACATTTCATGCCGAAAGTTTTTCATCGAGCTCGTAGAAAGAAAGACTCGTTTACTAACACATGCAGACAGACGCACACACTTACACTTTGTGCGGAAGATAATGAAAGGGAACATCGGTTCTTCGATATTCAAAGCCGATGTATAAAACTTCAGGATGCGTTACGAATGTAAGACAGTTACATGTAGTCTGCTCGAATAGGTAAAGACAATTAAATACACATTCGCGAATAATATCTCAAAAACAATAAAAAGGAGTTCCCATAAAAGCCAGGCTGAAAATTGATTAGACGTCAATTCACGTATAGTAAGCGATGTGTCTATTGCTGCATTATTTTTTCTCTTTATTCATGCTTGTATAGATATAGACTTTAACGAGCACACGTGAACTTTCTCATTTTATACACCTTACTGCGACGATTACTGCTTCCGACGAGAAAAGAAAGAAAAAAGTCTAATCGCGCCCACATGACGGACCGATCGGGGAAAATAATAATTTCCCCACCTCGGACGTGATAATTTTTTTTTGTCGTTCGTACATTATATCGTGTAACTGCATCTCAAATGCTGCTGCCCAAACTGTATAATTACCCATTTTAATACTAATACTAATATATATCTTACGATACGTCAAGTGCAGCTCTCCGGCTCGAGCTGCGAATGATTATACTTCTAAACGGGCGAAAGTTTTTCATGACTCCTCGCTTGACTACGTCAATTCAGGTGGCACGATGTAATGGCGATGTGCAGTCTACATAATGTACACTCATCGGTGATATGAAATTCTATGTAACAGGGAAGATTGCGTTTATCTCATCTTTATAGCAAAAAAACTAAATTATGAAAATAAATCAAGTTCAATAGTATTTCATAAAGATTGTGAGGACGGGTTTTTGAAGAAAATATCCCCAAATATTTTATAACAAAAAAGTTGTGAACGAATAAAACAATGCAACTGATTTTTCATAATATTTCGGATTTCGATAATTATTGATTTGAGACATTAGGAGACTTAAAAGAACTTATATGAGGTGAAATTAGAAAGTAGATTTTTTTATTCGACCCTATTATCTCAGATTATATGTGTTTCATAAAATGTCACCGGATTACTGTGAAAAAATGTTAGTTAAATTTGTCCAAACGTTGTGAAGGCCTATTTTATTCTTCATTCTAGACTTTTTTAAATTACAATTTTAATTCTAAAGTGTTTCCTTTTCGAGTGGAAAATCGTCGAAATAAACGTATTAAATTGAATTCATTTGAAACCTGCAATATGGTTATAAAGTGTCCAGGAGAACGTAAATGGGAATTTTCAAGCGAAGGGAAATGAATAAATAAATGGATACTGTAATTCATAGATCTACTTGTAGCTAATACGTTCCATCCGTTTACGCTCGCATGAATATTTTCTTCCTTTTTTTTCATTCTTTTTTTATTCAAACTTCATTTTCCGACAGCCTTGACACAGTTGCACGATAATCGTGAAAATTAACTTTCGGTCTCTCTCGTTTTTGCCGTTGCTGCTGCTGCGTATTCGTATAGGATTGCCGTGGAATTATTACGGGAAGCATCGCGCGCGACAATAATTATTATATTGTACAAAACCTAAAACAACAATTATTATATTGTATTTTTATAACATCGTCGCGCCAGCTCGAGCTCTGAATTCGATGCATATCATAAGTAGCGTACAATACACACGCTCGTAATTGCTTTTCGCGTCAATTTCTCTTTTATACTCACCTCGCTCGCCTCTCATTCTCGAGGGTAATCTTTTTCCTTTATAACTTGCCTCTTGCGCGTACGACTCGGTCGCAGTCGAGCCTATATAATATAAGAGGTACACTAGCACCTCATGGTAGGTATGCCTTTCGGAGCTTTATCTTGACCTTTTTCGAATCGAATCAAAAGTAGGCCGAGCTTGACGTACCGCTGTTACTGCACAAGTGTGCATGCGACATGTGTACATGTGTGCACGAGCTCGCGACGTTCGCTCCGAGCTTATTTATAGCGCATCGATTTTATATTTCCTTCTCCGCCTTTTTTTTCTTGTTTCTTATACTTTTATTGTGTGTGCTCTGTACTATGCACACGCACGTACAAACATGTCACTTTTCTGCAGATCGAGCGATTTGTACACGAGTCTGTGTGTTTGTGCACTCGCTCCGTCTTTGACGCACATGCGATGTCTCATGTCGCGCGAGCGTCTTTTATCACAGATTTATAATCTGTCCTGTACTTTGAGCAACGGCCATTGCATACGTGCACGATGTACGCACGACAGCGAGCGACGAACACGAGGCCGTTTTTTTCCTCTTTTTTTTCACGGTGGAGTCAAATTTGAGCAATGGTTGGCCGCCGAACGACATCGATCCAAAAGTTTAATGGGTCGGCCTTCCTCCTCGAGCTCTCATACATGTAGCATCATATATCCCACGTCGCGAGATCAAGTTATAACGACTAAAAATCCCTGGCCAGTCATTCATCCCTAACGTGCTATATCGCCCCTGCGTCTTTCTTTGGTGCCTCGATGCTAGATAGCATCGTACTCCAGAGCCATTTAAAATACACACACACCTCTATATAAGGGCAAAAATAACGCAGGCCAACATTGACGCGCGGGCGGATTTTTTTCAGCTCGAGGTCCCCCCGGCCCCGCAGCATCTATCTATCTATCTGTATCTCTGCAGGCGTTCCGTTCATTTTTCCGAAGCTAGAGAATAGGCCGTGGGCGTTCGCCTAGAAAAAATATATATTTTTTCTGTATTAATGATATTATATATGCTCAGCTGCTTGGTGCTGGTTTAAATGTTTGAGAAACGCACGCGTCACGCAGAGGCTTTTGTGCCCGCCGAGACTAGAGCTTCGACGACGTTAGCGCGCGAGATTTTCGACGACTGCGTTCGATACTCGGCTCCATACAGGTATAAAGTATAACGACGACGAGGTGGCTACGGCATTTTTAAGAATAAATATATATGCGCTATATATGTATGAGCTGCAGCCACGCGAAACATAGCAGTCGAACGAAGAATAATAGCTCGTACGAGCGCGAAGAAAAGAATATTACATAAAAGAGCCCGAATCGTTTTTCTTCCTCGTCGCGTCGCTCTCGGCTTTGCAGCAGCGGAGCTAAAGCTTTTGTGCTATACTACGTACATGAATGTCTGTGTGTGTGTGTGTGTGCGAGTGTGTGTGCTTATAGGTCGGTATGCGCTGCACGGGCATATCGCGCAAGCTTCGACACTGCAATTCGCTCGGTGCAAAAAAAAAACTGGGACATCGACGACGACGAGCCGATGATGCAGTGCTTCTCCACGCGCGCAATTTGTCGCGCGCCAAACACTCGATCTTGTGCAATTACTTTATTATTACTCGGAGAGTCTTGAGTTTAGGAAATTGTCGAAGTTGCTGCCGATGCCGCTGCATATCTTTGGTAAACGAAGCGTAATTAATTACGAATGTAAGAGGCCGAGGTGCCTCAGCCAAATTGCCAAGGCTGCCGAAATTTAATAGTTCTCGTGATAGTTCATATCCATCAAACGTATTTATGCCTCGTGTGTCGTTTAAATACAGAGACAGGACGAGCTTGCGCCGAGTCCGCCGCTCGAATCGAGCTGCTCCGGTGCGTGATGCGAGAGCGAAATTTTTACGGAGAATCGTTTTCCTCGTCTCTTGCTTCCCATGGGTATATGCTTACTTTACTTGCTCGGGCGAGTTTAGTGAATGAGCCCGCGGACGCGCGACGAATGCGGCAGCGATCTGGCGCGTATTAATTATCTTTTATTACGGCAACATAAAACACGCGACGGATATTCGTTAAATTTTCGATTCGTTACCTTTTCTCCCCAAAAGCGATAAATGGTTTTCTTTTTAAGTTGTTGCCGCTGACCAGGCCATGCCCGCGCGTATAGGCGTACATAAGCATTAATAAAGCATACGTATGCATATACGTGCAGGCGCGCGTTAAAGGCCACGTCGAGTGTAAATTATACCGAGCTAGCACTACTACGCGGGTTAAGGTCTCGTGTATGCCAAAAAACTTTTGCGCTGGTAGCAGTTGGAGTCGGCAGCGATGGCGAGCAATGACGAAACCAGTGTGACCGAAAGAGGCAGAGGTAGAGGAAAAAGAGAAAGAAAAAACTGTTCGGTCACCTGCGCGTGAGTTTTACTTTTATGCCGTGCAGCATCGTATACACTCACTTACTCGTTCGCTCGCTCGCACGCAATCACATTTCCCGTGGTTATTTTGCGAAAAAAAAAAAAGAAAAAGAAAAAAGCGTTCATTTATTACCGAGCGGGGCTGTATAGAGAACGACAACGATGCCGCGAAAAAAGAGGAAAAAAAAAGGAACGGAATCACGAAGCAGTCGATTTTTCAGCGAGCGACTGTGCCCGCGGGAAAACGAGCGCACACACACACACACACACACACCCAGACTCGTGCTTTACAATATCTCGTGGGCAAGATATATTGAAGTATACATGTACCTAAATACCTATATACGCATAGGGCGGCGTTGCCGGGCCGTGCTTTTGATACGAAAAGTCATCAGGCGCTGCGCCACTGCTATGCACACGCACGAGTCGAGCTGCACACGAGCGCGGCCCAGACTGCAGTATCTGAAGGCGTCGCCTCGCTCTAAAATGACAGGCTCGCTTTTTTTATCTCCCCGCATCGCTTCAGCAGCAGCGGCAGCGGCACGCCTCGTATACTGCATACTGCATAAAACGTACAGTGCCCCGTGCTGCACTGCACTGCTGCTGCATGATGCAGCTCTAGCCAAACGCCAAACAAAGTGTTTTTTTTAGCCGTTTTAATTGGCGCCGGGCACGAAAGAAGCTTTAAACTGAAAAAAAGAACGAAGAAAAAAAAACGAAGTAACAAAAAAAAAAAAAAAAATGGGGAGCAAGACCGAGCGAGAGATTTGATACCATAGCGGATGGACTCTTGGCTCTCTCTCTCTCTCTCTCTCGCTCTCTGTCTTTAGCATTCGCTCGCTGTGTGTGTCCCAATTAGCAGGCAGAGCTCGATAATAAAAGTTTCGAGGAACGGAAAAACGGTTTCCTTGACGCCGCGTGCGTACCCGAGCCGATCGTCGTCGTCGACGGCGATGATGACGACAATGCCCCCCTCGAGACAATGTGAGTCTGTCTGTGTGAGAGCAGCAGCTCGATGAGATGTATTTTTTTTTAATTCATTTGCTTATTCTCGCAAATACATGCTCAGCTATAGTGCATGCAGCGCATTATTTATACGTATGCGGCCTAATTAACAGGAAGCTCGAAATACTTTCGCGGCAGCTCCGAAAAATGTCTGCTCGTTCGGCCACCTCGTGCATGTACAATAATATACGTATAATGCAGCCGCGTCTACGTGTACTTTTGCCGTCGCTATTGTGCGCTATTGCAAATGCACACGTACGTAGGTACGTTAACGCACATGCCCGTGTGCACACATGCACGTCAATTTTCACGTTGATTCAGCCATCCTGGCGCTTTCGTTTCCAAAAGCTGCTGACGCACGTTCGGTCGTCGCTTTTACGCGCCCGGCTACGTAGCTCGTCAATGCGAATATATATAACATTTATATACAGCACACCAGGCGCGGCTGCTGCCAAATACACTTTTGTTCGTGCTTTTTTGAATTACAAAACATCTGTACGTGTGTGTATGTACATAACATGCTAGCGTACGATCGATAAGCCGGAAACGGTGATTAGGAGCAAACGAGCGCGCCGATGACTCGGAGAGCCGAGTAAACGAACGCTTCAGCCGTGCATATTAGCGGGCAGTCTCGACGAATCAACGAATAATCTCCTTCTCATCTTCCATCAAAAAATACTCCCGGACGCTCTTGATAATAACTTGAAAGTTCGAGTTCGACTTTGGAGAGAGAGTAACCGAATACCGGAGACCAATAACCTGTTATATCCGTCTTTGACTATTTTTTTTTTCTTTTCATTTCCAGTTAGTTTGTAGTGAACAAATGCCTCGGCGCCTCGGATAGGCAATATGCCATGCGTTTCCCATGGGCAAAGTATGTGTATTGTATGTAGTTACAGGTGAGACTCGTAAATTTTTACGAAGAAAATAAAAATCTCCGGGCTGCCTTGACACGAGCCTATAATTCGTCATGTTCCTCGCAATATACATTATACATGCGCCATATACCCAATGTACATACATAAGCTTTTAAAATGTACGTATATTATAAGTGAGAGACATCGGGACTGCGCTCGATTTTCGATCGATACGATGTTTAATGCCAGCCTGTCTCTGTATATCTATATACGCGTGTGCATTTAATGTGCCCAGCTGCCAGATGAGTCGAACGAGGAAAAAAAAAGGCTAACGCTCGCTTAGTCGTCGCATGGCCTTTTTCGAAGCGAGTCGAGAAATAGAGAGAGAGGAAATGATTCAACTTCCATATCTGCATTTCTAATCGATTAGCACAACGAGTTCTATGTGTAATTTCTCATTGCTGCTCTGCAATCGTATTTTCCTTCGTGTTTGTATCACCGAAACTCGGAGCCGCGTGCGGAATATTTTATACCCGTTTTAGTTCATTCGAGATCTAAGAAGTGCGACTCGTTATTTATGTTTGCCCAGCTATCAGCTAGAATTCAAACGTTTGTGCTAGTATATTAACGTTTGCAGAATTAAATTCTGTTTTATCACTTCGAGAGAGGCCACACCGCGAGAGACACGTGGCAAATGCAGATATTCATTGCAGTTCTATACCAGCATATACTACATACACGCACTGTAGGAGTCAATTGCAAAACATACTCGATTTGAATTCGCGCGCAAGTTTTGCGCGCAAATACTCGCATCGCAAATCACACCGCTATGACGGTCGCAGTACGCCGCGGCAAACGCCGAATAGGATTGAAGAAAGCGCCAAAGCGTCAAGCAGACGTCTCAAATAATCGCGTTCGTGTATGTAACAACGCGAGCCGCACAGCACGGCATTTTTATATGTAGCAAGCACGTTATCGCTGACAATACATAAAAAAAGTGTATGTTACGTGTATTAACCTGCTGCGATCTAATTGAATGAGGTGCGAGGTAGTTTATCGAGTGACGTGTACATGTGTTTATTGCAATAACAGAGAACAATAATAATGGTGCTCGAGCAGTCAAGCGAACATCCGAGCGAGAAGTGCAATTGGCAGAAGGAAACAAAGGCCCGGCCGATCGCTAACCAACAAAGCATCTCGGGCGAGGATATCCACGTCAGCGACGACGTTATGCAGCAGCGAAGCAACAACGGCATGAGAGCCCTGATCCTCGTCGGGGGCTACGGTACCCGGCTGAGGCCGCTGACCCTTAGCCGGCCCAAGCCGCTCGTCGAATTCGCCAACAAACCCATGCTGTTTCATCAGATCGAGGCCCTCGTCAAGATCAACGTCAGACAGGTCATACTAGCTGTTTCTTACAGGGCCGAGACGATGGAGCAAGAGCTCAAGGAAAAAGCTGACAAGCTGGGAGTCGAGCTGATATTCTCGCACGAAAGTACACCCCTGGGGACTGCCGGGCCATTGGCGCTTGCAAAAGATATTCTTGTCAGTACCAGCGATCAGCCCTTTTTTGTGCTGAATTCTGACATCATTTGTGATTATCCATTCAAAGAGCTCTTGGAGTTTCACAAAAATCATGGCAAGGAAGGCACGATTGTTGTTACCAAAGTAGAAGAACCTTCCAAGTATGGCGTTGTTAGTTATAAGGAAAATGGTGAAATCAAAGAGTTTATTGAAAAACCTATTGAATTTGTATCTAATAAAATAAATGCTGGCATATATATTTTAAACACTAGTGTATTAAAGCGAATCGAACTTCGTCCAATGAGTATTGAAAAAGAAATTTTTCCACACATGGCCAAAGAAGGTGAGCTTTACGCAATGGAATTGCAAGGCTATTGGATGGATGTTGGACAACCAAAAGACTTTCTTACGGGCATGTGCATGTATTTAAACAATTTAAGACTGAAAAAACCAGAAAAATTATCTTCTCATGTCAATGTGGAAGGCAATGTTTTGATCGATCCAACGGCAAAGATTGGAAACAACTGCAGAATTGGACCAAATGTCACCATAGGACCTGGCGTAGTGATTCATGATGGATGCTGCATAAAGAGGACTACTATTTTGAAAAATGCAGTCATCAAGGAGCACTCTTGGCTAGATAAATGCATCATTGGCTGGAAGAGCATTGTTGGTCGTTGGGTGAGAATGGAAAATACTACTGTACTAGGTGAAGATGTTATTGTAAAAGATGAACTTTACATTAACGGAGGTCAGGTATTGCCTCACAAAAGTATAACGGATTCTGTGATAGAACCACAAATTATTATGTAAAAGAGATGCAATGAAATGTATTATTCATATTGTAATATTTTTGTAAACTAAGTATTGATACTTTTTCATATCTGTCAGTTTTTATTCAATTTTATTATATTATTGTTTCAAAAAATATTTTAGTTGATGAATTTATCAATAAACTAAACTAATTTTAAAACAAGTACATTTTTTCAATTTATGAACATTTCTTATCAAGCTCACGTTAATCACACTACAAAAAAACATCTTGCTTCGTTTTTGTACTTAAAAAGGCGAGGCAAGACAACGTTATATCTCGATCTCTAATAATTATCTCGAATCAGTACAATACCTGACACTTTTCCGTTCTTAAAAGATAGTAATTATTGTATATAGAGAAAAAAAACAGACGTGCCCGGAACAAAGCACGCAAATATGAGCGCCACCTTTTTTATAATAATCTGGAACTTTTAGTACGCAGTTCAGCATAGCTGAAAGATATTATTGTCTTATTTATGGACAAAATGCAACACTATTTATCAGTTGTATCTTAGAGCCGCAAAGTTTAGAAGAATATCACACACAGTGACGTGATACACCAAACTCAAATTTTCCTTTCATTCTTCGATAAAAGGTCTATGCTTCATACGAGTAAAAGCGCAAGTCTCTCCCGAGTATTATTAAATAGGAACGCTCTCAATGCCAGACACATTGTGTCCTGCATACATTCTGCATTATATGGGGTACTTTACACAGTGATTGACCGCTTCCAACTAGTACATGACCACTTTTAAATATGCAGTAATTACACTTTTTCCTTGTTATTATATTAATGGACATAAAAAATAATTAGATGCACGGTTCGCTAAAGAATTGAGTAACGCCCATACAAATGCATTTCTAATTGTTTGGTATAACGTATTCTATATATTCTCATACTCTCTATTTTTATTATTTTATATTATTATTTTTATGTTATACTATCTCGTTATTTTATTCATTTTTTATAATATTACTTTTTTTTTTTTATAAAAAAATGTTGGCTCGGTATGTGGGCTATTTTATACTATCCTCTGAATGGTCATCTCGGCTAGAGTGAGATTATAATTCAGAATTGAATAAAATAGTAGTTTTATTGGCTTCGAAAAATTATTTACAGCCACGCTCAATATTATAATTTGAGAATAAGAGATTGAAAAAAGGACACCTGCAGTCGAAATAGAAAATATCATTAAAATGCAAACGTGGGGGCGTCCGTCCGTTACTATTACTATTTTTTTAAAAAACGGTCATTTACTGGGTGCCGGTCAACCACTGGGCCAGTTACCCTACATTCACCCTTTTCTACTGCAGCTCGTTTTTTGTCCTTGTTTATACGCACACCCATATATATATGCGCGCGAGGCGATCGATCGTTCTACGGCTGCATATGGTTGTCCAATGGGATGTTGTATATAGCTATATCCTATAACCAGCAGTAGCGATACGTGACCCGCACGAAATACTCCCAATGGTTTTTTCCTTATTATTTTTTATTTTTTTGTTCCAGAGCGAGGCGCGTTACACAAATACAACCGCACACCCTGATTGCTCGTACATACATATAGCATCTATAGAATATCGGGTGCTCACTCGCGTATACACGATGCGCGCATTATACACCACCACAATCGCAGTTTCTATTACGTGAATATACGCGATGGATATACGCACATATATATTAATGTATCGGTGTGTAACAAAAAAGATGCTTTACGTATAGAGAGAATATCGGCGGATGTGGTACTATGGTGTAGTTACGCGGTTGCCTTTCTTTTTTTTTTCGTTCTCTCTCTTTTCCCTGTTGTGTGCCGAGAGCCGTTGCACAAGATCGAAGTTTGAGAATATATAGAGATGAGACGCGAAAGATTGATTAGTAAATGGAAAAAAGCCTAAAGCCCACGAGATCTGAATGTGTGTGTGTGGGCATGTTTAGAAGCATAGCTCGTTAGGTTCTTATACGTGAGCCGACGATCGAACCTATCGGTTTACGATGAGCTCGAGTTGGAGGTCGAGGCAGAGACACGTTTTCTACCTCGCTATTACAAAGTAGCAGCTTTCGCACACGTATTAAATGTTTTCGTGCACAAAATATCAGCACCTCGCTCGCTCACGCTTCGGAACGAAAGTGCAGACTGAGTATATAGCGAGCCGAAACTCACGGAACCGGGTTATTTAGTCATTGGACGAGGTAACCAACCGACGAAAACGACGTCGGCAGTCGCTCGAAAGAAAACCTGAAATTTAGCGTAAACACCGAAGAAAAAAATGGGGAAAGTCGCGCAAATGTACGCATATAATGAGTCGTCGCGCTCGCCGCATGCAATATAGACGAGTTTTCGAAGCCGAAGCGAAAGTTTTATTCGCACGTACATATACATAATCGTCTTCTTTTTTATACTTTTTTACCGTTTTTTTTTTCAAGTCGTCAAGTTTCGTTCTGTCGTTTATACCTTGTATAGCCTTCGAAGTGGCTGAATAATGCCTGGGCTTTGAGTCTTCTCCGCGAGAGAATCGGCAAACGTAATATCGCGCGTCAAGATCCAAATCACCCCTAGAGAGTGAGACAGAGAGAGAGAGAGAGAGAGAGCCGAGAGCCGCGAGAGGTGAACTGTGCACGAGGCGGCGAGAAAGGCCCTTATCACGCACACAGCCGCTGGTGGTGTCTGCCCGTCTTTCTCGCTCTCGCTCGCTAGTTCTCTGCAGTTGGAGCGATTATCATTGTCGTCGTCGGCAGGAGGGCGCCTCGCGTTATATATATAGGCGCACACGTACTGTACGGGATCGATCGGAGCCCATCGCGCTCACACACGTGCACACGGACGACCGACACACATATATAGGGAGAGACGCACACATACATTCATAGAGCAAAGCTCGTTTAGAGATTTCTCCCTCCCTGTTTGTGCTGTGCACACACATACACACGTACGTACGTATGTATAGGTTTGCGGACTTACAACATCCCCTCTGCACCTATACGTATGTATGTGTGTAGTGCTCGCATCATTGCTTGCGCAGGCACACGGACTAGGCGATTTATTCATTCAATACACACGCGCACAAGAAGAGAGCGAGCGAGCGAGAGAGAGCGGCGTATAGCACCCCGTTGCGCGCTCTATTGCCTTCGTTTCTTTTCACTCTTTCAACTCGGCCATAGCTCTCCGCAGGCCCTATACACTATACACTCTTATACATAAGCGCAATCCTCGATTTCGACGATGATTATGCTTTTACACCATTGCTCGGAGCAATTCGTCGCCGTCGTTTCATTCATTGCACTCGAGAGAGAAACAGTGGACGCGAGTCCTATACATATATATTGTATATAATAGTATATAGCAGCGTCAGCAGATCGTGAGAGACTTTTTTTCCAACCGAGACTTAAAAAAAAAAAAAAAAAAAATAATAATACTGTACATAAAGTGCTCGCCGTGTCGCGCTGTTATAGCTTCGTTATATTAAAAGTTGAGCTGTGATCGAAAATCGCGCACACCTATAGCCCAGGGCACCCGTGGCTCTCGCTAGAAAAGCTGCTTTAGCACGAGGCAAAAACGTCTCTCTTTCTATTTTTTAGATGCGCGTCATATGGCACGTAATACCGCAAGAGCAATTGATGATGAACGCGTACACGACTAAACATTTCGGAGCGCAATTGCATGTAAGCACGAGTTCGCTATTGAATCCACTGCAGCACAAGCATACATCGCGTTTGCCTTCGTATGTGTAGTTTTACGCGCATTCCTCGTGTAGTTTCGCATTGCATATATATGAGCTGTGGCCATGCCAACTATATTGGCACTCGTTCAAATATGCACATGTATAAGTGTAGCAGCTAAAGCTGAAACGATTGATCGCTTCGATTCTTATTATATGTTTGATTTATCGTGCAAATGCGACGTTTCATCGACACACGCGTGTATATGCTTGGTCAGTATCTGAGTATATGGCGTAGTTGGTCGACTGCGCATCGATGATAATTAAGCCGACTACACTCGCATACGCGTCAATTTTTGCTTCGCGACAAAAAAGCTCGCGACGAGCTGCTGCGCAATCGTCTTTGAGCTCGTGCTATATACCCGTGCACATATTTGTATGCACCTTACAGTGGCAGCAAAAAAAAAAAAAGAAAGAGAGAGAGAGAGAGCAAAAAAGGCAGTTAGAGCTGAAAGAGACGCAGAGAGGGAGAGGAGGAAAGAGTAAAAAGCAGCTCTCCTTATGATCTTCCGATCGAGGCTTATCCTACTTTTTTCGAGGCGCCAAAGCGGCACAAGGCTGTAAATCTGCTTGCCTGCCTACCATCACCACTGCGCATCAGAGTCGATCTGCGTGTCTCTCTGTAGTTAATTTTTTTATTCATTTATTTTGAGTAGTAAACCTGTGGAACTGTGAAATCAGACATACTACCAGAACCGTCGCTAAGCATTTGTATTTCAGTGGATACAAGCCCTCATCTTTATTTTGTCTGACTCTTTCATCCTCCATCTACCAAGTGATGATTAGGAGTTCAGGGCTAGTTATCAATCTTTATCCGTTAATAATTGGTCCTTTGCCCTTGATTCTCATAGTTCCATGACTATTAGACAGCAGGCAGAAACCCTAGAATACGCAAGGTCCAACCTCGTTACTTATGTATATTCCTCAGCATCAGGTCGAGAGTTTTCAAGTCAATAACCGTCTAGCTTTATATCAATTCAACGGCAACGTCAGAATTTGACATCAGAGCAACCCCTATAGTCTTACACTGAGCACATCTTAGTGCCATGAACGTTAACCAGCATGCTAGGTTGCTTCTTCTAACCTCAACTGTTTCCTAATAGTAGAAGTAAAAAAACTTTCTGCTGCCCAAACTAGGTACACACGGATCAAGTGCCCCACAACCAGGTCCTGGGTCCAGTGTTCTTGACGGCAACTGTCTACCATGCCACACGAGCGCTGCAAACAGAATAACGTATATCTAACAAGAGCCTTTTTCGGAACTGTTTGGTAATGCTCCGTTCGGTAACGCTTTCTCACTCACTTTTGTCAAGTGTTTGTTATATTTAAAGCGTAAATCTAATAAGTGTATACCTCGAAAGAAGGCTCATATAAAATTTCAGTCAACCAAGCATACTCTAATGCATTCTGTTTGCTTCCGGCTTTCGATGACAACGACTTCTGTCTTGTGGTCAGCCAGCTGTAGCCCATTTGTTTTCAGCCATCTCGGACCATTCTAATCGTTCGATTAGCTTTTAAGGTGGCATAATTTAAGTCTTTTGTCCTGACTACTTTTATTATATCGAAGTTGTAATGAATGTTTTTTGCGTCTCGGGAAAACTCTACTCTTATTACACTATCGTAAATGATGTTCCAGAAGGTCTAATCGGTCGGGCTTAAGATTCCTGTGGGACTCTCACAAACACGTTGTACTTTTTCGTACGTTTATTCGTGTGATATGTGGGTACTATCTTACTTCGCCTCTCGAGAGAAGCACCAATCTCAACGATTTTAACATTCGCAATCGTCCGGCTCTGGCGAAGCCATTTCTCTGACTCGATTCAAGGCACGGGCAAGGTAATTCGCAATCGGACGTGGCACTTGTAAAGTAGTAGTAATGATAATACTGAATCATCAAAATCGCACATATGACATTAGATATGGGAACTGAGTTAAGGTAGAGGAAAAATTATAACTGCGTACGACAAAGTTCAGGATGAATCATAAGAACGTTTTGAACAAGCTCCGAAACTCTGCTCTTCGAGTTTTTTCCACAAAAGTGCACAACATTCCTCAGCATAGCCTGCCTGAAACATGCAGTTCTTTCGTCGTCGTAGTCTACTTAAAACGTAGAATTTACGTACGCACACATGCACACATAGTCGAGCTGCAGCGGCGGTGGCAGCCGTTCCGTAACGAGATCTTCATAAATTGGATTCGTGCCTCGCACGTCTTCGTCTATTCTCGTGTGCTTTGGAAGCAGCCGCACGACATATATCTGCGTGCTCACAAGCATTATGCTCACGTGTGCGTGTGTGTGAGTGTGTGTGTGCTACCCGAGAAATGTTCGTTTAACCTGACGTTGACGGGCCGTGCGACTCTTTTTAAACGATTCGCATTTGCTCGGCTTGCCAAAAATTACACGAATACACAAGTTTGTGGAGCTCGAAGCGGACGCGAGGGCAAAAAATAAAAGGATGCGATTTGCTCTCGAGGCAAAAGGCCCCAACGACCTGCCTGTGTGTTAGTTTTCCGTAGCCAATCTATAATTGTCCTCGTCTGCTATATACGATGCAGCCAAACGATTCCGGAGCGATGCCGAAGCCTCGAATATTACACGATACGCGAATTGCGAGCGCAATTAATACCCACATAATAAGGAAAAAAACCCCAAAATGCAATCAGCCGCATAACAACAACTGTGCGGTATTCAATGTCCGAAATGGTCGTGCCGCCTCGTTAAAAAAGCACGGATGCGGTCGCTATTTACTTTTGCCTCTTTCTTCATCTTTTTAGTTTTTTTTGTTTTTTTTTATTTACTTTTGGCCTCAATCGGAAGGATAATGCTCACAACGAGCTGTGTGTGGGGGCAGCAGAAGCAGCTGAAAGAGCAGCGCCTATATGTATGTATAATGCACGGAGGAATTGATCAATTACGTGAGTCTAGACGTATATTGCAAACACACACACACATACACGAATGTACGTCTTTCCTTGACGCGGTCATGCACGAATCTAATCACCGCCGCCTGTGTGTATGTATTTTTATACATAAGCCAGTCCGAGTGAGAGATATAGAAAAAAAGCACAAAAATATATATATCGCTCGGGAAATTACTGTCGAGACTCGTCGTCTATACACAAACAGCACACACGAAGCAATACGATGAAAATCTATATTATACATAAAATGAAACTATATCAAGATTAATTGCATCGTAAAGTCGAGAGCGAGCGCAAGAGCTAGGCACAATATCACGCAGCGACGAAGACAGAAATAAGCCATGCGCTTACGGCCGCGCCGAGTATTGCGGAAAGAAGGAAAAAAAACTGCCTCATAGAAAATTGATATCGCTGTGCGACGATACAGCCACATAAAATTGACTCTTGCGCGCGTGTGACAAAATTTTCCACGGATTTCGTTGCAAATGCGACGAGATATATATAATCGCAGACTGCGGAGAATATTAGACTTAAGTTCGCTCCGTGTTTTTATGCTTTTTTTTTACAATGTTGTTATTTTTTCGCTTTCGTCAAAGCAAACGTCGGTAGGACGGTAGCAGCGAGAGCGACTATCTCGCGACTATCACGAGCTCTCTTCGGAGCATATGTATACACATATTTCGTGCCAAGTAACAACGCCACATGCTAACCCTTGATGGCAGCGCGTGTGTAGTGTGTACATAATAATCTCAGTTCTCAACTGTCACGGATGATGAAGAAAGCCCGCGTGCGCGCGGCTCAATAATAAAATACAATATCAGCGCAGTTTGTTGCCTACTTGCTGCTCGCGAGTGTGTCCCTCGTTTCTTCTAGTCAGTCTCATGCGCTCGCGTAATATGCAACATGCAGAGATAAGCTCGTTCTCTCTTTGCGTCTATATATGTACGTCGGATAATGTCTGAGTGTGTGTACGCGTGCACATACACGAGCACACGAGCTTTGGCACATATACAGCGAGAGATAGTTGCCTCGCCGCAAATCTATATTATATTATGCAGGCGCACATAGCGGCGGACACGGCTCGCTGCATAGCGGCCAGAGCCGAGAGAGAGAGAGAGAGTGGAGTCGCACGAATTAATTAATGCAGCGAGAGAGCCAATGCTATGCCACTGCTGCGGCATCCGACGTTATATGTATTTAGTATAACAGCCTCGAAACGGCAATAATTACATGGAAGATCGAGTAGACAATGCGTATGCGTGGCTGCCGCGGATTATTAGTTTTAGTGCGCGTCTATTGCGTATAGTCCTTATTATAACATCGCGTATAGGCCAAGTTTGTCTGCCTTTTTGCTAATCTTCACATTCGACCCGCGATACATAAGCTGGCAAAGTTATCTGGATGTCTCTCGGAAGCGAGTTGACTTTGACTCAAAGTTTAGGTCGCTCGTCACGCTTAATAATATAATAATGCCTCGCAGATGACAGGGAGCTTTTTTTCTTCTTTCTCTTTTTTTTTCAAAATTCACGCTGGAAAAGACACGGCTCGTAAAGCCGACTTTTCCCCAAGTACACGTCGGCTATATACTCTCGAGGTCTCTCGACTTTGTATGGCAAATTTCGATCTCCTCACGAATTCCTCACGTATCTTCCTTGCTCCTCGTTCGGCTCTCTCGCTCACACAATGATTATCGTTGTATCTGCTCACGGTATTCTCTATACATGGATCTATACTCGGCGCGGGCAGTAAAGGCCGAAGAAAGAGAGAAGAGAGAGAGAGAGAGAGAGAGATCCATTCGAATGTGCCGCGGAATCAGTATCGAGCGATAAATCCTGCATTCTATATAATACGCGCTCGGAGCTTCTCCACGCATACATATATATACAGAGTGCATGTATGTGTGTAGCGAAAAAAGTCGGCTTTGCTCTTCTCTCATCGAGCGCAGCCTCGATTCAGCTCGCTCCGCAGTCTTGGCCTCTTGTGTCTGTGTGCAGTATATAGTAACGACGACCAACACACATACACACACAAGCAAGTGTATAACGATCGACGCGTATACGTATACACATACACAGACATCCCTCTCCGCGGCGTACATACAATCCATAACTCACTCCCTACGAACTATAAATTTCGCAACTCGCTTGGCTAGCGATCGCAGGGCACAGGCATAGCACAGCACAGCGCACGGCCCACCAAAAAGTCCCTCATGGTGGGTATATATAGCACACATAAACGTCTCGTCTGCTGTACGTGTGCAGCTTTATATATACGCAAACGTATATCCTATACATAGGTAGGTAGGTAGGTTTCGCAGTGTCTCGGGGTCTACAAGGCATCAGAGCGCGACAACAAAAAGCTTGTATATAGGCCCCCATAGCCCTGCTCTGCTCCGAGGAGGAAGCGCACTACGGAGCATAACGCAGTCGCGTCGAGTCTGCTATATCCGACGAGAGGTGCACACAAACCTGCCAGCTACAAAAAGCAACCAAAGCACTATACTCGCTTGGTCTGCTGCTGCGGCTGCTGCTGCTGATGTTGTTATTATGCTTGTGTGTGTGTGCGAGCAAGCCTAGCCTGTATTGTATGTATAGGAAGGTACACGTAAGAAAAGGCTTTAAAGGAACAAGCGAGAGGAAGTCCGCGCTTGTCCGGTTTCAATGCTGAGCTGCTGGGCTTTCTACCGCCCACTTCCTCCCAGTCTCTGCATAGTGGAAGTAGTAGTAGTAGTAGTGCAACGTTATTATACGAGCGCGTATATATATACGTACTGAAATCAGAGCTAGTTGATCGCCAGGGCGAGCGACCGAGCGAGGATTAGCTCGCAATGCCATATAGCGGCTAGCCAACGGCGGCAGACGCGATGGAAGCGAGGAGAGAGAAAGCGAAATCGCTCGCAGGGCCATTTTTCAGCTCAGCCATGAGGTACGCTTTAGTATCGTCGACCGTATATACGCGGATTTTTCGCTGAGCTGCAGCTCCGCGTGCATACATATATAGCGCATGGCGTACAGCTACTGCGCATCGTTCATTATTCTCTCGGCTCCGAGCGTTAGTTCAATTTTTTACGAGGGCCGCGATTTTTCCCGAGGCAGCTCGGCAACAGCGACTCGAGCAACGCGCATTTCTCTCTCTCTCTCTCTCCCAACTGCAAATCGATCGACATCGTGGCTCCTATGCTTGGCCATTTGTACCAGCCAAACTAGAGGCTCTTCTCTCTTTCTCTCTCTCTCGCTCGTTGTACGTATGGATATGTACGCGTCGAGCAACGCGAGATTATAGGCTTTGTGTACGCGCGCCCGCGCGCCAATAATGATGATGAAAGCTGACGAGATTCATTAAAAATAAAGATCGTAGGTACGAAAAAAGAGAAATCCGCCCATGACGCGAATCGACTCGTCCGCGGGAGGGCATTTCGGGGAATGGCAGCAGCAGCTCGACGATCACCCAGCAGTCGACTTTTAGCAATTCAATGCTCCGATCCTTGATACAGCACAAAGTATACGTATACGTATGGGGCATGAAAGAGATCACAGGATGATCGAGTATATATGGATAGGACTTGAGAACACACACACATACACATACGTACTTGAACGACTCACGAAAGAGCTGCGAGCGAAAGATCGACTCCAAAAGCTCGAAATGTCCGTTTTATTCCCTACACAGTCGGGGCCGTATATGCGACGTGCGGTGCTTACCTCGACAGTCGACCTATAGTGTTGCATGCTATGGTAGTTGGACGCACGATTCGCCTTATGGCCGGTTTAATCGCGCGCACAGGCACACACACACACACACATTCGCACTTATTTGGCTCAGTGGATGCTTTGATATGTATCTGCGTCGGGCTGCCCCCATCAATTATAATCGAGAATAATACGCTTGGAAAGTTTAATGCCGATCTGTTCCCCAATAGTTCACATTCTCTCTCTCTCTCTCTCTCTCGCTCGCTCTCCTTCCTCCTCGTTGTGTGTATAATCTCTATTTAAACTTTGCTCGACAAACGCGTTATCGCCGCTGTAAGACTTGAATTTAGATTGGGAACGAGCCGAGAGCCGAGTCGACTGCCGTCGCGCCAATGCTAAAATCATACAATCGCAGCGGATGATTCAATAAGTCAACTTTTGATTACAGCCAGGCCTTTTTTTACTCATATAGCTCTCTCTCTCTCTCTCTCTCTCTCTCTCTCTCTCTCTCTCTCTACACACGATAACAATTTTTCGATAAAAAAACAACAAACTCTTTTTGTCCGTCTCATTGGTTTCCTACGTATAACATATGTAACTTTGCTCGGCTTCTGGAATCAAAATATATTCAGCACGTGCGAGTACAAAAATGACGCATTAAATACTCACTGACTCGTTGATAATTTAATTAATAAATACGCATCGTTTTCATTCGCGTGTTGAGCCATATCGCAGAATATTTCCGAGCGAGATGCGATCGGACCAACTCGACTCGCAAGAAATTTACGTCGACTTTGGAATTTTACGAGATATTGGTATATGAAAAGCGAGCTCGCAAGCCAACTCGCTCTACGCCGCTCCAACGAGAACATCCACTATATATTACTTATATTTCTTTCTCACGATGAATTCTTCCTACACCAATACTGGGATGCCGTTGCGTTTTGAGCTGCAACAACAATTCATCGAAAAAAAGCCCGGATCTGCGCGCGTAAAGCCAAGAGCTAGCTCCCAGGCAGCAACCGCGAGGGCGGCTCCAATGTTCAATGTATATCTATGTATGTTGCTGTACGATGCCCATATGCCGTGTGCGTGCTGCATTTGTGTAAGCTTATATAGGTACGCGCGCAGTGCAGTAGTGCAGGTACATGTAGCTGCAGAATTTCAAGTGTACTATATATAATATAGGGACGCATAGACACAGTCGTATACACAAAACACCCTATATATATGCACGCGCGCCTGCAATAAAAACCTTCTCTCTCTCTCTTATCTCTGTCTATGCTTTACGTATATACAATACTGCGCGTACGCCAAGGTATAAACCTATAATGGTATATAGCAGGCGCGCAGGCTGACTTTGCCTCTGCTGCTGCTGCTACTTCGCGTAGTTTATTCGTCCAGCTGCAGCGGCGTTACGAGAGTTCCGACGATTCTTTTTACGGCGGACCGAACGTACTTGTGCTATACCTTCGTATTTACGCAGGCTATGTGTACGAGCTTTCGCACAGACTATAGACTTTAGGGTGCCACACGCAGCCTAGCGCGTACAAATATATAAGTGCATAAATAGCTGCCGCTGCTGCTGCTGCTGAACTGAATTCTAGTGATTGCAGACAAAGAAGGAAATTTCGTCGTGGGATTCGCAAAGAGAGCCCGCAACTGCATGATTGTACGGCGGCGTAGGATCTGCCTGCTGCCTAGAAAAGAAAAAGCCGCAAAACGTGTAACTCGACTCGAGCATTTTAGGATTTTCCGATGAAACTTTACGATGCTGCCCGTACCCGCGATTATACGTTTTTGCTGCAGTAGTGGAATCAACTCATTTCTATTATGTCTCTCAGAAAGAGGAGCTTGAAGGCCATTGGGCACACACTATGCGCGACCCGTGCTATTATTCATATTATTATTACCCAATTAAGCTGGAAGAGTAGGCCGAAAAACGACTTCCACAAATTCGATAAAAAAATTCTGGCTTGCCATGCTCGCGCTTTGCTGATGTTTATTATATGGGTTTATAATTACAATAATAGTAATAAGAAGAAGAAACCAAAAACTCAAGTTTGCCATTCAGTTTTTCCTGTTCCTCCTTCGAAAGATATTTTCGAGTGCCCGTAATTACGCTTAGACGTACTCTTCGCGAAATGCATTACTAACGAACCTGAGCAGGAAGGAAGTGCGGTGGAATTCAATCTTCTATAAACACATATATAATACAGTATACATATACACACATAAAACGTATATACTGTAAAATTCATATGGATGAGAAAAAAACCATATAAAAAACCAGATTTCGATAAATAAACTAAATAACCCCGCATCCGTTTCACACATAAACAGTTGATTCATCGACAGGTGATTCAGTTTTTTCCTCATTTTTTCCCAAATTTTAACTTTCAACTCATACAATTTAACATTATCGGGCGTTTAATTTAAGAGACATTTTAACACAAAGTCATAGTATTTTTCCTGAAACGTGAAACGAATAAGTACTGACGATTAGCGAGAAGTCTTAAAAAATTAGTAACATAGGCCTTTAGTAGCTTTGCTCCGAGAAAACGAATACCTAACAAGCAGCATAAATTCTCGTCCGTAAATCTGTTCAACCTCGGGTTTAGAATATTACAAGATCTATCGCGAGTCAGTATGAATTGTCATTTGCACCGGAGACGCCAAAAGCAGTACCCGACGTTGGTAGACTGACCGTAATCGTGTACTTTAGTTTCATGGTGACGGTCAGTTAACCGGCATCGGGCGCTGCTCTTGGCATCTCTAATTCCCTTACGCCCTTACGCACACACACGCAACGTGAATAATGACTTTTAACCCGTGCAGACTTAGCATATCCCTTTGGCCCCCGAAACTCGTGCAGGGATTACTGCTCTGGCTCGGCGAAGTAACGGCAGCAGCAGCAGCAGCTCCGGTTCAAGTTTTCTGCAGCTTGGCGTGCTCGGCGATTATGCTCAGGAACTTGCGCGAATCATCCTCCATGCATAACAGCTGTAGTATAGGCGAAACTTTGCCCCCGACAGCGAGCAAAGTTATAAACGAAACCTATATCCGCGCGGCAAAGCCGTTTTGATCGTGTTTTTGCGAGAAGAGAGAGAGACAAAGAGAGACTGAAAACGCCCTTATGATAATATTATCGCGTGCGTGCGCAGGAAAGCGTCATATTTTGTCGTTCGATAAATAAAGAGAGACAAGGATAAAAAGGCGTCTCGCGAGAGCTCTAATTACCAATTTTTCGACGCCCATCTTCGTAATGAGAGATTGACGCGAGATTTACATTGAGAAAACTCCAAATGTTCGTCGATACGCAAATGGTAGTGAAGTGCCTCAGAACGGCCACGGTGTTATGATGAGCTTGACAGCGGCAGTTCGTAGATGAGCTTGGTGGCACGCGACAAACAGCAGCCGTTGGTTTCTATATTGATTAGCATTATTATCGTTGCTATATATAACGACGTGGCGCGCGGAACTGCCTTCGGTGACACGTATATTATGAGACTCGTTTGACAGGCAGCAGCAACGACATCGACGTGGTATGGCACAGGCGAGAGGTAGTTTTTGCAATTAGGTACACTCTGCCCGTCTGTTCTCGGCCCCGTAGTACATTTAAAAACAAGATAAGCTTCTCAAACTATATAAACGCACCTTCGAATCGATACTACTTATAATAGTGGCCGCTGCTGCGCTCTGAGGTCGCACGTCGCGTCAATAAAAATTTCCACGAATGTGTATCGCTCTCTCTTGTTGTTGGCCTTCCGAACACATATATGAGCAACTCCAGAATTTACCTTAATAAGAAAAAATTTCTCGTGTAAAATATTTGAAAATACATTATAACTAATTGGCTTATGTCGTGTTTTTTGTGTTAACAAAATTGAACGAATTCACATAATCGAAAAATCACAATTGCCCTGTTTCAAGAAATTGAGCCCAATTTCAAACCACTATAAATATGATTATCCTTATCACCTTAAGCTTTCACTTGTAGATACCTTTATCTGTAAATCTGCAAGTGACAAAGTCAAAATAATTGTATAAGTAAAATCACGTTTCGAGAAATTATTTAACGATTTGATACGTCTAGTTCTAGAGATCATTTTATCCCCAAGAAAATTTTTTCTCGGCCAGAAACTATCCATAATAATGTTTAGCGTACCAGGGTTGTAAACAAAAATTGTATATTGTTCTTGGCGATCTTAACAATGTAGAAACATGCTCGAGAATTCAAAATTTCAATGGGTCTTTTTTTGTGCTAATTTTTTTGCGAAAAATCATATGCTTACAGAAAAATATTTTTTCTTTGATGTGTGAGACTTCTCGAAATTCATTTGGAACATTTCTTTTACTCTCTTCTTGATTTCTTGACTAGGAAAACCATGAGAAGATTTGGGTTATTATTTCTTCACATTCAATGAATATAAATTGGAGAAAGTAAAAACCCAAGACTTCAATTTTCCGTTTAAAATGACTCTCCAGGTATTTCCGATCACAAGTTATAGCCATTTCAAATTTGAGAAAAAAGTGAAGTATCTAATTAACAAATGAATTTTTTCACTATGCTCTAAATATTCGGTAATCGTCAAATTTTTCAACTATAAAATTGGATACTTCGATTTTTTTCCAAATCTTTAATGACTAACTTTTGATCGAAAGTACCTAGAGACTCATTTCAAACATAAAATTGAAGCCTTCAAAACCTTAAGTGTCTTTTTAATGTCATTTTTACGAATTGTAATTGGTTTTCTAAATCCAGTAGTTGAGAATTGAATGAAGGCAATCGTTGCAGCCTTATCAAATTCTCTAGAACTCTCTCAAACGTAATTTTTTACGTAAATAAAATTTTGATCATTCATACTTTTAGATACCCTCCTAGGATCTCTACAAAAAGTAATCAATGTTTATTACAATCGTATAATGAAAAAAAGTCCTTTTTAAGTGGAAGTTTCACAAGTAAATTGTGGAATTGTTCATATGTGAATTTTTTAAGAGTAGATACATACGTATTGTACACATAAATATTCTTGAATATTTTCTCGTGATAAAGAGATCAACAAAATGAATGAGTAACAATATTTGTAATCGTGTCGTCCGGCTTTTATACCCGCACCACGCAATCAGCCACAGCCTGCGTTGGTTGAAAAATTTCCTCGTTCCATAATAATAACGTATACAAACGCTCCAACGACGATAGATATATATAATAATGTTTCTCGTGTAAACGAGTGATACGTGTGTAATACGCCTTCGGTGTTCTTACCCTCGCAGCGAGCGTATAAATATATGATATATATTTCAGGCTGATTTTCCGATAAGCTATATACCAATCGTCAACGCTTGGCGATTACATATACGATATTACTTATATATAGATTCTCGCTGGCATGCTACATTACACGTAAAGCTCCGAAATGTCATCAGCGGTAGTCGTTCGATTTTCAGGCGTCTTCGAATGTCATCGTGAGTCTGTATTCGTTGCCTGGCGGTGGCGTATGTTCGTGTGCAACTTGTATACCTATTCTCGTGATGCGTGTGAGAAACTTTGATCTATATTGAAGCACCTCAACGGTCTAAAATTCAAAGGGAACAACAGCAGCTGCTGCGCTGTGCACACGAAATACATCTGTGTACATACGCGCGCGGGGTCTCATTATGTTTATTGTTTTACGTTTACACATCCCGCATATAGAAATAAAAATACAGCATAACAGGCACAGGCAGTACACTTGCAAGAACTCTACCGTAGAATTTCACCGTGGCTTCAAAATACCATACTGCGGTACCTGCAGCGGCCGTCCGATCTCCCCCGACGCTTGGCTCCTTATTACTTACTCTTGTCTCATCAAAGGCTCGCTCATGAGGTCGCGTGTGCAGTGCGCACTGCTATACGCACTTCGTCAAATTCGCTTCGTTCTCTTTTTTGGCGCCCCGGTCTGGCTTCGGTCCCTCATTCTCTTTAATATAAAAAAAAGAAGGAAAAAAATTTACCTTGCCTTACCTTTCAAAGAATATATTTATACATGCTGCGGACCTACTATACACCCGTAAATATGTGAGCACGTCTGTTTGTGCGTCTGTCTGGGTGTATGTATGGGTGAGCTTGAGGCCCTTAGGCCTTTTTAATAACTCGACGATTTCACGCCACGTTAAAGCGTTACATTTTTGTCTCTCTCTCTCTCTCTCTCTCTTTCTTTCTTTTTACAGAGCTCGAGCCGCATGTGCGCACGTGTGCAGCACATGCTATTGTGTGTGTGCTGCGCCGTGCATGTGTGTATACGTTGTTACAAAGCGGCCTTACGCGTCAAACAGGTCTAATAATGCGGACCGATGTGTATTGTTTAAAGACTATACGAGAATGATGACGACGATGATAATAGTCTTGCCTCGTACAGTGTATTGGCCGCGAGTAGCTACGAAAAAAGGGTGCACGCGGTACTTTTTATAATAATTTGCACGCACATACTTACTACACCCTGCATGATTCGAATGGTTTAGCTGCATACGTGTCTCGGAGTTTGTGTACCGCAGATCGCCGAGGCACTTGGCTCTCTTACTTCTTTAACCACGAGACGAGTACACCATTCGTGCGCTCGAGACACAGAGAGATAAAGAGAGCATTTTCGGTTCGTCGAAAAACTAATTCCGTCGTGCCTCGCACCCGGTGTATAATACAACATGTCCCTCGCACATAGCGTCGCACGAGTCTGTGTATCTCATGTGAGTTGAGAAAAACAAACACATATATCGTGCGTACACAGGCTTCTCGTGCGGCCAAAGCTCGAGAGAGCCCGCAAACGACAAACTAATTATATAAATGTACAAAAGAAAAATTTTTTGTTAAACGTCGTTATATTCGTAGCTAGCTGTACGCGTCCCTCGTGGAATAATTTTGCGTGCCGAGTCCGAGTGCCAATGAGACAATATGCTATATATCACATGTACCTTGGACGAATTTTGTGCCGAGCTTGACAAAAAATTGTCTATTTTCATTTAAATGACGAATGCATAAGTGTAGCAGCAGCAGCTTGAGCAATGTCATTTGACGAATTTCCCCGTCGAGACAAAATAATTGATCATCCGTAGACTGAGCGAGAGAAAAGAAATACAAAAAAGTACTGTGCTCGTTTCGTTAAATGACTCGTCGCGGGCTTGTCGGATGTACATTATTTCTCGCGGTAGTCGCCGCTACCGTGACGAGCCTTTCGCGCGCACGTAAGAGCTCATGACAGACTCATGCCAATTGAAATATACCTATAGACGCGTCGGGCTTTGTCGACGAAAATCGATATATTATAATGCCGACCACACTCACATAACGTACGTACTAAAAAGGCTTTTTTTCGTGTGCGCGCACCAAGAGAAAGAGTACGTGAAAAAAAATCCCAGCAAAGCCGTTTTTTAAAAGTAATTTCTCTTTTTTGTTCCTCCGAGTTGCTAGAAATACAACACGCAGCAGCACCACCACACGCATTGCACACATACAAGCGAGACTCGATATAGCTAAGCTGGCAGAGCTTCCACTATGCTCGCATGAGCACAATACTCGCATTTGTGCTCTTTAGAGAGTGGAAAAATGAACGCACTGAGCTCTAGGTGCTAAAAAGCGAAAGGCGCCATTGTGCAAATATTATTCTTTCTAATATGCGCTTGTCGAGAGTAAGTAACTGCCGCGCGAGACTGTCGTCGAGCGAGCTGTAAAAATTTTCAAATCGCAGCAGCGCAACGACGGCACACAATGCACGTGTGCGAGGGAAAAAACCCGATTCGGCTGACTGTGTGCCATCGGGTGCATATTGATTTTAGCCCGGATTGGCTCGAGTCCGAGAGAGAGAGAGAGCGAACAGCTCGTTGACGAGCAATAGTAAGAGCCGAGAAAGTCTCGGTCTTATCTCGGGGCCCCGAAAATGCATCGCTTGCACGTCGTCGTCGTCGTCGTGCATGTACCTCTGCTTACTCTGCGCCGTCTCAAGGCTCGAGAGACTGATAAGGCGCGAGGAGAAGAAACGCGGAAGACGCGCGAGAGCTGCGAGCTCGACGATATATAATATCGTGAGCTGTTTTACGCGTGTAGGCGCGAACATGCACCTATATAGAAGTTTCGCACGCAGACGATGATCGCGAGGAGGAGTATATAGCGTATAGTGTGCAGTTTCGTAGCGTATACGATGGGCTCGTTCCTCGTCGCGAGAAGTACATATGGTAGGGGAACATGAAAAGGCGCTGCTGCTGCTGCTGCTGCTGCTGCAGCTGATAATTAATGAGGCGCGTCTCGAGGCGTCTTATTTTTTTTCTCTTCTCTCGCGTCTCTTATATTTCGTACAACTTTTATTTATGATAATTAAGGATTCACGTGATGGTAATTGCTCATAAATTTTTATCTTCTCTCGCTGCCTCTTGCTCTGTTGAATCGATCGCTCTCGTTGCATATCTCGAGGCATACGTACTAAAAATTTTCAGCCTCTATTGCGAATAATCGACGCGGTTCCAAGTAGCACTCAGACTTGCCCTCCTCTCACCGTACACATATGAAAATGACCGTCCAGTCCAAGTATAGCTCAAATTCGTCCCTTCGATCTATATTGTACGTGCTCTGCATTTTGCCGTATATAATTACAAGACGCAGAGACGCTGCGCTCCTTGCTTCATGCTGTGAGCTGCGATCATCTCGTTAAACAATGAGTTAGGCTTTCCCAGAGAGAGAGAGAGAGAGAGAGAGAGCAGCTCCGATTTTGCAGCGCATTCCGAGAGTCAAGGTGAAAATTAAAATGTATTACGCATACATAAATATATAATAATGCCGACGCGCAAGGCTTATCCGGCAGAGACGATCGCGTTACTGCCCGCTGCTGCTGCGTAGCTATATAACAGCTAGCTAGCTCCGTGTATCTTCATAAATCAGCAAGGCCCAGGGCGCAGAGAGAACGCGGCGTGGCACCCAGCCATTTTCATGTTGCCTGTAAGCAGGCAGCGGAGCGAGCCTACGCTTTTAATATATATAGCAGAGAGGCCAGCGTTCGAGGAGCAGCGAGCTCTCGAGATCGAGCCAAGGAACGAGAAACTCCCTTGATAATCTATAAAAGGTATTTCGGCTCCCAAGCCTCCTATACTCTTTTGGCTCTATACCTATATACATACATACCTACTCTTGCTACACACACACTCTTTCTCTCTTTTTCTCTCTCACTCGCAATACCCGTAGGAAAGAGAGGAAGCCTTTCGGTGAAATACAGAGCCATCTCCCGTTCTCCACCTGTTCCTCTCCCCTTCCCCTCCGCTTCTCTGCGAGGAGGCTATATACCGTGCCGCACACCGCCACCGAGAGAGACTGCCGAGCTGCTGCTGCTGCTGTTGCCTCATGCATGGCTCCCGCTGCTGACCGTGCTGCATGCAAATGAGCCGGGCACTACTGCGCAATGTGACCAATGGGTGCTGCTGCTGCTACTTTGCGTTTCAAAGGAGCTGCTGAAAAAATGATACGAGCCTCCTTAGACGAGAGCTCGTTCGACTTAATCTAATGCGAGTCTGATCGTTTTACTCTACGTAGATGAGTATTTTTTTACTTTTCGGTAAGTTTTGAAGGGGAGAAGGACATTCTTCGGAGCTGCCTCAGAAATCAGTATATCTTTTCGGCTGATCAAAATGGCCTTCAGTGAAAATGTCAGCTATCGATTATGTTCATGGGTTCAAAATGGGGCTTTTTAAAGGTCTAAGAATAGGCATTTTTACGTATTTTTTATCCGTTTTATCTCAGCCTCCATAACTGCTTCTTTGTTCCTATTGATCCAACTTTTTTTTATTGCTTGTATAGCTTGACATTTGTAACTACCGTACTTTTGAAATTTCATTGCAATAGATAAAAAATCAAAAAATTATCATTTTTTAAACGAACATAGAGAGCGACTGACTTGATGAATCGACTTTAATGTGGTTCCATTTAAAAGGTTTGTTCATTACCTTTCAAATTGTGCATTCAAATTCAAAATTGGTTTGAAAACAACGGTCATATAGCCATTTAGAGATGATCTGATTTCTAAAAGTAGAATTGTTTTCTAGATTTGAATGGGGTGTCACCCTTTTCTGGTACGCTAAATCTTGACCAAATTATATATGAAAGTAGTAAGTATACTTTTTATGATCTTGGTTCGAAACTGTATCCGCTCTCAAATAAGATCTTGAAAATAAAAAATTGTTGTTTTAAGGCATTTAAACCCATTTTTTTAAATATAATTAAATGTTAATCCACAATGATTATTTGATTTTTTTTTAATTTAGCTGTAAAAAACCGAAAACCCTAAAATTTGAAGTATAGCAGAGTCTCTACGTAGATTGAAAACGGATCCCAAAGAAAACATTATCGTATTATATTATACTTGCGCTGGATTCGAACTCGAGGAGTAGAGAGAGAAGAGAGAGAGAGAGGCGAAATTCAGCCAAGAGCTTGGAGCCTCTTGGCAAGTCTGTGGGAATGTCCGGCGAGAGGGAAAGGCTGTACACACACAACTAGTACTTATAATGTATGTACAAGCGTCGAGAAACGTCCGAGAGAATTTGCACTTGGTGTATAAATTCGGAGTCGGGAGTGAGAAAGAAAATTGAGCCGAATTTTTAATGACCAAGCCGAGCGAGCTGCCGCGTATATATAATATACATTACATTATTTACGAGCGTGTAAATGGATCGGAACAATGAAAATTGAAGCCTCGGCTGCGCACGAGGGGATGACGTATAATATCGTGCCAATCATTGATCGACTACGACGACGACGACAATGATGAGCTATATAGTATACAGGATCACGATGACGCGGAAAAACATAAAAAGCCGATACGCCTGTGATTACTATGGTTACATAGTGCGCCCAAGGAGCGGACCTCACAGGAGAGACCCGAGCCATGTACATATAATAGTAGTACAAGTAGTAGGATATACAAGTTAGCTATAGTATAGAGAACACACAGGCACAGAGAACTGCCGCCTCAGCGCTCCGTAATGGTAATTATCAAAGGAAACTGCCTTCGTTTCGAGCCATGTTAATCGTTCGTTTCGAAACTTGCCAGTCTTATCAAATTGATTAAACAAATTATCATTATCATTGTTGCTGTTGCTGCTGCCGCTACAGCGTTTGCCGTTGTGTTGTGTCGAAAACACGGCGCGCAGCCCCGGCGTAGCACCGTAAAAATGTTTTTTCCTTTTCTTTTTTTTTTTTTTTTTACTTTACCTTGTCTAATGTGGAACATGTATAGAGGATGTAAGAGGCGATAAAAAAATTTCGCCTTACTTCCTGAACGCGCTTGTGTTAATACTTACGTTCGCTCTCTATGCAGCGCACACCCAAGCACTAACATGCAATGAAAAATCAAATGTTTCGCTTGCGTGATAAAGGCTTTTTTCTTTACGCTCTCTCCCTCTCGCCATTTCTTTCTCCTCTTTTCTCTCAATCTCTCCTTCACTCGTCCAAAAGGGCTAAAATTTCCGGTTTGCTTTTAAACGTGTATACGAAATGGAATGTACTCACTCAGGCACTTTTTCGAGCCTCTATCCTCTTTTTCTCTCTCGACGTAGCGTATATAGTATATGGCTACAGCATATTATAATACTCTATGCTTACTTTTCTCTCACCCTAATCCCAGCTGCAGCTAAATGTGAATATTATAATTAATTATAACCAAGAGCGCGTATTTAATTCTCGAGAACGGTACATGTTCAAGGAGAGGTTTATATAGGATGACGAAAAAGACATGCACGTTGTTATATACATATACTTGAAATAAAAGAGCAATGTGTGGTTTAAGACTTCCTCTTAGAAAAGTATCTTTTCGTTTTTATTCTTTGAAATGTTTAACAGTTTCGAAAAAACGAAGCATCATACGAGTGTGTAATTCATAGTGTAAACAATTAATTGTTGTTTCTTTTAAATTTCATGCGATTGTGTAGTGTGTGTATGTGTGTGTGTGTGTGTGGGTCGTATGTTTTACTTGTAAGTCTTTTTTATCTCATCGATCCGAGACTTGAAAAGATATATGAACATTATACGTCGACAAGATTACAATATATATTTATATATATATTATGGATGTCTGTATACATGCGTGTGCGAGCACGTGCGAAATACACATTATGTACGCACTTTTATATGTATCGTATCTGTTATACTCACATACATACACTGATGCAGCACGCATGATTTTGTCATCATATTATTTTAGGTGTAACATCATATACGCACATGGACAAGAACGTGAGAATATAATATCCTGACAATTGTTAATGAACCAAATGATAATAAAAAAAAATATTATTAATTTAATTGTCGCGTATTATATCTAAGCGGTATTTTTTCGGGGTTATTATCCATGATTGATATATAATATGATAACGGGTTTACAATTGTATTATACACATTTTTTGTTTGCTTGTAATCAATAATATATTACGACGAACAAGGCTGCTTCGTAATTTTATAATAGTTTTTTATTCAATTGGTTTTTTTATGTTTTTTTGTTTTTTGTTTTTATTTTTTTTACAAAAAAAGAAGAAAAGAAAACAACATGCTTGTTATTTCGTATCAGCTTATATTTGTTTTCTATTGGTAATAATCGATATACCATTATTATTATGTAGTTTCGAGTTTTTTTCGGCTATTTACAAAGAATCTAATACAATTTCTAGTAACACCATTCGCGCCATTCTTTTTTACGGACAATGATTACGAATAATAATAATTAGCGTATTATCATCAGAACCACTTGAGCTCGTTTGTGGGGCCTCTTATAGCATTGCGTAAAATTTTTTACAATTACCTGTTGATTATCACACTCGATTTTTATATTTTTTTTATACATACTACGGAATATCTACAGTACCTAGCTAATTTTTTATTTCGTTACTGTACAATTGTTTATTCTTTATTCTTAGAGATCACATTTGTTTCATCCCTCATAGAGGTCAAGTTATTTATAAATATATCGCTTCTTTTTTTACATTTCACACGGGATGCACGTCAAAAGTCATTTTGATCGATCATTATTTCAGCGCCATCAATCCTATATTTCATTAAATATTTACAATTTTTAAATATTATACAGCTATATTGAATTGTTTCAACTACAGTCTCGCTCACTCACGATACATTCGACATCTCTAATCGCAGATGCTTTGTTAAATCATTAGTCACAAGCGTGTATATTAGTGTAAACTCCTCTCTCGTGGTAATACGACTTTTGTCTTTTTTTTGTATACAGAAAAATACGTGAATTTTGTTTTGTTGTAAACACAGACATTTATTCTACATCGTAGGTATCGTAGCAACGAGTTTTATCGAAAAAATTTGCTTGTGCAGCAAAGTCGTTTTGAACTATCAATGTAACGTATGTCTTTCGCATGCAATTTTTGTATAAATATTTCAAAGCAACGGCTCGCTAGGAGTTTCTTATCTATAGGCAGTCTAAGATTCGTTTCATTCCTTGGAATTTTTCTTTTTTTTCATTCATTTTTTTCTTTTTTACTTTTCAACGCTCATACAATCTTCGCACGCTTCGCAACGAGTCTTTTGTCATAAAATAATAGTAATAATAATTTTTCCGCGATGTACAAAAAAATGCAATAAAATCGCAATTTACTTTGTCTCACTCGTACAATAATGTAGTAGCGTTTAGCTTAGCGTATTTATTATTATTATTTTAATTATTATTGTTATTTTTAAATATCGATATTATTATTACTATTATTATTCACGTACTTGTTCGTTACAATTCACATCGACAAAAATGCGTTTATAGGAACTAAGGCCGCTATCGTTTTCCTCTCGCGTTTATCATTATTATTATTTTCTGTCATTGATATCATTGCTATTGTTATTATTTCAATGAATGAGTTAATTGTCATCGAATGTAATGTAAACTAACGTTTATTATTATACGGTGATCAGTCCACGAAGCCGAATGTATTTCGACATACACGTTTTTTCTTCGATTACTTGTTTTTTTATTGTTAAAAACTCCGACACTACAGGCTATTATTGTATTATTCGACTTTTTTTTCTTTTGGTTACATGATGTATTTTTTTTCTTTCATTTACTACTACCTTACTCTATACAATATGTGTCAAGATCGAAAAAATCGTGCCTCGTCAATACCTTTCGAGTTTTTACTTATTTACACTTAAACACGCGCTCATTCGATCTGAATCAGTCGTAAGGAAAAAATAATTTGCGTTAAATTATTTAAGTGGACCCGATTCCAAGCGTGCTTAGTATACATCGATAACATAAAAAGCAAAATCAAGCAGACGTATACCCAAATCATGCAACGGTTGCATCGCTTTGTACAAGAAGCTTATGTAACGCGATTTACATAAAGCACGGGTCAAACACGCGAAATTTTCTTCACTCAGCTAAATGAAATTGGAAAAATCAGCTTTTGAAAATGATGCAAACGCAATGAAAGAATTTTAAGAATGACATATCAGACTAAGTTTTTTCGAAAAGATTTTGATAAAAACATTCTCATGACCTCTGATGCAGAAAAATGTTTGGTCATCTTGACATCTGCAGAATTCAATATCAGACTGCTCATATGCATTAAAATATACTGGAATCATTAAATACGATCCGTGCTTGCTTTTTCTCGTACACGATATATACAATACCCAAAATTGCTTTTTCATACGTTTTGGCAGCGCTTCGTATTTTGTTATGTATAAAATCATTTAGTACATGCGTTTACGTACACTCGAATTTATATTCTCATGCATACTTTCTTTTGTGTGTTGAGTGTGTGTATGTGTCATGCGTACCTACATATAGTGTGTAGTATGCATACGAATATATATGTAAAATATAGAGCGTCATTAGTATTATTATAATAGTAGGTTGTCGTCGTGTAGTATTTGGAAGATCTAGCGCAAGGGGTGGAGTCCACCAAGAAAAAGGGAGACTTGCCAAGCTGCTGTTGGGAGCTTTTTTCACGTTTGTCTATACGTGCAAATACGCCATGACCTCTCGCGTGCATTCTCGGATCCCTCCTTTATTTTTTCTCATTTAAAATACTCATCGATTTCGAGCCGAGCAAATTATGGACTTTCGCTTAAAATGCGTGAATTTCAGAAAAACATTAATTCTCCCTCATGGTAGAGCTCGTCGTCCCACCCCTTTTTTTCTACGCTTATTATTACATTACAGCGTAAGTGTATATACGATGTACAAAGACTCAATTCCGCAGGCTTTTATACAAAGAAGAATATTCACGAGCGCATGGCTAATAACAAAAAAAAAAAAAAAGAAAAAAAATTAAAGGAAAGAGACGAGAAAAAAACGCGTATATTATTCACACAGGTTATTTCACATCTCTCGAGCTGCACACACACACACGAGTGAAGCAGCTCAGCAAAGGAAAAGAAGAGACTCGACTCCAGCTTGCCATGGCTCTCTTGTGTATTGTGTATGTGTATGCACGGCGATGATGACTCGCAATATATGTGAGTGTCTGGGCCTGCGTGTCTATATAATGTCTGTGTGAGTGCGTCTGTGTGTCTGTACGCGAGTTCGCATGTACGTGCGCTTTTACGTGTATGCGTGGTAATTACCGTACAACGAGGCGAATTGATTATACGTGGAAATTTCGTACGCGCATAGGGTATAGAGAATACATTACGTTACGAATAATGCCAAGCAGCAACACATTGTAACTGTGTGCGTGTGTATATATATCCGCAGAGAGATATATACAGAGAGAGAGAGTTACTTGCGGGTACCCGCCGCGCGCTTATATGCGAAGAAAAGCAATTTTTTGTTCATTCACTACCTATACTATATGCGTCTAGGATTTGGTATATTACATTGTGTTCGCTCTTGGCGTGGCTGATGCACATCTAAGGCTTGGATGATAGCATTTTTATCGGTTGTACCGATCGCGCAAAATAATACACGCACATACACATACACACACACATTCACACGCACGAAAAACGTGATCAACGATTTTTTGATGTTGCCGTTATCGTTACCGACGAGATGCTCTTTTTTTACGTAACTTTGCATTTGTTGCACGTGTATAAAACAAAAAACCTGGTTGAGATGAAAAAAGCTTCAGAGCTTCTCGGCACACTGTCGATGTACGCATACGTACACGCATACGACACAGAGCACAATAGATCTTTTTTGATCTTTTTCAAATCACACTCACTTGATGATTTTTTTCTCTCTCCTTCGAGTTTTCAACTTTCCGCCGGCAAATATTTTCCTTTTTTTACTTCACTCGTTGGATTAAACTCATTTCGAAACGAACTGCACATTTATCACTCTGATTAATAAATAATATTATATACAGGAGAAATAATTACGATAACAATAATACTTTTGAAGTTAAGCTTCGCGCACAATTACGTGGATTATATGGCCAATTTCAATATAAACAACAAAATTGCCAAACGACTAAACACAATTATTCCATCGAAATTTTAACGACGAAGACGACGAAACACATTCACATACCACGGGTAGAGAGCCTCGTCCTTTCACGACGTTTCTTCTGCCGGTGCGAAGAATTCGAAGATTACGTGGAATACGCTCGAGACGACGATAACGACGAACGCTGCTGCTATCGACGAAATTAATCCTAGATAAATCAGTCATTTTATGGGTTTGGATTGTAGGGGCCGGATCTGCCGCAGTTGCAGAGTTGCTGGTGGATGTTGGTACGGCTGATGTTGTTGTTGTTGTTGTTGTCGTTGATGATGCTGCTGCTGTTGCTCAAGTTGACGTTGCCTGAGTAATAATGCGCGTTTACTGCAACAGACGAAGCCCGGCCTGGCTTAGCTTTGTGGCAATAGCATGTGATGCGGATGATGATGGTGATGATGATGCGCAAGTTGATACTGATGCTGCTGCCGATAAACCAACTGACCGGTCGCGGACGATGCCGAGGACAGCGACGAGGAGTTGCGCGACGATAGCGAGCCCGGATTCGCTTGCTGCGGATCGTAAACGGCGATCGACCTCATCTGCTGCAGATACGACGAGTAGAGCTCGGGCATTATGGCTTGCTGGGCTTGCACCGGTGACGAGGCTATTGTCGGCTGCTGCTGGGGCATGCGAGGTGGTGTCCTTCTGTACGGATGATGTAGCAGAGGGCTTCCTCCGGTCTTTGGAATCGCTTGCTGTCCAGGGTACAGACCGACTACCGCCGCCGCCGCTGCCGCAGCTGCTGCAGCCGCCGATTGATTGTACCTGTGCTGCTGTGCGGTCAATTGCTGTTGCTGCTGCTGCTGCTGCTGCTGTGTGCTCGTATTCGTCGGGCCGTTGTAGCACATGCTCGACAGGTTCAACAGCTTCTCAACGGTGGCAGGGTCCGACATATCCTGTAACGTTGTTTCTGCTTGTTGCTGCTGCTGCTGTTGCTGTTGGGACAGCATAGCCGTCGTCTGCATCAAGTGAGGCTGTCTGGCTGTTTCTGGCTGCAGCTGTTGCAGTTGCAGTTGCTGTAGTTGTTGCTGCTGCTGATGCACTTGACACTGAGTCATTTTTTTCTGGCACTGTTGTTGCTGCTGCTGTTGCTGTTGCTGTTGTTGTTGTTGTTGTTGTTGTTGCTGCTGCTGTTGTTGCATCGCCGAGACAGCGGCCTGATAGGCATGCACGTCCTGAATGCAGGCCAACGAGGGCGAGGGCGCCGCACTCCTTTGATGAATGACCTGGTGATGGGGCGTGTGGGCCACCGATGGCATCACAGGATTCGCCGCAGCCATCAACCCCGTCATCTGGGGTTGCTGCTGCTGCTGCTGCTGCTGCTGTTGTCTGGCCTGACTAGCGCTGATAGCCGCGGCTACCGCTGCCACGGCTATCGCAGGTGGTGGAGGTGCTGGAGCCACCGCTGCCACTGACATTGCAGACACCGGCGCCGCTGCCGATACAGCTGCTATCGGCGCTATCGTTGCCTCGAGCTTCTTGGCCAGGTTCTGCCTTCGTCGGCTCCTCTGCATGGCAGCCACGGAAGAGGCCGAGGCCGACATGGCCGCCAGGAGCGAGGACGACGAGGGTGGACAGGACAGGCTGCTCTTGGGCAGATTGTTGACGAAGGGCGAGCGAGTCTCCGCCTCGGTTCTGCGATAGTAGCACGGGTGGATCATGAGCAGCGGCTCCGTGGGTCCAGGCGGTGGTTTCGCGGCACTGGGCAACTCGTATTCAACACTGCAGTCGACGTGGAGCGGCTTCGAGTAGTCCTTCATGGTGCTCGGCGTCTGCTGCGACGTCATGAGCTTTATCCGGTCGGGGCTGTCGGAGCTCGACAAGGGCGTCAGTAGACCGCCGTGATAAGCACCGGGTATTTGGCCACCCATGCTCGTCGGCGTCGTGCACGATGTCATGTGCTGCTGGCTCGACGATTGCAGTATCGTCTGCTGCTGCTGCTGTTGTTGTTGCTGCTGCTGAAGCAGGTGTTGCTGGTGCTGCTGGTGCTGTTGCTGCTGGTGCAACAGCAGCGGCGAGGCCGAATTGCTGCTGTGCATCGATTTGGGTGTGGGTATTTGCAGGCCCACGATACAGTCCTGCTCTTGTAGGAGCTTGGACCTGAGACTGACTGGATCGAGGTAGCAGGCAGCGGTAACAGCGGCCATTATTACTCGCTCTCTGTTCGTACCATCTCTCTCGCACTCTTTGCAAATTTCCCTCTCTCCTCTAGTCTGTACTAACGCCTGCTGTAGGAGCAGCCGTTTTAAGCCAGCGAATTTTGACACTCGGCAAGCGAGCGAGCAAGCTCTGGCTGAGTCGGGCCAATTGACTATTCATTCAAATTATATCCGACTCAAGAGTCTTATTGCCGCTGCTTATTAATGCTCGTGTGCGATCGGATCTTTGCCGACGAGAGTTTGGAGATGAGGAATAGGCGAAAAATTGTCCCAGCTGTGCTCTGGGGGAGGCAGGCAGGGTGAAAAACGAAATAAAATTTTGCACAGAGAGCTACTAGTGGGAATTTCAGCAATCCATACTAATACCGGATTCACGGTCTCCCTATTTCGCTGTGTGTGTCTGTCCCCCACTTCTCTCCTCGTCTCTCTCTTATATATCTTGGGGCGCAAAAGACGTCAATGCTGTTCGTCGGCTCACCAATACTAGGAGCTCTCCGATTGTGTAGTGTGTCTATGTACGTATATGCACACGCATAACACTATCACAACTACTGCTTCCACTATACACCAATACTACTGCAGTGACTTTGAACTCGGTGCAAGCGCACTGCGATCGCCAATCAGCTCTCGAGTAGATAGCAGCATGCGTGTATAGTATAGGAGCAATAGCGGCGACGTCTGCCTATCTGTGTGTGGATGCCTGTCTGTGTCGGTGTCTGCGGCGGCCATGCACTGCTTTCATACGAGTAGGGTACGAGTGTGTGCGTGCGCGGCGCCTACATACGCGACGACTCGCAGACCTGCGCACTTCGACTATTAAATACCCAGTAGCACTTTCTTCTTCTGTCTTTTGGCCGAGCAACACTAATGCACTCTTCTCTGTGCATATACGTATGTTGCTGCTTTATAATCTTCCTTTATATTTTACAATATATAGATGTATATTACATGGACGCACACAAATTACTTGGAAATCAATTTTCACTTAATTTTCTTTTCTAGTGGATTTACATATATTCTTTTTCTTTTACGTAGGGTGGCACTTGATCACACTATTTTATGATTTTGCAATTATTATATGACACACTGTACAAATTATAAGCTTGGAATGACACACACACAAAATTGCACATGCACAAGTTCACTTAGACGATGAATTTGTATATTTTCGATGATGCTAGAAGTCAACGAGAATCTCCGCTGAATTAACGCAATAGTCGAGCGTTATGATCTTGCGAAGATGACCCAGCTGCTCCTTTTTTTAAAGCCCGTTCGAGTAGTGGCTTCTGCTATTTATTACTAATCAATCGTCGTTGATTTAAACGAGGACTGACTAGGTCGTATACGTCGGTTATCGATTATACGACGGATCTGTCACTTTGGGTCAAAGAAGTCTCTCTTTGAGGCCTCACTTGCTTCGGTGCGTGTGTAGTTGTGTATATCGTTGTCGGCGGGGCCAACGCCGAGTCGAAACTGAGCATTTTCCTCGGCTCTGCGCCCGACTCTAGACTTCCCCTCCGCTGCTGCAGAGAGTTAACATTTCATTTCTCTCTCGCTCGCGCATGTAGCAGCATTACAATGTATACACGTACACACACATGGAGAATGACCGGCCGTGTGCAGCCTTCGAGGCGGCCTCGTCCGGAGTGGGGGTAACCTCCAACGTCATTGGTGGGAGAAGAGAGACGTAGCCGATAGTGGGGGAACCCTCGCTGAGGAAGCATCACGTGCAATGCCAAAGGTGGTGCTATATATAATAACACTCCCACTCGCAGGCAGAGAAGTCTGCTGCTGGCAAAGCCGTGTCCGTATATATACATATATAAAACTCGTTTATCTTCTATCTTCGTTGCGAGCCATGCGGTCGCCGGTGAGTTCCCCCTTTGGATGGTGGAGAATGTACCATCATGGCTATATACCATGGTGCAGCAGTACGCCCATTTACCCAGAATAGGGGAGGTATGTGGTTAAAGAGAAAGACAGAGAGCGAATATAGGGATGGTTGTTAATCTTGAGATTTTGAAGAAGAGATAGAGGAGGAGAGATTATTTTTGTATAATTATGCGCTTCATCTCGTTGCCTCGCTGATAAGCGTGAAATTTGGAGGATGACAACTGAAAAGGCCTCTCTCTCTCTCTCTCTCTCTCTCTCTCTCTCTCTCTCTCTCTCTCTCTCTCTCTCTCCTCGAGCTCTCCTGGGCCTTTGAATGTGCCATACGAATAATGAAATAGGCTATTGAACGAGCTGAGCTTGCGATTCTTTCTTTTCTTTTTTTTGGCTCGAGCTGCTGCACACGATAGAATAGAGCCAAAGAGGCCTTGTTGTTCAGAGACTGCGATGATGAATGCACCCGAGTCTTAAACGTCATGTATATGCAACTGTCGTGCTTACGCTATATATAATGCATGCACGTGAACACGCGAGGCCTGAGAGCTCAGCATATGTATGGCGCATCTACTATCTTATAATATCGTAATAATTTAAAGATTTGTGCTTTCTGAGTAGCGCGACATGTGCAGCATGAATATGATCGTCATCGTCGTCATTCAATTGACCATGATTCGAATCGTGAGCGGGGCGAGGAGACGCCCAGAATATCTCGAGTGAAAGATATACATACTGAATGCGAGTCAAAAAATTCTGGGAAAATCTTAATTTCAAAGATAAAGAATGTTTCACAAGATGGAGAAGTATTAATGAAAATGAGGAAAAGATCATGGAGGCTATTTATTGATCTCTGTGAGTAACGACCGACTCCAGCTTTTTAATACCCAATAACGTTTCATTCATATTGATCGAATCAAAATACGTCTAATAAGACGTATACGCTGTGATTCATTCACGTAATAGTTTCCTTATGCTTATGTTTCACACAATCTTACGTGCCTCTGCGGCGTCTTCATATAACGCAAAATTCCCTTAGTCAGCATCCCGTTCATTATGTCAATTTCAGAGAAAATTTTCAAAACGTACAGGGAGAGGAGGCCAAAATTAAAAATTTGCTGTACTCGCTTGAAAAAGTTTTTCAGTCACACCAGAGTGATTTTTTATTATGGTATATAATAATTTTTATCATACTCTATTGAAAAAATTATTCAACTGTAGTAAAAATTGCTATATTTAATAACAGGAAAATGCCATATTTTGCCTCTGTGACACCTTTCCCAAAAGACACAGTACTTTTTGTCCTTCTTTTCGTCTGAACGGAGATCAAATATTTGGCCCACTTTTTACAAGTGTCTATTTGTACAGTCTGATTGATAATTTTTGACTACTTTCAGTTAAAATCATTATTGTTATACGTATTTCAATCAGTTTTAATATTGAAAAATTTCAAATTGTTTTGGTCAAAGTAGAAATCACGGCATAAAGTTTATGACCGTTGAATTTAAAAACCAATTGCGGTGACTTAATTGTTACTTTATGTTTGATGTATAGAGGAAGTTGTGGATCGAGACTCGAAGCTGTTTGTGGATAAATTGTGAAAGTCTGGCGATTTTACTCGGACTTGTAGTCATTTGGCGAACTGTACACGTCCTCTGGCTTTTCTTTTTTATAACTTAACAAAACCCGATGCTCGTTAAAAGTATTTATTCTATGATTATAATACTGAAATGGAATATAATGAAAAACTGCGGCGTGTAATATAATATCCTCAATAAAATCTTTCAGTCTGTGACAATTAAAATAAGAATTGATAACCAGAGAGTATTGCCGCCATTCGTAAATAATTGCGATACACTTTGAGGCAACCGAGCTGATATTCTGCAACTTAATCAAAACAAAATAATGTGTATCAATTCTCCAATCTCGACAAGCTATCAACGTAACAAGAAAAGGTGTGTTCCCAAAAAAAAATAGTTATCGCCTTTGAAAAGAAAATATGATCGAACTTATCTTTCTAAACCCATACGAAATCCTTCTGTTTTGATACGTGGCTCATAAACAATTGGATCAGCTGTAACCATTTACAAATAGTTCGTTTGAACATATTTCGGTCTTTATTATGTAGATTTAGCGTGTTGTGGTACGCTATTATTACTTTCTCGTTTTCTCAGTGTAAGATTTTATCTTCTAATTAAAATTTCGGGATGTACGTCATTCAATAATACTTACTTATATATGGCACGAGTGTGTACTTAATATGGAGACTGTTCGATAAATATTAAATGCAATATTGTTTGAAGTACCTTAGAGAAATTTTGAATGATACTTGCAGTGCATTTTGTAATAAGAGCCTATGTGAAAAATCGTTTATTAGAAAACTATATGAGTACTCTGCTTTGCTTCATTTATATCGTTTGAAAAAAAACCGCAATGAGAAACAAGAATACCTGAAGCGAGAAGGATACTCGATCGTTATTACGTAAAATAAAGTTGCGGATTCATTTTTCGAGCCGCAGCATGTGTTCCGAGACACTGATCGATTTAGCAACAAATCATCGCGGCATTACACCCATTGCTCGTGCGATTTTCGCGCGCAGCCTTGCGCATTCATAGATTACAAGGTTTTTTTTGCTCGAATCTTCATAAAAAAGAAAAAGAATAATAATGTAGATCGTAAAATGTGTTTGGTTCGATAGAGCGGAAGAGAGCGCGACGACGACGACGACGGATATTATTGGCAAAATCAAGCCAAGCGAGTATATCTGGTTTATGAAGGCAGCAGCAGCAGCAGCAGCGGCGGCGGAAAAAAGAATCGCCACGGCCTCGTTAAAAATCCATCCTTAGAACGCTTAAAAATTCATTGCCAACCCCCTATAAATACACGGGGCTTGTAGAGAAGCTCGGGTGCGCAGCCTTTCTGGAATATAGAGAATAGAGCTCGTCCACAGGAAATCCAAAGCATTCTGAATTTCTCGAAAGAGGCGAAACTTTTGCCATGGCTTGTAATGTGTCCCCGTACACGTCTCTCTGCTGTTGCTTTTCTGGACTGTGCTGCAGGGGGGAAATATACGTTTATATGTATGCGCTAGGAGCCGAACAAGTACGATCCAAATATATGTATGTATGCACGCGTATATATATGTTTTTATACAGACTCACACACACACACACGCACACAGTCAGAGAGACAGAGAGAGCCAAGCGGAGAGGCAAATAGAGAGCGAGGCGCAAAGAGAAGAGGATGTGCGGGTATCCAATGTGTGCGTGTTATATATGCTATATACAAGTGTACGTGCCTGCCTGCCAGCCTGTTCGTACACATATATAGTATTTGTGCACGGAGGGTCGGACCGTTGGCGCGGGTTGAATAGGAGCCTCCTGGCGTACAAGAGTGGCTCGTTACGTTTCATTTATCTTTAGAGCCGCCCGCAGCAGCAGCTCGACGCGGGAGCGCTATGGGAAATACAAACTACACAGCGCAGGCCTGATGCAGATGGATGTGCTACAGCTGATGACTGCGTTATTTTTTTCTCTCTCTCTCTCTCTCTCTCTCTCTTTGATAATAGCTCGGGCTCGCACAGGCTGCGCATTATATGTATATATAGGTATATAATCGCCTGCCTGCTGAGCCTCGGCTGCTGCCCGTGTTTTTCTCCTATATGTGTGCGGTAGCCCTGCAGACGCATGCACACGACGTAGGATATACACTTACTTACTGCGGGTTTGGCAGCTAGCTTCTCTTGAAAAACAACACGTTTGGTTATTTATCGAATGTGTGCGTGTGTATGCGCGTGTGTGCACCGAGCTCGAGCTTATTTTAAAAAGCTCACGTACCATGTTATACGAGTGAGGCGGATAGATGTTAGATCGTTACATATTCATAGAAACCAGATGCAGGTCCCCGAGTCTCGACGTTTCGCGCGAGGCATTAAATACGGAGTCGAGGAAAAAAGTTTTGAGCAGCGTCTGACTGTGAATAAACCTATATAGGTATATATAGTCCCGTGTGGGTTTGTGTACCTATAGACTTATGTATACATATTGGAGCAACTACAGTCACAGGCTGCACACACAGAGCTGCTGCTGCTGCTGCACGATACACGTGGATCGACTCGGGGGCGCAGGTGGGCAATATAATCCAGGCTATATGCGCGTGCTGCTAATGAGCAGAACACGGTATTGTGCGGCATGGCAGGCCGACGTTTATACCCGACGTTGACGACGAGGATGACTCGTAACATTCGAGCTCGTACCCAACACACAACTGCACGATGTTCGATTCGATGCCTCTTTTAGATCCATCGGCCTAACGACTCTTTAATGTAACAAAATAAAAAGAAAATAAAAATAAACTATAGTCATCGCGGGGGAATTTTGAATTAATTCTTGTTTCATATAAATAATCACTAACTAAATATATGTGCGTGTATTGAAAAACATAATCACATTGTACCGCACGCGCATACGCCACACTATATAGCTAAGTGTGTTTGCCAATGTTTAATGAATTTTGTAATATAACGTGTCGATGTAGGCTCACCGCGTCTGTTTTGTAAAACAAAGAAACAATTCCACACGCGCGCAGTCAGGCCACGCTCATTTACCCAATATATTTTCCCGTCGAGCTCGCGCCTATACGCGAATAATAAGAAATGGAAAATGAAAAGGAAAAAATAATGAATAAACTTCGAGCTTTACTTTCGATCGAATCGATAATACATAACTCACGCATGAGCGCAACTTCATCGATTAGATGTACATTAAGTATAAAAATGGGTCTACTTGTACTTCAAATTTCCGATTATTTTATACCAATGAGAGAGAACTTTGGTAAAAATATATTTACGTCCAAAAAAAATATCGCGTACAGGCTTTCGATAGCTTATCGGTTGGCGTAATACCCTGAGTATGAATATGTATTTTCTTCGATACTATAACTGGCTGCTATATATGTACATACCGTGTGTGCACAATCGCTACGCGCATTTTATTTTAAGCTCGCAAAACAAATATTGCACGAATATAGTAATGCATCGTCGCCGTCAATTACAATCGTGCCGAATCGTAAAAACTTATCAACGCCCTCGAATATACACAAAATGGATAAAGAGTATCAAAATACAACGAGAGAAACTACATCGTCGCCTGAGAAAACTCGAATATTTTAAAAGCCCCTTGAAATAAATTTGTTTCAAAGATATTAGAGAACGATAAGACATTTTAATTACCAACAATTTACCGAAATTTCGTAGCAGACTAACGTTAAGGGATTTTGAAACAGGCTTGTTTTCGTCGAACGCAAATGTCGATAAATACAGGCGTGCAAAAGAGTCGTTTACAACGGAGCTTTCGCGATCGCGATGGCTTCGTAAATTTATATACATAAATATAGACTCGAGAACACGGGAATTTTCACGAGATACAAGAATGCGATTGCGCAACGCCGCGTATCTCTCTAATGCTCCTGCGCTTCTTCCACACCAACACCAATACACGTCTAGACTTATATATATACACACAAGCATATCAAGTGCTTTTTGTGCTTACAAACTGACAGCACAGACGTGGCCGCTGCCGCGCAAACGTCTGAGCTCGAGTCACACCAGTATAGTAGCAGATAGGCACTTTATAATTCATCCTCGCACGCCGACACGTGCGTTTAAGAAGCAGTGGAAAGTTTGGCCGCCGCGTGCAGTGTGCGAGGAGCTTCCTCTGCTGCTACTGGCTTATGTGCATTGCGATGACACACAAACGCAGCAGACAGAGATGCAAAATGAAAGTTAACGTTCGAATATATACATATAAACATTATGTTTATCTTTGTTTATGATATTTATATAAGTGTTTGTTGAAATGAGAAAATAAAAAAAGCGAGAACAAGAATTACGAGTAATCGAGATTGTTTTTAGATTGTATCGATCGAGCCCAAAGTAGGAGAAATTTTTTCCACTTCGTATATAATACTCCATTTAAGAATACCACCTGATATACTAAATCTTAAATAAAGATCTAATGTATATAGGAGAGATAATTTTTTTAACGCGAAATCGTTGAATGTTACTAATTGTGTATAGAATAATCGAGCACGCAATCGAGATAACTTGGATAAGATTCACGAAACGTACATGATTTACGTCAAGAGGTAGTTGTGAAAAAGAATAAAGGAACCATTTATTAATTCACCATTACCTGAAGTCATTAAATATCATCATGGATAAATATCGTGTTTGCTGGAGGTGCGCTCGTAAGCTATTTATAATTACCTTTTCGAGTTCATGGGCTATATTTCGGATATATATCATTTTGAGAAAATATGATTTTTAAGTATACACGCGCACGGCGACGACGCGATATCGTTCACAGCCACACTCATGCCGTCTGAATTTCTCTTTTCTCAAATATATGCTCTTCGACGCCAGAGAACACATTTTTCGATGAACCGCAAATATAACTTTTCGGGTTTGAACCATTAATATTCACGGATTCCGAGCTGACTTTGTATGTGACTCGACGCGCGCGTGTGTAATTGAATAGCCGATCGCGAGAATCGCGATTTTCATGATGTTTGATCGGCATATTTTCGATATTTTGGTGATTCATGAAAACGCTTCAAGACGTGTGCATCTGTAAAAATGGAAGAAACCATTGTGATTTACAAGTCGCTTCGAGTCAATTGAACTGAATCTGAATAAATTGAGAAGCTCTTGTACTTGCATTCCCACGTTTTACTGACTGGCTTCGTGCAATAACAAATGAACGACAATTTATCGTCTGTAAGCGTCGTGAAAATTTACGCGCACGAATACAACAATAATTTTATAACTATTAATATATTTACAACGAGTATATCGACACGTCTGGGGCGAAAACGCTCGGTTATTTCTATTTTGGACTTAATCGACACTTTCCTGCAATAAATAACAAAAAAAAAAAAGGAAAAATTCTACGCACAAGGCTGACATTTGGCAGATATTTTATTTAACCACTCTCTTTCTCTCTCGAGAGAGTATTCCCTCGTTTTACTCGCATATATATTCGAGAGACAGCAACTACAGCAGCATACATACAGCATATACGGAGCTTTAAAGCATGATGGAATTGGCAAGAAGTTGCTTGGCTGCCCTGAAGCATCCACACACACTGGCACTGCACTGCTCAGCTCAGCTCAACTCAGCACAGCACAGCGAAAGAGCGAAAGAGAACATGTTTCTCGCAACGAGGGCGATTAGAGCCCGAGCATATACAAGAGCTGCGTACGCATTGTAGCGTGTGCATTGTATGAGGCCGTTTGCGTGTAGTGCATATAGTCACGGCGGCGGCGGCGGCCCATTGCATGACCCCATGATGCATTATACACATAGACTGAGAAACGAAACTCATCTCTTCTTTCTCCCTAGACCTACGTCGATGTACTCTGCAGACTTGCCAATGAACACACATGCATAAACTTTTTCTGTGCGTGTACTATAACAAGAGTTCGATCTTTTTGTACAGGCAGTCTCGAAGCTCTTTCTTCGCTTTGTTTGTTTCAGATGATCGAGCTTTAAACATCGGGCGACTCGATCGTGTGAATCAAGAGAGCAAATTTACAATAACGATCAACGTATGCGATGGGAATGATTTTTTTTATTTTTCGATGTACGCGATACGCTATCGTAAAAAGGCTAAAGGTGGAAAATTTTTTTTTAATCTTATTATAGAAAGACATTCTGCAGTTTTATTTCAGCCTCGACTGTTCTATGATCATTTAATCGCATTAGCGATATTACCGATTTAAAATACACGCTCATTTATCAGACTATGCCGTATTTACGCGATATTGAATCGTTGAAATTTGTTTCCAAGTACGCCCATATATCATTCGTATAAATCATTTGGCCTTTATTTACAATTCACATTAGTAACGAAATTTGATATATTGATTAAATACAACTAGTTGAGCAATAAACAAGGAATCGTAGCTGGTGAACAAATACCTTTTAAACATTGCTACATTTATATATTTATCAATTTTATCAATACAACCAAACGCGCACGTAAAGCGATTTCACTCTTAGATCTTGCATTCCCCACTAATCCATTTAAAATTGTCATATTTTTCTCAGAATCACGCTGATGCCTCGATTCATGCTTTTTGATGGAGAATTTTGCCCCGAGGCAGTTTCGTGCTCTCGAGAAATTTTTACAACGACTATATACGCCCCTACCCATCGTCCTATACGCTGATTCAAATGTATCCTTAATAAGTAACGTGGCTCTCTGGCATGTATATAGAGGGTCTCTCTCTCTCTAAACGAGCCAGCCGGCGAGATCCATAAAGGTAGTGCAATTATTTTTCGTTAACCATACCGACCTATGCATATAAACTCATATGGGCGAGCTGCTGCTGCTCCAAAGTAGAAATTCGTATGATGCTATTCGTTCGAATAAATAAATAAAATAAGCTCTTGGCATTAGCTCGCTAACAGCAATCAAAATGCTTCACGCACACGTGTATAATAAAAGTATGGCATATCAAAGAAATACACAGCTGTGTGCTAGCTTTTTCAAATATATATACAACCTGACAATCAATTGCACGATGAGGCAGCACATACATAGTATTTTCTTCGCTCGCACATAAGCCGTTCGATCCTGACAGGTCTAACGTTTTCGAAGGCGAAAGAAAGCAGAGAGGCACAAGAATCGCGCACAGCATCGCGTTCTCTACGCTCTTTGCACCAAAATTCTTTCATCGCCATATAGCAGTCCCCTCCCGACCCTCGGTATCATTCGAGGCATTCGTACATATTCGCTTATTATACTGTATCGACGAGCTGCGCGTATTTCCTTTAATTCCATAGGCAGTCCGTATAACACGCAAATTGTGCGCGCAATGTAAAAATTGCTCACATTGCCGAAAGAGAGAGGGCGAGCTGTGAGTTTTCTCTCTCGAAAACGCCTTATAAAATCGACCGAAGACGACGACGACGACGCACGTATTATGGCAGTCATTAAAGCGCACCTCCCCGAAAATAATGAAAAGAGCCGAAGATTCCGATCGCTGACGTATTTGCGCGTTGAAAAACTTTAGTCATTGAGGCCATCATTCCGTGTACACATTATACACGCGTGCGTACGACAGTCCAAGGGTGTGTGCGCCAGAGCGTACAGCAATAAATAGAAAAAATCGACCTGATGCTAAGAGCGTGCGCGCGGCTAGGAATTAAATTAAATACGATACGGACACGTATAGCTAGGGTACCTTTTTTCTTTATTTATATCCATCTGTCGCGGCGTGCAGGAGCCGTAAGACTCGCCCAAAACCATTCGATCATCCTGCAGCTCACATAACTCGTGCTAGTAGTCGAGCGCACGGAAGCTATAGATAATGGCTATACGAACTACTAGAAGTACAGCTACGTACGACTACGGCGCGAAATTGCGCCCGAAATTGCGAGAATCAAGGCCTCGGCGAATTTGACGCTCCGGAGTTTCCTCCCTTTGGTATTCGCGCGCGAGCGGAAGGTATATGCTATATAGTATACGTACAAGTAATAGTAGCACAGTTGACGACGACGACGAAATAGTGCCGAGCGTATACCCCCATCGTCGTCGTCGTTGTCGTCGTGCGGCGCGCACTTATCTTGGCCCTCGAGTTGCAAAACTTTTAACTGTGAGAGAGGAATCCTAACTGCGAGCACGAAGGGGGACGCGAGCGAACGGGCGAGCGAGCCTGGAGTAAAAAGATAGACGTACCAAGAAATTGGGCCTTACAAATATATAGATATACCGCGCGTGTATATTGTACTTAACAAAGTCCAGACTGCTGTATAATACAAGTTGAGCGCTGCAAGGGAGTAGTAGTCAGCCCGAGCCCGAGGTATATACACTGTCGCGCTTCATCGTCGCTAATGACCATAATGATAATGGCGCATGATGATGATGCCAGACGCGCCGAGTAAGTGTCTGCCTGTTGTACTAATCCGAGTATATAGCGACGAGACTCTTGAAAGAGAGAGATGATTGATACCGCGTACACTCGAGGCGCACATACACCACTCTCCTGCGAGTACACACATACACACTGTATACACGTACAGCGGGAGGACGAACAAGGTACTTTTTTTTCTCGTCTTGCAACATTTCGTATATAGTTATGAGCTACGCCTCGACATCGACGACGCTATCCTCCTCGTTTCGGCGATCAACTTCTATACGATGTCTCTCATAAGTGCCTCGGACGCGAGTTCGGTAAAATATCGGATTACTCGGATAAATTTGGAGCTATATCTCGAGCTGCTTTACTTTTTTTTATTTTGCTCTCTTTTAGCTTTTTGTTGTTGTCTTTTTACCGTTGCCAACTTCCCTTTTTGTCATGCGAGTGAACGAGCGAGCGGACAATCCAAACGCGATCGAGCACTGTAAATACGTTTATATTATTAATACGCAGGGCCGAGAGAGCTGCTGCTGGAGCTTAACACGACTTTATATACATAATATAGAGACACACACAAGCTCGACGCGCGACACCTTATATACAAAAATATATTTATCGATTTTCTCCGTAAATATAACTGCTCGCGCGTTCGTCTCTGGGAAAACATTATGTACGTACTACGTACACACCTGACTAAATCCATTGATGTAAATTATTGCGCTGCTGCTGCTGCTGCTGCTCTGCTCCATGCTCTACGCCTGCATATACGTATGTATATACCCGTGTACGTGTGCGCTTGTCGGCAACGGCAGCCATGTAATTGTGAGCCAATCTTGCGAATACGCGCGGCGCTACATAAGCATATGTATGCAGCGCAGTGCACTCCATATCCGAGCTCGAGTCAGTCTCTCTCTCTCTCTCTCTCCGGTACGTTTAATATTAATCTATTGATTTTCAGTTATGGAGACAGCATTTCAAGCTCGGGTAATATTATTCACCGCCGCGGATCAGACTCGCAAATAAGCCCGACACATTCGTCATTATAATATTATTACTGCAGCGGCGCGCGAGCTTATGTATATAAAGCACTTCACTTCGATACATTAATTCATCGAGCTCTTCGGTCAAGCTCGCCTAGCTTATAGACAGGCGGCAAATAAAATCTACATAGCATTTACCGCACAATGTATGTCTATTGACGTAGGCGATATATCCGCGCTGGACACGGGATTCGATGAGAAATAATAAGATGTTGAAAAGTTCTTGGTTCTCCCCTGCACTGCTGCTGCTTGAGCTCCCCCGTTGCTGCTTTTGTGCGAAACTTTTTCACTCCAATGATTACGCAGGTCGTCGAGCTGTGTCTGTGTGTGTGCAGCTTCTCGCGCGGCAACATCAGCAGCAGCAGCAGCAGTGTTGATCATTGATTTTGTGAGCGAACTTGTGTGTGCCTTTGTGCCGCGGAAGGAGAGCAGCAAGCGAGACGAGAAGAGACGAGAGAGATAGAGATAATAATGCCACCGCTTCGAGGCACATCTATAAAACTCGATACGCCATCGTCACCGTATATAAAAGTTTACTGCGCGGAATATACAGCCGCGCACACCTCGTCGTGCTGCTTTTGGCTCCCTATACACATCCGACATCAGCGAAATTCTACGATCCGCGCGGGGCCTTGTGTACGTGCAGCACCGATGCTATGCTGCTGCTGCATTGCAGACGTTGTTTATACGCCATGTACAAAAAAGTATCCGATACACGTGGAAGGAAATTGAAATAGTCTGCCCATGTTTGACCGTTGCATCCCGTGCACATTTTATATAAAAATATACATGATATAATGATAATAACAACAACAGAAATTCGAGTCATTGGTCGGAGGGGGAAAAAATTGAGCGCGACAGAGACAGAGAGAGAGAGAGAGAGAGAGAGAAAAAGTTTTAACGCTGCCAGAATTGCCAGGCCATTGTATTTTGGCAAATTACCATCGGAGCTGCAAAGAGGCAAGAATTATGCATTCAAGAGCTACTTTCAAATCGCGCGCACAGCACAACTGCCGCTGCTGCTGCCGCTGCGCTTGCCTTGCGAAATGAATATTTTTTTTCTTTCCATGCCTCGCGCGCACGCGGCCAAATTATACTTTCAATCAAAAAGCGTAATCGCGGATATACGGAGCAGCGATCGATAAATGTATATAATATGCGCGGTTCGTAAATTAACGTTCGTTTATTTCTTTTCCTTCAATTTTTTTCCTCTCTCACTCGTTCTCATTTTAATTTCGGTCCGCGCCGTTTGTGTTTCCATTTCTGTATCGATATTCGTAGCGTACGGCACAGCCAGCCTGTATCGAGCGCGTCGATATTATATATACACCTGCGCGCGCGCTACGTGCTGGAAAATCGCGCAGAAAGCGCCGGGGCTTTATAGGATAATTGATGTCTCATATCCGCTTTATAACGCGCCAAGATTTTTTTGTTTTGAATTACCTATACACTCCTATTGCTCTAAGCATACTTCTGCCCACTACTGTATACGTGCCATACGCGCGCGGCTCAAAGAGGCCCGTAATAATTCTTTTTTAACGATCGAACCACCATAAAGATCGCTGCGCGTCAGCCGCGTGAGAATCTCAAGCCCGGGCAATATATACAATCGCTTTTTTCTTCTCTCTTTCGAGTTGAAGAAGTAAAAAAATGAAAAAAAATGGTAAGAGTGCTTACAGCATTGAGCATCGTTCGAATTGCTCTACGCGTGCGTGTAATATAATATTCAAGAAAACTCGTTAAAGGCCAACATCGCACACGATTATGAATTCCTCTTATTTAGAGAGTTGCAAAAATATATAGACAATATATTATATGTAGACATCAGGTAAAAATCTTGCCTAGGCGCTTCGGCTGGTGGATGTCATCGGACAGCTATATACGTACATGTGCTAGCCTCTCTCTCATTCCCGATCAGACCTTCTGATCTTATCTGTGTTATTATATACCTCTTTCTCTCTCGCTCTCGGCTTCAAAACCGAACAATCGATAATCTCTTTTCTGGAATTTAATTCGACGCAGCTGAGCTTTTCTTACGTAAAACGACCGTATTCTATACATATATAACAGCTTTCACACGCACACACAGATACGGAGCAGCTGCACTCGATATATATCACACTCGGAGTCGCTGCAGATAATGTATCCGAGGCAGCAAGAGCTGCGGGGTGGGGTGTGGGAGGAAGGACGAGAGCGAGAGAAAAAAAATGAACGAACACGGAATACACCCAGTTTCTGACTAATCCTCACGCGCTATCTCTAGTACTGGGAGGTCTTCTCTCTTACACACATGCACAGACGCTTGCCAGCGCTACACACACGCACGTAAAGCCAAATGTCGTGATCACACTCGCTCTTACGCATATACGTATAGTTACAAGTACCTACGTCCTACACGCGCACACATACACACACAGACGTACAGGCTGAGGCAGACAAATACACATGGGCTTGCAGATAGGGCCGACTACGACGACGACGACGAGGCCTCGAGAGAGGATGATGTGCCGCTAGGGAGGCTCACACAAGCCTGCCTGCGAGGCTATATACTAGTCGCGCGGCGAACTAAGCCGCAGGTATGAGAGGCCAGAGCCAGACAGTCATCCGAGACATCCGAGACATGCAAAGCGCCTGTATACATCGTGCCTAGAGCTTGGGCACATACATACGCGTACAAACGCACACACACACACTCACACACTTGGGCGAGCGTATACCATATATGCGTTTGCGCTTGCTACGCGTTATATGGCTCGAGCTTCTGCACAGGCCTCTGCGCCAAGATAGAGATAGATGATGCTTCAGAGCCAGAGCCCCGAGTAGAATTAAAAAAGAGTGGCGCGCGCATTTACAGCAAGCACGTAGAATATAGCTTCAGGAAATATTACTATTCCTATGTGCGTATACGTAGCTCGGAGCTCCTCGCTGCTGCAAAATTATTGTTATTATCATAAAGGGGACAGTGTGTGTATATAACGCGCATAGAGCAGGCACAAGGAGGAGAGCCGCTACGAGGTGGAATTTCAGCAATGGATTATTACGCTGCGAGGCAACGTGCAGGGGACGCGACGACGACGACGACGTCGACAATTTTTTGTCGTAAGATAAAAAGATTTTTCGACACAGAGTTGAGGCAACAGCAGGTCCTCTGCAGCTCGACTCTCTCTTTCTCCTGTACTTTTTCTAGAATATAATGCCCATGGTATCATTGAGCAAGACGGCGGCGTCACAGCGGTTAAGCGCCTTATACATTTAAACATGCATTTAGCTGGCACACAAAAGTACACACGCACACATACTACTTAGAGGCGGCAAGGATCTTTTAAAAGAAAATCTCAGAAGCCAATCGACAAGAGTTTCTTTGATAAATAATTATTCACCGGGTGCGTTTGTTGCTGCTCGTGACGTGCCAAATATCCAAGAGCTCGTTTTAATATGTATGTGTGTGTGCGCCATATGTATGTACATACACAGACTGCTGACGCACGAGAAATTTGCTTTGAAAATATTTATTTACTCGACCGAGCGGGTCTCGGGAAAAATCGAAAAGGCTATACGATCGACACTCGAGCGTTTCCCTAAAATGCGCTTCATCACGCGCAGCGCGTCTCCCGAAATTTTTTTAATCGACATATCTATTTTGGAATGTCTCGTATGCTACTTTTACTCGAAGGTCGCGCGGTGCTACGCTGAAGGCAGCATATCTTCGTGGCCCCCGGCCACTTCCTCCAGCAGGATTTTTCGTTATAATACACATCCTGGCGCCCATCGAGTATGATCTATAGCTATTATTCAAGCATTGCCTGATACACACACGCATCACGTTCACGTCGACGCGTGCTTCCAAGAGCTTACACACATTTCCTCGATTTTTCGTGGTCAATGAAAAAAGAAGACGTATATTCGCGATTTTGCCTCCGTTTACATATTATTTTCAAAGAACGAGAGCGCAAAAAGCCAGACAGAAGAATGAAAAAAAAACAAAGTGACGATTCATCATTGATATAAGCTAATATAAACGCACACATGCGCTGGCATCCAATACTACACGCGCCTCGGCAATGTTGAATTATTCATTTCTCTGCTGCTGCTGCTGATGTTCTTCGTATATAGTTGAGCCGCGCGTTGATTATAAACAAAATTCAGTGCTATATGTAGCGCTGAAAATTTACGATTAGCAGGAAAAAGAAGAAGTAACGTCAAATTTATGATTATTCATCGGTGATAATAAACTTTCGTTGCCCCGCGCTCGCTGCAGCTCGATGATTTATCAATGTCGCGCTCCGCGTGTAATTCTAAAGCTCATCATCATATCTTGCATGTACGCAAGTCCGCGAGGTTTATATATAAGAGCCGCGAGATGCAAAGAATGATAGATTCTTTTCAAATGTCTATAACGCAGTGCACTTGGATGACGCAAGCCTCGGGTTCGGTTGAAAGAAGCTTCTCGCTAGAGTAACGTGTTCTGGGTTTCAGGTGGAATGCTCGAGAAGGAAAAAATTTCAGCTAGATTGCACGCAGAAATATGTCTTTTTTCTAGCGAGCATATACGTACGATACGAGTCGGTTGCAGCTCGGCAATCGCGCGACGATATAAAACGCGCCCGAAGCCATAGCGAATTATTCTTTGGGCGGAAAAGTTAGCAACATGTATGCAGATGATTCGATTCGAACGAAAGCAAAAATATGTTTTGTCGTTGCCTCGGTTCAAAAGTGAATATGTACAAAAGTATCCGTCTGTGTATGCACAATAGAGAGAAGAAGCAGCACATACATAGGCGTACATGTATCGTGTGTAAATCGCACGAAGCTAAAGCAACTTCCTCTTTCCGCTTGGCTTTGCTCGCGTATGTGTCTGTGAGTGCTGTGCAATGCGACCGACGAGACACTCGAAGTCTTGTGTCCGGCTCTAACTACACGACGACGTCAAACCGACTGCTAGCTGATGATGTGTGTGTGCTTTTCCTTCTTCACGGCGCGGACGATGATGAGCAAAAGCCGAGAGATATGCCAGAATGGAGGACAAATATTTTTTCAGGCATTTATTTATAACGGCCCCGAGCCGATACATAATTGAATATTATTTCATTTGAAAAAAGCCGCGCGTATACGTTTTGAAGAAGTTAATATCTCGGCTTATGGTAAAATTTAGCGAGTATACGTGTGCGAGAGCTGAGGACGCAGCAGAAAAATTAATGAAGCGTATGCGCGTGGAGACTTTTGAAACTCGATGTTTATATCCTCGCAGCTTGTGCTGCTGCTCGCGTATATATCCACATCCTTGGCTTACATGTGCTCGTCGTCACTTGAATCAACGTTGACTCTCGTTTCGCTTCTTTTTTCGAAGAATCTCTTGGCTCGAGCCGACTCGCGTGTGGACGAGTATTTGCTCGGTGTTTGCAAAGAGCGTTGCAGGAGACGTTGAAAATCCAAAAAAATCTTGCCGAAAATCTACAAAACGTGCGCGCATATGAGATCGCAAACGTAGACCGGCGTTTTTGTTTCTCATTACAATTTTATATACGTGCTCTCGAGCCGCAACATCGCTCTCCAAACCTAACGAATGTTTTTCACGTCGTTTATATTATTTTTATCATCACGAGGGATCGCGGCTATAAAAATTGATTTATAAAAATATATACAATATTGTGCGCCCATGAGGAGAACGAGTGTCTCATCGTTGCTCGCGCGCTCAGCGTTTTTCCAAGTAGGAATAAATGCGGACATTTTTCTGTAAATCGTTAATTAGCTTCTGCGGAAAGAAGAAGGAGACGAGGCAAAAGGCATGACATAGTCACTCTCCGACGACGACGACGAAGACGAGGAAGAAGACGCGGAGAGAAAGAAAGAGACGACGACGAAGAGAATCATCGTGCCGAGAATTATTAGTGTACGTGAGCCCGAGAGACGTTCGAAGCAACTTGATTCGGAATCAAAGCTATATTATCTATAAATGTGCATAGCCGAAGAAATATTTGTACGATAGTAAAAGAGCTTGATGCAATTTTAAATCAATTCGATTGGAAACTCTATTTGAAATTTATCTCGGACGAAATGAAGCCATTCGCTGCGTGTCGTATACAGATGGACGCGATCTAGCTCGACTTCTCTCGTATATAAATATATATACGTCCCCGTACAATTACATAATGACTCTTGTAACGAAACGAAACGCACATGTACGTCGCATATCTTGTTTCATTTTCCTCCCGAGCGAAAAGTCTAATTTATAATATACATTTATAAACAACCCTGGCTGTTGTATATACAGGACTCGTTGGGTCGTGGGTCTATTTATATTTTCGTGAATTCTCGAGGATACATTTGTGTACGCGACATTAGCTCAAGATCGTATCGATGATAATAATTAAGCAAAAAAACTTGAGTGTACATCGCGTAGCCTGGGTAATGTATAATATTTTTGGAGCGAGATCTTGGCAGTTGAATGAAAAATTAGCTCGCTGGTCAAAGCAAGCGAGACTTGGCTCGTAATACGCGAATTTCGTCAGCACATAATAATAATAATAATAATAATGAAAAAAATGTATAAGCGCGCGCAAGAGGCCCAAATAATGAGTAGTGCAAGGAGGCGTATCCCTCTACACCCATTTTCGAGCTGAAGCACACACAGCCTCGAAATAAAAAAAAAATAAATAAAAAGTAAGTAAGTAAGGGAAAAGAGATAAGTTAGAGGAAGAAAAATAGAAGAGCTGTGGCAGAAAGATTATCAGTTGGCTGTTATCGTGCTCGCTCAGCTCGAGCATCGTATCTCTCTCTCTCTCTCTCTCACGGGCATATGCGGCACAGCTGCAGCAGCAGCATACAGAGAGCTCAGAGAGCACGCTACACGGGGGCGGATTTCATATCGCAAACTTTCTAACAACGTAGCGCGCACGTATAATATGCCGCGCACATGCACACAAACGCACGCATACCCATGCACTCGTGCATATTGTACGTATGTGTAGCGTAGAGCCGAGCTCGATCCAAGAAGAGCGAGAGATTTTTGTGCGAGAGAAATTTCTCCTCGAATCGAGCGAGCGTGTGGCGGCTGCTGCTGCTGCTGCGATTCACCTACCCTAAAGCGGGCGCACGCAAATCACAAAGACCTTCGAAAATGCATTTATAATATACAGCCGGGTGCCCGCGTGTGTGTGTCAGTGATCGCGCGGAATATATACCTATAAGTTAGTGTGTGTGTGTGTGTGTGTGTGTGTGTGTGTGTTTTAGTGTGCGTGGAGCCGCGAGAGAGCCTCGAGTTTTCAAAGAGGAAGGGGAAGTAATTACCATATAGGTGCCCATAGTCTCGGGCTCTCGGTTGTATGGCTCGCTCTTCGCTCCGCGCTCCGTATTGCGCATACTTTCGTATTACCTTAGCCTCGGCTTAAACCTTTTTTATACTCCATTCAGCAGATCTCGCTCGCGCGCGCGCGGCACATACACTACAGGGGTGCATGGTTAATGCGTGTTAGGCTGCCTTGTTTTTTAACGAGAGAAAGAGAAAGAGAGAAAAGAGCGCCGGGAGCCATATATAGCAAGAGGAAGGATATGGCGCATGAGATTTTCAGTTAAATGAGGCGATGATAATTGCAGTCGTACCCGCATTGAAATTTCACTGTGGTATATAGTACGTACTGACTCCGACTGCGCCGCGCGCAAGCCATCCTGCAATATACATACATACCACCAAAGTCCCTATTCTCTCGGCTTTTTCGAATATACGTATAGTCGAGCGCGGATACGCAGAGTTGCGCAAAATTTCATTCGAATATGCGGAAGTGCAGTAGTAGCTGCAGTTGGCCTTGCTGCTGTTGCCACCGATGTACATGCACAATACCTTATACCGTGTTTTTCAACCTTTTTTGACTACTCAGCGTGTAATTTTTCAACGAACTGCTGTTGCTATTATTATTATCATTATTATTTTTACCGAGTTCACGAGGCATCGATTGCCCACAGTCGTCGAAGCCTATAGATTATTTCCCCCCTTTCGACTGCCATATTATTGTAAAAAGTATTTGGACGAGCGAAAAAAAGAAGAAAAGAAGAAAAGAAGAAAAGGTAAGTCGTATTCAGCTCGAGAAAGCTCTTCTCATCCTCGTTTCCGATTTCTTTCTGACGCTCGCTTCAACTTCGAGCCGTACACCTTTAGTCGTTTTATTTTCGGCACCATGCGAGCTTGCATGAATTCTTATGAGACCGATCGAAACTTGATAATAAATTAGAAAAAATGTTAGTCTTTATCGAATCAACAAATCCAACGTGCGGCGATACCCAGAAAGAACGAGTGCAAAATAATTCAGAGCTCATACACCGAGTTCGGTTTATAATATGTTTATACACTTTGGCATGCACACACGTTACGTTCGCCGCAAGCTGAGCATTGCTTAAAGATCGCAGCATAGCAACAGCAACTATGCTTTACAAAATCTTGTTATAATGCGGGGGTGCATATATACGTGTAGACGGGAGAAGTGCCCTGCAAGCGGGCGAGTGCGCCAGCCGTATAGTTGTACTCAAATAGTTTGCAGTTTGAAAATTAATTTTATCTCAGGGCCAAGTACTTGACCCGGGCCAGCACCCTTAAAATTAATATTGCAGGAGCAGCTCCGCTGCTGGAGTGGCCACTCGATCGTGCGATGTATATCGCGTTTATAAAAAGGTGTGCCGAGCTTGCCAGAAAAGTCCGAACGAAGGGCCAGCGAATATTAACAAAAAGAGAAAGAGATCGAGCGAGCGTATAATACGAGGAAAGAAAAATTCACGTAGACAAGAGCAGAAAAACGTTGAACGATCGAGAGACGTTGGGCTACAACAACCTATTCATCTATCATCTGCTTCTTTCTCTCTCTCTCACGTTGCCGGCTTGAAGCTATTTATAATCGGTCGCATGTGCAAACTATATAGTTTAGCGTTTCGCAAAGAGAGGCGATATCGTGTCTGGCGCATGAGACTTTATAAAACGCGCGCGGCTGCTCGCTCGGCCTCTGCGAGCACTCACACGAGCAGCGCGGCACACGGTATTATATCGACTCGTCGAGGAACGTGTGTAGAGCATGGCACGGCTCGCAGGCAAGGCACATGCGAGACAAGCAAGAAACGCCCTCGAAGCGAGACTTTACGGACCGTCGGCGTTCAAATCAACATTAGAGCCATTAGCAACAGCGAGACGACGGCGTGGCGTGGCAGCGTGTACAACAACGAGAACAAAAAACAACGAACGAGAAGCAGCGGAGCTCTAGGTTTCCTTTCGGCCCTGGATGATAATGATGAAAATTGACCTCGGCGCCCGAGAACCGCGCGGCACACACAACGGCCACTGCGAATTCATTTACACGTGCGCAGCACGCACGCATTGGCGCGCGTGTCTACGACTGCGTGCATCCATAATATTCACTCGCGTACGGAACGATATTCATTGAACGGAAATTTGAGACTTCAGAGCAAGCTCGAATGTGTATGGATGCAATTTCGAGCTGATACACGATTCTTTTCAAGATCTTTCGAATTATATATTTGTGCTGCGTTCGAGCTTTTTCACATTAAAAACGGAAGTGAAAATAGATATTTCTTCGTCGAGTTTGTCAACTTCGTATATCTATTTTACATATCTACTAGTTCGGAAATAAATATGATTGCCATACTTTTACAGATATAATCCACGAGCTGTTCAATCAATTTTTCAATGACCCGATTTCCTCGGTCTGTAAGAGTACATGACTGGTATCTATATGGATCCGTACAAATTTTTAAATTAGATTACCATTCAGTCCTAGATTTATACGAAAATATCTTGGAAACAATACAACTTTTCAATTAGCCTCTGGAAAAAAACTTGTCCATACGCACCTATACAGTTTTAATCTAGCATTTTATAGAAAGACTTGCGTCGCACAAGCGCGTGTTAGAATGGTTAAAAAATTAAAAATGCCGCACATCCAAATGAACGATTGCATCTTTGATCTCCGACTTTTTCAGATGGATTTTTCGATGGTAATCAGCGCTCGCCAGATTAAGTATAAATGCATATGCGAGAGTTGGAGCTCATTTTTCAACAATAGACCCGACTCGAGCGAGCTCGGACACAGCGCGTACGACGTTATAATACAAGCGCTTACCCATGCATACATACGTTCAAACCATCAAATCTCATTCAATCATTCACCCGTTATAAAAAGGTCTTTATTCCACAACGCGACTGCATTTTTTCGCTAATTCATTTCCCCCACTTCTCTCTCAGGCGTGCATGCATTATAAAAACGACTGACCACTTTAATAGAAATTTATTGGTTCCACGTAGTGTGTATAATGTTTTTCTTATTATTATTATTTTTTTTCATCCTTCGAGTTTCTTTTGACTGCAAAAATATATGTGTGTAGGTTGGCTGGCTGCAAGTCACCTTATGGAAACGTGAAATCGCCGAAACTAATTTAAGCCAACGCGCGCGCGAGTGAGCGAAGCCCTGCGTATGCGTTAACTCGACGGCGAGTCTCGCTGATTATCACTAACTTGTGTGTGTGAACGTGTGTGCGAGCTTGAACGTGAGCGTCTGCAGGTATGTCACGTAAGTCTACAAAGCCGCCAAAGATGTAGGACATTTTTGTGGGAGCTCTTGTAGGTTCGCTCTCGACACGAAGCTCTTGTCCTATATGGTTTATAATTATTATATGAAAGTGGGAATATTTTTCATGACCGAATATTAGCATTTGAACGAAATAAAGACCGAGGAAACTTTTGAACACAGTTTTTTGCCTAGTCAACTTCAAACATTTTTTCTATGCAGGGTGACATTGATCTATGGATTATTTGATATCGTGGATCCATTACCATACACCGTTAGGACATCAAATCACAAACTTTTAAAAACTTTAAAAAATTAAAAATAAAACAAAATCAGTTATCTATTGATATAGTTATCTATATCCGTGAGTTGTGTTACTCTCAGACACACAAAGTCAAATGACTGGTATTCTAGGGAGATAACGTGTAGAAAGTTGTCGTTAGACATAATAAAAATAAGTTGGAAACTTTATAGAAACAATTGGAATAATCAAGCATTGCGGGTATCAGTGTATTCTCATCAGGGTATACCTTATTGACATGCCCTGGAAAATCAGCTGCTCCCGCACCATCGAAAATCAATATCAGTCGTCTGTTGAATAACGTATCATTACGTAGGTTGTAAAAATCCGAGATTTAGATAATGATGTGATATATGATAGCTCGAGTTGGTACTGCTGTTCGTACTCATATTGCTTGAACTCGGCCCGTTGGAAAAGCAAAGACGAGGGAAAAATCTTGGGTATTTTTTATTATGCTTATTCTCAAGCAAAGAGTCTCGACGAGACTCGAAGCGAGCGGCTTATCAACGTGATAAATCTTGTGACGAATGCATTTTTTCTCTCTTTCGAAAGCTGTTTTTGACTGCCGTAAGTATAATGTATTTATGCGCATTAAGGTGTTTCTCATTTCCCATCTACAAGTTTTTTAACTGAGACATTTTTGGATCGTCAGCGTATCGTGAAAAATGAGGCTTGAGAATTTCGGTAAAATCGTTATGAATAGTAGTTAACAGTTTTATCAAGCGCATGATTTTATTTATATTGAAAGCTCCGCAAAGTTTAAAAGTAAAGTGTTCAAAGAATTTTAAATTTAATGCAGATTTAATACGAAATCGACATTAAAATTAAAGTAACCAATATGTAATTTTATTTAAACTTCTTTTACATGTAGTCTTCGTTGAAAATTAATGTATAAATAACTGATTTATTTTTTTTACTTAAACTATACAAACATTTATGAAAATTCAATCACTTACATTATTTATAATTCAGAATGAACCAAATAGACCTGCTTAATTTTATACTAAAATTTAAACATTTGATTGAAAACAAATATTTCAACAATTTCATCTCAAATAATTAAAATTAATGTGGTCTGAATTAAATTTAGAAAATTAAACATCAAATTTGATTTTTTTTGGGTGGACAAAAAACTTTCTCCACTTTTACATTAATTTCAATGTAAATATTTTTAATAGTAGTTTTTTTTAGTTAAAAGCCAATGAAAATGCAGCAAAATTAATAGTTTTTTTTGTGGGCACCTTTTTATTTTACGCATATACCATTCTTATTCAAACTTCATTCTCAATTTATATAGTTTAAATTATTTTAAAATAAAGCTAAATAGTGTGACAAGCGCTTTCAGGTAAGATATCGTAATAAGTTTTTCTAGCTTGAGTGTTTATTTTTTTGGTTGAGAAGTTAAGTTAGGTTTATAAACGACCGAAAATTATTTCAAGCGAACGAAGCAATTATTATGAATACAACAACCGATGCGGCGGCGGCGGTGGCGTGGCTCCGCTTGCACCGCAAAATGTGCATTAAATGTCTGTGGTGAAAAAGTGCACGAACTTTTTTCTAAGCTGCAAACCGCACAGCGATCAAAATGGCTTTCTCTTTCTCTCTCTTTGTGTCCCTCTCTCCAACAATAAATAACAATTCACCCTTTTGTGTACTTGGTGTGGACTATAAAAAGCTGTGCGCAGCGTTCGCAAGTTCAGACCACGGTACGTTTCGTGAATAAAATCTAGCCCGCCTGCTGCTACATGTTCGTCTTGTACGTCATTATTTCTTCGACAAAAATCATCTCTTTCCTTCTCTCTCATCGGTTAAATATTTCTTTCTTTAGATTTTTCCGACAAAAAAAAACAAAGAGGAAGCACAAAAAAAGTTGTAGCTCTTGCTTGTCTAACGAGCGCGTCGGGCTCGCGGAACTGGGCAAACGCACACGAGAGTAGGCGCTCTCTACACTATACACGCTCTACATTATATAAAATCGGAGCCCCGAGAAGCCAAGTGAAATGTAAAGTCTGGGCTTGATCGGGCCGAGGGTTTATATGTGCTGCGAGCACCAACTACCAGACACTGTGTGTTCAGCACACGATTTGTAAGTGTGTGTATACCTCGCAGTGGCATACAACCCTATTATACACATATACGCACATATGATGAGAGACCGACCGTACGTGTGTACGCCGGTGTTTATACACGAGCTGAGAGAAGCTCGCAGAGTTTGAAGTACCACAGAGAGAGAAAGCTTCGTATGTATATAGCTCACGCAGTATACGGATGGAAAAAGTAAAAAAGTAGTAGACGTGTAGTTCGAACGATGCGTAAATCACTGACTTTTTAAAAATGACCGTACAGCTTTACAACTCCACTGATTCATGTGAGGATATGACTTGGAGGTCTCAAATTTGAAAAATGTTTTCATTTTTAAAAATTATGATAGTATGTATGATAGTCTATACAATGATGAAAAGAAATGATCATATTACTTAGAATTTGTCTTATAGAATTATCTAATTCTTGTCTCTAACCCGAGCCATTGTTGTTGCTGACCAGGCGACTTTTCACCGATGTACCTCTAATTTTTGAAGAAAAAACATGACAAAAACATTAAAATGAAAGAAAAATCACGTTTTTTTATTCATCTAATACTACCAAAGGTGTCTATTGGTCTCTTCATTATATCACTTGGCGTAAAAGGTGAATTTTGGTCTTCGAAAGAACATATTCCAATATTTGTCAAGTATTGGGCGTCGAAGTCTGAAAATTTTGCTCGAAAAATAATTCGATATTCGGATTCCTCGTCGAATTTCACATGAATTTGAGTTGTCACATTCCACCCGCGGATAATTAATACGACGAGAATGCGTTTAATTGAGATTATTTGTATCAAACGCGTGTTAATCTCCGGGGATACGCCGCCATATTGGTGTAGCTATTACTATATCTATATATATAAAGTTCGACGCCCAATACAAACAACTTTTTTCGATCTTTTATGATATTTTTTCATATTCAACGGGTGGTGTGGTTATGAACGTAGTTTTTGATAGAAATTTAAATTTTTCATAAAATTTTACACGTAAAATCTTTTTAAAAATAATTTTTTCTATTTATCTCAAGAGGAAAATGAAAATCCAACTTGTAGCAGCTTTGTAGATCCATAAGAAATGTATCATGTAGTCTCAAAGTTAAGGATTATCATTTTTTAATGTATTTGAAATTAAGTTTGTGCTCTTAATGAGTTCATGTTCTGATGTATCAAACCTGACTCGGAATAACCCATTCGTATAAATGATTAGTTCTTGTATATGAAAACCTATTAAGGCTAAAGATGACAAATTTTTTAATCGTTTTTCGGCGATTAATTATTTCCTACGTTATCGGCTCTTCTAAAATCCTGTTTGCATTGAGATCCACCTAAAGTTGTCTCTTTTTTAGAATCTATATTTAACTTAAACTTTTAAGACTTAAAAATTTATTGACAAAATAAGTGCTACTGAGAAAAAGTGAAAACGCGTTGTTTATTTTTCGTAATTTGCAAAAAGATACTAAAATGGGTAATATAATTATAATATTTCAAATGAAATTATAAATGTGACACACGAAATTCGCTTAAAATTTTATCGCAAATAACTTTTTTACAAAAGCGCACTCGAAATTAAAATCTCATTCATTTCTATCACCGAAAAACTAAATTTCTTCATGTTTTTTTTATTCAAATATTCGATAAGCCCTTCTATAATCATAATTTGAAAATTAAAAATGTTGAATTTTAACAATTCAGAGGAATGCCATAAATTGTTTGGTTTTGTTTTAATTCGTGTTTGCATATTATTTCCAATTGTTGTCGAGACAAGAAAAAGTTTCTAACTCAAAAAATTGTGAGTAATTGCAATTTTCAAGTTTTCACATGATTATAACTATTGAGTCAATAAGATAATAAAATACCACGGGATTTACATATATACAAAGGTAAGAATAAATCAACGAGCTCGCGAGAACTTTAAACGGCAAATATTTTCGATAACTGTTTTTTTTTTTATAACCACGTGAGTGTGTGTGTGTGTATGTGTGTGTGCAGTTTAGCTTAGTATGTATAGCACGCCACATAAGCCGAAAGCGCGACGTAAAGTCGTTCTTCGAAAATTTTGCAAGGTTTGCTCTCGACTTTGAAAATTAATCGAGACCAAATATTTCGTTTTTCGCGTATGTGTACATGCCCGCGCATATAGAGGCCACAATGAAGCAATAAATTATTGATTTACGTTACTGTGAGCGTGTCGAGAGTGCGAGTGCAATGCAAAGTGCAATGCATTCGAAGAGAAAGAGAGAGACTGTCGAGCTTTGGTGTTATTGTTGCACGGATATATATGAGTAAATTCATGTCTTGTTCTAAAAATTTAGACTTGAAATTGGGGTTCAAAGATTTTCTCAAGTGTTGCGGGTGAAAACTATGGCGAAATTTTCTTTTAGGTCCCAGAAACATAGAAATATGCACGAACAAGCGATATTTCAGCGACCCTAATTTAATTATTTAGTACACAAAATTGCATGTAAAAAAGCACTATTAAAATGCCAATGTTTCGAGCATTTTCCAATGCTTCTCGGGTTTGAAAAAATAATTTTCATGTTAGGTTGGTAAAGTTAGCATCCAAAAAAATATTCGTTTCCAGTTATGAGATTAATATGAATCATTTGCGCGTCGAAAGTTGTAAAGAATGACAAATTCTCACGTTTGCGTGTCTAAAAAATTTGGAAAAAAATGAAATTTTGGAATGGGTGCTGGAATTTCAGCACCCAAAATAAAATTCACTGAAATCCGTCAATAATAAACCGAATTAAATTTGAGTCGTGTACTAATCGATTGTTCGGTTGAAGCGCAAACGAATGGTGTACACCATTTTTCCCAAAGCGAATTTTATTTTGGGTGATGAAATTCCAGTACCCATTCTAAAATTTTATTTTTTTCCAAATTTTTTAGACGCGCAAACGTGAAAATTTGTCATTCTTTACAACTTTCGACCCGCAAAACAATTCATATAAATCTCATAACTGGAAACGAATTTTTTTTTTTGGGTGCTAACTTTACCGACCTTTTCATGTTCGCTACGCGTGACCCTTGAAATAATTTTTGGATCCGATTATAAGAGTAAGTTCTCGAATAAGAGTAAGTGGATTTGCTCATATAGTATGATTCCGACAGACGACACGTCGATAATTTTTTATCGTTGCTGTTGTGCCCGAGAGTTCGGCCACTCGTTTCGTTATATATATTTACAGAGGCCAACCGTTTCTGGCCCTGGGTAATCCATTTCTGGGATAATGTAGCGAAACGCGACTTTCCACTTTATATATCTATTTGTATAATATGTGCAGTAGCTTAACTCGCTACACGAGCTACCTGTGCGTGATGCGCAATTCGACGTTAATTTATTATTTAGCCCAACGGCCGCCACCACCACCGCCCCCGCGACGAGTCGAATATGCCGGCCTCTCTGTATTATACGAGACGCGCGCTCACATGCGCATGTGGACACGCAAACGCGATGTATATATATGCATGTATTCACAGACTAACTCTCGGTGCGCCTAATGGGATTATTGTCGTAATGATTTATGCCAACATCGGGTATTTAGCGCAAGTATTACTCCCTATATATGTGCAAGTAAGATTCGAGTCGCCCGTATATACGCTCGCGTGCATCTGTGCACGCGTGTGTGTGTGTGTGTGTGTGTGTCTGCTGATGCCACTGCTGTACATAAGGTATAAGCAGGCGTATATGCGAGAGCACCTGCAGCGCGTCAAAGATGTCGCACGCCGTTGTAACGCCAAGTAGCTGCCGCTGCTGTTATTTCACGCGTGCCGACGAGAGCTATATATAGGTGCGCATGCAATACCCGCACGATTTCTCTCTTTATCTCTCTATCCGCGTGTTATAGCGAAAATTCTGAAACGAAAAAATGCGGGATCCACATTTTCAAGGAGACGCGTCGTTCGTCGCTCGTCGTTCGTCGTCGTCGTCGTCGTCGTCGTCGTCGTTGCGCTTACGTGATTGCGACTCGCTGGCAACTTTCGGCTCGTTTGAAATGAAAAAGTAAAAGAAAAAAGCTATAAGCGAGGTTGGATATATATAGGCGATATATCTCGTAACGAGTGTGCATGGCGCGTCCGGAGCAGCAGCTGGGGAAGGAAAAAATTAGCTCGAGCCAGGAACTTGCTCTACTGCTGCTGCTGCTGAAAAAGTGTCAACGAGCGAACGCTATTATACAGAGTTATAATAATACGATTGCTACCGGGCGACGAGAGCGCAGCAGCTTAAATGCTGTGTAGCTGGCCTCCGCTTTTTAAAGATTATATTCTATCGTGCGCTACCCCAACTTGGCTTCTACTTTTTGCCGCAGCCATTCTATATGACTTGTTCATATGCAGCAGCTTAAATTGTACGTGCCTAGGCCTCGCTGTGCAGCCTAGCCTGTAATGCACTATCGCGCAGCTCGACATGTGCGAGGTTCTCTACTATATAGCTTCGCACGTAGAATCGACTGTAGCAAAGCTTTCTGCGAGATAAGGCCTCTACGCTGATGCCCAGCTTGATATTATATCGAAGAGCCAACATTTCTCTGCTTCTCGTATAATTGCGAATTGGCTCGTACTCTTCGGCTCATTAGCTACTGCATTCGCGACTTTCATTGATTCGTTTCGCAGCTATTTTTTTCGTCCTGAAAGCTTTCTCGTTCTTCGTACCCGCATACCTTTTTTTTAATACAAAACATCGAAGTCGGGTAATTTATCATTTCATCATCGTTCCTACGTATTATTTTTCCATACATAAGCTCGAGCTCTGAAGGAATTGTTTGCATTCGTTGCGCGTGCTCAGTGCGCGCACGATGTTTTCAATTTTTCACTGATGCGTCTCATGTGCAATATATCTGCGAGTCTGCGTGTATGTGTGTGTGTTTGCTGCCGCTACTGTACAAGCTCGACGTTAAGAAATCGATCTGACTGTCTCGCACACTCGTGCCAAACAACAAATACACGCATATCTACATAACAGACCTTGTGCACTGGACATACGTGTACGCGTGTGTGTGTGCACGCGCTGTACTATCGTCCTGTTTCCGGTATCACAGAGCTGCGCCGTTGCTGTAGCAGCAGCAGCAGCTGGCCAACGTATATGTATACTCGACGCATATACAGAGCAAAAGCGGCAATGACGACAACGACGTCGACGTCGCTTACACACACACATGCCCGGCGGCAGCTAGCAGCAGTGCTCGACCCTACTGTCGCTGTTGCCGTTGCGTCGTCTTTTATACGCCCTCGCCCTAATCGGGCGCGCAGAGCGTGCGACGCTTTTCCTGCTTCACTCTCTCTCTCTCTCTCTCTCTCTGTAGCTGCTACTGCAGTGCTCCTATGTTGTATACGTACGCGCCGTATATGCTACTGCCGCCGTCACTGCTGTTACTGGCGTATCGTAATATCATTGGATACGCGCAGAGGAGACGTGATCGCAGCGTGGCCTTTTGCCATCAAAGATAGCGTGACGCAGTTGTTCTATATAAAAGCGCAAATCTCCTCGCTCTCTCGCGTGTCGTTCGCGTATGTGTATTATACGCGTATAAGACCAAGTGCTTTTTTGATTCGCGTGGACATGTAGCTGCTAGCTCTCCGACGAGAAATATTCAACGAATAAATATACCCGAGTCTCTTGGGCTCTCTCTTTCTCCCTCTATCTCACTCTGTGATATTTCTTGCTGACGTAATTGTCAATCGTGCCCAATGTGCTCTTTTCATATTTACGCTCATTAGATGGGTACGTACGCACGTCACATCAAGCGTATATAAAGAATAAGTAATGTAGCACCGCGAATAGCCTATCTGTATCGAATCATAATTTCGTTCGGGGAAAAATAAAATAAAACCACGTAAATTGGGACTTGGCTCCATCATCTGTTTTGACAAAATCTCTTTTTACCCTTTAATGGATCCGAAAACTCATTAAACCAATTACTCTGCCGCTGTGAAGGAATTGCATCGCGTACATTTATATCGATTAATTTATCGACGCGCTCCCGAAATTCCTGCCGCTGTAACTTTCATGAGCGCAGGATATTTCACTATATAAAAGCTGTTCACATTCTAACGCGCCTCCCCCCGGCCTATAACGTAAATAAATAAAGCGTACATATCCGCTCATATGTTAGTTACAATATAACTCGCTCACGCGGGAGGAAGCAGCGTCAGCAGCAACGGACGCTTTTAACGAGAAAAAAAAGTAATCATGTAATGTATAAAGTAAACGTCCTCTGCGGAGCCCAATCCATCAAAGCTAAAAAATATTATCATCATCGCTGTAGATATATAACATGGCGTGCTATGGCCAGCGTTGCATGAAAAACTTTTCCTAGTTCGACCCAACAATCCTTTCAACTGTATAAATGTGAACATATTCATCGAATGAAACGAAAAGAGAGAATGAGAGAGGCATGACGCACGAAAGACTTTGGTGTTGTAAAAGCTACGGCTGTATAATATTCAATGTTGCATATACCCATCGCATGCGAACATGAGATTAAAAAACTAAGAGAGACGAGCGAACTATGTCCAGATCAATAAACAGAATTTCCTTGATGTTCGTTATATATAAATAAAAAGTAACATCGAGCAAATACTTTCATTGAGTAATTAATAAAAAACGACTTGAATATAATCGAGTAAAAATTCCAAGGTTTGCTCACATACTTTTGAAAATAACACAGCTCTACAAAAAAAAAAAAATTTTCAAATCCACCGACCGGACCTAGTGGACTTTATGTTTTTGGGGTCGCTGAATCCGAATCCGGGGTCGGTTTTTCAAGGTTGGCTCATTTTAGAGGTCATTTGAAGGTCAAATAATTGGAAAAGGGTAAAAAATCTGAAAAAATTCATACATGGGTTTTTGAGGATGCCGAATCCAAATCCGAGGTCGGATGACCTTTAGGAGGTCAATTTCAAGGTCATTTGAAGGTCAAACTACAAGAATTCAATGAAAATATCCGAAAAAATCACCCTTATGTTTTGAGGGTCGCTCATTCTAAATCAGAGGTCATTTTGACTGTATCCGGCCTTGTAAAGGTCATTTGAAGGTCATTTTAGGGTCAGATCACGAAAAAAGCTTAAAAAAATCCGAAAATACTCATTCAGAGGTTTTAAGGATGCTGAACTCAAATCTGAAGTCAGATGACCTCTATGAAGTCACCTTCAAGGTCATTTAAACTTTAAATTAATACAAGGAAGTAAAAAATTAAGAAAATATTTTTAATTTTGCATGCGTTTTTACTTTTTTTTCGCAACGCATCTTTTTTTCTTCAAACGAACGGCGTAATGGTTTTCGTTTGCGTTTTTTGCCTTTCTCATTTTGACTCTCTCTCTTCAACATCCAGCAGTAATCAGCCATCATCGAAACATCCTATCTACCTAATTGATACCGCTGCTCCATACTTTTCATGTCTTGATAGAATCGTTCTCCATGCTCGTCACTAAAATCACCACAGTTATCCGGAAACTCATCTGAATGGTTATGTAAGAAATGCAGTTTATAAGACATATTACATTTCATTTCCCCGACTTCAAACTTATCGAGGTAGCAGGTAAAGACTAGAAGAGAAAAAAGTGTGTCAGAATGAGAGTAAGTTAACAGAACCGCATATTTCTCCATATCAATATCACGAACGAAAACGGTGCATTAATATGAAAAAATATGCCGATTTGTCAATTCACTCCCCATGCCGATCCACCTGGCTCATCTCTACTTTGTCATAAGGATATACTTATAGTGAATTTATTTTTACACTCTCAGACATTGTTTCACAAAATTTTAAAATGCATTCGTTTTAATCGAAGAAAAATCCATTGATGAAGAATTTTTCAAATTTTGTGACCCAATTCTATAGTAAAAAATAAAATAGCCTATATTATATTCACATATAAAGAAGTCCTATAAAAAATTTACCTGAAGCTATGTCAACAAAATTAAGGTAAATTTTATAATAACGGAAGTAAAAATTGATTGTTAAAAAATAAAGAGATTTTTTTGGTTGCTTTACTGCGGGGAAATAGCTTAGAAAAAATGTATTATATTTATTGAGTAGGGAAAAAAGCAGCTCTATCCCAGAATGTGAGCTCGCTAAATGTCTCAGACTAAAAAATTAATTCAGTTTTAAAAAACTAAGCACAAACTTCTTCCAATATTTTATCGCATTAAATAAATTTAACATTGAAATGACCTTGAAGGTGACTTCATAGAGGTCATCTGACTTCAGATTTGAGTTCAGCATCCTTAAAAACCTCTGAATGAGTATTTTCAGATTTTTTTAAGCTTTTTTCGTGATCTGACCCTAAAATGACCTTCAAATGACCTTTACAAGGCCGGATACAGTCAAAATGACCTCTGATTTAGAATGAGCGACCCTCAAAACATAAGGGTGATTTTTTCGGATATTTTCATTGAATTCTTGTAGTTTGACCTTCAAATGACCTTGAAAGTGACCTCCTGAAGGTCATCCGACCTCGGATTTGGATTCAGCATCCTCAAAAACCCATGTATGAATTTTTTCAGATTTTTTACCCTTTTCCCATTATTTGACCTTCAAATGACCTCTAAAATGAGCCAACCTTGAAAAACCGACCCCAGATTCGGATTCAGCGACCCCAAAAACATAAAGTCCACTAGGTCCGGTCGGTGGATTTGAAAATTTTTTTTTTTTTGTAGAGCTGTGTAATTAATCTACGAACCTTTATAAACTAGCAATTCTCAACAAATGGTGTAAACTCAAAAATCAAATCACTCAACCAATTTTCCAATGCAACTTGATATAAATAGTTATTTATGTAACAAGTGCCCAAAAGGCATGTAAAATTTAATACTCGCATAGTTCACTCTTGTCAAAATAGACTCGGCATTTAGACAGGAATGAATCAAACACATGACTACAACTTTGTCTGATAAAATATACTCAAAGCATTACCTAACCCTTTTAAAAAAGATCCATGTTGTGTGTTAGGGGAATAAGGATAAAAAAAAACAAATCCATTTATTTTTAATAAAATGTAATAGACTGTTTATTTGTAAAATTTTTATCATTTTAACAGTCTTTTTTTGTCGCACAAACTAAAGTGAACATAGTTAGGCAGACTCTTTCCTTCAATGACTAGTTATCGAGTGAATAATTTACGTGTCAGCTTATTTAATCTTTCAGCACTTTTAATCTTCACTTGAATCAATCAAGTGAGGTTATGTTACCCTGCACGTGCTCTCTCAGGCTTTCTTCGTATAGGTGAACATAAATTAGTATCTGTACTTGGTTGAATAATCTTTGGGTGATACAACTAACCCTCGACCTTTCCTTGCACCTTTGTACACTGTTTCCAGAATGTCGATCATCTCTTGCTCGTCTTCCAGGGCCCAATTAATTTTATTATTGTTGCCTGTGCCCAGATCTATCATAATGTGTCGATTCCTGAAGAAGCACATGACCGTGCAGGGGTCGTATAACTCGTACATGACTTTAAAATCACGCACTTTATCTAGATCAACTAGATAAATTACAGCAAAGTTTTGAACTTTTTCTGCAATATTAAATAGAACTTCGTCCATTTTCATGCACTCGGGATCCCAATCGCGGCCAAATCTTATAACAACCACACGATCCTCTTCTGAAAGAATCGCCTGGTCTACTTGCCAAGCATTCTCAAGATGTTGTAACATGAAAGACATGTTATAAAGTTTATAGTATTTTATCTTTCAGCAGAAAAACGCGTGGTAACACTAATCACAATGGCTGAACGAAGCACAGTCGATGATAAATAACGTCTGTCTATATCCAAAGGCTAGACGGTACTAAGGCTAACTAAGCCAGTCACTGACTCATATTGAGGACTGAACGATACCGTCACGCCGCGTAGTGGCAAAATTCTGTACTAGTGCACTAGGGCAATTTTGACGAAATAACATGGGAAATTCGATAAATGTACAAAATAATAAATGTTGCACAATGAATTTTGTACATTTATCATTTTTAATTGAAAGTACATACCTAAATTAAAATTGAGTTTAAAGTTTTTCCGTCGATTTTCCCGGGTAAAGCGGAAAATTTCGGAAAATCTGAGCTCATCATCGGAAAGCTGAGGCAATTTCCCATCGAAATGATGCGTTACATTTTTCTTCTAGGTGCATTTAGATACTTTTACAGCGAGTTACAAATTTAACGATTATACTAAATAATGCCGTGCTGTGCGGAACTCGGATAATTGACATTAAATGTTGTTTATCAACACTTATTTATCAACTTTTTAATAGGATTAAAATTTTTAAATTCATATTTAGGTATGTACTTTCAATTAAAAATGATAAATGTACAAAATTCATTGTGCAACATTTATTATTTTGTACATTTATCGAATTTCCCATGTTATTTCGTCAAAATTGCCCTAGTGCACTAGTACAGAATTTCGCCACTACGCGGCGTGACGGTATCGTTCAGTCCTCAATACGAATGCAGAGCACGTTGTGGAGGGGACAGTCTTTAATAGGCCGGGTGCATGACATGACGCGCCACCTCGTGGATAAACTCATCGTTTTTCCACCCAAAAACATTCGAGTTTAGCATGGCGTACATATGAGGCGATCACTTTATAGTTCTTTTTATAATAATTATTCATTTCAATTGTTATGAAATGAATATTATCATTAAAACCGAGTTCAAGGAAATCACTCACCATATCATTTTTAACCCGCAAACCTCAACGAAGGCGAAACTTCTTGTTGAAAGTGAGCACGTTTGTTTGTTTAAGGAGGCTCCGTCGCTTACTTAACTAGTAAAATTGAAGAATATGCGCAGTACGTACTGCGCAGCTTGAAATTCACGAAAACGCCTTTACCACTTTAACGTGAAAAATCTCGATTTCCCCCCTGGTTAACTATTTTTTGGAAGGTACTATGCGAAAGATGGAAACTTCCTCTTTGAACCTATCATATTCTTGTATGTTGAACTTTGCATTTTGTGTTAGCGATCATGCTTCGAAAATCAAGTTGACGCCCGCCGCCATACGAGGCTATGTAACGAGAGTTCAAAAAGTTACAACTTTGGATTAAAATATCTCCGGATTTTGCGTGGGTACCCCCCAAAAACAAAGTACCACGAGATTCAGCGTGATTAATTCTTCTTTAAGAAAATTTAAGTCTCTTGTCTCTCTTTGCTTAATCATAAGGTAAGGAAACCTCCTTAAAGATTTTATGAGTGAAATGTATGTTTCCAAGTGTATCGTTTGGGTGGAAAAACGCAAGTATCGACACCCCGGGCGCTGGCATCGTTTCGTCTATCCCCTCTTGTGACATGCACCTGGTCTATAGCTATAGGTATACAAAGTACATAGCGCCATATTGTTTTCTTTCACGATCCAGCTTACTGCAAAGAACGGGGAAACACCGCGAAATTTCAAATATAATTAAAAATATAACTTTTATTATTTCACTTGTTGCATACAAAATTTACATAAAAAATACGTTCATTTAGGATACGTGGTTTAGGAAGATCTTAGTAATTTTCTAAAAATATAACTGCGGAAAGGAACAATATTTTTTTCAAAAACGAACATGAAAACAAATTTTAAAAATCTTCAATTCGAGTTGCCTCAGTCGTCTCTTGTCAATTATCTTATCCCTAAAATACTTAAAAGATTAAAAACGTAAAAGAGTTTTAATCAATTTTGAGTAAGTATGAATAGAAATAAGTCTCACGTATAAAATGATCTCAAATTACTAATCGAAGAAGTATCTTAACGATCATACAACAAAGACAAGAAATAAATATGGATTACTGCAAAAAAAATAACCCTATCATATTTTACTTAAATTTAGTTTAGTATCTCCGATCTAAATTAAGAATTATGTTTCCATAACACAATTTGCCAATGAATTCAAAGAAATGAAATGTTTTTTTACAAATTTAAGACAATAGTCACTTTCAATTATTTTAATAAATGTATTGAGCCGTGCAAATTATGATCTACCAAAATTAATTAAAAATGTATAGTTATCTGCAGGGTCCGCAGACTATATAGAATCTAAATTAACAAATATGTAAAATATTACAATACTAATGGTTCACTGTACGAATTAACAAATGTATTAAAATCCAAAGCATGTCTATGAATAGCAATGTCCGAATATTACGTGAACACCTGAATAAACTGTCCTCGTATTTGATTGATTGATTGCACCGTTCGATGTAAAATGGTATGTATGGCGGCGATGTCTACGAAAAGCTACAAGGTTGACCGCAAAATTAACATTTGGAATATTGATGACAAACTCCAATTATGAATGAAAACCTAGGTGTATATTCAAGTGATTCTATTCAAATCACCTTGGGCAGGTGCAGTAATTCTTGTTACTTTAAACAGTAGGTCCATGTCTTTTCTTATGCTCAGGCTCATTTATTAGACTTTCTCCATAATCCAACAGAATCTTTAAAATTGCATGCACTTTTCGTATAAAAATATGACTATAATGGAATTTTCCGAATCCCCCACCGCATTGGTGGAATTATAAAAAATTCCAACGCATATGGGCGAGCCACAAATACAATGAGACTTACATCGAGGAAAATGTAAAGCTGAAATAAGCGCCAAGTTCAACGTGACTGGAAGCGGGAATTTTTTATACTTTAATTCTCATTCAGTCGTAAGACACATCAATAATTCGAGTTTTTCAATTGTACGAAAAAAATAAATCTTTTTTATTATTATACGGGGGGATTAATGGGGCCTGTTTTAACGTTAAGGTGGAATCGCTTACAAAGAGAAATCAAAGCCGTTTTTTATCTTTTGAAAATTTTGATGCTTCACTTTGAACAACAAGAATTGCTCTTTTTTTTATTATTCAGGTTTACTTTTGGCGAATTACGCCTAAAAATCAATTTAAATGTTATTTCCGATGAAAATAAGAAGTATTCATTAAATGTCCATTCAGAATCGATAAAAAATTCATGCGATGCTAGTCGAGTATAACTTTAAATACTTTCTTTTTTGAATGACCGAATTTATCAGTGAAAGTATAAAGTCACCCGTAAAATAATCGCCAAAGCCGAAGCACCAAGTGGAGATTTAAATACGATTCACTGCAAAAGGTTTAGATTATTTTATATCGAAACGCTTTTTCTGAATGGTCTAATAATATCTCGTTATCAATGGTTTTTTCAGAGTCGCAGCTGCGAGAGTTGATTTAGCTCTTCTTTTGATTACACTCCACTTGAACTTTTATCTTTGCCGCACGCTCATCCTCAAATCCCGTCTGGATCAGGTTATTTTCGCATTTTTCGGATTTTATTTTTGTTTAATTCTCTTTTAGAGATCGTTCAATCCTCTTATATCTCTGCCAAAATTTCATTACAGTGGCACACGCATAGTTACAATAAAAGTCCGAAAAAAGCGAGTTGGAAACATTTCAAGCTGTGTGTACATTTTCAATCTAGATTTTCATTTTCTGGCGACTGTGGGTGTAGTCTCTTTTGAGCAGCAGCAGTAGCAGCGGCAGGCATCAGCGATCCCATTGACAACAATGCGAACCGCACAGTTTAAAGACAGAAAAATTTCTCAAACGCGACGAAACTTTCGAATAATTTGAAAAGTCGACAGGCGCAGCTGCCTGGCAGATATATCTGCGAAAAAAAGCCATAATACTCGAGCCTGGCAGTTTATAAGCCTCCTCGAAAGGTATTCTTTCTCTCTCTTTGGTCTCTTACGCGTATAGTAGGTACTATACTTATATACAAGTAACGAAAATTACGCTAAACCTTTACTTTTAAGGGGTTTCGTTTTTGCGGTGTCGCCGGCGTGCCGCATTGAAGGAGCGAGCTGGAAGAACAAAGACACTCCATACATATCATAAGAGCCAGAGCGAGCGAGAGCGAGAAAAATAGTCAAAGAAGAAAACGAAGAAGCAAGTAGACGACGAGGAGGAAGCAGAGAAGAAGCGAAGAGAAAAGAGGCAGAGAAGATGGAGATGAAGGAGTTTGTAGAAGCGAGGAATAAAGCATGTTGTTGTTGTCGTCGTCGTTGCCGAGACAGCGTGTGTAAAAATCCCAGCGAAAGGCCCTAAAGGGGCCCTGCGGAATCGCCGAGTGAGATGGAGAGAGAGAGGGCCAGCCACAGCCCGTACCGTGCTTCGAGCGCCAGCCGCATTGTAACAGCACGTCGATTACGAAAAAAGTTGGCCCAACACCTGCGCCGCTCGGTCAGCCGGCCTTAATACACTTTGCCGTTTCTGCGGAGGTGCGAACAGCAGCTGCTATATGCCCATATCGTATTTAAGCTCTCTCATGCCGAGAGCCACCATCGTGTGCGCCGTACGTGCATCTTGCATACAATACACACGTACACCCGTGTATACTCTTGCGAACGTCTACGTACATTATGCACATATGTGCGCATACGTGTACGTTTATAAATAAATACTTTTATGTTTTTTATCGGCAACGAACGATGTATCTGGGCCTCGACTCGAGCAGCATAATTCCCCTCCGTGTGTATAGTGTCCGCCACGCCGCGCTATAAATATTCATAATATCAAAGTGAGCCCCGTAATGGGGAGACTTTAACTTTGATTTCCGAGCGCATCCGAGATAAAGCCTAATCTCTTCGACAATTTTCTCTCCCAAAGAGAAAGCCCCGTGCATGTCGTCGTATATCCGCCGCCAACTCGGAGCTCTAACGAGTCTTTTCACGGGCCTGCGTATAAATACATTTACACGGAATATATCAAAAATACTGTATAACGTATAAAAATATATGTTTGTTCTCTCGAAAATGTAATAAAGCAATTGGAAACGGTATAATGCGCAAACTGATGAGTTGCTGCTACACATCTGTGCGTACGCACGTGTGTAAAGTGTACATTGAGCCGTCGTCTCCACAGGTGATTCCAATTCAACAGTCTGAAGAAGTTTTTGGAAAAATTCGCTCGCATTGCCATTTTTTTCTCTTCTTTCCTTTTAATTCGGGACAAGAACGTCTGTCTGCTGCTCTCAGGGTCTTTTTTCGATTTCCGTGGTATTATTGCTCCGTGCATGTGTGTGTGTTTGTATGCATACACCATCGAACGTGAGTGCGTTGAGCAGAGAACGATCGGAACGAATCGGCCGACAACAGGCTGCGCGCATGTAAGCTAAAATATATATCCAATTTCCGACGCTCCATGCATCGCGAGCGTAACGCAAGAACTGTAATTCCTTATTTATATATTTTATCCATACGGAGCTACACAGCTATGAAATTCTTGCAATATAATGCTTTCTTTGATGTTGTTCACTGACCACGCATCTTTGTGTGTTGGCTGCTGCTGCCGTTGTTGTTGTATGAAGCGCGACAAACACGTGGATTCCTTTTCGTGTTTGCAAGGCTATACATAGCAGGAAAATTGCTCGCATAAGCGTGCGATTTTCTTCGAAAAAAGTAAGAAAAACCAATGTGCATCAGCAAAAACTTGTCGACTGATTTGTAGATCTCAAGATGATTGGGGAGAAAGCCTTCGACAAAATTGCGACAAGTTGTTCTTTTTTATCATAAAAGAATAAGAAATAAAAAACTTATGCGCCAAGCAAGCATGATTTTTAACTGTACCCTGTGAAAAATTAAAGGAAGAATTGTATGAAGGGTCTGCCTCTAATTTTGCTCAACTTATAATAACTTTTTCATGTCAGATCAAAACTTGATACCGGTATTCTAATAATATAGTTTTGTTAAAAATGTTCAGTTAATACAACCAATTAAATTTTTGTATTCACAATTAAATCGTTAATATTAATTATTGAGTGAAACTAGGGACAGACTCCTTACTTCCCGGCAATTTTTCTCATAGGTTCATTGAGAAAGAAAGAGAAGCTTTTTGCGGTAGCTCTCGGACGTCTCTCTACATGCAGGAAAACAATGGACTTATTATGTTGCATGCGCACGGGCAGTTTACATCCGTGCGTGCGTTATTTCTTTGGCCAATATTCGAAGTTACAGAAAAAAATTAAGAAAAAGAAAATAAAGGAGAGGAGAAATTATAATCACAAATAAGCGTTTGACGGCTTATCTTGCACATGCACGAGAGCATGCGGGGATCCCTTTTTATTTGGAGCTTCGGCGGGACTCGAGTCTCTCGATAATAGATGGAAAGAATTTTTGACGGCTAATCAGCAACGCGCGGGGGCCATGGATTAGCTATTCCCATGTAATGGACAGCATAGCAGCAGCAGGCGCAGCCCTTGAGGCTTTGAAATCAGCCGGTGAGCTTGATGCTCTATAAGTACACACTTGTGTTTTTTCCATTCTCTCTCGCTCTATCCCTCCCTCTTCTTCGCTCGCTTTGCAGCACACACCCGAGCCACAGCGAAATTCAATATTCCCATGCAATACGAGAGTGAGCGAGAGAGTAACTTATGTATATATCTATATATATCAGAGTTTAAGGGGCCAGTCACCCAAAGCTCCATATATATTGCGTACTTGTGTTCTGCACGTAGGTATATACTCTACTCTACGGCCGTAGCTTATTTAGCACGAGGCTCGCTCGCGAAAGAGAGCAGAGCATCGCACGCACACATGTTAACTATTCTGGTTTCTTTTCTGCACCTACATCAACTGGTTATTGTTGCTATGCAAGAAAAAAAGAAGAAGCCGAAGAAGGGGGTATTATTCGCGTCTGAATGGGCACAAACATTTCGTTAAAGACGACGAACAGCACTGCTATGCTATGCTTTGCTGCAGTATGTATTATGTATGTGTGTTTGTGTGTGTGTGTGTCAGTCCGTGTGCATGTGCGTGTGCAGCAGTAACGGCAAACAGCTCGAGTTCAATACGCGCGCGACGTCTTTCTTCAGCCTTCTTCTTTTTCTTCTTCTTTCTCTCTGCTGCTTCGTGATCGTCGTCATCATCCTGCTTTTTCTTTCTTCTTACTCTCTCTCTCTCTCGCCTGAGTTTTTTTTTCCTCTTAATACTTGCTTCTGTGCACGAGCTCTTATAGATGGCTCATGTGCATCAACAGCAGTAGCTATACTGCCGTTGTTATTGTTATTCTTGCGCGACAGTAGCTGTGGCCTCCTTCGATCTTTATTTTTTTCCTGCATTTGCCAACGTCACGTGTTCGTGCGCTCACCCAGCGAGCAAGTGTGTGTACCAGCGCGTATATGGATTTATACATCTCAGCGTTTTCTTTTGCAAATGGAAAATGTCATATTTTACTTCGACGACGAGGACGGCGCTGAGAAATGAAAAAGGAACGAGGGATGCGACTCCCGCTTCGTCTATTTATGTTATGTATGCTTTATGCTTATTTTGATAATGCTATACCCGGCTAAGCCAGGCGCATATGTGTATCTCTTATTATGTACAGTTGCCACTGCCTCTGCTTTGATTTTTTTTCACGCGCTCGAATTTTTTCTTCTGAGAAAGTTTGAAAGGAAACGATATCGTTTGCTGCCGCTGTAAATCATCGATGAAAATGAAATGTCATAAGTGTGTTACGGTTAAACTGTATCAGGAACGTGTGACGGCATCGTCTCCTCGCAAGCTCATTAGAGTCTTTTTTATATTAAAATTAGGAGCAAAGACAACGAGAGAAAATGAATTTCGGCGTACGTACGATGCTGCATCGCAGACACATGCCGCATTTATAACACTAAAAAAAGAGAAGAGAATGGAGAAAAAAATTCCGAAACTACTTATACGCGCTTGCTTGCTAATGATAAGTAAACGTTCGAAACGATTAAAGGCTTTTAAAAGCGAAGAGCATGCGATGTATAAAAGGAAACTCATTTATATTATTTTTCTTCGAATTAACGATCATTACGCATCGGCGCTCGGTTAACTGAAGCAATTTTGCGCGATGAGCAAGCGCAATGTTCTGATGAGCCGCGGCGACTCGCTGATCGTGCGAGCTGTTTTTCAATTTGAATTTCGTTAATCCTATATAATAATGCAGCCATGATGCCGAGCGCGCAACGACGTCAAGACTGACCGAAGAGATACGTTTTTTTTTGCAATATTGGTCCCACCCCTACTACCGCTGTCGCAAACGAGCTCACCCTTCGGCGGGTGGCTTGCGTAAGTGCTTACGTCGTTTATCCCCTCTCTCTGGCCTTACGTGCGCACAGCTCTCGGCATCCCTTGAATTTCTTTGGACGTTTTTCGATCTCCCTTCGTGCACACTTCGTGTACGCACCCACACACACATATATATAATACTGCTCGTATCGTAAAGTGAGAAAGGGGTTGTTGTAGTTTTCTCGTCATTAAAAGTTCAAAATTTTTTAATTAAACTTGTGCGTGCGCTCTCGAATTCCCCCTGCCGCTGGCTCGCAAGATAAAATCGAAAGAGCTGCGAGATGCGTCGAGAAGATTTCCACGTTCTTCGTTCACTTTTTTGTTTTTTCATTGTTGTTTTGTACTGGAACGCGCGCGTGCGTATATAGCAAAAGTAGGCGCGTCTGTGCGCGGAATAATAAAATGAAAATAAAAAAATAAGCGTTAAAAGCAGATACATCCATCACCTGATATTTATTCATTTCTAAATTCTAGTCTCTCGCCATTCATTACATAGAATATTTTAACATGCACGTGTAAATATAAACACACAGGCGTATAGGTGTATAGCCCGATATACTCGATTTCACAAGCAAAACACGCAGCGCCTCAGGTCTCTTATATTTAAGAGAGTCACATATCGAATTTACAATTTGAAGTATCAATCTCGAATTACCGGCGTAGAGCTACACGCACAAGATTTACACAGAAAATATTTCTAAGCACTGTACGGCGCTCGTAGCCGACTCGCAAATCCCATTGGATTCATCAGCGTTCCACAATCGCGAGCAGCCATAACGACGACAACGAGTATAGATGGAAGCGGCTAATCCGCTCATCCCGCTCGGTGCTGCGCTGCCGGGGCCCATTAATAAACATTAATCATACGAAATATCCCCGCAGAGCAGCGGCAGCAGCGGCAGCAGCGGCAGCAGCAGCTCGCTCGCCCTCGTTCTCGCGCGCGCGCGTAAATTTTTCATAAAATTATTTTCCATCCATCAATCATGTCTGCATAAATCGGCTTCTCCGTCTCTCTCGCTCTTTCTCTCGCGCTCACAGCTTGCATCCACTGCTTACGCCGAGGTGTTCGACGATGACACGGCCAAGATGTAGATCTCCCGGTGGCCTTTTGCGCCCGGAGAAAGACGAGACGTCGTCGTAGTCGTCGTCGTCTTCGCTTCGCTCGCGTTAACACCATATACATATAGTTTGTAAAAGCCGTAAGGAATAAAAAGAATATAAAGCGAGTGTCGTCTGCGAAGCCGATCGATCGATTACATACAGGTATATATAATATAAACGAGGCGTGCCATGGCCGCGGCTTCGACGGCTGTGGCGGCGCATGGGCTTTTTTCCTTGATGGGCAAGAGCAGTTACCATTAGGCGCGGGCCTTGATGGGATTTTCGAGGAAACTGAAAAGTGAATACATGTACGAGGCATCGAGCCGAGAAAGAGAGACAAGTCCGAAAATACGAAGAGAACAGAGCCAACGGTTGTTTAGCTTTTTTCAATATTTGCTCTGCTTTATACAAGTGCGCGCACGTGTATGCGTGTAAGGGACTCTCTGTACGCCAAGCACGCTTTATACATATATAAAAACGCCTTGTTTTTCTTTTTCTCTCTCTCTCTCTCTCTCTCTTTTTTCAAAGCAAGACGCGCCAAAAGTATACACACTCGCACACTGGAAACGTATAAGAGCCCAGGCACAGTTGGTCATTTCTTTTTACAAGTTATTATGCTCTCGCGCACAGCTCTCGCATGTATTTTATGATACACGCGCTTACGTGCGTGCATACCTTAACGAGCGCGCCCGACGAGAGATAAGTGCCCTCGTGGTTGTTTAGACTCTTTTTTTCTACGCCCGAGCCACGATTTCGTTTCTATGCTCGCTCCTTCGTGTATATATGAATGAACGAATGAATTTTAGACGCTCCGAGATGCGCGCCTTTCAGTCCGATTCTTCGTGACGAACCTGCGGTATACCTACAGGGCGAAATCTCTATAGTAATTTTGTGAGGCGGAGCTTGGCCGGAAGTCTATTATAAAAAAATTTATAATTAACGAGATGATGTTGATTCGAGTAAAACTACTTAGTGCCCATCTGTGAATGACGCTTTCCAGTGTTTCGGTACATATCTTTTTGGTTAATGTGATTGAGTTTTAAAATGAAAGCAGTGTGCAATGTACGCTCAGCTTTCTTACTCTGATAAGCTCAGCTCTCATTTACATTTGAAGATGTTGGACGGAATTACATTCGTAAACTCTTGAAACGACCGGCACAGAAATGACGTCGATCTGAGCATCATTAATTTTATCCACAACAGCAAGGTCAACATTATAAGCACCCGCGATAAATAACGGTACACGCGCATAAACTGATTTTATTGATAATAACGAAAGTTGCCATTAATAATTAACCGATTGAATGATTCGTCATCAATCGGCATATTCGATCTAGCTATCGGATTATTCTTCGTCCCTTTATTTAATTTATCTAGAACTCAAAATTAGTCTGGAATGCAAACCCTTAAATTGTTAAATTTTCAACGTAAATAATGGGTTCATAACGAAAAACTGAAAAAGTTTGTACCATTTTTGCATGTGATTCTTCGTATATTTATAAATGTATGTATTCTACATATATAATATACATGCCATCTTATAATTGTATAAACGAGTTGTTCATTAAATTTTAAATTAGAATGAAGTATACATTTTAGTATAAGTTATGTATGAATATTCAGTAATTTCGATTGAAAACCATTTTTGCTAAAGAAAAAGTTTCGCATGGTACCTACGGAAAGTCATCGCAAGGTGGCAGTACTACCTTTTATTTTAAAAAAGATGTATAGATATAATCTGAAGAACTGCAGATAAATTTTTAGCAGAAAAATAATGCAGGTTACTGCTAAAAAAAAGGCACAAAAAATGAAAATATATTAAAGGCAATTAATATTAAATACGTTTGACTTTTGTAAGTTATTTTTTTCATTGATTGTATAATATGTATAATATGTTTATGAGATAAGATGAAAATTCAAATTTTATGTAATTCTAGCAATATTTAATTTTTGGTTTTAATTAAATGATAATTCATATAGATTAAAAAAGTACAACTATGTACAATTATGTACGCACTTATGATATTAATTTAATGGCTCGCAAAATCAAATCATTTCGGTTCTCCTCAATCGGCAAAGCAGATAGTTTTCTAATTATTCAATGGTAAACTTTGAGATGAGAAATATAATTTTCATTCATTAAACTCAATTTTGGAATTATGATAATGATATAAACTGGAGGGTTAAATTTAAATTATTTTATTAAGAAAAATAATATTTTTAAGAAAATTGTACATGACATGGAAATAAAAGGAATATTTATTAGTAGTTTTTTGTACTTACAGTATAAAATATATAATAAATAAGTATATATATATAATTAATACTAACAGTTATTAAAATTTTTGGGTGCATTTAGAAAAAATTATGAAACAATTAAGTTTTAAAGCTATTAAATATTTCTCAATACTTTCACTGCAGTCTTATTTTTAATATGATGAACAACTATCAATTAATTGTGAGTACATTTAAAAAAAATAACACATAATAATATATAAGTTTAAAATGGCTTCATTAAAAATTTCAGTGAATTCCAATGTATTAAGATCTTAATTCTAGATCTACTTATAAATTAATTTCATTAATTTGTTACTCATAAAGTAGGGTTTTTCTTCGGTACCATCATTCCTCTCTGAATCTTCGATGAAGCACAGGAAAATAGTCTTGACAGCTACAGATTGCACGGAAAAGAATACCGATGCGATTATAAAAACTCCAATAGCTGTTCCCAGCAGGGCTATTCCAACGAATTCTGGATCAGTCGTTTCCTCGTCGAGGGTCAAAGAGTAATACAGAGTTACTCCAAATACCGCTATGCTGGCGACGAATAGTTTAGCCATTATGAACATCCAATCGGTGATCTAGGAAGTAGATATTTTGAGTAAAATTTATTGATTCGTTAAAATTATAGCTTAACAGAGTTGGAGCTTACCGTGTCAACTGCAACGATTTTCATGAGATTTCTCATGATCAAATTAAATGCACTCTTGGCAGATTGACAAAAACCTTTTCCGTGAATTGCACACATAATGTAGGCATTGTAGTTCAAAAAATTAAGTAGTGAATCGAGCATCTCGTATGCGTATCTGAAGCAAAAGCACAAGCTTCCTGCACAAGCTCCAGCTCCAGTACTTCTGAGTCGATCTTGTAGAGCTCGGAAGATGAGTTTAACTATTTGAGATACTGTTAAAATAAGCGAGCCAATTGACACAGTTCCGAGATGAAATCTATACGTAAACAAGATAATAAATTTGTTGTTTTTGGAATGACAAAAAGTTAAATATTAAATTTTGAAATATACCTCGTTGCTCGGAAAAGACTCTCGAGTACGCAATATTTGCGCACATTGTTCTTGTTGTAAGTCCAATACCAGGACGCGAAAGCTCCCCCAAGAACTATATATTCAAAACCAGATATGAAAAACATAAGCCAGATGAAGCCAACTACATTGATAGTGTGGAGAAATGATATATACTGCGGATTCTCTATTCTGTCTTGACGACACTGCAAAAATTGGCATGGCTGTCCATTTGCGCTGCACTCGTTGCTAAAAACGATGGGATCGCAGGGCGCACCGTCCAGCAAATCCGTATAATTCCCCAGGCATTGGCATCCGTCAGCGGTGCCATCGCCGATTCTATCAATTATATACTTCGGAACGGTTATCGTGCTGAAGCTCAGAAGCGCAGTAGTTGTCAGCGCAATTACGAGTACGTAAAGTAAGTACGGTAGAATCGGGAATATCAATGTCATCGGTAGCTGCATCATAGCTCTGAAAAAAAACAGAAAAATCATTATTTTCAACTGAAAAAGTATATATTTTACAATTCAATTGTCATACGTACTTGCTGGATTCTTTTATCAGTTGACAACCTAAGTAAATGTTTTTGCGCATGGTTATTATCAGAGCTATCACCAACAGAACTATTATCGATACACATATGAGGGAAATCAATGTGTCGGATTTTTTATGGCGCACGTAATCTTCGATTAATTTGTAAATTCCAAAGAAAGCAATAAGCAAAAACACAGCAACCGATGCATAGAAAGAGGGAACGGCGAACCATCGCAATTGAATGACATATAATAGAGCGAGGACTCCGCCACAAATTATTGCGATGAGTGTAGGGGTCCTAAAATTGAAAAGAATAAATTAAAAAATTGATTCTGTTTTTGATGTTAAATCTAAGTTGATTCTGAAAAGAGTAATATTAATTACATGGCTTTAGTAGAGTAACTATAGAATTTTTGTACAATGTGCTCCATCTCCTTGATAGCTACTCTGACTTCGAACAACTCGTCACTCGATATTGTTTCGTTCTCGTGTCCCTCCCAGGCATTCTGTGCTAAACACTTGTTTCTCCAAGGCTCACTTTTTAAATACCACTTGGCACATTTTTTGTGCGAAATCAAAAGATCTAATTGATCGAAAGACGCTATTGTTGTAACATTAATATCAGCGGTGCAGTGTAATTTTTCCTTGACTTTATCTAAACTGTCCGTGTTTGTTTCTCGTTTGTAGATGAAATTTTCTGTGGGACATTGAGAGACACAGGTGGACGGCGCCAAACATTCATGTTCCAGACCAGAGCAATTTTTTAAATCGAGAATTAGAAGGTAAGGTTTATCTTGAACTTCGGGATCCAAACCGCAAGCGCGATCAGCATAATCGTAAGGTATGTCGAGTTTGTTTAGATTACCACGTGATAGACCTAAATGAGAAATTTGAAAAGTAATTACGTATAGTTTAAAGTTAAAAAAAATTTTTATTTAAAAATAATTACCGTAAATAGCATTGGCTATGTAAACTGATGTGTAAAGCAAAAATGTTACCAACCAGATGCGATCAGTTGGAAACCGTACCACATCTACCGGTCCCTTCCATAATGGATCGTACGGAATTTTCTTTCCTGTAAAGTGAAAGAATGTGTAAAAAAAACTGAAGTCTAATTTTCTATTAAATTTTCAACGAAAATATTTCGATGTCATTATTCATAAATGCGAGTATTTTGCATATTTTATCACAACCCGTGTCACTATATCGACGAGGGGGCGAGTTTACATTTAAGTTTTTGCAAGAAAACACGATACGAGACTATAGGTAGCTATTAATATTTCACTTTCCGCTTATGCCGTACACACTTCTAGCAAAGTATAGAAAATCGCCAGCGATCTTTCTACGCACTTCTACGTGAAATCTGCACTATAAGCCGTAGGTTTTTTCCTTGGAAAACGCTTGCTTTTAAAAGTACTTAAAAAAAATTTTTCTCGATTGATCGAGAATATTCATAATTACTTCGAAATATTGGTCATGGTTCGTAAAATTATGCAGATAATTGCTTTGACAACTGATAATGCAATGCTCAAGTTTCATAATAAATGCCCTAATTTCTCCGGAAATACTGAATGTATTTTGGGATACGTTTTCATGTTTCAAAAATAGCCATGATTTTGATCGCTGTTGATTTTTATCACTTGAAGTGAATTTAATTGTACTTTTGGAATAGTGGAAGTAAAAAAACAATAGAAAAAAATGTTATAGCTTACCGTATTTTTCTTGATTGTTGGCCATCATCGTGAACTTTGGGTAGCAACGAGTTGCATTCGGGCTGGCGCCTCACTCACACTCGAAATAGCGAGCTTAGAAACTGCACGTGAGCAACGTTCGACGACGTTTGTACCAGTCCCAAATAATAACCCTATTAGAATCGTGTAACAACCTGCAGTAATCGTGTTCTTCTCTTCGTTCAAAATTACTGTACTTTTGAAGACAAACAAAAGCCTCTAACGAACAAGTCGCACGAAACACTTGCAAGCACAAAACACCCCCGTTTATCGATTGTCTTTATATACCATATGTAATAACAACGTTGAAAAATCCGGTGCAACAGTTGCGGTGGTTCGCGCATCGGTGGCTAGCAATGAACTGTATTGAATAGTGCAAAAACATCGGTGCTGAGGCATCACGTATAGTCACCGATCGAGGAGCTGCCTTACTACCCGAAACGAAGTAGCAGCATATAGAGAAGCTCGAAGTAGCTGCGCGAGGGTGAAATCTAGCGTCACGACGCACTTTTCACTTCGATATACTATCACGAAGCGCCTGCATAGACTGTATGATATAAAATGTAAATCGAAGTATATCGAACTTTCTTCCGCGTATATATCGAGAGTTGCATATTTAAGCTCGTTTAGGTTTTGTAAATGTGCTGTTAACACGTCAACCGAATGATGATCCAATTCTTAACGTCTGTTTCAATTGAAGTCGTAATTGCATAAGTATCATTATTTTTTTTTATTTTAAATTTTTGAATGCTGCATACTGAAACAAGTATATTTGTCTATTGTTATTTAAATCAATCGCCGATCTCATTATTCACCTTATTACCGTGATTCTTTTTTATATTTTTGTTTTGCAATTTATCTCTATTTGTAGGTAATGAATCTATATTTTGTTTTGATGATGCCGTAAAAATTGCATCAATTTGGCGGATGCTGATGTTTCGTATTTCATTCACGAGTATCAATAATATTGTTTTTGTGTCATTGGTAATCTTGTATAATCATAAAAAAGCCCTCATATTTAATTGATAATTTTGCGAGCAAACATACGGCGCTAGTGCTCGAGCTGTCATCATTGACGTCTGCTGTATGTTGCCTGTTAATCCGCTGAACGAAGTGTGTGAATCGCACGCGCCGGCTAGAGAGTTCCAGAGCGGGACCATAACATAACCTCCTTTGCTAGTATATTTTGACAAATAAATAACAATGGTACGTATTAGTATATTGATTATAATTATCTATAAAATTAGCATTTAATTACTAATAATTTATTTAATGATTCTTGTCTTTTTTTTCAGGCTCGTAACGCAGAAAAAGCTATGTAAGTAATTTACTCTTTTTGTTATTGTTTTGTTTGTTTCGTGAACTGTACTTACTATACTTACTAACATTTTATTCATTTACGTTATCTAGGACAACGCTCGCTCGTTGGAGAGCTGCTCACTGCAATGAAGGGCATAGGAAAGAACAAGAAAGAAGACCGTACTTAGCATCCGAATGTAAAGATTTGAGGAAGTGTGAGAAATGGAGAATGCAAATCATAAGGGAAATTTCAAAAAAAGTTGCACAAATACAAAATGCTGGTTTAGGAGAATTTCGAATAAGAGATCTCAATGATGAAATTAATAAATTACTCAGAGAAAAACGACACTGGGAAATGCAAATAAAAGATCTTGGTGGAACGGACTATGCACGTCATGGTATCATGTTAGATAATGAAGGAAGAGAGGTACATGCTTTTAATTATTTAGGAAATAGCTTTATATTAAATGAACATTTATTAATTTAATAAATTATAGGTACCTGGTAATAGGGGCTATAAATATTTTGGAGCAGCCAAGGATTTGCCCGGGGTTAGAGAGTTGTTTGAGCAAGAGCCTCCTCTACCACCAAGAAAAACTCGTGCAGAGTTAATGAAGGACATTGATGCAGATTATTATGGTTACAGAGATGACGATGATGGATTGATAGAACCTTTCGAAGATTTAGAAGAAATAAAACACAGAAAAACTCGGATAGAAGAATGGGAGACTAAACATGAAAATGATCCAGAAACAGAGGCTGAGAAAGAAGAAGAAAAGGATCAAAACGTAGAAATGCATATACCTACTCAACAAGAAGTACAAGCAGCGCTGCTTCAACGTAAAAAACAAGAACTTTTAGATAAGTACGTGCTCTAATTTAAGATAATGTGAAAATCTACACACATTTTTGTGTTATCTTAATTATAATGTAAATAAATAAATTCAATAGAATAAGGTTTACTTAAAAAAAAAGTTAGATTCATTCCACAGTAACACAAAGAAATCATCAATGTGACTAACATGTTCACTGACAAACAAAATATGATGCTATTTTTCATCAGCAAGTTTTTATTTTCTCATGTAGTTACAACTATTTTATAGATTGATTTATATCAATTATTTTTGAATACAGTTTTTACAAAACATCATTATAAGGTACATAGTAGTTTGAATTTTTTTTCTCACATTATGAAATAACATTGATTAAAATCAGCTACTTTTGTGCAGTAGACGTTGAAACCTCAATAAAGATATAGTAATCGGTGCTTTAATTATACATAATACAAACAAATTTAACATCATTACACGTATTTTAGGATGATTGCAAATTCAATAGAAATATTTAGAATATTTCACGAATCAACTGATTAATTATTTGTCGTTTTATAAATTGTCATAAATTTTTTATCATTTTGATATTTATTATGAAAAAGTGCGATCTTGCATGTAGTCATCAAGAATTATATTCAAGAGAACAAATACAAAATACATATATCTGTTACAGAGTGTTAATAAAAAATGAATGTAAAAATGTCACTTAAAAAAAGAGCCACTGCTTTAAGCAATGTTTACAATTAAATACATGAGTGATATCATTTAATTTGAAATTTATCGCAAATCTTAAAAATCATCTTCATGCGTAATACAGTATATCAATATTATGCACTTTTAATCGTTACATTAAATCAGACTACATGTCACTTAAAGATTATATATTAAATTATTAACTTATGCTTGTACAGAGGAATGGGCGAAAAAAATTCGAATTTTTATAATAATATTTTCGTCGTCTCATCGATGAATAATTGTAGATAATACACATCCCTTTATGTATCGGTTCAAGAATGGAAAGTTATGAAAAAATTTATTGTGGTAATAAAATTAGCGAAAAATGCGAATCCTTACACGAATTATTACCAAAGCGTTGAATAACGAAATAAATTGAAATTCGTATCGACGTTTCCAATATCGCAGTATAATAATTTTTATAAAATTCTTCGCTGAAACTCTAAATTGACAACTGAGTGCAGACAACATAGAACCATGTAACAGCATATTTCCGAGATCCTTTTATGTATGCGTCGTATATGATTTCATGCTTGAAATGAAAAATTATAAATTCAAAATATTTATAATAATTTTTATATATCACTCGTGACCCGTGTTTATATAATATTAGTAATTTGATGGATCACAAAATTGCGCGCATATTATATTATTTCACTTTGTGCATCGTCACTCGTTGCTTTGTTTTTATTAGAATTTTCTGACCCATACATTTACGTATATTGCCATCTTGAGCGCAAAGGTACTTATATAGCTCAACATTGCCTCGAATATTTGCATCCTGCAGGACCAGATTTCGTATTTTTCAAATGCATATTACGTATATACTAATTTCCATTCATTTTTATGAGGTTTTGCTTGCAGCTAATTTCGTCATCGGTTTATGCTCCTTATCACTTAGTTTTTAACCTTATTTTTTTACATCGTAACTTTTTTATCGTAATCAACATATTCAATGTCCTAAAAATCACAACTGCCTGTTGTAAAAGATGCATATAATGCAAGTATACATTTAAATGTAATGTATAATATTTTTTATTTTTCTTTGTGCGTCATTGGATGTAAAATCTATGTTTTCAAGTTACAATCTGTATTATTAAATTTTTTTTTCATGTTTCATCGTCGTCTTCGCGTATCATAATTTTATATATATAATATAGTAACATCTCGGTAGAAAGCATAATAAATACTTTTATTTATTATATTCTTTTTTTTTGTCATTTTTATTTAACACAATACAAAGATATTTTTATAATATGCGTATATATTCGATTATACACATTTAGCACGTATACCAAGCTGGGTCATCGTTACAATGGACATATTATATTTTAAGGTATATAGTGTGGACCATCCCATTTCGCGATCCTCGTTGTTAGCCAAGTTTTTCACCTGTTTCTGTGTGTGTATGTAGATACCATTCATACTTTTACAAATATATGTTTATAGAGTGTGTATGTCGAGGGACAAAAGGCACAAAGTAACTCAAATTTATAGGATATTTCATTGTGCTAATTTTTTCTTCTCAATTGTGTTCATCTGCTTCTATAATGTACGGTCATACACGTCTAGGATTACATTTGGTAAATATATATTTTCAGCTCTGTTGTACAAATGTCGACTCGTATATTTTATATGTTATATACAACAGACGGGCCTCGGAAAAATAATAATGTTATATAGGTCTATGCTGTCTTTCACGCGTTGCATCACATACTCGTTCATCATATTTAAACATTTCAGACTCGTCGTTCGCTCGCATATCTGGGATCTGCTCATCCCCCACCTCAATTCTATATGAGTAATTTTCTTTCTTCAACGGCACCCGCAAGTGCCGTTTCCCATTATACATTATCTTCTATTATATAATACGCTTACGATTTTTTCGTCATTTGTTTTGGCAACAACTCGAGAGATGTACTGGATCTCTCGAGATATCGGAAAATCACAATCGTCACAAGAGATCGTATGCGATCTAAATCTTGCTTTTTTTCATCTTATACACATACATGTTTCACGTTACAATCCCCGGGTTGAGAATTTGCTTCCTTTTCACGTTGGCATAAGTATCTATATTATATATTAGTAGCTCTTTCTATCAGTTTTGTAAAATGAGAAAGAGAGAAAAGCGATCGACAAGAGACGCGTATGCGTGTAACAAAAATTGGATATCTTGCGTGCTCGAGAATATCACTCATTCGCGTAATCGCATGTTTTTCTGCTTTCTTTACCGCGTGCGTGTATTTTTGTAACTTTTTTTTTACGTTTATCGTAGGTACTATTTTATGCATGCAAGCCGCAACGACCCACGCACACAAACCCACGCTGGCGTGTCGTCGCTTTTAACACATATCGACTGCCGACTGCTGTGTGCAATTGTACTGCAATACGCATTTCGTCGTTGCGTCGTCGATAGCAGGGCAGTTGTTTTTTTTTTTTTTTTTTTTNGATAGCAGGGCAGTTGTTTTTTTTTTTTTTTGTTTTGTTTTTTTTTAATCTTTTTTTTTCTATTTTTTTATTTTTGTTGGCGAGACTTTAAAAGCTCGGGGTGCAGTATCGGCAATGCTGCTGCGTCACAGCAACTCCTGCGGTAGTGAACATACTACGCGCGCCAATTATTTACGGCTGAGCTTCTCGAGTTTCCGAATCCGTGCGATCATCTCACTTTTTCTCTCTCTATCTTTTTATCTCTCTCTCTCTCTCTCTCTCTCTCTCTTATCATGCCTTTTAGGTATGTATTATATAAGGAGACCACCGTGGCTCGTCGCTTCACGATCGGGCCCGGCTTCGACGCCAGCTGCAGTCGCCTCAGGGCCGCAGCAGCGAGTGCCAGCGCTGTATCTGCGTCGGATGGGCCACGGCGCGCACGTCGTTCCAGTGCTGAAGCTCGTCGGCGCCGCTGCAGCTCTGGCCCAGACACAGCCAGCCGATCATCTCGCGGCCCTTCTTGCCCAAGGGGGTGCGCCGGCGATTGTAGACCGATAGGTAGAGCGTCACCTCGGCCAGTTGGAACAGAGCCACCTGCGTGTAAAGTCGCAAGAGTGAAAAAAAAGAAAAACGAGCTTCATTTTCGCGCGAGTCTTCGACTGTACTTTATTGATTTGGAATTGCGGCTATTCTTACCGATGCCCGAGCTGCGGATACATTTTTACGCTACTTTAAATTAATACATCGATACGTCGATAAGAGAATAGCGTCGAAAACAAACGCCTCGACTTACAGTTTTATAAGGACAGTTGGCTATATAGCATCGAAGTATCGAGTTTACAATCGGAGCTGGCTCCGCATCGAACGTCATCGGTAAGAAGAGCCGTGACTGCTGCACGTATAGCGCAGCAATGAAATATTCAAGCGCAGTTCGTTGCAATATATTTCAAGAAAATTCTCAAGGATATACAAAGTGTATTATTTCGAAGGATTGGATTGACGCACGACGGAGACGAGGCCAATTTCGCACGTGCGCGTCAATTATTACACAAGTACAATACAAAGCCCTTACCTGAAAGATGAAAGTCTCCTTGTAGAGTGGATTCGGCTGTGCCCGGCGCAGACCGGTCTTGGCGCGGCCCATCTCGTGGCCGTTGGCGTCGACCAGCGCCAGCTTTACGTAGGTGTCGGGCGGTTTGGTGTCCGTGGTGCGAAAATGCGAGCCCTTGATGATCTCGACGGAGAGGCGGCCCGTGACCCCGTTGTAGGTGAGGCCGAGCAACAGCTCCGAGGTGCTGCCGCCCTTCATGCTCGAGCCGTAGGGTGGCGTCTGCGGCAGGGCGTACGACTGCACCGACTGCTGCGAGCCCGTGGAGTCGCTGCGCGTCAGGCTGGCCGTCGTTCCCCAGTCTTGTGCCTGGATAAATGTTTGTGCATTTATAATTGACATGATTCTTTAGAGAAAACAATTTTTTTTAAACAAAATCTATAATTTAAAATCGTACTATAATTTACGTAGGCATACTTAAGCGGGACATAAGTTCCAATTTTCGTTGCAGATTGAGTCATGCATTTCATATTTATAGGACAGTACGTGTAAATTTCATACATCGTAAATCTCGATTTAAAACACGTATAAGAGTCCCTATATAATATATGACATAGCAAGGTGACCTTGATTTCACAGTGGCGAAGAGAAGCTAGCATGTACTGCACGCACATACTTCAATATACAACACATAACAATTACTGTTGTACGCCGCAGCTATATATTACACCTATACATACGTGAGTCGGTAAACTTCGCTGCGAAGTTTTGCATACGCTAGAATATCTGAAATTTCTGTTGCATGAATTTTGGATTGCGCGATGAAAAATCATGCAAAAGCATTATAAAGTATTTTCAAAATTGAAAAAAAATAACACGGAATATCGATTTTTACGGAAAACTACTTTTATGTAAGTTTTTTCGTACTTCAATATCTAGGGTGAGAATTGAAGTAGTTTCCGGAGAGAAATACGATTTTATTGCATCAATCAGTGAGATAGAATCGCATTGCCAAGACTTGGAAGCAGCGTCGTATTGCGCTTTATCAAGATATTACCATTAAGACTTATCGATACAATCAAGGTCACATACATTTACGTCTTGGAAAAAAGTACAGTTTTTATCAAAGTATCGTAAATCTTGGATAAAAGTTGGTAGGCTCTTATAAAATTCCAATCAGATTACCCGTTTTGAGTCAAGAGTATTAAAAAAGGAAGAATAATGAGTGTTGAAAGGAGTAAAATATTACCGAAGACGTCGGCGGTGGTTGGAGCGCGAGCCACAGTGTCGTCTCCAGGCGCAGATTCATCCGATCGAAGGACACGCGAGCCTCGCCCAGCAGGCGCTCCCGGCGCATTCGACCGCTCCAGAGGTACACCCGGACTCGCACGCCCATGGCATTGACGTCCTCCGGATTGACTCGCGGCAGCAGGAAGCTCTCCATGTACTGGGGCGAGCTACCCTGGCGCACTCGAGTCTTACGGCGCTGCTTTTTCGAGGGCAGCAGCACCAGGCGAACTTGGCTGCCACCGATACCGGCGGGATAGTTGCGCCCTTGCAGCACGTGGATCTGCATAAGTTAAGAGGGATTCGTCGTTATAATTAATTTCAGAGTAAAATATCGTAGCGATTTTGTATACGCACCGTCATCTCTCGCATCGGTGCGTCGTAGAGGAAGGCGACTTCGAGGGTGGCCACCTCGTCGGTCGACATGGCCAACGAGGCGATGGTGTCGGTCGGCGAGGTCGGCACATTCTCGTCGCTCGGGGTCGGCGATATATCGTCCGCATGATCAAGGGTAACGGCAGACGAGCCTACATCAACTATGCACTGCGAAATGAACAATAGAAACGCACGAATATATATTTTGAGTAAGTATTGAATTCCTCGATAAATTTTAATCATATAGCATCCGACTCACTTGTTGCTGATGATGTAGCTGCTGCTGATTGTGGTGCTGCAGATGATGACGCTGTGGCTGCTGTTGTTGTTGTTGTTGTTGCAGTTGCTGCTGTTGCTCCGATTCTCGTTCCTCGAGGCAATTATTGTTGCAGCTGAGAGTCGCAGCATCTGTACAACAAAGATACTTACTCAGTTTTATAAATGAAAAAAAAGATCGCGATGTGTATAGCGTTGAAATTCTCGTCGAGCAAACCTTGAAAATTGGCCAGCCCGTCCTCGGCTTGTATGGTCAACGTGTCGGGCGGCAGGGGATTGCGGCAGCCCAGCCGTCTCAGTGCGTCTTCTTCCGAGTCCGAACTCGTCTCGAGATCTCCGAAAGCGTAACCGTTTCCTGCGCATCGATCATTGAAAATTAAAATTTTATGTTATTACTCAATATTATATTTTGAGTACTATTAGCTGAGCCGCTGCGGCGTACCGATATTCTGTATGGCTGGCACGATTCCGTTGGCCTCGCAAAGTGGCACGCAGACGCCGCCGAAGAGGGTAGTAGCCGAAGTAGTGACAGGCGTCGTCGTGTAATACCACTTGCGCGTCAGGTACAGGCCCACGACCATCAGCAGCACCACGAATCCCAAGCAAGCACCCAGAAACGCTGTCGTTTCTACTGTTGTCCAATCGAAACGTATAGATATAATAAAAATTCATTCGTCGTAGATAATGATTATTATGAATTTTAAATTGCCTCATCGAGCGCAGGATAAAAAAGAAAAGAAAAAGAAAACAAGTATTAGCTCATCGACCGATGAAAAAATTGATGCGCGTGTCGTGTTGCATGATGTATATAAAACACGACGCATAACAAATGCACGAGCATCGATCGGGCCAAAGAAAACTCTACACTGGCATAACTGCACACATACACGTATACATGTTTACACAGATAACGTCTGAGCGAGAAAGAGAGAGAGAGACAAGCGCGAAGAGTGAACGAACACAATGAGTTCATCCTCGGCTGGACGCGTCGAAATTGCTTTACCTCCGCCTGCAGCGCGCCGTTGCTTGCTCTATTTGTATATCTATATAAATTTATGTATACACGAACTCCAAGAGTCGTTGGAGACACACAGACCAGCGGGGAGTAAGTAATAATTATTCATGCAGAACGAGAGTTAAGTGAAAAGGCTAAAGCCTGATTAGAAGGCAAACGACGTTTTTGAAAATATCTCCCTTCGTGACGAACTGATCGCATAATTTTTCACGTTTTCCCTGAAGGACTGAGTCGATCCGACGTAATACTAATTATTCGTACGGTTCATTGGCGCGTTTTCCTCGCAAAATTTCAGGTTTAATCGCCGTTTACTCTCGCTTATATTGCAGTGTCGGAGCGTCGCCGCTCGGAGGTCGAGTCACTGTCGAAGACGAGCTTACGGCGAAAATAGGCCCATCCAGCGCGCCAGCCGCGTCTCGCTTGTCTATAGATATGTACGAAAATCTCTTATAAAGCTCGAGTTGCAATGAAAACAAAGAAAAAAAAAAGAAATTGTAATATCGACTCTATTGAAGAGAATATAAAACGGCTTAAAGCGCATTTATACTTCGATTCTCTGTAAATGTACGCTCGATCATACACAATGTATATGCTTGCAATAGGTATATGCTCACTTGTCTATAGAACGGCAGGTATAGATACTACGTAAAAAAAAGATCCGGCACTCGAGCTATTGCGCAATGCCACCAGCAGTTAATTTTATACATCGAAAGCTGTAACATGCAGTGCAGTAAAAAACTATACATTATATATCGCACCGTATTCGTCGTCAGCGAGCTTTATCGAGTTTTATAAATCAAGCGTACATATGTGTGTGTGTGTGTGTGTGTGTGTGTGTGTGTATCGATACGTAAATCCAGCCATACAAGTATGCAAAATAAAATAAATAAAAATATGCCAATTATCTAGTCTCAGCCGCAGGACGTGACAACAGCAGGAGCTTCTACCCCCCATCTGTATAATAGAGAGTTATACGATCGATCAAGGAAAAACGACGAGTACACGACGCATAAATAGAGCCGAGAGTACATAGAGGCGGAATTGGCTTCTATATATTATATATTTTATATATATTGTATAAAACGCGTAGATCCCTATAACGGCGAGTCATGGTCGTTGGGGTAGCTGCTGCCGCGGCGGGACGCGCCAGCCGACCTCGACCTGCAGTAGCAGCACCACAGCAGCAGCTCCATCGACAGTGAGGCGAGCTCATATACCTATAGGTAGATAGATAGATAGACGTGCAGATACGCGTGTACAGAGGAAGAGCAGCGAGTGATATGGAAGAACAGGCGTATGGTGTGCAATCATAATCCGCGCGTGGATCATTGTAGCGAAACGATCTCCTCCTGTACATACTGACGTGTTATTGTATGAGTCGCGGAAAAAGCGCCTACATGATTCGTCGCGAGTATTCCAATGCATGAGCTTGCAATATATAGGTGTCAACCTGCTGCAATTGCCAACGCATAGTGCACAAGCAGGTGCAGTATCGCACTCTACCCCCCCAGCTTTCGATTTTTCGACGCGTCGTCGTGAGCAGGTCGACCCGTGGCGGTGGATCGCGTCAGTCATACGCGGCGTATCGCAGAGGGAGAGAGTGAGAAATAGCCCCACCATCGGCACATACCACCCCAGCAGATCCACTGCCGCTTCTCGTTCCTTCTCTCTAATAATACAGCCGCCTCAGCGTCACGCTATGTGCGATTAAACTGTCTCTCACTCGCCCTCTCTGGAATATTCCGCGCTCGAGCCTGCCTGTCCCTATAAGCCACGATTTTTCTTCTTTTACTTCGCATTTTTCCTTTTTCTTTTCACCTTCGCCGAGTGAGGCGCACTCATTTATTTACATCGATACGGGGAAAAGTACACATAGCCGATAGCACGTATTTAGGTATTAGGGTCGCGGTAGTTGGCAGCGGCGTTGGAGGCGGCGGCGGCGGTGGCGGCGTGCGAGACACATGGACTTACCCGCAAGCAAATGGTCCGGTCCGGCTAGAGTCATGCCTCTTGGCTCATGAGGCTTGTTTTGAGAGCTGTCGTTGGCTGCCGCGGGACCGGGGCCTGATGGGCATAATACGGGCCCCTCTTACCCCCTGTCCCCGCTGCTCAGCCCCCACCTGCTGCACCAGGAGCAGCAGGCGCCACGATGCACCCACTCACACCACTGCTATTTAGCGCACGCGGCGAGCTTAATTTTTCACGCTACTTTGACCGTTGTTGCTTTTTTGTAAAGCAGATAAATTTTTCGACGATGACTCGTCACTGCGATAATCCGTCACTGATTAACCGATGAGCAGGACGTTCACATGTTGTGCATTCTATTCTCCGAAACGCGGTGATACGCACGATAGAAAGGTCACGCGCTCGAGCTCGCATATACAACACGCTGCGGGCCGCCGAGAGCCTTCCTCGAATCGATGTTCTCGTTACTCCGTAGCGCGAGGAATTCGCTCGACTACTGCACCACTGTGCTCTCTCTCGTGCTTTCTCTTTCTCCGTCTCTCTCGCTTTCTGTCGTGCCGCGAGCGCGCGCCACTCGAGGCTCTCCTCCTTCTCCTACTTTTGCCATCGAAAGCTTCATTCTCTACGAATTCGCTGCTACTGCTTGTGCACGGATATGGGGTAGAAGAGGGGGGGTGGGTAGTAGTAGGCACACTGCGCGCATGTGCTTTTATCGCGCGCGCCCGCTGACATATATACACGCAGTTCGTGGCAGAAAGCTCGGCTATAGGCTCTCTATGTATATGCCATTGCTATATAACGGGGCAGAGCAGAGCTTTCAGCTATATCTTAAGCTCAGGTGTGTACATTGACAGGTGGAGGACGTTTCGTTGCAACGTGTGTGTGCGTGTGCATATAAGCATTATACAGGGTTGCGCGAGCACGTTTTTCCACGGCCCCTCTCCATGCCAATTTCACCCAGTACTTGAACCTCTGCGCCTCTGCAGCTTTTGTGTGTACAGTGCAAGACGATTCGGTAATGAGCAGACAACGAAAATGCAGCATTGCAGGGGCGATGCCTGTATGCCTACTCATATGCTATTGTTATTATGGCCGCGTTTGTATAAACAAAGGAGAGCCCTACTACACTGGGTTTGTGAGTCAAACGACGTGCGCCGTGCCTCTGTCATTATATTATATCCTTTTTGCTGCGGCGCATCTTCTCCGCCAGCAAAAACTTGGCTTGTACATGCAGCGCAAGGAATGTTCACCATGAGGGGCGCCACACGCTCGATTTGTGCCCTCGTCGTTGCGTTCGCGCGAGGGGCAACCTGTTGCGGCTTAAACCCACTCGATCTCCATTGCTGCCTGTGACCTTGCTACTCAACCCAATTGCCGATCCATCCGCTCGCCTCGTTCCGCCTTTTTATATTATCATGCGCGCATCGATTTTCATTGATCCGTCATCGTGTGATATCCGCGATCGTTTGAGAGTCACGACGCAACACTCCACGTTACATATCGATTACATCGACATTGCATTCGAGCACTGTAAGCTTTATTGTTGACGAGCATTGCGATCCACTATAATTTTTCATCGCGAATTTTTTTTGACACTTTGGTTTTGAATGAAAATTCACGAAGAATACGTAATGTGTTACATACTTGATCAACACTGTGACCGTAAAAATAAAATACTTGATCAATGTAAAATTAGTCAGATTTGCGAGGAACTTTATTTTTTGAGACCTTTTATTTTTGCTTTGATCGCGTAACGATTTAAACTATCAAAATATCAAATTAACGATAAGTTAGTTATACATGAGGAAACATTAATCAAAATCTGTTGTATAGATTTTTTAAGAAATAGAGTAATATCAACCCGAAAACAGATTCCCATTAGAACCTGCCTTAAATTCATAAATTTTGTTTTTTTATATCTTAGCTTCAGCTGATTTTTATTGGAATCATAAAAACCCTCTCCCAAAATTTCATAAAATTCTCTTCCCCAATACCGCAACTGCCGAACCATTCTCAGAATTATTCTCAAGTGGTCGAAATCGTATCACTCGAGAAATTTCGAGTCGCAGTTTACATTAATGCACCGTAAAATAATTGCGTCTGACACAATCGCAGGTTTCCTCTACTTACTGACCCTGCGTGTAAATGCAGGCCACGTGACCGCCTGCGAGCCATGTGCCTTAATATCGCGCAGTCACATTCCTCCGCCAAGCGAGCAGACTTCTCTATTTTGCTGTCTGCTATTCACGCTTCGCTTGCTTAGATGGCAGCTTCTTGTACATGCTTATGTTATGAATGCTCATATGGCTTGAGCTGCTTCAGCATCGGTAGTGATAACATACCGAAATATGTTATAATGAGCACTTGCAGTGACGTTTCAATCGACTGAGATTCTACGCTTTATCGAGTGCGTAATGTTTGGTTCACCGTACAAATTCAAAAGTACCAAGTAAGTTACGCAAATGAATATTTATTCCTTTAATTTGCCAAGCCACTAGTGAAGTAACCTAATACAAAGTTTCAATCTCACGTCAATTTTATAAATTAAAGGACTTTTTTGATGCAATGGCGATTTTTCCCTAATTGTTCAATGACTCTGTCACTTTCAGGTATTGCAATTATGAGTTACTTTGCGGTGCTACGTCTCACCAGATGCAGAACACTCGATAGGTGTTTGATTGAGAGAAGCTTCAGACAAGTAGTTCCTCGATTATACTCTGTAAATAACGATGAAGCTTACGACAGAAAACAAGAAATCAAACGGTTACGTAGGGTAAGGAGAAAAGAGATTAAGGCCCGGTTAATTCAAGATTTCGAAAAAACAAAAAAAAGAGTCGAGGAGATCATTGAGAGAGAAAATATTTGGACAATACCCAATTTTCTGTGTGTTGGACGTATATTATCAACTCCATGGTTGAGTTACTTGATAGTATCTCAAGATTATAAAGTAAGTATATAATTTGCAGTAAATGTTATAAGTAAACTTTTTCATCAGACCTTTTATTAAAATACCATATTACTTCTAGGTAGCTCTTTGGCTTCTTGGATTTGCCGGTCTTTCAGATTTAGCTGATGGATGGATTGCACGCACATGGACATCGCAAGCCTCAAAGCTTGGCAGTTTTCTTGATCCTGTAGCCGATAAGCTACTGGTTGGCACAATGTTTTTATCGCTTACTTGGGTAGGATTGATACCAATTCCTTTAACTGCCCTTGTAGTTTCCAGGGATGTTGCTTTAGTAGCTGGAGCATCTTATGTTAGATACCGTTCATTGCCACCACCGGTAAGGCTAATTTTTTCAGATTTTTAATAATCCACACTGCATTCATTCGTTATTTTATTCAATTTTGTAGAAAACACTGGCTAGGTACTTTGATGCTACACATGCAACAGTTCAATTAGCACCAACATTCATAAGTAAATGTAATACTGGAGTCCAATTACTATTGGTAGCAGGAACACTAGCTGCGCCAGTATTTCATTTTGTTGACCATCCACTGCTTCAAGGTCTTTGTTATTTAACAGCAATTACTACTATTGCAGGAGGTGCTAGTTATTTATTTACAAAAAACACATATAAAATACTATCAAAAAAAGATAGCACAGGCAGGCAATCATGTAAAAATAATTGAAATCGATTGACAAAAAATTGTAAAAAACTGTTTCTATGTACATATTTATTAAATTTTGTTTTAAAACAATATTCTATGCGTATCAATATTTATTTACAATAGTTCAACTGTTAACAATTTTTAAACTTAGTAAATTTTTAATTCAGATTGGTATTGCTCATAAGCTGTTTCTTCTATGTGACTTGGATCATACTCAACACCAACATAATCAATTTCTAAACAGAAAGGTCCAGTGATTTTATCTGCTAAAGTCAAGCTAAATGAACCAATTGAATTTTGTTTCAAAGGTGTTGTTGACGTTTGAAGCCTTCCCTTGTATGCCATGAAAAATTTGGAAAATGGTATTCTTATGTGTTGCCAATATGGCCCACCTCTTGTCCATATAAAATAATGGTACGTGTCATACATGGTAAGATCTTCTGGAGTTTCTAAATGCAAGTTAACAGAATAAACCCTGCCATCTCCTCTAATACGTAGAACAATATGAGTATAAAGTTCCCAATTATAGTATATTTTCTGTTTAAAAGGACTCATAGGTGGAACAAGTCGTAAATTGACAAAACCTGATCTGGTCATTTTTCCATCTTTGGGTATTTTTGTATCGAGAAAGCCATGAAACATACCTTTTGAATCACGAGTTATGTCTAAACTATAAAATTGAAATAAATTTGAAATCTTAACCACTGGATATCAGATAATAAATACAATCATTTTTTTTATAAAAACAATTTCAAATGACTTACTTAGCAGAGGAATATCCCATTTCATGATCTTGATCAACAGTTACAATCCATTTGTCTTTATCCTCGGGCTGTCCTGTAAAACGCATAAGGACATCTACTTCATGAGGATGTACAACTATCATTGGACCTCTCTTGAATTCACTGATATAGTTTCGATAAGTTTCCTTTATTCCTTCTTTGAATAGATTAAATTCCAAAAGTAATTTTCTTTTGAGTGACCATTTTTCCCATTCTCTCTCTTCTTTCGATTTTATTTGTTGACCATCTTTGTCAGGAAATTCATGAAACATAGGTCTGCACTTGGACGAGTGAAAACCTCTTTTTGATACATTTTGCACTAACAATCGACCCCAGTATAACGTCATTATTATTTGAAAGATTCACGCCTAAAAAATGTAATAATTATTATTACATTAAATCACATTAAATTAATTTTTACATCAAATGAATTAACTTTAAATAACGTCAAAGCATTAAAAAAAAAATTTCTTATCACTTTAAATACAGCATATTACAAGTTTATTTTCTTTATATTTTAGAAAACTCAACACTGTTTAATAACGTAATGCAAGCAACAGTAATATATTCATTGCTGTAGTCTGCTACAATTCACATGCTTCCCAATTTTATCTTTTAATTACAATAAAAATGAAAACACGATTCTAACTTTTTTAAATAAAATTTTTTACCTATTATTTATGAATTGATGACCATTGTCAAGTCGAAATTGCCATTGGAAATTAAATAAATAAGTATTTTGTCAAATTGGTTCGAGTACTATCTGGCAGCCTTGCGTTATGCTACAACAACACATTCATCGTTCTTTCTTTGTACTAAACCGTGAAATGTGACGGTACTTTAACGCAGCATTGTCTGCTGCATCGAGCATGCTGCAAATATTTCTGAATGCCATTCGCCGGCGCGATATGAAGTGAAATTTTCATCGCAAGCATGGCAACACTCAGGCTATTTAAACAAAATCGACTACTTTTTCCTGCCAGTGGGCGAAGGATCAATAATAAATGTGCAAGTGCACAATTTAACACAGATGCAACACCCATGTCGGAGGCTGTTGTTCCATTTTCAAATGGGTAAGAAAAAAAATTGCATGAATCACCTAACCAAATTGGATTTTAGCATTGACAAGCAATTGCATTAAATAAAGTCATTTAGGGGACAGTTTCATAATTGTTGTTTGTTGATAAGTTTTTGTTTGTTCCTGGTGAATCACATGTTAAAATAAAATGACTTGACAATCATTCAGTTTCTCAATTTATTTGTATCTGCAATCTTAAAAATTCTTGAGAATAATTATTTAAACATTTAAATTTTTAGCAAAAATATGTTACTGTCGACGGGCAAATTTGCTCGAATGGCTGATGGCTGTGCAGTAGCAACTTTGGGAGACACATCTGTAATGGTTACAACTGTTAGCAAATCACATTCTTCAAACAATACATCATTTGTACCATTAATCGTGGACTATAAACAAAAAGCTGCTGCAGCTGGAAGAATTCCTACTAATTTTTTCAGAAGAGAACTAGGTCAAACTGAGCATGAAATATTAACTAGTAGATTAATAGATAGATCATTACGGCCTTTATTCCCTAAAAAGTATAATTATGAGACACAAATTATGTGTAATATGTTGGCAATAGATGGAATTAATGATCCTGATGTGTTATCAATAAATGGAGCTGCGACTGCTTTAGCTTTATCTGACATTCCATGGAATGGGCCAGTTGGTGCTGTAAGAGTTGGTCTTATTGATAAAGAAATTGTTATTAATCCAACTCGTCAAGAAATGTCTCAGAGTTCATTGAATTTGATTATTACTGCTACAAAAGAAAATCTAGTAGTCATGTTAGAAGGATCAGCTGATAATATAAGTGAAGAAGATTTGAAAAGAGCTATTGAGTCTGGAGTTAAAGAATGTCAATCAATAGTCCAAACTATTCAAAAACTTCAAAATAGCCACGGTAAAAAAAAAAGAGTATTGGATCCTCCAAGTGAACTCTCAGATGAGGTAAAAGAGGCAGTAAAAATGTTGTCTGAAATGAAGTTAAGAGAAGTTTTCACAGATTATAAGCATGATAAATTATCACGTGATAATGCTATAGCTAACATTAGAAATGAATTAATGACAGCAATGAAATCAAGTTTTCCTGATTTAGATTTGAGTGCAGTTGTTGAATATTTCTCTGAAGTCAGTAAAACAGTCTTCAGATCATTAATATTTGAAAATAATCTGAGGTATGTTAAGAAAAAAATAAATTATTTTTCAAATGTCTCTAATGATTAAAAAATGCTTAATTATAAAAAAAATTTTTAGATGTGATGGACGTAAGCTTAATGAGTTACGAAATATTTCCTGTGCAGCTGATTTATTCAAACCTCTTCATGGTTCAGCTCTATTTCAAAGAGGTCAAACCCAAGTTCTTTGCACAGTTACGTTAGATTCACCAGATAGTGCACTTAAAATTGACACTGTATCAATGTTAGCTAGTGGTATCAAAGAGAAGAATTTCTTTTTACACTATGAGTTTCCTCCATATGCCACAAATGAAACAGGAAAGTCAGGCATTGGTAGAAGAGAAACAGGACATGGTGCCTTAGCAGAAAGAGGCTTACGTTCTGTTGTACCAAAAGATTATCCATTTACAATCAGATTAACAAGTGAAGTTCTTGAGTCAAATGGTAAGCAATGTACACACAGTGTACACAAAAATTTTAATAAATCTGTTACAACAATTTTGTAAAAATATGCAAAATTGCCACCTTAAGGTTCATCATCAATGGCTTCTGTGTGCGGAGGTAGTTTGGCTTTAATGGATGCTGGCATTCCAATAACATCTGCAGCTGCTGGTGTAGCTATAGGCTTAATGACCAATTACAATGAAAATACAAATAGTATTGAAGACTATAAAATACTGACAGATATTTTGGTAAATAAATTTAGACTTTTATAAATTTTTAAATGATCAAGTTTACTTTGATGTATTTAAATTTAATTTTAGGGAATTGAGGATTATTTGGGAGACATGGATTTTAAGGTAGCAGGAACAAAAACTGGTTTTACAGCTGTGCAGGCTGATATAAAAATCCCAGGACTTCCATTAGACATTGTATTCAAAAGTCTTGAGCAAGCACATTCTGGAAAATCGCAAATTTTGGATATAATGAATAAAGTTATATCTAGGCCAAGAACCAATAAAAAAGATAATATGCCAGTCACTGAAAGTATTGATATTCCTATGCATCTCAGAGGAAGACTTTTAGGTTTTGGTGGAAGCAATATAAAAAAAATATTTCTCCAAACAGGAGTCCATGTAAGAGCTAATTTTTTTTTCTTATTTACGATAACAATTTCAAATCTAGTACCATACTTTTGTTTTGAATTTTAATAATAATGAAAACTGTTTTTTACTTTAGATAAATCAAGATGAAGATTTTAAATTTACTTTGTTTGCACCCAATAAGTCAGCAATGAACGAAGCAAAAGAAATGATTGAATCTTCAATTAAAGAAGTAAAACAACCTACATTAGAATTTGGAGGAATTTACACTGCAAAAATAGTAGAGCTAAAAGATTCAGGTGTGCTGGTCACTCTATATCCTACTATGCAACCGGCTCTACTTCCTAATTCCCAGTTAGATCAACGGAAAATAAATCATCCTAGTGCACTTAATCTAAAAGTAGGAGATGAACTTCAAGTCAAGTACTTCGGTCGTGATCCAGCATCTGGACAAATAAGAATGTCACGTAAGGTTCTGCAGACGACGAATTTCGTAGCTAAAAATTTTACGTAGCTACGTATTTTAAACAATTTTTTATGTTTTGTTACTCAATCTGTGAAAATGATTATTTTTACACCATTACATTTATAAAATTTATAATTGTAGACGACTAAGTTGAAACAATTATTGTTAATGTGTAAATATATTTTGTAAATACATACAGTATAAGTAGAAATGTTATGTCAATGAAATAATTTAACTTTATTTGTTTCAATTGTATAAAATGTGCAAGATTGTTCATTTTATTGTGCTCGAATATATACATTTTTTAAACTGCAATTATCGTATTTTTCGATTCATTCGATGATGATCAAAGGAAAAGATTGAAATGCCCGAAGTTGGCTGAATTTTAAACAAAACACATTCGTACGTCAGAGTGCACGTAAGCCTGTGCAAACCGTTGCCACGCGTGTAATCACTTGCGATAACCATGAAGACGAATAAAAATTACAAAAGCCTCATTTACCATTATATTTTCAAGAGGACATCGACTTTTATTCTTGCTGTAGTCGTGACCTCCCTGTTCTTCGAGCGTACGTACGACCATTTGTGCGAGGCTATATTTGAAAGAATAAACCAAGGCGTGAGTACATATTCAAGAGATTCCAATGTCCCCATCTCGCGATTGATGATTTCAAAAAAATTCATCCTTGTAGCGACTTTGGAGACATATCAAACACAAATATGAGAATAACGGCGACGAGGACGGTTTCTCGATGCCCAGCGCAGACGATGCAGCGGCAGATTAAGTAGAAGAAAAGTAAACTTATCACATTATATGTGTACTTTCACTCTATTCTATGTTGTTCATTCGCAAAATGGAGTGATTAAAATTGCGAATTTTATACATGTAGAAATTCTGTTTTCGATAATTTAAGAAATGATAATGAAAAAATTTTTCTGAACTTAGATGTAAGTTATTCATGAAAAATTTCCAATTTTTTAAAATATCTATACTATAAAATGTATATGTAGAATGCTTGCTTATGTGGTATTTGTTACGAGTTTCAATGACATTTGACTCTGTTTTATAATCTGTTAGACATCTGATGGGATGATCGTTAATTGAGGTAGGTGGATATTTTTTTTTGAGTATTAAAAAATTGAAATGAACAAAAATGAATGTATGACCGCAATCAATTCATCAATTTATTCATCTCGCATCGATACTGATTCTATAGGATGTATTGTTTTGCCATTTCATTATCAGAATAAATTAGGTCAAACTTCGATTATAAAGCACCAAATTTATTTTGCATTAACGTTAATTTTATTTCATCAATGTAAGGAAAGAATAATATCAAGACCAAAATTTGAAGTTTTTCACTTTTTCAGATAATAATAATTTTTTTTAGTTGGTTCATAGGCGTTGCTCTTGACACATAGATAACCCTTACTTCAATGTCTTTCTATCTAAACATATTTTAGGTCAAAGTCACAATACAATTTTTGCGTTTTTCACATTTTCTTCATTCGTACAAAATATTCATATAAAATGTAACTAATTAATATTTAAGTGATATTTGTTTGAGAAATTTAATCCAATCACGTAATAAAATGTTTTTTAAATTTTAATTCACATTTTAATTTCATCGTTCAGTTGTCAATAATGAGTAATTCATGACCTTCGCTGCTAAATCTAGCCAGCCTTCAAATTTTTCGCCCTCAATTTAGTATTTTAAAAAAATTCACTGTTTTGATTCATAAATCAGACGTTTGCAGCCTTCATATAAATATGAAATGCCATTGCATCGTTTCATTGAGTCGTAGAGCTTCGAGAGAGAGAGAGCGCATACATCTGAAGTGAGTAATAATTTTTTTTTTCACTTTTGACGCGAAACACGTGTATCACAAGTATTCAAAAGATTATCTTACCAAATTTTGAGTTCGAAAGAAAATTTTACAATTTTTTATAATTAAGATTATTTTTTATTACAAATTGATGTGATTAAAACTGTAAGTTATAAAGTTATTATTTTCTTATTTAATTATATTAAATTAAAGTTTTCAGCATTGACACCATGAAGAACTTTATCACGCTACTATCGTTTCTCTTGATTCTGTGCGCAACCTTTTGCCGAGGTCATCATTTCTTCGAACCTGGAGCGATTCATTTTCCATTGCGCGATGTGCAGCAGTCCATCAATTACGAATCGTTTGCCTCGAGCCAGCGCAACACGACGGTCGGACGATGCGAGACAGTCTCGAGGCATCGCGTCGTTGCTCTGAATTTGCCGAACTTGGACATGCAGTCACCCTTGAGTCCGTATCCGGGCTTCATCGACAGTCACGATGTTAGCTGTCTGAATCTGGCCTCGAACGAAATCAGACAGATAGTTCCCGGCTCGTTCGAGCGACTGCCTAATCTCGCCTATCTCGATCTGTCTCGCAATCATCTTCAGCTCTGCGACTTTTTTAATTTCGGCAGCTCGCATCCGAGCCTCACCACGCTGATAATCGAGGATAACAGGCCACCCGCGGACAATATCGACAAGACCATAAGCCGCGCCGAGTGTTTGCCGCAACTGCGCTACCTCTACGTGCGTCGCAATTCCATCAGAAACATTAAGTTCTCGCTGAAAGCTGCCTTCCCAGCCCTGACGCACTTGTTTTTGTCGGACAACAGCCTCGATAGCAACGCCTTCATTCACCATTTGCCGGAAAGCCTGACTCACCTGTATCTCGAGCGCAATTTAATCAGCAGTCTCGACTGCAAAATCATGCGAGGACTGGAGACCCTTCGTCTCGATGGCAATATCATCGGCTCGATTTGCTTACGCAGCTGTCAGGATACGTCTCTCAAGCTCGCTGGTGTTCATAAGCTGCGCGAGCTGTCGGTGTCGGACAATCGGCTAATCGACGTCGAGTCCTGCGCGTTTCAGGAGGCCACGCGTCTCGAGGTGCTGGATTTGTCGCGCAACGAATTGTCCAACGTCAAAGTAGAGACGTTCGACGCGTTGATTTCGCTCTCGGAGCTCAATCTCGACGACAATCTGTTGAGAAGCGTGCCAAATTTGTTCAATAATGTAAAATTAACGAGTCTCTCCATTAGGCGTAATAAATTGCAGGTCATCGAGAGAAGAGAATTGCAGAATCTAAAATCTCTGCGAGTTCTTCAGCTTGGTGGCAATAGAATTCGTAGTATCAGTGCTGGTTCTTTCGAGGATCTCGATTCCCTCGCCGAACTCGATCTCTCGAACAATGAGTTGGACTTCATACCCAGCGATTTGCTCAAGTGGCAGTGGAATTTACGGACCCTCGATGTTCGCGGCAACCGATTCAAGACCCTTGAACAAATGTCGTTGTCTCATGCTCCAGTGCTGAATCTGATCTACCTACAGAACAATCCGATTACGCACCTTAGTGGCTCGATCCTATCGAAGCTGGCGTCGAATCTTGTTGTTCACCTAGAGAGCGACTGCAGTTCGAATAAACGTCAGAACCGAGATTGCTACGCCAAGTGCGATCTCGATGAAGTGAGACTGAGGAATGCTACTTATAGTAGATGGATCAACAATCAGTAGGTATTTGAAGGTCTTTGATGTAACTTGAATGGAAAAAAATACGATTGAAGATATGCTTGATTTTTTTGACCATGAATTACTATGACTATTCCACGCAAAAATAATAGAATGATAAATATAAAACCATTCCTACGTTCATTTATTTGTGTTAAAATAATTCAAACATCATCATAATGGTCATGAAGCTTTATGATTTCGTAAGCTCTTTGTTGTGTTTCGTTACTGATGTATCTTGAAATGTATAATTTTGTGATAAAATTTTGTACCTTGTTTAAAATAAAATTTAAAAGAAATAAAGAGGCATAACATTTTTTACAATGAAATCGAATTACAAAGATAGATGTTCACTGGAGCAACTCCTGTTATCCTTCGTTGTCACAAATATTTACCTATTGTAAATTTTTTAGTAGATAGATTGCAAATAATTCAATTCCCGCAAACATATTTGAAATTGCACCAATTATAGTTTCAGCATCTGTTCGATACAACATTATTATGGAAAAACTAATACTGAACAATAATGCTTTTATAAATTACATTCCCTTATTCTTATATAATCGTGATTAGCAATTCATCGAGAATTGCGCATAGATCGATTGTCTTCAGGGCTATAGCTGTGCTTTTTTATAATATTGCACCTTGAATGCATTGCGTGCAAAGCTTCGAAAGTGCTCGACGTAAACAAAGTCATTGAGAAAACTCTTAGAGTCTACGGAAAAATTGGATTTTTATAAACTAGTCTAAGGTTATAAAAACATGATTATTGGTCGTATATAAAAGCGATTTGGGAGAAGTTTAGGTTTTAGTTGCATTCGAATGAGCGAGCGTCTAATTAGCCAAGTACGAGTTTTGGTGAACAATTAAGTGTTTTTTTTTCAAATTGTTTAATCAAAAAGCAAAAAGCATCAATATGTTGCGAGCGTTATTATTGATTTTTTGCTTGGGACACATTAGTGGTTCATTTATCGACCGCCCACGTCCGCCCATCGAGTTTCCTATGAAAAATATACAATATTCTATCGACATAGAATCAAATTCGACATACGAATCCAATTTCACTTCGAAATTTCAAGATTATTACAGAAGCGATGGTTACGTGTTGAATCTGCCAAATTTGAAATTGGAGGAGGTGCCGAATCCATATCCTAATTTCATCGAAAGTGATCAAGTGGTAGCTGTGAATTTGAGGAACAACGGCATTTACAGAATCAAGCCCGACTCATTCGACTCGATTCCAAGATTGCAGTACTTGGACCTATCGAGCAACAGATTGGCCTTTTGCGATTTTTTCAATTACGGCAGTTGTCTGAGAAATCTGATTACTCTTGTCATTGAAAATAATCAGCTACCTTCGGACAGTCTGTATCGAGAAATCAGCCAAGCGGGTTGCTTTCCAGAAGTTCAAAATCTCTACCTACGAAACAATCACATCAAGAAGCTCAACTTCTCGCTGCGCCAATCATTTCCGCGGCTCGTGTCTCTCTATCTATCGGACAACGAGATCGATAACTGCATTTTTCTTCAAGATGTACCTGCGAGCCTGGAGCACCTATACGTAGAGCGCAATCGCATCTATGGAATAAGCAGGTCTATACTCTGTAATTTGCGAACTCTGAAAGCCGACGGTAATATCATACGTTCGATATGTTATAAAAAATGCGGCGAATCAGCTCTACAACTGGTCTCGACGTCGAAGCTGCAGGTACTGTCGCTGTCTAACAACAGAATTACCGAGATCGAATCTTGCGCCTTCCACGACTCGTACAATCTCGAGAGCTTGGATCTGTCGAGTAATGGTTTAGAGACTTTGCACACGGCTACCCTCATACCTCTGAGGGCGCTCAAGACGCTAATTTTAGATGATAATCAGTTGAGAAATTGGCCGCAGTTCAATGGCAATTGGCATCTGAAAATTTTGTCGATACGCAACAACAAGCTGCAGGAAATACGCAAAGAACTTTTCAGCCAGGTTACGTCCTTGGAGCAGCTACTACTGGGTGGCAATTGCATAAAAACGATAGCGAGCAATACTTTCGAGGGCCTGACTTGGCTGGAAGAGCTCGATCTGTCGCGCAACAAAATCGAGTGCTTGCCAGCCGGCTGGATGAAGGACTTGAAGAGCTTGAAATCTCTGGATCTGCGAGGCAACAAGTTTAAATATGTGTATCAGTTGTCGCTCACTTGCTCGTCTCATCTCACCGACGTGTATCTGGAAAATAATAGGCTATCTATCGACGATAAGGACGAAATTCAACGATACTTTCCTTATGCACAGGTGCACTTGGATAGCTGCAGCAGAAGATGTCAGAGAGTAAGCGTACGCACTTGCGGAGCTTTGATATCGTGCCACTGACCTTCAAACGAGATTTTTGAGTTGAAAGATTGGAATGAGATTATTAAAGTGCTAAAGTTTATTTGTTGATTTTAAATATAAATGATTCTTCGAGTATGTTTATTTTTTCTTTATAATATCTTTAAAATTGTTTGCAGGAATGAATTATTTTTTGATTTATTTATGATTGAACGTTAACTATTGATTTATTCATGATTGAACGTTACTTAAATTACTTTTAATAATGCCGCTAATTCTCTCAGATTTTGTTTAAAGTTTAATATGTAAATCTTGCATATCTTCGGTCAAGCTAGCAGATATACGAAGATTGAATACTCGCTCGGTAAAAGAAGATGAAATATGTTTGCTTTACGTCAAGTCACGTCATCTCCTGCATTTAAAGTGTCAAAGACGAATGAATTAGAGAACAATCGAATTCCTCTCATCAGTAATCATTGCATAAAAACGAAAAATCTGTGAATTTCTATTTGCACGATAACAAAGAATATCTTTGTAAATGGATGTTGACAATTTAAAAAAATGTAATTCATCGATTACGAAAATTGAAAATAATGTTATTAAATTTATAATAATGTAAGACACGATTTTAAAAAAATGTTGGAATCTACACATCTCTCACATGTAATATAATTAATAATTATATTTTTTGTAAAACCATTAATATTATAAAAAAGTTACTTTTCGACAATGTAATAAATGAGAGAGTACTTTATTATTTATTGAAAGTATCAAAATGTTTGTTTTTCAAGTTTCAAAAACAGACCTATTACAAATGATTTGTCGATCAAGATTATTTCTTTCCCTTTCGAAATGATCCCAGACTCTATGCCGCGACAGGCATTGTGTTTGCCTTAGAATTCATTGCGGGTCCAAACTCGACATGGATTTTGGACCCAAAAGTGTCTCTCAAACTAGATAGAGATTTTCCCAGCCATCGGCATTCGTTGAGAGTGCATCCTCCAACCGAACAAAGTGCGCTAAGCAGCAAGTTCGGGGCACAAGTACAGACGAGAGAGACCGGGCGGGCCGGTCGCGCCCTTGGAATCGATTTTTGGTTGTGCGCCGCGCTCCCGGTGCAGCGGCCGCGGCACAAATATATATAGGTGCAGGGTGTACGTCGGTGCCGGATCCCTACGCGCGGCAAAGCGTTTTATACACATCGCTGCATAAGAAAGAGCTGCTGTCGAGCCGGTTGCTCGCTCGCAGGGGCCGTCCGGCTGCGGGGGCGCTTGCGCGCAAGTCGACAACAACAGTAGCAGTAGTAACAGCAGCAGCCGCGCCGCACCCCCGCTATATAACACACTTGCTCACACACACACATACACGATGCACAGAGTGTGCTGCGCTCGAGATTATATATCCGCGCTTTTTGCCGAGCTTTTACGCTCGATGCATCGGCTGTGCATAGGCGCCTCACGACTCGTGTGCATTATATATCGTACGACTTTTGTCGCGTGATCGTCGCATTAGAAAATAGCGACGGCTTTTTTGTTTTTTCTCTCATACATGAACGCCCAGCAGCTGTGCGCATCATCTTTTGCGCGATCGACTCTGAACTCCGAACTGCGGAGCGCTTGCTTCTGTAGGGAAAATGAAATTCGAGTCTCGTTCGGATCCACCGTTATATATAATGATAACGCTGTGCTCGACGAAAAATCCATCCATTTGCGGATGTTCAAAGGCCATCGACACTTTATCGCACGTCCGCTTTGTGGCCCATATAGTCTATATATAACGAGCGTCAAGCAGAGAGACGAGAAGTCCCTAAACGCGCGCGAGATCAAGGCTACGAGCATTGTTTATTTTTTTTCGTCTTTATTTTTGCTACCACGCGCGAAGCAATGGGCCACGAAATCAAAAATGTCCCATTTACTTGAGCTCGAGTGGTCGAGCGGTGATTAATCGACGAAATGCCATAGATTCGCGGATCGCGCGAAAGATCCGCGCGCAGTTAATAGGTATACAGGAAATCAGCGATAAGCCTGCGCGACACGTATTTTCATCATATACACATAACACAAGGCATATATTTGAAGCATCACCCATTCACGTCAAGTTGCTCTCCGACTCTTGTTCGCGTTTACGCGCGCGTGTATCACATAGGGCCTTTGCCACAGATACTTTTTGGAGTTCTCAGCTCCGTTTTCTCCCTCTCTCTCTCTTTCTCTTTTCCTCGCAGAACTCGCAAGCACGCGCCCACTCGCACACTCACACGATTCACGTATCATGTGCACGAGTAAAGCAGCACAGACACAGAGATAGAGAGGGCTATAAGGCACGAGAGATAGAGAAGAGGCCGAAGCCGTGTACGCTGCCTCCGCAACGAACAACGTATCGTTTGCGTCCCGGTCTTTCCCTCAGTGCACTCACACACGCTCGCACATACACTGCTCTACGTGCTATAGGTATAATCCAGCGAGTTGAGGTGTATTCTCGATGCAGCAGCACCTATATATACATATAGCTTACGAGCTTGAAAGAGAGAGAGAGAGAGAGAGCGGTTGGATGCGCGCGCTCGCGCGGCGCGACGCCCCACAAGCGGGGCGATGGCTCTAGCAGCAGCAGCTATAAGTGTGGAAATAGCGTCGTCGCCACCGCTGCTGCCGCCGCTGCTAGCCGCGAGAGGGGCTTCTCGCTGCTGCTGCTGCTGCCGTCTGCCCGCCTGCCGACGACGTCGCGGGAAAAGCTCCGCGTACATTATGCCGCGGCTCAGGCGCTCAGTGCTCGCTCGTACGCGGCTTCGGCTGTAGAGGCAAGCTTCGGGCGACTTTTAATCGTATATTAATATATAGAAAAAAATCATTTTTACACAAAACCCTAAGCGACTGTTGTTGTTCTAGCGTATAGTTGTTTTTTGCGCCTCGACGCTCTCTTTCTCTCTTTCGCTCTTTCTCTATTCTGAACGTTGTCTCACTCTCGTGTGCTTCGTGGGCTCGATTTGCAGCTTTTTCCCTTTCTCTCTCTCTTTCTCTCGCTCGTTCTTTCTCTTACTCCGTTGGTCCGGTAAAAGTTTCATAAGCTCGTTAAAAAAAAAAGACGAGTGAATAATGAGTGCACACGACTCTCCATGATCCGCCAGGTGTATTATTGACATGCAGTTCGGCCTTACGAATGCCCGGTGAACGCAGCCACTTGTTATTATTAACGAGCGATAGGTTGCTTCTGCTGCTGCTACTGCTGCTTTTGTAACGATCGACGACGACGAGCGCACAAGGCCTGTGTGTGCTACAACTGTGCTGTGGTGCTTCTTTTTTTTTTATGTAGCCGTTGTTGATGCACATCGACAATTATCAAAAGTTACGACGGTGAGCCAAAAACGCAAAGTTATTGCATACACATGTAGCACGTTGGTCACTTGATAAACGAGATTCTTTTCTTTCTCCTCTCTTTTCTTTCTCTATTCTCTTTCTCTCTATCTCTTACCGTTCAATCCTATAAGTCTCTTTCCTTAAAAATTTCCTTACTCTCTCTTTCTTCTCTTTCTCTTTCTCTATCTTATCTTACTCCTTTGACATTGCGACGATAGTAATTCAGTGTTTGCGACAAATCGTTATACCAGTGCGTGTTATGTATCGTTTCGGGTCGAAGTGTGAGTGCGTGCCGCTACATAATCTATCAAAGATGCTCGTGTCTCGTGAAAACGTACCTCGATCAATGAAGAAGAATCTGTAAAAGTGTGTGATCGAGAAAATTTATCGGTTAACATACAAAAAGAAAAAAAAAGTGCTAATAGGTGATTTTTATAAAGTGTAATTGGAAGAAAAAAAAAGTAGTTAACAAGTAGGTGGCTATGAAGCCCATCAACAGTGGTCCCCGAGTAACCCGCCTCATTGAGTTCGAACGTCGCGCTGCAGCGCCTATCAGCTGTCGAAAGTCAAGCTAGAGAGCCTGATTTTTTATCGTTTTTTTTTTCCTTTTTTTTTTCGTTAACATGACTTTGACTGATCGTCAGTAGCAGCAGCAAAGTGAACTCTACAGAGCTGCCACAACCCGTCAACTGTGAAAAACGATCGTCAACGGGCGGAATAATAGCCCATCTTAGTGCAAATCTTATCTACAACAAGAGGAAAGAGAAGAAAAATGTCGGGCAATTATACGGTGCGCTGCGAGCCCGGCTTGGTGGTGCCGGTCTGGTACCCGAGCGAGAATCTCGACCTCTTCGACGTGGTCTTTCGCGGCCTCGTCTACTTCTTCGTCCTCATGTACCTGTTCATCGGCGTGTCCATCATATCCGACCGTTTCATGGCCGCCATCGAGGTGATCACGTCCAAGGAGAAGGAGCTGGTGGTGAAGCGCCAGGGCAAGGAGCCGCAGATCATCGTGGTCCGCGTCTGGAACGAGACCGTGGCCAATCTGACCCTCATGGCGCTGGGCAGTAGTGCGCCCGAGATCCTCCTGTCCATCATCGAGATCTACGCGAAGGGCTTCCAAGCGGGCGAGCTGGGCCCAAGCACGATCGTCGGCTCGGCCGCCTACAATCTCTTTGTCATCATCGCGATCTGCGTGTCCGTCATACCGAACGGCGAGACGCGCAAGATCAAGCATCTGCGGGTGTTCTTCGTCACGGCCGCCTGGAGCATATTCGCCTACGTCTGGCTGTACATAATCCTAGCCGTGTCGTCGCCCGGCGTGCTCGAGGTCTGGGAGGGCCTGCTCACCTTCATGTTTTTCCCGGCCACGGTGCTGACGGCCTACATAGCCGATCAACGCCTCCTCAACAAGTACCTGAGCAAGGGCTACCGCATGAACAAGCGAGGCGTCATCGTGGAGACGGAGGCCGGCGACTCGGACGGCGGTGTCGAGCTCGAGATCAAGAGCCAGGACGGCAACGTCAACGGCATGATCGACAAGTACATGGACGCCGATTCGGCGGAGTCGCGCGAATTCGAGCAGACGCGACGCGACTACATCAAGACGCTCAAGGAGCTGCGCAAGCGTTACCCGCAGCTGGCGCTCGAGCAGCTCGAGGTGATGGCGCACGAGGAGGTGCTGGGCAAGGGCCCCAAGAGCCGAGCCTTCTACCGGGTGCAGGCCACGCGCAAGATGGTCGGCGCCGGCAATCTCAGCCGCAAGATCAGCGAGCGCGCCCAGAGCGATCTGAGCGAGGTCAAAGCCGAGCTGCAGCGCGCCGAGGCCGAGAGCATCGACATCGAGAACATCAACGCGATGAGGATCTACTTCGAGCCGGGCCACTACACCGTCATGGAGAACGTCGGCACGTTCGAGGTGGGGGTCGCCAGGACCGGCGGCGACTTGAATCGGCCCTGCGAGGTGGAGTACTGCACCGAGGACGGCACAGCCGAGGCCGGCTCCGATTACGTCAGTGTCAAGGGTACGCTGCGCTTCGAGCCCGGCGAGACGCGAAAAGTCATCTCGGTCTCGGTCATCGACGACGAGCTCTTCGAGGAGGACGAGCACTTTTACGTCAGGTGAGATCATTATAAAGTTGGCGATATCCTCGCTGTGATTTTGTCCTGGCGCGATCGATCGCTATATGCGTGTTAAAATCTTTTGGCTTGTAGCGATTCGACTCGTGCGCTAGCTTACATAATATGCACCTTGTAGATTGTATAGGCACGTTGAATCGATCGAGTGACTGGATAACGAGTCGCATCAATCATCGCAGTGCGTTATATGTGACTTATACGCGCACTACCAAATATTCATGATCTATAATTTGAAACTGTCCATACTATAGCAGCCAAAATAACTCACTTGAAAGATGTGTATCTAAATAATAAGCGCAGACAATAATATTATGGTACTATTTTGTACGCGCCTAAGTAAAGATACACAGTCTTTTTTGCTCCATTTCTTTCTTTATTTTCTTATAATTTTCCCTGCCTGCGAACGTTTAATAATATCGATCTCTGGGACATGGCAGTTGTTGGTTATACACACAGAGAGCGGCAAAAAAAATTTAATGCACGTATGCTGCATCGATCAAAGCAATCACTCTTTTTCTCGCTTCGAGCTTTGACAAAAATCAAAGGCGAACCGAGAGCAAACATCATAGGAGTGTGCTGTGCGCCTCTAGCTGATTGTACTCACTACTACTACTACTACTTGACGTATGATTCGCCTTCGACGTAACCAATCAATCGTGAAATCATGAAATTCGCTTTGAAAGTACACATGCGTTATAGAAGCAGCAGCGTACATATTATATTGATTGTAACGCGATAAGGCAAACAGAGCGTCTTGTGTGTGTTGCTTGCCTTTTCTCCCCCGGACCTTTCGTGCAACGCACATAACCGATAATTCCTCTACGTATTTACGAAAGGGGAAAAAATGTGTATACCCACACACACGCGTACAGAGAAGCAGGCGATTAAAAGTTCGCGATAAGAGCGCTGCACACAATGAAGGAGTGCCCGCGACTGCACGCGCGCGACGACAGAGAGAGAACTGCGAGGGGTTGCGCCACGCTCGCGGTACTTAACAAAGGGAAAGTCAGTGCAGCAGGCGCGACTTTATTGCGGCCGTCGAGGGTAGAAAACGAGCCTGGATTTTTTTTTCTTCTCTTTGTCGATATGTCCAGACGCACTGTTAACAGGCTTCGTAACGACTGCATTATTATATACCGCATAATAACGACACGGCTCGTCATCGACCCATACCCATGTAATATACGTTAAACCCAATCATCGTACGTGTAACGACCACTGCACCGCAAGTATATATCACACGTGCGTAGTACGCATAGCAGACGAGCTGCTGCTGCTGCTGCTGCACTTTTGTCGTGGCTTCGTAAGTGGGTCAAACGCTGAGCGGGCGCGCGCCCGACACAAAGGGAAATGATTATAAACTGTGAGAATTTACCCCGAAACACGAACGCGCGCGCGGATAACGCGTTGAGCATCGAGGTTTTTAACACGTGCACGGAGGAGACCGCACACGCGGGCACGAATACAAAAATCCGACCGAGTTATATATACCATAATGCCTGGGGGCTTATACTTGTCGCTTCCCGCGATTGAGCGTTTTGGAAATGTTTTCTCAAAACATTTCTGGAAATAAAGTCGAGCGGGCTGACATTTCGTCGTCGCGCGATTATTCTATACAAATAATATAAAACAACTCGTCGAATTCGCTTCTATATAGTTCGTAGCCACGAGTCTCGTTCTAAGGCTATTCAGAGATCAATCATTCACGAATTTCGTGCTCTTGTTTTGCTTGAATAATAACAAAAAAAAAGAGATGAAATAAATGTCAAATATTTTGAGCCAAACAACTCGTGGCTATACGCCATAAAACTGCCATTCTCAAATGTAGATCTTGTAATAATCTGTTTCGAACATTTCTTCAAAATAATTTAACTATATCGGGCTTGTCTCTCTGTTTTTGTCAGGCTGGTAAACTGCTCGCAACCGGCGATGCTGGCGTCGCCGAGCCTTGCCACAGTCATGATCCTCGACGACGACCACAGCGGCATCTTCGGCTTCCCGGAGCGCGACGTCGAGCTGATCGAGAGCATCGGCCAGTTCCCCCTGCGCGTCATACGCTACAGTGGGGCGCGCGGCCGCGTCGTCATCCCGTATCGCACCATCGAGGGCACGGCCAAGCCCGGCAAGCAGTACGTCCACAACGAGGGAAGTCTCACCTTTGAGGACAATCAGACAGAGTGAGTACATTGTTTACCGCATACATGGCGCATTTATAATTACGATCTCCTGAGCTATACTCCATATGCGTCACTCACGCGATGAAGTCCCGATTACGGCGCGCTTGAAGAGGCATCGTTTCCTTAATTTAATAATCTGAATCATCGGCTCTCTCTTTTTCTCTCATAGTAAAAACAGAATGACACTGAAGCGCTGTTGTGTACCTTTTAAGGACAAATTTGTGCGTGAGATTTTTCAGAAGGTCGAGTCCTCGCGCGCATCGGACTGCAGACGATTACAAAATTTGCCAGTCTATGACGTGTTTTGAATCAAAATAATAGTTTTTATGATACGCGTATCGCAAGCGAGAGAGAGAGAGAGAGAGCGAAAAATCGTGATGCAAAAATTAAGTTCATCGTGTGTCTCGAGTTTAAAATATTTTGAACGTGTGCGCGCATATAGATGCACGCAAATTGGATTCGAGTGAATGTGTATAAATAAAACTCGGTTATATACTTACAAGACCTTCTGGCTGCCAGGCCATGAAGGCGCGTACACGGCTGACGCGCCGCGCGCTGCATTGTCCATCACTCCGGACGCACTTTCCATAAAGTCGATCGCGATGACTATGAAAGAAAACCGGTTTTCTCGATTATGTATCGATGCGAGTGACGTGTTCATCATATTCAATCGATCGGTGATGTTATTATTGCTATTTTTTATTGTTTTTTTATGTTATGTTATGTTGATGTAGTTCTCAAGTGCGAGAAACGAGGCAATTAAACATGCGGCGAGTCGCGGGCGAGTCATTACATATATTATGTGCGGCTACGCGGTATTAAGAGCAATGATCGCATCTCTCGTATATACATCTTACCTATACTGATATAATACCCATGATGATTTACTCGAGCTGACTCAACACCTTGACAATGCAAATTAGTGACAACATTGTATGCAAGGCAGTACTACGCACTGACGCGAGAAATATAAATATTATTTTACATCAGTTGATGGAATATAACATAAATTATCCAAGTAATATATATATACAGAGATATGACGTTGGCCGATGGCTATGTGCTCACCGATAATCACATTTCATGGGACTGCACGATTGTTGCACCCGCAAAACAAACAAATATGCGAAACCTGGGTGACTGCTGCTGTGCCAGGCGAGAGCTCGAGCGCGCGTGTCATACATAATTTAACGTGCACTGTATATATATATGACTCGAGGGTCGCTGCTGCGATTCATCTCGCACAGTCACATACACACACGCGCACATGCATAGCTATATACTAGGCGCTATAGAGTCCAAAGTACCACATCAATCGATATATCTGTAATTGTGAAAACGCAACGCGAATTGTCTGTAGACGTATCATGACTGGTCCTACGTATGTATGAACAATGCAGTGTAGTAGTCGCCACCAGCGCTCACATACATACACTCGTGAATTCTCATGATGCGTGTAATGAGACTCGCGTTCTCTCGCGAGATGAGAGAGAGAGAGAATACACCGTGTCTATTCTCGCTTGCCTATCTACATATAGCCACACTAGCGGCGAACATGACGCAAGCCCACCGCGCTGCATTTATATAAATCCAAGACTGAGATAACGATGCATTTATAGATCCCGCTCTTACTCTCTCTTTCTCTGTCTCATCTCGCGAGCGAACGAGGCGTGCGCTCGAACTTACGTACTATAACTCTTTTCTATGCAATTGTCCCTACATATTGGCAAGTTGACGCTAGATCATGCAGACTGCACCTCTTCAACATAAAAAAGCGCAAAGAATGTAATGCCCGCAAACTGCACACGCTATGTATATTATAATGATATAGCTTCTTTTGGTTGTGCTGCTGATCGCAGCTGCGCTTCTGCAGCTTGCGATACGTGTACGCTATGTTATGCATGCGCTGGTCGTTGCTCTGACGTACGATATATATGCGTGCCTTGGTGTATCTGTGTATGTGTACGTGTGTGTGCATGTTCGCGCGTGGGCGTCATTTGTAATCCGATCGATGCGACGACTCGCACTCGACGAGCGCCTATTATGCTATATAGGTACAGCGCACACACACACACACACACACGTAACTTGGAGGTACATCGGTACATATACGTGTATAGAGAGACGCGTGCCGATTCCTATCGAGGCTGCACTTGGTAAATTCAGTATTGGACGTTAGGACGCCGCACTTGTGCTTGCACCGAGTATAAGCGTAAGACGTGTGCAGGCTGTACATTCTGTATGAAAAGCGACCGACCCTTACTCTATACATCAGCAGCGGCCTATAGCAACGCGCGATTCTATTATACGCGCGACTGACCTTATGCAATTCTTGACTTTTATGTTATAACATGCAGGCTACAACGTTCTAATCGATGCGCGCGTTTGTACCACCCGGCCAATCATACGATGAAGCACTTATCAGCTTTTTTTCTTCCCTTTTCCTTATATTATAGCTGCCTCGATAAAAATTATTCCATGTCCTGGACCGTGCGATGGCTTTATGGCCATCGCGATTTTATTTTTCCTTCATATTATATATACGACCCCATAGCTGGCTATTCTACGACCGTATATATCGGATCTACGATGTCGACGACGACGACGACGCTTTCTTTCGATCTCGTCATGTATATAGCGAGAGGCGAAATATCCGATTGGCCTGGTCTTTTCAAAACTTTTTCCTGCACGACGACGGAAAAACTCTGAGACGCAGCTGCGATATATAGTTTCGTTTATTCGCGCGAATAACTGTCCTATATAACGCGCGCGCAGACTCGCTGTATACATATTTATATCGATTTTACACCGATGCGTATGAACGTAAAATATCGAAGGTATTTGTCCCTGAAAACAAATTTCGCGCTGACAAACGAAAAATAAACATTGAAATTCAAAACATACTACGAAAATGTGCTGGTACTTGAAGCTGTGCACACAGCGATTCGGCTACACAATAATATAGGTGCGAGTTTTTGTGTGGCCCGGCGCGCGCAAAGTCTCGGTATCAAACGAGAAAATATCTTTCGACGCGCGCACATACACATGCGTTTGTCTATTAATATCTATTGTCTTGGCACAATTGGCCCAAAAACGTCATTTCGAGTAAGAGACTTCGGGGCGCGTGAGCTACTGGCTACAGCTACAACATAGCTGTGCCGCCGCCGTGTGGCGCGTATATATTCCTCGTTTCGGAGCTTGAGACGCGCGCTGCACACGTGTTTCGCAATCGCTCTTCAAAACCTCTGACTTTTGTGCGGCAAGCTATAATTCGCGAGCGGTGCGTTAATAAGTATTAGGCAAATCAATTGAGCGGCTATACAAAGTAACGAGAGAAGAGATAAGAACGCGAGCCAGCGCCAAATCCTATATAAGAGAGACGCACGAGCGAAAAAAGAAGAAAACGAGAGGAGGAAAGTTGTGTCGCGCGCGAGCAGCGGCAAGCAGTGGTAGCAGCAAGCAGTGCATACAGAGCTGCACAGACGAACGCGTTTATCCGCCAGTAGAGACAAATATAACTGCGGCGCGAAATTTTCTTGGCAGAAATTTGCCTGATCGGGGCCAGCGGGTCTCTCTCTCTCTCTCTCTCTCCCTCTCTATAGCTGTATAGTCCACTAGAAATTATTGCCACGCTCAGCTGCTAGATATATAAGCCACTTCCCATGCTAATATACCTGCAGCGCGACAATCTCATTTCTTTCGCACGCGGTAATGAAGCTCCGCGGCTCTTCGAGAAACTATAATGCGGCGACTCCAACGTTAATAATTGGATTTATTTTCAAATTTTTTTAGTTTTTAATTTAACTCTCAAACGGAGTTATAGAATTATTTAATTGTGCAGAAAATTTGCCAGTGACGAGTACATTACGAGTAATACGAGATGATGGTGAATCCATTAATAAATCACGCCTAAAAGTTCCGGAACGCTTGAAAAAATCTATTTCTTTCATTTTCAAAACACATACACATAGTGAGTGTTTCATAATTCCGTTGAAATAATAAGTCAAATCTCCGAGCATAACTGTTCGCGTCCGCTCCTAAATAGTTAATATACACACACGTTTGACGCGTGTTACACAATTTGTAGTTTTTGCTTATTATTTTTTTTTCATCACATCCGTCCGTATTATACGTTTCCGTCTGCATGTTCCCATATATAGACAGCGCACATCGCAGCATTGTCACCTTATCTTTTTGCTTTTCATCTCCCACTCGTGGATGTGTGTACGTTAGGCAAGCGAGCAAACGATAGAAATGTCACGAGGAATCAAAATTTCTGGCGTGTGCGGCGACGGAATTGGACGGACGCGCAGAGAGAAGAAAACTCACGCGGCGGCTATCATCACGGACGTTGCGACGATCATCAGCTGTGACGAAGACGATCTGACGATGACGAAGAGATCAGCGTACTATTGCGCCCGTATATAGCTTCTGCACGGGTGCTTATGTACGCGCCGCAAAAGTAATGAGCTGAATATTTTAAAGTAGCTCAATATACGAATTTGAGATGCTGCGCAAAGTTTTGTGAAATATTTTATTTTGCAATAATTTGTCACTTTAGACGTGTTATTTTTTTTACTGTGACAAATTAAATCAATTAATCGTCGAAGCGAAAAATAAATATTTATTTGAATTTAAGAAACTTGATCGGTTCGTATAATATAATTATTAGTTTTGCGTACATTTTCTACACTACCGACACTCTAGGGTAAATTTTTACAATTTATAACGCCAGATAGCGATACGTAAACTCGCGTGAAATTCAGGCGAGTGTTTACTATATACTGCGACTAAGTTTAGCGTTAATCTCAATCATTTAATTGTGTTCTGATATAGTATCTAACAAGCCTAAAAATCAAACTCTCCCCTATCAATAGGATATTAAGATGATAGCTATTTTTCAAAATGCTTAGATCCTCGCTTCCGCCCCTCTGAATGGTAGTTGAGAGCGCACGAATAAAGCACAAAAGAATGTTATCAATTTTTTTGGTGTAATAATCAGAAGAAATTGCTTAATCGTCGTACGAATATGAAAAAATATGTCTTGTCAAAAATGTTAAACAAAAAATATATTATAATACGGGCAACGCAGAAGTTGGAAGTGGGGCAGCCGGGAACACCTAGCGAAGAAGTGAGAGAGAAAGAGAGAGAAAGAGAGAAGCCCAGAGATGCGAGGCATGTGTGTAACTTCGACGCGTATTCTGCTGCTCGCGTGAATAACATACAGATACTTATATACACTGTCCACATTATAATAATAGCAGGGGAGGGGAGCTCTAGCGCGGTGTGAGCTCGAAACTTGTCTTCGAACATTTTCTTACCTTTTTTCGCTCGTGCTCGACATTATAGTCGCATTAAGTACGTAACAATAGTTATAAGGGGCGCGCGACGCTGGATGACATCCATTCACCAGAGATGTGAAGTTTTCGCGTACCACTTTTTTTCTCTTCTTCTTCTTTTTTTCGTTCTAGTCACCGCATGTGATGGTAAGGCTTGCGGTCGGTGCAAGTTGACGCGAGCTGTTACGTACGCACGCCGAAAGCCGAGCTAGTTTTACGCGAAAAATCTCTCTGTCCCTCTCGACTTTGAGCGATGTCAGCTGCTTCGGTATACGCGAGTCCGCACTAATGTCAGGTTAATAATTCGCTTTGCGGCGGTAGCTCAGACGAGACAATGCAACGGGGACGCTCAACTTCTCAGAGAGCGCGAAAAACGTCGCTGTCCGCGCGGCTATACAGAGTTGCGCACAATGTGAATTCGTGCACACAGCGTTTGATACGCGCGTTAGTATGTGTATAACAATTCGAGTGAAGCAAGCCTTTATATCGCCTTGTGTGCGCTTGCTCGTGTACACATTCTATCTCGCGTATACACGCAGATACACGCACTCGAGCGCATCGAGCTCGCGATGACACCGTTGGCACTTGTACCTCGACTTGTGTGTGTAGATATGTTTAACGACGACGGCGACGACGACGACGAACGGCGTCGAGACGCGTACACTGCGAGCCGCTATAAGCTTTTCGGAGTTTCAGACGTGCGACGCTGCTCTGTGTGTGCACCGCATACACGTGTACATTCATCCTTCTGATTGTGTGTATGTGTATATAAGCGCGACGACGACTATTCGTGTTGTACGAGGCTTATCGTTTATATTTCCTCGCGTGATTAATGGGCGTCAAACGAGCAAATAAATTTCCGTCGTCGCGATGAATATCTCTAATTATGTTTCCGAGGCTTTGTTCAAGCTGAATTGTTTTTTTTTTCTATAGTCTCGACGGATTATTCAAATTTACTCTATTCAAAATTTCTCATTGCCTCGCGTTTAATTGGACAGTGTACTCGTACATAATGTTAAGATATGACACACACTCGTTGCACACACTCGTTGACCTACAGCACGAGAATATTATCTTTTCTTCAAAGTGTATGAGGATGAAAGGTATACGTTGAAAAACTGTAATATCTTTTAACGACTACAAAATTCTCTTTTCTCTCGAACAAAAGAAAATGTTTTCTATATATCGTCGTATAAACTTCATCCCACTCGCGACAGGGGCAAAATATCGATAACTTTGATGATTCTTGACGTCGTCGAAAAAGTGTCCTACATGCTATGATGTTTTACACAAAGTTTTATTCGATAGTACGATAGATTGTGAAATCTTACACGCAGCTAGTACAGTTGTAATATCTATCAAAGTTGTCAATCGAGTACGGCTTTCAGGCTGAATGAGAAGTACATTCTTATGATATTCTTGCATTTTCCATGCGAATCGAATCAATTGTAATGTTGTTTATTTCAACTATAAAAAAATTTGCAATAGGATCCTTGAAAATTTTCATAAATCATCCGTCAAGAACTCTGAATCTTATAAAAGTTTTGATTAAAGCAATGATTCTTTTTATCTCTTGCGATTCTCAACTTTTCTATTGGCCGCAATTGACGATTCACTTTTTTTGCGACTGCAAAATATATAGGATGAGAAATTTCAGTACACCTCGAGGGGTCGAAGTGAGACGTGCAGACACGAAAGTATACTTATATATCGTTGTCAATGTTATCGTCGCGCAAAAAAAACTTACAGGAGCCAGAAACTTGGCGCTCACTTTTTTACGAGTGATTATAAAAACATCGCGGCGGGCGGTAACTGAGAAAGGGCAATGAGAAAAGTTCGAGTAAGCTGTGGCGTTTTTCCGCCCGAGCTTATATACCGCACGCGATACTGTTTATCATTGCCTTTAAAACCGACGAAAAAATGTACGTCTTTTTTCCTTACCTGAGAAATACTTGGAGAAATATTTCGATGAGATTTTTCGCGCTCTAGAAAACTCGGGTACTTATTCGGGTTAACATATATCTGTATTTTATATATTGGTGTGGTGTACTTCGAAGTACTCGAATTTTTTAATAATTTTAACGACATAGTCAGCTAATGCTTTGAAATTTTGCTGCCTTGTGGTTGGCAATAGTCGAACTCTCTGCCGGCAGCTTTATCTTGAATGCTGTTAAATTCCAATATTAGAGATTTTGGTGTTGTTCGGACGCAGTTCTAATTGTTTTGTACTTGTCGAATAGGAAAAGGCAATTATTGTCTTGTCGAGTCCAGCAATTATAGATTCCGCCAACCGAACGCCGTGAATTGGGTGTGTTTGCGCAGTTGATGCGTAACAATCGAAATAATATCCAGATCTCAAGCTACTGTCCAGACGCTGTAACTTCTCTAGAGAACTTTGAACGATAAAGTTTTTTAAGCTGTACATTGGCTTCATATTGCGAGTTAATTTTCATTACAAAACTTTTCGTAGAGACATTAATTACGAAATTTTGGTCGTCTTTCGGTTTCAAGCAAAGCTTTTTCATAAAGTGAGCTCGCTTTTAGGTGTGAAAGTTCCAAATTTGTTAATTATTCTCTCTGAGCTCACTTTGTAGTTGGGAGAAAAGTTAGCGAGGCTTGAGATAAAGAATGCATTTTCAACATCTTCTAGTATGATTACCATTTCCCAATCAACTTTTAATTTACCGCTGAAAAAAGGAAGTCTTTAATTCAAGATTTATGAAATGTTCTATGTTAATAAAAAAAAGAAAACTCTATGAAACTCATATGAAAAATTTTCATTCACTAAGCTATAAGCATAGCGTCATATAGGTTACTCGCAGCTTTCAAGACCCGCATTTCGTTTTTTTAATTCTGTAGATGTATGTGTGTTGATGATATCAGTTCAAGTTGAACGTGGCTTGTGTACTAAACTATCTTCTCTCCGTCTTATCGTGAAACTTTTCGATTGCAGGTACGCTGAGCTTTTTTGCTCAGCTGTGCACTACACGTTTGGGTTTGTGTGTGTTCCCAATTGTTCGTGAGAAAAATGCAATTATCACAAATTCCTGAAATCTTCCGAACTTTGACCCGAAAAACTGATAAAATAAATGATCTGAAGAAAGTTGCCTGTCTCGGGGCGTAGCCCGGTGGCCATTGAAGAATTTTTTTTTTTTTTAAGAAAACCCGAAGGCATAAATTTTCACTTTGAGTTTATCTTACGTATATGATGTACGATGAGCGCATATCAATAGTCCACTCTTAGCTACAGGAACAAAGTTTACCCCTTCGATAAATCGGTCCTTTGAACCAAGGCTAACTCTAAGGTGAAACTTTTCTGCCGAACAAGATTTCGATAAATCAAGCCCTCTCGACTTCACGAAAAGCGTCTACATGTGCGTGCGAGTTCGTGGAAGAAACTGCGAGTCAGATCGATGAATCATTGTACTAACTAGTTTTCGCAAAATATGTAAGGCATCTTTTTCTATTGTATGCATGAATTAATTTTCAATGAATTAGCTGTAGGACTTATAAGTAGCTCAGTAAAAAATTAAGAATGTTTTGTTAATATTTGATACGATATTTTACTCTACTCTAATTTTACGGATTTATCACAAAATGACAGGATACATTAGCTCGAATCGATAGTCACAAAATTCCAGGGATACATAGTTATTTTGCCAAGGCAGCTTGCGAATGATTTATTTAACGTTTTCCCGCAATGCTTTATATCCATTGGCTGGAAAAAAGGCACCCATAGCCTCAGTGACGAGGCAGATAATCTTGCATATAACCGAAAAAGCTTTGAGGCGGCTCTCATAAAAATTCATCGAAAATCTTCCTTCGAGCTCGTGCCCGAGCAGCTGCGAAACTTTTCTCTAGTCTTTCCTTCGGAACCCTCGATGTGTATGTGCGTGCGTTTGCGAGATAAAAAATGACGCCACCACCGCGCACGTGGTATTATAAATCAGGAAACTAGGCACATATATATATATATATATATATATGTGAAGCGCTTTCTCTTTGTTCTCATGCATATATACAACGTCTCAGCCGAAAGAATCAAAGTCACGAGTTCGGTTGCAATCCCTCGCAGTTCCATTCTACGCGTTATCCACTCGCGAGGCTCGAGTCGTACATAATCGCAACTTCCTTTCCCCATCCGCGCGCTGTGGCTAACCATAATAAAGTAAAATCGTGCCGAGAGCGAGAGTGAGCTGCGCGTCTTCGCCCTATAGAGGTCTCCACTCCGAATATGTACGCATGGTGCGTTGTGTACCATAATATATTATGATGCTGATGAATGCCTTATCAAGTTCGTACACGCAACAATTCACCACGTGTGCCAAGAGCTTGAGAGCTTACAGCGCCCCGAGTATTTGCTCGTGTGCAAATTGCTAGCTTTACCCGAGAACTTAATCGACAATTAGGACACACAGATGCGTGTGCTGATCTCGCAATAATCGACCATGGATTTTTTCAGGTGCAATTCTCGCATGCTCTCGAGATCGTTTAATCGACTTTTGATTTGCGCACGAAATGGTTGATACAGCAACAATGCTGCACTTCGGACAGGCACGCACGCTTTATTAGAACTTCAAACCCATAACGCAACTGCGTTATTTAGATGAATCAAAATAATACCTCGGATCGAGCAAATTAAATACAGGTCGTAGAATGCAATATTCGACCGAATCGTGTCGTCAAAATTGCCATCGGCGCATAACTTGATAATATTTTATTGACTCTGCAGATGCTTTCATTTACGTTCTGCGGAATTGCGCAAGCATCGAGTGTATATAATAATGCGTATACCGTCGATATTTATGTGATCAAGACGCAAAGAAAAAGTTGCTGGAGCAACTCTCGGTATGGCCATTGTTTTCCGCCAAACGTGCATATACAGCTAAGTTATCGACAGTTCATTAGCGTAATTAATGAGCTCAACAGCTGTCGCCTTTCACCCCCTCCTCACCCTCGTTCGTACAGTATATTGTCTTCAAGCGCGCAGATGTTATATATCTTGTATACACACACTACTATATAGTTGTGTAAGCTTCATTGCTCGAGCTTGCGGTATTGTTGCGCGTGTGGAGAAGCTGGCGCCAGAGCTCCATTCCGTGCCAAGCTAGCAAGCAAGTGCCGAGAGGACGAGGAACCTATGCCTGTACTTTGTTCTCCTAATCTGGCTCGTGCCTATTGTATATGTGTGTATGTGTCATCCTTCGCCCATGGTAACGAGCTTTCCCCGCAAACTACTGTTTCGCTCATTGCTCCTCATTTTTCACGCCTCGTCGTATCGCGTGATAATGTCGTCATTGTGAATGTGACTTGTTTACGGTATATACGTCATAATTTGTCGTCGAAACGATTAACGTTTTCACTGCTCGAAAGCTTGTGCGGTCGACGCCTCTTGCGGGTTTATATTTATAGAAATATTGAGATTATTTTTTTACGATAATTGGTGCACATTCTTTCGTCTATACGGAGTTATTCGTCGAGAAAGAAAAAGATTTTTAATTTTTTTAGCGTTATTGGTATTTTTAATATTGCTAATTGCCATTTAAAATGGAGCGGGAAAATAGACTTTAACTATCGACGCCATGGCCTATTGACTTGTGAACGTAGAGTAGTGCTTTAACAATGAGCTATTCGCTCTGTCCCAAGTACTCTCTATGAGTGGTATTTAACGTTTAACTGCTTTACGTTTTAATTCCTTTTTGAAATATATAGTGTTAATTATATTTTAAAACTATTTTATCATTAGTGATTGTGGTTAAAAATTTATCCACTTTGGATATTAGTTATTTTTAATACTTCAACCAACAAAAATGGAAGCATAGTTAATCTTTAAAAGTAACCCCAAGATCTTCTAGAATTGTAAGCATTGGAATCAAAATTATATATAGTTTCAATCTGCGGTGGAAGAATTTTTTCGAAATTAAAAGTTCGCGGTGAACATTGGTGCAACACAATCGCTCGAGCGCAAGTCGAATTTCCTGACGGCGTATCGCACTTCCATTTGTAAAATTAGCAAGAGAATACGCGAATAAGCCATCCATATCGATTTGAATGAAAAAAACCTGCTGTACATCTGACTCTCTCGCTGTCTTATGAAATTCCAAAGACTAGCGAAATTAATACACGCGTCGCGTGCTCGAAGAAGCTATACCTACTGCTCTACGGTAGCGGCAACGGCACGAAAGAGAGAGAAAGCTCTTCATTAAAGCAAGTGTATACGTAGCTATTTTCAAGTACCCGCTGTACGATTCACTGGCCCGTGACAAGTGTGTACTCGACTTGCTGCCACTCTCTTTTGTACGCGTGCGCCCGGCTCTCCTCCGTATGCAGTATATAGTACCATATACATGCACACACCCACACCCTACACCTTGATCTGATATATAAGTAATGTGCGAGATAAACGAACTCCATCTTAAAGCATCTTTTATGTACCGGGGCCCCCCACGAGCTCGTGCGCTTTCATTCGGGCAGAGCCGTTACATTACGGCAGATTTGATCGTTAAACGAGACTTCGTATTAACTGCTGCACCTATATATTATAGCTATGCACCTTTTATTTTATTTTTTTTTCGTATACCCGCGTCTGTAATTAAAAATATCTGTGCCCCTTCAGTGTGAGGAGTGAAGCCGTGAAAAATGAGCGTCCATCCGAACGAGCTCGAGCGCGATAATCGTCGGCATATAGGCGCTTTGTAAAATATTTTTCTATTTTGTTCGGGAGTGTATTTATTGGGTGCAACACTTTTCATACCATTTTTTATAATTGAAACGTATGAAAAAATTATTGAAAGTCTCTTTTTATCCTTCTCAATAAGGGCACATCCTTGTAGAATAACAGTTAAAAATAAAACTTCAACAAAATAAAAAAAAATTTAATTAAACTCTCTATATTGTTCATTGTAAATATACGATACATTTCTTTTAGGATAAATTCATAAATGTCGTTAAAAATAGCCCTACCGCCCTTTTGATAAAATAAGTATCAACATCGATACGAATTTCCATTACACATACTTTTGAATTTCAATAAAACACTAGTATAGCCTTTGCAAACTTCCACGTATGCTTGTGGCGCACGAGGTATTTGAATTATTTTTGAATTATTATAAGCATAACCACTCAGACAGCTACCCATCCATCCCTCTGGGTATGAAACCCAGAGGTGAACGATCATCGTTGGCAGGCCGAGCCTCCGCAATGGGAAGCTCGAGGCCGCCAGCCTCACGCTCAGAATGGGCAGCCACGTCTCATCCTCGTGGCTGCATCGACTCCTACTTTGGGTAGAGAGTCTGTGAAGATACACTACAGAAATGATCCTGTGAAGTATGATCTTGTCTTTTCGGTCAAATTGCCTCACTTCTTAAGAGCCAAACTTTTGTGTTTCACTTGCGAGTTTCGATATAAAAACGTGTCATAGCCACGTACCGGTGAAATCACGAACTATCGATCGAGTGGAGTCGCATCAATTTTTGACACTAATGCGCAAGACGATCTGTACCTCTTGATGAATGCGCTAGATCACTGATTATAACCATTGCGCATCGTGGCGCGGGCTTAACTCGGGCTCAACTCGTTCATGTGTGTATACATTTACAAGTTAGTATGTATAATTTTTCACGCGATAACTATTGAGTTTAAAATCAAAGTTTATAGAACCAAAGATATTTAAAATTAATTCAGAAACATCCTAAAATTTTTTCAGAATTTCTGAAGATGATTTTAAATGACCGAATTTATGCCAAACCAATGTTTCCGATAGTTACAACAAAAAATTTTAAATATTTTATAGCACTGCGTGTCTTAAGTTCACATTTAAGGCACGCTTTTCGGTGGTATAAGTCGCACATTCTGGCACCGCGTCGCGCCTATCGCACTCGCTGCGCTCGTGCGCTAACCTCACTCCGCGGTACCAGAATGTGCGACTTATAACTCGGAAAAGGGGGCATAAATGTGAACTTTGCACAGTACTATAAAAAAGTATATTGTACACGTGTCATAAGTAGCACATTATGAGCACGGCAGAAGCACCCTCGCTGCGCTCGGGCGCTTTACTCTGCCGTGCCATAATCTGCTACTTATGCCACTGTTTCATAATGTACTAGTTCGATACTCGGGCCATAGGGGACACTTTTCGGCCCAGCTATTAGGACCCTCGCTGCGCTCGGGCCCTAAACTACGCCGTGCCAAAAAGTGTTACTTATGGCACTTGTATCGAAAATTACTATAATTTTTTCATTTTTATGATTTATTCATTTATTTATGATATAATAGTTTGTAATAAAGTAAAAAAAAAAAAAAACAATGCAACGTACGCAATGCACGTCGATCGATCAGTCTTCATTTTTGCGACGAACGAACGAAATTTATGTAAATAAATTGCACGAATAAAACGCGAGCTTTTCACTGATGGAGTGAAAGCTCGCGGATGAAAGCTTAAACATTATTGCTAACTTAAGCCGCTATAGTATAGCCACGTATACACTTTATCAAGCATAAAATTAATTCAGGCTGTATACTTTTTATAGCTGTGCAGTACGTTCGTTTTGTGCGCGTGATTTTATGTAAGAAAACATGCGAAAATAATCATTGCCGCGCAAGCTCGCTCCTCCTCTGTCATTACTGCACGCAATAACCCAATTGCACAAGCGAAAGGAAAGAAAAGAGAGTAAAATAAAACTCCGAACTAAGTGTGTGCGCACAAATATATAAGTGCACATACACACGAGGTTAAGCGTAATAATGATAACACATGGTCGCTGCTGCAATGGGTTACTTGGAGATTCAGCGTAAGCGATTGTTAACACGCGAAAGCTGCGCACACGTGTGCCGCCGTTACACTTTGTTGCATATAAGCGATCTCGCATGCTACATACCGCGTTATATTCGTATAAGCTTCACGCGCTCGATCGTGCGGAGCTCTCGAACATCGATCGTGTAGTATATAAATTGCCGCCTGTTTTGATACATTTAAAGCGCTTGTGTGTATGGAGGGAATAACATAGTCACTTATGATGTGCTGCGTGCTCTTGAATATCAACGCAAAACCACGGTGTGAGAAGCTTGGAATGGGACAACTTTTAGAAATGCTTGTAACAGCAATATTATACGGCCTTATGGAAGACGATGCGGCCCTCCTTTCATCTTTGTAGTCTGTTTGCGTGAAAAATCTTATCTGCGTCTCGCTAGCACCTTGTGGATCGCTTTTTTCGTCTCCCTCGCATCTGTGACACGTAGTGACATGTAGTTCATTGAATTTTATTCCGAGGGTTCAGAAAGGTTCGTTAACACTGCGTATCAAAGGTAGAGAGATTATTCGACAGGTGAATATTGCCCAGGATAATTGCTGACCAAATGAAAAGAAAAAAGGGGTCATATTGGACAAGTGATTAAAGTCAAAGGTGACAAATAAGTGGCCAAAGAAAAATCTATAAATATACAGTCACAACGTTAATAGATTACTTTCCTTGATAGAGTCAACCATTAGAATCCGGAATAATCTGGAAAAAGCTGGAAAGAAAGAAAAAAATTTTCTTGACCTGCTTGTCATTATACATAATTATTTTAGGCAAAACAGTTCCCTCTCCAAGTTATTTAAATACATTTTTTCGCAATGAAATATCCAAACTCCTGCTGTATTTGACACTAATCGCACTTTTGATGATATGATTAAATGCGTTAACCGTTGAAAAAAAGCCGAATAGCTGTTCCATGCTATTTTATTTGCACGCGCTGAGAAATTCGTCGGAGCACACGTATATATATAATCGTGACCTCATGACTGCAGCCGCTGCCTAGCCGGCCGCATGCATTTTTCATAAGGGTTAAAGCCCTCACTCGTGTTTTGCCATCGTATAGAGCTTCTAGTGTACGAGCCAGCGCGGTTAAAAAGCCTCGCGCAATAATGCATCGTCGCGGTAAATTAGCAATAAGATACATTTTGTTACGCCAACGCGAATCCGAACGCTGTGATTCGGAGAGAGAGATAGCAACGGGACGTCGAAATGAATAAAGTTTTTTTTCGGACAGCTGTCGAGATTTGATGAAAGATAGGTGGTTTGTGCGTGATCAGGGTGTAGCCGAAATTTGAAAAGTTTTTCTGCAGCGTAAGCTCGCGCAAAAATTTTTTTTTGATTGGTGCAGTATTTTTTTCATTGACCCCTGCTAGGTCGAAAACATGAATTTTTGACAGTAAAAAGCTCAATGTTCGTAAACTCGCGTGAATTCACTGGACCAAGAGCCTCTGTACAAGAAGTTGTACGAGTCTTAAAAATAGCCCGCATCCAAAGCGTCATCCGTTCAAGTTTCAAATGTATATTCGTTATATATATATTTTTTTTGCACTTGAAGAAGTAAAGTGATGCACGTCTGGAACAAAAGCACCGGCTTTGTGAGTATACATATATACGATGCGAGAAAGAAGGAGATCGATCGCGAAGCCACTGCACATTACACTATGTGCAAGAATATATGTGTACAAGTATATGCAAGCGCATTCTACAATACTGCTCTATATGATAATGTATGTGTATGATGTGCTTTATGACCCTGAACGACGTGTCGGAGAAAGAGAGAATCATTGCCGCCGCTCGGATATGTGTGTGTGTGTGTGCGCGCGCGCTGCTTATACGTAAGAGCTTGCAAACGTGTGATCATTCACCAACGTCATATCTTCATATCTCTGTCCCTCTCGGCACATATATATGCACCTCTATCCAGCCCTCACTCTCCCTCTGCCCTTCCAAAGCTCTCGAGTGTCAGCTGGTCGTAGAGGTGTAAGCTCGGGGAATTCCATTGTCATAGGTGATATATACAAACGTACAATTCAGGCACACATCGCATGCAGATATAATGTGCGATAGTCGAGCGTACATCTTAATTTTGAGAATATTTTTCGCGTGTAATGGACCACCTTTTTTTCCGTACGACTTTTGAGGGTCCAAAAAGTATCGCTTTAAAGAAGCACCTCTACATTGCGACTCGTCTCAATTAAATATAATTTTTTTATGGGCCTTGAGAGTCTTTTGCAAGCCAAACTTTTTAACAGGGATCTAGGGAAATCCTCGCAGTAGTGTATATTACTCCTTTGAGTGCGTATACGTTTTTAGAGACTCCGACGCACGCTTAAACTCATGTTTGCTCATGGCTTAATGTACGCAACGTTTACGTACTCATATTCTCAGGGCAAGTGCCTTCTAATGTGAGCTGAATATTACATGCACGTTTGAGCGTTTTTTTTATGCGCACTTGCTATATTACATCGGATTCATAATGAAAGAGTGTACGGCACGTGTTAAGAAAATTGAAACGTATATTTCGACGTCTCAATTTTGGTGTGTGAATAAACTCGATTCATTCGTTTGAAGAAAATTGATATCATTTTGATACGGTTCCATGGGCCGTTTGCTCGCTCGATCGTTCGCACAGCTCGAGTGGTCTTAAACTCGAAAGTTATAGTGGCTAAATATTTCTAAAAATTTCTTCGCTGAGAGCAGCTACGAAACATAAGAACCCGAGCGAAAGCTTTATATATATAATACCCTCTCTCCAGAAATGATACATTTCTCGCTACAAATAGTACAGCATTATCATTTATCGTTCGTCAAATCGACTTATTTATAAGTAATATAAAATTAAAAATCCGATTAAACAACTGGGGTGTTACGAAATTGGAGTTATGTTCGCGCCATCTCAATCGAGTCGATCTCCGAAAATTTGCAAGCAGAAAACTTTTTTTTAGTTTTTTACTTTTTTCACTCCGAAATGGGTCGTCAATTTTGTTCTCGAGCGTGACGAGCTTTACTGCGTATCCTCTTATGCACGAGTTCGCATCATTATTGTGTGTGCAAAAATGACCTCAAATTTGATGCCTTTTTTCTCTTCTCTTATATCCAGATACGAGCGCCCCTTTCCCTAAAAGCACGCATTGAAACTCGCTAATTCATCATCATGTAACAGGGGTGCTATATAGTTGAGAGCGAAGCACTGACAACAAGCCGCTCTCTCGCGCTTTCATTTGTATACGCTTAAATACGAGGTCATCATGCGTGACTCCTCCCCCCCTGATCCCCTGCTGCTTCGTACGAGTATTTATGAATTCTTCTCATTACTCTAAGATATTTATAGCTTTACATGATGTTGAATCGATCCAAATGTATTTGTGCTATATATGGGTGCGTAGGTGCTTCATGAAATCACAAGTTTGCTCCGATTAGGTGTATCTCAACACCCTACACTCTGGGTTATACTCTCTGTGTTATACTTTATGTTATAAAGTGAAAATATCGTATTGCCACTGTCGAGTCTTTTTTTTCTCTTTCACTTCCAGCGTCTGTTGGACGTTAATCGATGTATAGGCGCCTCGCACGCGCGCTTCACACATATTTCAGCCTTTCGACGCGATCTCTCGGCATGGCGTTGATCGTCGGATATCATAAACATACCGAGAACGAAGCGTTCACGAGCTTAGAAGTTTTGTGATTTTATGGCACACAGGATCTCGTATACTCTGAATTATGCAGACAAGAAAAAAATAACAAGAATAAGAATATTTTTAAAAATCGTTAAAGAAGTTAAAAAATTATTTTTACTATCAAAAAAATTTTTTTTTATAAAAATTACTTATTCATAAAAAAAATTTTACCTTTTTCTAAAAACTCATATTTTACATTAGTAATCAGTGAGTTCGAATAAAAAAAAGCTAGATGAAGTTTTTTCGCTCCATCGGCTATGAAAATTCTCTGGGCTCTAGTTATTGTCGATGCAATCGACGTAATTCTACAATCAAAGCCGAGATCGATCACGGTAATTCCTAGTAACGTAGAGCACGAACGATCCACAAATTATACTCATGAGCGAAGCCCCCCGTGTGAGCGAAGTGTTGCTGCGCGCGTCAAAGTGTGTATCGCGTACGCAAAAGCTTGCGCGTTTACGCCTGCGAGCAGTTTATAATCTCCCTCGTGTGGCGAGAACGAACTTTTACATATTTTTACGTACATTGTAAATCGGCTCGTGCATCGCTGAATCTGCGTAGTAAGATTAACGTGTATAATACATTAAATTCGCTTACCTCTCTAGACATATAATAAAAAAAAAAACATAAATTGCACGGCACGCATGTGACGATCGAGTTTCGGCCTAGATGATCGCGAGCACGCGTACATTACGAGCAAGGCTAGCATTTTTCAACTTAACTGCACTGCATAAATGAGATGCTGTCGATAAGGACCTCGTTGCCTTGAAAAAGCTCCATTTCCCTACTGTAAAGTATCGCTGCATGCTTTCATTGACTTCTTGCGTGCACAAATACGTAAAGTCTTTAATCACGTATAGAAAGTACATTATTTATGGATATTTGAGATTTTATTGTTTTGTTTTTGATAAAAAAAATATTTTGAAATAACATGGAATACGCGTAACTGCCTTGATAAATACACTTATGATTTTCATCGCGGTTCATCTTTTTCCAAGCTTATAATTTCGATTTTTCACCTACATGTATAATTCACTTCCGCGAATCTATACAAATAGAGCTATTACCTATTATCTTACGTAACTCACGCGCACCTGTGTATGTCTGTGTAATCGTGTGTTGTGTTCATATACGTACATGCATACTGCATAATTTCAGGTATATACACGTGTAAGTAGGTAAGCTTTTCTTTCCTGTCTCTTGAGCTTATGTATACCTACTTGAGGGACGTGTGTATATATCTACCTTTTTAACGACGTTCAGCGGCCCACGCATCGCGCGCGTCTATGTGCCTGTGTATTCATAAACTGGCACCACGAGCGCATGTGCATGTCGTACTAGACGTTGCGGCTCGTCAAAAAAAAAGCGCGACGCTCGCCTTACAGCTCACTGGTGCGGTATTTATAATAAAAACGTATTATATACAAAGCTTGTATACGCGGTCTTAGGTCTTGGGAAAGGAAAGAGAGAGATAGTGAGGGTTGAGTGAAATGACTCGCCGAACTACTTTAACGTTTACAGCTCGCTTACTTTGATATACTTGCGGGAAGGTTAATGACTTGACACGATGAACGAAAGTCGATGCGTTTATGAACGCTGCGAATAGTCGGGAAAACACCTTGCGATTAGGTAAAATGGTTCGTAATTTTTTTCCTTTTTTCACTGGTATTATCCATCTTTTTTAAATTTATGGTAAATGACTGGTCGTAAGATATTGACATTACGCATTTGAGCATTCCAAATGTTGAACTTCATGTAATGACGTTAGTTCGTTGCGAAACCATATAAATATGACTGAAAAACACTAAATATATATCTAAAATATAAATGGATCTATAGTCGATGTATGTTTGTAGAAGCAAAACTTCTAACGGTTTACTTAAGCTGTGGAAAAAATAAAACCAAATCAATGATGGATGTGTCCGTGGATGCGCGGTCAGGTTAAACAAGTCTTTTCTATTTTCATATAGAAGTAAAAACTTTTGCATGTTTTGAATCTATGGCTTTAATACCAAAAAAATACAAATGGACGATTCAAGTATAATGATCGTAGAAAATAATCTCAACTTTTAACTCTTGACGCAACACGTATCACAATAGATTATTGTCATTTGCAAACCGTTTAATTTTATTGTTTTGACATTTTTTCATTTCGATAAATCTCTATGAGTTTTTTCTTCTTTATTCTCGAGGGCCAAATTCGAAGAAAAAACATACATATATTTTCGCTTAAACGTATGCTCAGTTAAGATTCCTAGAGCTCTGTTATACTTTCATATACTTCACAGTATAATTTTAATGTTTTCAACGCAGCAAATAAACTTTTCATTTTTAGTCTTAACCGTAACGGAGTGCTGCCCCCGCATCAAGTTATAAACTTGGTAATAATGAAACAACTCTTGGCATCATAACAATAATATTTCGACATATTTTGCAAAAGTAATCACTTTTAACTTCTCGATGCCGCACGCAGGGAACTTTTATGCAGTGGCAACAGTCGTGCAACCTTACCTATGTCATTGCATCTATAAACTTTTATGAAAATTCACATCATTCGTGAATTTACATTCTTTCAAAATTAAAAGGGACAAGCTATACTTGCGATATCTGTAACTTTCGCAGGCGCTTTTATTTTACTCATGTAATGACTTCTTCAAATTTGAGTTGATAAAATATTTTTGAATGATTTGAAGTTTTCATTATTTTAGTTTTGGTTGATTTCATCAATTAAATGAATTATAAATGAAATATTAAACTTTAAATGAAACCTCCTAATTCGTTTACTCAAACCCCAAACATTGATTCCTTATCATATTGAAGCACAGATTTAGATTGAAAGTACAAAGGTTTACACGCGCAGTGCCTCGATAAATTAGTAATCGAATCGAAGCTTTGTCAACTTTTACTCGCACGCGATATAGGGGAGGTTCGAGACTTCATGTGCGCACCTTTGCTTTTGTAACTCATCGAGTGAACCTTCACTGTAGGACCTGTCGATTACACCCATTGTGTATACTTTAAGAGCTATTTCCTACCATCGTGTACACGACACACACACGAACGCATTTGCATGACTCCAGCTAAAGTCTCTGCCAAAATCTAATTGACGTGCAGAGGTGGTATTTCATACACATGATTGTTCATTGTTTTTTTTTGTGGAAGAAAAATACTTTTTTTAATTTAAGGTTTAATTAGGACACTATTTTTCATGCATGATTCTTCCTTTTTTTTTTGCTTACAACTGAACTTCCCGACACGCTTATACGAGTGCGTAATCATATTGACTAATTTAATTTCGAAGTTTCACTGAAGTTTTTCTTACTTTCTCCTAAAGTATATTCAAAATTACGCGCTCGAAATGAAAAATATAAAAAACTCGCGTCTGTTTGATGGAGAAAAAAGTGGTATTGGAACTTTTTTATTGTAACTTCATTACTTTATCGATTTTCGATCGTAGATGCATCACGGCTTGTTTTTTCTCTAGGAACGAAAAGGAAATCGGAGAAATAAGCAATTTTGATTTGAATCTTATATATAATTGATAAAAAATCGCATAAACAAATTGTTTTCTTAGTCTCAAGTTTCACTGGCCTGAGTTACTAATTTTTCTTGTCTTATCATTTATTGATTGAAACTGAGAGAGAACAAAGGCCCCCACAAACATCGTCGAATGCCCGATGACTTTTCCTTGGGGGCGGATGTATGTCAATTTCTCCAACTACAACTCGATAGGAGCCTGGGGGTTGAGAAGTCGAGCAGACATTTTTCCTGAGTTTTTCGTTATGGATTATATTGTATCTTTAAATCGATCCGTTTCTTTCTCGTATTTGAGGGTCAAAAGAATGAGTATCTTCCGTATATGTCTTTGAACCACGACGCAACGCTAATACACTTTTTTGCCGTTTTTTCCATGCGAGCTATATTGACTTTACTGATCCGAGCGGTAAAAAGTATGTAGCTACTTCTGCGCTCAAATTATATTTATTACTTTTGCACTTTGATCTGGAAAAAAATCATCTTTTAACTTTCTTAATTTAAGAAACGTAATATACAATAATACTAAAGCATATTAAATTATAAATTGATATTTCGGTACTTTCCAAGTTATCAAAGTTTGCATAAAATATGATAGATGTTCATCATAAGTTACAAATAAAAAAATAATACTTTTCTGGTTTTGATTTTATCAACTAATAAGCGATGAAACATTTTATTCATCTTTTATACTTAATTACATCTTACAACAATGTGCGAATGCTCAATTTTAGGATTAATTCCAGACACGAACTATAATATTGAGATACTTTTATAGCTTTCGAATTCGAAATTCGACCTCTGAATTAAAAATCACTCCGCCTTCAGACTATAACACGCTTTCCGATTTTCCTCTCGCCTGTCTGAAAATGTCTCACCGCGCCGTTCATTTTTTACGGACCCGTGAGCTAATATTTGCTCAATCGACGGGCCATGAAAAACCTTCATTTTCCGGAAATACATTTTCCTCGGATCAGCTCATCCTCGACGCTTATAGCGTGCTGAAACGGGGCACCTATACAAATATCTGGAAAAAGTTTTTTGCAAAAAAATTACATAATATATATGATTTCTGTACGAAGGGCTTTGCAAGAAAAATAACTGCGAATTTGGATTGCATTGCGGTGGTGAGCGCGCGCGTGTGTGCATGTGTAGCAGAGAAACGAGAGTTATACGAGATACGTGAGAAAAATTAGAGTGCATTTTAGCTCTCTACAAAAGTTGCAACGATCTCCTATGGGATAAGGGTGCGAGCGTTTGCGAAGCACAACCTTTAAACTCGACTAAATATACGCTGTACGCGAAAGGAAGCGCTTCTTTATTTTTGCGGAAATAAAGTTTAAATTTTTAATGAAAAGTTGCTCAAAGGATGCCGTGTACTTTTAGTCTAATTTTGATTCAATTTCGAGCAGGATATCTCTCGTGACTGGAATTTATTTATTTTTATTCATTTTCTAAAAGTCTATTCGCATGTGCTGTTTCTAACGCCGAATATTCGAGTGCAATTTAAATTAAACGTTCATTCATTATTCCCTACAGAGTCAATAGCAAAACTACCGGAAGTAGTTTTTTCGACTATTCGTTCGTTCGCACGACATCTTTCTTCTCGCTCGCTTCAGTACAGTGGCATTCAAATCCCGAAAGTTCGTACATAAGCAGCAAGAGACTCTGCTCCACGAGGCAGAAGGGAATCACGAATCGTATATATACATTATATAAGTAGACAAAAGGGTCTAGAAAATGCCTATAAGCGGCGAATAGCGTGCCCGCGTATCGTCTAGCTAGATAGCTCTACTGGTATACACGACGAGTTGGCGCGTGAGCGAACAAATTGCCCGGGACTGCGAGAGAATGAGAGAGGAACAAGGTCGACTTGCATGCAGGTAATGAGCCTTGACCTCGTAAAAGGGCAAGTATTGTTATGCGTGGCGGCATGAGTGCATGCGCTTCAGTGTCGGAGAAAGCTAAAAGCGCGCGAAAACTATTCGGACGCTGCGCTCCACGCCGTTTCGGCAAATCGAGTGAAAATTACCCTTTCCTTGTGCAATGCTACAGTCGCAATTGATTCAAATGTTCGTTGCGTGGAATTAGAAAAAATAATCAACAATTGGGTTAAGGTATACATTCCTATTGTGGATCATATCTCATGTGTGAACTAAAGAATCAAGTATACAATTCCACTAAAATCGTATCAAGTTATTCGTTATCTAAACTGTATGAAAGAACCCTGGTAGAAATGCAACATTTTTTGACCAATAGTGTAACGCTTTTTCTCAAATAAAATGGCCATTTAATGGCCATTCATGGCAAATGACCATTAAATGGCCATTTTATATGAGAAAAAGCGTTACACTATTGGTCAAAAAATGTTGCATTTCATTAGAGTTCAAAACTACTTGATCCAGTGTCCTCATTATGGAACGGATAAATCAAATTTTGATGATAATCATTTTAAATTGTTACATTCTCTAATGTAAACTCTATAAATGATCTATTTAAGTTTAATACTGGAAGAAATTTTCTAACCCGGATTTTAATAAAGCGATTTCTAGTAGATCTTGATTTTTACTACAAGTCAACAAGTGTTCATAGTAAGTGAATGGTAATTACAACATTCATCTTGCTTCAAGAATTGAAGTACAGGAATTTGTAATATACTTGATCAACATTTCAATTTATAAATACTAATTTTAAGGCATTAGCATATGGATTTAATTTCAAATAAAATGGCCTAATATTCCCCTGGTAGAAATGCAACATTTTTTGACCGATAGTGTAACGCTTTTTCTCATATAAAATGGCCATTTAATGGCCATTCATGGCAAATGTCCATTAAATGGCCATTTTATATGAGAAAAAGCGTTACACTATCGGTCAAAAAATGTTGCATTTCTACCAGGGTCATGTTTATTGTATTTTAAGATATTTGCATTTCAACTGAAATTCGATTCGAAAATTTAGGTAGGCTCTAAGGACAAAACAAAGCATGATCTTTTTTAAAAATTATTTTCATTTGAATCTAAAACTTTACCTATTCTTTTTTGGTTTCCGAGAATCCGGTCATACGCCATCTAGCGGTAACTTATAATTGTTAATTTATAAATTGCCTTAAAACAATATTTTAAAACTTTGTATTTTCTACCATTTTAAGATACTTTTAAAATAGAACCAGTCTTTCTTTAAAAATTTACGTATTGGTCAAGTAAATATACAGCATATTTCCTTTAATTTTAATAAAAGTACTGAATTTTATTAATTTTAGAATTAATACAATATTTTTCACATAAAAGTCATTGGCTTTTAAGAGTAAGTTTTTTGTTTTTAAAATGAAAATACAATAATGTTAAAAGTTATTATATAGTATATCTATATTTGAATACAAACGTCAAGAGTACAATAGTACGAGTCAAGTGTACTTGAAATTTACCAATAATTTTTACACTGTAGCGCTTTTTAGCATGCTTTATTGTGGCACAATGGTCAAGTAGCAATCGATGTTTCGCTACATTGGATGCTTTTAAAAATTCAAACAAAGTCATTATATGAAAAAAATGTCAAACACGCGTAGGCCTCAACTGTACATACGCTCAAAGTTCAGTGGAGCTGCGGCTATGATCGCACCTCTTGCTCTATGAGTCTCAGTGCATTGCATCGAAGCTCAGGAGCAGCCGCCCTAACATTATACATGGACCTGTGCCAGTGTAGTTGCCTGTGTAGCTCGATGTGGAAGAAAATTGAATCCACTCAACTCTGAACAGTACCTGAACTCGAGGGCTGATACATGTATATAGATGTATTCATAATGTAGTACACACACACACAAGTAGAGAGTGAGAAAAGAAGCCCGAGAGTGCATGGAAAGTAGTTTGGGTTACGAGTTTTCCGCGCTCAGGCAGCGATGTCGACCAACTAAAGCGAGCTTTCGTGCAGATATCCGGACTCTAAAAAAGTAGATTATATATCCGTAAGGTAATGGACGCGCGCGCGCAAGCTCTATGTATGTGCCGCCTTTCTTTCCCAGAGCTGTTATCGAGTAATGGAATTCCTTTCATCGGCATAAAACGCATACTATCGCTTCTCGCGAGTGTGAGGCTAAATTAAATATACAGGTATATGTAGAAATGTTTATGTACAAGAGACTCTGAGAGCGCTCGGGGCGTGCCCTGTAACTCCGAATTACGCTTTAAGAAAATCGCGGATGCCTGCGTACGTGTACATTTCAAAACAATATTACCTAACGATGGTACAAGGAACGTCACAGGACGCATGCACATAATCATATACTGGTGCAGTGCGCGTCGCCCTGTAAATAACTTCATTAAGCACCGACGAGCTTGTCGCTACAAGCTGTTATACAATTTCGGCGCAGTGCAGGCGGAAGTCGTCCAGCAGAGTATACGTTCGCTGTCGCTCATCGTTTCGGCTAATATGCATGTATGTAAGCTCCTCTTTGGCAATCAAATTATTTGCAGAAACTTGACTCTTATCGGTCAGTTAATAATGTTGCCTCCTCGATCTGATGACGATGATGACGACGCCAGACGATGACTTTGTTGCTTGCTACCTCGACCTAAATCATTCCACGCATAGACTATTTTAGATACATCTCGATCGAGAGGAAAAGTAGGAAAAAAGTTTTTCTGATAATTTAAAGTTTCGGCCGATGAACTGAAGTACAACTTTGTGTTGCTTTCGAGTATTACCGATAGCGCCCTCGTAGCCCGTAGTCGAGACTTTCGAGAAGTTGAGGAGTTACTCAAGATTTCCAAAGAAAGCTGAAGCTTCTTCTATCGAGGCTGAAATAATGTACGCGCATTTTGCTGACCGTTCGGCTTCTCTCGTTTGATGCAACCTGTGATTGCTTTTCCAAGAAACTTTATCCATTTTTATTGTATGCATATTTTTCTGACCGAGTACACCTATCCATCTTTATATTACAATACATAAGTTCAATACATAACCATAATTTGTTTTCTTTTGTGTTTCAGAAAAGTCATAAATCTTACGATAATTGAAGAAGACTCTTATGAGAAGGATGCGCTATTCTACGTGGAACTCGGCAAGCCGCAGCTTCAAGGGGGTGAGTTGACGTTCATCGAGTCCTCTGTATAACGCACTTGAAATATAAAAGGCAGTAATACGTACGACCGCGCAGACGTTGACGCCGCCGTGCACTCGGGAAACGTCGACCTTTTCTCAATTAATTATACGTATGATATGATGTATCGACGTTTCCCACTGTAAATATCGAAAAATGGTGCATATTCAACGTCGCATACAGTACGTATATAATACGACGACGCCAATTCGTTCGTTCTTTTTTTCCAACGTTCGCGTATAAGCGACGCAACAACGACAAGCATTTCCTGCGTAAAATTTGCGCGCGATTATCCGTCGATGTAATTATTGTTTAATTAATTATTTAGCATCGGGAACGCGATGGCTGGTGCGCGCTCGACTCGCAAAGCACCGTTCGAATTACTTCGAGAGTCGCTGCTGTATACATCGAGTTGCGCCGGCGAATAATACCCCTCGAGCTAAATTGGAAAACTAGAGCTTGACGCGCAACAGAACGGCGAGTACGTGTATGCACACATATACACGTATAGAGCGCGCAAGATCTCACAATACCATCTAAAACTGCGCATAGGCAGGCGCGAGAAACGGCAATTAAGGCCTCTCTCTCTCTCCTCATTACAATTGGAAAAGAGAAAGATATAGAGGGAGTGCCAAGTATACGTGACGAACACAAATCGCGTATCGATTGTATCGTTAACATTTGCATGACGCGTGCGAGGCACTACTCTGTAGTAATTAATATCTGCTTTGCCTCTCCCGAGTCGTTACTCGGGATACGCACGCAATTATTCGTTTCGCTACCATACGAACGTGTCGATTCGAGTATATGCGAACTAATCGTTCGAGTACTTTTTTTAGGCTTTTATCTTACTCGTAATTGAAGTGAACTTTTATTATTCATAACTTGTCGCAGTTCAGTTGCACGTGGTTAACAAAATTATATATATTTCTAATTTTCTTTAAAGCATTGGTCGCGAGCAATTGTTGCAGTAAATATTACAATTTTCTCGTAATTAATATCCGCACAATTTCTTTCTTTCTCTCTCTTTCTCTCTGTCGCATATAACCGCTAAGTATAAGGGTAATCGAGAAAAGAGTCGAAATGTGCAACTGAGCGTACGTGGCTTTTACGTGCGGTGTTTGCCGAATGGAACTGCGACGACTATGAAAAACTACTAGTAAAGAGAAAAAGAGAAAGCTAAACCCGGTGGAAAATGAATGACTGCAAAATTAAAAGCAATTACGGAGAATAAATTTCGTTGAAAATTCCAAGCTGCGACCTTATCAAAGTCCAAGGGGCTCTCTTTTTTATACCGCATTGTATTCAATACGGCTTCACGCTGAGCAACAACTTCGCCGAAATTTTTTTATCTTTCATTATATGTAGAGACTCGCTCGCGTGAAAATGAAAAGTGAGCCAAAGTACATACAGCGAAGTACAGTTACATAAAATGAAAGAAAGAAGAAAATTTATCGGCGCATCCGAGAACTTCATTATCCTCCGTGAAACTCTTAAGTTTAAACTTTAGCCTCGATATGACATTGAAATCGATTCAACCTGAACGGAGTGAAATGAAGCTCTCGCACGAAAGTCCGGTGCACAGAGAAAGCATCAAAATTGTGGGAAAATGTTTTCACGGTAAAAATATTGCGAGCGCGAGCGTTGGAAAAAAAGAGAACGAACGAACAGCTGTTGGTCGCTGCTATAAGTCTTTACTGCTCTGTGCGCGCCCTCACAAATGTCGCAAAAAAAGTAAATTAAAACGAATAATATGTGCACATAGCGTCTTTTTACCAAATATTTATATGTACATTTATATGTTTATGTATGCATGACATGCGGAAAAGTATAATAACAAAAAAAAGATTTTTTTTTAAAAAACGGTTTTTTCCATTTCGTGTTTCCCTCGCTGGTAATTTCTGCAGTGACTTAGCATTTCATATAAATGTTGAAATTACGTTTTCTGATTCCTAACCCTGGTAAATAATTCTCTACTATTCCGATGCTGAATGGTGAATCTTTCCTCGGCTTCGTCTTCTCTGGACTACTTGATTTACGACCACGATGATGATGACGATAATGACGATAATGGTGGTGGTGTTGGTGGTGGTGATAATGATAATTTCTCGTAAGTGTAAATAAAACAAAAACGAAGCTACAGGTTTTCAATGCAGAGTATTTTTGAAAAACAAAAGCTACTTTTGAGAAAGTGTATCATACACGAGTTGCCGCTTTGTGCTCTCACTCGTAAAATTATAATATATCTCTACACTTGCATTTATATTATTATCATCATATTATATAGAAGAGTATACGATTTTTGTTATAATTCATTATCATAAATAATACGTAGAAACTCGAACGATGTATGTTTTTGACGTACAAAACAACAATCATGCATACCCATGCACGTATATAATTAATTGCTCCTATAATTCGACCAGACGTATATGTTAATGAAATACACTCAGTTATATCCTAAATGCAACTTTTTATTATAATAGCAAAATTATCGTTTCTACAGTATATTTTTTAAATGCTGAGTAATTATTGCAGAATTCCTACTGATAAATGCCAATACTTCATAAGCATTAATTATGCACTTCTTTTATCCAGTAATCGAGTAAAAGCTTGTTGATTCGTACTCGGTTTAAAATGAAATTCAACGGCACTTTAATTTATTTTCAATTTTTTCTATACCCGATTGCACTGATACTTGTCGATCATCACTCGTAAAATCGAATGTTTTTTTTTTAATAATAAAAATTTATATTTGCCATATACAGTTTGTAACAGATCACAATTCCATTTTCATGTGAGAAGCATGTAGTGGCAACAAATATTATACATCCATACACTTTGGTTCAAAAAAATGTTCCGTATACACGTATAGATTATTTTGTGTGTGCCGCTCGTGTGTTGATAAAAATACCAATTTTATCATGTAGAGAAATAGTCTACGGCATTGGCTGAACATGTTCACATTTACCGCTCGAGAGTTGATACGAGTTTTTTTATGCCTCGAACACATATATCATAATGTGTGCCTGTAGAAACATGTAGAGCTGAGCGTCCACCAATATTTTCGAGTGCGTTTTTTATTTTCAACAAAACTAATTGAACATAACCGAGTATCAATAGTGTGGTGAACCAGTTTCATTTTTTTTTTTAGAAAATTTTAACTAATCATAATTGAATATTATAACTGAATTTGTCAAAAGCACGTGTGAGCTTTACTTTAGTAACATTACACGACTACTCCCCCGAAATTTTTATCCGTAAAGTAATTATTCAAATTTTAACTTGCACAGTCTATCCGTTCCAGTGTCCCGATCCACCAGCCATAAATATTCCTGTGTGCGACGTTGTGCATCCAATGGCGAGCACGACTCGGGCTTTTGCAGAGCAATTTTACTAGGTCCGATCGGTACAATTAGAAAAAGAAGAAAAAAAGTTCAAACAGTCGATGTTCAGAAAAAAAAAGAAATATTCGATTCGTATTATTATTAAACTTCATTGAAGTATACAATTTTCTTCATGCGCTTGGGAGCTTGCGACGGTACAAGCGCGTGCATGTATATCGTGCGCAGTCTTGAATCGATTGAAATTCATCTTATCGGCACACAGTAGTAGCCGTGCCACTGCATTCGATCCTTTCATTTCTCCAGGAGAGCAAAAAATCAAGGAATATTCTGCTATCGGTAGCTCGACTGTATACGCAATTTGCATATCTAACTCCCACTACTCTTTTCTGTTGCGCTTCTCTCACTTCGAGAATTCTTGGCTGCTGTGCGCGGGGTAAAATGGAGGGATGCTTTTATACATATGGAAGTTGCAAGCTTCGTTTGTCGAATAATCCGTATCATCCGTGTACACAGCCTCTGTTCGAAATCCTCTCTGACCTCAGCTCTGATATTTGCTCTTTCTGCTGTGTTACCCTTTACCCAAATGGATTTGCCTAAATTGCAAGTCGATAATACCTGCAGATGCCGAGGGATATCAAAAGTCTCGCTCTTGCGTATTCAACCAAAGCAAACGCCCCTTGCCGCGCGCACGAATGCACGCCTTGATCTTGGGGATATTGCAACGAAATAGCATTTCAAATTTTCCAATGTAAAAATATTCCGCACGGTAAAAGTATTTGCAGATCTTAAGATTACCACCTGTATTTTTGTCAAAAAAGAGAGAAATATTCATGGCGTCTGACACAGCTGCCGAATGAACTAGCCTTCGGGCGCGTACTGTACACATAGCACGAAGTACATACAGACGTGTGCAGTGAGTAGCCTGTAACACAAGAGGAGAAAAAAAATAGTTCACAAAGAAGCTCCAGTGTACATTGCCCTTAGCAAATCTTTTCTTCTTCTATATACTTTCTTTTCCTTCTTTGTCCTATACTTTGTCCCGCGAAACACCTCGCGCCGTGTTCCGCTTGAGCTTGCAAAAAAGCAAAGTATGTCTATATGATCGATTCTCTGACTTATCTGACTTATAGGCCCAAAGCCTTTTTTGTTTAACACGTTTAAAATTTGGTCCGCGAACAATACAAATCAATGTTACTGAATTTTATTGGAATATTCGAGTTCATTTCCGAAATAACGGGCCTTTCGAGTTTGACAGAGAATAAGTCATGAACGCAAGCGTCTTGAGGACACAGAAAATTTACAAGAATAACATAGTACATATTGTACATCCTCGTGATTTAATTATGTAATAAAAGATTATGTAGACACTTTCGAAATCTAATACGGTTAAATAAGCCGGAACTGTCACGGACAATTTGTAAGTTTTTACAAAGCTGCTCCGCTGGCCTAGCGCGGCTGGCTGGCTAACTGTGTGCAGTGCGCGCACTTCAGTTAAGGTTCTTACTAAAGTCACATAAGTGACTGTTTCCAACACTCAATTTATCTGCTCCCACTGGAAATAGAGAACAACTCGTGTTTAATTACTCCCGCGCACACTCGTTACAAGCCCGACGTAACTGTACTTTTCATCTTTTCATTAGAGAAGACCAAATATTGTCGCGTAGGACTTGTCTCTGCCGTTGTTGTTTTTACACATTTTCGAAGCATTACATGGCACCCTTTAAAAACACTCTCACACTGTTTTTTCAGCAAACGGTCAAACATCGCTGCACGCAAGTAGTGATAAATAATTTAGAAAAAAAAACAAAGATCGGTGCAGGAATCTTCGAGGTTTTATACTTTTTTCGAGCTCATATTTCGAATCTCGTGTAAGACCTTTCTTTTTTTGTGTCATTTGAGCGAAAGAAACAAGAACACTTCGTCCCTCGACGCTTGCTTTCTTTCGTTTTTTTTTGTGACGGCGAAACGAGAAAAGTGAGAACGAAAAAATAACGACAGCGCCCTTGTGAAATGAAAATCAGCTGCGTGGGGCAATTCATGCGGTTGCAAGCTCGTTAAATTCTATACGCGCGCCAGCGTAGAGTTTGACGCATTTATTTTTACCTCTTTTTTACCTCAAGCTTTGCTTCGTTTATTGCTTCATGACCTGGACATTTTTCTGGCTGTAAGATTTCACTCGAACACTTGTTATCATGCACTCAAAGTATGGGAAATAGCCGTAGAAAAATGTTGTCCATCACTTATCGAGGAGCTTTGCTTATCAGGCAGCTATAAACTTTGAAAGAGGATAAAGAAAAATTCCTATTATCATTACATTATTTTGGACGAGCACTCGTGCAATCGATGGAATTTTATTTAGCTTTTTTGCGACACGATAAAACTTGCCGATCGATCTCACTAACTCACGGGATTTTAGTATCCCAAGCCAATGTATGTGTAAGGCGTGTAGGATGAAAAAAAAGAGAGACTATCTTTATTATGCGTACGGGTAGCCAACTCACTGCAGTGTCGCAATATAAACTTTTGAAAAAAAGTCGTCCTTTACTCCTGCGCGGTGGTGTGGGTGCGCGCACGTGTGCACGCATATACACGAGACGAGAGTTTACACCGCATGCAGCCGTATCTAATACCCAATGCGTATACTCGTAATTTTTCCTCCACTTCATATTGCAAGGAAACGTAATAACGCGAACGCAGGCGAAAGAGCATGATTACTTTTTCGCGCCCTTCTGGCGCGCGCACTCGTGATATCTAGTCTGCTGCGGCCGCGCCACCGCGTGTGCGTATAAAGCTGCAGTAGCAGCTCTCTCTCTCTCTCTCTCAAGGTCAAGAGCTTTTTCCCCTGTACTTTATTTTTTTTCTCACGCTCTTCGGAGCTGTATGTATGTATGTACGGATCGCCAGCGTTACAGAAAGAGAGAAAGCTGACCTCGCAGCAGAATAGCTTTGCAGCTGTACGTATATGCTCTCGGGACCGCAGTTTCGTTGAATTTGTGGGCTATACTACTGCGAAATTCGAACATGAATCTAAATGAATTGACCAGAGCCAACGAGTTGCTCCTCGTTGTATATTGCTACACCTGTACACTTTATGTTTACGCAGGTCTGCAGGCCGCCGCGCGCGGGAGAGCAGAAATTAAGATAACGTTCGGGGGGTTGCGGCGACGAATGAAATATTGACGGATCGAAAATGCGCAACCTTTATAAATCTGGCGAGGGAAGAATTAAATTTTCCGCCAGCTGTCAAGGACTCCGAGATTGGGTTACATAGATTGCATACGTACGCCGCGGGGCCGGTTTGCGTTACTGTTTACATTAATATACATGTTTATAGGTGCAGTCTACACACGGGCGCGTTGTTATACGCATGAGAATCGCAGCGGGGAAGCTGTTATTAATATACGCCATTGGCATTGAATTTTCCAGGACGCGTTTCGCGAGCGCTGGGACATTGAATTTATGCGTATATATAAACGCGCCTGCGTGCCACCTACACGCACTGCAAAATTCTAATGATAACTAATGGCTTTAAAACATTGTTAGTCGAGGTCATTTTAAATTTTAACGAGATGACCCGCGGCCACGCGATCGATCGACAGCGCATTTCCCCGCGCGCGATTGCACGCGATCCATCAATCTTTAAATCCCAAAATTGTCTCGCTCGCTTGGATGTAATTAATACGTATTGCGTGCGTAAATAACGATAACCATTCGAGAGATTCTAAATATTTTTGGCAGCTCTAAAAATCGGCGCTATAAACGCGGGCGCGTATAACATAGCGATGCGCACGATGTTTGCCACCCACACACAAGCTGCGGCGCGGTAGCAACAATGAGGGCCTTTGAGAATCGCTCGGAGGAAGGCTTTATGCTGCTGCAGCTGCAGCTTTAATTCGACTCGCATGAAACTTGCGCCAGAGTCAACATCTATATACACCCCTGTGATGCCGTGCGCAGAGAGTGCTGCTGCTGCTTCATCTCAACTTGGGAAAGCTCAATGCTAACGACTCGAGACAAAGTTCAATACACGCCGTGAACGAGAAATACGAGAAGTTGAGTTGCGCGCGGGGGCCTTTCTCGGCGCGTTTGTGTGTGTGCGAAATACGTTGCTTATGCCTTACCGATGCGAAAGAGAGGGTTACACGATATATACATATAGGCGCTGCTTAGAGTTTGAGGTTGACTGTGCGATAGTTGCATGATACCGAAACTAATCGCCTCGACAAGTTCGCGCGCGAGCAAAAATTACAAGCAGTGCCGCGCCAACTTCTCTGGACGCTTAATTAATTAGAACGGGAAGCTTTCGAAGTTTATATCCCTTGTGCTTCTGGGCTCTTTGCTCTCGTTAGCCACCGGATTTATCGAAATCACAAATCTGCTGCGAAATTCTATGTACGTACATTTAGTTCGTTTGCACCGATCGCAATTCGACGCACATAATTGGGAGCAATCCTATTGTTGCTTTGCGCGATTTATGCACGGACGTAAAAAGGCAAAGGGTACTGTTTATAACTCGTGCAGCTTTTATGTTTCTTCATGCACATGCAGTCACGTTTTTGTAAAATAATGGCACGCTAGAGATCGTGCGTTATGATATGCTTTTACAATTTCAAACAATTTTTTTTCCTCATTGATATTAAATTGCGAGAGATTAAAGCTTCCTCGCTTTTCTCACGGCTTGAGTGCCTCGTTAAAAAAAAATGTTTCATTCCTCTCTCGATGCGCTGCTGGAGCAGGCAAATTGGATAAAATAGCTTCGAGCTATGTTCGTTGTATAATGTGCAGCGCAAGCGCTACTGTGTGTTTTTTTGAAATAGACTATTGAACGTGAGAAATAATACATCAAGTGATTATTCCTAGTACTTGATTAAATACGAACTCGAGTCGTAGTGCGCGAAAAGGCAACTGCGGAGTTGTTGATGATATATGGAACTGTTTTGAGCGACGTTTCGGACGGGCAAGAAGGCATGGAGTCGTATGAAATAAACAACAGAAGCCGACACAAACAATTGCCAAATAACAAAAGTTTTGCACGAGGCAATAGACCACACACACACGCATGAACGAAGAAAAAACGATTTTTTTTTCCTTGGCAGGGCGCGCCCTCGCACGCACAGATCGCTCGCGATGCACAAGTTCAGGGCTCGACGCGACGACTCGTCGGACGTTCGGGGGGAAACTTACTGCTTTGGCCTGGTTCTGTCATTTTGCGAATCGACGATGCGCTTGGCTGATAAAGAACTACAACTGCCGGACGACGACGACGGGGCTTTGCTGCGTATACATATACACGCGCCACTGCAGTTTGTGCTCGTATGCACATTTGTCAGTTGCGCTCGGCGCATCAATATTCTGGCTGCGATTGCGGAACGGGCCCGTACATACATATACAGGGTGGGTGTATACACAAGCGGGAAACACGACGTTTTTACACGTGTGACTCGAAAATTCGCTGAGAAAGAAGAGAGAGTAAGAAATAGATATGTGTGTTCAAGCATTGTCGAGAATCTCAACAGCGCAATTGAAAAGTATTCTTTCATTTCTGCGATGGAATGTAGATTTAGTCTCATCAATTATGAAATCATCAGATAGTTAATGCATTGCTTCAAAAAGCAATGTTGATTGATGGAGGGTTGTTATAAATAATACTTGTTGAATATTAATATAAACTTATGTGCACGAAGAGTCAATTATAAATGTCGATTTATTAAAATATTAGCCAAATTATAAGGAATTCAACAACCTTGAAAAAGTTCAATGACGTCTCTACAAAGGACCAATATAAACGACAATATCAAAAGGACGACTGTTGACGGTGGAAAATCTTGTTTGTTTGCGTTAAGGAGAAAACTTTCTGAATTTCTGTACCCTCATGTCGTCATAATTTATGAGCGTGAGATCGTCAAACTTCAGTATTTATTAGCCTTTGACAAACATCTTAACTTAATAGTTGTTATCAAGCAATCAAGAGGCGTTCGAAATATCGAAAAGTTTATAATTATTTTCAACAAAAGTTAATCTGCTGACGCTTAAAGGTACAAACAGTAGTTAATAATTCTCGCGCTGAGCAATAAATTGGATGGTAAACTTGGAAAATAAAATGTCCATGTAAAGCAATGCTCGATGAACGTGATCGATAAGGGCTATATGTGACATTACTCGCGCGCAAAAGTAGGGGTACAATTTCAATTAACATTTGCAGCAAAGTCGCATCCAGCCTTGCGTAACAATTACGCGGCATTAAATGGCGTATTTTTATCGGCATACGAAACAAAGTCTAGGTCGTTGTAACTTCGCAGCTCAACCTGACAATGTTTTATCTCTCCCTTACGTTGATTGGAGTCTCTTTCGCGCTTGCTCGCTCTCTTGATTGATATTAAGGCCAACAGAATTTTCCGGGATTTTCTGATTCTTTTTTTTTCAGTGCCTGCAAATGAATACGGTCAAATGAATCAGAATTTTGTATACTGAATGTAAAATTTATTTACATTTATTCATGAGCATTTTCTAATGCATAAAAAGTATGTTATGAAAATATTTAATATATAAAAATTCAATGCACTTTAGGCAGATTTATTGATGAATTTTTTCACACCTATGAAGTACTTTCAATCAGAGAATTCGTTTGAAAATTACACGAGAAAAAGTGAAAATGAACGATTGAAAGTTGCAGCAAAATTAATAAAGCTCATATGGATAAAAATTGTTTACTTCAATTGTATTTTTAACAATAAACTCTTTGTTAAATAGTAACATTTTTAACGTTTAGTTGAGAAGAAAATGACTCCAAAAAAGTTAATACAAACCTTTTTATAATAATTATAAAAAAAATGAACAACATATCGAATCATTTCCGCAAATATAAAATGGAAGACTTGACATTTTGAGAACAAAAAATAACAGCCTTCATTGTGAAATCTTTTAAAATGCTAAAACTCGTGAAAATAATTCGTTGAAATCCAAACATCAATAACTAAGAAAGTATACATAATATGTAAAAAAGATGAGCATTAAAAGGAAGGAGGGAAAAAAAGAAACAACAATAGGGGTCAGAGCCAGCAGCAGGTTAGGCTAAAGCTGCAAGCCCCAAGACGACAGCTCATGTATAATATATGAATTCAAGTGTCTTTGCCCTCCCGCAAGCGAATAAGGTTAAAGAACTTTGCTGCAAAGTTAGACGAAAAGCCAAAGCCGCCTCTTCACAGTTTCTCGTGTTAATACTAAAATATCTTATTACCCCTGTTGAGGCGACGACGACAAAAGCGAATTCATTCAAGAATTTATTGATTTTTGATCAAACAATCGCTGGTGCTAAGTAATACTAATTTGTATTAATGGAATGCGTGAACACTATTCCCAAACATTATTCCAATGATATTGTGCATATTGAATAAGGACTGGTACTCAATATTTTTATAGAGTTAATTGCCTCTTGAGTCATGCTTTATTTTCTTTTCCACTATAATAGACTAAAAAATGAATGAACTTGAAAATTGAAAAATAATTCATTTGTCTTTGTGATTAGCCTCGAAGTTAACGTATATATAAAGAGGATGGTAAACAAAAGCCGTGTGACACTTTGTTTGGTTGGCTAGGTTATTACAACACTAGGAAAACTTTTCCTTGCAGCGTTACTCAGGCTTTAGCAGACAAGGAACGAGATGAAGGGCGATATTGTACGAAGGCTGCGTCTGTGCACACGTTGTAACGAGCAGAGCCGCGATGCGAGCCTCGGGGAATACATCATAATCATTGCTATTCCGGACAACCTGCGCGCACACACACACACACGGGCGCGCGCGTCGCGTATAGTTACCTGCATGCCTGCCGCGCGCAAGACATGACCTAGAATACATACGCGACACGCGAGGAGGAGAAAAATGTGCGTATACGCGATTTGCTTTGTCGTACGTGACTGTCTATCTAGCGTACGTGAAGCAGAGAGAAAACTGAAATAGCAGCTCTCTGCAATGCGGAGGAAAAAAGCTTCCACCCATCCAGAAGAGAAGACTAGAGAAAGAGAGAGAGAGAGAGAGAGAGAGAGAGAGAGGGAGGAGGCTTAACGAGCTACGAATTTCCTTCGCAAGTACTTTGCTCGGGTGGCTAAAGCTCTCGACGTTGTTTATGATGCCCGCTTAAACTTTATTTCTCTCTCCTGACTGTATTGTATACATGCTTCAAAGTATCGGGTTGAATCGAAACTCGAGGCTTTTACATACTCGTGCATAATATGAATTCTTCTGTTTCGCTTTACCACGGAGATCCGAGATAAAAGTACGAGCGATCGTAATTTGTTCCACGTTAAAAGTGTATCGAGTACCCTTGTAAAATTTTCCAGGATCTAGCTCTTACAGAGTTTATATAGCCTCAGTCAGTGATCCTCGCCGCGGTATCATGGCCGCTTCGAACGCAGTTGAACGAACTTTATGCTACTGCTGCTGCTTCTGCTACTACTGCTGCGGGTTCGAAGGGCGCCGCACACGCAAAGTCCGGACGTCTAGTTTGCTTTAGTTTCTCGCAATTATTGACATTGATATCTCGGGCGAGTCGTACGTACGTACTTTCCAATCGACCGACTATTACCAACGTTTGCCGAGTTCACTAATTTCGGTTCCGATTGATTTATTCTCTCCCTTGTGCATTTGATAATATAACGGCCATAAATTGTATCCGGCTAAAGTTCTATCGAGTCGGAAAATTTTTTTTTCGTAAGCGGATCTCAATCCTTTCATTCTCTCAATCAGTCGAATTCCATCGGTATGCAACTCGGTTGAGATCGATTGATAAGATGTTTCGAAAAAGAGTGCAGTACTAGTACAGTTTTAATTAAGGATAGTTAAATCACTCGGATCAACATTTACTGGAGATCGTGCCGGAGAACTGCGATGAGTTCATTCTACCTCTTTGAAAAATTTTGGTTTCAAAGTTCTGCAGGCACGTTTTTCCAAGCTTCTCGTATTTCTCTTCACTGATTTTCCTCTCGAGCATTTCAAGCAGTCCATTAGTGGTCTATATAAAAAAGAAAAATTAACTTCCTATTCATCTTTCCCGCGTATTTATTTGACCGATTCAACTCTTACTCAAGCCAGTGACTATTTCTTTTCCTTTTTTTTTTTCTATTACTTAAGGTTTCTCAAGTTTCTTTTTTTCGAATTTATTCATTGTTCTTGCGCTCTTTTTCCATTCAGAGTCAAATTGTACCTCAACGGATTGAAAAAATAATTTAAATTGTACCAGTCTAGAATTATTCTTGTGAGAAAGTCTCAAAAAATTGTTATATGCAAAGAATATTTTTTTTTAAATGTGGATCCACTTTATTTATCAATAAAAACAAATGTCAAAAATTAAAAAGTTCTCATTACATCCAACGAATACGAAAAAGTTGTCTACAGAAAAGCTATTCAAGTAGGTAAACGTGATACAATAAAAAGTTCAAAATAATCAAATGAATGTAAATAAAAAAAACGAATTCTATCCTCTCACCGTTGGCGAAAAATTTCTTTTTCGCTGCTCTTTCGTTCGAAGATAAGTACAGACGCAAGAAATTCGTTTTACAATGTATAGGGCTGAATCTCTGTGAAATTGAATAACCAAAAATGTTTTTTCTACTGGCATGAATAACTATTAGCTTACAATGTGAGTTCTATACAGTTTCGGTATTGAAATTCCGCATCGAACTTGATTAAATTTCGACTTTTATACTTCTCTAGTGGTAGTATAGTAGTAGAGTTCCTAGATCCTTTCAGAGTATTATTTTTCTGAAAATGTTATCAATTTTCACTGAAAAAGCTTTTTAGCTCTTTTTGCCTAAAACCGACCCTCTGATCTGTGGATTCTATTAGCAACAATTTAGGAAAAAGCCAATTCAGAAAAATTGTGGTAAACAGTCCAAAAAATTAAAAATAAAATTTGAGAACATGCATGTAATTAAAAAAACAATCAGTCTTTCATACCAGAAGAAAAAAATTTGTTGGATCTACAATTTTATACGGAATGAGTCATATACACTTTCCCAACTCGCTACCCCAGAGATTTTACACAGGTTACGAGTTTTTTTCGATAGAGAATCTCATAAAAACGGAAAAGCGAAAAAGAAAAGACGTTAAGAGCTCTAGGTTAAAAAGGTGTTGCATTTGAGTTTTTATTGATTCACGGACACATAAAATTTGTACGTCTGCGTTTTAGCATTTTTAAATTCTAATAAGTTAGAAAGTTGCAACAAGTTGAATCTTCGAGCGTTACATTCTCGTACAATAAAATATCGTATCTTGGTTTCACACGATTTTCCACCTTTGTTAAATAACTATTATTTACGATTCTTAATTGATTATTCGTCGTATTCTATGCTGTCTTTTTTGGCCTTATATCAAGCATCGTAAGATGCTAATGATTAGCTCGTGCTTCACCGAGACACCACGTATAGTTCGCTAAGATTCTTCAAGCTCGGCGAAGTAGTTCAAAGCTTTCCTTAATACAAACGACCGTAATTCTCGAGGAGCGCGCTGAAATCGCTCTATTAGCTGATAAAATTAAAGCTTTATCGTATGCATGTTCATTTTAACTTGAATTTATTATGGCTCTTTTTCGCCTCCACCGAAACTCGTATAACTATAATTTCCGAGTCGTCGAGATAAAACAAGAGATGATTTTGATGTAATTTAATGGTCTTAGGCTTCCGAACGAATATAGCGCGCTATGCACCGCTATCCAACGTATTCATCTGGAAATTCAACACGTACTACTGGGATTTATTCATCTTATGTTCATCTACCTATCTCGAAATGAATGTCTTCATTATTATTTTGTGAAGAAAGAAACTTAAAGAAAGGAAAAAAGAATCATGAGTTGCAAAAGAACAAAATAGAGAAACGAAAAAAGAAAAAAAAATTGTGCTTTTAATAGCTACTAGCAGCCACTTGAAAAGTGATTCTCATGTCTTGAAAGAGCATTAATATATGATGAGATTTATTTAAAAAGTCGTCGTCGTGCACAAAGATCTTGAATATTCACAAGCTCTGCGCAGGTATACGCGATATCCACATTTATGTTCTTCGGGGCTTCGAAAAAAAAGTAATAAAGTTCGAGTATATAGAGACGAAAGCAAAGAAGAATAGCTGCACGCGCATCGGAGAGAAACTACTCGAAAGCGAGTGAGCTTGGGAAAAAGTAATTTCGCATAAATCGTCCCAAAGTGGGCAAGTGTAGCTGCTGCTGCTGCTGGTAGCTACGCAGTAACTCGTGAAAAGTCTCGGTGTCCCTTTCCCGCTCGCTCACTACATATTCTCAGTATAGCGCGTGGCGATATACAGTAGCCTGGAGCTTAAATCCCCTCGAGGAAAATGTATAGGTATCTAAAACGTAGAGCGCGCGAGAGAGAGAGCTAGCTCGCCGCCTCGCATTGTATATATTCCAGCACACGCAAGTCGACCGCTAAATATCCCCGGGACGACCACCGATGCAACATGAAGTAGTGCCAGAGACTGCCTCTATGTATACCGCTGAAAATCCCTGGCGCGCGTCATGAGATCGCCGTTTGAATGCTGCACCGACGCACAAACAACTCGCCAAGCCTATTGTTACAGGCAGGACAAGAGATCTCGCTGAGAAAAATACGCGCGAATTGCCAAATGAGTAATGGCTGGCCGAGCGGTACTACGAGTAGCTCCCGAATTTATGTCTTGCAAATATGCAACCCAACTTTGCTGCTTCGAGGTCCGTGTCGAGTTCACGAGGGCCGCCAACCCCTACGTGCTTCATCATCGATCACCTGGTCTAATCTTCTCCTGTATCTCTTTTTATCTCTTCCGAGCACGGTCGCCGCTCGATCAACATCGTATTGCCATTAACCAGCTGCTACATTTACAGATCCGTCTTGGTACCAGAAGTACTTGTAATTGATTAACGTATCATCAATCGATTTTATAATCTAAATAATCAATAGATTTTTCGCAATTTTGAAATTCAGCTATAGAATCTGAAAAATTTAAATGTCCAAAAATTCTGTTTTCTCAGTTCTGCCACAACGTATTTAGTACACATTTTTCCGGAAATTTATTTTCATCCAAGTTAGCTCATGCGATTAAATGTAAGATTTAAAAATTGTTGAAATAAAGTAAGTATTATATTGTCTCAGTTACAGAACTAAAATTTGAGACGCAATTACAGTCGAGTACATAAAACTAGTGTCCGAATACCGTGTAGTCATGAAGAAGTAAAAAAAAGAGAAAAAAGCTCGGTCTGCGCTCATTCTTTCCCAGAGCTGCAGCTGCGCGAGAGAGACCAAGAGCTCAAATTCTCAAATGCGATTTCGCGTAATTTAACTTTGTTATGAGTTTTTTTTTGCTTCATTTCTGTCGAAAAATTACACTGCGCTCCTTCACACATGTGTTTTGAGAGTCGAAAATAATCATAAGCAGTTTTTTTCTGAATCCATATGAGCGCATATGATAGGTGCTATACGCAGACAATCTACACATTAAGCATTTTTTGACAACTTCTCGCGGTGATATATTCATGCACAGTTTCTCACGTTGCCAGCACGCGTTTGTAGCTCGCGAAAACGAACGTCTCGTCGAGCTCAAAAAATTTTTCATTAAAAAAAAAAAAAAAAAAAAAAATAAACGATAAAACGAAAAAAGGGACGTCGGAATGTATCAGCGAGCAGCTTTGCGCACACAAACGCTTGAAACAGTATGGTGCGCGAGCCTCGTGGTGAAAATGGTACGGAAATGTTGCAAAAAAAAAACACACGATCCCCGGGCTCGCGTTCCATAAATTTCGTTTGCCGCGTGTCAGCCCTACCGAAAAAAAACCGTAGGACGCCCATTTTCTCGGTTGCGCTGTCTCTCTCCACGTATAATACTTCTTTTCCAAAACGCTGAACACTTCTCTCGGAGCGCAGGAAAAAAAGTTTCTCCACGCTCTCGCTCTCAAAAACCGCTGAGCTAATCCCCGTCCGCCTGCGCAGTAGTATTCCGTGCAGGAGCAGTTAGCTCTAGCTAGCTAGCTATATTATGGTAGCGGCAGTAAAACGGCCAAAATACAAACTTGCAGAACTCGAGCGCGAGCGCTAAATGCGTGCGTACATAAATTGGCTGCCTGCGAGCGAAAAGCTCAAGGAATTTCGCGTTAAAAGTTCCGCAACGTTTAACGGCGGGAGGACATTTTGAGAAAACTTTTGCAACGAATCTATTCGAAGCTGCTACTACTGCGCTACACATGTGGCTCACCCAAAGAAAGACTTAACATTTTAGATAATTGCACGTACGAATTGTCGAGCGCGCGAACAGCATCCTCACATATATAATCCGAATCATTTTGCCGACGCAGCGCACGGTACACAGAGCTTTGTATGTGGAGTGCAACGGGCAGAAAGTATTTGGATAAGTTGGGGCGTGCGGGGCTAATTAGCTGAGGTCAGGTCGTTTGTTTTCAATTAACAAACCATGTCGTGGGTCCGTGCGCCGCGCTTTTGTATATTTGCTTTTCTTTTCCATTGATTGCTTATTCGATATTGTACTGCTGCGACCGGTGCCTCGGCTTGCACGAGTTTATTAGCATTCGCTCAATTTTAGATAGACGCACCTTATTGTATACTTTATTATTATATATTATCTCCTACCGCTTCGGCAATGTTTGAAATTTTAATAATTCTTCATATTTTCCTCTCGCTTCTCTCTCTTTCTCTCTCTTGATTAATTTTGATTGAATAATTTCCCGCATTCTCGAGTTAAAAGAGATTATGCTCTCGTCTCTACGGAAGTGTGCCTTTACTTTTTTAAATCATTTTACTTTCTTATCAACGCGAAATGTTATTTTATATAAAGTACACGAAGTTTGAAAGATTTTCTTATCTCGAATCTCGAAGCAAAAATTCTAGCGAAAAATGAATAGATCAATGAAGTCACAAAATATTTTAAAAAAACTCATATGATTTTTGTCAAAATATATCCATGGTGAACTTATCGATCCATTTTGAAAAACGATTTTCATGAAGAACGTGAGTTATCTATCTCTTCGTATATTTGATTAAGAACATTACTACTATGGTGTATGAAATGACATAAGAAAAAAACACCCAAAATTACAAAAGATCTTCTAGCTTTTGTCGAGCTTACCCTGCAGAGAAACATATTTATTGCGCAATTTACACCACATATTTTTGGCACGTTATGCTGAAACTAAAAGAAGTTCTCTAAAACTTAAGGCAACTTCTGAAAAATATTTTTCAAGTTCCGAAGCTTTTGAATTATATGAAGAAATTTGGAGCTTTTTGGTTTGTCAAATGGTACTTTTAGCGGAATCTTTCTAACCGTCAGTCTGAACTATATACACGTATACAATACATGCATTATGCATATATACCCCTTTTTCTCCAGGTAAATTATCATTATAGGACGTTAATCTTCGCAGGGCGAGTCGAGCACGTGCGCGCGCGACTGTCTTTAATTAAAGTGCGCATTTCAGCTCTGAGATAAAATTTATTCGTTAAAGCTATAGATATACCTATGAGGCAACGGTAATGTGACCTATTTAAAGGTTTAAAGGTCGAAATTGTGCACTAAAGGTAGCACCCATGCCCGCACACTACATGGCTCTTGTGCACCTGTGCTCGCCGAACCACGCTGTATTTGCAAATAAATGGAACGTGCCTCGAACGCGCGTGGCGCTCAGCACTGCTGCCGTCTACTGTTCGTTACTTTCTTTAAGAGCTGATGCGTTATAGAATGGGAGGAAGCGGGTAAACCTCGATGTTTTTCCTCTTTTATATATCTATTGAGATAACGAAATACTCGAAAATATTTCAACGGCAGCCGCTGCTGCACCGAGCTCTCGAGCTTTTATGTGTGTATAAAGCTTACTATGCTGCTGTCGATTGCCATCTCTTTCTGCCTGCGACATTATTTTTCGGAAACTGGAACACACAGAGCGATCGTTAATTGGGCAAAAGGACCGCTTCCTTGCTAGGGCACGGTCATTAAGCTTTCTCTGTCTCTCTCTTTCACGGTGCGCGCGATCCACTTCTCTCGCCAGCTGCCCTTTTTCCTCTTCTTCTCGCGCCATATATTTTACGCCATCGACTTTCCACTCTGATTTATACAATCGTCGAAGCGAATCTCATCAGCTGCCACCTACCTAATACCTTCTTTTCTCTATTCCTCTGGTTCTCTTTTGCTTTTCAAGTGCGCTTTCATCTCTCCAAGGTTTTCTTTCCTTCTCGATCCTCAGTACTTTTACTACTGCTGCTGCTTCTGCCGCTACTACTACGACTACTACTATTACGCCCTACACCAGTAGCAGTACAACTGCAGCGCGTGGTACCGAGACTAGACTCGTTCGTTCGCTCGCTCGCTCTTGGCAAAAGTTCAGAAAGCAATTTCAACTTTTCGCGTGACCGCCGAAAGTTTCTCTCTCTCTTTCTCTCTTTCGCGAGCTTGACTGAAAGGTTCCGAAGGCTAGGCGTGATCTCTCGGCGAGTTTCTTCCTCGATCGAGGAGAGCGCGAGAGTTCTCTCTTTTTGCTCGGACGCGCGCTTTGCTTTCTCTGTATTATTCAGCGACGAGAGAATGCTGATTCGATCGACTCGGCGTGTGATCGCGAGTTTTATTTCGTATTATATATACGTCGATGATCGCGATATTTGCGGATTCACGTCCCACGAATTTGTTGTATGCCGAAACCACAAATATCGCTGGGCTCCGCGTGAAGCACAGCCCGCGTTCAAGAATAGTAAATACTGTTATCTTTGGCCTGAGATGCTATAATTTACCTACGTCGGTGTACAGTTTTACTTTCATAGAGTGATATTTAACGAGCTTGGCTAAAGAAAATAAACTGCAGTGATCGATTGATTTGTTTGCGTAGCAGCGGTAGTTACTACTACTACATGACCGAATGTATCACATTGGAGCTGTACAACGAGAATACGCAATTGTGGGTGGGATTATGTTTCCTTTCCGACCATATGAATAGCTATTTATGAATATCCGATAATATTTTTTAAAAATAATTTATGAATCAATCGTTAGGAAAATAGAACATAATTTCCAAACAGATTGACTGCAAAAAGTCGAAAGATTGTCAAAGTTAATAATGAAATTCCACGGGTTCGAACATAAAAGACAGTTCGAGTGTAAGGCGCCTGCAGGGAGCTGCATAAAATATACGGCGTGAATTCAAAGGTTCTCAGGCACTCTGCGTCTTTTCGTGGCACTCCTCTTTTCGTCTTCTGCAATCGCGCAGGCAGTTACTGTATCGAGCCGTGTTGCCTGCCTACCTGGCTGACGCTCATCGTCGTTTTCCTCTTGCATCAAAATTTAATCACCAACTAATCTGCGTAGTTTAACACTGTGTGCGACTCTCTCCTTCTCTCTATCTCTCTCTCGGCTCTCTCTCTCTCTCTCTCTCTCCCTCTCTCGAGTAATCAGCTTGAAATCTACCAAGGTTCTGATGTTATCCTACGTATATGATATTTCCAGACCAGAGGCTGCAATGAATCTATGAAGCAGAGGATGGAGGAGAGCTGCTACAGAGACTCGACGTGAAATGCTCGACTAACTTTGACTGGCGTACACAGCATCAGCATTGACTTTAAAACCTACCTCTTGCAAGTACATAAGGCAGGATTCCGATCAATCTAGTACCCCTTGCAGCTGGAACTTTGTCATTTATAATGTTACGTATATAACATCTTAATATAATTATAAGGAACTTCGTCTCTGTTAATGCTCGTCCAATACGGGTAGCGCCATTTTTATATGAAAACTGTTGAACTTCTATACTCTCCGATAGCCGCTTCGAGTGATATTACTTTTTAATTAACTGCTTTTAGCGAGCAGTAAAGTATTTTTGTATACTAGCAAATTCAAATTAAAAAAATAAATTGTCGCAATAAACTATCCCAAAGAAGACAGCTTTGAGATTTTACTGCGGGATAATAGTTTCGGGTTACCTTGAGCTTTTACCACGCAGCCTTCCAGCCACGAATGTGGAACATGTCCTGTATGTGAGCGCTAATGAAACTGAATTTGTTCATAACATATGATATATGAGACTTAACGAGGAAGTGAAATGAAAAAATTTCTTTATTAAAACCTTTGCGAAGGACTTGATACAAGATTCAAGGTTTAACTTGAATTTATTTTTTATCTCATCTATAAATGATCTATAGGAAATACAAGAACAATTAAAACATTTTTTGAAATTAAAGTTGTTGATGAAAAAAGTGAGAGTTTTGTAAAATCATTCAAGGCGCTTGATACGAAAATCTCTTCATAGTTATTGCCTCCAACTATTTTCCTCATTCTCTCTTTCTCTCTCTTTCAATTTTGATTGCTTGTGCCAATCAAGCTAACAGCTTAACTCGAGATGGAAACAATATTTTCTCTCCCCGCTCAGAGACTGAGAGATTATCAGTATATCCAGCAACGACATCCAGGAACAGAATTAACCGAGAGACCTGATGCACAATATAAAACTCATAGCGAAACATCGCATCTAATGACTTTTCCTCTCGGCGGTTTCGAATTTGCTTAAAATGTAAGGAACGACATTCGTGCAATTTTTTCTCAATCGAGTATATTTTTTAACCCCTTGAGTTACAGTAGCAGTTGAGTACAATGTCAAAATCTGAGTCTCTCTGTGGTGGCGTGGGGTCTCAGCCGCTAGTATAAATTATACACCGTGTGCGTACAATCTGATTATGTTAATTAGAGCATGCCACCGAGATGAACTGATGTAGATTACATTGTAATTCCGGGGAAACTTACGAGCCGTACACGCATACATCTAACTTGTATGATTACGCTGAAATTATTTTTAAATGCATATATTATGTCATACGATAAGTTCGAGATAACATTTATAAGAGAAATAAGTTAGAGTATCTCTATTCTACATAATCGGTTTCTTGGATCTGATTTACATCGCTAATAAAAAATTAAACGTCGTAGAGAGGAAAGAAATATTTTGGCTCATTTGAGCACTCTAAAATTAAAATATAATAATGGATTGAGGGAAAAAATTAAATTTTCAAAATAAAGTTGAAATAAAATTGCAAAACAAGACGATCCAACTATATCACGTCTTTGAAAAAACTTTATTCCACGCAGATCATAAAAAATATCCTTTCCATGAGTACTTTATCCATCGTTAAATTTGACTACCCAGTCGAGTACGCACTTGCGCGCTAGGCTTACGATTGGCCCGGCGTGCATTACGTATGTGCGAGTGTTTCATTGAAATCTATAATCATGCGTTACAGTAGGGCAGAATAATTGGGGCTGGTAAGAGGCTTTCGCCCCGGGTAGCTGCGGGAAAATTGAATTTTGAATCATATACCGCGCAAGTGCATGCGGTACACACGCGTGCAGATGCCTGAGCTTATTGTCCTCCATTGGCTTTCGGGGGTGCCCTGCACATATTGTTCCCAATACAGTAAAAGGCAAGCAGGCATACATACGCATGTACACCGCGTGTACTCATTGGCATTTCTGCTTTATGCGCTCTATTTGATCCGTTAAATTTAGTTTGCATTACGGCCATTTGTGGCTTTTTACCTTGTGCGCGTTTCTTGTCGATATACTTTCACGGCTATTATACGCGAATGATTAGACAATTAATAAGAGCCTTCCGTAAATTTAACTACGTTCATTATTTCGTGTGATTAAACATTCATTATTGTGGCGGAAACTAAGCGACAAATATTTTTCACGTTAACCTAATTCGTCGAAAGAGTAAATCGATCGATTTGCATCGTCAAATACGTGCGCCTTGCCGCCGCAGGCACTTTTATGAATATGATGAATGTAGCATACCCGTGGCCATATAATCAAATCATTAACCTTAAGCTCGTGCAAAATACTAATAATTAATCACTTTTAAAATTTTCGGGTAACTTATTATTTATTGATGTAAATTAAAACAAAAACAATGAAACTGTGGATCCAAGTACTACGGATATACTTTTCGCATTCCAGTTTTAACCAGAAGTAACATCAGTAGTTGCAGTCTAGAGATTGTAGCATAAGCCACACTAAACCAAAAGTGCGGACGTTATCCTGTATGTTGAATGCATGCAAGCGATACTTTTGTTATTTTGACCACTGCTCCGTTGTATGCTAATGTCCAAACTCCGCGGTTGCCTCGCCGCACGAAAGCTCATGAGCTTTCATTTTCTTTTCAGAGAAGAAAATCTTTTATGTTAATGCGTTTTATTGCACTGCGTTGTCTTAAGTTTGATAATTCACTTTTCGTGGTTGACATTTAAATGGTAAATAATACCGCATAACTTTATTGCACAAAGTTAGAAAAATTGCGAAAAATATAAATCAAATAAGTGGGATTTCTGTTGTAATTATGAATGTAGCTGGAGTACAAAAAATATTTCAAATTCAACAACTCTATGTATTTTATTTACTCAGGGAACTGTTAAATTTTCAAATAACCTACTTTCTGCAGTATAATTTAATTACCAATTAAATCGCTACATATAATGACTTTAATTTAAAAAAATTCAGAAAATGCTTTTCTGCACATGTATGTAAACTCATATTCGAAAAGTTTTAATCCAAATTTTTTTACAAATTATTTTGAAAAAACTATTCGTTTAAATTTTCATCGGGCCAATGAGATTTGTGATGCCGCTGATGTTGAAAACACGCACGTTTCTAAATCCACATTCACCGCATCGAATCACCAAAAGATGAAATTTTTCAAGTCATTTATCAGAGATGAATCAATTTTTAGCTTTTTTCTCGGTTAACAGAAAACTCATGTAACCCATTGGCTCATCTAGGATCTTTTACGAAAAGTGCAAACTCATCGCTTTGCAGCTATATACTTTAAAATCGTTTTTCACACCCTTATCTACAAATAAATGAAAAATTGACTATTTTGAGTTAGCCTTCGCGGCACGTTTACAACATTTTTCATACTATCTCTCTCTCTCTTTCTCTTTTAATTCGATATGAATTAAGTTCATACGATAAAGTAAGCCGTTTACACCTGCGCTGATCTTGGTCATTGCAAGGGTAATTCCGAAAATAACATTAGCCATGTACGATGTCAGGCCTCATTACCGACCAACTGAGGCAACTAAGTTTACCTCTGCGATTTTTATAATCCAGTTTCTGCGATGTAATTCATCCTACGGTAGTCTCATGTTTACGTTACTACAGACTATAAATTTAACATTTCGAAAGCAAAGAAAAAAAATTTCAAAAAAATTATCGAACAATTCCAAAATCTTAAAAAATTGAAATACACTCAAAATCTTATTTCAAAATTTGATACAAACCAAGTACAAAATATCCGCTATTTGATTGATTGTATGAGAGATGATTTTATCGTTCAATGGATCCGGTTTTCTATGCCCCCTTGTTTTGTATAATTCATTTAATTTTGTTTGTAACGTTGTTAATGGCAATCTGTTAAATATATATTATGTCCTTGAAAAACTACAATAACGTGTCTCATAACTCTCACAATTGGTACTTGACTGGAGTCTTTCATACATATCTAAATACAAAAACCCAGTTGAGAGCCCTATCGAAAATCGATCGACAATAAACAACTAAAAAATTACCCGGGACTTTGTGTAAAACAAAGAACGGATCAGTGAAAACAAATGAGGGCAAATATTTTTTTCTGATTTTTTTTCAAGATCCTACTTTTTTTTAGAATCTGTTGTTATTTAAAACTACGGTAAATCTTTTGACAACACAAAAAAGGTCTCGAGTATTACGGATGCTGCTTCGTATAAAGCGACTCCCGTGCCGCACAATGTTCGCGCGTGATTACTATTTTAGTTTTTTTGAATTTGAATTTGTAGAAAAGAAATGAGAACAATTTTTCAGTCGCAGTTGAGAGTCGCTCGCGAAACTGCTAGTTAGCTGCTAGACAAAACATTCGATAAAGGCCAAAAGAATTCCAAACACGTTCTTGCTTGGTTTATTGCATTTGTGCGCCCCTTTGCGTTTTTTTTCTCGCGATCCGCTACCCGCGTGCTACTGGCTTGCGACAAAAATGCATATTTCCCATACTTTCGCAGTTTATCACTCGTGTATGATTTATTGGATCGAGATAAATGAGCGTAAAACGTATCGCATATTGCAAAGCAAATATAATTTTTTAAATATTGCCATGGCGCAATGTACGAACCTACGCGATTTAAATTCTGCGTGACTTCTGATGAAAATTATGTAGCACTTTGGCACAGCAGCGCCATCTTTTCGCATTGTTCACGCGGATCATGAAACGCTCTTTTGTTTGTTGGATTAAAGTACCGCGAGCCAATAAAGCGGATATAGGATCAAAAAAATACGCCAAACACATAGCCACGTACACGCGCAGGGGGTGGATATTGGGGTGTTAGTGAATCGAGATTATGCGGCGTGTGACTTTTTCGATGTAGCAGCCGGAGCTTTTCTTCAAATATTCAAATAGAATATATGCTCGGAACGTAGCCTCGAGAATTTAGACATGCCACTATGTGCTATGGGTGGCTACATGTACATGGATGTGCGTGCACGTGTGCAAGTGTTCCAAGCGGTGGGGGCATACACGTTCGCTCCGTGTAGAGCAGCCATAAGGGAATCATCGCCCCGGAAAGTGCTACGTGATATCCTTGGAAAACTCGAAATATTTGTATGCCGTTCTAGTTCCCCGAGAAAATATTTTGCCTTTTTTCTTTTTCATTCCTTTTTTTACGCGTTGCCAAAAAAACTGCATCTTCTTATAAAGTTACTTTATGCGCGCGAAAACACTCGAGAGTTTGATACTTCGGCTTCGGTTGTGTACTTGCGATTGCAAGACATAGACGTTTATCGAGGCAAAATATCTCGCGGGCGCGTACCTCAGAGTATCGATTTTTCATTTAAAGAGTGTTCCAACGAGGACGACGACAACTTTGAAAGCCGCAAGAGCTATTGCGAAGTGTCTTAATCCAGTGACAATTCACTCTCATTCTCTTCGCGCCGTTGTAAGTTTAGGCCTCGTGTTTATTCGCGTGAAGTGTTTAAAAACAATATTAAGAATTATTCAAAAAACCGAATACTCGAAATGTGAGTGCGGCTGAGCTGTATTCCTCCCAAAAAGTGGGTGTTTTATCGCACTGCAGTGCTTTTGCTACAAGCGATGGTGCCCAAAATTTTAGACTACATGTGAATTTTTATTCGCACACTTACGCACGAGTACGATATAATACTAATAGTACGTTGGTGATTTTTTTATTATTTTTTTTATTTGGCTAACATTGAGAAAATGTGTTTGGAAGCCAAAGAGCATCGCGCTCTCATGAACATAATGGCTTACACGCGTCTGCACAGCAGTTGCAAGTGAAGCTCGAATGTCTCTCGGCTATACTGTTCTCTACTCTCTCTCTCTCTCTCTCTCGCTGTGCCAAAATTCGGGAACAATTAGATTTCTCCGTATATATTACTACACGTAACTGTGCATGTGTGTGCGTGTGTGCATGTAACATCAGAGTTGCGCTGCAGCGAAATTTTCATGCTGCCGGTCGGACGATGCGCTTTTGGCATATACATACGTGTATATTCGCCGTTATAGTGGATACGTGGCAAGAAGTTGTAGTTGTGAAATTGATAATTTATTGCCACAGCCAAGCCATTGTCTCTTGCCTGTATCCAAAACTCTAAATGCACACTGTTACCTCTATGGCGCTATATATATGTACGTGTGAGCAGCAAATTGTACACGCGAGAAATATACATATATGCTTTTCGCTCTAAAAAAAGAATAATTATTAATAGATTTGATCTAGAAATATAAGTAAGAATGAAATAAATCGCGCACATTGGAAGACACATGTTGTCTGAATCGCTACTGCCGCGAAACTATGTGTTTCTCTCCACTTTATTCCACTATATCCGTACGCAGCCATTTATTTTTAATTAAGAAAGATATTGTACGTCGCGGCTCGCTTCTCGCTCCACGTTTCCAACTTCAATATATATCTGTGCGTGAATTCTCAATAATAAATATCTTGACGACTTTATTTGAAATGGCTGGGTTCTTGAGCGCGAATTTGACATCGCAGATCCAGTTCGTGGGTATGTGAGTTATGTATGCAACTTATTTTACGTATGTGTATGCCGCGGCCACCCCATAACCGCAAGAATCGATAACCCATTGTGAGAGCCACTGCGCGTGGAAGAGTTCCGCAAAGCAAAGAAAAAAAAAAGAAGTAGAAGAAAAAGAAACAAAACTAGTTCTTGGCCATATTTTATTTTCCTATACACATGCGGCAACGATGTAAGCGCGAGATTTGCACGCGCGTTTTTATTTTTATTTTTACACATAAACTCTCTTGAATAATACAATAGCATATAATAAAGGTATTATGTATGTATGCAAGCGCGTGTGTAAGTTAAACCTATTCATACGCGAAAATGTTGCATACTTTTCGATACACAAGCCCGCAGCTTCGGCGTCGCACGCGTTTATTATACATCCACAAAAGCAGCATTACAATACTTTTGAGTTGCGTGCGTTCCTTTTTTTTACCCGGAATTACGCGTAAACTAAATAAAAAACAAAGAAAAAAAAGGGAACGAAGAAAATTAAAAAAACACACATCAACAACAGATACTGTCTGCGATAACGGACAATCGTAATTACACCTAAGTATTATATCAATTGCAAAGGTTAGTCTATAATTATGAATTTCTTTTGATGGGCTATCATGCCTCTCGAGGAAAGGAAAGCTACAAAAGAAACTCCAGTCGATTTTTTAGAAAAGCTTTGTTTCCTTGTTACATCAACGTCATTAACCTGCGGCTTCTGCGTTTACTCTCTCAGTACTCTCGTTCTATTTTACAAACTCGAAACGTCGCTCAATTTCAGTCAACAATTTCAACGGTGTTTCTAGTGTATAATTGATTGCGTTGGCTGTAATAATTAAACGCAACAACACCAGCTTTTCACGTGTTTCGTTTGTGCAGCCAGACATTCTTACTAGTAAAAGCTTTCCACGCGCCGTTTACGCTTGCAAGTGCGCAATCGCATACACAATGAAAAAATAACAACAATGATCGTGACTAGGACGTTTGGGTCGCGAGTCTACACTCTCGATGTACAGTGCTTACCAACTAAAACTCGAGGGGTTGGGTAAAACGACGACGAGCGAAGTGCATTATTTGTAATTTTGTGCCGCGTCAGAGAGCTTTCGTAACCCATGATTTATTTACGTCTTTTTCCGTGCCATTTCTGATACGTAATGAATCGCGCGCGAAGCAAAATGTATAATAGCGTATATATTTAAGAGCCAAATCCAATAAAGCTCGAAACTCGAGCCCATACACACCAACCATAACGTGTGTGTTTGCAGCTGCTGTGCGTCCGCGAATTGTGTTTTGGACATTGGTTTTTTGTCGTTAACGCACAGACGTGCACTCGATGAAAGATATCATTTATTTCTCTCTTTCTCTCTTGTCTTGTTACTTATATATAACCACACGATTATATAAAAATAATATCCCTGTCCCGAGGGCAAGAAGGTTTAAGGAAAAGCGACCCACGTACAAGAAACGGCAGTATTCACAATACAGAGCGTACAATAGTCGTGGGATTTCGTTTTTGTATGAGAGCTTGCGTGCAATGATATCCTCGTATAATAGTGTGCCAGAGAGAAAACGAGAGAGAATGTCGTGGGTTACGGGGTTTGCTCTTGACGTTTATTTTCAACATAATATTGTATACATATACATTGTATAAAATATATTCTCGTCTACGAGTCACTGTATAATCGGACTCAAGCGGCGAAATAGAGAAACTAGCTAACTATGTTTATGTGTATAATAATATATCCATGTTTGTACGTGTGTGTGCGCGCCAGATGGATGCATGCATAAACATTTATGCATAGTCAGCCGTATATACGGCAAGACAGCGCTTTTATGCATCCATGAGATAACATTTTTTACGGTGACGTAGCATTGACGGGCCATCGATACGTGCAGAGGAGGCGAGGGGTAGTGATGGCCGTTAGCGTTGCGCGCAAGAATTACGCCTGCGTGAAAGCTGTAAAAGGCGCCTATTGCTCTTCTTTTTTTTCAGCTTGTCGAAACGAATTTACGAGCCAATAGTTTCGCGATTCGCATTACACAGCGCTCGGATGCTTTTCGCTTATGCTCATGTACTTGAACTGCGCAGAAGTTGTAACGAAGGAGAGATACACAATTGAAAATGTGTTAATTATCGAAGCGAATCTGCATATAATACGCGTGGCGTACGATGAATTTCATATAAAATCAGCGACGAATACTCTACTTGTGCTACGGACACTTGACGTACGGATTTTATGTAACTAAAGTAAAGTCATATTGTAGGACAGGGTAAATACCCATTTACGTAATTCAGATTATACGTGCATAGTAATGGGTGAAAAAAAAATTAAGAAAAAGAATAGCAAAAGATATCTCAAGGTAAAAGTGCATAAATGCTGCATTAACTTTCGAGAAAGTCTATAAGATGGTACATTATCAGTGCTTTGGTGAGCGTGCTCGATTACTCTGCGCGCAAGCTCTCGAAGACACGATCGGCACGAGGCATATAAATGCAGGGGAAAGTAGGGAAAAAATCCATTATCCTCGGCCCAAGTTAAGATTTTCCCCCCGCGCAATAATACACAATATTATCGAACGACTCGGCGTGACGAGACCTATCTGCGCCGTTATATATGGGACGCGTGGCTGGAGCTCGCACGCGAGCTCGCCGAGCTGAATCCTCTAAAGCCATGCAACGTAGCTGCACAATTCACAGTGAACAGAGCACACACACCCACACACACATACACACCATTGTCAATACACGAAAGGATGTATTAATACTTGCACTGCTCCAACGCTATGCATACACGCAAGAGAGAGCTCGATGATCAGGCCGCTCGCGGCGTATCGTGTAACGGCGGCACTCGGGCTCCATCTCTCTTTCATTGCCAAGATTTTACCTTGGCTCTATTGAGCATTGATTTTACTCTCTCTCTCTCTCTCTCTCTCTCTCTCTCTCTCTCTCTCTCTCTCTCTCTCTTCTCTCTCTTGTCTTTTAAACTCTCTAGGGCTTCGTGTTCTATAACTATGTACCTATCGCTTCTAACAACTCCTTTTATATACGTATAGGCCGAGCACGAGCTTTACATGTATATATGCACTGCAGTACAGATGTATGTGCAGCAACGTTATAAACATAATATACCGCTGGATTTCAGGTTAAGCACATCTTAAAATATTTACTATTTAGTTTTTTTTCTTATTCTTTATACTGTCGCCAGCGCGACTAAACTATATACGTGTACGTGTAGTGCGCATGACGATGGAATACTACTTGACGCCTCGGTACGGCCAAAGAATTCATTCGTAAAGTGCATCTGTATGTACATAATTTCTCTCTCTCTGTCTCTCTGCCCTTCTCTTTTTAAAAGCCAAGTTCGTTTACGAGTGATATATCGATCGCGCAGAAAATTTCACTCGTCATCATGAAGGGTATAAAAAATGCAACAATTTTATTTCTACTATTTAACAAACCAAAAATACATTCTTGTGCAGTGCACATTCTCACAATTCAATTCGCTTTACAGACATACCGATCCTGCAAATTGGGATAGCTCGAGAAATTATGATGCAAATTCAACTTGCCACGATGTGAATCAAATACGTCGGAGTAGTTAAAATAAATAATTTATGTTGCAAAAACTAATTACATTAATTTAGAAAAGGCCACTCTGATCTACGAGCAGATAATGCATGAATCTTATATGTTTCGTCGCGCAATTAGCTTCATCGGATTTATGCTCGTGTTTTGCCGCTGCGTCTACCTATTCGATGATTAAATTAGCAGATATTACAGTTCCGGCAGAATAACAATTCAATATTCACCATCTGCTATAACTACAAATAGTTAATAGCGCTGAAAAATAAGACTCGTATGGTTAATTTGAATAGTTTCACGAACTCTCGAAAACTATTAGAAATTATTATTGTAATTTACAGTTGGTCCCGCGTATAACTCACGTGTACTAATTTGTCGGACTGAGGCACTGAACTCGCATTGAACTAAACGCTCGAATAGTCTAATGCGAAGAATAGCAGAATTTCAGGCGCTCCGCTGTATGCATAATTGCTTTTATGAAGGCGCATCAGTATTGATAGGTGAACAGCCGTGAGGCAACTGCTACTAGGCTGTGTGAGCGAGTGTATACGTATATATTTCACTTTACGACTTAGCTCGCTGCAGCGCTGACGAAGCTTATAAAGCTGCTTAGAAAAAAAAGAGAGAAAGAAAGAAAGAACGAAAGAGAAAAAAAAAATCGAAATGCTGTAGTGTCGCAGTATATACAGGTGCAAACGTAGCTCGGCATGTTATGTAGCGCATTGATAGTATCATCCCCCCTGAACTTTGGAGAGTGTATAACGTATAAAACGAATGGGTTATACACGCTTTATGGCATTTTCCACGTTATGACGTGAGAGCTCGCGCTATGCCCTTATGCATTCGACGAAAGTCGGAAAATAGGAAAAAGCAAGCAAGCATCACGCAGTTAAAATTTTTTTAGTTTTAATGATCTTTTAATTATTTGACATAAACACCGAGGCTGATTACTCAAAAGCAAAAATTTTTCCTGCAGATGAGAGAAACGCTCTCGGACGAATTAAGTCTCGAATAAATATTACGTTTTCGAGCGCCCCCCGACGCCGCAGAAGTGCGGTTTACAACAGGTATATGATTAAAAGCAAGTGAAGTTATTTACATGGCAGCCCTTACACGAAGTGAGAAATACAAGAGAGAGAGAGAGAGAGAGAAAGAGAGGAAGGCAAGAGACGCTCCATTTACACGATCTTAGGGATCTGCAAACTCGAGTCTCGTGCTAATATGCCGTGCAATGCTTGAAAGCCTGACTGTGCCGCGCCACACGTCGTAGAGGCAAAACGAGAGCGTGTCCAGTGCACACGTAGATATGTACAGTACTATTATATGTACACGTTTCTCGATGCTCTACACGTTACACACGTGTACGTATGCACGTATTCACAGACAGACAAGGCGCGCGAAGTAGTAGTAAGTCTGCAATTGCGGAACACATACACATTTTATATACCCTTTAATAAAGATCAACGACCTCGCATCCTCGTTTATCATTACGTGATAATCTTTATTATTCACGTCGAGTTTATTTTCATAAAATGTGGAAGAGAAATAACACCGAATGGGAGAGTAATATCTTTCGTTCATGAATGACTGATGAATTTAAATCCTCTGGAAATGAAATTATTTCGAATATATATTATTAAATATTTCTGAAAAGGTTTATTGGCAGAGGAAAAGATTTTATTATAAATTTTATGAAATCATTATATTGAAAAAATCCATTGTAGTTAGTAAGCGCCAATAATTTATTCATTACATAGTAAAAGAGTTTATCACAAAATTTTGAATAGCCATCCTTGCAGCAAAATTTTACAGACATTTTATTACAGTTTCGCACAAGTTTGTCCAGTAAATAATTTTGACACATTTATCGCAGAAATATCTCCGGATCAATCGATAATGCAACGGCAGCCTACATAAATCAATACACTCTTACCTTTCGAATATCCGTACACACAAAAAGACCCACCAACGAACGAGTAGCGTGGAGGGACGGAAAAAAAGAGAGAATGATCATATTAATACCGTGTCGGAGGGCGCAAAAGAGGCACACACAATCACGTCACAACCGAAGCCACGCAAATGGCCTCATACACCTACATTGACGCGCGCACCGCCGCCCGCTCCATAGGCCGCACCGTTTGTACGTTGTGTGTCCCATGGCTCATGATTTATTCGTCGCATGTCCGATCGTAACCTCGCGCGCGAGCTCGCAAAGTATGTGTGTAGGAACGGGAGGGCCGAATGTCGTATATATGTATATAGGCTTGGAAGCCCCGTACAACGCATATAGAACTGCGCCTCTTAACGTGCACTGCTGCGCGTCGTATACACGCGTGCTCACAACAATATGTAGTAGAAGGCTCGGATGTCGATTAATCGCTCCCCCCCCCCTCCCCCCTTCTCCTACCTGCTACGGTGTAAAAGTATAAAGAGACGTCTGCATGGTGCACATCTGCAGCTATGCCATGGTATATAATATGAGTGCATCGATGGACGTAGATTGTTAACGACCATGGTTGTGAGAAAAGTAAATGATTATGGAAGGGCGTTAAATATAATATTAATAATTTTAAATTTTAATTCGTTATTTGACTTTGCATTGAATTCCGATTGAATTTCACATGATAAAAGTGCAACCCATTAAATTGATGCCCTGTCACCAATAATATATAAAAATATAACATGCGATGACCATAAAGAAAATCGATCAAATAAAAATTGGATGGATTTTCAACGAAATTTTTCACTCACTGCTAGTCCAACATGTTTATCTTATGACAGCAACTGTCATCTGGACCAACCAATAGAATGTCCGTCTAAGATGTAGAACCGCTTATATCAATCAAAATTTTTTCAAACCGCTCAAATATTCTAGTAGTTTGCAATAAAGTAATTACTAAAACGCTTCACGTAGTTTATAATACTAACAAAAAATTTGATCAGTGTTGTTCAACGTTCAAAATAGATGTGCATTGTTATTTCATTAATAATCAAGCTATATTTGTAAATACAAAATATGTTATTGCGTACTTTTGATAACAGCGTTGATGCTGCTGCCGCTAATATTAATCTAAATCTACGTGTAAAATGCTAAATAGAAAAAGCAAGCAAGCCTGAAATTTTTTAGATCTTAAGAAAAGAAATTAAATCAATTGCTTTCCTTGGTACTTTATTATGAATAAAAATATGACGTAATTGTTATACATGCCAGCACCGCAAATAACTATCTTAAAATACTAAACCCCTACAGTGAGTTCAAGTAGTGCAAGTTGGTAAACGGTCAGCCATCACAGGTCGATGCGATTTTTTTACTCCATGAAAGTTTTATCTTACGTTTCTTAACGTTGCATCCGACATTCAGACATTCGTAATTATGAATAATCGACCAAAGCGTGTCTGACCGCGAACCAACTGTGCAGCCAACTGGTGCCTCGGAACGCGTCGACAGAAACAACTCGTTGATAGAATTCATTTATTTGCTTATAGCCGAGGCAGGACTGGCTGTGGCCGCCGAGATGAAAGCGCCGGAGGACCGCACGGAAGAGGAGAAAATGGCACTGCTGGGCAGGCCAAAGCTTGGCGAGATATTCCGCGCACAGATCAGGATCAAGGAATCCAAGGAATTCAAGAATACCGTCGACAAACTTGTACAGAGGGCCAATGCCTCGATTATTTTGGGTAAGTTACGTTTTACCAATTTTCATCGAAGACAATATACCGAAACAGAACAAAGACTCTCCAAATACGTTCTCACCAGAGTGAAAAACACGAGGAAATATCCAAGAAAAATAAATGACATTCGCCGACAGAAGCTTTGTTATTTTTTTTTCTTCTTTAAATCTTTCTTCACAGGATCGGGTGGTAGAATCAAACAAGGAGATAAGGGTAGCTCGTTTAAACTCAAGCAACAGATCCTTTGTCTCCATCAATTAAGCCACCCCAATAGTCAATTAATTCGCTCGCTTGGAAATAACTCGCTTGTTAAATATATACAAAGCACCGCACATGATAGAACGAGTTCGACGTATAATATACGGGTAGCGCTTAATTCACATAATATATAATACAAAAAAAACGAAAAACAAAATTAACACGCCACAAAACACGCACGCCTCTCTACCATTGTTTTAGCAAAGCATAGAAACAGGAAATATAATCGCTGCATATCCTGGTGTTGCATAGGCACGAGCTCGTGGAAGGAGCAGTTCACGGAAGCGCTGACCGTCAGCGGCGGTGACGACGACGAGGACGGCGAGGAAAGCGGGGACGGTGCGGCGAGACAACCGTCTTCGCCCTCGGTCGGTGACTATCTCATGCACTGCCTCACCATCTTCTGGAAAGTCCTCTTCGCCTTTGTCCCGCCGACCGGTAAGTAACGCATATTCATTATTAATAATATCATTTCAACGAAATACCTATACACAAAGTCGAGCGGGCCTTTCAACTTAATTAATCGAGTTTTCTTACCAAAACGTTTCAATTTATACAAGCTTTGAAATATTCTCTGCACACATATTTCCAGCAGTTGAAAGCAGAGAATACAGCTGCACAATAATAGGATTAGTTGATTCATATTATTCAAACTGAAGAAGTTTACGCGGCGTGTTTGACTAATACTTTGCTTTGTCCATGTGAAAATGATATAAGCTCGCTCTATGCGGATAGACATAAGTTGTTTTTTTTTGCGGGGAGTTAATCTATGAGACGATACAAATGATTGCGCGTGACGACTGTGTGTACAGGAGTCTACTATCAATGTGTTCACGCCTCGCGGAGCCGGAGGCAAAAACTACTTTAACGAATCGGAGGTACAACGTTAAACGCAAAAAATTTGGAAGCCGTGTGACGAGTTGATATTTACCAACGTCACGCGATTCGGGCATGTATTATGGATATGCTCTTTTTTAGCTCGAGGCTTTGTATGCAGCTCTTTCTCTCTGTCGCGACGAATACGCGAGTCAATAACAGAGCTCGATTAATCTGTCGTTTCTCGTCGGTAGCTTTCGTATACCAAAAAAAAGTTCGAACTTATCTCGTCACGTACGCTGAAAATTTGAAAATAAAATTTACTCTGCTACATCATAACTTGGCCTGAGACTGAAAATATGAGAAAAATTATAATGCTGCAAAGTATTTTTTAATAGAAAAAATAGTAATAATTATGATGCCGATTTTTATCATATTTTCAGACTTTGACCTCTTAACGATGAAATACAGTAAATTTTACGGGATTTACACTTCCTCAGTTCAACTGTACGAAGAATATTTTTCGAATTTTCGGTCCAAGGGAGAATTTTATGGCAATTATTGTGCCATCAATGCATCGAAACAATCGAGCGAACGAATTCACACTTTTTTCCATGTCCATATCAAATTCGCATGAGGCTAATATCGACGCGCGTAATCTTATAAATTCCAGCCCTGCACGAAGCGTGGATAATGGACCGATTTCATTTTTACTTTTTATCTGTCACCAATGCATAATGCACGTTATTCGCAAGTAGGTGTGAAATAGAATGATGAAAAAAGCCGCGATTGAGTATAGCCGCACTATGCACGACACGGCTGACACACGGCTGCAAGTATTGTACAATGCGCACAAAGGGATTTTCTCCCACGGTGCGCGCAATATAGACTCAAAGAGAACACAGAGCTTTTTGCCGCGTATGTGTGTGTATGTGAAAAGGAGCCGCATGCACAGCGGTAAATCGAACGTTCAAGTTTTTCCACATCCTCTGCCTATCTCTTTTCAAAGAATCGCTCGATTATCCTCGTTAAAAAGTCAAGCTATTTAAAATGATCTGTCAACTCGTTGCAACTATGAATGCAAAAAAGTAAAAATGGTTAAAAAGATGACTTTTTTAAATTGAAATTGAAAAAAAAATTTTAAATTAAATTTATAATTCGTAAAGAAATCAATCAGTTGATTGAATGGTTCTTTTAATGTTGACGGAATTCACAAAATTTTTGAATTTACTCGGAATGTAAATCGGATGCTATTAAAAAAAATCATCGTCCTTAATTGTATGTATACATGCTAATAAAATATCTGAAATTGAAATACCATGGCGCATGGGCTAGAACTTTTACCGATATCCAATTTATTCAGACCGAGGCAAATATTTTTAGCATCACAGTCTAATTAATTTTCCTACCTGGAATTGCACTTCATACTGGGAGCTGTGCAGTTGTATACTTTATTTTCAATTATCGTGTAAGTTTAGGCGAAGTGTGGCTGAATACTCGAATTTCTTCGACTTGTGAAATACTTCGTCAAGCGTGCGGTAAAACCACGAAACCCCATCGAATAAACAACGTGCATATTTTGATAACATATACGCGCGGATGCGAATGTTGTAGTGCACTCGAGGAGAATGTGGAAAAAACAGCTTGCGGAAATTTAGTTACTGAAAATGGCATGATTCATTGAAAACATGACACCTGTGCATCTTCAATTATATTTTAAGCGAGAGAATTCTTCAGACGGTTTGAATTAGCAAATATATCGCATATAATATACAAGTGATAATATGATATCATTAAAATGATAGTTTTAATTTTGAATTCATTTATAATTGTGTGACAATTTTTAAAATGAATCATCAAGTAATACGCAGTGCGACAACAGATATAAATTATTAATTATAACTGCAGTAACAAGTTTGCTTTTACACAAGTCACAACATACATGCTTAAAAATGTTCGTAAATTAACAAAATTATGAGAAAAAAATGAGCTATCATCCAAGAATGATGATTTTATGTGAAAAAAATGAGGATAATTGGTCGTTAGCCATGAAAAACGACGTCGCGTCGTAGTGAGTCTGTGTCAGGCATCTACAGCACAGACCGTCGAGTTGGACGCACAACTCGCTTAACTATGTTATCTGAGGAGTTGTTTTATTTTCAACCTAGCTCGAGTCTTACTGCTTTCGAGAGTGATTTAAATATTCTAATAACTGTCGGAATAATGAGCATCTCTGGTATGTGCGCACTTATATATGTTAGCATGTGCGTCGACAAATGCGTGCTCGGTTTTTCCTTGGAACGGGGACATCCTACCGCGAGTAAATATAGTGCATTTCTGATAGACGGCTGAAGCAGATGTTAAATATCAAATCGATTGGTTGCAGTATTGGGCTAGGTAAAAAACCGTTGCGGCAACGTGAATATAATAATGAGAATTAACTATACCCACGCATTGAGTAATTAAAAAAATGGCTTTTGGCAGAGGAGGCCGGAGGCATTGACACACGGAAGCTGTATATATATTGCAACTGTGAATGAAATAATTAAAAGAGAAAATGAGAATTTCATTCTTGCTTTGTACGATTGCAATCCGCGATTTTTGTGAAGCCCCAACGCTATTCACCTGGAAATCTTTGAACGCGCGAGCGTGGAAACAGAAGTAACGCAGAATAAAAAACCTAGAACAGAAAAAAGTAAATATGAGTCACCGGAAGAAAAAGAAAAAAGGAACCGTAAAACGACAGAAAAACTGCAATATTCACTCAGTCGACTCTGCTGTGAGCCCAAAATTGTTCTTTCCCTCTCTCTCTCTCTTCGCACGGCTTTACACGAATATTGGATTAGTTTTGTCAACGGCGAGTATTTCTCTCTCTCTCTCTCTCTCTCTCTCTCTCTCTCTCTCTCTCTTTCTCTGTTTCTGTATGTCTAGGCTTACTTCAATTTTCAAACTTCAATTAAGTTTCGTCAATATTGATCTAATGTACTTATTTTTCAATATTTTATTCACGTGAATAATCTGTTTTAGAATTAGACGAATCATTTGAAGTTACACAAATTTAGTATAAAATTATTTCTAGCATGTGCTGAGTTAAAAGAAAAAATCTACTTATTTTTAAAATTACCGTAGCTGTAAATAAAAATCTTTAAATTCTTCTTCTCGGTTGGAACAACTCTCTCTAACATCGAGGGAACTACATCGAAATGTGATTGATTATATATATTTTATTCACTTGCAATAAAAATGCATGCATACTAAAAGATTCAAAGCAACGCGCTTCATTCATCGTCTTCCATCAAGCGCAGACATTCCTCTGCACACAAGCATGTTTACTTGCATCTGCTTTATATTATACAGCTACTCGGATATTTGCCTGCATGTCAAAACAGCGTGTCTAGTGCAGAAGCGCCCAAAAGACAGTTTTACGATTCTCGAGCACTTTTATTTTGTGTTAGCAACTTTCTTCTTCTATGTAACGCAATCGAGTCGGTTAAATGAAATATCGTTGAGAAATTTTTTTCTTTTAATTTTGTCGAATAGACACTCTCGCGCTCGAGAAAACAAGTGAAAAAGAAAATTAACGAACAATTGTGAAATTGTCACGTGCAGCTTGGTACTTTACACGAGTCGAGTATCACTACTCGCGTGTTTGTATGCGTGTGTGTGCGCGCGCGTCTGTGTATGTGTGTGACGCAGTTACCCATGTACACATCGAATCATAACTTCGCGAGAGTAGTTTCTCAGGGAGCTCTGTATGTAGAAAATTGTAATCCGACATGATTCGTGTGCATATAAACGTAATGCGTGTGAATTTGTGCGTGTATGCAAGAATGTTTCAAAATTTACTTGAGCGAGAGCATATATCGTCACGCATGAGAATGTTAAAAGCGTAACTCAAAAATTATCGTTAATTCAGTCGATTTTTGATAATACAGAATAGCGAAAAGTTATGTTTATCCATTTGTTACTATTGTACATTCCTATCCTTGAAAAAATCGAGCGAAGAAAAATAGCGAAAGGAAAAAAGTGTTGGGCAATTCATTTTCCGTTAAATATGAAGACACATAACCGTCGTCGAAAGAGGAAAATCCTGCGCTTGTCTGCCGGGGTAACTCTCGCATAAGAAGAGAAAAAAAAGGAATAAAGATAAAAAGGAAATTCGGCGTGCATTAACGCCTGTCGCTTTTATACTATCGAGATACTTAGAGCTTAGCTTTCAACTCAGCATACGCAGGCTGTGCTGCGCTGCGAGTCGTGCATCTTCCGCCAAACTTCCATCCATTCTTTTTTTACTTTGTATGAATACGTATATATTTTTTGTATATATACACTTATATACGCGCGTGCATATATATTTGTGTCAAGCGAGCAGCACAAAAATATTTTTTTCTTCACTTTTCTTTCTTTTTTTTGCCCAAGCGTCACAGAACAGCCTAGCAAAGGAAAGCTTTTCTCATCCATTCTTTTATTTTTTTTTCTTCCTTCGAGCAAGTTTGCAGCATTTTTTTCCTTCATTTATCGCGACGAAGCACACCTATTTGTCCTCATGTACGTGTAGATCTGTACGTGTGTGCTCGTACGTGCGCATGCACGCATGTGTGATACTGTATTCCCATTTTTTTGTCAAGAACTCGCACAAAGAAGCGCCGCACGCGATTGTTGAAACGAGTGCGTCGCGAGCGTGAAATATGCCGTTTTTATTGCATGACTTGACACACAGATACACAGACACGTGTGATGAACTTTCAAGGTGAGCTCGATACTTTATCGTGCGCAAGCATAAGAGGGTACCCGAGATTTCGCTCGTGCATTTTAAAAGCTCGCTCGCGATCGTTGCTACCTTCCTCATGTGCGAGTAATCACCGATTGAAATTGTTTTTTCTTCTTTCTCTTCAACTTTTCGCACCGTACAGTGCATATATACTGAAGAAGTTTTTCAATAGATTTTCAGCGTGTTTTTTCATATATAGCTACCGAATGCGCGATTCAAACTTATGGTTCAAAATAATGGAAAAATTAATTTATCGTCAAGACATAAAGTAAAAAATAATAATAAAGCCATAATCAACTCTTTGAACGAGAAAGGGGGAGAGTCCCGAACAACTAGTACATTAAGAAAATCTTTTTCTCTTTCTACCTCGCACTTAACCTTCTCGTAATGTGCCACAAGCGCACACTAAATTAATCCGTACTCTTGGGATATAAAATTCTCTTGCAAATTGAATCTATGCAGCACACGTATATTTTAACTAATAACACGTATATTTTTACTAATAATAACGGGAAGCGAATAAAAAGCGGCGATACATAGTACATTTATGCGAAGTGTCCTCGAACCTTCATTTTATCATTCATTCAGATATCAAAGCTCGCCTTTATTATTGCGTATTAACTTGTACACATACCTCGTAAATCTATTATGTCATTATTTTATGAAAAAATATACGCAATTCCAGAAACCTCTGCTGTTGCTACTGCCAGCAAAATTTTGCTTGTGAAAACCTTGTATTTGCACTACATCTAGGCGTTCTTACCGAGGTTCAATTGTAATTTTGCAAAAATATCTTGCCTTAAAGCTTAGCCAGACGTGGTACTGAAGGATTCACTTATCGGGAGTTCGCAGCCCAGGTATACGGTTGGCAATTTTTCGCTGGTGAAAAAAAGTCAAAAAAAGAAAGAGCGCTAAAACGGAGTGTGTGTCTTCAATCTCCAAGAGCTAGTTTCAGCTCCACACACATATACACACACACCTATTCTCTTTTCCAGTCCATTACACCGATCTCTTTCTTAGGTAAGAGGTGTAGGTAAGTCATTTCTGTCTGGTGTAAAATCATGACCCAAATTCCTCTTTATGTATATTACACCTAAACAAAAAAGAAAAAGGGAAAAAATAACGAAGGAAAAATTCCTGACGCCTCGGCTCGTCGCTGAACAGCTGATGTTTCAAGGGTAACCCTGTGCGCGGCAATCGCGCAATTCAGGTCATTCATATGCACACACCAGAAGAGAAGGCGGTGTGCGTGTACACAGTGTCGTGCTGCATTTGGAAAAAAAACGAAGGAAAAAACCGAGTAAATAAAAAGAAAAACTCTCAAGGTATTCGTCCTTGTCTCTTTTGTCGCTCAGCTGTGGAAATCGTAAACGCTTAAGGCGGAGAAATTTTCAAGCCCCCGCGCGCTCGTCGAGCTGCCATAGTATTACGACGATGTAGAGTGTGTGTATGTGTAAGCTTGTGTACGCGTTGCATTATAAGTAAAAGACCTTCTGCATAGCTACAAGATCCTTCGCTACTCTTGAAACACGCGAGGACGATGGAGGCAGGGAGTTGCATTATAAACACACGCACACACACGTACACAAATACTCGTACATACAAAGAGCACTCATACGATCTCAATGCTAATTGTGCTGCGCTTGGCAATAAAAGAAGAGGAAAGAAAAAGCAAGAGAGAAAGAAAAGCCCCGTTTATAGTCTGACTATAGCTATGCTCATTCCACTTGGCTCCAGACATCAGTTGCGCTATATCAGCGCTTCATGACGTTGTGGACTTATATACATTTTGCGCGCGCGTGAATGTATGCATGCTGTGTGTGTGTGAGTTCTTCTCTTTCTCTCTTTTATTGTTCGAGCTGACTCTTGTTGGTTGTCTTTTTCTACCCCTTCTTTTCCTCTTCTAACTTCATTTTAGCGTGTATACATATAGCGACTTGAACAATCGTCATATTCAGAGAGCACAATGCTATAACGATGTGTAATAAAAAGCTTGTATACAAGTCACATTTATAAGGTAAAGATGAAATTTCAACTCCGCACCCAAATTTGACTCATGACCTTTACATCGTGAAATTGCAATTTTGCAGTTTGGCCGTCTTTTATAATATTTTTCTCTTGTCGAGTGCTTCATGATGTTACGGATGGGTGATATTTTACCCGAAAAATGAAAACTGTCAAACGTGACATTATTTCCAGACGACTCAGTTCAAGATTATGAAATAGTTTTTTGTCCTTTCATATCATTTTGTCCATTTTCGTTTTTAATAAAAATTAATTACCTCGTGGTTAATTAACTTGCGCCTGCTGCAACAAAGTATCAGACCAACAAAAGCACGCATAGGAACTTTTGTTCGTTAGACTTGAAACCGTATATTTTTCGAGTTATAAACTTAATACTAGTACGAAGAAAGGCTGAAGGGAAGCGAGCGAAGATAAAATATTCATTTCATACTTTTTCTTGATGAAATATTCAAGCTTTAATTAGAAGGGCCTCATATCTTATTGTGTAATTTATGCCTTATTACCTAAAATTTCACTCGTCCAGGAGAATATATATTCGTCGGGCATGACATATTATAAAGTAGAAATGTCCAATGAAATTTATTTATCCCACATAAAAATAATACCTTCAGCGTGTAACGCAGAAAAGTTAGAGTCCGAAAAAGAGACTGTCATTTCAATAAAGTTTTGGGAGGAATTTTTATTTTCCAGCGTGTCGCGTGCGATCATTGTACTTTCATCAAACTTTTTTTTTAACTTCGCTGACGAAAGTCATACAGAGTAATATGCCAAAAATGGTATGTGGTATGTCGAGCGTATACGGAAAGCAGCAGTGGCGTGAAAAAAAAAAGAAGGCGCGTTGAGCTTGACATTGACAAAATGACTTTCAAAAAATATAAACTTGTGTGGCGCGCACAATGTCGGGGCGAGAGGTTGGTGCACTTGCTAGGCCATTCCATTCAACTGCTGCTGCAGCTGCTGCTCAACACATTCCGATTCTTATCGGCTGACGGAAGATTGGCAGCGGAAATTCGCTTTGCAAGCCGCGGGAAATAAGCTAGCTCGCAAACTCGCACTGCAGCTCTCCCGACAGAGTCTTCCGGTGCTATCCTATATATATAATACTTATGCGCGCATACTGCACGTAGAGGATTGATAGACACACGAGATGTATAACAAGCAACTTTATNAATGACGTCGACGAGACGGAAAATACACTCCTCTATCTGGGTAAATCTGCTAACGGCCCGCGCGTTGGATGTTGTCATATCGCAGCGCTGCTCTTTCAATCTGGCCCAGACACAAGGCCACGATGAGATGTCCAATTCAATTTAATTTTTAAATAGATAAGTAAATTCATATCGATCCTTTCAATCTTAACGATGATGTATTATCAGAATTCCCTATATTTTACTCTTGACATGGTTTAATTTTTTCTTTTTTTTTTTTCAATTTCAGACTTTCTTTCTTCGAGTTTATATATATTTAGTTAAAATTCAATATACATATGAATCGTTCATTCGTTATACGATGACTTCGCGATCGAGCTAAATTAATAGGTATCGCTGACGATAAAAAAGTATTTGATCCCGGGTATCGATGTCGAGGAATCCTCGCTTTTGCAATAATTAAATTATCAACTTTTATGCTGTACTTGATGAAAAATATTTTACCTGATGTACAAATAAATTTCAAATGGAAAAATGTGATTTCTCTGCATGGTACATTCATAAAAAATGTAAATCTAATCGTATGAGGCACACCCATTTTCGAACGAAAGAACCCGATGAATGCCATCTGAATAAATTACAGAAGAGGCCTTATGAGCACAGGAAAAAACTCTGAATGCAAGCAAGTCTACGCGTTAGCTCATATAAACGAAATTGCCAGAATTTCTTTCTTTTTCTGCGAATTGCATTTACTTGGTGACTTGATATATATTTTACCGAATTTATCAGCGGCACAGTAAAGCTGTGTGAGATTCCTTAGGGTAACATCGTAACCAAGCGTGCGTACTGCGTATTATGTGGAGCCTCATCTTCTTCGTGGCGTGGGTGCATGCAAACACTCGGCGAATTTCTGCAGATGAGGTGTACCTTGCACACACTCGCAATGCAGCAGGACACAGATATAGATATACAGAAGCAATTGCATAATTAATTAGCTGTAAACAAGGGGGAGCTTCGTGCACGTATACATGTTATACACTATAGCAGCAGCTCCAAAAGGGTCTGTAATTGTTTTCGAAATGGCACCGCCGCGCAAAGCTCGTGCCCATTAAATGGCCTGTTTTGCACTCTCGCCTGCATTATGTATAGCACTTTTGAATGTTGAACGTGTAGAAGCGGCGCACGCGTATTACTGTATATTATTCATTCTGATTCCTGCCGTGGCCGAAATTGTTTAATAGTTCGTCTGTGTATTATATTACTTTATAATAATTGCATCGTACTCATTTTGAAATTGAGTTTTTGTCAAAAACTCGAACTTAAGTTTTGTGACGAACGTGAACAGTTTCACAAATTGAGCACAAACTTTTCTGTTGTTGGTCCGAAATACAGCAATAAGCTATAATGCATGTTGATCGGCAACAGGTATATCCCGGGGTAGCAGCGAATTCGGGCGCGTGCCTAGACGCCTTGAATTTTCTTCCAGAACTGTTTTTTTTTCTTAGAGTCTTACATTTTGCAGTTTAAGAATTGAATTATTAAACGCCGCTCTCGAGCTCTGTGCGGAAAACGAGATAGCACCAATTTCAAATTCACTCACGCGCATATATATGGGTAAGGCTCAGAATTTTTTAAATAAACCTGCGGTCGTATGTCACCGATCTTGACGCGCTTTTGGTATGTTATAGTACATGGTAAAAAGGTCCCAAAACCAAAATTTTAGACCCCCTCCCCCCTCCTACCCTACCTACATTCATTACAATTACATTATTTTTCAAATTTCTTCAGAATTTCGCTCGAATCGTTGTTATGCTCTAGAATAAGCTAGAAAGCTTCAATCGAAATTTTGCGACGGTCAAAATTTATTAAAATTTGACAAGGAATTTGAAAAAAAAATTTTCAATTTTCGTTTTTCATAAAAAAGCGTTTTTTAGCCATAGATGCTATCGCCTTCAATTAAAAAATTTGAAAAAATTCAAGGTAATGTACTTCGATGAAGAAAACAAGAAAAAATTTTTTCCAAATTTTTCAACGCTTTGTATCGTCCTAAAAAAATTATTTTCGTTAAAAAATAGGGGTTTTCGGCTCTAGACGTCAGAGTTCTGTCTGAAAACATCTGAAAAAATTTGAGGTTATGTATTTGGATGCCAAAAGTGAGTGAAAAAAAAGATCGGGCTTTGTATTGCATCGTAGCGCCGTACATGAATTTTCAAAATTTTCAATGATTTTTTCTGAAGGCCTGAAGCACTCAAAAAATCTGAAAAAATTCAAGGTTGTTTGGATTGTGGAAAAGTATTTTTGTGAATTTTTCAGATTTTTCAATTGCTTCAGGCCTTCAGAAAAAATATATATCGAAAATGGACGTTTATAGGGGTGGAGGGGGGTAGGAAGGGGGAGGGGGTCTAAAATTTTGGTTTTGGGACCTTTTTACCATGTACTATAACATACCAAAAGCGCGTCAAGATCGGTGACATACGAGCGCAGGTTTATTTAAAAAATTCTGAGCCTTACCCATATATAGTGTAAAGGATATATAGAGGGCGTAGCGTATTACCTTATGGAACGCAAGTTTACCCCTTACTGCTGTTTTCCAAACAGACGTAATGTACTGCGTGAGGAACTTCGTTAATAGCTTATGAAAATATACAACATAAATTACGAATAAATTTCGCTAACTCTCAAGTTTCAACTTACATATTTGTGTACTTGCAATTAAATGTATAAAGCTGCTGGGAAGCTTAAAACAAAATTAAGATTTTAATCGAGTGTTTTATTGATGCGAATAACTGACTTATTCAAGACAAGTTCGGTACAAGTTGATACTTTTCTTCCACGATTTTTTGCACAAGTTGCATTTTTCTACCCTAATACAACGAAGGCAAATTTTAAATCATTTGATGTGTCCCTTCAATGTCGCGTGTACTGTTTGCTCAATTACTCGTGATTCGCCATGTGTATCCTTCGGGGCAAATTAGCTTCATATCTCTGCTATGTATGCATAACGTAGATGACGTTTATTCACTGCCGCGCGGCTTTACCAACCGAAAGGTCTTGTACTGCGCAGTTGTACGTATGTAACGTATGTAACTTGAGGTGCGAGAACACGAGACGCAATCTCAAGATTCTATTAAACGGTGACGATTCTACGCTTGCACAGCTTTTATTTGCTGAGTAAAAATGTCAATGCAAAAATGTTAAAGTTGTTCGATTATTTTTTTTTTCTTGAAAATCAATGCAATCTGTACAGTTAAAATTATTGTACTCTCGTTCTCGAAACTTCATCTAATCCACATTATTCAGGGCTATATCATTTATTGCTATTTTAACGTCAAACGCAACCTTTATCAATAATGTGATATTTAATTACTTCAAAGTGCATTCCGACTTTCGACTATCGACTAATTAAAGTCAAAATGCTTTATCGATCCGGCTACCTATATTGCGACATAAAAAATAATTCACTAGCAAGTCTGCCAATAATCGTAATGGCCAGCTTTTAATTACTCAACGATCGTTCAGTATTTAATATAAAACTCACGCATCCTCTGCGTCGGACACTATTTATATTTGCCAAAGCCCATATGGTTGTGTGTATAGACCGACCTCAACTATCCCTTATATCAGCTCTCTGCGCGCGATACGTCGAAGCTAAATTAAAACTCCACAGGACAGCGCGAATACAAAAGGCAAAGTGCATAGGTTGCGGCGTTGGCGACGGCGGCTTTTGAGAGGCATTTTACAGTTCGCGACAAAGTAGGTAACGTTCTAGGAACGTGCCGAGCATCCATTATATCGCATTGCCGGGACCGGTAATTCGCCCGCGAGCGAGGGAGCGAGCAAGCTCTTGTACAGCTATTTAACACATGTACATTGTATATACATCGTCGAATGACAATTTGCCTAATCCAAAGGGGAGATAGGGCCGGTAAAGAGTCTCGTATGCGCGCGTAATGCATACAATATGGTTGAATTGCATTTACAAGCTGAATAATTTACGAATTGTCATCGTTGCACCTTACGATAACGTTGCCGCTGCCGCTTTGCGCCTCGAGAGCCCATTATATTATTTTACGCGTGCAGCTGCGAGCGCACACGTACACGCACAAAATCGTATCTCGACGTAATTCGCTATTAGCCCGCGAGCGCATTTACAATAAAAAGAGGCAAAAGATGCTTATTATATGTACAAAGTCGACTGTGTGACTGAAAAGTGAAAAGCGAACGAGCGAAATTGCGTACACATAGATGCTCTATAGCGCTTGTAGGACTTCGCTTGTAAGCGAGCTCGGGGGCCTCTATGTACGCCTCACTCTGTCACCGTTGAAATAATCTCGTCGTTTTCTGCAGTACAGTAACCTTATACGCGTCACGAGGGGTTCTTTTAATACCTTCACTCTTTTTCTTCCACCATACCTCTCTCTCACACTTCCTTCTCTATTCATCCATTTTTTTCTCTAGCTCTATTATACTTTGCGAACGTTATATACATGGTAAATATACCGACAATAACCTCACGTATTCATAAATAGCAATTTCAGTAAACCCGATAAAAAAAATTTAATTTAAAATAGCGTGTGGTATATAGAACGTTAATTATAATTTATGGAATATTATAAAATCGTCGCGCGTGAAACTCTTCCGAATTTTCATCTTTCATTCAACGATCCATCTGACTAACGTCAATTATGGGTTTTTGAGAGAGCTATATATTTACGAGACGAAATTCGTCCGGTAATGCACGCCTCAGAGTATTTAGAAAATCAATAATATTACAGATATATTGGAACTCGATATAACTCGAACTTAACAAATACTATATTAGACATTAGATATACACTAATAAATAATTCCTTTAGATAACTCGATACGCCGAAAATCGTGTAATATTTCTTTGTTTTAATTACTGTATCTCACGACGCTTGATTTCCAACTATTGAAATTGTGATGGAAAATCTGAGCTATTATAATGGTAATTCAGCTCTTATGTTATTATTTGATATTTTGCATTAGAATTGAAATTTAATGACCAAGTTATTTTCTCACTGGCAGTAGCATAGTAATTATATTATCACTTTATCGTACGTATAGCATCTAAAACAATCGAAACAACACAACATCAAGCTTCCATTATGCAAATTACCGCGCACTATCGCAATCGAATCTACACAAGTGCAATATTTTCTAGAAACATTGCACATAGGGCCCTTACCCTTTCAAGCGTATTTACGCTACTTCTCCTATGCATGTGTGCGTATCTATATCCCAAAGCATCGATATATACGCTATACAGAAGCGAATGCATCCAACAAAGGCAAATTAGAGCCATATGAGAATCTACATGTACGGCTTCGTAACTTGCTGAAATGATCAGACCACCATATACACGTGCCAGTATAATATGGCAGCAAACGCGATTCGGTATAGAATCATCGGTGATCATGAAAGCTAGATCCAAATTTCAATCTGACTTATTTCTTCAAGTATTATATGAGTACAAATCTGCTAACTGCATCTTTCATTTATTACCCACTCACACACAAACTCGTGCTGGGCAAGAAAAATATCTCTGTGTCGGTGCGGTGAAAAATATGCTAATAATGGTCAGTAACATCGTGGTGCCTTTTTTTTATGGATGCACACCGTGCATGTAGCTCACTGTCATGACGTAGATGTTATATAGAAAAAGAGAGAAGAGAACCAGCGAGAAAAATAGAAAGAGAGAGAGGCAGGATATTGATTTTTAGATTGCGTATTGTCTACTCTATATGCCACTTGCTGTGTCAGCAAAAGGACAATGATTTATCGCCGTTAGTATATGACATTTTTTTTGACAATTGCTATGGTTTCGTTCAAAAATTTTGGGAAAAGAATTGAAGCTTCCGTTCGCGAGCCTTACCAACGCGAAGCACCGAACGACGTAATAAAGAATTATTGATGATGCAATTTTCGATTTTTGAAAGTAACCTATACAAAGAAAATGAGGCAAAACTTATATTTTTAGTTTAATGCCGTATGAAACGAAGAAGAGATTACGAGCTTTTTATGATAAAATCATCATCCCATTATACTTGAATTCATGTAAAATTTAGATCATAAGAGAAAGTAAATGAATATGGACACAAAAATAACTATACGATATTATTCAGTAAAAATAACCGTGAAAGTATTTTCAAAATTTTTAATTACTTACAATTCTTCAACGGTTTTTTCTGCTGTTAACTTTTTATTTTAATCAAATTAAATTTTCGACGCCCTGGTTAATTTAAAATATATAATATTAAAACTGTAAGAGCTTTTGAAATTTTTACTGATCATAAGGATAAGGAAGCTCTCCAATGAGTCAAAGAGCAACAAAATAAAGTAAATCTTAGAGATTTTTGAGAACATTTTTAGTGAAAGTAGCACGAAATGTGTGAGAAAATTTTTATTTTAACCACTTTCAGTCCAAAACTACCCAGCAACATAACTCTTTTCGAGGCTGTATAACTAATGTGATAGGTGTTTTTAAAGTTTGACCGTTTTTATTTCCAATGGTAATCTTTAAATCGCGCTTAAATGGTTAACATTGTGAGAAAATATTTTAAAGTTTTACAAAAATGATAAGTTGATATTTCTCTAGAAAAAATCCACTAAAGTATGAAAAATAATTGCATTTCAGGCGCCACTTTGATAACGCCATGGAAAAAATCTGGTATGAAACCACTGCTATTCAAAAAAAAATTGCAAAAAAAATTAAACTAATTTTTCACAATATTAGTAATATTTAAGCGCTATTTGAACGGATCCAGTGAGAATAAGGACTTTCAAACTTTAAAAATTTATGTAGGATTCAAATTTTCTCATGCCAATTGAGTTGATTACACCGTTTTGAAAAATAATACATTACGTTACTCGTGCTCGAAGTGGGTGATTCTCGCACGAGTGACGTATACTATTTTTTATCACGAGTTGCGGGAAGTTTTTATTTCCCACACGCTGTGATAAAAAGTTATGTTACGTGTCGAGCCTAGATGAGTTTATATAGTAGATTCGTCACTCGTCAAATAAATATCAATATGAAAAAAGGAGTCACAAAAAAATCTAAAGTTAATAATAAAGTTTGAACAATTAATGTTTGAACATAAAGCTATTATAGAGTTATATTAATTTTTTCTACAATTGTACAAATAATTGTTTTTAAAATTATAATTTTCAAACCAGTTAAAATCTCTCGAGAATACACAAATATTTCTTTGCAAATACCCGAAATGTTTCTCAATGTTTTCAATTTACCAAAATCACAGACGCATAATAATACGCCTTAATAATGATACTGAAGCTGGGCGAGGACGAGCCTCACAGCAACTTTATAACGAGACTATATTCAGTTAGTAATTTCGCGTATATGTCAGGCACTTCGGGGTGTATTTCAGGATTGCGCTGCATATGCACTTGGAATACATGTATATATCAATAGAAATAACAATAACCTTATATCACTGTTACTGTGGTGCTGTGTATGAGCCCCGAGGTGTATAAATTACAGACATGTTTTATTATATGCTAATGTCTCTTTCGCAGATATCGCTGGTGGTTATCTCTGCTTCGTCGTCAGTATCGTGGGCATCGGCGTCGTTACAGCCATCATCGGCGACGTGGCGTCGTATTTCGGCTGCACCCTCGGCATCAAAGATTCCGTCACTGCCATACTATTTGTTGCACTCGGCACCAGCATACCAGGTCAGTAAATGACATTTTTCAAAAATTATATAATACATTGAAAATATTTAATTTATACGACCAATTTTTCGAAACTAAATGTGAATTTTTTTGCCTTTGGCTATTGTGAAATCTAAAAATATTAAACGTAACAAGTATTATAGTTAAAAAACAATGAAAAAAATGGCAATGAATAAGCTACTCTCAGAAACAGTCTCAGACCATTATCTTGAACACAGTCTTTAACGTGAAATACGCGCTCTCGTTTTCTCTCTCTTTCTCTCTCTATATATCTCTCTTCCACGAGAGAGTTATAAATGAACTATTTCCCACGACAGCGCCGAGAAAAAGAGAGAGAGATGAGAGCGCTTTTATCGAGAAAAAATCCATTTGGCATTGTTACTTCAGATTCGAGTTCGTTTACGGAAAATTCACGCGCGATCCGCTCAACGGTCACCGCTATTGTTGAACTCAATCGGGGCTATCACCGAAAATTCAGATCATTAAATTAAAATTGCTGGCAAATTCTACGAATTTCCGCGATTTTATAATTATTAAATAATGCATTTGATGCTATTCGTAAAATAGTCTCTAATCCGCTTAATAAATCGAATGTGATGAAATATTACCTCGCCTTTAAGACAATAAATATTTATATTCAATAATCGCTTTTTAATGTCCCCTAATGTAAGTAAAAAGAATAATAGATAAAACTTGACAAATTGAACTTTTTATAATATCAATACATTAGAAAGTCCTTTTTTAAATGTTCTTTCAATTTATCGTTTGTTACTCATAAAAAAATGCGTGTGAAACTCTATTTGATGACAGTTTGTTGTATTGTGAACGTTAAAAATCCTGTGGTGAGTGCGATATTACTAAAAGTATCCAAATTTAATTTTGTGACAATTGATATTGAACAAATCGAAAAAGCGTATCAAGTAACATTGTTCATTCAAAATTTTAAAAAACTTCGACCCAATATCGAAGACATGAAAAGTATAGATTATTCAATCAAAAATATATCTAAAAAAAAGCCAACAATTATTTTAGAAGAAATATCTGCTTTATCAAGCAACGAGTATTTTTTTGAATCACGCAATTTGAATTTGAAATATTCAAGATTCACGTCAATGTTAATATCGATTTTTGGAAAAGATAAAAACAATCATCAAGTAGACGTAGAGGTCAGTTGGCAATTTAAGAAAAAAATCGATTTGATAACCAATACATCGCTTCGGGAAACAAGGCCCCATTTTCTATTCATTTTATTATCCAAGGAAGGCATATCATCAAGGTCAGTTAACGCTCTACTAGAATACGCGTGGAAAAATAAGTTTCTGGACTCGACGATTCTCCAATATAGTCCTCAGCCTGACAGCGGCAACGAATGCGTCAGTGAGCTCGTAGCGCGTACCTACAATCCATTTACCAAAACTCACTCGTCGACTTGTTACACGAATGCAGCCGACTTATTCCCGAACAAATTGCGCAACCTCAACGGGTACAGGCTGAAAACGGCCCTGATACCTCGGCCGCCAGCTGTAAATTTTGCACGAGACAATACCACGGGTCGACCGATCGATATAACGGGCACAGATTTCGCGACAATCCGTATAGTCGCGGAATTCATGAACTCGAGCCTGCAATTAGTGACACCCGACATAACCGGCTACGCGCAGCCGATCAACCAGAGCTACCACAGGAGTTTGCTGGAGGAAATAGTGAGCGGTGGGCTCGACTTGAGCGGCAATCAGATATTCGTGATGGCCGGCTCGGACCGAGAACGCCCGGGCACCACTAGCGTATCCGTGTGGTTCGACGAGTTCGTTGCTCTGGTACCGGTGTATCCGTCGCCAGTTCTCAATCTGAAGCTCGGCCCGTTTTTCATCATGCTCAGCACTTTGGGCCATGTTGGCTTTCTTTACCTCTTCGCTAGATTGGGGCATTTCGAAGTGCGTTGCTGGACCTGGCTGCACATTTTGCAGATGCTACTAGGCAACGCGTCACCCAAATTGCCCGCCAGATTCGTCGAGCGGACCATGTTCTTTTGGATTTTTTTACTTAGCCAGGTGTACTCGGTTACGCTCTACTCGCAGCTCACGAAATTCCGCCTGAACGAGCGCGACGAGGGCCCGTTCGAAACGATCGACGATATTCTACACTTTCCCAACATGAGTCTCGAGACGAATATGAATTACATAAAGATTACTTTCGACAACGACGACGCCCAGCTCAAGGCGCTACAGAAGAAAGTTCGTATCGTCGAGAACAACATGGACTGCCCGGTCAAAATACTGGCCGAGAAAAATATCGGCTGCCTCATCGATAAATCTGTAGCCGTCAACAGCATCGAGGTGAACGACAAGACCGGCGTTGGACCGGCTAAAATGAAAATCATGAACCACGTATTCTGGAGTGCGCCGAAGGGATTTATTTTTTCTGCTAGATCCCCCTATCTGCCCGAATTCAATAGGATTTTACGAAGAATTGTGGAGCACGGCTTGTGGCAGAAATGGAGGATCGGCGATAATGCGAGGCTGCAGCAACGAGCGGATCCAACCTTCAGAGTCAAAGAAAACGAAGCGGATTTCGATCATCGTAACATGAGAAACAAACTGCTGTGGATTTTGTTCACGGGATACGCGGTCGCTTTTATTGCCTTTTCCAGTGAAATTATTGTTCGTATTGTGAACTCAAATAATATCATTAATATAACCAATTAGATTTGAAATTGTTTACACCCTAATAAATAATTACTTTTTTAATGTTCAACTTAACTAGAAATTTTGTTATTGTCAAACGGCATGATAAATTACAGAGCACGCGTAAGATAAGCTACATGAAAAAGCAGGAAGGAGCATTGATAATTGATGATATATATTCCAAGAATTGTCCGAGGAGAACAATGAGTCGTTAGACCATTGAATTTGCTAAATGAACGACGTGCTGTCAGCCAAATCATTTGTGTGAACTTTGCGCCTGTAAGTGAGCGTAGTATATGAGCGACTCTCTCGATAAACAATTCATATTTACTTATTCAATCGCATTCGTGCTGAGATTATATAATGGGGTTAATGGAACTAATACGTATATTAAATGATTAGTTTTTGAAAAAATGAGAATATCTATACGCAAAATCCACGAATGCAAGATTGTCTTTTTTATTGGACTTTAAGTAATATACCTATTTTGAGGTCCCTCAAAACAGTGTTATTACCTAAATTTATAATGACTGTTGTATGTCTTCATAAACATCTATAGTATAGATGTACGGGCAAAGCCAAGTCATGTAAAAAAAAAAGTAAGTTTAAACTAACTGTAGAAAATTGAAGGATACATTGAAAAATAAAAATTCTCAAAATTTCAGCCCTTTTTTTATAATGTACGCGAACAAAAAAATATAGTACGCGGAGCTTACGAGCAATTCAGGAAATAACCGACAGTCCAATATTTATATAATTCTAATAATAATATTTGATGCAAAGACAGTTGTCAACTTCACGTAACTGCTCGACTTTTACCGCAATGTACAGGCGACAATATTGCGACTGGAAAATTTAATCATCGAAACAATCTATGCTTTTTGAAGCCTTCGTAGCCCTTTCAGAGGATTTATCGGTGAAATTGGGTTTTTTGTTTCATCCGCGCTCTTATTACTAAAAATACCAATATTTAAATGCGTATAGATACTTTCAAAAAAACCATCTTTGTGCGCCGTTGAGAGCAAACTATGAAACGCTTCGTATTCGCATAAAGCTTTGAAAATATATCCAGATTTTTAGATTAAAAAAATTGTCATCAACAATCAACAAAAGAAGCGTACATATTGTCTCGTTTTTTTATTCTTACTACTTGAATAAAATAATTTCACTAAAAATTATACAACTTATATTGCTTCACAAGTGAATTCCATTTTCATACACTCTTTGGATTTATTTGAAGAATTAAGTTACTTGATTAAATTCACGTTGCCTTTTCGTTCCCGATTATCATTATTTTCTAATTGTGGAATGAAAGAAAAAAATAATATTAAAGTTACTCCATAAGTGATAGTTCAAATTATAGTATATTGGAGATTGACCTTAGAAATTATTTTGTATTTTGTATAATCATGAGAATAACTATGGGATATTTTATCGATCATGAAATAAAGATAGCTAGTTACATCTTTGCAAGATTACGTGCAAAGTTATTCGCAAAAGATTCGGCACTTGTATACGATTCAACAAAAAATACACAGACAGCGTAATAATATTTTATGGTAATAATAGATCAATCCAAAGCATTTCATTGCCTTCAAAAGTATATTGAAAATCACCATGAAAAACAGTAAAGCCATAGTTGACTAATACGAATAAAAGAACATTGCTACGAAAATGGATCGATATAATAAAAAATTGTCATCGAACCAAGACGAGTTTTCCACTCAAGACTTGAGCGTTGTATTGATTAGAAATCATCGGTATAAAGTTGTATAAATTTATATCAGCAAAAAAGCACGCACAAATAAACAAACTTATCTGTGAATGTGAACAGAGTCTGTATACTCCTTGGCATAAATTCAATCCTATAAGGCAAAACCAGGTCAATTCGATGCGATTTAATTTTCGCCTTCTTCGCCCGAGTAGTAGTAGAAGACTCGAGCTACAGGCGACGGTATATCGGTGCTTTGCTGCAGGAACGCATTTACATCTACTATCTCTGCTGCAATGTCCCTTGAGTGTTTCTGCTGCAGGAGTTCGCCGGCTTGTTGGAGATCATTTCACAAAGATGCACAGTGTGATCGTCGCTTATACGCGACTTGAGTTCACTCCGTCTGACTTTTCGGCTCGCGTATAAATATTCATAATCGCTTTTGCACTGATGAATTTTTTTCTATTTGTAGGTTAGTCATGGTTTTGTACACTTCTATCGTTTTATAATTGTTGTTTTATTTTAATTAAAATAACCGATACTGATTTTTTTAACGTATGTGAAATCCTTGTTGTAAAAGAATGTATGAATACTGATTGGTCTTTTGTGTTTATAAATGGTAAAAAAATGAATGAATAACAATCATAATTAAAGTCAACCTTCATCGCTAGTATGCAAGTACCATTATCTGTAAATCTGCACGAAGGAAAGTAAATATAATAAGTAATTTCAATTATATAAGTATACAAAATACACATTAAAATTGCGATAAAAGGGCATGCGTGCAGTAATCGATTCTCTCACGCAAGGCGTCATCTACATCATCACCCTGGGGCTAGTTCGTTAGCATATATACGCGCGTGCACACGTACACATACTGGTGAACGAGAGATTTGACCTGAGAAATTGTTAAAGCTACAGCGCGAGGTTTATCGAAGGGTGCCTGCTTGGGTACCCTTCGGAGATGCAGATAGCCCCTTTCAACTTCTGAGAGTGAGAATAGAGTTTAGCTGTTAAGATTCTACGTGCTTTATCGTTTCGACAGATTATATATACATGAACTGGCTCCTGTGTATCTCTTTGAACTCAAAACAAGACAGAAATTTCGATTTAACGATATTTCCATGGATACTTTTTAAATTGGAACTTATAAATTAGAGGTCACCTCTGTTCATAATTTTAAGGGTAAAAATAATCCTTCTGGTCCCCGACACGCTTTCAATGAAATTTTCACATCGAGGTTTCCGAAATCTTTGATGCGCAACCATTAGCGAATACCTGACATATATTTGTAAAATCAAATATTTGTCTCAACTGTAAATGAGATTGTAACCGGGTTCGTATAACTGAAAAGTTATATCTATAGATTCGGCTTAATTTGATAGATTGGCCAAGACGAAAGGCTCCGAGCGTTAGCCCCTTAGAAATTTACGAAGATGTCACGGAAAATAAACACGATTGTAAATAATTTGAAAATCCTTTTGCGTGAGTCCATGAAAGAAAACAATTTACGCTACTGCTTCTATCGTGTAAGCAAGCTTGTATATTTGATATTTCATTAACCATGAAATTTTTATCAGTGTAATTTCATTTTTCAAGTTCCAATCATTGTAAAAGTTACTCTATTTTTCTCCACTTCAGTGAAAATGTTTTTTCACTACATGATTTGAAATTCAACCGGATAATCGTAACAAGTAGTGGTTTGGTGCAGTATCGTTAGAAAAAAACCTCCTGATGACAAAAACCAAACACGTTCACTCATGAAATAAGCGAATTTTTTATAGTTATGAAAGCTTCATTAAGATGTTTTCATTAAATTTGCATGATCTTTTATTTTGCATAATTCAGCCGAGTTGATACAACAAAACTTGAAACGGGAAACGATCAAATATAACGATAATGTTTGTACGTTATAATACGACTTTCAAAATATATGATTTAATTTTGCACCAATCCAGAGCACAAAGGCACAAAATACCTTTTTACTTAAACCATAAAAGCGCGAGAACATGAAAATCTTAAAATAAAAGTGACAGTACAATTTCTGTTGATTCCGAATCCTATCAAATTTGAACTGAAAACAAAGAAATGTATTGAGAATATTATTAAACACATTGCAGCCTTCACTCAATTCTTCATTGCAAGTATTATATTTATTTGCTATAAAAGCAACAAACTTGTCATTGAATAGATCATGAAAAGTTTTTTACTTGATCATATATTTTTCTCTCCATCTTCATTAAACTCAAGCGAATAACATTGAAAAGTTTAAATGCTCAATAAAAATGCGTACTTTTTGCTATTTTAGTGTAGAAATCTTGATAACTGTACGTATATAGAAGATGGATAAACCGCATAATTAAAATCCAAATCCTCTTTCAATCTCCGCTATAACAAACACATCTCCCAAGTTAGAGCGCAAGATTTCGCCTACCGTGCGCGTGTATCTCTAAATCCCTTATCCTGCGAACGCGATACCTTAGTTCCGTTTAAACTTCGAACACAGCTTTCGCGTAAAATACAACCTTAAATAAATAAACGAGTTCTATGTAAAAAAAAACATAAATAAATAGATAAAATCCTGGCCTGTATGTACGCGAAACTCTGTATTTAGCTAATTCTTGCGGGGTTTTTCCTCGCTGGCTCCTTATTTCATTTATTTTTTTTTATCGGCTCTCTGACACTCTGTCAGCTTATCCAGTTTATAACCACGGTAGCCAAAATAAAACGACAGTTATTTTTTATGGCTCACACTATATGGTAATCCCAGAGGATAAGCTGCTTCGTTCCTGCGTATATATAATACGCGTAGATGGAGAAGCGATACATGATTGCATAAACTACCACAGGAAGAAAAGCTGCACTCTCGACTGAAGTAGTCAATCAATCGTTACAAATCTTAGAAAACTTTATATTTAATTTTTTAAAAAACCAAATCGATGACTCAACTAACTTTTCTCTCATTTTTCGATTTTCTTAAAAGATTACCCGGAAACTCTAAAAACACCAAAAAGGTCACCTAAGGCACATTGGATGCATGCGTGAAATTTTAATTTTTTCCTAGAAAATTTTAATTTTCACCCTCCAAGTTCCAAAAGATTACATTTTATCCAGAATTTCATACCAAAAAATGTTCATAATGAAAAGATATTTAAAAAGTTTACAAATGTAATTATTCTGTTTAATGATTTGAGAAAATAGAAAATTAATAAGACAATATTTTCAAAAAATATTTACTGCTTACGGTCATCCTTATTTCTGAATCCAAATGCCTCAAGCTAACAAATCCAGAAAAAAGAAGTTACAACTTTTATTTCGGCGGACTAACTTACGAAAAGCCTCTCCTAAATCAATTTGCGGTGAACAGTGTATTTATTTATTATTTTTCAATGCCTTGCGCTCTTTACTGTCGTTCGACATGTACTCATGGTTCAACGCTCGCTTACACCTCTGCTAGTCCTGCGGGACATGCCGCGTAAAAAAATAACGTCTTGTGCTAGTTTTTTATTTTTTTTTATTTTTATACATCTATTGATAATCCAAACGGAGAGATTTCAAAGCCCTTTTCGTTTTTAACAATCTCATCGCGAGTAACAATACTCTCCAGAACTGTTAAGTGGAGAAAACAAATATGAAATAAAGTTTTGTAAATGTACATTAAAATTCTTGAAACACGGTATAAAAGCATCGTTGCTTATCATGCCAACTTCACTTATTGTTTAAGCAAATTCGCGGATCTTTTGTTTCAAAAAATTTAGCGAAGTGTCAAGATAAAAAATATGTTTCATAAATTGACTTATTTGTGTATGATAAGACAAAGAATAAAGGATCAATAATTACAAATTCAATCAAAAATTTAAAAATTAAATAATTACTATAATAATGATCTTCAATAATAGTTCAATGTACAAAATTTTGCAATAAATATCCCAGATTTAATTCGACCCAAATGTATTTTCGATCTTATAATCTTCATTAATTATGCTTCCAATGTACCAAAAACATCAATTAATCTTGCTCGAAGCCGAGACATGTGACCTAGACACCAAATGGATCGTATTATATCGTCCCATATAATATTACATTCGTCGGCCTGCATTGATCGAATACTTGAACCTATTGTATAATATAACATGTATAATATGGCACATTCCATACCCGATGTTTACCAGTATGTGAGGGAATTTTTAATTTAAAGAAATTATTGTTTTAGTCACTGTATGTAAAATTATTCCGTCGGAATTTTTTAAGTATTCTAAAAAATTCGATTCTGAACATAAATTTGCATGTTGCTGAACACTAAAGGGATTGGAGTTTTGTTTCAACAATTTTTTTCAAAAAGAAACAATAAACCCGATCACTTCAACACCCGGCACTATTAAAATTCGTGATCGGCGTCAATTATACATCAGCAAATGATGAAAAATTCCATAGGAACGATATTTCTCGCGGTGGCAAGAATTTTTTCCTGGACTAATTGAATGACACTAATTTCATCACTTTTTATAAATTCAGTTCAATCTAAACTAATTTGTAAAAATTTGAATATACAAATATAAAAGATACTTTAAATGATCGATATTCATTTGGCTGTTTTGATGCGCCCACGAATATGAACAGGAAAAAGATCGTAAAATTCAAACAGCTCTCTAGTCAAAAAGTACATATCTAGGATAAGTGCCGCGTCAAGCTTTTATATCTAAACCGCAAGACTGATTGTCGGGTACGATTTATTGCAGACACGTTCGCGAGCAAGGTGGCCGCCTGCCAGGATAAGTACGCCGACGCCAGTGTGGGCAACGTGACCGGAAGCAATGCCGTTAACGTCTTCCTGGGTATCGGCATCGCGTGGAGCATCGCCGCCATCTACCACAGCTACAAGGGCTCGGTCTTCAACGTCGATCCTGGAAAGTAAGTTGTATCGAAATTTAAATTATTGTTTTTCCGCGCACTTATTGTCGCAATTTTTAACACGCAAAGCTCTTGTATACAGTATACGAATAATCAAGTCACTCGAAAGAAGTTTCAACTGCTCATTAGGCATAAAGTTAGCTGATTGAACTTTCGAAAATACTTGGAAATCTTTCGAGAAACACAACAACTCCCTATGAAGTATATATACTGCTTTGGGGAAAAGACAAAATAATTACTGGATTCGTTATCGTTATCAAGCTTAAAAGTTGCCCTTTTTGCTGCTTCACCTTTTCATTCTCTACCTCCATACTCTATGTAGATATAATTATTTGTAACATTTATTGTATACTTCATCTTTTGACGAAACAAAATTTTGAGTTTAAACAATGTTCACGGTAATTTAAAAAAAATGAAAGATGTAGTGCATTTTCATATTAAGGGGAACGACCTGTGTTAAAAGCTTAAATTCAAAAAATAGATATATAAATCGAAATAGTGGAAATTTTTTTTTGTGATCGTAAAATATGTTTATTAGACGCCTGATTAACCAAAAAAAAACTTCTATCCAAGCTCTGAAATGCCAATTACGCTTATTTTTTCATAATACTAAATATTATAATAGGATTCACTTGCCACGCGATTCTGACGTGAGCTTTTCATCAATATTGATCTATGGGGTCTCAAAATCTTCAGAAAAGTACCCTCATCCACTTAAGCGGAGCAGAATTTGAAAAAAAAAAGTTTGTTTTTCTTCCAAGAGCTTTAATATGGCTTCTAGTGTTGATAAAATACTAATTTTCTCAAAAATTGGCACATTTTGACGTGTATATAAAGTTGTACGCAATTTTTCAAAATTCTGCTCCGCTTAGGTGGATAAGAGTACTTTTCTGAAGATTTTGAGACCCCATAGATCAATATTGATGAAAAACTCTTTTCAAGATCATGCGGCAAGTGATTTATAACACAATATTTCGTCTTATGAAAAAAGTGATGTAATTGGTATTTCAGAGCTTGGGTAGAAGTTGTTTTTGGTCAATCTGGTGTAGAATGAACATATTTTACTATCACAAAAAAAAAAACCGCTGCCAATTTATTGGCAAAGAGCTTCCTCATAAAAAATAATATTAACAAAAGGCATCGGATATTAACTTAAAAATTCGTAATTTTAAATTTTGATTCACTGTCTAGTATCCTAAGTACGTTAGATCACGACCATCAGGACCTACATACACACTATGTTATGTTACACACACACTACATTTCTATATTAGCCAAAAGGCCGAGAAAACAACAACTCGTACAGACATTTGTTGGTAATTCAATGTAGTTTCCAAATATATAAACCAAATTGTCCTACGAGGTCTGGTTCAAAATCTCGTTTTCAAGCCTATCACAGAGCTCCCTCTACGAGGAAGCAATTCCACTATTTCGATTCATATAGCTATTTTTAGCTGAAGCTGAATTTAAGCTTTTAACACAGGTCGGTCCCCTTAAACTTAAATTTAACTCACCCTTATAAAAATATCCTCTACGATCCCGCCAAATTCCTATAGGAATCCTATAGGATTCCTATAGGAATTTCGCGAGATCCTATAGGAAATTTTTATAAGAGCACAGACATTTAAAGTTTTTTTTTTGAAAATTCTGTAAAAAAAAAACGATTTTATTTAAAATGCAACAATAGTTAATTGAAATTTCCTGTTCTATAAAAAAATTTGCATAACTTGATTTTTATATAATATAATAAAACATTAAAATTTAAAAATGAGTGAATTAAATATAATTTTATAGTCACATAACTGCTTTCTGCAGGCATACAGCTTTAAAAAAAGTACATGCATACTCAGTGTAACAGCTCCTTAAAAAATATATGTCACTCGTTTACTGCTGCTTTTTATGCATTTTATCGATTTCTACTTATAGTAAAGCACGTGAAAGGATTTTAACAGCAAAGAAACTATTAAGGAATCTTACAATTGATGTGCACATTTAGATATCGATCAAGTTCAAAAAACAATGAGTTTGGCTAACTTGAAACAACGCGTAGAAAGGGCTTATGTAGGTACTATTATATGGGGTGACGAGAGAAACTATTTTCGATCAGGAGTTTACGGATACTTTTACAGTATAATCAATCAATTTTCAAATTACTTCTGAAAGATTGCCTGATAAGTAACAAGTCATGAATTCCAAGTTGGATCTGCACAAGCTAAAACAATCTTACCGTTAAACTAATTTGAAGTTAAGAAAATGGAAATTTTAGTAATTTTGATATGCTCGTGGAATTTAATACAATAAAGAGACGAATTTTATTTTTGTTTTTATCCAAGTGTATTTCATGAGTATCGAGCAACTCTGCAAAAAATTTAAACAATTTGAAAATAACTTACTCGGTTTCCAAAAAAACTGGACAACAATAATGGAATGGTCAATTAGCAAATTGTACAACAAAGATCTCACCATTGTATCAGCGCATGTAATATCTGAAATTAAATTCAGTAGTTTTCGTCCGAATTATATAGACATAAACTTGCGTGTATACAAGAATCCTAACCGAGCTTTTACATATAATATGTATCCACGCGGGCCAGCAAGAGTTAGCTCGAGTGCGCGGCGCAGGGTTACGAGCATGCTTTTAATGCTAATTCGTTCAACTTTCTCTCCGTGCATAAGTAACAGCCATGACCATTTGAGCAAACTTTTTAATTCAATTCGAAAACTTTTCAGTTATACCTAACGCGCGCATTGAATGAGCAAAGCGTGGGCAAGAGAAGCGCGTAAAAATAATTTAAAAATAAAAAAACAAGTCGACACCGCGCATTACTACTGCCGGTGCGATATCATTTCCTCGTTTACGAGAAACACGCGCAAAATAGTGCAGAAAATTATTTTTCTTAGTCTTGTCTTGTTATTCCAAACACAGGCGCTTGCTCGTAATAAGTATATAAACGTGTACACATGCCAGCTAGAAAGAAAAGTTCGATCTCGGCATTATATGGCCGTATCATGAAAATTGAAAAAACGTTGTTGCATTAATAAACTATACGCTCATATCGTGAATACTCGATAACGTGAGTTTTTTTTCTTCTTGCTTCGCGATCTCTTTATCGGCTAGCTTGAGAAAAAAATTACGAATCCTAACATAAAAGTAAACTTTACCTGCGCTATCAGTTTTGCTGTGTAAGCAATTTTTGAAACTTTTTACAAAGCTAAAGCTCGCAAAGAAGATAATTTGATTGTACTTTAAATGCTATTCATTGAAATACACACTATACTGATAAATATGGCCGATTCTCTGTGAAATCGAATGGCCAAAAAATTTTTTTTTCTGCAAATATGAAAAACTTGCTGTTCCCGATGTCAGAAATGTCCCCAAATTTTATTAGAATTTTTGGGACTATCTATCACTCTTTTTCAGAGGCCCGAAGTTGGCCATTTTAGGGTTCTTTTGAAATTCATGAAAAATCACAAATATTCAAATAATTCCTAGATCAGGGTAGAATGATTCAAAAGTAAAAGTGCCCAGCAACTTTTTTGTTAGAAATTGTCCAAATTTTCAGAAAAAAAATATGCCAAAGTGATTGGAGCCACCTAAAGAGATCATAGTGGGAAAACATACAAAAAAAATATAAAACAAGAAATCTACTCGAGTTCATTTCCTAAACTATGTAAAAAGCTTCCCAAAGATGTCAACTAATGCCTGATAAAGTTTTGTAATGGGTCTTAAAGTTTAACGCAATGTAGACAACAATGTGTGGCGAAAAACATGCAAAAAAGGTCGAAAATAGGCCCAAAATGCCTAAAATCACCAAAAACAGCCATTTTCAGTCCTTTTTTGCATGTTTTTCGCCACACATTGTTGTCTACATTGCGTTAAACTTTAAGACCCATTACAAAACTTTATCAGGCATTAGTTGACAGCTTTGGGAAGCTTTTTACATAGTTCAGGAAATGAAAGTCCGGTTCGAACTCGATTAGATTTCATGATTTATGTTCCTTTGCAAGTTTTTTTGCTTTATTTTTTACCTAGATTGTTCCAATCACTTTGGCATATTTTTTTTCTGAAAATTTGGACAATTCCCAACAAAAAATTTGCTGGGCACTTTTACTTTTGAATCATTCTACCCTGATCCAGGAATTATTTGAATATTTGTGATTTTTCATGAATTTCAAAAAAACCTTAAAATGGCCAACTTCGGGCTTTTGAAAAAGAGTGATAGATGGTCCCAAAAATTATAATAAAATTTGGGGACATTTCTGACATCGGAAACAGCAAGTTTTTCATATTTGCAGAAAAAAAAATTGTTTGGCCATTCGATTTCACAGAGAATCGGCCATATACATTGAAAACCCAAAAGCTAATAATTATTTCATTCGCACTTGTGCCTATTACACGAAACAAAACCATCACGTTACCCTAATTATTCGACGTGCTTAATTTTTTCGCATTGAAAGATCTTATAATATGAATTCATATACAAAAATACAATAAGAGCTAAATATTTCAAAACTTTCATACCACATGCATAAACTATAGAACCGTTAAATATATATGAGGATTTTTTCAGGTCACATTATTTTTTCTTTTCTGCAAAAAAAATCTATGCATAAGATACTATCTATTTCTATTTTTCGTCTAAAAAATTGTTGAAGAATATATTATATTAAATTTAAAAACTTGATTGTAACTTGAACTAATGAATATTTTTCCATTATTACGCAGCTTGGCATTCTCTGTGACGCTGTTCTGCAGCGAGGCTTGCGTCGTCATAGTGATTCTAATGCTCCGGCGGTCCAAAGCAATCGGTGGTGAACTCGGTGGACCGGTGGGGATCAAAATCTTCACGTCCATGGTACTCTTCGGACTTTGGATCTTTTACTTGATCATGTCGACTCTTGAGGCTTACGGTGTAATTGAGGGCTTCTAAGTACACTTTTAGGCTCCTCTTTTACTAATATAAATACAAAAAAAAATTTTTAATCACCGCCGCAACCGACACGAATACATACTACATTTAGGCCTACGATTTTAAGTAATTAATGTATAAAAAAAGACATTTCAATACGAGAGGAGCGCTCAAAGGCAGATTCTTATGGTGAGCAATACTTTTTTATTTTTTTTATATAAATTTTTCCAATGCTTTTTCATTCATAATCATTAATTATTAATTATTAAGTATGTGATATTTTTTGTTGCAGATCTGCCATATTGTAGCTAGATTTTTATGAAAAATAGTAATAAGTGCGATTGGAGTTTCGGAATGCTGCTGGTGTGAATGATAGAATAATTATAAAGAATACCAATATTAATGTAAAAGTGAATAATAAAAATGAATCAATACTGCATGTACTTAAGTAAACGACAATGTAAACGAAGCATGTCATGAGAATAGAATTTTACGGAAAAATACGATATATGCCTTAAATATAGAAAAGAAATACCATGTAGACCGTAAGAAATGGTACGAATGGGAGTAAAGAACAAAAAAATTAAAGCATCAACTTTAAATATAGTAATAATAAAAATATGTATAGTCTAAACGTAATGATTAAATCTAGTCAGCGTAAAGTACATGACTTGCGAATCAGGACGTTATTATACTGAGATTATAACTGTTATACATATACATACTTATACACATTAAAAATTATTATTTATACATGGAATACGATTTTTCAGTTAAAAAAGATGTTTGTTATAATAATGGTACAGGTTTCTATCCGATGAATATTATATATAAGAAATATTATACAGCAGCGCGAAAAACTGTGTCACTGTTCCTTCCCATCAGAGATTCAATAAGATGAATTGTATAATTTTTTACAAAGTACATGCATTACAGGGTTAAATATATTTTACATTATAAGTAACAAATCATCATATGTGTACTCTGAGGTATACTTTCACTTTGCGAATATTCGGTTCACTTTTTTTTCTCTTCAAAAATGTTACTGCTAATTTTAAAAATAGCAACACTTTTTATACTTTAGCTTAACCAATTAGTAATAAAATAATGCTTGAAGCAGTCAGTACTTAATTCGTATCAATTCTTTAGTCAATTTAAAAAGTCTATGAAACTAATATTTTTTTGGACAATAATATACTTATCATATATTATTGACGACCATATTTAAGTGTTCATTTTAATGGATTAGCTTTTAACAAAATTAAATAAATGTAAAGAAAATAATTTGGCAGTCATTTTTAATTTGAATTGGAATTTGAAAAATAAAATTTTTCAAATTAAACAAGGGTGGAGCAAATCTTCATTTATCTTTTTATTCATAAAAATGTTATGACCCTTGAAATTTTAGGTTATAAATCTTAATAAATTATTGACGTTTTTGTTAACAATACATAAATTTATGTACAAATTATTGATAATAACCTTTATGTGTTCACTATAAATTGTTGAGTGAAACTGTTAACAATTCATCTTCAAAATGATCTTGTATGTTGTCAAATGAATCTCATACTGCTGTTCTTATAAAAATCTCATTACAGATAAGCATTATTCATATAATGTAAAATGCAAACGTTGTTGGAAAAATAATAATTTTACTGAAGTTGAAAAATAATACTTTTATTCTGTAATTTGGTCCAATGGTAATGAAAAATATTTACTCGATACGTTTCCATTCAAATTCAGTTCACATAAAATAGCATTGAATTAAAAAAAAGCAATAATTACGACCAGCGTAGATATTATTTATGCTATAACACGTTAAAAATAAATTTTTTCAAACTTCTCATTGAAAAATTTATTCAATACTTTTATCATTGTAAGTGAAGTACAAGAATGAAAAACAATAACAATAACGAATTTTCTTATCAATCACTGGAAAATACTGTACTTTTATTTTAAAACAGCTGCAATATGCAGCTATAAATTTTTTTATCCAAAAATATTGTATAACTGCAATCGCATTCTCATAAGAAAGTAAAATATCTTATTAGTTATTATCTCCGATTTTAAGTTAATTTGGTCATACAGCATCTTTATGCTTTTATCCTCAAACTCATTGTAACTTGTTCAAATTCACACTTTCAAATTTCTTCAAGTTTAATTGAAGAAATGTTTTTATTCTAAATAAATGTTATCCATAATTGTAGATTTAAAAATGAAAATACTTTTTAACGTGTGGTAATAATTATAATAAATGAATAAAAAATTAACGAGAATCCCTCGACAGCAAAGCGTTAAAGTGATAAATAGTAATTTATAATCGCCAGCTTTTACAAAAGTTTATGTCGGTGAATGTTCTAAAATATATTAAACCACGATTGTAACCTGTATAAACAAAAGATGTTTCGAAAGTACACAATGAAAAAATTTAGCACTTACAAAAATACAAAAAAATGAATTTGTTAATAAATGTTACATCATGAAATAATCAAAACAGTATTGAACGGTTGAAGTTTTTATCGCGAAAAAATACAAGTCCAACTAATTATAATTAATAAAAGGCTAAAAAAAACTCAATTCATCCTGGTCGAAGATTAATAAGATTTTTTTCAAATAGCAAGTATGCTAAGCTTGACCATGTCACCACAGCTTTTGAAAAGAACACGCGAAACATAAGATTTGTGTCAGAAAGATTGAATTTTAATAATAAAAAATACTATAACAGCAACTCGACAACTAAAATATTAATATTAAAAATCGAATTCTATTGAAAAATGTAGTAAATCTAACGTGTGATACTTGTTTATTTAAACATAAAATTGTGTAACCTTGTCAGAAATTGCTGCATTTTTCACTTGTTTTAAGAATTTAAGGAATTGGATTTAAATTAAGATCTTAAAGTCGTTTTATTGGCCTAATGTAAATATTATTCTTTTTATCTTTGAGCAAAATAACTACATAAAATCGAGTTATTCTGAAAAAAATGAAACATAAAAAAAATTATATAATCCTTACAAAATGATCTTCTGAAACATTTAGAACGAACTACAATTACGGAAAAAACATAAAAAGCCCAGTATTATTAATATATAGAATATATTGTACTCAAATCAGCCGAAATAATTTCAACACTATCAATCGTCGTATTACAATCTATTAATGATAAACAATCATACTTGAAAAACTTCTAATTTTCGTATCAATCTAATGTCATGAACAATTTCCTGAAGGAATTATAAAAAAAAATGTAAGAATGCAATCAAGAAAAAGCTTTCGAATATTTCTAAAATTTTCATAGTGGCTAGCCCAGTTTATTTACTTTAAAAAAATGTAGAGAAATGTTCAGAATCGGACCAAAAGCGTGCAAAGCACACGTAAAAACTTTTTTTCGCATATAAAGTTATGGAAAAGATGCAACAGTACATGTTTAATGAATTAAGTTAATGAAGAGCACAGAACAGCAAAATTTGTAATGACCGTACCGTTTGAATTTAGCAATTATTAATGCGTGTAAAAATATAAACATTCATTTGACTACAATATTAGTCTTTTAATAACATAACTACAAGTTTGATCAAACTATATAATTATTGCTTTAATTTTTGTTCATGAACTTTTGAAGAATTTTATTATTTAATTGAAAATCGTTAACATTCGCTGTACACTTCTTCGGTACTCCAATATTCATTTCATGTATCTACTGACCAAACTTTATGTAGCTTGAAGTAGATTGGACCAAAATAAATATGAACATAATTTAGGGAGTATAATGGTTCGTTTATAAAATTTTACCGTTTCAGATAAAGAATATATAATAAAATACTGTCAGTTTATAAAACTTATAAAAACGGATGGAATAATTCTCAAACACAACACCGCTCAATCATAAGATTTTAAAACTATCAAATAATTTTTCAATGTTCTGATGAATCTTTCAAGTGCTTGAGATTGTCTCAACCTTACAAAATCATATAAATTAAAATACAATCTCTAAAAAAATTGATTTTCATAAATATTACGGAGTAGATATCTTGTAATCAACAATTAAAATTAAATGACTTTCAAAGTCTTTTTAAGAGTTATTTACCAAAAATATAAAATTTATAAAATACTTAGGGCTGGCCACTCAATGTTTTTCCTTAAAAAAAATTAAATTTTACTGACGATCTTAAAGAATACTTGGGTACAAATCCAATATAACTATTCTGTATCCTATAAAAACTTCATGTTTTCATTTTAAACGTGTCTTTAAACTTTTATTGATAAAAAAAACAAAAATTCTTGTTCAAAAATTATTTGAAAATTTGTTCCTAAGCATAATTGCAAAATTCAATTAATATCTGTTTCGTGTCAGGGACTTCAAACTTATACTATCCCAACTGCATTTTGAACTAAATCAAATCTTATGCTACTGAAAGTTTTTATACAAGATTTGTCAACGATAATAAATTTCTATGTAGACCAAAAATTTTTTCTCGTTCTTTGCTATATTCAAATGAGGTCTACGTGAAAAATGATATTCTGAAGTTCGTGTTTTCTTGGTAGAAATTCAATTGAATTAAGAATAAAAAACGCTTAATTAATAATTATAAAATGAATATTTAAAATTTTTAATTACTATCAAGGGAGTTCCATAGCAAATATTCTTATACTGTAACTAAAAAATATTTTATAAAAATGAAATTGTTGATTTTTAAAAATCCAAGATACAAACTAGTAGGATATTTGTAAAATTATAAATTATGAGGTACAACTTTATGAGAATCCTTCATTAATCATTGTGTATATATTAATGTATATAATACTATTGTTCTTACGGGATTCAGCTTTTTCTATAGTTACTAGCCCTTTTTGTTAGAAATGAAATGAATGAATAAACCTATCGGGCCAATGAAACTGTAGGACGCTTTGATAATAAACATCGAATGAATGGTTATAGACGTGAATATATATTTATTTTTTATAGGAAATTTCTCGAGCTACTACTAAAAAACGTTTCTTTCAGCTTCGTAGAATTATAATGTAAATTATAAAATCTTCATAGTAGAATTCTTTAATTTTCTTTTGCTCATTGGAACAAATTGATTGAAAACTGTTATAATAAAAATACGTTTTAATTTTACATAGTTAAAATATGAATAATTTCATCCTTAGTAGAAAAATCCATAAAATTGTCAATCATTTTATTAGCAAAGTAGTGCAATTTCAAATTAATTTAAATTATTTCAGATGATTTTTTAAGAAAGGGTAAATGTATAAATCATCTTTATCCGTATGTCACGCTTCAAGTACAATCGTCTACTTTACCCTTAAAAAACAATACATCCCGTTTCTGAATCCCTTTCTGTCATTCCGTCCTTCAAAATCTTAATTCTCATATAGAAATACACGCAATTGATTATTGTAACGACATAAGTAGTACTTTTTTCTTTTTAAAGTTCGAGATGGGCTCCCACAAATTATTTACAGATTTATTGAAACACAATGTCGTTGCAAAAGAAAAAAATCAATTAGATCGATAAATACTCCGTGCAAAAAAATGAAAATCTTCAATAAGCACGGCTATCGTTTCTACATCACTTTTCGCCCTTGTATCATCTGTACAGATATTTACGTGGAATACAAAAGGTATAATAATGGAAAAAATATAGCTTTTAATTAAATAATTCAGCAAATAACAGCGTTTGTTTTATAAGTTCAATAAATATTTAAGACAACGAATTAACCTTAAGTGTCATTAAAATTACAACATTGTTTTTAAGTAAACAAGTTAAAGAAATCGAAAGTAATTTAATGAAAATGAATAAAACTGCGATTCACGAAACTTTAGTGAATTTCTGTTAACGGTTCTATTCAGCTCGATAAGTATATATTTTAATAATGTTTCACCAATTAATCTCAACGAGGGTGAAAAAATTTTCGAAGTGTACGTTAGAGCGACTAGGAAAAAAACAGCCAAACGCGTAAGGTAGTTTACATGCGAGCAATACGCGTATTAAATAAAGCCTAAACCGAAAATCGTCGGAGTGACCTTCAATTTCTGCATGAATATATATGTATTATATATTTATGTTTAAACAGTACCAAATGTCCACGACGACTGATTATTTGTTATTCTCGTTCCATTTTGATTTTACAATTAAAAAACATAGATGAATTTTTACAAATAAGAGACAGATATGAATGAGTGAAGCGTATGAGCGTTCGAAATAATGGACCTATCATAGATAATGGCATCAAGTAACCAAATGATAAATGCCACATGTAATACATTTTTTATATTAAGCCTGCACATTTGCGCGGCAACTCATGTTAATGTAAAATAAATATTAAATATGATAAAAATAGCAAAATATTATACTTGATCGACGATTGCCAAGCTATGAACTATATACTTATATATAATGCCTAAACATAAAAAAAATTTGAAATTTATAACCTTATGTATAACCTAGTTATATCAGCTAGTCCAAATGCATTTTCATCTTCCGTCTCTGTTATTATCATATATACAAATATTCCTAATGTACAGATCACTATACTATACTATTATACACATTTACGATAATTATTTATAATCGTATCGTTGATAATAATTATATATATATTTATATATATTATAAATGATTAAAAGAATTGTTATGTGAATGAAAAATAATAACTCAAAGTGTAAGGTGTAATGTTGCGACAATGACACTTCATTGTATGAAAAAGTATATATATAAATACGTATATATATCTTATATATATGTGTAAACTAAATGTTACAGAGAATTGGACATTATTGTTGAACTAAAAAATGCATGAGACACATAATGCTAAAAGTTAACGATTATATTTGTGTAAAAAAATTATGCATTAATTTTAAATAGCAAGAAATATACTTAAATCTAATTTAATTTATTATACTGATATAAAATTTAAATTTTCGAAATGTATGAATCGAATATATTAATTGACACTTATTCAAGCATTAAATATTTGTAATTTATGGTGTTTGAACAGAAAATTTACATTAATATAAGCGTTAACGAAGCAAAAATATTAAAATTGAAAATAATAATAAAAATATATACAATTTTATGTCCAAGTCTGGCCAAGCCATAAAAAGAGAAAATTCTAAGGAAACCGATTTCGTAATAAAATCGATCAATGTTTACTGTCTATATTTCGTACTATTTACCCGGTGATTTAATGGGAACGTAACGAATAAAAAACGGTAATAATATTAATATTACGACTTCCATGTGGCGAACGGCAACACTGACCGATGCACCTGCAAATTTACAATAAAACTGGTTTGGAAATGCCAGAGAACATATTATTATACGATCTGATATTATACCATAAAAACAGTGTTGGCAAAAGTGTGACGTACAATATGCGCAACGCACAACGCCAATTTCGATGAACGCTACATTTACAAGGATTACATGCGTGTGGAATTTGAGCCAATTGGAATATAAAACAAAGAAGATGAGAATGGCGTAAATATTTTTTTCCTTTGTAAAGTAATAACAAAAAAAAAGAAAAATTTGAATGGCCGGGTAATATGCTCTGGGCACGAGCTATAGTCGAATGATATAAATTATAAATGTATAGGAGTGAACGAGTTTCTCGTAAACTTGTTACAAAAGTGATTGTAATTTGATTGAAAGTGTAAAAAAATTAATTAAATATTCATTAAATGTTACTCAAAAGTTTAATTATTCTTCATTCATTTGCATACCCTTTAAGTGCTACCCTCAATGATACTCATTTGTTAAATTATTTCAGACATCTTATTTACTTCCTTACTCAGAATAAAAATAGATTAACATTCATATCATCACTGCGGAAATTCAATATCTTAGATACAAAATTATCTTTATTTTCTTTTCTTTGATACATCGTACAATGAATTGAAATGAAATAAATAAAAATATGTCCAATGACATTTGAAAATCATCTTACTTATTGTAAAAAGTACATTATACTAATAAAGACTGATTAATTAAATAATGATCTTTTAATTGGCATAATGTTGATCATACCGATATATGCTTGTAGACAATTTATAACAACTTAAATTGGCCTAATCTTTCTGAGACTAAAATTAGATTAATGTAAATTATAGATATAATATTTACTATCCACACATTAGTAATGCAAAAACATTTAAAGTGACTTTAAGTGTCAACCTATGCACTTTCTATTGGGCGCGTCTTCACCGATTAACACTTTAAGCAAGTCAATGCATTCGATGTGAGTCAACATTTTTGTGTGCATCGAGAAAAGTTTAAAAGTGACCTACTAACGAAGCATAGCTCGTCACAGTGACCGTGTGTCTATAGGTACTGTTTAGTTTGCAAAATTGAACCGGTTCGGTCCACACACGATCTGTTATTATTTTTAAGCTGGACTAGCTCACGAGATGCATTGCGTCTCGTTGCGCGATGCATCTTCTATTTCTCTTTAGTCAAAGGGGCTCTCGCAAAAATAGAAGATTCGCTCTCACTCTCTGGCGCTATTCTCTAATGCTCATTTCAAAAGAAGTATCCCGGGCTCTAGTGTGAGTGCTGCTCTTCATTTGTGTATCGTTTTTCGTGTGATTATCGCGCGTAGTCGAGAATCAAAAGTCGAATTTTGTTCATAATGATACATAGTTGCGCAGTGCCTTATTGAAGATACGAAATGAAAATACTTTCAGACTTTTTGAGTTTTTTGTGATTTGAACAGTCATCTTTACGATAAAAAGTAAGTTAATAACTAGTAAACTACAGAGCAAAGTTTTAGTTTTTCTATCGAATGTCTAGTTTAATAATTTAGATTGTTTGCTCATATAGTTGTTTAGTAAATCTGTTAGACTCAACTAAATTATTAGTATTTATTTTAATAAAGTGAGCTCATTAGATCAAGTCAAGAGCATACAGAGGATACTTCTATCCTTACATTCTATTTTTGTTGTTCACTGAATGAATATATTTTTATCTATATTATTATTAAAACAACATGAAGTGTGTCAAGCCAATTATTATTTCAAGCATGTCTCTTAGCACGTACGACTAGTTGAAAAATTGGCATTAACAATATCCATGGTCACAATTTTGTATTTCATTTATAATTCTTTGATAGACAAGAAAATCATAAAACATTATTTAAAAATGAAAAATAATATTTTTATTGGATAATAAAAAATACATTTGTAGATCATATTGCAGTAAAAAAAATCAAGAGCGTGTCACTCTGTGACGTCGCGACAAGGTCGCAGCCGCGCCGGCTGCCAAAAATTTAGCTGAGCTAAAGTGTAGTTCCTCTGGTATACATTAGCCATGCCAACTCTGGGTAAAGTACCTTTGCTGCTGCTTTTGTTTCTCTTTCTGGGACGTGGAACGAGATGCGCGAGCCTCGCTACAGCTGACCCATCGCCACGAAATGCCAACAATGACGACCAAAACGCAGACACTGACGATCTCAAGGACGATGACGAAGACTGGAGGGTAAACACGATGATATACCACATACTGCCACGAACTTTTCAAGATAGTGACGGCAATGGCGTTGGTGATTTGCAAGGTATTTCACAGATTTTTCACGAATAATATAGAATCAACCTAATTTTGATACAAATCGATATTTTCAAATCAGGCATAATCAGTCGTTTGAATTATCTCAATGAAATCGGAGTGGATACTATTCGCTTAGGACCTGTACATACGTCTTCCCTTGCTGATTCTGAAGGCGATGTATCAAATCATACCGATATTGATCCAGTTTTAGGAGATTTCAATGATTTTGAGGAACTCATTCACGATGCTCATAATAGAAGTGAGAAATTTACCATTTCAAATTAATTCCAAGAAACAATAGTTTAATGATTTTTTTCATTTTACGCAGACATAAAAGTTATTTTGGATATTATACCAAATCATTCTAGTACTAAGCATCCATGGTTTCAATCTTCTTCCAACGACGAAAACTCTTTTGAAGATTTTTATCTATGGGCTGATGGAAAAATTAAAGATAATGTCATATATCCCCCAAATAACTGGGTACGTAATCTGCAATAAAATAAGCAACATTTCCTAATTATAAATACATTTAAAAAAATTTCATTTGTATGGGATAGAAAAATGCCTACAGTGATATTGAAGGTTCTGCTTGGACCTTTAATATGGACAAAAGAAGGTGGTATTACCACAGATTTCATGAAAATGAACCCGATCTCAATTTAAGAAGTGAAGATGTTATACAAGCTATATTTGTAAGTAATTTAATTTTCTAAAAATATTATTATTGTCGTTATTATGAATTGTTAATCTCCTAATTATTTTAAAAAAAGGACGTTTTTGATTTCTGGCTTGAAAAAGGCGTTGATGGATTCTGCATTCATGGTGCATCATATTTAGTAGAACATGAAAATTTGTTGGACGAACTTAATCACGAAGAAGATATTGATGGCGATGGAATTAAAAATGAAGAAGACGATGACGACGACGGCGATGGAATAAAAGATAGTGAAGACTCGGATGCGGACGGGGACGGTAAAAAAGACGATGACGACGATGATATTGACAATGATGGACTAAAGAATGACGTTGACGACGACGATGACGGTGATGGAATAAAGGACGATGTTGACGAAGATGCGGATGGCGACGGTAAAATAGACGACGATATTGATGGAGATGGTATTAAAAATAGTGAAGATGATGACGATGATGGGGACGGAATTAAAGATGAACATGATGATGACGATGATAACGACGGTCTAAAGGACGACGAAGAAGATGACATTGACAATGATGGTATAAAAGATCATCTCGACGATGATAAGGATGGTGATGGAATAAAAAATAGCGAAGACGATGATGCTGACGGAGATGGAAGAAAGGACGATGATATCGATGGCGACGGCATCAAAAATATTGATGATGACGACGATGATGGTGATGGCGTGAAAGACATTGTTGACGAGGATAGAGACGGTGATGGTATAAAAAATAGCGAAGACGACGATGCAGATGGTGACGGCCGGAAAGATGATGATCTTGACGGAGATGGAATTAAGAATGATCAAGATGACGACGATGACGGAGACGGAATAAAAGACGAAGTTGATGACGATGACGATGGCGACGGTAGGAAAGACGATGACATTGACGGTGATGGTATTAAAAATAGTGAAGATGACGATAACGACGGAGATGGAATCAAAGATGATGTTGATGACGACGATGATAATGACGGTCTCAAAGATGACGTTGATGACGACGATGACGGCGATGGTAAAGTCGATGGCGCAGAAAATACTGGCAACGAAGATGAAGACGACGATTCTCACGAACACACAGTTGGCTTGTCAGACAACGCCGCGGTACTGCAACGCTTCCGTCAACATATCGATCAATGGGCCAAAGATAACAACCAAGAACCTAAGTAGGAAACTCTTCTATTATTTTCATTAGCGATTTTATTAATGTATTTGTATTATGCAGATTATTACTTGCTGAAGTCAACGAAAATGATGACAACATTCATCTTTATTACGGAAATGATACTGATCCTGGAATAGCACCGTTGAATTTGATATTCATAACTAAATTAAATAAAAATAGTACTGCAGAAGACATAAAAAAAGTCATTGATGAATGGATGGATCGTTTACCAGAAGGCGCCACGACAAATTGGATGGTAATAAATATTTTTCTATCACTAATGAATCTCGTTTTAAAATCATTAAAGTCAATCAATTTTTACAGCTTTCAAGTGACGATTATTCGAGAGCTTCTTCTCGTTTGAATCCAGAACTTTTGGATGGTCTTTACATGTTGACTTTGCTTCTTCCCGGTCAAGCAGTAACTTACTATGGCGAAGAAATCGGAATGGTCAACGGAGATGAAATACTGAATCATAATAGGTATAAAACTCCTATGCAGTGGGATGATTCTATTTCTGCTGGATTTTCTAGCAATGAAACTACATTCCTTGAGGTCAACGCCGATTATAAGGAAGTCAATGTTAAAAAGCAGTTGGACGATCCCGATAGCAATTTGGAGGCTTACAAAAAATTAGCTATACTACGAGAAAATCCAATTTTTCTTCATGGAGATTATGAATTATCCACGGTCGAAAATACAAACATACTAATTTTAAAAAGGTACTGAATTGATTAATTCCGAATGGAATAAAAAATTCAATGTCCATAAAAATGTTTTATATTTTGTATAAATTTTAGATCACTTGATAATGACACGTGTCTTACTATTATAAACTTTGGATCTGCAAAAGCGACTGTCAACCTGACAGAACTTTACCCGAACTTGGAAGAAGATTTACAAGTTATGCTCGATTCAAGCAATGCCGATGTTGAAAAGTAAGAACATAGAGTGATTGTTTTAAAATAAAAAGCCTGTTATAATTTTTTTCATCGAATAAAATATGTTTAATTTCAGTGTAAATGACGACGATAATGACGATGATATTGAAAATGACGCGTTTACATTGGACGGAAATGCAGCAGCAGTTTTGTGTGACAAAGACGATTTTAAAGAAACTACTGAAACAACAACAATTGGTAATTAACGATCAAACTTATAAAAATTTAGTCGTAACACTACGAGCAATTAAATCAAAATTCATTTTTATTTTAAAGATGACGTTGAAGATTCTATATCAACAACATTAACCAATGAAATGGACGTGGAACCAGTTACTACAGAGACAGAAACAACAACGATTAGTTTTGCTTATAAACAGGAATTACCTCCACTTTGGGCATCAATTTTCCTTTCTTCGATATTATTGATGCAAAATTTATGAAAAAAAATCGGGTGAAAGTTATTCGAAAATTTTTTCGCGAACCTTTGTACAGTGAGTACGGATTTTTGAATATCATAAATTTTGATACGCATTAATACGTAATTTTTTACGTAATTTATGTTATAGTTAAAAGATAGAACAAAAAAGTTTCACTGTTATAGTTAGTGTGAAGATGATCAAATGATGCAATAGAATGTTTACTTAATATTTTTTTAATTTTTGAGAGAATACCAAAGATAGGGTAAAAGTTTATAATATCAAATACATTTTCTAAGATTCCTTTTAATTGTTTTTTCAAAAATGTATGTTCGTTTAATGGAAAATTTGTTCAAATAATGGTATTTGAAAGTTTTTTTACTCTGGCTCTAGTCTCTCTACAAATCCAAATATCATCAAGATCTGCTCACACGAACACATTCTACAATATTTCATAAGTTTTATAATAATAATTTCGTAATGCAGTAAAATTCACTCTCAATTGAGTAGATCTGTGATGCTTATAAGAAATTATTAGCATCCCTCAATTGAAAGTGACTCGTAACATATTCGAAACTATTGCATATCCCTAGATGCGATAGACAAAGTTTGTCTCTTAGGCATTATAGAAATCACGCAATACGTCAACTTATAGCAATAACACGCGTGGTAATTCACACGATATAAATCTCATAATACAAAGTTTATTATCTCTATCGAGAGTAGCCACTGGCTGGCCGTCCATAACCCGTCAGTACGTAAAACGACATCGTTTCGTCAAAGCGTCGTCGACACAATGCAAATAAATAACAATTTTAAAAATATTAGTTAAAATTAGTGTAAATATTGGCTTTTGCCGAGATAGATCGTAAAGAAATTGAATCAAATGGTGAAAAAAATGGTACCGAAAGAAAATACGTATTTGCTCGCTCAGGAACGCATTATAAGTGAAAAAAATGTTCAAAACACACATTTTGTTGGGAAGCGTTTGAAAGGTATTTGTTGATCATAATAAATCTGTGATTACGTTAATGTTTGCTTACGCTATGATTTACAATAATTTCAGTATCTACTTATTTGAAGCTTGTTGTCTAATTTAAATCACGAGTCCACAAATTTTAATCATATAATAGATGATAAAGTATTGTCAGCTGATTCACTTTTCAATGAATTGAATCTGCGACACTTTATCTCGTGTGTCAATAAATAATCAATTAGATAATAACATTTAAATATGTAGTTGAACTATACCTCAGTGGAATGCGAATAAATATTAAATATTTTTAATATGAGTTTAGTTTAAAAAGACTAAATATACTATGTTACACGTATATTTTTTTGTTTTAGAAATGACAAAAGAAGAACTAGCTTACTATACAGCGGATCCTTTGTGTATGAACTTGCGGCTGTGTATATTTTGGTTTTTTTGGTCAATGTTCATCGTCGTGCTAATAATAGCAGTGTATGCATATTTTTTTGATGCGCCCACTTTTTTTTTCTAGTTAAATTCAAAAATAATGTTACCAATGAAAGTGTTATAAATCCGATTTAAGAACTATGTAATATATAGTAAGTATACGTAATATACTTAGCAACCAGTTTGTTCCAACCTCGCAAAAAATCAAAGAGCTACTTTTTTCTTCTTTTGGGCTAATGTTTATGTTTGATAAAGCGAAGAGAACATCCATTTTATCTGTGCGAATGATAAATGCGATAAAATCCACTTGGGATGAATTCACAAGTAAATATCAGATCAAGGAATTTTACCGATGATAAATGCCGATTGCAATCTATAAGACTGTTGTAGAAAATAAGCTCTTAAATAATAATTCTAACGATTAATAATAATAATAATAATAATAATAATAATAGTGAATAACAATAGTATTCGAAACAATTAAAGATTTTAAATTAATAGAAATAAGCCTACTGATCATGCAATATTATGTAATTATTACTGCTCCAAAAACATTTTCTTCGAAAAATATGAAAACTGTAAAAAGTATCATAGATATTCAAGTTTTGTTTTGCATGTGCTATACCAAATTAGCACTCGACACAGATCAGATTTCGACATTATAGTATAATTAAATAGCGTCTTATTTTAATATGCGTTTATGGGTTGTAACGTGTATACGCACATAATAAAATTAAATAAAAGCCAAATTAATGTCATTGTACGCAAATTTTAATGATGGTAATTAACACTTTCTGACAACGCACCGAAACACCTGGCCATAATACACTCAAAGATAAGAAATTATAATTGCAGTACTTTTAATCCTAGCTTTTATAGATACATGATTCAATAACATTAATTATTTCAGTATTTTGAAACATTATCTGACCGAGTTACTCGTGGTACAAGAATTCTTGGACTTTTCGTATGATATCTGCTTTAAAATAATTTTTCGACGTCCGAAACAAAGCAACGAGTCATTGATAATCTCTCACAAATTTTACGAGTTGCTCATTTTCTTCGATAACGGTAATGACTTCTATGAGTCTTTATCTAAGCGCCCATACTCGTTTGTACGCAGTCTCGTGAAAACTCCGTAAAGTTATAAGAATCTATTTGAAAAATTTTGACTATTAGCCCAGTGTCTGCTTAGCCGTAAGAGCGAGCATACCTCACGGTAGCTTCAGACCCGACTTCGGGCCTGTAATTCAAATTAAAAATAATTTTTGTTTGAAAACAACAACAACAACAACAAAATGGAGAAGAATATTGAAGAAGCGAATAACAACAACCCCGGAGGGGTAAGTAATTTTGTCTAATTTATTAATTCAAGTTTCAAAGCATAATAAAATTTGATTAAACTAGTTATTTCTATTTGACTGAAAATAATCGTGAAATATTAATAAAATTTAATTTTATTAAAGTTATGATAATGCGTAAATTTTATTTTAATTATTTGTTACAAAATAATAAAAAATAGTAATTGCAATTTAAAAAAAGTGCGGATACGGTTGTTTTAAAACTCAAATATTCAAATGACTCATGTTTTTATATTTTCGAAGAAGTAATTATTTATTTAAAATTAAAATTTAATATGAGGGACTGCAAATTCAAATCCTAGATCAAAATCAGAGCTTTCTCTTTCTTAATAAATAAATTGTCAAGTGGAAAAAGATTCCCTATGTAAGTGAAACTTTACGGAAAAATTATATGATGCAATAGTGCATCTTACTTTCACGGTACTTAGGTAATGAACACATGGGTAACCGAACAATATAAATACAGCGAAATAGGGGCCACCTACATGTATAATATACGCGGCTCTAATTACAATAGTTTTTTTTTCATTACTGAATTAATTGTACTCGAGAAACACTATGAGAGGATAAATCAACTTCCGCTCCTAAAATTGCTAGTGTACATCGATCCAATAATTTTATCCGGGCTTTTTCAATATGAAAAAAATAGATTTTTCCTCAAAATATAAATCTAAAGAAATAAGCTAAATTATACTAAAATTTTAAAGCAGATACAATTTACAACTGGAACTGTTCACATCGATATCGATGCCGATGAACGCAAACCATTATCTGGATTTAATAAAGAAGAGCTCGAGAAATATGCAAATGATCCATTTTGGATTAGACTACGAATGTTTATATACGTTGCATTCTGGTTAATATTGATTGGAATGTTGGCTGGAGCTGTCGCTATCATTGTATGGACACCAAAATGCCCTGCACCATTACCAAGAAAATGGTGGGTAGAAAGTCCGATAGTAAAAATGAACCTCTTGGAAAATCCAGCAACAGATTTCAAAGATTTGGAAGTGTTTTTAAAAGACTTGCAGCAAGAAAACGTTCAATCGTTGTGCTTGAATTCGGTACTAAAACAATCAAATTCAGGTAAATAAAAAGATTTATGTGTTAAAATTGACTGCTTAAAAAAGTTGTATTCATTACTAAATGACAATAATCAAATAGGAGTTACTACGGACTTCAAAAACACCAATCAACAATTTGGACAAATTGAAGATTTCAAAAAATTCGTGTCCAGCGCAGCTGAGAAAGGAATAAACATAGTAATTGACATTGATCCTAATCATTCATCCGATGAACATCCTTGGTTCAAGAAATCGGTTCAAAAAATTGGAAATTATTCATCTTATTACGTGTGGGCTGATGGAAAACCGAATCCAAAAGGCGGATTTTTACCACCAAACAATTGGGTAAGTCATATTTTTATCTAACATACTATACATTATTATTTTTCTTTTGTACTTCTATTCATTCATTAGTACTTTCACTCTCAGCCACTTAATAATTTATACTTTTCATTAATTAACATTTTATAAATACAGCTCAATCTCGACGGCAGTTCGGCATGGACGTACAACGCAAATAGAAGTCAATTTTATCTTCATCAAATGGATACTTCTCAACCTGATTTGAACTACAACAATACCCAAGTCATAGAAGAGTTCACTGTAAGCTGTATAAAATTTATACATCTATATTTCCTGGTTGGATTTTTAATTCATAAATTTTTGTGATGCAGGAAACATTGAAATTCTGGATGAACCTCGGCGTGAAAGGATTTAGATTAGCTAACACACATTATTTGTATGAAGACGTGAAATTGAAAAATGAAACCCCTGGCTTATCATTCCCAGCTAAAGACAATTTATACGACTCTTATACTCATTATAATACCAGGCATCATGCGCAAAATGCGGTATTACTAAATCTGTGGCGAAATGTCGTTCTAGAGCACACAAATCAAGAAGGATTATTCACCTTAATTGATGAATTAAGGAGAGATACTATACCACCAAATGAATTTGTACCAGATGAAATGAAACTTTTTGATCTTCCATTGAGTGTAAAATCACTTTCTGATGTAAACGCAAACGTCACCGCTGCAGCATTGAACCAAACTGTTTCTGATATGTTGTCACTTTCTATTTGGCCAGCTGTTGACGTGAGCATCATATTTTTTTCTAAAAAATATTTCTATATGGTGCAAAGAAAATATTTAAAAATAATGAATACTTTTTCTTTTAAACAGTTTACCGAAAACAATACCATCGAAGTGCGCAGTCCTGAAAATACGGCCCTTGTTTATATGTCCATGCTTCTCCCAGGCACTCCAATTTTGAATATTAATGATTCTTATCCTTACAAGGAATCATTTGCTAAATTAACTAAGGCCCGGCATAACATTCAATTCCAACATGGAAAAACATCGACTTATATTCTTAATAACGGAACTATATTTGCCTACACGCGGTGAGTACCAATAAAAATCTTCGAATCACCTTTCTGATATATTTTATGACAAAAAAACTTCATGATGCTTTTTATCTTTAACAGAGTCAAACCGGGAAATCCTGGATATGTCGTCATTTACAATAGTGATGTATCGAACAAAACGGTAGATTTAAGTTCTTTGAATCAAATTGCCGCCAATGTAGAAGTTCTCGCTCTCAGTCCCAATCATAACCAGAACATCACCCTTTCACAGTAAGTTTTACAATGATAATGTCTGGGACCAGTTGAATAATGTATACCACCATTAAACTTTGTATTTTTTTTCACAGAAAATTAAGCTCAAACGCCATAGCTATGTCACCTAAAAGTACTTTTGTCGGGGAATACGTAGTTCAGAAGTTACCATAATCATTTTTCGTAACACATTCTAAATGATCAGAATTCTCATTTCTTAGATTAATTTAGAAATCTTAAGAACGCATTATACTTTTGTAAATAGCAAAAAATGTGGTACGTAATTTTACAGCTTGTGACTATGTTTTTGTATTAGACATTAATTGTTATTTTTATATAAGTGATATACTAGTAAATAATTTTTTTACTCAAAACTGAAATCTAATGTTTTATTTGTTTACTTTTTAACATTTTTCAACTTTTATCAGTGGCTTATTACAAGTATACACTGTGCTAATACTGGCTTGGTAAGTACAACAGGAAACTGCAAAAATTTATTCAATGCTAAAAAAATTCATTTAATCTTAAAAATGTGCGAGCTCAAAAATAAAATTCATACATCGTTTGGTAAATTTAAAGTATTTTCAAAAACGCTTTGTCTAATTCAAACTATTAAAAAGTTATCATAGTTGAAGAATAATCTAAAGAATTAACGACGTCCAATAAAACAATCTCAAAATAAGAATGGAATTTTTATTAATTTTTTAAACTAACGCAATATCAACGTCTTCATTTTTCATTTTAATTTTTTTATTTCATCATTTTTCTTTGGAGTAAACATTAAATTTATAAGCATTAAAAAACTTGAGAATTACATTGAAATAAAGTAATTCGATAAGGCCTTAAGATTATACTTCAAATCGGTAACCGAGGACTCAAAAATATTCTTAAAACTATGAGTAACTTTTCTATCTCGTCTATTGAGAGATTACATGTGAACGTTGAGTTTCAAAGTAGACGCACGTGTAACCGCGAGTAAACTTCTTAATGCGATACGGTAAATTAAGTCTCATTAGCCGTAATTTAAATAATTACTCGTAATATATTTATGATTAAGTAGTATGTAAGCAGTATGTATGATTAAGTAGTAGTATATAAGGACTCGGCTATGAAACAAACTGATCGATCAATCGTAAAATTTACGCTACGACATTTTAGCGCGACAATATAATTTGATCGGACTTAATTCGCATTACATTTTATTCGTCTCTTGCGTTTATCATATAATTACGAGCAGTAAAATACGTGTGCGCTCAAGAATTTTTTTCGCTCGAAAAAGCGCCAACTCTGCGGATTCGCTGAGCTGCGTGCTGCATCGTGTGTGCGTGTGTGTGGGAGCGTGTCATTAAAAATTCCACACATGGTTTCGCAAAATATAATACGAAGGAGAAGAAGAGATGAGTGCGGGCCGCGGGGGCACGTGTCTCGTATGTATGTGTGTGCGGGCGTCTATATACGTATACGCAAAGTTTTCGCGCGCACACAGATGAAAATGCAAAGCGCGCGAACACGTGACGCAGCGGTGCGTATCGTATATCGACCCTCCGCTTGCTCAAACACAATATCCCGTTGTTCGCACCATTGTTGTTGCATCAGCTAAATTTGGAGCGGCTCGTCGAGATCGGGGGCTTTTTTTCCTGCCGAGGCCCAGTCGCGATTCGCAGCCGTTCTGGAAGCTTCCCCGGCGCTGTCTCCTAAAAATAGATATACACGGTGCGTTCGCAATTTCGAATCCGACCCTAACCCAGTCTGCGCTCGAAGGGCTCGCGAAGGGCCTCCATTGTAAGTAGCTAAGATTCCTCAAAGTCTGAAAGACGTTCGAGTAAGATAAATTCGCGTAGTGCTATAGCATCTTCAACGCGGTCGTGCTTACTCGAGTGCGGCTCGAATTGTACTGATTGTAAAACGTTCGATACTACTCACGTTACAGGCGATAGCGAAAGCTCGGACAGAGGCTCTCCTCTCCTACGATACTCTCGCTCTCATCTCGCGAGCAATTGCGTAAATCCAATAACAAGTCTCGATATATATACCTATCGAGAGAGCGAAGAGATCCGGCGACCTTGATAGCAGCAGTCGCCGTCGTGCAAATCCGGTGAGGAGGGAAAAAGAGGTGTACGATCATGGAGAAGAGTGGGAGTAAACTAGAGGCAGCGGATAGCAACGGCTCGGCAATCGTAGGAACCGTTGCCACGCCAGCAGCGGCCACAGCTTTTGATCGAGCGACGACCGAGCCCGCAGTGGTAGTGCCCAGCTACAAACCCTTGCCTGACGAGGATACCAATTGGAAAGCCAAAGCCAACTCCGTCACCATCGACATGGGTAAGCTCAACGGATCGGCCGATCAGGCCGAGGCGGTCGACGACGGCGCCACCGAGAAAATGCTCAAGGACGATGTCAAACTCACCATTGTACCGAGCAGCAAAGATGATGCTGGGGTAAGAATTTTTTCATCACATTATTTTTACAAAGAAAAATACACTTGGACTTGCCCATAATTTCTTAGCTTGGATCATTCTATTTGAGTGCAAATTTTATGTGCTAAGATGATTGTGTAATATGTCTGAATAAGAATGAGCTTACTGCTTCATGCTCTTATCTGTGGAGGAAGAAATTAATCAATTGATATAAATGAATCATAAACGAGAGCTCTCTTGATAATCATGAAATGCTCAACAATTAAAATATTATTTCTTCATCCACATTGTAACATATTATAAAACAACAATTATATCCGTAAATTATGCATTTTACAATACATAAAATGTTTTTATTAATATTTACAGGTCAAATTTATTCCTGAGAATGGAGATGCTAAAATTGATATTGACTCGGTTAAACAAACATTGTCAGGAATGGGAAAAGCAGAACTGATGAAGTATGCAAATGATCCATTTTGGATTAGGTTGAGAATGTTTTTATTTCTTGCATTCTGGGTGCTATGGGTAGCGATGCTTGCTGGAGCTATTGCTATAATTGTGTGGGCACCAAAGTGTCCTGCACCAGAGCCTAGAAAGTGGTGGGAAGAAAGTCCTATGATAGAAATAAACCACAAGGAATTTGCTAAATATCAGTCAGAAGCTGAAGTATTTTTGGATGATTTGCAAAAGCAAAATATTAAATCTTTATGTTTGGGATCTGTGTTGGAAGAATCTTCTCCAGGTTAGTCATATAGTGCATTAAAGCTAAAAGTAATTGCAAATACATTATTTGATAATAATAATAAATACTTAAATAGGACTTACAACAAACTTCACATTCCTGAGTGAAAGATTTTCAACGATGGCAAGTTTTGGTACCTTTATGTCTCAAGCAACTGCAAAAGGAATTAATATCGTAATAGATATTGATCCCAACCACTCATCCAATCAACATCCTTGGTTCAAGAAATCAATAGAAAAAGATGGAAATTATTCATCTTACTATGTGTGGGCTGATGGAAAACCAAATCCAGAAGGTGGATTTTTACCACCAAACAATTGGGTTAGTGTAAATGGTGGGTCAGCATGGACATATAATGAAAAGAGAGGTCAATTTTACCTTCACCAATTCAATGCTTCTCAACCTGATCTAAACTACAATAATTCTCAAGTCATTGAAGAGTTTAGCGTAAGTTTTCCAACATTTATGACCTTATAATTGTTGCATGCATTTTTAATTCATTCACTTTTTTGATGCAGAAAACATTGAAATTCTGGATGAACCTGGGTGTGACAGGGTTCAGATTAGCTAACACTCGTTACTTATATGAAGATACAGATTTGAAGGATGATAAACCTGGCCAATTTTATCCAGCTGAAAAAGATAATTATGATTCTCTTCTTCATGTTAATACCAGAGATCATTCACAAAATGCAGTATTACTAAATTTGTGGAGAAATGTCGTTCTAGAGCACACAAATCAAGAAGGATTATTCACCTTAATTGAAGAAGTTGGCAGTGATACATTACAACAAAACAAAATGGAAAAAACTGTTATTGATTTACCAAAGAGTGTCAAATCTCTTTCAAAGATAGCCTCTTCCATCAATGCAACACAATTAAATCAAACTGTTTCTGATATGTTATCATCTTCTACATGGCCAGCTGTCGACGTTAGTATTCTACATTTTTTCTTGAAAACAAAATTATAATAACAAAAGTATATCCAAAAGTACTAAATATTATTTTTTCGACAGTTCAGCAATAATAACCACATGAAACAACGAACTCCTGAAGACACAGCCCTCATTTATATGGCTATGCTTCTCCCCGGCACTCCAATTTTGAATATTAATGATTCTCTTCCGTACAAAGAATCTTTTGCTAAACTAACAAAGGCTCGACAAAATGTTCAATTCCAACATGGAAAAACATCAACATATGTTCTGAATAACGGAACTGTATTCTCTTACACACGGTAAGTTCGTTAATTTTGAGTACGGAGTTCTATAACGAATAACATTAAATTTTAATAACATTCAATAAAAATTAACAATTTTTCATGCTACATTTATTATGGATGTAGTAATTTGTAAGTATGAATGCACTCATGATTATTGACCTTTGATAAATTATAGATCTAACTTTTTGGAGGAAAATGTTGGTACCAAATATCCAAAATCTAAGAAACTCTCCTTTTCTTAGTAATGTTTTGATTTCTATCGAAAAAAATATGAATTTGTTTTAATTTTGGTACTCCATTTTCGTCTGAATATACAATTTGTTAAAACATCAACTCATATTATTAATAATCATGAACACAATGACGAAAATTGTCTTCAACTCAAACCATATTTGAATTTTAATTTCCAAATGAATTTTTCTTCACAGGGTAAAGGTTGGTAATCCTGGATATGTAGTTATTTATAACAGTGATATCCAGAATAAAACTGTGGATATAAGCTCGTTTGACCAAATTGCTGATAGTATTGAAGTCCTTGCACTGAGCCCTAATCACTTCCCCATTACCGAAATGCCACAGTAAGTATTTAAATAAGTGTAATTTAATTTATGATAAAAAAACATTTTATAAATAATACATAAAATTTTTCAGAAAATTGAAGTCAGATACTATATATATGGCACCAAAGAGTACTTTTATAGGGGAGTACATAGTTCAAAAATCAGCAGAATAATTATTTTCTGCCACATTCCAAATGTTATTAGCATAAAATATGCTAAGCTTTATTTTTTTTGTCTTTATCATCTAATGAACACAAACCAAAAACTTTATTTTCAATGAATTGGAATGTTTACGTCCAGTTCAAATGCTAATGAATAAATTTTTCCTTAACATGTCAAAAACTTATTTATTTTTATAACCTAATCATTTTGTACACTTTATATACATATTTATAAAAATTTATGAATATTTTTTTAATGCTATTCATAATGAATTTTATGAGGATCCGTAAATTTGACTGTAAGAATATAAAATGCAGCTGGTAAAGGTACTAAAGCAAGCATTGCTGGATGAATGTCTATTCCTTGTAAAGATGCAATAGCGATTATACCATAAGCATGAATCAAACAATGACCCAAATTTACAACAATATTTTTCACGTCCGTTACAGAATTCATAAATAGAACTTTCATATGCTGAAAATAAAAAAAAGTCATTATGATAACCATAAATTCTTATTAAATAAATGGTTTACTCACCTGATTCAATTTATATGAAAAATGTGTAGCACTTGACAGAACTGACAAGATAATTGTTATATATGGAAATGAATAATCTGCAAATTTTAATAATGACTGTTGAATAGCTCAGAAAATGTTTATAATATTCATATGCTCAAATCAGCATTTACTTACATATGAGTCCACTTCCTACAGCATGCAACATTGCCAGAATTGGAAAAAAATAAAGCGCAGCATAAACTGAATATTTTCCTTTTGCTGGTAAGAATTTCTTTGCCATGAACGGCCTTATTAGTAGCATAAGAAATACAGCAAATGCATAAAATACAAATACTATTGTGTAGCTAGAAAAAACAAATAGATTATTGTGATAAATCTCATTAAAATAAATATTATTGTACTTTAAATAATGGATTCAAGAAACTTACAGAGGATACACTGCTTCTTGGGTACAATGTAAAGTATTTTCATAATTGGGACTTGGGTTGTGCATAAGTGTATACCAATCTGATAACTTTTGTGTATTACATGATAAAATATTGAATGATCCCAATGGCTCAGTAAGTAGCAGAGTAAATATTGCAGCTCCCAATGTTTCAAAAAAAGCAGAAAAGTGCAAAATTAAAGATCCTTTGTTGAATCTACGTCTTTGGGACACTGTATCTATACAAAACCAATGTAAAACCAGGCCCAACAAAGCCATAAAACCTAAGTACAACCAGTCATAAAAAGTTGGAGAATCTTCACAGGGTAAGCATATAGATGAACCATTTGATCTAAATCCGCGTGGACAAGCTCCACATTTCGACCAGTTTCCACTTGTCAATAATGTCCTCCCACAGTACATACCAGGGCACCGTGTTGAAGATAGATCATACATTTTTTTCCAAAATTTTGTATTTTTAAAAGTATTTTATTGCAATAGAATCTATTTGTGATCTATCTAAAATTAAAATATAAAAATTTTATTCACTATGATTATACTGATAATAAGCCTCTTTTTTACTTTACCAAGTTGATTGGTTTTATGGTGGCAGGTCAATTATCATATTCATGTTTTACTCATTTCAGTTGACTCGTTGTTTTGACTTTTTGAATCAAAATATTTTGATCGACGAAAAAATAGGTAAATATAACCTCGCACAATAAAATATGTTTGTTTTTTGATACAAGATTCTCAAGTTGTGAGAAAGTTTCGAATCAACAGTCTTTGAACGTCTAGTTACTAGGATTTATCTTACCCGAAAGATATAAAATTTATAGAATGATATAAAAATGATTTGGCGTACGTCTAATACGACTGTCTATATGTTTCAATTCAACTGACAAGCAACAGACGATAAATACTGAAGCACAATTGATGTTATTAAACTGTGCCCGATGAAGGAAAAGCGCATGCGTCGTTTAATAATTGATATAGCGGCATTTAAGTTTTCAACTCAGTTAATTAATTGTGAAAGAACTGACCCTCATTTGGTCAAAATAATTTCAAGACTTATCGCTCGATTTTTTTCGATGTTAAACCTAAATATAAAGGTACTCACACTTGAATAGAAAAATTAAATGAATTCATTGAAAAATCTCGTCGTGAAATTCAGTTTAGAATATAAACTATCCAAATAGAAATGAGCAAATATAATATTTGTATTTGTAAATTTTAGTCGGAGTTGTGTTTTTGTTTCTGTCAGTGCGATTACATTTTTCCGATCATCACGAGCGAAGATGCTCTCGTTGCAGAGGCTGTCGCTGCAAAAGCAGCAGAGAAAAAAAATATGACGGTCGCCGAACCACGAAATTTCAAGATCTCATGTTTCAATCTCATTATCTTATTTTCATCTACTGTTAGCCAAGCTTGTGCTTAAGATACTTCAGATGTATTTTGAGAGAAATGTAACAGAAACATTTCGAGTGAGAATTTTATCAATGAATTTGATAAAGAATTTGAAACTCTTTCAAATGGTCACGAAGATACACGCGTTAATACAAATAATAATGAATGTGTCATGTGTCAGGTTATGTGCGATTAAATAAATACGTGTATAAATATCAAAGCTAATTTCATTATTATAGCTGAAAAGTGATATTAAACTTCATCGATCTAAAACAACTTGACAGAAGTTAGACAACCTGGTCAACTGGACAGTTGGAAGCTGAAAGGATAAATTTCATAACGGGAAAAGATGATTTGTGTAAACTCTCCAAGGTTTGTTTCAAAAATTTTATTATTCATCAAGTGAACAAACTTTAAGAGAATACGTTTTACTGTTGAATTGTATATTTACGATTGAGAGAAAAATAGATCAAGCCTTATTATGTAGTTTAATCCATGGTTAAAAGTAAAATTTTGTACCAAACTTATCAATGACAAAATGCTGTAATTTGACGACTCATTTATAAATTTAAATAATATGTAACATTTTATAATCAAGTTATTTGATCAGTTATATCGTTTTTATTAAAACGTTATGCTAATGTTAAAATGAATAGGATGTTAGTGAAACATTATTAAAAACCAAATATCAGAGTAAAATTTTTATATCAATTACTCGATTACAGGTCAAACCAATCACTGTTATTGTTGTAGCTGCTGCTGCGGAGAGCTTACTTCCTGTTGTATCATTCGGCTGCTGGTTCAGTATACTTGACTAAAACCAAACGATTGATCTGAGACTACTTGCCATTCAGTGAATGATAGATATTCTTAAAGGAGTTGTTGTTTTATGGAACTGCAGGATCTTGCACTTCTCTTACTTAAAAATTAGAAAAATGAAATACTTTAAAACATAAAATTACAATTTTTCTCATTATTTTCTTGATACTATATTATCATTATAAATTTTCAGATGTATTAAAAACTGCTGATCCAAAGCCAGCTTTCCCAGATGCTGATGCTGGATCTTTAGTAGACTCCATGCCACAAAAACAAGGGATGTAACGTCAAGATGTTCTTGCTGCTAATATTAAAATTTTCAAAGTTCGAGTAGAGAGGCTCTTGATAAATGCGCCAAAAAAGTTGTTAAAGTTTTGGTTGTTGGAAGTACAGCAAATAACAACATTATAGTACTTCTTTGAAGTACAGGTAATTAATTTTAACAATAGACAAATTTGAATTTATAAAATTATGTTAATTGATCTATTTTTCTAAGGTACTCTTGGGTTGATAATCCCGGAAGAAGTTCTTTAGAAGACAAACGGTGGAGCAGAATTGGATAGTACTGAATTATCTCCTGGTGTACAAAGGGTACTTTGTTTAAGTTAAAAAACAATCATAATATGCATGTAATAATGCAGATTGGTGTGAGTATGTGTAGAGATAATGTGTGATATGTGCCTAAATGATATAAACAATTGATGCCTATAAAGCGATTATTTTATCACAAATAATTTAAGAATCATTATTTGAAAATACAAGTACAAATGATACTTGAGTATAAAAATATAATATTACTCAAAAAACAATTTTCATTTGCAGCAAGTTATATTCTTGTAGAAACAAAAAAAATGTAAAATATTATATAATTATAATAATAAAAAAGATTTAACTAAATTCTTTCTAGTTTTCTAATGCTGATAACCCTGAAATTGTGATCCTTGAATCGAGTACTTTTTAAAAGTAAATTTTGAACTGTTAGATAAATGTCAAAAAATCAAACTACTTTAACATCAGGCTTTCATTGCATCACTAAGTGAACTAAGACACTTTTTATAACGTGGAGAATGATTGGAAATATTGATTCTCCTCGTAATTAAACGCAATGGTTTTTATTTAAGTAATAACAGGTGAAGCAAGTCACGTTTTTTGAGATAACTGCTGAATATTTTTTTGGTAAACTGCTTTGAGTCAATAAAAATGAAAGTAAGTCAGAAAGAATTTTTTAACAAGAATATCATTCTAATCTGAATCTGAAATATCAGTGCCCAAGTTGTTTTTGATTTGCAGTAAATTTTAAAACACCCCCAAAAATAACAATATGAGATGAATTATTAATTCATGCAAAATCAAATATTTTTATGTTTATTTTTTGGG